>NC_060085.1:18486250-19792500 GCF_922984935.1 Meles meles | reverse complement strand
GATAAACAGTCTCACAGAGGTGCCTGATGGCTCAGTCCGTTAAGCAACTGACTCTTGATTTCAGCTCAGGTCATGACCTCAGGGTCGTGAGACTGAGTGAGCCCTGTGTTGGGCTCTGCACTTGGCAGGGAGTCAATCAATACTTGTGGTGCTTCCAAGTCATTTGCAGACATGTGTAGAGGAGGGAAAGCTTTGAGTTGCTTGATGCACACATCTGAGGCCGAGGCAATACACTGCCTCGTTTCAGTTTTGTTTTGTTTTTGTTTTTAGAGATCTTATTTATTTGACAGACAGAGATCACAAGCAGGCAGAGTGAGAGGAAGGGAAGCAGGCTCCCTGCTGAGCAGAGAGCCAGATGCGGGGCTGGATCCCAGGCAGAGGCTTTAACCCACTGAGCCACCCAGGCGCCCTTTGTTTGTTTCAGTTTCCATAATGTAAACAAGTGTCCTTTTCACAGTCTATTTATTGGCAAGTTTTAAATTTTCATTACTTTTTGTTAGTGATTTCACTATTATTATTTTTTAAAGTAAGCTCTATGTCCAAAATGGGGCTTGGATTCATGGCCCTTAGATCAAGAGCTGATTGCTCTACTGACTGAGCCAGCCAGGCACCCCAGTGATTTCTCTATTTAAAACAGCTCTCCAAGTGTAGTGATGAAGTTCTATCTAGTGTTCTTAAGCACAAGGAGGCTGTGATGTCCCCCAGAGAGAAAATACGTACTGTTGGGTACACTTCATTCAGGCATGAGTTGTAATGTTGCTGGATTTGAGTTCAAGGTTAATGAATCAACACTATATCCTAAATAAGGCATCTCTAAACCAAAATGCACCTAAAACAAGGTTATGTATTGATCTGCTGATGAAAATGGTTGTGACCAGAGCCTCATAGGAACCTAACTTTGTTTTTTTCCTAGGAGTGATGGTTCAATATTCAGTATTCTATTTGCAGTGACTTTACAGACCATAACCACCACCAATAAAAACAATTAACTATGTCTATTTTCTCCACAGAGTAGGAGAAGTTCTACACTGAGCCAGACCCCATCATGTGACTCAGGTCTATGCTTAGTAACACAGTAACTGAAAAGTTAGTCATCAGAGTAACTAAAGACAGTTACTATAAAAACAGTGTAACAGTAGCACATATAGTAACATAGTAACTAAAGACAGTTACTCTAAGAGTTCCTGTATCAGTGGGAGGGCTAAACTAAAAAACCCAAACAATGAATAGGATAAATTGAAGTTCAGGAGATTAAATACTATATAAAATTTCAAAAATGTTTTAATTTAAATAAATGTTTTAAGGACCTCAACAAGTGAATTTGCTTAGAATATTGCACAATTTGGGAAACTCAGAAATTCTGCTTTGAAAACCAGCCTTCTTAAGGCACTTTTATTTCCCTGAAGAAGCCTGAAATACAAAAGCATTAAATCTTATTTCACTGCCAGGAGGGGGAGGCCCCCAAAAGTCCATGAGGGCACTGCTTCCCTATGCCATGCACTTCCTCTGCAAACTCCCAGGGCCTAGGCCAGGAGACTACTCAAGGAAACGACCTGTTTAACAAGCAAACTTTCTTGAATTGACTTCTCCTGTAGGAATTCCTGCATCTCCTATTCCACATGCCCACTGCTGCCCCTACCTGAGGTCAGCTGTCTTCCCTTCCTCCCATTACCACTCTTTCCCTCCAACATTCTAACCTGTACAATTCTTTTGCTATTGGACAAAGCCCTAAGTAACTCCTTTTATACTTATCTGGGCTCTAAATGGTCCTAGCACATGGACTCAACAGCACTTTCCCACCTGCCTCTCTCCTGCCAAAGCCTTTAAATTCAACTGAATGAACCTGGTTGACAGGCCCTGTCTACATTCAGTATCTTTCTACTCCCAAGTTTGCTTGTGTGATCCCACTGCCTGGAAGGCCAGTATACCACACCTTAACCCTAGTTCTCCACCAGTTCTCCAAACATTTCTATCCCTTAAAAATCAGCTCAACTGGGGCGCCTGGGTGGCTCAGTGGATTAAGCCACTGCCTTCGGCTCAGGTCATGATCTCGGGGTCCTGGGATCGAGCCCCGCATCGGGCTCTCTGCTCCGCGGGGAGCCTGCTTCCTCCTCTCTCTCTGCCTGCCTCTCTGCCTACTTGTGATCTCTCTGTCAGATGGATAAATAAAATCTTTAGAAAAAAAAAAAAAAATCAGCTCAACTAAGATCTCCCTAGAACCCGTCTTTATCCTCCACTAGTAAAAACCTCCCTTAAAGAAGCTTCCAGAAACAGTCCTTTTTAAAAAAGTAGTATCTGTTCCCAAGGTGGGGTTTGAACTTACAACCCCAAGATCAAGAGTCGCATGCTCTACCAACTGAGTCAATCAAGTGCCCCCTCCCTTTCCCCAGAAACATTCTGCAGAACCTCTTTCAATACCAAGTCACACAGTAGATCAGGAAGGCCTCACATGATGAAGCCTTCAAGCAGAAAAAGGCGCACTGGTGGAATGACAAACATGTCCAAAGTGGCTACAGGGGAGGCAAGTGATGGATGTAGCTGAAGAAGTGGGTGAGGGCCAGAGATGAGATTGGCAGTGGAAATCAGGTAGTGCCCAGTACACCAAGCCACTAGCTGGCCAGTTTGAGGTGTGGGGAGTCAGGGAATGGCCTCCTTTTTGACAGGCTTCTCAGGTTTCAGATGGATAGTATACATTTAATCAAATCAAAGGGTAGCCAGATCATGAAGAAAGTGTTTTTACTGATACATCCTCACAAAGTAAGTAACCAGTTAAATAAAAATGTACTGATTACCTTCTACGGGCTATTGAAGGAACAAGATCTGCTCCCTGTAGTTAAGGAATTTCTGAAAACTCAACTCTGTGTTGAACTTCAAAGCCTAAATGTAAATGATAATTTACCTCTGAACCAAGGTGAAAAGAACTCCATCCTAAAGACAGAAATATATTTCACTGCCTGAGATGTTAACTAGAGATAAAACAACAGTGAGAAGACGGTAGAAGCCCCAGATCTGCTGTGCCCACTGGACTGCTCGTTAGAACTGCTATTTCCTCTTACATCGCTCTCCGTGATGGTGATGGGAAGGCCTCGCAGCATGATGGTCTTACTCTCCCTCTCATCACTGATATCATGTCTGTAGTCATGCTCGCCATAGTCACCATCTGAATGGTAGCCGTCTTCGGATCGGTCACTATTCCTTCTTTCACGTTCTCTCTGATTTACAATAAACAAAATGACAATTAACACTGGGTTTAGACCCTTTGAATAGAGGCCCTCTACTCCTAGGAATTTATCTTTAGGAACAACAGGGTAAGGGAACGCCATGATGATGTTCACTGTACTGTTTCCAAACTGGTGGCCAGAGGGTGGGGGAGAAGGGCCATAACCATTTAGTTCAGGAAGAATGGTTTAAAAACTCACTGTACAGTACACTAACACACAATATATGTTATAATATGAAGATTATATGCACGGAAAAAGTAAAAAACCCTGCAAAATTACATGGGAAGCATAATTACTTCTAAACAACAAAGCTATATTCACATATAAAAAGGAATGAGAAATGACTATGCTGACTAAAACTACAACATTTAGAAGCAGCAGCTGAGACCCAGGGTTGGTATATTATTATGCTCCAACTGCCTCATCTTTAAAATGGGAAGACACCTACCATAAGGGATTAATTAAGTTCACATAAGTCAGGTGCTCAAAAGAGTGCCTGGTGTATGATGAGCCCTATGTAAACCCTGGCCAATATTTCTATTACCATAGGCTCAGTCTGTCTTTGAGGATTAGAGTCACCTCAACAGATTTTAGAATAACAGAGGGTTTGAATACAATACTCAAGAGGAGAGTTCCACACCTGATACACTTAATACATTTCCAGAATCTTAGGGACTTCATGCATGCAATTCATAACTTTAACTACACCATACCAGTTGCTGACCACTCACCTCTGGGCTGTCATAGTCTCGGTAGTCATCATATCTGTCGCCCCTCCGATCATCACTAGATCTTTTGTAATCTGAGTCCCTCCGCCTGCTTCTGGATTCACGCTCATCCCGGTCATCCCTGTCTATGATGGAACCGTACCTTCCACTACGCTCTGTTCTACTCACTCTGCCAGGGAAATAATTTTCATTTACTCTAAAGTAAATCACACTTTATACCTTTACAAAACACAGTTGAAGAGCATCTCCCCCACCTCAGTGTATAAGACATCCAAAGAGTTTGACACATCCCTTAAAACTTATCACCAACCCGAGTTTATAAACACTAGGAAAACATCTACATCCCTGAAGGCAAAGATAATTTTCAGGAAATCATGCTAAATCTGATGATATGACTATCACATGTTTGGGCTTAATATTTTTTTTTTTTTAAAAGGTCAGGCTGTCCAAGTTCATCCCATGTATTCCGAAGACTGTAGTCTACACATATCACCCCTTTTATCCCTGATTCAGATCTTAGTGATCAAAAATAAGAGAGCAATTTTTAGCATTTCACCCAATTTCAAAGGAGAGTGTGTTCTGACTCATCTACTCTCAAAGGTATCACACTACTGAGAAATGGACCAAATAACCTGGATGAGTTAAATTATTTTTTTTTCTTCATCAGGCAGTTAACCAAATTCATTTGTTAGACATAACCAGCACAAGCAGAGAATAGCATTTCCTCTAACATCTGGTTTACTTCTGGTTACTGGATAGCAGTATGGGCCTCACAGGAAAGTCTAGCAACAAGAGCATAAACCCATTTGACTACAGATACAGTTCTTCCATAAATTGTTTACCAGGTTCATAAAACTTCTGTGTAAGGACAAGACAAGGAAAGGCTCAGAAGGGCCTCCTTTAGAGTATACAAATTTATCAAAAAGACACCAATGAAACAAGTAGTCTAGGAGTACTTCATAATGTGAAGTATGAGGATGAGAAACCCTAAAAGGGCAAATGTTAATTTAATAAGTTTAATAAGTTACTTGGAACCACAGACTGCTAACACAGCATTAAAATAATGACATTGTGTGACATGAGCATCTCCTAAGTCTCTCTGGGCCATCAATTTGATCTATCCCTAGGACAAGACGCAACACTAAGTAGGAAGGTGGCTGAAAAAGGTCGTGTATGTAAACCAAATAGTCTGAGTGGAAGGATCCATATGACATGGCAGCCAAATGCTCTCATCTTAATTCTCCACTAATTCTTTAGTAACTTTTCATTGACTTTCCATGTAACCCACAGTCAGGTCCAAAGCTTCTATAAATCTGGATAATCTTACCACAGAAGCAACAACAACAAGAAGCAGCATTCACTGATTGCTTGCTATAGCCAGCTACTGGGTAAAGTGGCAGACTTGTATGACATCTCCTGGCTTCTGCATAGACTGTTTGCCACACTGGGAACCCTCAGTGACCCACTCCCTCCTTTGCCTAATTCTTACTTACCTTAGAGAATATTTTCTCCAGGAAGCATTCCTAGATGTTTCCAGGAAAACACATGCTTCCTATGTGTTCTAACAGCACCCCTGACTTCTCTTACATAGCATAGTTCACAAAGTACTTCACTTCTCTCACTAAACTGCAAGCTTGTAAGAGCAAGGCTCATGAAGGTATTAACAGCAATACCTGGCACAAAACAGACACTCAAGTATTTGTTTGATCAACAATTTCTAAAAATTAGTTCACTCTCAATGAAATGTTGAGATCAAAGACATGTATAGTAGTAACTTACCGTTTGTCTGAACCCATTGTCCTACTGAAGATGTAGCACACTGTCCCAAAGTGTTCAAATTTTGTCTTTTTCTAGGAAACAAGAGAGATTGGCTGCTGAAAATTTGAGAGATCACTTAAGTCAATCTTCCTATAAATTAGGATACTACAGAGGTTGGAATTTCATCAACTATTTACAGGGATTATCCAAGGTGGGAGCAGGGAGGTGGGGGAGGGAGATCAACTGTCAACATGAGAATCATTTGTTAAAAATGAGCATAGCAGGAAGATGAAGCTACTTTAAAATATCAGATTCCCTATTCAATAACAAATTCATAAAAGGATGCAAGCAGAAGATTCCTTCCCTTCTCCTACTTTAGATTACAAAGCAAAAAAAGGCAGAGATTCAATTAGCTCCCTATGTTCTAATCAAAGCAATTCCAGTGGGGTAGTTGGCCATTAAAACATTGATCAAAGCGTCTCTATTAATACAAGGAGCAATATACAATTCAAAATCTTCTGATGAAAAGTTTAAATCATTTAGAAGCCGCGATCCTCCACTGATTGAAATCTACTCTATTTATAACGCAGCGGCTGACCCTAAGCTATTTCAATGAGACAAGAGCAAAGCTCCACACGACTTAATTCCTCAGTAACAATAACCACCACTAACCCTTGAGGCTGCCAGCTGGGCCCCGCAGCGCCCCGGCGGTGATAAAACAACACACAGCTAGACTCGGTTCATTTCGTGCGAGGTCTGAGAAACTAGTTTCAGCCGTCCCTGGCGCCTGCCTGTTCCAGGGGAGGTGCTCAACGAACATTTGCTGAATTAATAAATGGAAGAGAACCACCTGGGAGAAATAAGGCCTGGGCAAAATCTCTAATGCCGCCCCTCGTCGTCCCGTCAGAGCCTGGACCCACCTCCGTGGGGTGCTGCGGCCGAGATGGCGGCGCCACAGCCTGCGCGACCGACTCGTCCGTCCGGCTTTCCCTTTCTGCCTGCACACACCCCTCCCGGACCCCAAGAGGCTCCCCGGCCTGCAGATCAGCCTTCACCGAACAACCTTCCGGAGAGGGCAGATTCGGATTCAGATGCAGCTACGGGCGATGGCGGCTAGAAACTGCCGGTCGCCCCTGAGGAGTACCCGAGGGACAGGCGACGGCTCCGTGTTCAGTTGGGCTGTGGAGTCGGAGACGCGTCCCGGCAGAGGCACACTAAAGAACCCGAAAGAAGCGGGCCTCGGGTGGGGCAGGAGGACGCCCTCTGAAAGCTGACAGCGCAGGCGGCGAGGAGGGGCGCGGCCTTCCAATGCCTCGGGTAGCTACTCGAGAGATGCGGCAGGGGCTGATCGGCCGCCGCCCGCGGCTGTCAGGGAGGCTGCACAAGGCCTGCCTCAAAAGCAAGTGCCGTGGGCCGTTACAAGCGGCTGCCGCACTTACCCCCAGGAGAGACCAAAGTGGCAGAAGTAGCGGTTTTGCGCTCCAGAATACCCAACAGGATACGGCCGCCTCACAAAATGGCGCCTCGGTCGACGGCCGTCTCCTACCCACAGTACCTCGCGCCTGTCCCCTCCCCCACACCACCCGCTTCCCGAGGAGGCATCCAATCCGCGACGGTGTCTGGCTGCGCAAGGACTGCTGGGAAGTGTGGTCTCTAAGGCGTCCTGTCACTCACTACGCCCTGCGTTAATTTCCTGCGTATTTCTTTTCTTTTTTTTTTTTTTTTTTTTTCAAAACCAAGGGCGAAGTTGCCAGTCTGCCATTTGCAGACCCTGATTGGAGCTCTTATCTTTATTGGCAATTGTTTGTTTTTGCTACAAAGGCTTTAGCGAGCACAGTTTGCTTTCACTGATACAATGTAGAATATCACGTTTAATCTGGTTTTTAAAGAACTCACGTTAGTTGACTGATTATTGTATCTTGACTCCAGATTGTTGGGTTAGATGCTTTACAAATATTTATTTTCATTTTCGTGATCTATGAGGTGGCTATTAAACCCACTTTGCAGGTGAGGAAAATGAAGTTTATGGAAATTAAGACTTTTTAAAATTATATTTTTAAGTAACCTCGATACCAAACATAGTATCTGGGTATGGGGCTGGAACTGACGATTCCTAAGATCAAGAGTGGTATGCTCTCCTGAGCCAGCCAGTCGCCTCCAAATTAAGAGAATTCTTTTTTTTTTTAAATAAGCTCGTGTGTGTGTTAAAGATATTACTTATTTATTTATTTGACAGAGAGATAAAGAGCACAAGTAGGCAGAGCGGGAGGGAGAAGGAGAAGCACGCTCTCTGAGCCCGATGTGGGACTGGATCCTGGGACTCTGGGATCATGACCTGAGCTGAAGGCAGACGCTTAACCCACCAAGCCACCCAGGTGCCCAAATTAAGAGAATTCTTGAAGAAAACTCTTCAGACTGTCATTTGATTGATATTCTCTAGTCTAAGGCAAAGGCTCAGGAGTCATTTTCCAGGGTTAATTTAACAGTACTTGGGACATCTAATAGCATCTCAAAGTTGTAGCCAAAACTCAACCTTATCTCCTTCACAGTCTTCCTCAGCTCAGAAATGGTGACTCCCTACTTCTAGTTACTCAGGACAAAAACCCTGGAGTCATGGAGGACTTTTTTCCTTGCACCCAATCTGTCAGTAAAACCTGTTGACTCTATCTTCAAAATATATCTAGCATCTGTCCACTTCTAGCTCCCTCAATTGCTGTTCAGCTAGTCAAAGCTATCATCACTGCCCTTGTTTGAGAGACAGTACTTCACACAAAGTTCATAGCAGTGGAACTGGGATTTGAATTAATAAACTTGATTTCAGAGTCCATACCCTCAACTACTAGAATGTAAACTCCAGAAGGGTAGGGATTTATGCCTCTTTAGTTCACTATATATAATACTATATACCTGGCACATGGTATGTACACAATAGGTATTTGTTGAGTACACGAATGAATCCACTAACAAAGAAAGCTAATCTTTGGGGCAGAAAAAAGAAAGGATTCTTGGATAATTAAAAGAGCTATTCTGGGGGCGCCTGGGTGGCTCAGTGGGTTAAGGCTGCTGCCTTAGGCTCAGGTCATGATCCCAGGGTCCTGGGATCGAGCCCCACATCAGGCTCTCTGCTCAGCAGGGAGCCTGCTTCCTCCTCTCTCTCCTTGCCTGCCTCTCTGACTACTTGTAATCTCCATCAAATAAATAAATAAAATCTTAAAAAAAAACCAAACTATTCTGGAATGGGACTGGTTAGTGAGATGGTGGTACTGCAGTGCTTCTAGTTAGCATAATTTGCCCCCTTGGCATTATTTGTAGATATATTTTTAGTGGAACTGGTTTTTCAGGTCACATATACAGACATGAAAAATTAGACCATGATAAGGCAGAGGGAAACTATCAGTTATAGAACACCATACCATACTCTTCTCTTTCTAAGAGATCAAGAATAATGGAAGGATGTCAAGGAGTTGATTCCAAACCAGAAGCTTCAAATATACTGGAAAATCTTTTTTTTGGAACAACATCCAGGAAAAATGTTCTTTAAACATGTTATAACTGGGGCGCCTGGGTGGCTCAGTGGGTTAAGCCTGTCTTCGGCTCAGGTCATGATCCCAGGGTCCTGGGATCGAGCCCCACATCGGGCTCTCTGCTCGGTAGGGAGCCTGCTTCCTTCTCTCTCTCTGCCTGCTGCTCTGCCTATTTGTGATCTCTCTATCAAATAAATAAATAAATCTTAAAAAAAATAAATAAACATGTTATAACTATGGGCATTCTACATTAAGGGCATTAAGTGATGGGCACTGGAAGTTTTTTTGATAATTAAAAAATCTAACAATAGAAGGAAAGGTAGAAATTTCTGACTTTGGAAAAATGGGAAAGTTCCTTTCCCTCTTCCTCTCTCCTCCCTCTCCATCCATCCAGCCATCTAGATCCATTCAGGCTGCTATAAAGAAATACCACAGACTGGGTAGCTTATAACCAACAACAAACAACAACAAAGCTTATAGACAACAAAAAAATTATTTCTCACAGTTCTGGAGGCTGGGAAGTCCAAGATCAAGGTACCAGCATGGTCAGGTGAAGGCCCTCTTCTGGGCTGCTGACTTTTTATATCCTCACATGTAGAAGAGTCTAGGGAGCTCTGTAGGATCTCTTTTAAAAGAGCACTAATCCCATTTACGATGATTCCATCTTCATGAGCTTAATCATTTCCCCGAAGTCCTACTAATACCATTACCTTTGAGAGTTAGGATTTCAATGTATGAACTTAGAGGGGAGAGGACACATTCAGATCATAGCACTACCCCCCCACACACACTTCTACATTTTCATATGTGTATATGTATTTATATACAGTGTCCAGCTTCTGGGGAGGAGTAGATGTATGTAAAACTTCCATCATCAGAAAAAAGCAGAAATATGTGACAAACAGAAGACTCCCAAGTGTATTTCCTTGGGGCGCCGGGACGGATCAGTCAGTCAGGTGTTCAACTCTCAATTTTGGCTCAGGTCATGATCTTGGGGTTGTGGAATTGAACCCCACATCAGGCTCCACACTCAGGGCAGAGTCTGCTTGTCCCTCTCCCCTCCCCCTGCTTGCTCTCACTCACTCATTCTCTCTCAAATAACTAAATGAATAGGGGCGCCTGGGTGGCTCAGTCAGTTAGGCAACTGCCTTTGGCTCAGATCCGGGTCCTGGGGTCCTGGGATCAAGCCTCACATCGGGCTCCCTGCTCAGCTTCTCCATCTCCCTGACGCTCTGCTTACTTGTGCTATCTCTCTGTCAAATAAATAAAATCTTTAAAAGTACTTAAAAAATATTTATTCTGAAGTAATCTCCACATTCAACATGTGGCTCAGACCCATAAACCTGAGATCAAAAGTTGCATGCTCCACCCACTGAGCCAGCCAGGCACCTCTGTTTTTTGTTTTGTGAGTAAAGCCATGTATGTTCAATATTAGGCAAAGTTCTTTAAGGCTGCTTTTCCTAATGTTTTGAGGTTAAAAAAAAAAAAAAGTTCTCTTAACGAAATGATGCTTTAAAAAAAAAAGATTTTATTTATTTATTTGACAGAGAGAGAGAGAGAGAGATCACAAGTAGGCAGAGAGGCAGGCAGAGAGAGGGGGAAGCAGGCTCTGTGCTTAGCAGAGAGCCCGATGCGGGGCTTGATCCCAGGACCCTGAGATCATGACCTGAGCCAAAGGCAGAGGCTCAACCCACTGAGCCACTGAGACACCCCCGAAATGATCTTTTTTTGCCTTAATTTCCCACCCCTTAGCAAAAGAAAAAAGTACTTCACATGTTTTGATCTCAGACCGTGAAATAGTACTCCAGAATAAGAAGACTTACATGAGAGAATTCTTGCCTATACCAAGAAACTAATTTGTCAGAGCTGAGCTTTGATGAATTGGCAGATACGCAATCAAAATTTAATTCAACAAGTATTTTATAAAGACCTATGAACAAGGCATTATTCACTCATTTATAGGGTACCTATTGTGTCAGCCCCTAAGGATATAGTAGTAAAGAAAATTACCCAAGATCTCTGCGCTTATGTAACTGGCATTCTGATGAAAGCCTCAGGGAACTGCCCAGGGACATGGTAGGGTGACACACTTTTCACATCCATTCCTACTTTCATCAATACCCAAAGTAGTCCCTTAAAAATATATGGAGCAGGGACGCCTGGGTGGCTCAGTGGTTTAAGCCGCTGCCTTCAGCTCAGGTCATGATCTCAGAGTCCTGGGATCGAGTCCCACATCGGGCTCTCTGCTTGGCAGGGAGCCTGCTTCCCTCTCACTCTCTCTGCCTGCCTCTCTGCCTACTTGTGATCTCTCTATGTCAAATAAATAAATAAAATCTTTAAAAAAAAATATATATGGAGCATTAGGGGCGCCTGGGTGGCTCAGTGGGTTAAAGCCTCTGCCTTTGGCTCAGGTCATGATCCCAGGGTCCTGGGATCGAGCCCCGCATCAGGCTCTCTGCTCAGCAGGAAACCTGCTTCCTCCTCTCTCTTGCCTGCCTCTCTGCCTACTTGTGATCTCTGTCTGTCAAATAAATAAAGAAATCTTTTAAAAAAATATATGGGGCATTTAAGGCCATATTTTCAACCACAAAATTTCCATTTAAGTGGCAAAATAAAGCTGGAAAACAAAACTAGGCAAACTAGTTTTGAGGTCTGAGCTTAAATACTTTCTTCAGAGAAGAGGCTGCCAAAAGCTTGTTGTACTGTCTCTCATCAATATCAGCCATTGTTCAACGTCCATTTTCCTCAGTGACTAAGTCCCATGGGCACAGAGACCAACACTGATCTTGCTAGAAGCCCTGGTGACAAGCAGAGTAGGCTCTCAAAACATTCATAGAATGACCACTTGTGACTCAGTGGTGCTTCTGCTGGGGAGTCAATGAACTGGTGTTAACTAAGTAGCCCACGAAAGAGTCTTCAGTAGTGGAGCATTTGAAGTGTTCCACAGTTTAGGCCCAAACGGTAATACAAAATTAGAAGGAACTGGTCTGGCCAGTTTAGGACAAACTTGTATCAGCTTTTAACAAGTATTTTGATGTACTCATTGATGTACTCAAAAAAAGAGATGCACCACAGAGGTACCTGCAAGCCATCAACCAGAAGGGCTATTGGACTGCATCTGTCTGCAGCTAAGAGTCCAATGACCCATCCTCTGTAATGCTGCGCTAGTGGTAGCAAGGCCCAGAACCTGGGGCTTTTTTTTTTTTTTTTAAAGATTTTATTTATTAATTTGACCGGCAAAGATCACAAGTAGGCAGAGAGTCAGGCAGAGAGGAAACAGGTTCCCCGCTGAGCAGAGAGGCCGATGTGGGGCTCCATCCCAGGACCCTGAGATCATGACCTGAGCTGAAGGCAGAGGCTTTAACCCACTGAGCCACCCAGGCGCCCTGAACCTGGGGCTCTTAATCCCTAAGCCAGTGTGCTCCTGATTTTGTATTCCCTTTGGGAGGGGTAAAGACTTAATAAAGAAATAACTTCACATATATCATTCCTGTTTCTAAAAATGTTTTCTTCTTGGTATATACCTACCTCTCCTTATATCTCTCACCCCTCACTGCCCATCCCCCCCAAATGGTAATACCTCCATACTATTTTTTACAGAGCTGTCCTTGGTTCTGCTTTATGCAACCAGATTACGCCCTTAGACCTGTGGGCCAATTCTGGCCTGCAACCTGTTTTTGAATAAAGTTTTATTCGAAGTCAGCCACAATCACTTGTCTATGTATCACTGCTACTGTCTATGAATGTTGCTGTGCTCTCACTGCAATAACAGGGCTGAATAGTTTCAACAGAGATCATCTGACCTGTGAAATATAAAATATTGACTCTGGCCCTTGATGGGTAAGTTTTTTATTTTTTAATTTTTAAAAAAGATTTTAGGTTTATTTATTTGACAGAGAGAGAGCACAAGCAGGGGGAGTGGGAGAGGGACAAGCAGGCAGCCCAACAAGAGGCTTGATCCCAGGACCCTGGGAAGGCAGACACTTACCCAACTGAGCCACCCAGGTGTCCCACCTTGTTGGGTAAGTTTACAAACTCCCACCTTGTACCATCAACACACTCTTCTACACCCACAGTTCTCCTCCTAAAAAACATTCCTCCGGAGACATCTGAGAAATGCAACTCTTAGTACTATAATATGTTATCTGGAGGAATTATTTTTTTTACATTTTAAAGATTTATTTATTTGAGAGCGAGGGAGTGAGCGAGTGCAAGCTGGAGACAGGGGAAGAGAGAATCCCCAAGCAGACTCTCCATCGATTGCAGAGCCTGATGCAGGGCTTGACCTTGGGACCCCGGGATCATGACCTGAGCTGAAACCAAGATTTGGCTGCTTAACTGATTGAGCCACCCGGCACCCTACTTTTTAAAGTTTTAATAGGTTTATAGGATATTGTCCTTTTAGCTTCAAAGAATCAAAAAAAAATTAAAAACAACCCTCTCTTTTGAAGCAAATCCTGTGAAATGGTGTGAGTGAAATGGTAGAAAATTAAGAAAGATTTGAAAGAGGGTGTCCAAAGACACCTCTCTGGAGAATTTCAGCCAAGGAAGGAAGGAAAACCTGGGGTAGTGGCTGGAGGGGAGTAATAATTCTTACTATGCCAACTCAGTGTGGTGATCGTAACACGTGACACATTAAGCGCCCAGCAGACACCTAGAAAAAGAGCTATCACACTGCTCCCCCCACCCTCACCAACAATGGGGAAGTCAGAAGACGACTTCAAAGGTCTAATCAGTAGTAAACCAACATACGGAAATATGTTCACTTTCAGCAGTTATCAAAGAAATAGAAGCAAGCAATAATGGGATGCAGTTTTCATTAATTAGATCAGGAAAATAATTTTTAAAATCTGACAGTACTCACACAAGCTAGAGTTCAAAGGTCACCGCAACACATCCACTCATACTGACAGCAGGTGGTGTCTCAGGGCTCATGGTAGTAGCACTTGCTGCCATTTCAGTGCCACCTCAAATGGGCTGCACCAAGGTGCTCTCTCCCTCCTACCATAAGCCCCACCCTCACCCACCTGTGGGAGAAAAATATAACCACCAAAAAAAATCACATTGAAAAAAAGTTTATTTAAAAAAGTTCTAGCAGCAAGAACAGTAACAAAACAAAAGGAGAGACGGACAAACACAACAAGAAGGAGGTTGTGTCCTGTGGGGACTTGTCTCCATTCTTTAATCTAGTTCTTTATACCGGGCAAACATGACTCTTCGCACAGCATCTCGGTAAGTCTCGTTGGACTGTCTCTTGCTGGTTCTTCCTGGAGCCCCCACACTGGGCCCCCTCATCCGGCCTTCAGTCTGTAACACAAAGACAAACAATGAAGTGGGCTCTATCAATTAATAAGCCTCAGGGCTGGCCGTTGATTACAAGTATTTCTGGACTAGTAAGGATCAGGATTTGGGGGAATTTTTTAGAATGTTTAATTAATAAACGAAACCCAAGATGAATAAGGAGGGTGGTGATGCCATGACTTCAGGATACGGGATTTAATACCAGACATGAGAAGCCAGTCTCCTCCAGTTGGCATGTTCAGAGGGGGACCAAGTCAACACAAAATGGGCAACATTCCCTCTCAAAACCTTTGCTCTCTTCTCTTCCTGAACTATGTGAGGCAGAGCCCTTCATGAGAACCAGGACTAACCTCGCCCACCTCATATTTTAGCTATTTCAGTTCCTCTGATGAGGATGCCTCTTAGATGCTTTTGTTCCTTTTATTGCAGGTTCCCTGGTTCTTGTCACCAAATGATTTGCCAGTTTCAAATTGCCTGACTCCTGTAACACCCCACCTTCTACTCCGTGTAAGAGTTAAGATGAGCCCCATTTCCACTTTTCTCCTTTTCCCACAGCCAACCAAAATTACAAGGGCCCAGAATGCCTATCTATCATCCAGTATGATTACTGATTGAAAGAGAGAACGTTAAGTACATTCCAGGTACTTTTGGGGGTTCCAAGAGGTAGAACAACAAGAATTACATTTCACGCCACCCCCAAAAGATGGAAACCATTTCACCTCCTCTGCTGAAGCCAATCCGGGATGGCCATACCCGAGGCCCGCCCCCTTCCTCCAGCCAGTGGTCTGCTGGACACAGCCTCCTTTGTTGCTACTGTCGATTCCTTCTTTACCAACAGGTTTGCGATCACTGCGAAAGGAGCAGATGTACTTACATACCATCACTTTCAAAGTGACCCTAATTAAAAACTCTGTTGTCTTGATTCACATTTGCTTCCTCTGAAGTGTATTAGGGAATACTTCTGAGTGCCTGCTATCTATGCAACAGGCTTTTGTCCTAGGGATACAGAGATGCCCAAGACCCACCCCTATTCACAGGGAAGGGCATGAAAAGGATAAATGTCCACAGGTGCCTGTAACTCAGCCAGGGATGTGGGATCAGGAGACATTGCTTATGGAAATACATCAGAGAAGACACAAGCTCTGAAGGAGCATCACCGAAAATGACGAACTCCAACGAAAGGGCACATATGAACTGACTAAAAAGCATGAGAGGAAAGGAGGTCACAAATAAGAAGTGAAAGAATACAAATTGTCTAGGAGGAATTGTAGGAACTGACAAAGGCTTCTTGGGCTAGACTGGAAAGCCTCGAAACTTCACGCTAAATCATGATTCTGGACTTCATCCTTTGGGCCAAAAAAACCCCTGGACTCCAGGCTTCCTTCTAAGCAAGGTATGCCCTCACAAAAAGGCAAGTTTTAGGAGATTTCTGTTCACAAAGATGGTTTTGGTGCCAGGGTAGAGAGTACACGAGAGGTTGAAGAACAGAGACGGAGAGTAAAGAGTTCAATTTGGAGGTGAGCTAGAAAGGGGGAAAAAGCTTAATTAGGGATGCAGCCAGTAATGATAAAGGGGATAAAGCAGGAAGACTGGGTCAGACCAGGCAGGCTATGATGCAGTGATGTCATTACTCTGAGAGGAACACACAGCAGGTTTAGCAGGACTGGACCTGAATACAATATGGAATATAATACTGAGTCATTTCTTAGAGTGAGGAGCCCAAGAGATCTCCACAAGGACATTCCCAGGAGGTAAACAGAAATAGTAATTTTGCGCTCAGAAAACCAAACTGTCTTGGAATGCAGTCATAGGGACCTGTTAGCTTGTTAGTGATGACTGTGGCATTGGGTCTAAGTCAAGAGGCAGAACAACAAGAATTAAAGAGCACTGAGGGCAGAGTCCTGGAGAATATCTGGAATTGCCCAGAAAACTAAGAGAAGCACGGGAGAAGACTAAGAAGGAAGGGAACCAGCAGAATGTGGTGTGATGGGTGCCAAGAATACAGAGGGTATCTTTCTGCACCCAGCCCAACTCACTCAGGGCTAAGGTGTCCGTCCTCCTTAATGACTCCTTTACCTTTGGCTTAGCCCAGTATATTTCGAATTGCAGAGAATGACCTAGTAGGATGTTACATTAAGTGGTCCTTCCTTAGCACTTCTTAAGAATGCACCTGGGTGGCTCAGAGGGTTAAGCCTCTGCCTTTGGCTCAGGTCATGATCCCAGGGTCCTGGGATGGAGCCCCTCATCAGGCTCTCTGCTCAGCAGGGAGTCTGCCTTCCTTCCTCTCTCTCTGCCTGCCTCTCTACCTACTTGTGATCTCTGTCAAATAAAGAAATAAAATCTTAAAAAAAAAAAAAAAAAAAAAAAAAAAAAGAATGCAAACAGGGCACCTGGCTCAATTGGTTGAGTGTCCAGCTCTTGTTTGGCTCAAGTCATGATCTTGGAGTTGTGGGATAAAGCCCCACGTCAAGCTCCATGATCAGCAGGGAGTCTGCTTGAGATTCTCCCTCTCCCTCTGCCCCTCCCTCTGCTCACATGTGTGTACTCTCACTCTCTCAAAATAAACAAATCTTTTTAAAAAATCACTCATCCTTTAAAAAAAAAAAAAGGAATGCAAATAGGAAAAGCTAGAATAAAAATACCAGAGCTTATCATATACAGTAAATAAGTATTTTTCATGAAGATCTCTTTTTTGGTACTTACACACACATGATTATTGGGCCATGATTAAAAAATAATCTTACTGTGAGGGGGCAGTGAGCAAATAAGTTGGGATGCCAGAGCACCAGACCCCATCAACCCTCCCCCATCCCCACAGGTTTAAGTTACTCTGGCTATTAGCTGCTCTTTTGCTTACCAACATATAGAACTATTCAAGTCTCATCAGATCAGTACCCTCCTTAAAATCATTTCATAACCTCCTGCTGCCCTAAGACAAAGTCTTAGCATGGTATTCAAGGAGTATGAACTTCCTGAGCTGGCCTCCATCAGGCTACTTATAATTTTTCAAATGCATCATATGACTTCTCTCTAATCCACGATGTACGCAGCTTGCTCCAACTGAAATGACCTCTCCTTCTCCACTGGAATTCTGTCTGCTCTATGAGACACAGCATCACCTGAACCTTCTAATTCTTATAGGTCTTGTCCACCTGAGTATCCCTTGCACTTAGTGCAGTGCCTAGACACGACGGTTTATCAACAAATTCTATCTAACTCTGCTGGGCTCCCCACTCTGAACTGACTGGAAATAAGCACAGGAATCTAGAGATCATATAGGTCTATGAGCAGCCAACCATTCATTCAGCACCTACGTGTGAGGATGGAGGTTCCCTAGAGAAAAAGCCCGAAAGAATGACATTAGCAGGTCCATAGGAGGTACAGCGTTACTGATGAGGAGAGAAGGAGAGCAGCAAAGCAGCCAGCCAAATACACATATTCCCTGAGTGAAGCTGGGTGGTCAGAGGTTGGAGTGAACCTCATGCTCAAGGAGTTCAGAAAGAACCTGCTCCTGCTGACTTCGGTTATCCCTGAGAGAGAAAAAAGCAGCGTAGCCGGAGAAGATGGTTTCACCATTAGGCCTTGAGGCTTAGGCTGAATGAAAAGTTCCTGGCTTACCTGTCAGTTTCCCTGGAGTATTTAATTCGTTTCCTTTCTGGAGAGTCAAAAGATTGGATCTTTTCCCTGCGATCACTTCCTCTTTCTTTAAACCTTCCCTGTTGGTAAGCAGAAGAAAAGACCTGAGATTTCCATTTAAGGAAGCTGAATAGTGGGGAAGATTTGCTTTATTCCTTATAGTCCTTCTAAAGAGAAGGGGGTTCAACTGTTAACTCCTGGAATCTCTTGCTCCTTCACATAATCTTCTTGAGAAAGCAGTGGCTTCTCCGACTGGTAAATTTGAGAAGAATGAGCTGGAGTGCTTGTCCTACAGCTGTGTTTACCTATTCTGAGGAGGAGGTGCTCTCCAGTAGGCCTCCACGGGAAGATTCCTACCCATCACATAAGATCTGGCCCGGGCAGTGAAGCTTGTGGCTATCTGTAGGGGAGTCTGCCTAATTACATGATCTAGGTAACAAGTCCATTTGGCTCTACGCTAAACTGTTTCTTCTAACTTAGCCACTGATAGGAAAAAACAGTATTTTAGCAGCCCTACCTTCACTGATTTTAAAAGCTGGGCAGGAAAGAAAAATCCTATTTGTTTGACCTGTTTGGAGACCTTAAACTACCACCCTTTTAAAATATATATAACAGGGGCACCTGGGTGGCTCAGTGGGTTAAGCCTCTGCCTTCGGCTCAGGTCATGATCTCAGGGTCCTGGGATTGAGCCCTGCATCAGACTCTCTGCTTGTGAGGGAGCCTGCTTCCTCCTCTCTCTCTCTGCCTGCCTCTCTAACTACTTGTGGTCTCTCTCTGTCAAATAAATAAATAAAATCTTAAAATATATCTATATATCTATATCAATTTTATTAAAGTATAATTTTATAAACAATGAAGTGCTCCCATTATAATGTAGTTTGATGGGTTTTGATAAATGTATACACCATCTTTTAGGTCCTCTTCATTCTCTGTCTTCAGTATAGCCTACAAATTCCACACCAGAAAGTAAAAAGAGTTGAGGTCAAGGGAGTTAACAGGTCATCAAAACTTACCTCCTGTTCTCTCCTTTCCAGATAGGCTAGCTCCTGCTCAGATTGTTTTATCTTCCGATGGATTTCCAGGTTTTGCTGAGAAGACAGAAAGTTCTAGGAGTACAGATCTAGAAAAAGTGGTCCTAGAAAATGCCTCTAGGTCTTTCCCAATAGCTGCTTTAGGACTGTAGCTTCTTTCACTGACCAACTCTCCCCTGTAATCAATAATTCCTAACTGGACTGGCTTTAGGCTCTCCAATAGGAACCCAAATTGTAATGCTGACTTGTCACACAGATTAGTTACATGGTGTGGTACAAGAGAGACCTTCATTCTACTTCTCTCCAAATGCAGAAAACAGGGGCACCTGGGTGGCTCAGTCGGTTAACTATCTGACTCTTGATTTCAGCTCAGATCATCTCAGGGTCATGAGATCAAGCCGTGAATCAGGCTCTGTGCTCAGGAGGGAGTCTGCTTGAGATTCTCTCCCTTTGGCCCTCCTGCCTCCACACCCCACCCTGCACTCCGTCTCTCAAATAAATAAAACTTTTTTAAAAATGCAGAAAACACAAAACTGGTTTATAGGTTTTTATCTAAAGTAAAATTTATGAGAGAGGGTAATCTGAGCACATCAGTGGAGAAAACTGAATGCCCCCATGATCTTCCTACCACCACCACCACCACCACCACCACCACTCGCCATCCTCGGCCACTATCCTCTCTTTCAAGCCCCCAGAAAAACATGAAAAGGAGAACCCAAGGTGCTAAAAGAACAAAAAGACTGCTTGGAGAGTCCTGTGTTCCTTAAGGGTCCCACACTTCTTGAGCATGGCTCTACTACACAATACTCTCCAGCATATCTAAGAAACCTAAGGGGTCCGGTACAGTATGAACGGGGATTCTTTGCACTGGATTACTGCAAGGAAAAGAAAAAAGTACTACAGTCCACTTTCCACTGTCCCAGAGTCAGTTCAATTCGTGGATTCACCGGATTTCTGGCTCCTCTTTCCTGACATCAGCCATTTATTAGCATTTTCATCAGAGAGCTGAAATCTATTATTATTTAATTTTATATATCCTTTAACTTTTTTTTAATTTAATTTTTTAAAAAGTAAACTCTAGGGGCACCTGGGTGGCTCAATGGGTTAAAGCCTCTGCCTTCGGATCAGGTCTTGATCCCAGGGTCCTAGGATCGAGCCCCGCATCGGGCTCTCTGCTCCGCAGGGAGCCTGCTTCCTCCTCTCTCTCTGCCTAGTTGTAATTTCTCTCTGTATAATAAATAAAATATTAAAAAATAATAATAATAAATAAAAGTAAACTCTACACCCAATGTGGGGCTTGAACTCACAACCCCAAGATCAAGAGTCACATGCTCTACTGACTGGGGCAGCCAGGCACCCCCAAAGAGCTGAAATTTCAATGTGTCAGTCTCATGACTCAGAATTCGAGGTCAAAGGGACCTGGGAGGTAATCTGTTGCAGGGATTGTGAGGAACTTCTCAGACCCCTAGAAATTCTGCAGAGCCTCCACAGAGGCAGCTGGGAGAAGAGGGGGGCCTAGTGCCAAAAGCAGAGTTTCTCAGCTTTTAGCTATGTAAGACTTTGGACTTTATATTGAAGGAAAGTCTAAATCTGATTTCCTCACCGGCTCTAGCAACATCTGCTAGAGAAGGAGTGTGAAATAAATCACCCTATACTGAGAACAAGAATCTATCTAGGGGTTTTATTTGTCCAGAATTTGGCTCTTTGGCCAGTACATCTGAGCGGGAAGACGCGGGGGAGGGCCAGTGTGTGTCAGGTTAACTCTCCAACAGCAGATGTTGTGCCCCGGCTTACAGCAGTGACTCACCACATGAAGAGATGGCAGAATGTGACCCACCTTTGGGAAAACTGCACAGTATCAGAACTAAACAGAACCAGAGGAAGCCACCAAATATCACAGAAGAGAAGAGGCTTATCTGAAGTCTAATTGTTAGGTTAATGGAAGAGCTATGATGAGAAACTCAGCAAACAAGCCTCCTACTTGATGACTCCCTCCCCTCCTGTCTTCAGCGCAGCTGCGGAATCTGGGGCCCCAGCCCCAGCCATGCTGCTTGCCTTGGGTCTACACACCAAGGTTTCTGAAGGTGGGCACAGCCTTAATGCAAAGCAACGCCTGACAAAAGGTGGAGGAACAACTCATTGGACTGTAATACATGATGGTAAGAGGCCAACGTTTGAAAGGTCAGGGCCGCTACCCCATACCTTGTGCAGGTCTGAGAGCTGCTGGTGTTTGATCAGAACTTCTTTGTTGGGAAACTGTCTTCTGCACAGCAGACAAGCCAGTTTATTCCAGTCAGTGAGTTTATCTTCTTCGTTCTCCTTCTTGGTCAGCTCCTCCCTCTGTGGGGGCTGGGCTGTGCGAGGCTGTGGAGGAGGCGTCTGCTCCTCCTCTTCTTCCTCCTCATAGTCACTGTCTCCTCCATATTCACCCAGGAGGCCGATGAGTGGGTTTACCACCTTAGGCTGAAGGGAGAAGGCCAGAGATTAACACCAACCTCAACCTATACTGTGGGGCCTGTTTTCTGGATATTCCAATATGGGTATCTCATTTCTTCTCTTTTAGTCTGAATAATGAACTGGGCTTAAAATGATGATTAATGATTAAAATGATGATTAATGACCACACTGCTCATTTTCCCCATGGAAGCAACATGTTCAAACTTGACTTTTCTCTTGGATTGCTCAGATAAAACCAGAAAGATTCCCTCAGAAGTGACTCTAGCAACAGAACAGTGAAGAGAAAGAAGGGAAAGGAGAACTGACATAGACGCAGGGAGAGTTAAGAAGTTACAGGTTACAAAGAAGAAGAGATAGCAGCAACCCCTCAGGTTATGTAACCCATGGAAAAAGGAAAGATAAACTTTATGAAGGGCTACAGTAATCCCTACAGCAAAAGGGATTTAGGAGGTAGACTGAAAGCAAATGAAGAATAAGTTCTTAGCTCCTGAGTGAGGCAAAGGCATGGTCAGGACTGATGCTGCAATGAATTAAACTAATAATGGGACACGGGAAGAGTATTTATCAGTAGGTTTATAGAATTGTGAAATAATGATGCGTGGTCATGGGCTTGTGATCAATCGAAATAAAAATAAAGCATGATCACTATTGCTACATATTTACATTTAATCAGAATCACCCATGATTAGAGGAGACCATCACTTTAATGCATCTAAAAAATGGGTACTAATTTTAGCATCATTCACTTTGGCCAGACAGGTAAACCATAAAAATGACCACACAATGCACTCCACACCTGAGCTTCGTACACAGCACCAAAAGGCAGGAAAAATCCGGGCCAGGAAAATGGGTCTCTTAGAAGGATTAGCACCAAGATTATAACTTAAAAAGGGCCAGACAGGGGCACCTGGGTGGCTCAGCCTCTGCCTTCGGCTGGGGTCATAATCCCAGAGTCCTGGGATCGAGCCCCACATCTCTGCTCAGCAGAGAGCCTGCTTCCTCCTCTCTCTCTCTCTCTGCCTACTTGTGATCTCTGTCAAATAAATAAATAAAATCTTAAAAAAAAAAAAAGGGGGGGCCAGACATTCCCTTGTCTGATGGGAATGGTGCAGGGTGCCTATTAGCAGACAGGAACATTTATCTCATGCTCATACTCAAGGAAAAGTCCTTGTTTGTTCAGTAGAGAGAACAAAAGGACCAACACCCAAGTGAAACATCAGCCTTTGAACTTCCCTTCCCATTCAGAACCAGCCCTATCCCCAGCTCCAGCTCCAGCCCCAGCCCTGGGCATTGGCTTAGCCTTACTGGTGGAGGGCTTTCTTCCTTCTTCACACTGGGAGGCAGGGGCTTCTTAAAGACGTCCTCTGGGGGGGCTGTCCCCTCACTGGCATTTTCCTGAAACTGATTAAACCCATAATTCTTATATGATACTCATAAAAGCTGGGCTAAGAACCCTGTTGAAATTAATCAGATTTTCCAAAAACTCCTAATTTGTGAAGTATATGAAATGTTGCTATAATGATTTCAAAATAAAAAGCCTTTGAAAACATAACATTCAGTATATACTGAGTGATCACTATATGGCAGGCACCAGAAGAGACATTTATATGCATTATTGTCCTCAGCCTTTACTACAACCCTCCCAGATAGGCATTAATACCCTTATTTTACAAATGACTGGGAATATGGTTGGAAAGTTTCCCTGCTTGTGCGTACTCTCTTTCCTGATGAGTAAATAAAATCTTAAAAAGAGAAATAAAAAAAGAGTAAGTGGCAAAAGCTGAATCCAAATATTATAGAGTATTATAGAACTATGGAAAAACTACTTAAGAGCAAATATAAACAGAGCAGAGAATACAGAATGGTAAGCTCTGCTACAATTACACCTACAGAAATGTGTATACAGAGTCAAGCACTGAAGAGGGGGTGTAGGGAACTGAAACTACGTGGAGCCCAGGTGTTAGGGTTTAGCTGAGTCACTTTGTTCTGCCATCCACAGTTTTTGCATTTGTGAGTTACCACCAGCTGTAAGACGCAAGGGGATTGTCTGCTTTTTTGGTAACTTCACATCTCAACCCTAGATCTCCTCTATAACGCCTTTATTTGAATCTGTAATTGTCTGGTAAAGAAGATTCACAAGTCCTCTTACCCTTGTCACTCCTCGGTCTTTTTTCTCCTTGCCATCTCTTTTAGATGCTTCCTTCTTACTACTTGACTTTCCTTGACTGGTGGACTTCTTTTCCTTGATCTCTTCTTCTTCAGGTGATCCAGGGTCCTGAGGCACATAGACTTCTTGCTGCAATTCAGTTAGAAACTGTTAAGTTTACAAAATATCTCACTTTCCCAGTTAATTCTAGGTCTAAGGAACAAGTTCCCTTCTGGGAGAAAGAACAGCTCTCTCCCTCACAAGCCCAAGAAGAGACCGCATCAAACAATCTTAGAACCCACTCCAGGGGCCAGGACCTATCCAGACCACTCACTGTCCATTTTTCCAAGAGCAGCACTATTCTTACCTATAATGCCACAAAGCACTGATTTTCTCTATAGGCAACAGTTAACACAAAGGTCACCATCTTTAATCCTGAATGAATACAACTCAGTAAATACAACTCAATATACGATGTGGACTTTAAAAAACACCAGGCTAGACATGAGATACAGATAGGGTAACAGCAGCAGCCAGAAATGGAGACGTATTTAAACTTCCAGAGATTTAAACTTGTCCACTTTTCATGTAATAAGCAACCAAAAATCCAGGGAATAAAATCTTCAAACCAACAAATTATAGGTACTTTTCTCAAAAGAATCACTGATAAAGTAAACAAACCAAAACTCACCTGGGTGTTTGGGTCATAGTAAGTTCCTGCCAAAGGGTCATAATAGTAGCCAGTAGCAGAATCATATATGTAGCAGTCAGACGATGCTAGTGGGAATAAAACCAGAGCCAATGTTAGTCCCTGTCCAGTGGAGCCCTGCTGTGGGACTGAGACTAACCCAAGCACAGGGCCGGCCAACCCACACAGGTGCAGAATGTGCAGATGGTGCTCTCTGAATGAGCATCCCCAGTCAACAGTATTTCTTGCTAACTCTGTGACCACAAAGATCTCAATTAATGAGCAGTCAAGCCAAAAAGAGCAATAGAAATAAAATAAGTGACTCACACTGTTGTCCTTGTCGATTTGTATCTGAAGCCCAGTCTGAATTTCTGCCTCCTCCTCTCCTGTCTCGGAAATACTTTTTACCCTATCACAGAAAGGCTAGTTAAAATTATGGAAGTTCTGATAGCCCTTACCAGTCACCCACTGGAGAAAATTCAAGATGACACTTCCAGTCACTTGAGGATTTTGACAGAGCACTCCCCAGCTGCTGAAGCCTACCTGATAGTAGTGCATGTGGTCAGAATGGTCCCCAGAATCATTTCTGCAACAAATAACACAACACATCTTGAGTCTGCTACAAAAAGCCATTTGAGAATTGCCTAACCTTACGGATTTGCCAAGAAACTAACTTTTGCCATTCTGCAGGGAAAGAAACGGATCCAGAACAAGCAGGCCCGGCAGTACAGACTCCTACACAGCTGCTGCCAGAGCACAAAGCAAACAAGCTGAGGTGCCAGAGCACGATCTGTTCCATCCTGTAAGCCTGCCTCTCTGATGCAGCTGCTTCCCAGTGACCACTCCTGGGTCAAGGTAAGTACAGGAATGAAGGGGAATCAGATTTCCCGGTACCATGGGGGCATGAACAGGGTCAGGGGAGTGCGGAGTCAGGACAGCATTTTCTTAGGATTCCGAAGGGCAAGGATGTATTGAGATTTTTCTCCACATCCAAGACTGTATCATTTGGAACCCAAAGATACCAGGCAGCGAAGAGGGAAGGCACTAAAGTACCTAGCACTGCTATGCTATTTAAGGAAAAAACAAACAAACAAACAAAAACAAAACAAAAGACAATTAGAGTCAGAATAAGCCAAGCTTCAGAAAAAGAAAACATGTACACGTATCTGAAGAAATCCACACTGGAAGGTACCATGTCTTACTATCTCTACCTTTTAGGAGTTGCCTCCCAAGAACTTGAGTAGGGGAATCACAAAGGAGCCCCACTCCTCCGCCTTACCTTCGTTTTCCGGTGGCCAAGTTTACAGCTACCATCTTCCCATCAATACTAAATGGTGGATCAAGGTTCTGCAAGATCTTCACTACACGAAGAGCTTCCTGGGAAACCAAAGACACATTGCAGCACAAAGAGAAAAAAGGCCAGGCCCTTTGAAAGAGAACGGAACGTGGATTTTCCTTCTCAAAAGAAAAATTTACTGAACATTTTGTTCTGGCTATATTTATAATAGTAAGAGCACACTGGCAAAAATAGGCAACTCTAGATGAAGGGCTGATCAGAATAGTGATCACAGTAGACATCAGTTTCTAGTATTGATATCAGAAATTCAAATCCTCTTTTTTTAGGCTGCAACTCTCACTGCAACAAATACAGTTTATGAAGTCTCTTGTAACTTCTGAACATGAAATCTAAAAAATACCAATGAGGGGCACCTGGGTGCTCAGTCAATTGACCACCGGCCTTTTTAAAAAAAAGATTTTATTTATTTATTTGATAGATCACAAATAGGCAGAGAGACAGGCAGAGAGAGAGGGGGAAGCAGGCTCCCTGCTGAGCAGAGAGCCAGATACGGGGCTCCATCCCAGCACCCTAGGATCATGACCTGAGCCAAAGGCAGAGGCTTTAACCCACTGAGCCATCCAGGTGCCCCGACCATCTGCCTTTGGTTCAGCTCATGTTCCCAGGGTTCTAGGGTCCTGGGATCAAGCCCCCCGTTGGGCTCCCTGCTCAGTGGGGAGGCTGCTTCTCCCTCTGCCTCTGCCACCCCCACCCAAACTCGTGCTCTTTTTCTCTCAAATAAAAATCTTAAAAAAAAAAAAGAAAAAGAAAAATATCAATGATTTTCATTACTACTTTCACGTTATTTCCATAGAAAAGGGCCCCACAACTAAAAATTCAAGCCACAAGAATCTCTTAAACAACATTTTAAGGAAAAAGAGGAAATGTCCTGTTACCATCAAATATAAAACCATTTATGGCTGAGCAAAACAAATTTAAGAAACTAGAAAATTTACTAAAGCTTGCAAGGTTCAGTACACAGATTCTTCACAAGTAACTAAGTTCTCATGTTATTTTAATTGGACATTGTAAATACCAAAAGACAAAACCAAATCTAGAAAAATGCTCAGAGTTCTAACTTTCAAAGGCAGTCCCTTCCTTTGAATGAACATTACACCTAAAGGAAAGAACAAGAGGGTTTTTTTTTTTTTTTTTAATATTTTATTTATTTGACAGAGAGAAATCACAACTAGGCAGAGAGGCAGGCAGAGAGAGAGGAGGAAGCAGGCTCGCCGCGGAGCAGAAAGCCCGATGCGGGGCTCGATCCCAGGACCCTGAGATCATGACCCGAGCCAAAGGCAGAGGCTTTAACCCACTGAGCCACCCAGGCGCCCCAAGAACAAGAGGGTTTTTGATACCAGGTAGCACATGAGAATTCCAATGATAAGGAAGTCCTTCAAACCTTCTTGAGGTTTCTACAGCCAGCTGTCCCTTGGCCATTCCAAGACAGAGGAAACTTACCGCATGGGAGTCGAGGTCAATAAAGCCATAAGTGTGGCCCATGGGGCCGGTTCTGTTCTTGATGATACGGACATTGGCAGTAGTAAGGCGGACGTAGGGTTCCAGCACTTCCACTATGACCTCAGGTGGAGTGGAACGATAGATGCGCTTTAGCATAATTGCTGAACGAACCACATACAAATGGGAGGAGCAAGGAAAGAGAGAAAGGTTAATTTTCAAAGCCCTCAGAGCCTGACCGTCCTTTTTTACTGCAGATGCTACTCTGCTCTAGCAAGGCTGATTCTATAAAACAATGCTGGGTCATACACTTCAAATATTTCTTCGCCAATACTAAAATACTAAAATGATGTCTTGCTGCATTTGAATAGCAATTTGCTATTTGGAGGATGCAAGTTCCTCTGACTGGTTACAGCAACGCCTGCAGAAAGCAACAGCCTCCACAATCAGGCTGAGCAGTTTTACTAGGGTGTGGGAAACACCCGGTACCTAACCACAAAACAGGCTATCAGTGGTCACAGGCTGGTTCGTGCCCTGACAAATCACTTACTTTTGCTCTCCCCATCCTGGCGTGTCTCCCCAGACCATGGTTCCTTCTCTCGGTCTCTTCGGAAGGTGAGTCCTTCCCTTCGAGGAGGCAGATACCTTTCTCCTTCTCTCTTTTGATGTCCCAAGCGTGGTTCTTGTCCTTCTTCTCTCTTCTTGGGTTCAGGTTCCTTATCAGCTGACCTTGGGGACTGGTTGGGTTGTTTTTCTGATGGTGCTGGTATGGATGTTTTCTGAGGCTGAGGATAGGTTATTAATTCTTGCTTGGCTTCTGTCACTACAGGAACAGAAACAGAAAGAGAATCTCCAGCAGGTTTCAACCCAAAAACATTACTGCTGTGATTCCTCCTTACCTGCTACCAAATACTCATGGAATGCTTTTAATAGTCCCAGAAATACCTACAAAAAAGTCCTCTAATAGATTTTAAGCCAGGCCAATGAGAAAGCACATGAAATAGTTCAAAGAAGCCACTCAAGTATTTAAATTTCATCTTATGAGTTTTCTATCACTTCCCAAACATTTAAATATAAGAAATCCTTCATGAGACGCTGGGCCTGACTATTTAAACCAATGATAAGAACAGATTTGGGAACAAAATTACCAAAGATATGACCCTTGCCAGAAGTTTGGTAGAAACGTATATCCCAACTAGGAGTCTTCCTTCTTCGAGTGTTATGGTACTAAAACAGCCATCTCAAATTCTGTAAGATCACAGGTGCCCTCTTCTCTGGGGAAGCTAATAGACCTACCTGTGTATCACTCATTCATTTGCAAAGAATTATAACGAGCAAATGTCCTTCAAAATATAAATGATTCATTCTAAATCTCTTTCTATAGCAGGACAATTTGTCCAATTAATTAGGAACATATTTTTGCAATGAACTCATTCTTGAAGTGTTCACAGGAAGCCAGGCAGTTCAAAAAAATACATTCTTATAGGACCAATGTAGAGATAACTTAACAGCAGTGATAGGCAACTAGTGAACACCTGCTTTACATGTTTCCAGGTTAAAGCTGTGTCAGCCCTCTTAGTGGCAGGGCATCCAAGGATATTTATAAACCAGCCATTCATTTGTTAGAATATACAAAGAAAGAAGTTCTTCTTCAGGGAAAAAACACACAATTCTGCCTAATCTGAAATAATTCAAGATAAAAATCTCAGTTATTTACTCACCTTCTCACAAGTTGGGTTGGCTTCTACAGCATCTAGAGCCTTCCTTAAAGATTTTCAGAACACCTGCTTCACAGTCCTCACTAGAGAGTAGAATCTCCACTGCAGGCCAAAACCCCAGCTAAGAAACTCTTTGTAGACATACTAAGTTCTAAACTTGGAACAAACAGATCCTTTAGAAAGCTACCTGGATCTCTACACTGAACTGTTTGTTTTTTTTTTAAAGATTTTATTTATTTGACAGAGATCACAAGTAGGCAGAGAGGCAGGCAGAGAGAGAGAGAGGATGGGAAGCAGGCTCTCCGCTGAGCAGAAAACCCAACGCGGAGCTCGATCCCAGGACCCCAGATCATGACCTGAGCCAATGGCAGAGTGAGCTTTAACCCACTGAGCCACCCAGGCGCCCCACACTGAACTGTATTTTATGGTCATGCCCTAGCTCTCCTGAATGGGTAATATAAAAAACAGGCATATGACAGTCATTGCTGGGGCACCTGGGTGGCCTAGGTGGCTCAGCTGGTTGGGCGTCTGCCTTGGCTCAGGCCATGATCCCAGAGTCCTGGGCTCGGGCTCCCTGCTCAGCAGGGAGTCTGCTTCTCCCTCTCTCTCTGCTGCTCCCCCTGCTTGTGCACTTGGTCTATCTGTCAATAAATAAATTAGTAATCTTCGAAAATAAAAAAAAAAGTCATTGCTATAGGACTGTTGTTACAAATGTCTTTGACAGACTCTTCAAGGTTGCCTATCTGAAGGTTCTCTGGAAAAACTGACTTAGAGTTAAGTGACTGAGAAACTGGTAGGTTTATTCCTTTATAAAAACAACATATATCCAGGATGCCTGGGTGGCTCAGTTGGTTGAGCATCTGCCTTCGGCTCAGCTCATGATCCCAGGGTGCTAGGATCAAGTCCCACATCAGGTTCAGTGGGAAGCCCACTTCACCTTCTGCTTGCTCTTTCCCCTGCTTGTACTCTCTCTCTCTGACATAATAAATACATAAAATCTTAAAAATAAATAAATGAAATAAAAAATACAAACAACATATAATTATTTTCTCTTGTTCATTTTTTACTGCTACTTTAACAAATATTTTTCTGTTGAAGATCCTGAAAAGTTTATATAAAGTGTAAATAAGAAAATGATCCTGATAACAGATGATTCTCAGTAACTACAAAGCAGTAGGGGATAAGGGTCATATGGCTGAATGCCACGGAGATTCTTTCTCAACCTCACATCCTTAAATGTATTCTAAATAACACTACTTCTGACCTCTGGTCAGCTGCCCATTTAGTTCCCTCAATGTGCAGATCTGGCAACCTATCTCCTTCCCCTGGTGGAACTGAGATCCAATATCATTCACTAACAGGTAACATGAAGTTAGATCTCATTGCACTTCTAAGAGCTTTATAGATCAATTTGTCTTTAGGGATGACCACTCTTAAAAGCCAAGAGAGCATGAGCTTTGTTCCGATCAATACACAAAACTACCACCACCACCTCTACCATCACTCACCTTCCCTTGGGCACTTGCAGAGTGAACATGAAGATCGGTGTCCAGCTACGCTGGCCTTACACTGCATGGGAAAGGGAAAGACTTCAATTTGACCAAAAACATTAAAAAAAATCTTGTGTTTATCCAACACAACAGCACCTGCCGAACATGAAAGAAATAAGCCATATCCCAGATCACCATAAAGCCTAACAAATCTGATGTCCCCCCACTCATCACAGCTGGCAGACAGAATGTGATGAGCTGCTGTCTGAAGCTGCCTTCTAACAGGGCACGTGGATCCCGGAGCAGTCCCAAATGCCTTTGCTGGGGACTAAGAAAACTGGACTGTTAAATGGTTTATACAATACTACTGCCCCAAAGCCACTGCCCCTCACAGTTGCATCCAACATTTGGTCCTGAACTTCAGCCCCATTCAGGCTGGGCTGGAGCTGATAATTCAACTGCCACTGCCCCTTTCTCAAACACTGATTTAAAAAAGGGGCAAGGAGGGGCACATGGGTGGCTCAATTTGTAAGCATCTGCCTTTGGCTCAGGTCATGATTCCACCATCCTGGGACAGAGTTCCATATCAGGCTCCTTGTTTAGCAGGGAGCCTGCTTCTCCCTCTCCCTGACACTCCCCCTGCTTGTGTTCTCTCTCTGTTAAGTAACTAAAATTTTTAAACAAACAAACAAATAAATAAATAAATAAAGGCAAGGAAAGAAGAGGAAGATACTTAAGTAGTGCCTCTGGCAGCTCTTCTGAGGATGTTAAACGGAAAAGGAACATTCATTCACCCAGACAAGGGAAGAGGCACTTTGCAATGTGAATGTAGTTTTTCTTGTCCAAACCTATGAATAAAAAGGTAAAAGCACACTGTCCAATTCCAAAGACGCTAAACATTTGCCAGTGAACTTCCAAGTAGTGTGAGGACAGGGCGCTGGCTGGCAGGAAACCAAGGAATAGGAACTGTGAAGAAAAGGCTGCTATTGGAGTAGGACCTTGCAGGGGGAGTAAGGAGGGCATTCGAGGTGGAGGAGAACAATAACCACCGCAGTTCAGATGCTAATGAGTAAAGAGCACACGCCAGGTACCAGGACTATTCCACAAACCATCACCTGAAGTGATTCAGACAACTATTATCTCCTCATTTTGTAGAAGATGAAACCGAGGCCTGGAGAGAGTACTCGAGTAAGGTCATTATAATCAACTATTTCCTTGGTCCCTTCTCGGTGAGCAGCAGAATCATAGGCACAGCCCTGCCCACTGTCCAGCAACTGTGGTACCTCCCTGCAGGGTGAGTGCACTTCCCTCTCCATGGGCAACTCTGGTCGTGTCTCACTTTGGCCAACAGAGTGTGAGTGAACATGGCCTGGCAGAAGCTCTAAGAGCCACTGGCTGGGAGCATGCGCTCTCTCCCTTAGGCAGGTGGACAGCAGTGCCACATTGGGACTGCTCCTTCTAGGTGGGTCCCAGAATGAGAGGTCATGGAGCAAAACAGAAGCAATGACTCATGAAGTATATGTCTGTCCATTTAAATGGACTAACTCTCTGGGATTTGGAGGCTGCTTGTTACTACAGAAGAGTTGTAAATGGTGAAGTCAGGATCCTAACCTTGGTTTAAGTACCATAATGTTCACCAGTTTCTTTTTTGTTTGTTTTTTTTAAAGATTTATTTACTTATTTATTAGACAGAGAGAGAGAGAGATATCACAAGTAGGGAGAGAGGCAGAAAGAGAGAGGGGGAAGCAGGTTCCCCACTGAGCAGAGAGCCGAATGTGGGCCTCGATCCCAGGACCCTGAGATCATTACCTGGAGCCGAAGGCAGGGGCTTAACCCACTGAGCCACCCAGGTGCCCATGTTCACCTGTTTCAAATGCCCAATAATTTCCTTCTTTCTTTCTTTCTTTTTTTTTTTTAAGATTTATTTATTTATTTGAGAGGGGAAGGGGCGGAGAGGTAGAGGGAAACAGAGTAACTCAAGCAGACTCCTACGCTGAAAGTGGAGCCTGATGCGGGGCTCTATCTCATGACCCCAGAGATCATCACCTGAGCTGAAACCAAGAGTCAGATATATAACCAACTAAGCCACCCAAGCACCCCCAATGATTTCCAGTATACACACAGTGCAACCATCACCACAATCTAACTTTAGAATATTTTCTTTTTAAAGATTTTATTTATTTATTTGACAGAGAGAGCACACAAGTAAGTGGAGTCAGGCGGAGAGAGAGGTGGAAGCAGGCTACCCGCTGAGCAGAGAGCCTGATGCGGGGCTTGATCCCACGACCCTGAGATCATGACCGGAGCTGAAGGCAGAGGCTTAACCCACTGAGTCACCTAGGCACCCCTAGAATATTTTCACTGACCCAAAAATGAACCTCGTGGAATCATTTCGCATTCTCACCACCAGTCCCATGGAATAGTGCAATATAAGGTGCTTTGTGTCTGGCATAGTGTTTTCAAAGTTTATCCATGTTTTAGCATGTTGCAGCACTTCAATCCTTTTATTTATTTCAAAGATTTACTTATTTGAGAGAGAGAGGGTATGTGCATGTGCACACAAGCAGGAGGGCCAGAGGGAGAGAGAATCTTAAGCAAATTCTGCCATTAGCAAAGAGCCTGATGCAGGGCTTGATCTCACAAGACTGAGATCATGTACCTGAGCCAAAACAAGAGTCGGAGGCTCAACTGACTGCGCTACCCAGGAGCCCCATTCATTCCTTTTAACTGCCAAATAACATCCACTGTAGTGCTGTACTGCGTGTTGTTGGTCTATCCATTCATCAGTTGATGGATTTTTTGTTGTTTCCACTTCTAGGACATTACAAATAATACTGCCATAAATATATTTTTTTGGCAGCTTCCACATCAGATCAAAGGTCACATATGCAGGGCTGGTGCATTCCTTCCAAAAAAGTGCAGAAATTACAAGTACTCCTGAGACAGCTAAGCAAGTGGCTTGTCATCTTAGGGGACAATGTAACTAAGCCATTCTGTTCTTTCAAGCAACAGTTTTGGCAATAGCTATGTAATTTTTACAACAGATATCAAAATTTGCTCTCTGCCAGTTAACAGAAAGCAGAGTTTGGGGCGTGGGGGTGGCTCAGCTGGTGAGCATTCAACTCTTGGTTTCAGCTCAGATCATGATCTCTGAGGTATCCCTCCCTCTCTGCCCCTTTCCCTGCTCATATGCTCACTCTCTCTTGAAAGTAAGTAAATTAACCTTAAAAAAAAAAAATTGAGTTCAAAATTGTCTCTTTAATCCTGGCTCCCTCTATCCCTGATTATAAAAGAAACAATACATGTGCATTATAGCTCATACAGAAAGTATAAGAGGGGGAAATCACCCATAATCTCAAACTATAGAGGCAATCACTATTAAAATATCAAATGTTATAAAAATCCCAATGGTCGGGGCGCCTGGGTGGCTCAGTGGGTTAAAGCCTCTGCCTTCGGCTCAGGTCATGATCCCAGGGTCCTGGGATCAAGCCCCGCATCGGGCTCTCTGCTCTGCAGGGAGCCTGCTTCCTCCTCTCTCCCTAGTTGTGATTTCTCTCTGTCAAATTAATAAAATATTAAAAAAAAAAAATCCCAATGGTCTTTTTGTAGAAATGGAAAAGCTGACCCTAAATTTATATGGAATTGTAAAAGACACTCAATAGCCAAAAGAACTTTAAAAAAGAACAAAGTTGAAAGACATACTTACCAACTTCAAAACTTGTGACAGAGCTACAATAATCAAAACGGCATGGTACTAATGTAAGGATAAAAATATACAACAACAGAATAAAACTGAGTGTCTACAGAAATAAACCTACAGATCTCTGGTCAACTGCTTTCCAACAAGGGTGCAAGACCATTCAATGGGAAAAGAATAGTTAATTCAGTAAATGATTCTGGGACAAGAGGATACACACATGCTCAAGAATGAAGCTGCCCTTTACCTCACAGCATGAACAAAAATTAACTCAGAACAGATAAAAGCTTTAAATATAAAAGCCCAAACTATAAAATTCTTAGAAGAAAACACAGGGGTAAATCTTCATCACCACGGATTTGGCAACTGTTTCCTGACACCAAAGGTATAAGCAACAAAAGAAAACAACAGCTGAAATTGGACTTTATCAAAATTAATTTTTGTGCAAAAAACATGGTAAGAAAGTAAAAGACAACATACAGAACGGGAAAAAATAAATGCAAATCACATATCTGATTAGGGATTTATATCCAGAATCCAGTATAAAGAACTCTTACAACTTAACAACAAAAAGACAAATGACCCAATTAAAAATGGGAAAAGTACCTGAATGAACATTTCTCCAAAGAAGATACAAAAGTGGCAACAAATACATAAAAAGATGCTCAACATCATTAGTTACTAGGGAAATGCAAATTAAAATCACGAGATACTATTTTATACCCACTTAGGATAGCTATTACCAAAAAAAGGGCTGGGGTGCCTGGGTGGCTCAGTTGGTAAAGTGTGCCACCCCTGATGTTGGGGCTGAGAATTTGAGCCCCACAATGGATGTGAAGATTACTTAAAAATAAAAAAAAATTTTAAAAAGGGTTAAAATTACAAATGTTGGCAAGGGCATGCATAAATTTGAACTCTCATACGTTGCTGGTGGAATGTAAAATGGTGCAGCTGCTGTCTGTGGAAAATAGCCTGGTGATTCCTCGAAGAGTTAAAACATAAAAGTACCATATGATTTGACAATGTGTGTTCAGGCAAAAACTTGTACATGAATGGTCACAGCAGTCTTATTCATAACAGACAAGAGGTGGAAACACCCCAAATGTCCATAAAATGATGAATGGATAAACAAAATGTGGTACAGCCATATATTATTATTCATCCATAAAAATGAGTGACATACTGATACACACTACAACATGGACAAACCCTGACTACGTGCTTACTGAACAAAGGCAGACACAAAAGGTCAAATGCTCTATCACTCCACTTACATGAAATGTCTAAAACAGGCAAATCCGTGGATATAGAAAGCAGATTAGTGGTTTATTAGGAAATGAGGGAAAGGAGACTTAGGGGTGACTATTCAATAGATACAGGGTTTCCTTTCGAAGTGATGAAAAGTTCTAGAACTAGACATAATGATGGTTGTATCACACTGTGAATGTACTTAATGCCAGTGAATTGTATGTTTTAAAATTGTTAAAATGATAAATTTAATGTTATGTGTATTTTAACACAATTAAAAATTTTTTTTTTATATTTTAAAAGGATTTTATTTATTTATTCATGAGAGACACAGAGAATGAGAGAGAGGGAGAAGCAGGCTCCCCACTGAGGAGGGAGCCTGATGTGGGGCTCGATCCCAGGACCTCCGGATCATGACCTGAGCCAAAGGCAGATGCTTTACCATCTGAGCCACCCAGGCGCCCTAAAAAGTTAAATGTTTTCCTTAAAATGACACCATGAAATATGAGTGCTTTGGCTAATGACAACCACAGCTATACAAATGATATTTCACTGAGACTAATAAAATGTCAAGCTAAAGTTTTTACTGAGTTTTATCAAGTTCTATAATGAACTTTTAATGAATCATGGTTCAGAAACTTTATAAATTTTTCATAATTATTTCTGAAACTAAATAGCAGCAATGAAAAATGACAAATTTTATTTTCATGCTTATCTGCAAGCCAGCTGGACTTCCAGTAAGAGTATAGCCTAGGGGCACTTGGGTGGCTCAGTCAGTTAAGCATCTGCCTTTAGCTTGGGTCATGATCCCAGGGTCCTGGTACTGAGCCCTGTATTGTGCTCCCTGGTCTGTGGTGAGTCTGCTTCTCCCTCGGCAAACCCCCCCACCACTTCATGCTCTCTCTCTCAGATAAATAAAATCTGAAAAGAGTATAGCCTAAAATCTTTAAATATGCCATTCTAGAAGACTATTAGACTTTAAGAGAGGTAAAATGCCATGAAATTTGCACCTCTCATAGATCCAACCTCTCCCAATACTAATCCCCTATAACCACCCTAAGGAAGCATCACCAGGGAGAGGCTGTAAGTCAATGGAATTCAAAATCAATTAAAAAGCGTGGTGTGTGTCCCTTGAGAAAATGCCTCCAACAGGCCCAGAACCCTCTATGGCCACAGGTAGCAGCTGGAAAGCATGAATGGTGGCTGCCCTGACCGTCGGTTCATGTGAAGTGAACCAAGGTAGTAGAGCTTTGCCCTTGGCAATGCATTCGACCAGGGGGCACTCCTGGAGACACAGAGGAGCTGTGAGGCTGGATCCTTACCTCTAAGGAACAGAATTCTTGGCACTTACCCGTTTGCAGTACCAAAAATCTGGGCCTGGTATATACTCAAGGGTGACTTCTTTGTCATGGATCATTAGAGTCCCCTGTGAAGACAAAGACAGAGCCATCAACATCAACCCTCAGAGAAACAGAGAGACAGGAAGGCACAGAGAGCCTTTCCAGTCCCCAAGCTGAAACATTTTACAAAGAGTGAACCTATTTATCGACAAAAGGAAATGGCTGTTTGAAGCCACAGACTTGGGGCAGTGTGGCAGAGCAAGCTCAAGCTTAGGGAAAGGGTGTGGGAGAAGGTGAGATCAGTCTTCAGCCTCGGCTCTTGTGGGTCAGGGTGCTGTCCTTGGGCAGGTTAGGCCAAGTCTACTTCTCCAGAGGTCACGCAGCACACTCTCATGAGTCCCAGCAAGCCCCCCACCTGACTCGGAGCTAGCACACTATCAGAGGCAAACTCTTCCTTCTGCAGCACAGAGGCACAGGAGCCCTCTCAATCATCTTCTTGTCCATGGCTAACTCACATCTCCTTGGAGAGGTAGGTAGGGCTCTTAACTGTGGTGCCTGAAAACTTTCTTTAGAACACTGGCTGCGTGGCAAAAGCCCCAGGAAAAAGAGGTACAACCCTGATGACCGGCAGAAAGGAGGAAGGTGAAGCTTCACAGCAGGTCCCATCCTTATGGCAGGAACCTGAGTGGCCAATGGTGCCAGCGGAGGTGCTGGTGGCGGCGGCAGCAGCATCACTCTGGCGTGGAGCCTACAGAGTGAGCTAGCCATGAGATCTGAGGAGCAACCATTGGCAAATAAGCACTTTGGGGAAGTCTGGCACAGGAACAGGTGGGGGAAAAAGGCTCAATAAACTTGCGGTTACAGAGCTCCTTTGCCTCTGCATTTTGGAAAAGTCACGAATTCTATTTCACATCAAGAAAAAGTAAGGTTATTAAACACTAGCCAGCAGATCTGTGTTAGAGCAGAGGAAAAAAAAATCTCTGCCTACTGACAAGAGACCCTCACCCACACTGGTAAGTGAACTAACCGAGGATGCGACTCTGGAACTAGCCCCTGCGCTGTGTTCATTCTCCGCCCTCTAGGGTCCTCTGTGTCTCCTCAGACAGGGCTCTGAGTTCTACAAGGCATTTCTCTGCAATTGGACCTCAGTTTCTTGCTTGAATCCATACATCTGTCAAATAATGCTTTACCTCTCTGCTTTTCACATCAAAAGAGTCAAGAAAAATACATAGAATAAAATTATTGTCTTGTCAAAACCAAAGGAAATCTGCCCACCTACCTAGGTCCTAGATTCTGGTCTCTGAGAAATTGTTTCGTGGCTTGTTCTCAGGCTAGAAGATGATGATAATAAAAATCTGCTATCATTTATTAAGCGCTTACTCAGAGCCAGAAATGGTTAAGTATGTGATCTTATTTAATCCCTTGATGATCCCATAAAATAGTATCATCTCCACTTCACAGATGAGGAAACATGCTTGGAGCCAAGGTCACCCAGAGGGCTAAAGGCAGAGCCAGATTTACATGTGGGCTGTAAATAAGGGACCTCCTAGGGCATTCATCAACTCCCACTCTGTATTAAGGACAAGCAATCTGCTCTTGGAAACCCATCCAGGAAAGAGAAGAACTCTGCAGGCAGGGAGGTCAGGGGAATATCACTCTGCCCAGCTCTCTCATACAGGAGGTCAGCAAGGATGGTACCCTTCTACCTAGAGGCAGTATATCACATCATTTAAGAACATGGACTCTGGGTCAGGTTCCCTAAGTTTGAATCTTGCCTCCGCCTCATGACCTCCAACAAGGACCTTATTAACTTCTTTGTGCTTCAGTTTCCTCATTTATAAAGTAGGGATAATAGTACCTGTTTCATAAGGTGGTTATGAAGATTAAGTAAGTTAATACATGTAAAGAGCTTAGCATGAAATATAGTGAGGGCTCAATAACTGTATTTCGACTCCTAAGTGCTAAAAAAAAAGGACTAGCATCAATTGGCAGGTGAGACTAGACAGATCAAAAGCCACTCACTTCGCCTCACTTGCCTGTCAGGTAATATTTCACAACCATTTCAATCTACTAAAAAGACTAAGCTTCACAGGAATTGGTCACTGCAGGTCGGAACCTGTGCCTTCATGCTAGCACTTAGTTGTCAAATGCTGGGCCAGATCTTAGTGTCCAGGCTAAATCTTTCTCACCTTTTATTGTCAGTAACAAGTACAGTACTTGGTACAGAAAAGGAACTTAATAAGTGCTTGTGGAAGGGACAAAAGACTGAATGGATCCAACGATCCCTGGAAGACTGGAGTGCTCAGCACATAGTGGCTCTGGAGGGCGGTACTGCTGTCATAGTGCGCATCTGTATACCCTGGCCACAAAACGTGTGGGCTGCCGTTTGAAGAGTGAACAGTGCCACTGGCACAAGGCACTACTGTGAACACAATCATTTGCAAATTTTTATTTCACCACTTGGAGGTGTCAGTATACTCAGGAATTCCTAAGGCAAGGAGTCTTTATACTTCTAGGGTAACAAATATGCCACTCCAGGAATCATGGATGACTTCCATCCAGGGTAGGAAACTCCTGCCAGGAGCACTCATTAACATACCAACTTTGAGAAGATTGCCTTCCCCTCAGGAGTCACAAAGGTAACGATTTCCAATTCCTCAGAGTCCCCTACCGCTAGGACGGCTTTCTTTTCTTTTCAATCCGCACAGGGCTAGACATAAGGCTGCCAGGAAACCACTGCTAAAGAATATGAAATGCTTTTAACATCACCATTAAAAACAGCCAATTGGGGGCACCTGGGTGGCTCAGTGGGTTAAAGCCTCTGCCTTCGGTTCAGGTCATGATCCCTGGGATCGAGGCCTGCATCGGGCTCTCTGCTCCGCACGGAGCCTGCTTCCTCCTCTCTCTGGCTGCCTTTCTGCCTACTTGTCATCTCTGTCAACTAAATAAATAAAATCTTAAAAAAAAAAAAGAACAGCCAATTGTTTTAGTAGGAATAAACAGACAGAGAAATCACCTGAGTGACAGCAATCAGGTTTATCTATAATTTGCTTCCCCAGCTGCTGTAACACACAGGCTGCCCACATATACCCAGCACCGGTGACATGCACTGTGACCCTCCCTATCCTGGCCAGACCCTTTCTTCAGATTTCATAGGGTAAAGATCTGCCAGTGTCTCCTAGGGAAGCAAACTGTGGAGAGTTGGATTAATAAATGAGTTGGATAAATATTAATAAATAATAAATTAATAAGTCATTAATGAATGATTTCATCATTTTAGTTGTCCACTTTTAATTGTCTATTATCTACCATCTTCACACATCAGGATTTTTATTCATCATTTTAATTATTGGATTATTAAGCTTCTAAAGCAAAGGTACCACGAAGACCACGAGTCTGATTAACCAGGTCTGGTTCCTAAAGAGGCATCAGATATTTGAAAATAAAACCAGAGACACCTTCTTTCTCAATAGTGTTAGACAGAGGGGAGCCTGGGTGGCTCAGCGGGTTAAAGCCTCTGCCTTTGGCTCAGGTCATGATCCCAGGGTCCTGGGATCGAGCCCCGCACTGGTTCTCTGCTCGGTGGAAAGCCCGCTTCCCCCACCCCTGCCTGCCTTTCTGCCTACTTGTGATCTCTGTCAAATAAATAAAACTTAAAAAAAAAAAAAAAAAGTGTTAGATAGGCATAAATTAGATCAAAACCCGCTGAAATTTATCTCCCAGGCCCAAAGCCCTCACTTGACAAAGTTACATATAGTTATTCCTAAGTATATCCCCAGGGGTCTTAATGTAAAGCTGCAGAAAGCTAGAGCTAACTGCATTCCTGGAGAGTAAAGCCAGTCAAGTCCTTATCCTCCACCTCAGGGACACTAGAGAGGAGCACACTCTGGGTCTGAGGGCAGCTGAACTCAACATCCACATTTCCATTTCCCTTTCCAGCTGCTGCTCCTGGAGACTTGATCATTTCATTCTGTGACTGTCAACCTGTGAAAAGGACTTGGTAAGAGAATCATGACTCTACCACATGGTCCAGCTGGCTCATAACCAAACCCCAAGAATCCTTTCTTAAGGTACTGGGGAGGTACAAGAGCAAATGGGAAGGGAAGAACATTTCTGGCCAGCAGCTTGGCATGTTTGTTGATGATCTCCCAACACAAGCATGGTCACAATCACATTTTGTACCAAGAGCACGGTTGTTGTGCGACAGAACAAGTCATCCCATTGAAATATGGAGAGAGACAGACAGGATCAAAAGGCAGGGAGAACATATGTGAGCCTCATGAATACAACTCACACTGAAATATCAGCAATCCCTCCTCAAAGATTTGTGCTTCTTCCAAACATAGGATGGGAGAATCAGGCTACTGGTGGCTGAGAACTGGTATTGTTTATCAGAGATAGTAATCTTTATTCACAAGGCAGTTACAGTTTACAAAAGCATTCTTCACAAATGTTACTTGGCTCAATTCTCACAAGCACAGCATGTATGAAACCTAACCTGCACATGGGGAAGTATGGCTGGGATACATGGAACAGCCTGCCCAAGATCACAGAGCTCCTGAGCAACACATAGGGAACCGAAAGTCAGGTTTTCTTTCTGCCATACTGCTTGCTCTTCCTTCTACGCCTCCAGGGAGTCAGCCAACTCATAATAGCTGCCACACCAAAGAGGTGGCTTCTGATCAAAAGATGCATAAAGTCTAAAGAAATTCGCAGGCAACGGCCCCACAGGGATTTTCTTAGAGAGACTAACATAAAGACCCTGCTCCCTGATAGCGTTGCCAATCCCCCAAACTGGTCTGCTCAAGTGGTCTTTGTGTTTTCTAAGCACTACAATTACTCTAAGGCATAGTGCCTAAGACAAAGAGAGCTGTCAGTAAGCAGCTGCTACCAGCAGTTTCAACAACCCAGCAATCAAATGGATTTGCAGAAAGAGTAAAGCAAGAGGAACCAAATAAGAGGTTTAAAACAGATGTATGTCGAACCTCTTAGTGTAAAAGGGTAGTTTTTACAGAAATCTTTTGCAAAGCAGCCAGGTTCATTCTTTCTGGTGCAAGGATATGTTATAGTTCAAACATCTTGGAAAACTCAGTATTTCCAAAGGCAAAACTAAAATGAAGCAGAAAGAGGAAAGGAGAGGGAGGAAAGAGGGAAGTAGAGGAAGAAATCCTTAGGGAAGCACACAGAATGCTCTGTGACAACTCTGTAGTAGTTCTGTTCAGTGATCTCTATACCCTCTGTTAGACTGGCTTTTTCTTTTCTTCTCTTTCTTTTTTCTTTTTTGAAGATTTACTTATTTGAGGGATGCCTGGGTGGCTCAGTCGTTGGGTGTGTGCCTTCGACTCAGGTCATGATCTCAGGGTCCTGGGACTGGGCCCCATGTCGGGCTCCCTGCTCAGCGGGAAGCCTCCTTTCCCTCTCCCACTCCTCCTGCTTGTGTTTCTGCTCTCGCTCTCTCTCTCTCTCTCTCTGGCAAATAAATCTTAAAAAATTTTTTTCATTTATTTAAGAGAGGGAGAAGGTCTTCAGCAGACTCCATGTTGAGTGTGGAGCTTATACAGAGCTCAATCTCACAATCCTGAGATCACAACCCGAGCAGAAACCAAGAGCCGGACACTTAACCGACTGTGCTATCCAAGAGCCATAGACTGACTTTTCACAGAACAGGATCTAAGTCACTCTCTGAGCAGCAAGGAGATGAGACCATAATGGGAGCTCCACTAGAAATAGAATCTCACTTCAGGGTCCAATTTAAAGTTGAGGGGCAAGAAAACACTGCACTCTCAGCTAATACTTCATCTTGATATCTTTCCTTATCTAGATGAATGCACAAACATTTTTTTCTGCTTAGCAATATTTTTCATGGGGCATCTGGGTGTCTGTCTGTTGGTTAAGCATCTGTCTTCAGCTCAGGTCATGATCCTGGGATCAAGCCCCATGTCAGGCTCCCTGCTTAGCGGGAGCCAGCGCTTCTCCTCCTCCCTCTGTCTCCCTGGCTTGTGGTCTCTGTCTCTGTAATAAATAAATAAAATCTTTTTACTACCTGACCAGTTTGTCTGTCATTTCCTAAGAGGCCACAAAGAGCACTTTGCTAAAGTCTTATTTGTGCTCTCTGAAGCAGCATGGCTGGCCTGTATTTCACTCAGCCTAACCCAACAGGCTCAGAGCTAGCCAGAGACAGGGTCTCCAGATGAACTCTGCTCCAGGAACACAATACACTCTAGGCCAGGCCCCGACATACAGCAACTTGATTGTTTCAAAGGTATCTGGTGCTGAGAATATATTCCACCCCCTCCAGCACCACACCCTGCTAGTCTGTGGTGTATTTTAAAATAAGATCTCAGTTCTTCTACCAAATGCCTCTTGTCATTATGAAAGAAAACGTGCAGTCTCTGAGATAATTTCATCAACTTAGCTCCCACACTTGTCTACTAGGGTCTCCACAAAACTCTCCCGCTCTAGGAGTCATTAGGGTCAAAAACAAAGAGGCAAAATATAAACAAAAAAATGAGTAAGCAAATAAGTAAATAATCAAAACTGCCAAAAGTCTTTTCTCTCCCTGTGAGAAGGTGAGGTTCTATCAGAGACTGAGACCAGGTAGATGGGGCACTCACCAAACTCCTTCACCACAAACATCTTACTATGAAGAATAATTACAAGATTCCCCTGAAACTCATAATACAGTATATGTTAACTAAATTGAATTTAAATAAAGAGTTTAAAAAAATTACAAGATCCAGCTATTAGTACTTAGAATAACCGAATAAATGTGAACCACTAAAATGCAAATATTTTTGAAACTTTGTTATAATTCTGTATTTTAAAAAAATATTTAGGGATTTATTTATTTGAAAGAGAGAGAGAGCATGAGCAGGAGGGGTCGAGGGAGAGAGACTCTGAAGCAGACTCGGTCCTGAGCGCAGAGCCCAAAATGGGGTTCAATCTCATGACCCTGAAATCAGAGCTGAGCTGAAATCAAGAGTTGGTCACTTAACTGACTGTGCCACCGAGGCACCTTAATTTTGTATGTTTTAAAGCAGTATTTCATCTAATGTTGACAAGGACCTCAGCCTAATTAAGATTTCCCTGATCAATAATAATTTATTTCCAAGTGGAAGCAGAAGATCATATTTGAACACGTCATAAGATGTGATAATCCTCAGAATTCCCTTCAGATTCAGGCTTCTATAACCACCATTTCACTTTTTTTTCCCTCAGTTGGTTTCACAACGTAATGAAATCAAAGTACTCATAAAGTCGAGCAGATATAGAAACAAGACACAGCTTGTTCCTTCCTAACAATTTTCTCAGATAGCCCTAAAATAGTTGTGGGGTATGCAGGGCAGAGGTTTTAGTCGCAGATAAAAGAAAGGCTCTCTGCCGATTGACACCCTTAGGGCCATTTTCTACCCACACCGTTGAATACTAGAACACTATTTAACACTCTTGCATATTCTGAAGTGACCTTTTTAAAAAAAGATTATTTATTTATTTGAGAGAGAGAGAGAGAACAGAGGGAGGAACTGAGAGACAAGGACAAGCAGACTTTACACTGAGCACAGAGCCTGATGCAGGGCTCCATCTTGCAACCCTGAGATCATGACCTGAACTGAAACCAAAAGTCGGATGCTCAACTGGCTGAGCCACCCAGGCACCCCCTGTGATGACTATTGTTCCAGCACCCCAACACTCATTTCTCTGGAAAAAGTGGCCCTAAATTCAACATATACACATGCTTCACTGTCTAGGTCTCTAAACTGAGTTACTGTAAAGGAAGAAGAGGGGAGTTTCTAAAATCAACATGGTAAATGTAAAGCTTCTTCCTTTACTTCGTTTACTGAGTAACATAATCAAAGATTTTCTCTCTCATTTCTTTTGCCTACAGAGCTCAGGCTGGGACGTGGGAGGAATAGCCAAGAGAAAATACAAGGCCCCAAAGTCCTAAGACACTGCACAGATCACACTGCTGAGCCCACCACAAAGGCTGCAGAGTGCTCCCCAGATACCTCCCAAAGAACTGGCAGCTATTCTTCTGGCCTCACCAATGGAGATTATTTCTACTGGCTCTTCATTTGCTACCTCCCACCCAAGAACCTCAGCTCCCTTGAAGGCCATCACTATTAGCCTCTCTGGCTTCAATGTCCTTGCTAAGACTTTTCAAAAAAACAAAAAACAAAACAAACAAAAAAAAACAACCCTGACATACTTTCTGCAGAAACAATGCCCTAAACAGATGAACAGAACACAGTGCCACCAGACTTCTGAACACACACTGTTCAACTGCCATTGTAGGGAGGTAACCACCCACCATTATTTTTTTCTTAGGCAAAAAGCTACAGATCCAGGGCACCTAGCTGGCTCAGCTGGAAGAGCATGAAACTCTTGATCTGAGGATCAGGAGGTTCAAGCCCCATGCTGGGTGTAGAGATTAATAAAAAAAAAAAAAAAAAAAAAAAAAAAAAGACCCAATGACACTGTGACAGTAGCTACAACACTAAGAATGGAAGCTCTGAGTCAGAAAAGGTCCACTGGGACAAAAGATTAGTAGGACCCTAAACCTTTTCTGTCTACTCATTCTCACATGGGAATAAGGGAATTATCAAACTTCAGTCCTAATAAAAACAAGAGGTGGCTTTTCACATTTAAGACAAGCTCAAGTCAAGTTATTCCACACTGAGGAAGCAAAATTTGCTGAGCTATATAATGGCTGCCATTGCAGCAGGTACCTATAGGGAATGAGGGAATGATCTCTACACAGGGCAGAAATCTCAGGTATTCTAGGAATTTGAGAGAAGACAAAGCCAAGAGGTCTCTAATGATGTCCCCGCTGGAGTTGCTGCCAAGTGCTACAAAGACACAGCCCACAGACATCAAGAAACTCTCCCTGATCTAACCTGTATGTATGTCTTGAAAATCTAATAGGCTTAAACCCTTGGATACTTTTTTTTTTTTAAGATTTTATTTATTTGACAGACAGAGATCACAAGTAGGCAGAGAGGCAGGCAGAGAGAGAGAGGAGGAAGCAGGCTCCCCGCTGAGCAGAGAGCCCCATGTGGGACTCGATCCCAGAACCCTGGGATTATGACCTGAGCCAAAGGCAGAGGCTTTATTTAACCCACTGAGCCACCCAGGTGCCCCGACCCTTGGATACTTTAAAACACCCTCAGATCTAAGACATACCATCCAATGTATTAAAAGGTATCCTTCAAACTACTTAAGCTCTCAAAATAACCAAGTGATTGTATAATTGCCATATAATTGCCCCTAGTGCAAGCCATCATCTCGTCACATCTCAACCACTACACTAGACCCTAGGGCCTTCTGCTCTGCAGTTTCTCCCTTCTCCCCTCTAGTCAAGACTATACACTGCCACAAAAAAAGTTTCCCTAGGTGTTATTTTAATTTTGCTGTATTCAGGTGGCTCTCCCATGTCTTCAAATTCAAAATAAAATGCAAGGCTCTTGACAACCTACTTTGCACTTTCCAAGTTATTCATCTGACTACTTCCCAGAGTATGAGGACAAAAATCAGGTAGCGGGATGCCTGGGTGGCTCAGTTGGTTAAGCGGCTGCCTTTGGCTCAGGTCATGATCCCAGCGTCCTGGGATAGAGTCCCACATCGGGCTCCTTGCTTGGCAGGGAGCCTGCTTCTCTCTCTGTCTCTGCGGCCACTCTGTCTGCCTGTGCTCACTCTCACGCTCTCTCTCTCTGACAAATAAATAAAATCTTAAAAAAAAAAAAAAGAATCAGGTAGGAATCTGGGAGCTATAGCAAACAAGATGTGGCTACCTCTAGTAAGAACAGAAAGAGCATATTACTATTTCCTATTTCCCTGAGTCCCAAGCCAGGTTCCAGGTTCCCAACGATGATAGGGTTGAAACCTCATAGAAGCACCAGAAATCTGGCAAGTCAAGAGGCGGCCTAGGTTGGAAGGACAAGAGCCTTCTACATCATGCAGAGACTAAAAAGACTGCTAAGAGTATATAAAGAAGGACTATAGAGTCAGAAACTATTCAACATTTATTAACCCAGTTAAGTATTTATTCAGCACATGTGTTGCCAGGTATAGCTCTAAACCGTGTGGACAGTGATTGGGGGGGGGGAGGTGAAAAGAAGGAAAGAAACACTCCTTGACCTCAGGAACCTTTCAATCTAGAGATGTCCAATTCTACCCGATGGCATCTGCTTTATTGTACATAGATCTCTGCCAGTCATTACCCAGGTACTCTGTCTGTCTTAGCAATTTACTCCTTCATTCCATATTTCTCAGGGCTCCAGTACCGTCTTGAAAATATCTAAGCAGATGCTGACAAGCACTCAACCTAAGCACTCGAAGGAGACACAGGGAGCATTTTCCTAGGCAAGGTGCCCAATCCAATGTTCTCTGACTTCAAGAAGTCTGCTGAGCTTGGAAACTTGATAGGAATAAATACAAACATGTTGGAGCTGGCACTCCTCCAGTATGTGGGGAACCCAACATATCCTGTATTGCTGTGAAGTCACATTACTCAAGAATTGGGTCCAAGAAAAAAACAAAAGACTTTTACCGTATACTTTTAAAATAAATACCTCAGAACTAGACAATATGAGCACTACCAGACACACAGGCAGACACAATCAATGTGCTACTTAATAGTTGCAGGAGAATCTATAAGGAATGGAAAGAAGAAATGAGCTATTCAAGTGTCCACTGCAAATCCTGAATATGCCCCAAATCTAAGTAACAAAGATAGATTAACATCCAAGGCAGCCAGTACCTGGAGACATCCAGTCAAAAAATCCCCAAACAAACAAAGACCCCATAGCCCAAGGGAGAATTCAAAATGGCAATATGAATCCTAAACAGAAGTGAAACCCGGCCACTGGGGCTGTGAGTGGTCCAGGCAGTCCACCGCACGACTCTAATATGGGACCCAAGGAACTAACCATTTGGAGAAAGCTCCTGAAAAACCCAAAAGCTTTAGCATTTCCACTCCTAGATATGCACCCAAGAGAAATGAAAACATATGCCCACAGAAAAATGTGTACTTGAGTGTTCACAGCAGCATTATTCGTAATAGTGAAAAGTAGAAATAACCTAAATGTCCATCAACTAATTAATGGATAAAGAAAATGTGCTACATTCATATGATAGAATATTCAACCATAAAAAGAGATGACATTACCAATTCATATAGCAACATGGATGAACTCTGAAAACATAATGCTAAATGAAAGAAGCTAGTCAAAAAAGTGTATGACCCCATCTGTATGAAATATCTTTTTTTTTAACATTTTATTTATTTGACAAAGAGAGAGATCACAAGCAGGCAGAGAGGCAGGCATAGATGGTGGGGCAGGAAGCAGGCTCCCCACCGAGCAGAGAGCCCGATGTGGGGCTTGATCCCAGGACCCTGAGATGATGACCTGAGCTGAAGGCAGAGGCTTAACCCACTGAGCCACCCTGGCCCCCCTGTATGAAATATCTTGAACAGGCAAATCTGTAGAGACAGAAAGTAGACTAGTGGGCCTTTAGAGCATGGGAAGCGGAAAGTGGAGGGAAATGCAGAGTGACTGCTAATAGGCACAGCGCTTCTTTTCGAAGTAAAAGAAATGTCCAGGAATTATACGGTGGGAATGGTTGCAAAACCTTGTGAATATACTAAAAACTCTTAAGGAGTATACTTTAAAAGGGTGAATTTTATGGTATATGGTTTTCACCTCAATCAAAATAAAACAGAACAGAAGTTTCAGGGCTGCAAAACTACTGCCAGGACATAGACATTCAGTTATTTCATTCCTCCCTCTCTGCCACTCACTGGCTCACTTAACCCGCCTCCACCCTGAGAGACCCAGCCCTGAGTCCCAAGCCAGGTTCCAGGCTCAGCAGGCAATCTGGTTGAAGAGTCTCTTCTTCTGCCCCACCCCCCACTCAAGTGAGAGCCCATGTGCTCGCCAATAAATAATAGATAAATAAATAAATCAATCTTCTTCTTCCTTTTTTTTAAGATTTTATTTATTTGACAGACAAAGACCACAAGTAGGCAGAGAGGCAGGCAAAGAGAGAGGAGGAAGCAGGCTCCCTGCTGAGCAGAGAGCTGGATGTGGGGCTTGATCCCAGGACGCTGGGATCATGACCTGAGCTGAAGGCAGAGGCTCTAACCCACTGAGCCACCCAGGTGCCACTAAATAAATCTTCTTAAAAAAGAAAAGGAAAATTAGCGAACTTTAACTAGAAAGGAACATCTATTCTCTCAACAAAAACATGGCCAAAAAGCAATCTGGCTGAACTTGAATGAATAAACTTTTAGGGGTGTGAATAAACTATTTATCCTTAATTTATTAGTCTTAAACACTTTAGTTATAAAATAACATGATCGTAATTACAACCACACCCCCAATACCTACACAATGGCAGACATATTAAACATGGTCGGGGATCAACAGCTACTGAATGATAAAAGAAGAGCTCTCCGCAGACTGAGACCCTTAGGCTAGGCAGTGATCAATGAAACTTTAAACTACTGGGTGACAGACTGGAGATAACACAGAAAATCCACCAAGTACAGCAAGTCCACTCATGGGTTTATATTAAGAGAAATGAGTATACCTATGCACCAAGAGACAGAATTTTGAAATAATGTCCTCCACCCAACCTACATGTCCTTTAACAGAGGAACTGATGAATACATTGTGATACACTCTTATGCTGAAAGACCATGTAACAATGAAAATGAACATATTCCAGTTATACACAAGATGAATTTTAAAAAACATTACTAAGCAAAAAGACAGGGAAAAGAATACATCCTGTGTGATTACGTATACATAAGGCTCAAAAGCATGTGAAAGGACTCTTCAGTATCAGAACCTAACAAGAGTGACTATCTCTGGGAAGGGTAGAAAGGAAAACAACCAGGAGAGGCCAGGAGGGACTTCTGCATATAATGCAACATTTTGCTTATTAATCTGGGCAGCAGTTACATAGGTGCTATAGACAGAATGCCTGTGGCCCCCAACCCCCTTCCAATTTAAACGTGATGTCCTAATCCCCAGCCTCATGCTATCTGGAAGTGGCACCTTTGGGAGGTAGTTATGTAATGAAGGTGGAGCCTTCATGAATAGAATTATTCTAAGAGATAACAGAGTATCTTTCTCTCCACCATTTGAGGATACACCTAGAAGACAACCATCTGCAAACCAGGAAGAAGACCCTCATAGGAAAATGAATTGGATGGCACCTTGATCTTAGACTTTCTTGCCTCCAGAACTTTGAGAAACAAATTTCTACTGTTTAAACCATCAAGTCCATGGTATTTTGTTACAGCAGCCCAAACTGATTAAGACAAGAGGTATATATAGTATGTGATAGATAATTCTCTGAACGGTAATGTTTGTGATATGCTCTTTTCCGTATGTATGCAATACAGGAAGGAAGGAAGAAAGGAAGTTGGTGAGGGAGGGAGGAAGGGGAAAAGAAATGATTTTAAGATATTGCCCTTTCAAGGCACCTGGTTGGCTCAGTCGTTAAGCATCTGTCTTCGGCTCAGGTCATGATCCCAGGGTGCTGGGATCAAGACCCGAATTGGGCTCCCTGCTCAGTGGGGAGCCTGCTTCTCCCTCTCCCATTCCCCGTGCTTATATTCCCTCTCTGGCTGTCTCTCTCTCTGGGAAAAAAAAAAAAAGACATTGCCTTTTCCTTTCTATCTTATTCAAGGTCTTTATAAGTTCCCTCACTGACAGGGCCATTTTAGGTCATCTAGCAATTTTCTAAAGCACATCATTTTAATTGCCATCAAACTTACTTAAGATATGCCACTTCAAATCTGTGAATAATGTCTTTATAACAAAGTTTATCCTAAGCCACAAGTACATTTTAGAACAAAATTACAGTAACAATAGTCAATTATTTCATTGGTCCTGTAAGTGAATTTGAATACTTATTTTATTAAAAATGTTATCTAACATTTTATATGATTATAACCTGAGAATCATCACTGAAATTGTGTTAAATTTCTTTACTTCTTTAGGGTCGTGTGGCTGGCTCAGCTGGTAGAGCATGTAACTCTTGATCTTGGGGTCATGAGTTCCAGCCCCACGTTGGGTGTAGAGAGTACTAAAAATTAATATATTTATTTTTAAAAAGATTTTACTGATTTATTTGACAGACAGAGATCACAAGTAGGCAGAGAGGCAGGTAGAGAGAGAGAGAGGAGGAAGCAGGCTCCCTGCTGAGCAGTGAGCCTGATGCGGGGCTCGGACCGGGGACCCTGGGATCACAACCTGAGCCGAAGGCAGAGGCTTTAACCCACTGAGCCACCCAGGCGCCCCTAAAGATTTATTTATTTACAGAGATAGATAGACAGAATGAGAGAGAGAGTGCCGGGGGGAGGGGCAGGCAGAGAGAATCCCAAGCAGACTCCATGCTGAGGACAGAGCCCATGCAGGGCTCGATGCCAAGACCCCAAGATCATGACCTGAGCTGAAACCAAGAGTCAGACACTTAACTGTCTGAAGCACACAGGCACCCTAAAAATAAAACTTTTTTTAAAAAAAGATTTTATTTATTTATTAATTTGAGAGAGACAGAGAGTGAGGGAGTGAGGGAGAGGGAGCATGAGCAGGGGGAGGGGCAGAGGGAGAAACAGAGCCAGATGTGGGGCTCAATTCCAGGACCCCGAGATCATGACCTGAGCTGAAGGTAGATGCATAACTGACTGAGCCATCCAGATGCCCCTAAAGACAAAATCTTTAAAAAAGTTTTTTTTTTCTTTACTTCTTTAAAAAACCAATGAACCAACTTACCCACCCCAGATTCTAGCAGTTGACCTCTATAAGCATCCAAAACTAGCATGGGCTAAAGCCAGTGATTAATATATCTCCCTCAAATGATACTTTGTGACTCAAAAGAACTGAGAAAATATATAGCAAAGACCGTAAAAAAAAAAAAAATTCTTTTCTGAGGGATAAATTCTTAGGAAATCCCATCTCATATTTAGGTAATATACTAATTTTCAACATTTCAGAAAAGTCTAGGGACACCTTAGTGGCTCAGTCAGTTAAGTATCTGCCTTTGCCTCAGGGTCATGATCCCAGAATCCTGGAATCGAGTCCCCCATCGGACTCCTTGCTCAGTGGGGAGCCTGCTTCTTCCTCTGCTTGACACTCCCCCTGCTTGTGCTCGCTCGCTCTCTCTGACAAACAAATAAACAAAATCTTAAAAAAAAAAAAAAAAGAAAAAGTCTAGGGGCACCTGGGTGGCTCAGTGGGTTAAGCCGCTGCCTTTGGCTCGGGTCATGATCTCAGGGTCCTGGGATCGAGTCCCGCATTGGGCTCTCCGCTCAGCGGCGAGCCTGCTTCCCTCTCTCTCTCTCTGCCTGCCTCTCTGTCTACTTGTGATCTCTCTCTGTCAAATAAATAAATAAAATCTTTGAGAAAAAAAAAAAAAGAAAGAAAAAGTCTAATAGGTGTTCCATATGTATTTACCTTAAGACTAGATGGGGTAACTAAGATGTCCTACCTTTTATCTTTTAGTTGAATATATATCAAGAACCAACAACTTATAAAAGAAATACAGGGGCGCCTGGATGGCTCAGTTGGTTGGGCGGCTGCCTTCAGCTCGGGTCATGCTTCCAGCGTCCTGGGATCAAGCCCTGCATTGGCCTCCCTGCTTGGTGGAGGGCCTGCTTCTGTCTCTCCCTCTGCCTGCTGCTCTGCTTACTTGTGCTCTCTATCTCTCTGTCAAATAAATAAAATCTTAAAAAAAAAAAAGAAAGAAATACAAATAACTAGTAATTAAATACGAAAATGTTCTATCTCACTAATAACCTAAGACAGGAAAATCAAATCCCTTCTTTGCTACACTGGCAACATTTTTTTTTTAAATATGAAATTTTTTTTAAAGGATTTTATTTATTTATTTGACAAAGAGAAACCACAAGTAGGCAGAGAGGCAGGCAGAGAAAGAAGGGGAAGCAGGCTCCCCACTGAACAGAGAGCCTGATGCAGGGCTTGATCCCAGGACCATGAGACCATGACCTGAGCTGAAGGCAGAAGAAGTCTAACACACTGAGCCACCCAGGTGCCCCAAAAATATGAAATATTTTAAACATACAGAAAATGACAGAATACAGTAACAAATATCCATGTACCGCTACCCAGTATGAGTATTTTGTTATTAATATTTGGCACTGGTTGGGAAGCGGGGAGAACAGGTACACTCAAACACTGCTGGTAAAAAAGAAAAAATTGGGAAACTTCTAGATGGCAATCTCACTACATTTACCAAGTCATAAAATATATTTACCTCTTAATCTGTCAAGTCTACCTGGAGGAAACTCACTTAAAGAAGTAATTAAGGATGTGTGACTATTTAGCTATAAGGGCGTTCATCAGCACACTGTTTAATAGAATAACGACAGACCTCAAAACATCAAATGAAGAACTAGTTAAATCATGGTGATTTATACTATGAAGCATTACAGAGCCATCAAAAATGATATGATAAAAATGTATTTAATGATAATGAAGTATGTCCACAACACTTGAAATAAAAAGGTTCTAAAATCACACATACAAAATTATACTACTTTGTACATATAGTGATTATAGATGATATGTGCATAGAAAAATCTGAAAAGGCACACATCAAAATAACAGCAGGAGTCTAATCAATATTTATAGAATATGTCATATAACAAGAGAGGAATGCACATTCCTCTCAAGCTTATGTGGAACACTCACTAATACAGACAACATTCGGGGCCATAATATGTCTTAACAAATTAAAAGAATAGAAAATCATACAATGTATGCTCTCAGACCACAAAAGAATTAAGCTAAAAATCAGTAACAGAAAGATAGCTATAAATCCTCAAATACTTCGGAGATTAAACAGCACATTTCTAAGTAACACATGGGCTAAGAAGAAATCTCTCAAGATAATTTTTTTTTAACTTGGAACTAAATGAAACTAAACACAATGAAATTTGTGGGTTGCAGTGAAAGCAGTGCTGGAGGGAAATTTATAGCACTGAATGCACATAATAAGAAAAAAATCTACAGACTAAAAATTGATAATCTAAGCTTCCACCTTAAGAAACTAGAAAAAGAGGGCGCCTGGGTTGCTCAGTGAGTTAAAGCCTCTGCCTTCAACTCAAGTCATGATCCCAGGATCCTGGGATCAAGCCCTGCATCGGGCTCTCCGCTCAGTGGGGAGCCTGCTTCCTCCTCTCTCTCTGCCTGCCTCTCTGCCTACTTGAGATCTCTGTCTGTCAAATAAATGGATAAAATCTTAAAAAAGGGTGGCTCAGTGGATTAAGCCGCTGCCTTCAGCTCGGGTCGTGGTCTCGGGGTCCTGGGATCGAGCCCCGCGTTGGGCTCTCTGCTCCGCAGGGAGCCTGCTTCCTCCTCTCTCTGCCTGCCTCTCTGCCTACTTGTGATCTCTCTCTGTCAAAATAAATAAAATTAAAAAAAAAAAAAAAAAAGAAACTAGAAAAAGAAAAGCAAATTATTTTCTTTTTAAAGATTTATTTATTATAAATAAATAATTAATTAATTAACTTCCCTTTAAAAAAATATTTATTTATTTATTTGACACAAAGAGAGACACACACACACACAGCAAGAGAGGGAACACAAACAGGGAGAGTGGGAGAGGGAGAAGCAGGCCCTCTGCAGAGCAGGGAGCCCAATGCGGGGCCCAATCCCAGGACCCTGCGATCATGACCCAAGCTGAAGGCAGACGCTTAATGACTAAGCCACCCAGGTGCCCCAAGAAAAGCAAATTAAATCCAAAGTAAATGGAAGAAAAAAAATGATAAAAATTAGAGTAGAGGGGTGCCTGGCTGGCTCAGTTGGAAGAGCATGCAACTTCTGATCTTAGCATTGTGAGTTCAAGTCCCACAATGGGTGTAGAGGTAACTTAAATAAATCTTAAAAAAATTTAGAGCAGGGGCGCCTGGGTGGCTCAGTGGGTTGAGCCGCTGCCTTCGGCTCAGGTCATGATCTCAGGGTCCTGGGATCAAGTCCTGCATCGGACTCTCTGCTCAGCAGGGTGCCTGCTTCACTCTCTCTCTCTCTCTGCCTGCCTCTCTGTCTACTTGTGATCTCTCTCTCTCTGTCAAATAAATAAATAAATAAAATCTTAAAAAAAAATTTAGAGCAGAAATCAATGAAACTGAAAACAGGCATCAATAGGGGAAAAAAAAGAAATCAATGAAACCAAAAGCTAGTTCTTTGAAAAGATCATGGACTGTGGGAAACAAACCAAGGGTTTTGGGTGGGAGGGGTAAAGGGGGTAGGTCAGTCTGGTGATGGGTATTAAGGAGGGCACATCCTGCATGGAGCACTGGGTGTTATACACAAACAATAAATCATGCAACACTACATCAAAAACTAATGATGTACTGTATGGTGACTAACATAATAAAAAAAAATAATAAAATTGATAAACATCTAACCAGGCTAAGAAAAAAAAAGAAGACACGTTACTAATATAAAACATGAAATAGGGGCATCACTACCAACTTTACAGACATTAAAAGACTAAAGGAATATTATGAATAATTATATGGCCACAAATTTGACGACCTAGATAAAAAGGACCAATTAAAAAAAAAAATCTGCCAAAACTCACACAAAAAAGAAAAGACAATCTGGATAGGCTTATACCTATTATAGAAGTTGGATCAATAATTAATAATCTTCCAAAACCAAAAGCACTAAGCCCACACGGGTTCACTGATGAAGCCTACCAAACATTTAGAAAGAAATTACACTAATTTTCTATAATCTGTTCTAGAAGATAGAAGTAGAATACTTCCTAACTCATTCTCTGCAGGCATCACCCTAATAGCAAAATCAGACACACTATAAGAAAATAACTACAGACCAATTATCTCCGACGATCATAATGCAAAATCTTCAAAAGAAAAATAGCAAATCAAAACCAATGATATATAAAAAGAATGATACACCACAACAACTGGGATTTATTCCAGGTATGCAGGACAGGTTCAATGTTCAAAAACCAATTAACGTAAATCATCATATGAACAGGCTAAAGAAAAAAAATCGCATGATATTATTAGATGCAGAAAAGCATTCAACAAAATCCAACACCCATTCATAATAAAAACTCTCAGAAAACTAGGAATAGGTGGGAAACTCTTTAACTTGATAAAGAAAACTGGGAGAAAAAAAAAGTAATAGCAATACAGAGTTTACTGGAGATGTTAACTCTTTCTTCTAACTTGTGTTTTACACTTTTTCTACAGACTGAATAATAGCCACACTGAAGAGCAGGTGTAGTGTTAAGGAACTAATGTAAGTAACTTTGGAAAACAGAATTTTGATTATATACTCACAGGCTGAAGACAAAAAGTACTATACTGTCCCCTCCTGTATTCTAGTTTTTCACAGGGGTACAAATGAACAATTCTGAAACTATGTAAACTCTTGGACTGAGGAAATAAGTAAATACACTGTAGATAATGAGACCTAGGGTTTTCCCTGCTAGGGAAGGGAACTATAATTAAGATTGGGGTAAAGCTGGATGAACTTTGTGATGCTGGACTGGAATTGGAATTATCGTGAAATCATGGTTTTTAATATATATGACATATTTTTTAGCTCTGTTCACTAAATAAATAAGGGAGAAGGGATGGCTCTTCCTCATAGAATTCTAACTGATGGAAATAGCAAATTACCATTACACAAAGCCCACAGTAGTAAGTGTTACACACAAGACGCATCAGTGGATGGGGCGCCTGGGTGGCTCAGTTGGTTAAGTGTCCGACTCTTGATTTTGGCTCAGGTTGTGATCTCAGGATTATGGGATCGAGCCCCATGCTGGGCTCCATGCTCAGTTCAGAGTCTGCTTGGGATGTCTCTCTTTCCCTCTCCCTCTGCCCCTCCCCCTGCTTGTGATCTCTATCTCTAAAATTGACCAATAAAAATCATTAAAAAAAAAGGTCATCAGTGGATGCTAAAATTAAGTGAAAAAGGCGTGCTGAGAAACAGGACATTTATATAATCTCAAAATATGCCCCCACAGGATACTTAGTAATTACTAATTAATTATTAAGTTAATTACACTTACACCTAAAATAGTAACTTAACAGTGGAGAAACACCACCTTACCAAAGTGGATTAAGTTAACAGCACTAGTAAGGGAAGGACCCCATATCATGCCTGTGGTATTCTTGCTAAAAATGCATAACTTAAATTTAATCACAAGACAAATCCAAACAGAAGATTCCTATAATATGACTGCCAGTACTCTTAAGAAGTCAAGGTCATGAAAGACAAAGCCTGAGAAACTGTCACAGAGAAAAAAGGGACAGGACAACTGAAGACTACATGTGATATTGGATTGCACCCTAAACCAGTCGGACAACCAGCAAAATGTGATAAAGTTCTGTAAATAATAATCATATCTATGTTAACTTCCTGGTTTTGATGACTATACTATAAAATGTACCAGTGGGGGTACCTAGGTGGTTCAGTGGACTAAGCATCCAGCTCTTGATTTTGGCTCAGGTCATGGTCTCAGGGTATGAGTAGAGCGCCCCGTCAGGCTCCATGCTCAGTATGGAGTCTGCGTCTCTCCCTCTCTCTCAAATAAATAAATAATTACTTTATTTATTTGTCATAGAGAGAGAGAAAGGGAGCAGCAGGCAGAGGGAGAAGCAGAGTCCCCACTGAGCAGGGAGTATGATGTGGGACTTGATCCCAGGACTCTGGGATCATGACCTGAGCCAAAGGCAGGTGCTTAACTGACTGAGCTACCCAGGTGTGCCTCAAATAAATAAATACATATTTTAAAAAAATAAGAAAGAAATGTACGAGTGAAGAGTATGTGGCATTCCTTTTTTTTTTTTTAAGATTTTATTTATTTATTTTAGAAAAAGAATGTGTGTGTGCAAGTTGGAGGAGGGGCAGTGGGACAGAGAGAATTTCAGGCAGACTCCCCAACTGAGTGTGGAGCCCAATGTGGTCTTCATCATGTCCATTATGACATGAACCAAAATCAAGAGCCAGACATACTCAGCTGACGGAGCCACTTGGGTACCCCTGGTATTCCCCCCCTCCCTTTTTAACTTTACTTATTTGTTTATTTATTTAAGTAATCTCTACACCCAACACGGGGCTTCAACTCATGACCCCAAGGATCACATACTCTATCAACTGAGTCAGCCAGGGGCCCCCAAGAGTAAAGAGTATTGTTTAAACTAATTTTGTACCCTTTTTAAAGTCTGAAATTATTCCAAAATGAAAAGTTGGGTTTTGTGGGTTTTTTTTTTTTTTAAAGGAGATAGAGAGAGGAGAGAGGATGGAAAGGGGCAGAGAGACAATCTTAAGCGGTCTCTGTACCCAGTGCCGAGCCTGACACAGAACTTGATCTCATGACCCTGAGATTATGACCCAAGACAAAATCAAGAGTTGGGTGCTTAACCGACTGAGCCACCCAGGTACTCCCAAAATGAGAAGTTTTTTAAAAGTTAAAAACTTTTTCTTTTTTCAGATTCCAGTTACCCATTTGAGACAGAGAGTGTGACTGAGTGAGAGGGAGAACATGAGCAGGGGGAGGAGCAGAGGGAGAAGGAGAAGCAGACTTATAGCTGAAAAGGAAGACTGACCTGGGGCTCAATGCCAGGACCCTGGGATCATGACCTGAGCTGAAGGCAGATGCTCAACTCACTGAGCCACCCAGGTGTCTCTAAACATTAAAAATCTTTTAAATAGTCTCATTCCATTGGAACATATGGAAATGTGTCCATTTTATTCATTATTAAATGTATACTACCTAACTTAGGTCCTTGCACATGGGAGGTGCTCCATATTCAGCATGTTAATAGAAGCTGGTATTTCCAATGGGATTTTAGATGGATCAATCAGTATTACCCAACGGAATAGGTCCCATTTACAGCAAAGTGCTATTATATTATGATAAAATATATGCATTTTTTACTTTGAGTTTAGTCTCAAAGTAAAAACTGCTGGGTCCAGTTACTTGGCTCTATAAAATCTTCCTCTAAAATAAAGCTAAATGAAAAGATGATCCATACAGACTTCAAATGTCTGATATATTTTAACTAAGGGCTATGAAAAATCAGTACCCACATTTAAAATATTCCCTGGAAAACTGACCTATGAAGTATAATTTGTTCAGAGAATTCTCAACTTATTTGGTTTTTCTAGTAACTGCTACCAAATGTGTATAATCTGCTGGGCTCTTTAGCTCAGGGTTGGACCACTGGTCTTGTGTATAATCTGCTGGCCTCTACCTCTGCCATATCCCACAGGTATGTCTTCTGAATAACCAAATACCTTAGTCAAGTCTCAGGCTGAGTCTAAAAATCACCTTTGGTTATTTGACAAAAAGATCTCATTCTTTTTTTTTTTTTTTTTAATTATTTATTTGTCAGAGAGAGAGAGCACAAACAGGGGGAGTGGCAGGCAGAGGGAGAAGCAGGCTCCTCACTAAGCAAGAAGCATGATCCAGGACTCGACCCAAGGACTGTGGGATCTTTACCTGAGCCAAAGGCAGACATTTAACAGACTGAGCCACCCAGGCATCCCACTGCCACTTTTTAAGATTTTATATATTTATGTGATGGGGGGAGGGGAGAGATTGAGAGAGAGAGAGAGAGAGAGAAAGAGGAGCATAAACAGGCAAAGAGGAAGGCAGAGGGAGAAAGAGAGGGAGATATAGGCTACCCATTTAGCAAGGAGCCCAAGGAAGCGCTCGATCCCAGCATCCTGGGATCATGACCTGAGCCGAAGGCAGATGTTTAACTGAGCCACCCAGGTGGCCCAAACTGGTCTCATTATAAAACTCCTCTCCCAAGGGAACAAGCTAGGCCTGGGACTGCTACTCTGGAGTGGGGGCCAGGAACAGTGTCTGTACTCTTGCTACACTTCTAATCCCACCCACCACTCTCCACTGTTAGGACCAGAAAGAAGGCAAAGAGAAAGATGATTCATTAAGAGACAACCCATGGCAAGATGGATCATTCTCTTTGGCTAACCACAACTCCTATCTCTTTATACCAGGGTTTCTCAACATCAGCACTACTGACATTTGGCAGCAGATAATTCTTCATACAGGGGCTGTCCTGTGCATTGTAGGATGTTTAGCAGCATCCCAGGCCTCTACCCATTAGATGCCAGTAGCAACAACAAAAATGTTTCCAGACATTGCAAAATGTCCAGTGGTTAGGAAAGGGAGAAGAGGGTGTCAAAACTGCTTCCCCCTCTGTCCCCCCACTGTTAAGAACTACTGTCTTACAAAAACATTATCAGGCCAGTGCCCCCTTTCCCTTCACTGCTGTCGCTTCTTGGTTTAATGCTGACTAGCATGTAAGTCTCTTTGAGTATCAGGCATCCAAATGCCAGTTCTCTCATGGGGGAACACTTTTGCTGGTTTATTGAAAACCCACAAATCTCCACAGTGCCCAGGAGAGGGAAGTTTGAATCTGTCCCTACTTCCCATCCCTCAACCTCAATCCCAAACTCAGCGCTTACCAGCAAGGGACCCTCTTGGGAGCACTAACAAGATAGCTTAAGCCTCAAACATCTTCCAAAGCATCCACTCAACCCCCGGGACATTCACATACCTTCCCCTACCAACAAGGCCCTCTAACCACCAAAGGAGAGTCTGGTGGAAGGACAAGTGAAACGATGCCTCTTTCCAAGAGAAGGGGACACTGCTATTCAAAAATCTCTGCATTCAAATTTGGTGAAGTGTTAACATTTGATGAGTCTGGGTACAAAGTGTATAGGTATTCTTTGTATTGTTTTTGCAACTTTTTAGTAAGTCTGAAATTATTTTTTTTAAATGAACCTCAGGGGAGCCCTGAGTGGTTCAGTTAGTTAAGTGTCTGACTCCTGACTTCCGCTTGGGTGGTGATCTTAGGGTTGTGGGATCGAGCCCCATGTCCAGCTCCACGTTAGGCATGGAACCTGCTTGGGATTCTCTCTTCCCCTCTGCCCCTCCCTGTTTGCTTGCATGTGGTGTGCACACCCATGCTCTCTTTAAAAAAAAAAAAAAAGGCCCAAACTACAATCTTATTGGAGTAATGAAGATGTTCTTAAACTAGATGATGATGATGGCTGCACAACTTGGTAAATTAACTAAGAACTGTTGAACTGTACACTTAAAATGGGTGGATTCAAGATCCGCAAATTACCACAGTAATATTTTTTCTTTAAAAAAAAAAAAAAAGACTTTGTACTACAGGTTAAAGATGACAGCCACAATGTCAATGCTGCTGGAAAGAAGCCTCTAAGAGAGATATACAGAGAAGGAACCTATCCCAGCAGTGAACTGGTCGCCCCCCTTTCCCTGTCTCCCCCACTCCACCATCCCACCCCTGCTTTGAGCTTTGGTCAACAATTCCAGGAAAATAGGAAAGATTCACACTGGTACCTACTAACCATCCAATTACAGCAATATTGCCTCTAAAAAGTAGCCCAAGGATTTCCTAAGTGGTGTTTTTATTTAAAATCTACTTCAAATAGTTCTTATTAATTTTCTAACTATATGGATACTAAAGCAGAAAGCCCACTCCACTCTACTGAGCAACTACTGCACACAAGCCACGTGGCCACTTCAAATGTGGTCTGTTATTCAATCCCAACCATCATCTTCCAGATTTTCAGCTTAAGTGTTCTTCCATGGTAAGCAGATACCATTAGCAAAAAAATTCTTCTTACATTTTAAGACTGAAGTTCTAAATTTCTAGCTTCCAGACAAATTCACACTTTTGTTTTTGGGTTTTTTTTGTTTTTTTTTTTGGTAAATGACCCAGTGTTTTATTTTAGACCTGGACTCATTCCCACTGAACTGGGACCTTGAACTAATTTCCATGCTAAGTTTAAAAACTTTTTTTTTTTTTTAAACTGAGATACAGTTCACATACCATAAAATTCACTGTCTTACTGTGCTTTTTTACAATGCAGTGGGTTTTAGTATATTCACAAGGTTGGTCAACAAATACTACTATCTAGTTCTAGAACATTTTATCACCTTCAAAAGAGACCCTATTGGGCACCTGGGTGGCTTAATGGGTTAAGCCTCTGCCTTCGGCTCAGGTCATGATCTCAGAGTCCTGGGATCAAGGCCCTCATCAGGCTCTCTGCTCAGTGGGGAATCTGCTTCCCACCGCCCCTCCACCCCGCCTGCCTCTCTGCCTACTTGTGATCTCTCTCTCTCTCTCTGTCAAATAAACAAATAAAATCTTAAAAAAAAAAAAAAAGAGAGAGAGAGAGAAACCCTATTACCCATTAGCAGTCACTCACTATTCCCTCTTGAGAGCACTTCTCCCTAAGTGGCTGGTAACCAATATCTATTTTCTTTCTATCTTTAAGATTTTATTTATTTATTTTAGAGAGAAAGGGAGAGAGAGAGAGTGCGAGAGGGGGGAGGAATAGAAGAAGAGGGACAAGCAGATTCCACACTGGGCATGGAGGCTGATGCAGGGCTCAGTCTCATTACCCTGAGACAATTTTTTTTTTTTTTTTTGACAGACAGAGATCACAAGCAGGCAGAGAGGCATGCAGAGAGAGAGGAGGAAGCAGGCTCCCTGCTGAGCAGAGAGCCCTATGCAGGGCTCGATCCCAGGACTCTGGGATCATGATCCGAGCCGAAGGCAGTGGCTCTAACCCACTGAGCCACCCAGGTGCCCCTACCCTGAGACTATTACCTAAGCCGAAATCAGACACTCAACTAACTGAGCCATCCAGGTGCCCCCAAATAATCTACTTTCTGTGATAAATTTCTTTCTCTCCTGTTTCTTTCCCTTTGGAAATAGCATTTATACAGATTAAACACAAATTACACTTAGTCACAGATTTTGGTAAAATATACGTTATTAGTATATAACATTAGCATTGCTAATCTCATGTTTTAAGATTAAGAGCAATTATTAATCTAGATAAATTTATCCACGATTTTCAAAATCATACCATCAATGCTCTTAACAAGAAATACGTATGTGTTATGTATAATATCTATCTATCTCATTCATAAATGAGTTAAAAGGTGAAACAGCAGCAGTTGAACATTTGGTATGGGGAGAATGAGACACAAAGATACGTTATAACCTCCAAGCTCAGGGGGTGTGTGCGTGGCTCAGTCAGTTAAGCATTTGCCTCTGGCTCAGGTCACAATCCCAGGGTCCTGGGACTGAGCCCCAAGTTGGGCTCCCTGCTCAGGGGGGAGTCTGCTTCTCCCTCTGCCTCTGCCCTTCTCCGCCAACTCCTGCTTGTGCACACGCGCACTCTCTCTCTCTCTCTCCCTTTCACTCTGTTCTCTAATAAATAAATATTAAATAAATAAAATCTTAAAAAAAAATAACCTCCAAGTTCAGCTCAGATGGCTAAGATGTCTAATAACACTGAATGCCCCAGTTAGCCTAAGAGAATTTTGTCATAGGAGAACTACCAGCAATGCTAGGCTCAGAAATAAGGACCCCCGCCCCCAGGAGTGCTGGCATGGCCATGATCCTCTTCCCTCACATGCCTACATGCCTGTGCATTCATCCCGCAGACACTGTTGGGACAGATGCGGCCCAGCCTTTTCCCCTTTGAGTCCAGGCAGCCCCATCTCATGACAGAGACAATGGGCAACAGCACTATCAGAACTGGCTGCAAAGATCTAGCTGCCACCCAAAGCAGCACGGCCACTTCTCAGGCATCCCAGAGTCCCAACAGCTCAATAAGCAGTCAAGGTAAAAAAAAGACAACCAAGCAGAGTCCAATGTTATAGAATCACTCTCTTCGGTACCTCTTCTGGTAGTAAGCACCCGCCATAGGCTGGCCACTGTACCAAGTGCTCCACATACATTGCTCTGATGTCACAAATACTCTGAGGTGGGAACTATGATTATCCTTCCATTTTACAGATGAGACTGAAATTGAAAGGTTACAAATGAACTAGGAAGTGACAAAGCTAGAATTCTAAACCTCTCAGTGCTCCTAACACCCAACACACTGTCTGGAGGTGTGCAAAATCATAAACCAAAGTTGTAATAAAGATCACAAACTGAACCATGTCTTTGTATAACCCTTTGACAGTTAATTAGAATTATACATATTCTGCTTTTTTTTTTTCAATAACTGTCTGTAATCAAGTTCCAAAAGGCCCAAAGACTGAAAATTAGCATTTCACATAACCCCATTTTTTTTCTAAAGATTTTATTTATTTGTTTGACAGACAGAGATCACAAGTAGGCAGAGAGGAAGGCAGAGAGAGAGGGGGAAGCAGGCTCCCTGCTGAGCAGAGAGCCCGATGCGGGGCTCGATCCCAGGACCCTGAGATCATGACCTGAGCCAAAGGCAGAGGCTTTAACCTGCTGAGCCACCCAGGTGCCCCCACATAACCCCATTTTTATAAAAAGTACAGACATTAACTAAAAATACCAGGTGAAAAGAGGGGATACAACATCAAAGACTGAAATACACAGGCATATTTCCAATTTAGAACAAATTAAGAACCAGGGGCACCTGGGTCGCTCAGTCAGTTAAGTGGCTGCCTTTAGCTCAGGTCATGATCCCACGGTCCTGGGACTGTGGGTCCTGGAACCCCCATATTGGGTTCCCTCTCAGCGGAGAGCCTGCTTCTTCCTCTCCCTCTGCCTGTTGCTCTGCCTACTTGTGCTGTCTATCTCTCTGTCAAATAAATAAAATCTTAAAAAAAAAAAGAACTAAATTACTTCAATCCACAGAAATAACCATGATATATATGCATGACAAAAATCATAAACCTCACCATAGGAGACACACAAGTAGCTGTCCCTTAAAACTGACAAATGAGGGGTGCCTGGGTGGTTCAGTTAAGTGCCCAACTCTTGATTTTGGCTCAGGGCATGATCTCGGGGTTATGATACCGAACCCTGCATTGGGCTCTATGCTGGGTATGGATTCTGCTTAAAATTCTCTCCCCCTCTACCCACCATTCCCACTCACATATGCCTACACTCGCTCTTAAAACAAAACAAAAAAAACTGCCAAATGATTCAAGAAAATTAAACTGAAACCAGTTTAGAGCACTTCTTACAATTATTAAAAAAGTCTGAGATATGGTAAAGCCAGAGGCTGGTCATCAGAGCTTAGGGTTTTAAGTCCACAGACTGGGGTGCCTAGGTGGTTCAGTCAGTTAAGCTTCTGCCTTTGGCTCAGGTCATGATTCTAGGTTCCTGGGATTGGAGCCCCAGATGAGGGTCCCTGCTCAGCGGGAAGCCTGATTCTCCCCTGCCCCTTCCCCCATTTGTGCTCTCTCACTCACTTTCTCTCTCTCAAGTAAAAAAAAAAAAAAGCCGTAGGCTAGACTTTTAGTGTGGTCAACCATACTCCACGTCCCCCAAGTGGTGTGTCTGGCTCTTTTCCTTGGGAGAATTTAAGATTCAACAGCTAATGCAGCAGAAGCTCCCAGAGAGACCTGGAAGCAGCCCCCTGAGAATCAGTCCTAGTCGACAGACTAAATGGGAAATACTGCTGATACAGAAATAATCCTCCTGCATACTGCCACCAAATCCCTTTTTAGCCAGATACCCCATGAAGCCAAAACTGAAGCTGCTGTAACTGAAGACTTTCTTGTTCCAGTCAGATGCAAAGTTGTGATAATAACAAATACAGCCTCAGCGCTCACTGTGTGCCAGGCCCAGTCCTAATCAACCTCCCTGCATTAACTCATTTAATCCCTAGATGCATGAGAGGACACTGGGACACAGAAATGTTACGCCACTTGTCCAAATCACACAGAGAAAGGTGACAGGACAGTAATGCAACCCCAGGCAGTCTGCCTCTGAGTATTTAATTACTAAGATATACTGCCTTATGTCAGTCAAGACTCAATTACTAGACAGGTAATTCTCTTAAATCCCACTCACAAGAATCTTCAGTAATTACTGATTTACACTCATTTTAGAATGCATTTGCCTTTCTATTTCCCACCAATAACCTCTACGGAGGGCAATCAGAAGAGGTACTGAAACTGAAGTTTCCAGGAAGAATGGCGTAATTCAAGACCCAAGTCATACAGCTGAGCTCTGGCTGGGGTACCACATTCTCTTCAGTGAGGGTTTTGGGGTGTGCGTCTAGGCAACACAACCTCGCAGGAATTTATAAAGATTACTCTTTTTGTTGTTACTTGGACTGCATACAACTTAAATACTGAAGTGTTTCATACAGTAATGCTATCAACCTGATAACGTTCCAACAAACTAGGTCTTCACCCATTTTTTCCACCACAGCCTTACAAATAGTCTTCCCATCCCCCAAAACACAAGCTTTTCCTGTTGATCTCATTTTAGTCAAAAGACAGATACCATTTCAGATTTGGGTTCCTTCACATTATCTTCAGAACCACCCTGGACACGCTGATAGCTTCAAAAACCCAATTTCTCTTAATTTTGTTACACAAAAAACACCATTTCATAAAATTTCATTCCTCTCTGCACCAGCAAAGGCCAGCATCTGAAAGAATTTTCATGTTAGGTGATAATGGCATCTTTTCTTCCCACTTTATGAAGTCAGGCTGATTCTGTCACACAGCCTCGTCATTTGGCTAAAGAAGGTCACCAATGCTAAGACCCTTGAGTAAAACTTCCAGAGAAATGAATTCTTCTTCCAGAGCTATCCTTTATAAGGGTATTTTAGTAAACATTTGGTTGAATGGGAAGAGACCATAAACATCACACTTGCAAACAGAAGAAAATAAAATGCTAATGCTAATTTCTGTAGAACTGACAAGAGCTTGAAAGAGCTAGTACTCACAACTGGGCAACCACTGAAACGATCGATCCCCTAATATAATGCTTCTTACTCCCCTAAGTCCCAGTGCAATGGCACATACAGCAAAAAGAGATAATATTCACCCTCAAACTGCAAGGACTTGGACAACAAAGAAAGCCCAGGGTATATGATGCTACTAGAAATACCCTTCCCATAGAGGTAGAATAAAAACCCTTCCTCAGAGTGTTTGCTGGCTTTCTACTTCTAGACAGAGATAGTGAAAGTATACTGACAGACCTCTGCTGGAAATGAATTGCCCAGACAGACAGCTGCTGGCTAGGTTTTGCCCTAAGGAGTCCTCTCGGCCACAATGCTCAGTACTGTTGTCGAGTGTCCTACTGTCTGACGCCTCCATGAAGGCATTGGAAAAGGGCTAGAGAGGCCTTGGTCATCAACCAGGACAACCCCTCTATGGCACATATTATCCCGCAATATTTGACAAAGTAAACTGGCAGAAGCCTCCTTTATTCCATTCCCCTAGACTTAGAACTGTCAATGATAAATAAAAAGACATTTCACATCAAGAGTCAGGATAAGCAAAGAATTGTTAAAAAATAAAAAAAATTCAAAATAAAGCATTCAATAGAAACCTCCTCAGAATCATATACACAGATTCTACTGAGAGATGTCCAGCAGATGGTGACTCAGAATCTGTACCAATTTGGTCTATAAGTAAAAACTGGAGGGTAGGAAAATGAATGAATAGACAAAGACATGAATCTTCCATAAACACCTGCTTTATGCACTCTGAGAAGGACTTCTCTCACATTCTTACATCCCTCATAAGATTTTGTACTGTTACTGGGAGACTGAACCACATCCATTCCCTTAAGGAACATCCAGATATAGAAATAAAAGTATTTTCCTAGAATTATGTTGGAAATTACTGACATGCAGAAGGCAGTGCTTACTAGGTGCCAGATCCTATGCTAAGTGTTCTGTACACATTATTCACCAAATGTCATGTCACTCCTCAAGAAGCTTCCCTGACCACCCCATATAAAATTGTCCCCATCATGCATTATCTTTACAGAACTCAGCACTATCATATATTATATCGTTTTCAATTTGTCTACTTGCTTATGCCCTGTCTCTTATCACTAAGACAGAAGTACTATAATGTCTTGTTTACTGAACCATGTCCAGCATCTAGAAAGGTGCCTGACACGGAGCAGGCATTCACGAATGTATGATCTCATGCTGTCCACACCAAAGCCTGATGAGGTACTGGTAACAGAGGGAACTGAGGCTGAGGGAGGTAAAGAAACCTGCCAGAGACAACCCAGCTAGGAAGTAACATCTGGCTGCAGATGCTACACTCCTCTTTGCTATGCTGTACTACCTAGGTACAAAAATTCCCCTAGAGATCTCATTCTCAAAAATCTTTCCATCAGACTGACTTTGCACACATCCTGAGTTGTGGCAAACATTATGAGAAGGATGCTGAGTGGATCAAGAAATCTATACAGTTCAGGGAGAGAATTCTGTTGTGTGGCAGTGCTAGCAGTATGCCCTGTGTCCCATGACTAGGGGAAGAATAAAAAGCTACAAAAGGAGGTTGACTGATTAAGGATATCGTGCTACCTTCTTAAGGAATTATTCCAGTGAATATTAAAAATGAGATCATACAAAAATTTGGAATTTGAAAGAACACTCCATAGGATCTATGAATACCACATAATGTCTGTCACCTTTCTTGGTCTAAACTCCTGGAAGACAGAAGCTGTCTCTCATTTGTACTTGACACAGAGTACCTTATGGTACATATGCGTAAGGTTAGTTACCTGTCAAAACATCCTATTTCACCCTGAAAGAATTTTGGCCTAGCTTGTGCTTTGTTCTGGTGTCTCATTCACCAGGTAGGAGTCAGTCAACGGGGATCCGGGAGCCCTAAGAATGTTCACAGAATGTGCAGGGAGGGAGGGAGCAGAGATGTTGAAAGGCCATACCCCCTCAATACTGCTTGTGTAAATGAACATTTTTCTAGATAGGGCTCCAAAAGAAACCCTACCTAGGATAAACTTTTTTAAAGAAGGCTGTCCTAGTTCTTTTTAACACTTCTCTTAAGGGGCTAGAAACTTCAGACGGGATTTTTTGTTGGGACAAAGGGAGAGGCGGTTAAAACACAATATTGTTATTTTCTACGACCGAGCAAAGATCGAATAGCTCTGATAAAAAGTAACACCCCTCTAAGAGAAAGACACAGTTGGGAGAATGGTACAAAAGAGAATGGCATGGCATGGCATGTGCCATGGCTCTCCTGTTTATGTCTCCACCACTCACAGTATGATTTAGCACAGTGGGACAGGACTCAATGATTATTTACTGATTACGAGATGTTCATGAATTACATGAGTGTTCTATTAAGACAGTCAGAATGGAATCAACCATAAGCATAAAGTTTGGGACCTTCACTCTTCTCTCAAAATATTGGTAGCTGGCACAGTTTCTGACACATAATATCTATTAAGTGACTGGCTTAATGATGGCCAGAGAACAAATCAGTCAACAAGAACTCTGTCAAGGGGGTATGGCCTTAATCTAGTCATTCTCTGAGGATATAACAGCATTTATACTACTAACAATAGGTATGGATATCTCAAATATCCTCTAATTAGTGCTTGTTCCCAAAAGATTTACAGCATGTCATCTCCATACCCATAAGGGGAAAACATGGCCAAAGAAGGGAGAAGGTTAAGTAATGAGCCATGCTGAATGGAACAAAGCTAATGAAAAGGCATCAGGCTCTGAGAGGTAGAGTTCTCATGTAATAATTACTCTTTTCTGGCAGAGCCTTAGGGCTCTTACCCTTAAGGGCACACTGCATTCACAGTTAAGTACAAGCAGTGGGTACATAAAAATCAAACTGTATCATTAAGTTTCTATCTCCCACTGGACAGATGAAGGAACTAAGAAACCACAAAGAAAATAACTTTCCCCAAAGAAATACCCTGACAAGAAGGATTCTTTCTACTTCATAATTCCTTCCAAAACTACCAGGTAAGGTTCAATTGAAAGTCCAAATGACAGTTCTAGGTGGCAAGCGGAATACATCCAGATGTTTCAAACATAAGGTAAGTATAGATTCAGATTCACTAGCTCTGACTATATACAGCCAAGAACTTGAGTACAAAACTCCAATTTATAAAGAGTCATGATGAATGCAATACACACGAACAAGCCACTCCTCTCTCCTCCCTGATGGCTCTCTTGAGAAAGCAGCACATGCGGGCAGGACCTGAGTGCTATAGGAGTTGCCATCAGTGGTCTTCACCCTAGGTCTGGATCTAAGTAGTGACCTAGAATTCCTGTGGCAGGCAGATCCTTGAGATGACAGACAGTCAAGGATCATTCTTTACATTCGGATCTCAGTATCAGTCACACTCTAAACCTGTCGTTTTCCCCATATACTGTCTTTGTCATCTAGTCCAACTGCAAGTGGGCTCTAGTTTTTAAAATATACTTGTGTCCAATAACTCTACTTGTAGAGAAACCTTCCCAGCTTCTTCTAGAGTCTCGCCTCACAACTTCTTTCTGGTTGGAATGCAGTATGCTCCAAATACAGATTTCTGGTACCTTTCCAAAGTTCAATCATTTGAAACCCTCCCTCCCCATACATAAAAAATATATCCTTCCAGCATCATTTGACCGAAGTATAAAGCAACCTGGTTGGCCTCCATGCATCCGATGGCATCTTCCAAGAGTGAAAACTCCACGCAGACATAGCCATAGTCGTAACCTGGGGACAGCATTTAAATACAGACGGGAGTGGTGTTAGTGCCTTGCAAACACAAAAGACACACTTAAATCCCCTGTTTCTGAACCCCTTAACACAAGCCCTCCCAACTAGGCCCTCCCTCCCCTATACTAGGCAAAGCCACTACCCCAAACAGAAAAAAGTACTGAAGGAAAATCTGGATGTTTCTGGGCTTTGAGAGTCACTCCAAAATGGCATTTTCTATTAACCAAGAAGATTTGCCCTCTTTAGCACTGAAGGTCTGGTGAGGGTACCCCAGAGTTAGGTAATCCCACAGAAAGTTCAAGTGGGGACCCAGAACATTTCACCACAGGCTGAATCTTCTGGAAAAACAAAGTCAACAAGAACAGGAAAGTATCTGGAAAAAAAAAAAATGTATCCCGAGAGAGGAAGGAGAAGCAATTATCCCAAAGCTATGCTAATAGTCACCACTTTTCAAGCAGAAACCACCTTCAAAGACAGAAGTGCTGACAGACTGAGGCAACTATTCTGTTTGGATACCACAGGAGGCTTCTGGTTGGCAGGGGACAGACCATTTCAGGTCTCCTCTTTTTTTCCTTGTTTCAACTCAAGTCATAAACCAGCTTAAATCTTTATGAAAGGAAGAAGGTGTAAAAGCATAAGTAAGTACAAATAGCTGGGTCCAAAATTGTGCTTGTGCACAAAGATTGGCAGAGTAGGCTGGGGGAGAGACAGCAGTTGTTAGCAATCAGTACATGTTCAAGAATTGTATAAACCATTAGAGTTATGGGACACCCTTCACCTTTCCCCTAAGCAAGTATCATTTGCAACTCTCGTGACCCATGAGATTGGGAGCTCATGGGATTTACAGGCTGCTGAGTTCTAATGTGAACCCATCCTTTAATTTCCTGGATACTGGTACCACATGACAACAAAAACACACTTGGCAATGCAATGCTCCACAAATGACTTTCATGCTTCCTCCACTGCCTCGCAGGATAAAGGAGCTCATCTTTAAGAGTGATGCTGTGCAAACGAACAGCAAGAAAAAGATGCAATTTGTTCAGATGAGAAATAAAACTCAGGGGAAGAGAAACAACATAGGACCCAGGCCAATTTTGAGCACAGAATATATATAACAATGGGAAACTAAGTATTATTAAATCAAAGTATCAGAGACCAAAAAAATAAAAACAAAACAAAACTAGAGCAACAGAAAATATAACTTAAAAAACAGACCACATTTGGTGAGATGGGTTGGATTGCTTGTCACATGGAAATGAATGGTCTGAAATGTTTTCTTATGGTAATAATAAAACCATGACTTCAGACTTATTAAATACTTCAAATTAAATATTCCAATGTTACAATGGTATAGGCTGCTTCTTGCTTAGAATTTTGCGCAATGACCAATAAGAAGAAAACAAATCTACTCAATAGATATCCCAGCATCACCTTAGGCTGCGAGAGAGATTTTCTATTTGATTTTACAGCTTTGACCAACACAGATCAAAACTAACTGCTGCAACCATTACTTAAATTTACGACAAAATCAGTCGCTTCTGATTAGTGACTATATGAAGAAATGAAACTACCTTAAAGAAATGGTATATGTATTTTTATATATCCTATTAACAATAGAAATTATCTTGCTAGTTAATCCTTTCAAGTGCATTTTCTTGATCAAACTCAGTGAACTTCTCCTACAGAAAACATTCTGCATTTGGGGGACCCCTGGGTGGCTCAGTCAGTTAAGCCTCTGACTCTTGATCTCAGCTCTGGTCTTGATCTCATCAGGGTCATGAGTTCCAGCCCCATGCTGGGTGTGGAGCCCGCTTAAAAAAATAAATTTAAAAAAGAAAAGAAAACATTCCGCATTTTGTAAAGCACTCTGAATGTTCTTGGAAAACACTAGAATAGCAGAAGCAAATAAGGTGCCTTGTATCAGCAAATATCTACTGCAAACAACTTGACTGCATGTCCACAATCAGAAAGGGGTAGCTATGGAACAAGCAGATAAACTCTCAAGTGTGTTGATTACCTCTACAGAGCATATCAAGGCCCAGGTGTGTGGAATGCAACCCTCTCTATGGCTGCCCAAATGAAAAACACAGGGAACTAACACCACATAGGAAAAGCCCCCAGTTTCCTTTCTGTACTTAGAGAAGTTACTATCGTGGCCCAGAAGAGCTCACAGAATCTGTGGACAAAGAGAGAGAGAGAGAGATTTATGACAACATTCACACTTTACTGAAGAATAAATAAGACTCTGATATTACAGTCACTGGGAAGGAAAAGATATAGTTTGCAAAAGATATTATGAGCATTTCTATACATCAATTCTGCAATACATACCCTAACAAGGTACTTCAGACTGAACATTAAATCCATAAGCCCAACTTTCAATATCTTCTGCCCGAAATTTTAGCTACTAAATAATAACAAAAATTTAAGGCTTAATTATAATACCCAAAACTCAAAAAAAAAAAAATACTCTATCTTGATCTTGGGCATTTTGTGTATCTAAGACTCACAGCTGTACCAGGATTTCCAGGAATTGCCCAAATGGACAACAGTACGAAGTAATACTTACATAGCACTTGTTGGTGCAAGGCTGCATTCTGAACTCTTTACATACACTAATTAAATCCCCACAAGACTACCCTATGTGGTAAATACTATTAACCTCATTTTACCCATGGGGAAGCAGACTAAGAAAGAATAAGTAATTTGCTCAAAATCACCTCAATGGTAAGCAGCAATATGGACTCAGAGCCAGGGACCACATCCAAATTGATGCTGTTAACTGCTACACTGATAGCACCTTTCTTTTTTTTTTTTTTTTTAAAGATTTTACTTATTTATTTTTGACAGAGAGAGACAGAGTGAGAGAGGGAACACAAGCAGGGGAGTAGGAGAGGGAGAAGCAGGCTCCCTGCTGAGGAGGGAGTCCAACGTAGGGCTCAATCTCAGAACGCTGGGATCATGACCTGAGCCGAAGGCAGATGCTTAACAACTCAGCCACCCAGGCATCCCTAGCCACTCACCTTTTAATAAAATCCTAGACTGATACAAATAATCTGAATTCTGAATTTTACTAAGCCCAATCATAGACAGGGTCGCACATGCCCAAGCACAGACAAGTAAGACCATGTCTATGGTTGAGAAATACAGAAATCTGCAGCACACCAGTTACCCCATTCTAAAATACATACGGCAGAACCTTGTGCACGGACCCAAGTATGCAAGTTAGAAATCATTCACACTCATGGACTGCTATACTGGCTACCAAAAGTCTTCTGCAAAGACAAAAACCCAAAAGTCTTGTTGCAATGATAGCTATAAAAATTACAATACAGCAAGATACTTGATATGAGATGTTTAATACAGCATATTTTAAAAACTTTAAAAATGAGGATAATTATATATAATGTGTATAGGAAAAAGAACCAGAATTAAATACTATGAAGTAACATCTAACTCAGAGGTTAGAGATAAAAGTCTGCATATGAGATGAAAACCATGCATTGTCAAAATCATACTCGAACACCCCAACGTGAAGAACAACATACCATCTCTCAATATAGGTTAAGTCCAACACTGCCAGTTTTTCCTCCAGCGTCGCAACAGATCGCTTTTCTTTTGGTTGACACCAGATGAAGAGGTTGGCTTGCATTTAAGGACCATAATGTATGAAAAACATATCACTTTAAATAACAGAATCACAGCTAGCACAGTGAATGCTCACACTTAGGGAAACTTGGGAGACAGAGACTAACTGAAGCCACAACTGAGTCACATCCCACCTCTCATGCTCACTCCATGAGAGGGAAGATGGAGTCGGAGAGAAGGGCTGAGCAACCACAGGTGAATATACAGAAATCTGAAAACGATGTAATACAACACAACTGTACACGAACATGATTACAGTGGTTCTACTATTATAGTGGGATAATTGGGGGTTTCTTTTTAATTCCTCCAATGTAATTTTATAATTCACAGAGTAAGTTCTAGTAGACGTATTCCACCCACAGACCTAAACATTCTGAAAACAACCAACCAACCTTACATTCAGAATTGTTAGGAGCTATTTGGGAATTAAGATAGTAAACTTGGTGCTAACAGTCCCATAGACAGACTCTGACCTAAGGAATAAGAAATTTTTTTATTACCCTTTTCTTCTACTCCCACATTCTAGGAAGAAGCCTGGTGGGCTGATGGGTCTTTGTGCTTATTTATGTGACTATTAAAAAGGATATTTTACTCCACTTTTTAACCTAACTAAATGTACAGATTTTTCATAAAAATGTGAATGCTCCTTACAGGTTTGTTTATTTGTTGGCAAATGAGAAGGATGAGAACAGAGAAAGAAGGAAATCTATAAAGGTACCACTAAAATTTCAATTCTTCTTCATATTCGTGAATCACATGATTGCCTAGCACTCAAAAAAATACTGTGATAAAAGCTAACAGGTGCTTAAGGGGGACCAAAGTATGAAAACAAAGCCTTAATGAATAATATCGAGTATCTTTTAGTCTCAGCTCCTAAAAAAGCTGACTCAGAGATGATGACAAACATAGCTCTTAATTGTTGAAGTCAACTGTAATGTCTATACCAAACCCTGCTTTTATAACAATCACACAGCAATATTTACTTAGGCAAATGAGATGAGCAGTCCTCTGTTCAAACTAGTCTAGAAAAACCCAACTATCATAAACAAGTCCAGCTGAACTTCCCATTAGGAGGACTGATTTACATTGATAAAGCTAAGAATATACATACCAACTAGGAAATATAAAAAAAGGAATCAGGATTTTAAAGGACACAGGCAGAGGGGACTCATAATGACACTGAGTAATCTGCAGAACTGCGAATCACTATATTGTGTAACTGAAACGGAACTACACTGGAATTTAAAAAAAAGTACAAAGAGAGGGAAATAGGTTTCTTTATTTTATTGGGTATCTTTGAGGGAAAAGAAAACATTTTTTTTTCTAAACAAGGATTATTATTTCTGTAAAAATAAAGCATTATGAATATATAGAGCATCACAAAAAATCTTAATAGAGATTCAAGAGGGCTATATTTTTATAGGTCCTATTTTCATATTTCATTGGGGCTACAGACTTTTAGAAGTAAATTATCAAGTTAGAGATTTTAAGCAAAAACCAAAACAGAGGGGCGCCTGGGTGGCTCAGTGGTTTAAGCCGCTGCCTTCGGCTCGGGTCATGATCTCAGGGTCCTGGGATCGAGTCCCACGTCCGGCTCTCTGCTCTGAAGGGAGCCTGCTACCCTCTCACTCTCTCTGCCTGCCTCTCTGCCTACTTGTGATCCCTCTCTGTCAAATAAATAAATAAAATCTTTAAAAAAAAAAACCCAAAACAGAATCGATACAGTTATGTGAATTCCTACCAATGGAAATAATACAACAAAGAGAGCAGATGTGCAAGACTGCTATTTTTTTTTTCAAAGTCCGGATTTTTTTTCAAAAATCTCCAGTGTACAAGATTTTTTTTTTTTTTTCAAGATTTTATTTATCCATTTGACAGACAGAGATCACAATAGGCAGAGAGGCAGGCAGAGAGAGAGGGGGAAGCAAGCTCCCTGCTGAGCAGAGGGCCCAATGCGGGGCTCGACACGGGGCTCAATCCCAGGACCCTGGGATCATGACCTGAGCCAAAGGCAGAGGCTTAACCCACTGAGCCACCCAGGCGCCCCTCGGATGTACAAGATTTCTAACAAGTACTTTGCTCTGTTAAAACCGCAAGTGAGGGTGCCTAGGTGGCTCAGTTCCTTAAGCAGCTACCTTCTGCTCAGGTCATGATCTCAGGGTCCTGGGATTGAGCCCTACACTGGGCTCCCAGCTCAGCAGGGAGTCTGCTTCTCCCTCTCCCCCCACTCCTGCTCATGCTCTCTCTCTCTCATAAAATTTTAAAAACAAAAACAAAAACCCAAAACCTCAATATGCATTATGAAAATTTGGAAAATATCTGATTTGTCAACCTACTATCTGGGACAATTAGACTCCATGAAATACATCATTTTGACATCTTATAAGCACTTTCAATGCCCCCCCTCAACTACTCACAGAGGGCTTGCTGGTTTATAATAAAAGATGAAAAGAGGAAGATACACAGTTTTCAAAGTCCAAAATTAATCTTAGGGTGACTTCTTAATGATGGTTCTCTGGGCCCAGGATATCATTTGTTAGGAAATTCTTACCCTTATTTTCATTCCAGTGACATTAACAATGCTATGTGGGCACAGTGGAGGGGTGTGTCCTTGACCTCAGAGAGTTGGCTTTTTTGAAGATTTTATTTGTTTTAAAGATTTTATTTATTTATGTATTTATTTGACAGTAGGCAGAGAGGCAGGCAGAGAGAGAGAGAGGAGGAAGCAGGCTACCCACTGAGCTACCCAGGTGCCCTTGTTTATTTATTTGAAAAAAAGAACTAGTGGTGGGGAGGGGCAGAGGGAGAGATATAGAAGCAGACTCACTGTTGAGCAGGAAGCCTGACACAGGGCTCAATCCCAGGACCCAGAGATCATGACCTTAGCGGAAGGCAGAAGACCAACTGAGCCACCCAGGCGCCCCTCCCTCTTTTCATTTCTCTATCTCCAACACAATGGTGCTTAGTTAACACCACAGCAATTGTAATGAGTTTCTTCACTGGAGCAACACACAAGAAAAGTAACTTCTCCAGTCTGTACATATGCAGAAGCTAACTCATCGTGTGCTTTCAGTTGAGCCACTTCTATCTGGGCCTGGGTTATCCATATGCCAAGTTGCAATGATGGTAACTCCTTTGCAGGGTGGCTTCAGAGTGCATGAGATAATGCATTTCAGGACCCCCATGTTTCTTTCTTTCTTTTTTTTTTTTTTTAAAGATTTTATTTTTTTTATTTATTTGACAGAGAGAGAGATCACAAGTAGGCAGAGAGGCAGGCAGAGAGAGAGGAGGAAGCAGGCTCCCTGCGGAGCAGAGAGCCTGACGCGGGGCTCGATCCCAGGACCCTGAGATCATGACCTGAGCCGAAGGCAGCGGCTTAATCCACTGAGCCACCCAGGCGCCCCTTTTTTTTTTTTTAAGATTTTATTTATTTATTTGACAGAGAGAGATCACAAGTAGCAGAGAGGCATGCAGAGAGAGAGAGGGAAGCAGGCTCCCTGCTGAGCAGAGAGCCCTATGTGGGGCTCGATCCCAGGACCCTGAGATCATGACCTGAGCTGAAGGCAGTGGCTTAACCCACCGAGCCACCCAGGGGCCCCCCATGTTTCTATTACAAAGTATTATCAGGGACTAAAGATCAGACAATACCTGGGTTGGTGCTCCTCAAATATGCCCCAGTATTAAAATTTTGGTACTGATGAATCGCCTCACTGATTTCTAGTTTATGCTAAAAATATGTTTCCCTCATAGATCACGAAGCTATTTTCATTTCAAGTGGGAAAAAAATAGGGCCCATAAACATTTTCCCCATTGCCTGGACCCTAGTACAAATAAATGGATAAGTCACCACTGTTCTAAGGGGCTCTGGAAGGTTCCACAAAGATAGTGGCTTCTGAGATGGAAGTTGCTCAACATGAGAACGGATTGCACTGCTCCAGCCACTTACCTATTCCAGAAGTAAAATATCCAGAGAAGGGTCAGACTACTGGCATTCTGTGAGACTCACACTATGACCAGACCATAAGCCTAGGTCAGCTATACCTTGTAACAGAAAACTGACGCCCACCTAAACATACCAGATACCAGCCAGATCCACATTTGGGATCCCCATCTATGATAATGTAGAAAGACATTTGGTCTCTATTCTAGTTTCCTGACATGGAGTTTTTAAAACTCCTGGAATTTCCTGAATGATAAGGGTGATATGAGTGTCTTTGTTCTAATGAGGTGACTCTTGGGTGGGCTCCTAGATAGCATGAGGATGGGGCCTGGTGATCAGAATGCCCAAATCTTGATCAGAAGCTTGGAACTTTTAGCCTTACCCCTCCAATTTGCAGGGACAGGAAAGGAGTTGGAATTTAAGCTAAGCACCAGTAGCCACATGATTTAATCAAGAATGACTGCAATAATGGAACCTCCCATAAAAACCCCCCCAATGATGGAATTTGGAAAGCTTCCAGGCTGGTAAAAAGCACCCACATACATCTGTGTGCAATTTTCTTTACTTCTTGTCTATCATTTCCTGTAACAACCATGAAAAGTCCAGTTTCATTTTAACTCTTTGAAAATCAGGGGACATCATTAACAATAACTTGCTGACCTCTCCGACCAATAATTATTTCCAACCATTCACTTAGGTGTTTTTTTTTTTAAAGATTTATTTATGTGTTAGAGAGAAAGAGAGAAAGCACACATAAGCAAGGGGAGTGGCAGGCAAAGGGAGAAGTGGGTTCCCTGCTGAGCAAGGAGCCAGAGATGGGACTGATCCCAGGACCTTGGGATTATGACCCAAGCTGAAGGCCCACCCAACTACTCAATCACTCAGCTGCCCCAGGTGTTATTCTTTTTCTAAGCCCGTTGACTCTAAAATTCCTATGTTTGTCATCCTCTAGTGACTTTAGCATTAGAAATAACTGAACATGTTTTGGGATGCATGGGTGGCTCAATCAGTTAGGTGTCTGCCTTCAGCTTGGGTCATGATCCTGGGTTCTGGGATCGGGTCCCGCATCAGGCTCCTTAGTCCAAGGGGAGTCTGCTTCTCCCTTTGCCTGCTGCTCCCCCTGCTTGTACTCTCTCTCTCTCACTGGCAAATAAAATAAATGAAATCTTAAAAAAAAAAAAAGATGGGATGCCTGGGTGGCTCAGTGGGTTAAACCGCTGCCTTCAGCTCAGGTCATGATCTCGGGGTCCTGGGATCGAGTCCCGCATCGGGCTCTCTGCTCAGCAGGGAGCCTGCTTCCCTCTCTCTGTCTATCTCTCTGCCTGCCTCTCTATCTACTTGTGATCTCTCTCTGTCAAATAAATAAATAAATAAATAAAAATTAAAAAAAAAAAAAAAAAAAAAAAGAACTAACCATTTTTCATCAAGTTATCCACAGTGGTAAACTTCAAACTTTCAGCCCAAAAGAACCCATGTAAGAACTTCCAGATCCCTTAAAAAAAAAAAAAAACTGATTTAAGGGCGCCTGGGTGCTCAGTGGGTTAAAGCCTCTGCCTTCAGCTCAGGTCATGATCCCAGGGTCCTGGGATCGAGCCCCACATCGGGCTCTCTGCTCAGCAGGGAGCCTGCTTCCTCCTCTGTCTCTGCCTGCTGCTCTGCCTACTTGTGATCTCTGTCTGTCAAATAAATAAATAAAATCTTTAAAAAAAAAACTGATTTATAAGATACTGTGACCTATTCAGATGAATACAAATCACCTGTCCCATATATCCATTTTCCACAGAAACTGAAGCTGCTAAGGTCAAAGATTACAATGCTCATGATCGCCAGCATATCCTCTGCACCTCAACGCACTGTAACTATTGGTTGAATAAATAAATCAATAAATAAACAATAACATTCTGTAGTAGTTTCAAAGGTAGAGTCATATACTAATCAGAATGGCACATACTTGGTAGGTAAATGAATCATAAGCTTTTCAAGGGGTACAGGGTGCTGTTTTATTTTTTAAAAGATGAAAATATAACAACATTCTCTATGAATTTTGAACTGAGACTTGGGACAATCAATTATGAGCTCTACCTATAAGGTTTAAGTACCAGTCAGTAAGACATTAATATCTGGTTAAAGGTCTGTTAAATATTCTAAATACTCATGAAAATGCTTTTAAGAAATCAATCTTTGTATGACTTGTCAACCAATTTTCAAGGTTTATTTTCTAAAATTGAGATGTAATTTATACCACAAAATAAACTCTTTTAAAGTGTACAATTCAAGGGCACCTGGCTGGCTCAGTACGTGGTGTGCAACTCTTGGTCTCAGGACTACAGGTTCAAGCCCCACGCTGGGTATAGAAATTACTTAAAATCTTAGGGGATGCCTGGGTGTCTCAGCCAGTTGGGCGCCCGACTCTTGGCTTCAGCTTGGGTCTGAGTTGACGTGTCTCTCTCCCTCCCTTCCCCCACTCTCTCATAAATAAAAATAAAATCTTAAAAAAAAAATCGTGAGGGGCGCCTGGTCAGTTAAGTGTCTGACTCTTGATTTTGCCTCAGGTCATGATCTCAGGGTTGCGAGATAGAGCCTATGTCAAGCTCTATGCTGGGTGTGCAGCCTGCTTAAGATTCTCTTTCTCCCTTTCCCTCTGCCTCTCCCCGCACCTTCCAAAAAAACAAAAAACAAAACAAAACAAAATCCTTAAAAATAAAATAAAACAAACTGTACAATTCAGTGATGTATTTATAAAGTAGTGTCACCATGACCACTATGTAATTCCAAAGCTTACACATAAATTAGATAGAGGTCCTAAATGCTAATGTAAGAAACATGGAAGCAGGTAAAAATTGTTTTAATTAACATTTTGAGGGCAGAGAATTTAGGCTAGAAAGGGTGAGCACAGATCAGATGTTCTGGTGTAAGGAGAAAGTTAAAAGAAGAGGCCAATGTAGTTCCATATCCTATAAATAGTTTGTATGTAAAGCCTCTATCTTCTGCTCACTGAAGGTAATTACATAATGACTTTCCCTCCGTGGATGAAGCTGGGAGACAACTGGCTGCTGCACTATTCCCCCTGATTAGGGACCATTTAATTCTTGCTACTCCAGCAGAAGAAACTCATGAATCCTTCTAAACACCCAGAGGCACTGGAAGCCCCCTACAGATTTATACAACCTAGAAGACTCAGGCAAAGCCACCTGAGCATTTGGCCAAAGAGACAAAAAAGAACTATAGAAGCCAGAAGCAATTCTACCTAGAGAAGAGTGAGGAACTGGGAAAAGCAAGAAACTAACAAAGGGCTAGAGTTCAAACACCTTCCCCATCTCGGAGAGGCACATTCCATCTTGGCTAAATAGCTCTGGGGAAGAGGAAATGAATTGCCAATTAAAGCATCTGCTCATCACTGTCATGCTATATTCCCATGCAATCTCTTCTATCATCAGATGTCACATACAGTTTAGGTAGAGATCTCCAAGATTACAAAGTCTACCAACCAAAACCCACAAAGGTTGTGGTTCTCGTTTCTGAATAAAATGATGTCTTGGGTGTGAAGATGTTTCATTATCAGTTCTAGAATGAAACTTCAGGGGTGCCTGGGTGGTTCAGTCGGTTAAGCGTCTGTCTTCAGCTCAAGTAGGGATCTCTAGGTCCTGGGATTGAGCCCTGCATAAGGCTCTCTGCACAGCAGGGACTCAGCTTCCCTTCTCCCTCTGTGCTCTCTCTCTCTCTCTCAAATAAATAAGTAAAATCTAAAAAATAAAATTTATAGAGTAAAACTCCATACCCAAAAGTCCCAAGGAAAGGAAGAATGCAGGGAGTCCAGTAAAAGTCAACAATAATATTAAAACTTCCCTACCAGGGCTGCAGATTACCATAGCAATCCTTCATAACTTAAGTGGTTTCAACAAAGGAGCTTAAATTGAAGAATGAGTCGGAATAGAAAATGAGGACCACCCAGATGCCCCAAGACATTCTTATTTTAAAAGCTCTGCCATCTTTGCTTAAGCCTCCTCTGTAAACATCCTCCCCAAATGTGGTACCAAATCTAATAAGACTCCTAGGTGAGAACAATACCTTCTGCAGTTTTAGAAATGTGACAAGTAAATGGGATGCTTTCCAATTAGCCTATGGTCAGTTTTCCCCTAAAAACTAAAAATTTTTACTTGTCTAGTCTATAAATGCCAAAAATACTGATTTTTTTCTAAATGACGTTAAGCGATTGTGTCTTTAGCTACTCCATTTGGAAGATCATAAACTATGCCTGTCTTGTATCATCAGGGTCAATCCATTTCACAATGGATTTCTGCCCCTAAAGTGACAGATTCTCTCTGAGTTTTTCTTCTTTTCTTAAAACTTCTATTTTATCAACATGATAGTAAAAACTCAAACCATTTCAATTGTGAAAAATGAAAGGTTACGATATAAGCCTGTTACTCAGGGCCACAAAAACTGTGCCCATTTGTTATATGAACACTAACAGACTCAATGCAAGATATGCCTTCTTCCTTCCACCACCTCCATTAGCCTTCTAACTTTCCTATTAAATTTTTTTTTGTTTGCTAAGTAATAAAACAGTACTATAATAATTCTGTACCACTTCAGTAACTATGGAAAATTACTTTCTGTGTTTGAGACATATTAGGAAACTTAATCCAGAAGCTGTATCATTTTTGCTTAAATAATACAAATTCCTTTGGAAAAAGCATCATAGCAAGCTTATATACTGGATGGCATGTAAATCCATCTAAAAACCAAGAGCAGGGGCACCTGGGTGGCTCAGTGGGTTAAAGCCTCTGCCTTCGGCTCAGGCCATGATCCCAGGGTCCTGGGATCGAGCCCCGCATCGGGCTCTCTGCTCAGCAGGGAGTCTGCTTCTTCCTCTCTCTGCCTGCCTCTCTGCCTGCTTGTGATCTCTCCATCAAATAAATAAATAAAATCTTTAAAAACCAAGAGCAATTCTATGTTCATAAGTTCCAAAAACACTTTGGGGCACCTGGGTGGCTCAGCTGGTTTGGCATCAACCCTACTCTAGCTCTTGCCACAGCTTACTACAGCAGAACTGGTATCAAGTAGGCAAGGCAAGTGTTTGCCATGGGTCCTAAAGCACATAAGCATTAGCCTTTTTGACTTAAAGAAGGTCTACCTGCTTGCTAAGTATCTTCTAAACTGTACCAAAAAGTTCTAGAATAAAGAATATAATCAATCCAATGCAGTGAGTGGTTCTCCCAATTCAGGGCACATCAAAATCACATGGATGACTTGTTAAAGCAATGATGGCTGGGGCTTTTCCGCAGAGTTTATGATCTGGTAGGTCTAAATCGAGGCTGGAGAATTTGTATTTCTTTCTTTCTATTTCCTTTTTTTTGTCCGAGAGAGAGAGTGCACAAGTAGGGGGAGCAGTAGGCAGAGGGAGGAGCAGGCTTCCCATAGAGCAAGGAGCCCAATGTGGGACTCAATTCCAGGACCCTGGAATCACGACCCAAGCCCAAGGCAGAGAGGCTTAACCAACTGAGCTAGCCAAGCATCCCGAGAATTTATATTTCTACCAAGGTCTGAGGTAGTGCTGACACTGCTGGTCCAGAACCCACTCTGAGAACCACTGCACTATTGTTCACAGAAGCTGTCCATTGCAGTCTTTATCTTGCAAGATTTCTGCTGATCACTTAACAATAAAATACATCAATTGTACTGTCAGTTTTTCAACTTTTTATTGAAAATCATTTCCAAGTTACAAAAAAGTTGCAAGAATAACAGCACAAAGAACACATGCATGGACCTGTTACCCAGATTCAGCTATTGATATATTTTTGTTTTGTTTTTCTTATTTATTTTTTTATTACGTTATGTTACCATACAGTACATCATTAGTTTAGGATATAGTGTTCCATGATTCACTGTTTGTGTATATAGCTACTGACATACTTTGTTGTATCTCTTCCTACCCTGTCCATACACAGCAAGTATTTTTCCCTAAACCATATGAGAGAAAAAAGCATACAACTTGGTCCTCCACGCCTAAAAACTTCAGTGTGTACTTCCTAACAAGGATGTTCTCTTCTATAAATACAGTAGATATCAATTTCAGTGAATTTAACATCCATACACCACTACCACAATCCATACAGGAGTTCCATTCCGCCCAAAATTCCCTCGTGCTTCCACTTTACAACTGACTCCTCCGCCAACACCCTGGCAACCACTACTTTCTACTCCTTTTAATTTTGCTTTTTCCAGAACATCATAGAAATGGAATCATGTTGTATGTAATCCTTTTAAAAATTATGATCAAATACACATAACATAAAATACACCATTTAACCGTTTTGAAGTGTGCAATTCAGTGGCATTTAAATACATTCACAATGTTATCCAGCCATCCCTCTACCTGCTTCCAGAACATTTTTATCACCTCAAAAAGGAAACCCTATACCCATTAAGCTGTCACTCCTCATCTCTCCCTTCTCCAGCCTCAGACAACAGCCAAGGTACCCAATATGCTTTCTTCTTCCATGGATATGCCTATTCTGGATATTTTATATAAATGGGATCATACTATATGTGCTCTTTTGTGCCTGGCTTCTTTCACTCAGCACAATGTTTTCAAGATTCACCAAGTTATACTATGTTTTCAGTATTTCATTCCTTTTTATGGCAGTGTGTAGCCTTTACCGTCTGGTTTCTTTTATTCAGCACAATACCTGAGATTCCCCCACGTTTTTGTACATGTGTAGTTTTGTCATTTTTATTGCTGAGTAGTATTACACTGTAGGCACACCAAAGACTGTTTATCCAGCCACCAAAAGAAATTTCACTCTCAATACTTTCCCCAGGAATATAATCATTTTACTCAAGGTAATTTACAAATAATGGGGTTATAATATATTTGCAAATGGCAAAAGAAAAACTCAAATATATATCACATATGTAGCTTCACAACTCCTTATCTGCAATCCCCAAATCCCTTAAACATTAAGTGTTTTGGAAAATTTTCAAGTCATCTGAAGTCATTTGGAGACAAATCCTGACCTATGGTATACTGCGTCTCTTTACAGTCTTTATAGTCCTCTCAGTGAGAATATTCATATATTTTGGTGCAGAAGTATTATTATGACTGATATACATCCCACTGGGGGATATAATTCATATTTGATCTATGTACCACATTGCCTTTCTGTATTCAAAAAAAGTCATAAACTTATTTGACCCCACAGATTTTGGATAAAAGTTGTGGCCCTGTATTTACAGAGCCCTAAATGAAACAAAAATTAAATCAATGATTACCAGAGTCAGTGAACAGGCATTAATCTTTTCTCTCCATTACAGACTGGATCCCCATTACACCAACTAAACCTCTGCCCTACGGTCCCCTTCTTATGAGCATTGTCCATCCTGCACGGTCTTTGCAGGTTATTATAAGCCTAAAGAAACTGACTGCCTTCGGGCTCTCTGCTCCGCAGGGAGCCTGCTTCCTCCTCTCTCTCTCTCTCTCTCTCTCTCTGCCTGCCTTTCTGCCTAATTGTGATCTCTGTCTGTCAAATAAATAAATAAAATATTTAAAAAAAAAAAAAAAAAAAAAAAAGGGGCGCCTGGGTGGCTCAGTGGTTTAAGCCGCTGCCTTCGGCTCGGGTCATGATCTCAGGGTCCTGGGATCGAGCCCCGCATCGGGCTCTCTGCTCCGCAGGGAGCCTGCTTCCTCCTCTCTCTCTCTCTCTCTCTCTCTCTGCCTGCCTTTCTGCCTAATTGTGATCTCTGTCTGTCAAATAAATAAATAAAATATTTAAAAAAAAAAAAAAAAAAGAAACTGACTGCCATTTATAAAAGTTACCTCTTCTACTAAAATACACATAAAGTCTTTTAAGTTTAAAAACATTCTTAAAACATCTGATTGCTTCAAAAAAAACAAAACAAAACATCTGATTGCTTCAAGGCATATTCTTCAGCAGATATAAGGCTGCACTGCTCTGAAACCTAAATGACCCCTCACCTGAGAGGAGAACGCAGCTGCTATGCATACACATCACAGACATTTACTCATTCCACACATACTGAGAACCCATCAGTGCCAGGGAGAGTGGCAAGCATGAGGGTAACAGGAAGGAACAAGATAGACAAGGCTCCCACTGTCATGGAAGGAACTCTCTGGGAGGAATAAGATACATAAAACCACTGAGAAAATACCAGAATGATCGATCCTATGACAACAAACGAGGATATGATGAAAAACCACCAAGGAGTGATTTTGGATTGGATGGTGAGGTAAGGCCTTGAGAGGTGAAACTGAAGCCAAGAGCTAAATCCCAAAAGACGAGTGAGGATCAGAGGGAAGGACAGTGCAAAGGCCCTTTCAGAGAAAGAAGTCTGTACTGATCAAGTCTACAGAAAGGTTCAGTGTGGCTAGAGCATAAGAAGAAAACTGGAGAGCAGTATGGGATGAGGTCAAATAGCCAACGGCCAGCTCATGCAGGATTCTGTAAGTCAGAACAAAGAACTGTGAATTTCTTCCAAATGAGATGGAAGACCATTAGAGGATTTTAGGCATGGCAGTTAACATGATCTGACGGATATCTTCATTCATTCTACTTGCCACGAAGAGATGGATAACATGGGACTGGTAATCCAATTCTCTCATTAAAAAAAGAACCATGTATACATATTTAATACACTGTCACTTCATATACTAAAATGCCAAGAAAAGACTGTATTTCCTGAAAGGTGATTTTTTTTTTTAAACCACTGTCTTGAATGATTTCGTATGAGTATCAATGTCTTTGGTCTGCCAATTATGTTTCTAACAGCTACTATATTTAAGAACTATTTCTCTGGACCTTATACATTAAGTATTACTCAGCTAATAAATCTGACAACATAAAGTCAATGAGTACTAAAGAAATGAAGAGTTTAAGCTGTTATTTAAACTTAGACATCTCTACTTTCCTTAAAATACCAATACTTAATAAAAACACAGTTCATGAAATAAGACCAAAGCTGAGGTTACTGCTGTCAGTTAAAAAGTAACTGTGGCCTATAAATTCTACTTTTAGTTCCTAAAGATAACAGTGTATCTAGAAAGTGTGTATAAGACACGTGCAAAAAAAAAAAAAAAAAAGACATGAATGTGTAAGAACATAACTACTCTTATGTTTCCACAAATTGAGGATTGATTTTTTTTTTCTTGAGAATTGATGCTTTTAAAACAAAAAAATACTTAGCTTTCTAGAAAAATATTTACAGAAAAAAATACTTCCGGACTTGAGAAAAATACCAAATTATTTCAAGCACAAAAATTTATTTTTATGGATAGTTTCCCTCTGCAGAACCAAACTGAAGAAGCAGCTCTCTAGTTAATACAAAGAAATTTATCTCATGGTAAACTGTTTAGAGGTAAACTATATCCTCAAAACACAGCATACTCTTACTTGAAGTGTTCTTTAATTTGGATGACTAAAATTCTAAGTTCTGAGAACAGATTAATGATCTACTTTCTTCAATTTAAAATCCCACAAGAGATCAGTTGAAGATTACCTTCACTTTTAAATCATTTCATATTATATAGACTAAAATATCATTCAATGCCTTGAGTGCCTAGCATTTCACTTTCAGTTTTTTTGTACTAAGATTTGAAGGAACTGACCAAATGTGATACTCCAAAATACTAGGACAATATTATGAGAAGTTTAATCTGTAGTTCAGACCACAGAGCAGAGGTCAAAGGGAAAGCTCTTCTCGATCTATTCATGGGTTTCAACAAACAGCTGTTGCAGGGCTTCATTCTCAGAGCAAGACTGAAAATCCAAGAAACCGCTAATTTGTACAATTTCTCTGGAAAGTTGTAAATTTCAGGCTGAAGCAATGAAATGTAAATTTTTAAACATAGTAAATTTATTAAATCCTGCCAGGCTCAAACATAAATACTCCACCACAATGAAGAACATACACAGTAAATTTAATGACTATATAAAATATATTCAGGGATAAATGCTACGACACTAACTTTCTATCTTAAACACTACAACACTCACTTTGTATCTCATAGGCACCCAGAAGAACTGGAACATGCATCCTCATCGCCCATGTGTGGACAAACAGCCACAAAGAATCAAAGCTAAGCCTAAAGTTGGCTGTTCTTTGAAGGCATCAACAGGAGGCTTCTGGAAATCTTAACCGTGGTTTCTTAAAAAAACTTTGAGTAGCACATGATGCAGAAATGTGACAAAGACCCTTCCTGACCCAAGGCCACTGACATGTGCAGAAACTCACCTGTGTTATACTCCTTCAACTCCACGTCCTTTACAGGCACGCCATCAGGAGTCCGAAAGGCATTAAGAATCTGCAAGAATATGGTGTATACACAAATAACGTAAATCATTAATCAAACACTGAAGATTTAATTTTTTCTCCTTGATTTCATTCTATGTAATTTAAGGCTTTAAGGCTATGATCACTTTATTAAGGCAAAATTAACCCATGTACATTCTAGGCATTCAAAACTGTTAATGAGCAGAACATAATTAGTCAAAAATTCCCAAGTACACAAAAAAAGCAGAAGAACATAACCATCAAGTACCCGAGCTCTGAAATCAGACTGCCTACGTTCCAAGCCTCTCTTGCTCTCTTGCTGTGTAACTTTTCAGTGCCCAGTTTCTCATCTGTTAAACATAAGATGATGCCCTGGGTGCATGCCACTCCAGAGCCATGGCACTTATTAACTCCCTCAGCCTGGTCAGGTTATTTTTCCCATCTTCAGAGGGACTGTTCTCTCACAGCATTCAGGCCTGGGCTCAAATGTCTTTTCCTTAGCAATACCTTTCCCCAACTACCCAACTGAAAATAGCCCCAAGCCCAGTTATGCTCAACACCTTTATTTTAGTTTCCTTTAGATCATTTATCACTGTCTGAAATTATTTTTTTTGTTTACTTTTTTATTATCAATGGACGCAGTGACTTTACAATACTCACTGCTATATCACTCAGTGACTAGCATGCGCTTGGTGCTTTTTATTTGGAGGGAATGAATAAAGAGTACCTATTCCTAGGATGCAGTCATAGTTAAAGAACTAATGCTTGTAAGCATCACATGATGCCTGGCACAGAGTAAACACAGTCTGCTCTTCCTATTATAAAAGCCTGACCAGATTTTCCTGTAAGTTCAGTCATTATTTACTCAGCCTGTCCTTCAACACTGAAGAGTTATGCAGCTCCCAGTTTTTACTACTGTAAATAAACTGCATCTTTATGTACGCAATCCAATGCTCCCTCTGGGATTATGCCTTAAAGGATGATTACCAGGTCTGAGGATAGCAATCATGAACCTCACCTCAGTGAGTGAATGCGTAACTGCTGAAATCTATGTAAGTTCTATGGATTGTACCCAAGCCAACTTGCTGGTTTAGCTACTGTACTATAGTAATATAAGATGCTAACACTGCAGGAAGGACACCCAAAATTTCCCTGTAAGTTTCTTTGCACCTTCCTATGAATCTATTAATTTTTCAAAACAAAAAATAAAAATAATTTTTTAATTGACAAAAAAAGGAAAAAGAAAAAGAAAAAAGAGCCTACCTCTTCTTTTGTGGCATTTTCAGGCACCCCACTTAATCGAATAAGCTTGCTTGGTTTTTCCTCATTTGGGCCAGTCCTATAATCTTTATCCTTGAATCCAGAATAAAAAATTATTTCAGAAACAAAAACATGTTAGTTTGCAAATGAAAGCAAAGATGAAATACAAGTTCTCAGGATCAAATATCAAAATCACTTGCATCACATTAAGATATGAAAAATTTTAATTCTCTACTTTTCTGAGTTCCAAAATTTGATGTCAAATCATTAGTATGTAAGTGTGCTAAAATCAAGGCTCACTGAGGAGTCTGGAAATAGTAAAGCAGAACATTAAGAGAAACAGTGCTGAACAGGACTTATAACCATGAAAAAAAAAAATCACTAACATTCTCAAAAATATTTTTCACATAATAAAATAATATATATACATATGTAAATATATATGTAAAGTTTTCCTTTCCTGAATGAGAAAATAGAAAAAAAAATTTTAATCAGGTGCCATTTGTCAAAGATGTCAACTATAAATAAATTTCAGAACAAAATCAAAAGGTGTCATCTGACCATACAAGGGTACAATTCAGAGAAATATGTATTTTCTGTATTCGCAGAAGCCTCAACTGCAACGTCCTCTCTTACTCTTTAAAGTGTCCTGATCTTGGGGCTCTTAGGTGGCTCAGTGGGTTAAGCCTCTGCCTTCTGCTCAGGTCATGATCTCTGGGTCCTGGGATGGAGCCCCGCATTGGGCTCTCTGCTCAGCGGGGAGTCTGCTTCCCTCTCTTCCTCTGTCAGTCTCTCTGCCTACTTGTGATCTCTCTATGTCAAATAAATAAAATCTTCAAAAAAAAAAAAAAAGTGTCCTGATCTGAACACTAAATTATATATAGTCGATCACCTCTAACAGTCTCAAAATTCATTATTTCATTAACATGTTTTAAGATTATTGTCCAAAGTAACAGAAGCCTGAGTTGAGATGGGGAAAACCTATTTCAAAAGATAATATTTGCATTAACCAACTGCAAACTTAATTCTTCTCACTTAATGAAATTCAACACTTAAGTCAATTAAGTTACCTTAAAAAGATACTTGAAACATTAACATCACCTTCTCATGACTACGGAAAGACTCCTAGGTATTCTGTACATCCTAAATGAGTTTCAGAAAATGCACCCTACTGGCTGGCTCAGTCAGAAGAGCCTGCGACCTGATCTCAGGGTCACGAATTTGAGTCCCATGCTGGGTGTAGAGATTACTTAAATAAATAAAAACTTAAAAAGAAAGAAGTGTACCCTAAACAGCCATAAGGCCTGATTAAAAAGAACTGAGGGGGCGCCTGGGTGGCTCAGTGAGTTAAGCCGCTGCCTTCGGCTCGGGTCATGATCTCGGGGTCCTGGGATCGCGCTCTCTGCTCGGCAGGGGGCCTGCTTCCCTCTCTCTCTCTCTCTCTCTGCCTGCCTCTCTATCTACTTGTGATCTCTCTCTGTCAAATAAATAAATAAAGTCTTTAAAAAAAAAAAAAAAAGAACTGAGAGAACCAACTCCCAAAGACATTACTTTCTAACTGAATTATATCAAGGCATTTAAATCCTCAGCATGAATAAAGTAATGAAAAGATATACACCAAAAGTATGAACTGAGCTAAGAGTCACTGCTCTAGAGATGTACATTCCATTCTCAAATATACTTTTTTTTTTTAAAGATTTTATTTATTTATTTGACAGAGAGAGAGATCACAAGTAGGCAGAGAGGCAGGCAGAGAGAGAGGAGGAAGCAGGCTCCCCGCGGAGCAGAGAGCCTGATGCGGGGCTCGATCCCAGGACCCTGAGATCACGACCTGAGCAGAAGGCAGCGGCTTAATCCACTGAGCCACCCAGGCGCCCCTCAAATATACATTTTTTTAAAGATTTTATTTTTAGGGGTGCCTTCGGCTTAGATCATGGTCGAGCCCTGCGTTGGGCTCCCTGCTCACCGGGAAGCCTGCTTTTCCCTCTCCCACTCCCCCTGCTTGTATTCCCTTTCTCACTCTCTCTCCCTCTCTCTCTCTTTCTGTGTCAAATAAATACATAAATAAAATCATTTAAAAAAAATAATTTATTTTGAAAAGTAATCTCTAGGGATGCCTGGGTGGCTCAGTGGGTTAAGCCTCTGCCTTCAGCTTGGGTCATGATCTCAGGGTCCTGGGATCGAGCCCGCATTGAGCTCTCTCTGCTCAGCACGGAGCCCACCTCCCCCCCTCTCTCTGCATGCCTCTCTGCCTACTTGTGATCTCTCTCTCTCTATATCAAATAAATAAAATCTTTGGAAAAAAAAAAAAAAAGTATCTCTACACCCAACATGGAGCTCACATTTACAATCCTGAGCTCAAGAGTCACAAGCTCTACTAACTGAGCCAGTCAGGTGCCCCCATTTTGTTTTTTAATGGTTATAGAAGGGGAGACCCAGGACCAAGGATCCTGGACCCTACGCTTCGTCCTTCAGAATGCCCTATGATACAACAAGAAGCAGAAAAGCAATCTACTCCGTTAATATACCTGAAGGTCCCGCTGGGCATCTCGGGAGGTTTTGCCCTCTGGAAAAGACTTGCTCTGACCATAGCCAAATATCTGGCTTCCCGGCAGCCTGTGATCCACATCACGGTACTCCATGCTTCTGTAATCAGTGTCTTCCCGGCCAAGGAAGTCCAGACCACCTTCTTCTTTAAACACACCAGCGTCTGAACTCTGTTGTTCACCTCCAGAAAGCTGTGACTTGTCTTGGTCTTGAAGTGGACTCCGGCTGTTTTGAAAGTCCGATGTGGACTCATGTTCAAAGGCTGTATCTTGTTTTTCTCCTTCTCTTGTTTCTGAATGTTCAAATTCTCCCTTCTGAATGCCAAAAGCAGGCCTTTCTGTTGTATGGTCATGTGTAGATTCTTCTCTCTTGTTCACGTTCATACCAGAATGTTCTCTATCTTGTGTAGAGGGTTGTATGTAATCCAAAATATTTGGATCCACAGAGGGCATCTCCCTATCTTTAAACTCCATACAAGGTCCCACCTCTCTGCTCCTAAAATCCTGATCAGTCCTGGACCGGTGTCTACCTCTGAAATCTGAATGTGGCGTATCCCTGTCCCTAAAGTCTAGATCACTAGTACCTGAACCTCGGCCTCTGAAGTCCACCTGTGTTCCATCTTTGTCCCTGAAGTCCAAATCAGACACATCTCTATTCCTAAAGTCAGAACGGGACTGATCTCTGGCCCTGAAATCCAAATCTGATAAATCTCGTCCCCTAAAATCTGTGTGGGATCCATCCCGGCCTCTAAAATCTAAATCGTAAGTGCCCCGGCCCCTGAAGTCAGATGAAGGAGCATCTCTACCTCTGAAATCAACAGTGTGAGCATCCCTGTCTCTGTAGTTCATGTGAGATGTCTCCCTACTTCTATAATCCATAGAAGTCCCATCTCCACCCCTATAGTCCATTGGTGGTCCTTCTCTATCCCGAAAATCCCCAGAATGTATGTCCCTACCCCTGAAGTCCAACTGTGATGAATCTCTGCTCTGGAAATCAGAAGATGAAAAATCTCCCCCCCTGAAATCATGTCCAGGTCCCTCCCCTCCTCGATAGTCACCATGCGGTCCGTCTCTAGCTCCATAGCTGAAAGAATGCTCCTCTACATTTGCAAAGGGAGGCCCCGAATGCCCCTGGAAATCAAAGGGAAGTGAATCTCTGCCAGGAAAGTTGCCAGAGTGTCTCTCTTGAGCATGACTCTTAAGGGGAGGAGGAGGATAATCCCTGTTCCACCCGGGAGCAAACCTTTCTTCTTGGCTCCCACTGTAGAAACAAAGACAGTGTTATTCATATTGTCCAGAGAGTTTGAAATCTACACACCAGCATATTCTTCTCTAATCACAGCACATTCTTCTGTAAACATTTTTTTTTTTTTTTTGGCAGAGTTCTGTAACAAGGTCCTAGATCTGCAGAAAACAGCAATGTTTTGCTATTTTAAGACGAAGTGGCGGAGTAAACTTTTATGTTCCCATTTCAGAACACGAGGAAAGTCAACACAAGGTTTTCAACATGACTGCTGCAGAAAAAGCTTTCACCCAGTCCTGCAACAGGGAAAATCCGCAACACCAGATAAGCTAGCAATGGTGACACACTACAAAAATTTCCATTTCCTACAGCCAGGGAACTTAGAATTCCAAGATCAACATGATGATTCCTATACGTCAAATAAATCAATGCACTATAAATGTATTACAGTAAATTTCAGGAGGTGTCTTTCTCATTTCTGCATACAATGATAACATTGCAAAATATTTGATTACAGTTACAGCATAGACACCACCCAGATCGGAATGGATGCATGCCCAAAATGAAGGAACACTGGCTGTAAATCACCAGTAGGCGCACACAAGGGTACACCAGCTGAGCATAAACCCTGGCTGCATCTAAAATCCAGTTCTACAGTGGCTCCACCTAGAAGCGCTCTCACCTGGGTCCTATTATTTTAACTACCCAAGAATATCACAAAAGGCAGCATGAATCATGCTACAAAGCATATGTACGTCAACCTAGCCAAGCAACAGCATCTAGCTTAATGCTGAAAAGGACCTAGAGAGAGCATTAGGCCTTCAAGTATTATCTCCAGGTCACAAAGGAAGAAGCTGATATTCCAGATTCTAATGCCTCGTACTAGTTTTTCATAGTAATAAAAAATATTTTAAAATAAGCAAAGTATTAAATTCACATCCTCAGTTTACAAAACTCAAGAGATAAATGAGAACTGGCCTACTCTTTCATTCTACCCAATTCTTCCCTTTGCCTAGCCTTCAGACCATTTACACTTAGGCTTTGGTAAAAAGGTATTTAAACAGGCAATTAGATATCTAGGAGCCTAAGCTTAAGGGTGAGGGGAGGGTACAAAAAAAGAAAACAGGAAATGATCTGAAGGGCTATCTGCTATTTAGCAGTAAAACAAAACATATTAGGAAATCACGTCCAACTCCGTTCTCTCCTACCAGAATATACAGGATATGACCCACTGAGCACAGACTATACCACGTGAGAAAAACTGAAAGGACAACTGATTCTGGGTCACTCAGTTCAGGAGAAAGAGTTACAAAGCCAAACCCTTTCTTAAAGTAATAGGACTTCAACAACAGTAACCTGAACATTAGAATGATGCATATTTAATGGCTTTTCAGAACATGATGACTTCCATTAGCTCCCATTAACATTAGTTATGTCTGTTTGGTTCATCCCAAGAGGAGCGAGTTGAAACATTCTTCGTATTTTGCACTAAAATTAAGACATTATCACTAACTCTAGTGTGGCCCATATTTAAAATCATCAAATCCCAATAGTTAGCTTATAGGAAGACTTAAGCTTCAGCAAACATTCATGGGTGCTGAGGCGTCTAAACCTACGTGTTTTCTGACCAGAGTGTTACTAACATTGTCTTTCAATACTGCCCTAAAGATTATACTACCCTCTTAAGTTGGGAGGATCAAACAGATCTAGAGTAACCTACTGTACTAGCGTTCTTAGAAATGTATTTTATGCAGACTATTCAAGAAACAGTTCTATTAACATAAAATAGCAATGATTATGAAAATCATTTTCAATCAAGTAAAATTTAAAAAGCTGATAAAATAAAATGTAGAATCATTTTCCTGTAAGATACCTTTTTTTTTAAGGTGTTTTTTTTTTTGGACACAGAGAGAGAGATCACAAATAGGCAGAGAGACAGGCAGAGAGAGAGGGGGAAGCAGGCTCCGTGCTGAGCAGAGTCCAATTCGGGGCTCGATCCCAGGACCCCGAGAGCATGACCTGAGCCGAAGGCAGAGGCCCAACCCACTGAGCCACCCAGGCGCCCCTGTAAGATACCTTTTCAAAAAAAAAATCCAAATTTGTCTTCTGAAAAGTTATGCTATATAAACTACATCTCCCTTCTAGTCAAAGATCTTAAAACAGCACGTAATAACTTATATTTAAACTAAAATTATGGGCACCTGGGTGGCTCAGATGGTTGAGCAACTATCTTTGGCTCAGATCATGATTCTGCAGTCCCAAGATCGAATCCCACATTGGGCTCCCTGCTCAGCGGGGAGTCTGCTTCTCCCTCTGACCCTCTTCCCTCTCATGCTCTCTCTCTCTCTCAAGTAAATAAATAAAATCTTAAAAGAAGAAAAAAACTAAAATTAAGGTGGAGGAATATAATTTTAAATAACAAACTGGTCAAACAAAAATGTTCTGAAAATGTTTTTTCAAGTTACAAAATAGAGCTAAGGTTACCCAACATTGCTGAAGGCTTAACTACACAATCTAAATAAATAAAAAATTTTTAAAAATAATCTAAATTAAGCTAATTCTGTATGAAATAGGCTTACTTACAAAATAGTTATCCATAAATATAAGTAAAAAAGGATAGAATACAACCTAAATATTTAAAAATGTTGATGTATAAGCCCACTGATCTAGACTAGGGATTGGTGAACTTTCCACAAAAAAGCCAGATAGTATTGGTATTAGGCTTTGCAGGCTGTCACAACTATTCAACTCTGCCATTGTGGCATGGAAGCAATCACACACAATATCTAAACAAATGATCATGGGTGTGTTACAATAAAACAAAAGTGAGCTAAAGACTATAATTTGCTGACCACTGACACAGACCTTAAATTTTGAAAGGAAAAACGTACCCAGCATCATCACCACTGCTTTAACTTAAAGACTGCTGAGCCAAAAGTAAAGACCATTATCTAGTATTTATGAAAGACTAGCTTTACTAAATATTTTAGGGATTTTTAAAACTCAGTTCTCTATCTAATTTTTCACTGGAACCCCCAGCTTCAGAATAATGAGAACACCTCTTGAATTTGTGTGATAAAATCTTGCAGACTGCCAATCCAAAAGAAAATTTACTAGTAACAGAAGTTTCAATTGGAGCATTTAAAAAATATATACATATATATTCATAACATACATATAAATATTTAATATATAATTTTAAAGATCAGATTTCTTTGCCATACACCAAGTAAAACCATAAAACCATAAATCATAAAAATCACATTCCTTTGGCACTTTATTAACTGTAAGCATAATACAAAAGCTTTAAAAATACAGTCATCATCATTTATTATATTGGCTATAAAAAAATTAACTCCCTACAGATCTAAAATATAATCTACTAATAACTGAAAGGTACTACTTTATCAACTCATCTTTGTACCCAGTAACACTTCATACTGAAAATATACCTTAGAAAATTGCATCCCATAATTTTTTTTCTCAGAACTATATTTGATAACTGAAACACAACTTGCCATAGGCCAAACACAACTCTGGATTCTAGACATAAATTAGTGAAATTAACAAAACTTTTATTTACATATATAAATGTTCATGTATCTTTTTGCTAGTTTTCCTTATTTGCCAAGTATTTATTACTTTGTTAAAAGAGATTTTAAAAAAATAATTGGGGGATTATTTTTTAATGTTTAAAAAGTGCTGAAACAGGAGCGCCTGGGTGGCTCAGTGGGTTAAAATCTCTGCCTTCAGCTCAGGTCATGATCCCAGGGTCCTGGGATGGAGGCCTGCATCTAGCTCTCTGCTCAGCAGGGAGCCTGCTTCCCCCCTCTCTCTCCACCTACTTCTCTGCCTACTTGTGATCTCTGTCTGTCAAACAATAAATAAATTCTTTAAAAAAAAGAAGTGCTGGGCGTCTGGGTGGCTCAGTGGTTAAGCCCCTGCCTTCAACTCAGGTCATGATCCCAGAGTCCTGGGATTGAACCCCACATCGGGTTCTCTGCTCAGTGGGGAGCCTGCTTCCCCCTTTCTCTCTGCCTGCCTCTCTGCCTACTTGTGATCTCTGTCTGCCAAATAAATAAAATCTTTAAAAAAAAAAAAAGTGCTGAAACATTGGGACACTTGGGTAGCTCAATCAGTTAAGTGTCTGCTTTCGGCTAAGCTCACGTTCCCAGGGCCCTAGGATTGAGTTCCACACTGAGCTCCTTGCTTAGTGGGGAGCCTGCTTCTCCCTTTGCCTGCTGCTCCCCGTTTGTGCTCTGTCTCTCTCCGACAAATGAATAAAATCTTTAAAAAAAAAAAAAAGTGCTGACACACAAAACACTTGGCATGCTCAGTATTCAACCTCACAAGGACTTTGGAAATGACTAGAAATTTTTTAAATAGTTTCTATTTTTAAAAAGCAGAGCTATTTCTATACAAAGAAAATACCCCTCTTTATGACAGGCCAAAAAATATTATATATCTTTATCATTAAAATATTACAATTTCAGTATTCAAATTTCAAGACTTACCGAAAAGGTCCTGTTCTGTTAGCAGATCGAGAATCCCCCCACATCTCTTTCTATGTTAAGAGAGCCCAGTAAGTAGATCCTTTTGCTACCAAACTCTGGTTATAGTAGTACCTGTATAAAATAAACCACAAAATATAAACACATTAGAACACGAAGAAAAAAACTAATTTCTTCCACCCTGCTTTATCAGGAACAACAACAGGGATATTTTTGGAAGTCACTTTTAATTTTTTTAAATTAAATTTTAATTTAATTTTGGAAGTCACTTTTAATTTTTTTAAATTTTAGAGAGAGGGAGGGAGCATGCATGCACTAGTGGGGTAAAGGGGAGAGGGACAGGGAGTCTCAAGCAGACTCCACACTGAGCGCAGAGACTGACGCAGGGCTTGATCTCATGGCCCTGAGATCACAACCTGAGCCAAAACCAAGAGTCAGGTCACTTAATCGACTATGCCAACCAGGCACTCCAGAAGTCACTTTTAAACATTTATTTATTAATTTATAACAAGAATAACAAGAAAAAGACTTTTTTTTTTTGAGGGAATGAGCAAGCGAGAGAGGTGGGGAGGGGCAGTTGGAGAAAAGGAGAATCCCAAGCAGGCTCAATGCCCAATGGTAGAGCCCAAAGTAGGACTTGTTCTGACAACCCTAAGATCACGACCTGAGACAAAATCAAGAGCTGGACACTCAACCAACTGGGTCACCCAGGCGCCCCAAGAGAAATAAAAATTTTTTTAAAAAGATTTTATTTATTTATTTGAGAGAGAGATCACAAGTAGGCAGAGAGGCAGGCAGAGAGAGAGGGGGAAGCAGGCTCTCCACCGAGCAGAGAGCCCGATGCAGGGCTCGATCCCAGGACCCTGAGACCATGACCTCAGCCGAAGGCAGAGGCTTGACCCACTGAGCCACCCAGGCACCCGGAGAAATACATTTTTAATTAAAAATTAAATTTAAACATTAAAATTAAATTTTAAACATTTTTAATTAAAAATGTATTTCTCTTGGGGCGCCTGGGTGGCTCAGTCAGTTAAGTGTCTGCCTTCAGCTCAAGCCATGATCCCAGAGTCCTGGGACTGGTCCAGCTCCCCGCTCTGCAGGGAGTCCACTTCTCCCTCTGCTTCTGCTCCTCTCTCCCACTCATGATCACTCTCTCTCTCAAATAAATGAAGTCTTTAAAAAAAATGTGCACTCTGGGGCATCATAAGTTTCTCAATGTAAGAAGAATGGTTTACGTTTTCTAAATATTTACTAATTTTTCTATCCTCCGTTCACCTTCCTTTTTGGAAACAGCATCTTTAATATTAACACCATTCAGTCCATAGCTGATCCTACACGATCTTGCCTAGTCAATCAGAATAGTCTATCACTCTTTCACAGTAATTGCTCTAAAAATGGGCATATACCAAGATGTTATCATACTATGAGATAAACATTATTTAGAATTAAAACAAATCAAAACCTAGCAGGAAAAGCTCTTTATCTGCTTAACTGTCTGATTGTATCAGGAAGAGAACTATTAACAGAGAACAGAGATTCCTCTTTACCAAAAAACTTATCTGCATAACAGGGCAAAGTCTGTTTCTCAAACATCTCTTCGCACCTTTATGCTAAGGGTCTTCCTCTCCTTTGTACTCTCAGGCCCCTAACCCTCTCCTTATTTGGTATGTCATATAAACCTCATGTTGCCGGACTGCCTTGGAAATGTCATGTTTGCATGGATTCCTCATACATGGATTCCTCATATGTATGACACTATATTTAATTTTCTCCTGTTAAAAGATAAATAAATAAAATTAAAAACTAAAAATGAGCATGTAACCCAAGTCAACCTGAGAAGTCATCTCCACAACCTTTGCTGCAGTTACTAAAAAAGATGCAAACTTTCACTACCATGGATTTGGCAACAGTTTCTTAAATACGACACCAAAAACACAAGGAAAAAATTAAGTAGACTTCACCAAAATCAAAAACTTTTGTGCAAAGTACACTACCAAGAGAGTGAAAAGACAAACCACATTTCAGCAAAATGGCACATGAGGAAGTTCCAAAGTCTCATTCTTTCACAGAAACATCAAAAAACAGCAGTAAATGTTTGAGCCAGCTCTGCTGGGGCTTAGAAAACAGCCAAAGGTGCGTAACAACGAAGAGAATGTGCAATCAAGAAAAAGCTATCTTCAAAATAACAGTCAAGTTTTGTGGTGTTTTCATTCATCGCTGTCCCACCCACCCTTGCACAGGCAGAGGTTTTATCTTGAAGAAATGGCAGCCTAGTTCCCAGCTCCCTCCTTCAAATCGGAGGGAAACCTGATTTGCAGATTACTGTGCACATCTCTTCTAATCTGTCTGGGAGATATCTGAAGGACTGATGTGAGGGTTGGTGCTTGTCTCTGTTTCATCTAACTCAGAACCTGAGTGGTGGGTGAGGATAGGGTAAGAAGCATTGCTAGTAAAAGCTACAATGCAGACTCAGATATGGGGAAGTTGGGGTGAAAACACTTTGGGAAATTAGGACATTCCAAAGTAACAAACATAGGGGAAATTTTAGAAAACTACATGCATACTCAGGCAAGACACATGATGAGACAACACCTGAGAAGACCTTAAGCTTTAACCTCAGGTTGAGCCCAAGGCCCAGAGCAAGCCTAGGCAAATGCTGAAGGAATGCCCCAGCACAGAACCAATATGCAAAAACAAACAGAGGTGGTTATTCACTTTGCTCCTTTCTCTTTGTTTTTGTTAGTGTTTTTTGTTCGTTTTTATTTGTTTGAGCTTCTGGTATTCATGGAAAACATTAGATGAACATGAGCTAACAGAACAGGCATCAGTGATCACACAGTGATGAGAAAGAATAGTCTTGCAAAACAGTTTAGAAAAAGCCTCAAAAGAGACTACTACAGCCTTCAACAATCCTCCACCACCACATCAGCAAACACCAACAAAAGGTAAATCTGATTTTCAGAGTTACCATATTATGATAGTCAAATGCCCAATTTTCATTAAGAAAAAAAAACCACAAGACATACAAAGAAACAAGAAAATATGGCCCATTCAAAGAAACAAAATAAACTGACAGAAACTATCTCTAATAAACCCAGATATCAGATTTACTAGACAAGGACTTTCTAACAATGGTAGAAATTATGCTTAAAGAACTAATGGAAATCAGGAAAACAATGCATCAGCAAAATGAGAGTATTTACAGAGACAGAAATTTATATAGTGGAATAAAAAACCTGGAGCTGAAAAGTACAATAATTGAAATGAAAAGTTCACCAGAGTGGTTCAACAGATTAGAGTAGGCAGAAGAATCAGCAAACTTGGAGAGACAAGGATTGAAATTATGAAGTCTGAAGAGCAGAAAGAAAAAAGAATGAACAAAGATGAACAAAACCTATGGGGTTTGGAGATGCTGTCAAACTGACAATGATTATGTAATAATTGAGAAGGGAAATTTCCCAGAAGGAAAAGAATGGACAGAAAGATTATTTGAAGAAATATTGGCCAAAAAAAAGAAAGATTCCCCCAATTTTATAAAAGATATGAATCTACAAATCTAGGAAGCTAGATGAAATACAAGGAGGCCACCTGGATAGCTCAATTGGTTGACCATTCCACTCTTGCTTTCAGCAAGAGTCATGATCTCATAGGTGGTGGGATGGAGCTCCACGGCCAACACCTAGCTCAGTGGGGAGTCTGCTTGAGGATTCCCTCCCTCTGCCCCTCCCCCAACTTGTGCACAATGCACATGCTCAAGCTTTCTCTCTCTAAAATAAATCTTTTAAAAAAATAAATAAAGTATAAGTAAGATAAACTCACATCCAACACATTACGATTAAAGACAAAGAATTTTCAAAAGCAGTAAGAGAGAAGTGACAAGAGATCCTCAGTAAGATTATCAATTATTCATTAGAAACTCTGGAGGCCAGAAGGTAGTGGATAATTTCTGAAAATACTAAGGGGGGGGGACTAAACTGCCAATCAAGACTTCTGTATCCAACAAAAGTGTCCTCCCCAAAAAAACGAGGCAGAAATTAAGACATTTCCAGGTAAACAAAATCTGAGGGAGTTTGTTATTGAACCCTGCAAAAAATGCTGAAGTTCTTCCAGTTGAAATGACAAAGAAGCTGAACAGTAACCAAAGCCATATGAAGAAATAAAGGTCTCTGGTAAAGATAAACACAATGGCACTTATAAAAGCTAGTATTATTGGAACTTTGGTTTGTAACTCCACTTTTTATTTTGCACATAATTTAAAAGATAGATCAGGGCGCCTGGGTGGCGCAGTGGATTAAGCCACTGCCTTCAGCTCAGGTCATGATCTCAGGGTCCTGGGATCGAGCCCCACATCGGGCTCTCTGCTCAGCGGGGAGCCTGCTTCCTCCTCTCTCTCTGCCTGCCTCTCTGCTTACTTGTGATCTCTCTCTGTCAAATAAATAAATAAAATCCTTAAAAAATAAATAAATAAAAAATAAAAAAATAAAAAAGATAAATGCACAGGCAGCTCTTTCTGCCTACGGGTCCTGTCTCCATGCTTTAATAAAAACACAGTTGTGTGGGGGGCACCTGGGTGGCTCGGTGGGTTAAGCCTCTGCCTTCAGCTCAGGTCATGATCTCAGGGTCCTGGGATCGAGCCCCACATCGGGCTCTCTGCTCAGCGGGGAGCCTGCTTCCTCCTCTCTCTCTGCCTGCCTCTCTGCTTACTTGTGATCTCTGTCAAGTAAATAAATAAAATAAATCTTAAAAAAAAAACAGTTGTGTGGGTGCCTCAGTGGCTCAGTTGGTTAAGTGACTTCTTGGGCCCAGGTCATGATCCTGGAGTACTAGGACCCAACATGGGGCTCCCTGCTCAGCAGGGAGTCTGCTTTTCCCTCTAACCCTCCCCCACCATGTTCTCTCTCTCTCTATCTCATTCTTTCTCTCAAATAAATAAATAATATCTTTTTTCTTTTTTAAAATTTATGACAGAGAGAGATAGCAAGAAAGGGAACACAAGCTCCAGAGGAGCTGGAGAGGAAGAAGCAGGATCCCCGCTGAACAGGGAGCAGATATGGGGCTTGATCCTAAAACACTGGGATCACGATCTAAGCTGAAGGCAGACGCCCAACGACTGAACCACCCAGGCATCCCAATAAATAAAATCCTAAAGAAAAAAAAAAAAAGAAAAGAAAAACCCTGTGTGCACCAAAAATAAATAATAAAAGACAGATGCATAAAGAACAGTTATTAATCTAAGTTACTGAGGACACAATTTAGAAAGATGTTATCTATGACACTGATAACAGAAAGAGAAGATGCTTTAGAGAAGTGGAGTTTTTGTATGCTACTGAACTTCAGTTGATGTAAATTCAAATTAAGTTGTTATAACTGTTGGATGTTAAATGTAATTCCCATGGTAACCACAAAGAATACACATGCAAGAAAATGCGAAGAGAATCAAAACATTTCACTGCAAAAAAAAACAAAACAAAACAAAAAAAAACTGAACATAAAGAAGTCAACAATGGGAGAAACAAAGGACAAAAAAAGCTATAGGGCATATAGAAAACAAAAAGCAAAATGGCAAAAGTCCCTCCTTATCAGTAATTACTTTCAATGTAAAGTTTAAACTTTTCTAATCACAAGAAGAAATGGGCAGAATAAATGAAAAAACATGATCTAACTGCAGAGAATCCTTGAACTACACAAGTTTAAATTGTGATGAGTTTTTTCACAGGTTTTTCTTTTCAATTCACAGATTTTTTTCAAAAAATATAGTGGAAAAATTATTGGAGATTTATGACAAAGCAGATGAACCACATAACCTAAAAATACTGACTAAAACTAAGAAAAAGGTATATCATAAAGGCATAAAATATATGCAGATATCAGTGTATTTTATCATTTACTACCATAAAATACACACAGATTTTTTTTTTAAAGATTTTATTTATTTATTTGACACAGATCACAAGTAGATAGAGAGGCAGGCAGAGAGAGAGAGAGAGAGAGGGAAGCAGGCTCCCTGCTGAGCAGAGAGCCAGATGCGGGACTCGATCCCAGGACCCCGAGATCATGACCTGAGCTGAAGGCAGTGGCTTAACCCACTGAGACACCCAGGCACCCTACACACAGAACTATTAGAAAAAGTTAAAATCTGGGGTGCCTGGGTGGCTCAGTTGGTCAAGCGTCTGGCTCTTGATTTTAGCTCAGGTCATGATCTCAGGGTCCCGGGACGGAACCCTATTTTGGGCTTCCTGCTCAGCATGGAGTCTGCTTGTCTCCCTCTGCCCCTCCTTCCACTCGCATGAGGACTCTCCCTTTCTCTAAAGTAAATAAGTCAAAGTTAAAATTTATCAAAACTTACAGGGTGCCTGGGTGGCTCAGTCAGTTAATCGACTGCCTTCAGCTCAGGTCATGATCCCGGAATCCTGGGATCGAGTCCCACATCGGGCTCCCAGCTCCACGGGGAGTTTGCTTCTCCCTCTCACCTTCTCCTTGCTCACGCTCTCTCTCATAGTCTCTCTCTCTCAAATAAATAAACAAAATCTTTGAAAAAAAAAACGAAAACAAAAGACTTACAAACTCACAGACCATAAGTGGTACCATTTGCAGTTGAGAAAAATGTAAACAAATGTAAAGATACTGTGTGAAATCATAATTGCACAAAATTAACTGTAGTACATACTGGTACTACTGTAATAATTCCGCAGTCACCTCCTGCTGCTACTGCGATGCGCTCAAGTGTTGCAAGTATCCTCTTAGAAAAAAAAAAAAAAAATGACACTAATCATCCCTGCAGAGGCAGTCAGTCTTTCCAGCAAATTGCATCACAGTAAAAAGTGATTTCTCATGGTTCTCCTGTTATTTTTCATGTTTAATGCAACACCATAAACCTTGAATAACACCATGGGACCCATACAAAGTGCCATCATTGATGCTGAAAGTCTTCCCAAGAAGCAGAGTAGTCATGAAACTACAAGAAACAGTCGAATTGGTTGGTATGTACCAAGAGGTCTGCGGTTGTAGTTGTCTGCTGTTTCAAGATAAATGAATCCAGTGTAAGGACCATGGGAAGGAAAAAAAAAAGAAAAGGAAAATTCATGAAGCCATCACTGCAGCTACACCAGCAGGCACGAAAACCTTTTAATTTTTATAAGATATCTTTTTATCTCATATTGAAAACGCAGCTTTTATGTGGGTGCAGGATTGCTGTAAGAAAGGCATACTTAGGGGCGCCTGGGTGGCTCAGTGGGTTAAGCCTTTGCCTTCAGCTCAGGTCGTGGTCTCGGGGTCCTGGGATCGAGACCCGCATCAGGCTCTCTGCTCGGCAGGGAACCTGCTTCCCCCTCTCTCTGCTTTCTGCTCTGCCTACTTGTTATCTCTCTCTCTGCCAAATAAATAAATAAAATCTTAAAAAAAAAAAGAAAGGTTGGGGCGCCTGGGTGGCTCAGTGGGTTAAGCTGCTGCCTTCAGCTCAGGTCATGATCTCGGGGTCCTGGGATCGCGTCCCACATCGGGCTCTCTGCTCAGCGGAGAGCCTGCTTCCCTTCCTCTCTCTCTGCCTGCCTCTCTTGTGATTTCTCTCTGTTAAATAAATAAATCTTTAAAAAAAAAAAAGAAAGAAAGAAAGGCATACTTACAGGCCCTAATATGATTTGAGAAAAAGCAAAGTCATATTATATGACAACTTAATGCAGAGAAAGGTGAAGGAGCTAAAACTAGAGATTTTAATGCCAGTAAAGGATGGTTTGATAATTTTAGAAAGAGGTCTGACTTTAAAAAAATGTCAAGATAACAGGAGAGGCAGCTTCTGCCCACCAAGAAGCAGCAGCTAAGTTCTCAGGGCCACTGATAAAAATCACTGAGGAAAAAGGCTATCTGGTTTCTAATACAGATGAATGTGCCCTACTCTGGGGGCAAAAAAAAGGCCACAAAGGACATCTATTAATAAGGAATAGAGGGGCACCTGGGTGGCTCAGTGGGTTAAAGCCTCTGCCTTCAGCTCAGGTGGTTATCCCAGGGTCCTGGGATCATGACCCGCATCAGGCTCTCTGCTCAGCAGGGAGCCTGCTTCCTCCTCCCTCTCTGCCTGCCTCTCTGCCTACTTGTGATTTCCATCTGTCAAATAAATAAATTAAACCTTTAAAAAAAAATAAGGAAGAAAACAGACCACCAAGATATACGGCAAGAAGGTATAGGCTAACTCTACCGTTCTTAGTCAGGTCATGATCCATAAGCTGCTAACCCCTGAGCCTTGAAGGGAAAAGATAAAGAGCTGCAAGTCTTTTGGCTGTACAAGAAGGCCTGAACAAGAACCCTCTTTCTGGACTGGTTCCACTGATGCTGTGTCTCTTCCTGATTTAGGAAGTACTCTGCTGGTAAGAACTGTCTTTTTAAAGTTCTTTCCATATTGGACAAAGGCCTTAACCCCCCAGAACCCCAGGAGTTCAACACTGAAGGTGTCATAGTGGTCTACTTGTCCCCAAACATATCTCTAATTCAGCTTCTAGATCAGGGGATCATAAGTACTTTGAAAGTTTCTTTTTTTTTTTTTTAAGATTTTATTTATTTATTTGACAGAGATCACAAGTAGGCAGAGAGGCAGGCAGAGAGAGAGGAAGGGAAGCAGGCTCCCTGCTGAGCAGAGAGCCCGATGTGGGGCTCGATCCCAGGACCCTGGGATCATGACCTTGAGCCGAAGGCAGAGGCTATCACCCACTGAGCCACCCAGGCGCCCCAGGACTTTGAAAGTTTCTTATACACGGTACTCTGTGGAAAAGACCGTCAGTGCTTTGAGAACTCTAATAGAACATCATTAAAGTCTGGAAAGATTTTTTTTTTTTAAAGATTTTATTTATTTGACAGAAAGAGTGAGAGAGGGAATACAAACAGGAGAAGCAGGAGAGGAAGAAGCAGGCTTCCTGCTGAGCAGGGAGCCCAGTGTGGGGCTCAATCCCAGGACCCTCATGCCTGAGCCAAAGGCAGACACCTAACAACTGAGGCACCCAGGCGCCCCTGGAAGGATTTCTTTTTAAAGAATTTATTTATTTAGTTTAGTTTAGAGACAGAGTTTGTGTGAGTGAGGAGAGGAGCAGAGGGGAAGGGAGAGGGAGAGAGAGAATCTGAAGCAGTCACTGCGCTGAGCTCAGAGCCCCATGTGGGCTCGATCTCACAACCACAAAATCATGACCTGAGCTGAAACCAAGAATCAGACACTCAACCAACTTAGCCACGAATGCACCTCAAAAGTCTGGAAGGATTACACCACTGAAGATGCTATTGTTGTAGGAAAAGCCATGAAAGCCATTATGCCTGAAACAGTAAGTTCCTGCTGGAGAAAACTGTGTCCAGATGGTGTGATGACTTCACAGATTTACAGCAGAGGAAATCATGAAAGAGTGGATACAAAAAGGTGGGGGTGAAGGGTTTCGAAATATGGATCTTGGAGAAATTCAAGAGCTAACACACACCACCCAAGAAAAATTAAAAGAGGATGACTATGGAGATGAGTACTTCCAAACCATGCCCAAGAGGAAGAAGATGTAGAAGAAACAAGGGGCACCAGGGTGCTCAGTTAGTTAAGAGTCTGCCTTCAGCTCAGGTCACGATCTCAGGGTCCTGAGATTGAGCCCTCCATCTGGCTCCCTGCTCACCAGTAAGTCTGCCTGTCCTTCTTCCTCTGACCCTCTCCCTGTTCATCTGTGCTCTCTCTCTCTCTCCCCCTTTCAAATAAATAAATAAAATCTTAAAAAAAAAAAAAGATGTAGAAGAAGCAATCCCAGAAAACAAATTGATACCAGATATCTGACTGTATTCTGATTATTGAAGGCTGTTTCTGACTTGATGATCCAGACTTTCTAAGGTACAAGCACTGAAACTAAAGCAAACAGTGGGAGGTTTGTGGAACCACCATAGAAACAATTTTAGAGACACTGGAAACCAAAAAAGTCATTTCCATAAAGTTTTAGAGCGTGCAGGCCTTTCCTGCTTCTATTTCTACCTCCTCTTCCACCTCTTCTACCTTTGCCACTTAAGAGGGCAAGACCAACTCCCACGGTGAATAGTTAATAAACTTCTCTGTTGGGGCACCTGGGTGGCTCAGTGGGTTAAAGCCTCTGCCTTCGGCTCAGGTCATGATCCCAGGGTCCTGGGATCAAGCCCCGCATTGGGCTTTCTGCTCAGCAAGGAGCCTGATTCCCTTCCTCTCTCTCTGCCTACTTGTGATCTCTGTCAAATAAATAAAATCTTTAATAAATAAATAAACTTCTCTGTTTATATGTGTCTTTGTGTGAAAATACAGTAACCGCATGGCAAGAACCACGTGAGATGTTTTGTGTCACCACCCAAGTACTTATCATGTAGAACATCATGTGTGAGACTCTAATGGAAGTGGCCAGATTAGTGATATTTAATAGAAAATTCATATTGTGTTACTTACTGTTTTATAACACTGCTTTCAAAGAATTACATTACCATACACTATGCCTCTTTCTCCTGTAATTGGAGAAACTGCATATCAGCCTATCATCACAGTTAAGTGTTTTTTAAATCTAACTATGTGGGGTGCCTGGGTGGCTCAGTTGTTAAGCATCTGTCTTGGGCTCAGGTCATGATCCCAGGGTCCTGGGATCGAGCCCCTCATCGGACTCCCTGCTCAGCAAGAAGCCTGCTTCTCCCTCTCTGACTCCCCCTGCTTGTGTTCCCTCTCTGTCAAATAAATAAAATCTTAAAAAAAAAAAAAAAAAAAACTAAGGATGTTTCCTATGGACACTGGGGAGGGTATGAGCTATGGTGAGTGCTGTGAATTGTGTAAGACTGATGACTCACAGACCTGTACCCTGAAGCAAATAATGTATGTTAATAAAAATAAATACATAAAATCTAACAATGTTTCCAATACTGTATTATGAATATGATTGTAATACTATATGCCATAAAAATTTTTTAAATGATTCATTCATTAATGTATAGGCTAGGCTACCATGAAACAATTATATTGCTGCTTCTTTGATATCAATGCATGAATCATTATACCTGTAAACAAATATGAATTTTTTCTTTTTCTTTTATTTATTTGCTTGAGAGAGAGAGAGTGAGAGAGAAAGCATTAGAGGGGAGAGGCTCAGAGGGAGAAGGAGACTCCCTGCTGAGCAGGGAGCCCGATGCGGGACTCAATCCCGGGACTCAATCCCAGGACTCCAGGATCATGACCTAGGCTGAAGGCAGTTGCTTAACCAACTGAGCCACCCAGGCACCCACAAATTTCTTTTTCATAGAACCTTCTCATTTAAAAAAAATATTTATTTATTTATTTATTTGTCAGAGAGCAAGAGAACAAGCAGCGGGAACAGCAGGCAGAGGGAGAAGCAGGTTCCTCACTAAGCAGGGAGTCTGAGGTGGGACTCGATCCCAGAACCCTGGGATCATGACTCGAGCCAAAGGCAGACACTAAACCAAATGAGCCACCCATGTGTCCCTACTTATTTATTTTAGAGACAGTGTATATGCGTGTGTGCATGAGCAAGGGGAAGGGCAGAGGGAGAAGGAAGAGAGAAGTACACTGCCTGCTGAGCACAGAGGGTTGAGGGGGTGCTCAATCTCACCACTCTAAGATCAGGACCTGAGCTGAAATCAAGTCAGACACCTAACCGACTGAGCCACACAGGTGCTCCAATCTTCATTTTTGATGTCTAATTTCAGTAACATGTATAAACATCTATAGTGTTTTTATCATATAAGATAATATCGAGGGGCCCCTGGGTGGCTCAGTTGGTTAAGCACATGCCTTCAGCTCAGGCTGTGATCCAAGGTCCTGGGATTGAGTCCTGCATCAGGCTCCTTGCTCAGTGGGGTGCCTGCTTCTCCCTCTCCCTCTGCTGCTCCCCCTGCTGTGTTCTCTCTCTCTGACAAATAAAATCTTAAAAATAAAAAAAATATACGATATAGGTACTAACAATTAATTCATTTTGTAAACTCACAATGTAATTGTATGGTATTGATTAAAAAACATTACAGGGGCACCTGGGTGAGTCAAAGGGTTAAGCCTCTACCTTTGGCTCAGGTCACAATCTCAGGGTCCTAGGATCGAGCCCCGAGTCTGGCTCTCTGCTCAGTGGAGAGCCTGCTTCCCACTCTCTCTCTCTGCCTGCCTCTCTACGTATGCTCTCTCTCTGTCAAATAAATAAACAAAATCTTAAAAAATAAAAATAAAAAAACATTATAGTACTGTAAATGAATTTTCTCTTGCGATTTTAATAACATTTTCTTTTCTCTAGTTTACTTTGTTATAAGCATACAGTATGTACTACATACAACATACAAAATATGTGTTGACTGTTTATCTTACCTATAAGGCTTCTAGTCAACAGTAAACTATTAGTAGTTAAGTTTGGGGGAGTCAAAACTTATACACAGATTTTCAACAGTGCATGGAGCCAGCACCCCAACCCACCGTGCTGCTCAAGGATCAAATGCATATGCTGTATATGTATAACTGTATAAGCTGTCTACGCTTCAAGAGACTCACTTGAGATCCAAAGACACAAATAGGTTGAAAGTGAAAAGAGGGAAAACATATTCCATGCAAATAGTAACCAAATGAAAGCTGGGGAGCTAGATTAATATCAGACAAAACAGACTTTGAATCCAAAGTTTACGAAAGACAAAGGAAGACATTATATATTAAAAGGTTCAAGGATGCCTGGATGGCTCAGTTGGTTAGGTGACTGCTTTCAGCTGGGGTTATGATCCTGGGGTCCCAGGATCAAGTCCCACATCGGGCTCCCTGCTCGGCAGAGAGTCTGCTTCTCCCGCTGATCTCTCTCATGTTCTCTCTCTCAAATAAATAAATCTTTTTTAAAAATAAAAATAAATAAAAGGTTCAAAAAATATAGCAAGAAGATAAAATAATCATAAATATTAAGGGTAGAACACTCTCAAAATACATGGAACAAAAACTAAAAACATGTGAAGAGAAAAATAAACCGTTCTCTAATAGTTGGAGACTTGAAACTCCACTTTCCATAACAGATAGGTCAACCAAACAGAATAAATGGAAATAGAGAACACAATAAACCAACTAGACCTAACAGACACATATGAACACTCTACACAACAGTAGCAGAATCACATCTCAAGTGCACCTGGGCTAGTTTCCAGAATGGACCATTGATTAAACCACAAACATGTCTCAATAGATATAAAAAGAGAGATACCATGTAAGTATCTTCTCCAACCAACAGGGATGAGGTTAAAAGTCATAACATAAGGAAAACTCACAAAATTTGAAATGCATTACCTGACTTTCCAGTTCCTCTTCTAGGAATTCATTCTCTAGAAACTTACAGTATGAAGTGATATGTTTACAAACACACACAGTGCAGCACTGTTTGTAATACCAAGATTATAAAATCTAAATGTACATCAACACGGTACACTGCACTTCCGAAAGGCCATGCAATTCTCAAAAAACAAGGGAGCTATGTGAACTGATCAAGGATAAGCTATCAGTGTGAAATACTATTTATAATATCATCCCATCCACGCAAAACAGAGAAGAATACAAGCATACTTTGGAGACACTGCAGGTTTGGTTCCAGACTACCGCAAAAATGTGAGTGAAATGAATTTTTTGGTTTCCCAGTACATATAAATATTTACACTACACGGATACTTACACTACACGGTACTTTATTAAGTGTGCAGTAACATTTATCTAAACATACAACGCACATACCTTAATTAAAAAATACCTTATTGTTAAAAATCGCTAACTATCATCTGCGCTTTTGGCAAATTGTATCACTGAACACATATCACCACAACAAATACGGTAACAATGAAAAGTCTGAAATATTCTGAGAATGTGATACACAGATACAAAGTAAGCAAATGCTGGTGGGAAATGGCACTGACAGACTTGCTCAACTCAGGGTAGCCACAAACCTTCAATCTAAAAAAAAAATGCTGTATCTGCAAAATGTAACAGAACAACCCCTGTAAATATAACTAAGCTAGAAGACTCACACTTCCTGATTTTAAAACTTACTACAAAGCTACAGTAATTAGGAGAGTGTGGCAGATCACTGTTACAGAGGGGCCTGCCGCCTCAACTGCCCAGATCGCACCCCCAACACATGCTACACCAATCAGTAAAAGGACCCTTTGGTGAGTTTGAAAGTTTGCAGAAGAAACTACTGCGGTACAGATCTGGTTGAGTAGCAAATAGTCAAATGAGAATTTTGAAGATTGAAATGGAAAATGGTTCCATATGCATAGCTGCTGAACAGGGGTCAGCTGCTTCAGAAGATGGTAAGCATTATACTAGACTATAGGCTACACTCCTAGTGACACGCTTCTGTTGAACTTTGCAGCCACACTCCTCTGGCATCTAAAGACTGGTTTCCTGGAAGCTGAACCAGTGAGTTTGGCAAAAAAGACCCCCCCATTGCAGGTCAGTACTCTTTATGGCTGGAACAATGATGGTAGCTGATTGTTTTCGTGCCTCTTCCACCTTTCATTCTTCATTAATAAAGCATTTTTGGAGGTACCTGAGTGGCTCAGTTGGTTGAGCATTCGACTCGATTTCAGCTCAGGTTGTAACCTCAGGGTCATGAGATGGAGCCCTATGTTCGCTCCGTGCTCAGTAGAGAGTCTGCTTGAGAATGTCTCTTTCTCCCTCTCCCTCTGCCCCTCTTCCTGCTTACCTGTGTGCTCAGTCTCTCTCTCAAATAAACCTTTTTAAAAAAAGAGAATAAATAAATAAATAAAGTATTCTTGGCCAACATTTCCACTCTGGTCCATCTTGCAAAGGTCCAAGAATTTTACCTCTAACAGCATAATCTGAATACCCAGGGCCATCCTTTTTTTTTTTTTTTTTTTTAAAGATTTATTTTTTTGACAGAGATTACAAGTAGGCAGAGAGGCAGGCAGAGAGAGAGAGAGGAGGAAGCAGGCTCCCAGCCAAGCAGAGAGCCCGATGCGGGGCTTGATCCCAGGACCCTGGGATCATGACCTGAGCCGAATGCAGAGGCTTTAACCCGCTGAGCCACCCAGGTGCCCCAGGGGCCATCCTTTTTAATCATGATTTCAGTTCCAAAAGCCAGCAGAGCAGAACCAGGGGGTCCTATTCTATCTGCAGTATACAGCAGCTTGATCCTGCTCCAAACACTCTCATTTTTCCCGAAGTATATGCTTTGGGCCCCCACAGGACACTCAGTTAAGAACATCGAGGCAGCATCAACAGGCAAAGGTTGATTTGAGCACTTACCAAATAAGATCCACCTCTGAGGTTTTAGACAGTAGCAACTTTGATATGCACTGTGGGAATCAGCGGATGCTGGGAGCATCCTTGTCCCTTGCAAAATTACCGTTAAAAGATTTTAGGTGTATTGGTTTCAATTACAGGGCCTCTAAAGAGTCCTTAGATTTGGAAAGGGAAATTTACACACCTGCTGCCATCCCTAGATGTGGCATCTGTTTCCCAGGCTCCCTCTCCAGACCCATATCCTGATTCCTTTTTAAAATTTTATTTATTTATTTATTTGGCAGACAGAGATCACAAGTAGGCAGAGAGGCAGGCAGACAGAGGGGGGAAGCAGGCTCCCTGCTGAGCAGAGCCTGATGCGGGGCCTCGATCCCAGGACCCTGGGATTATGATCTGAGCTGAAGGCAGAGGCTTTAACCCACTGAGCCACCCAGGCACTCCTCCTGACTCCTTTTCGATGGTACTTGCTTGCCTACCAACATACCATACTTAAAAGTTAAGTTAAGATTAAAATGGATCAGGGGCTCCTGAGTGGCTCAGTGGTTAAAGCCTCTGCCTTCGGCTCGGGTCATGGTCCCAGGGTCCTGGGATCGAGCCCCATATCGGGCTCTCTGCTCGGCGGGGAGCCTGCTTCCCTTCCTCTCTCTCTGCCTGCTTTTCTGTCTACTTGTGATCTCTCTGTCAAATAAATAAATAAAATCTTAAAAAAAAAATTTAAAAAAAAAAATAAAAAAAAAAAAAAAAAAAAAAAAAAAAAAGATTAAAATGGATCAGACATTGGGGCGCCTGGGTGGCTCAGTGGGTTAAAGCCTCTGCCTTCGGCTCAGGTCATGATCCCAGGGTCCTGGGATCGAGCCCTGCATCAGGCTCTCTGCTCTGCGGGGAGCCTGCTTCCTCCTCTCTCTCTGCCTGCCTCTCTGCCTAGTTGTGATTTCTCTCTCTCAAATAAATAAAATATTAAAAAAAAAAAGGATCAGACATTAAATGTAGAAGCTAAAACTACAAAGCTTCTAAAAGAAAATATAGGAGAAAATCTTTTTGAGCTTTTTGTCAGCAAAGTCTTCTATAAAAGATCCAAAAGCATGAACCATAAAAAAAATTTTTTTTTTTAATTAAAACCTGTTCTTCAAAAGACACTTTAAAAAATGAATAGGCAAACTATGGAGTAGGAGTAAATATTTGTAACACACATCTGACAAATACTATTATTAGTCATAAGGAAAACAGATTAAAACCACAATGAGATACTAATACCCACCCAGTAGAACTGCTAAAATTCAAAAGACTTCCTAAAGCAAATACACAAGGATTTTCAGCAATTAGAACTCATACACTGCTGCAAAGAATGCAAGATGGTACAACCACTTTAGAAACTGGTCTGACAACACTATCCTATGACTCAGCAATTTCACTTCTAAGTATTTACCTAAAACAAATGAAAACTTGTACAAAAATGTTCATAACAAAAAAAATAAAATAAAAAAATAAATAAAAATAAAATAAAATAAAATAAATGTTCATAACAGCTTTATTCATAATAGCTTAAAAAAAATGGAACCAGGGGTGCCTGGGTGGCTCAGTGGGTTAAAGCCTCTGCCTTCGGCTCAGGTCATGATCTCAGGGTCCTGGGATAGAGCCCTGCATCAGGCTCTCTGCTCTGCGGGGAGCCTGCTTCCTCCTCTCTCTCTGCCTGCCTCTCTGCCTAGTTGTGATTTCTCTCTGTCAAATAAATAAAATATTTTAAAAAAAGAAAAAAAAAGTCCTTAAAAAAAAATGGAACCAACCCAAACACCCTTGCAAAGGAGATGAAATAAACACATAATTTGGTGTCTTGAGGATTTCCATCCTTGCGGTAGTACACTTTAGTTAGATTTCAAATGGAGAGATCCCTTTTTGGTAAAGTGGAGAGAAGGATGAGTAAGAAAGGTGAGGTGGAAAAGGAGAATCAACAAAATCCTTTTTTTGTTTGTTTGTTTTTTTGTTTTTAAAGATTTTATTTATTTGACAAAGAGAGAGGAAACACAAGCAGGGAGAATGGGAAAGGGAGAAGCAGGCTTCCCACTGAGCAGGGAGCCTGATATGGGGCTCAATCCCAGGACCCTGGGATCATGACCTGAGCCAAAGGCAGACAACTTTGACAACTGAGCCATCCAGGCACCCCAAGATCCATTCTTTTTTAAAAAATTATTTTGGGGGACATCTGGGTGAATTCAGTCAGTTGAGAATCCAACTCTTGATTTCGGCTCAGGTCATAATCTCAGGGTCCTGGGATCAAGCCCCATGCTGGGCTCTGCACTCAATGTGGAGTCTGCTTGTTCCTCTTCCTCTGCTCCTCCCATCACTCTCTTTCTCTCTCTCAAATAAATACATACCTTTTAAAAATTATTTTTAGAAATTATTATATATAAAATTTACCATTTTAACTGTATTTAAGTGTATAGTTCAGTAGCATTAAGTATGTTCATGTTACATAACCATCATCCCCATCCATCCACAGAACTTTTTTATTCTTGCAAAACTGAAAATTTGTACTCATTAAACAGTAGTTCCTCATTTCCCTCTCAACAGTCCTCAGCAACCACCACCATTCTGTTTTCTGTCTCTACGATTTTGACTACTCTATGTACTTCATAATACTAGTGGAACCATATAATATTTGACCCTTTGTGATTGGCTTATTTCACTTAGCATAGTATCTTCGAGGTTCAGCCACATTGCAGTATCTATTAGAATTTCATTACTTTTTTTAAACACACACACACTTTTTTTCCCCTAAAGAGGGAGAGAGGGGGATGATAAGGGCAGAGGGAGAGAATCTCAAGCAGGCTCCATGCCCAGCGTGGAACCCAATGCAAGGCTCAACCTCACAGCCGTGAGATCATGACCTGAGCGGAAATCAAGAGTTGATTGCTTAAATGACTGAGCCACCCATAAGCCCCAGAATTTCATTACTTTTTAAGGCTGAGTAATATTGCATTGTATGTATACACCACATTTTGTTTATCCCTTCATCCACTGATGGACAATGGACACCTGGGTTACTTCCATCTTTTGGCTACTTCGAATAACAAACCTGGGTGTACAAGTATCTCTTTCAAACTCAGCTTTCAATTCTTTTGGACATATACCCAAACGTGGAATTGAAGCTTTAGGAGTGCCTGAGTGGCTTAGTCAGTTAAGCATCTGCCTTCAGCTCCAGTCATGATCCCAGGGTCCTAGGATCAAGCCCCAAATCAGGCTCCTGCTCAGTAAGGAACCAGTTTCTCCCCCTCTCTCTGCCTGCCACTCCCCTTGTGTTCTATCAAATGAATAAATTTTTTTTTTTAAAATGGAATTGCTGGATCACATGGTAATTCTATTTTTAATTTATGGGGAATCACCATACTGTTTTCCACCAGTTTCTCCATTCTACATTCCTAGCAAGAGTGCACAAAGGTTCTGTCACAGCCTGAATTGTGCCCCCCCCATCCCATTCATATGCTAAACTCCTAGTCCTCAATGGGTTTGTACCTGAAGAGAAGGCCTTTAAGGATATAAGGTTAAAAAAGGTCTTTTCTTTTTTTTTTTTTTTAAGATTTTATTTATTCATTTGACAGACAGAGATCACAGGTAGACAGAAAGACAGGCAGAGAGGAAGGGAAGCAGGCTCCCCGCCAAGTAGAGAGCCCGACGTGGGGCTTGATCCCAGGACCCTGGGATCATGACCTGAGCCAAAGGCAGAGGCTTTAATCCACTGAGCCACCCAGGCGCCCCTAAAAGAGGTCTTAAGAATGGGACTCTAATCCAGTAAGTCTGGTGTAAGAGGAAGAGACACAGGGAATGCATGCACAGAGGAAAGTTTGTGTGCAGACACAGCAAGAAGGCAGCCTTCTTCTGCAAGCCAAGGAGAAAGGCCTTACCAAAACCCAACCCCACTGATGCCTTGATCTTAGACTTTAGCCTCCAGAGCAAGAGAAAATAAATTTCTGTTATTTAAGCCACCTCATCTGTGGTATCCTGTTGTAACAGTCCTAGGAAAATAATACAAGTTCCAATTTTATCCACACCATCTTGTTATTTTCTGTTTTGGAGGTGTTTTGTTGTTGCTGTTGTTGGGAAGTGGCATTTCCCTGTCATTTTGATTTGCATTTCCCTAATCATTCATGATGATGAACCTCTTTCCATGGACTTACTAGCCATCTGTATAACCTTCTTTAGAGAAATGACTATTGAAGTCCTCTGCCCATTTTTCAATCAGGTTGTATTTTTGTTGTTGAGTTTAGAAGCTTACTATATATTCTAGATATTAAACCCTTATCAGATATGTGATTTACAAATATCTTCTCCAATTCTGTGGGATGCGTTTTTACTCTGTTCACAGTATTCTTTGGTGAAGGAAAGTTTTTCATTTTGATGAAGTCTAATTTGTCTATTTCTCCTTTTGTTGACTATGTCTTTGGTGTCATACCCAGGAGATCATTTCCAAATCCAATGTATTTATGGTTTTAGTTCATTTTTTTTTAACATTTTATTTATTAATTTGAGAGAGAGCACACAAGCAGGAGGAAGAGGAAGAGGGAGAAGTAGATGCCCCGCTGAGCTAGAAGCCCAACATGGGGCTTGATCCCAGACCAGATCACGACCCAAGCCGAAGGCAGGCACTTAACCATCTAGGTGGCCACCCAGGGGCCCCGAGTTCTTACATTTAGAAGCAAGATTCATTCTCAGAAGAATATTTATGGAAGGTGAAGTTTTGCACACTTATTCCTTTAAATCCATACATATGCAAGGATGCCTGGGTGGCTCAGTCAGTTGAGCACTGAACTCTTGATTTTGGCTCAGTCATGATCTCCGGGTCGTGAGACTGAGCCCCATGTCAGGCTCCACACTCAGTGCAGTCTGCCTCTCTCCCTCCAGCTCCCTCTACCCCTCCCCCTGCTCACGCATTCTCTTTCTCTCTATAAAATGAATAAATCTTTAAAAAAGGGGCACCTTGGTGGCTCAGTGGGTTAAAGCCTCTGCCTTCAGCTGGGGTCATGATCCCAGGGTCCTGGGATCGAGCTCCGCATCCGGTTCTCTGCTCAGCAGGGAGCCTGCTTCCTCCTCTCTCTCTCTGCCTGTCTCTCTGCCTACTTGTGATCTCTGTCAAATAAATAAATAAAATCTAAAAAAACAAACAAACAAAAAACCCTTTAAAAATATACATACATATACATGTGCCTGCATTCTCCCTGGAATGATTTTGTGTACCCAAAGGTTGAAGACTGTAGTTTGAAGAACCTACGCTTATACTTCTCTATCACTCAACTTCTTTTTTTGCCCATATTCCCATTCTGTTGACTGCTGCTTTCTTGCTTATAAACACTCAAGTCTTTCTCATGCAAAAATACACACACACACACACACACACACACACAAAACCTTTAAATATATATATATTTTTAAGAGAGAGACACAGTGAGAGAGGGAACACAAGTAGGGGGAGGGGAAAAGGGAGAAGCAGACCTCCCACCAAGCAGGGGGCTGGATGTGGGGCTCAATCCTAGGACCCCGGCATCACGACATGAGTCAAAGGCAGACCCCTAACGACTGAGCCACCCAGGCACCCCACCTTTAAATATTATTTAAATAAATGTCCACCAAATACTGCTAACCCCCAAGGCTCTACACTGTTTCCTAACACTATTCTTTTTTAAAATTAACATATAATGGGGTACGGGTCTGTGAATCATCATCTTTAACCCACTGAGCCACCCAGGCGCCCTTGAATCATCATCTTAAACACAATTCATAGCACTCACCATAGCACATACCCTCCCCAATATCCATAACCCAGCCACCCTATCCCTCCTCCCCCCATCCCCCAGCAACCTTCAGTTTGTTTCCTGAAATGACAAGTCTCTTATGGTTTGTCTCCCTCCCCAGTCCCATCTTGTTCTATTTTTTATGATAACTGTCTTTCTTGGATTGACTTATTTTGCCTTAGCACTATTCTTGATCCACATGCCACCCCTAGGTGCTATGAACTGAATGTTTGTACCCACCCCCCCACATTCTTTTTTTTTTTTCTTAAGATTTTGTTTATTTATTTGACAGACAGATCACAAATAGGCAGAAAGGCAGGCAGAGAGAGGAAGGGAAGCAGGCTCCCTGCTGAGCAGAGAGCCCGATGTGGAACTCGATCCCAGGACCTTGGGATCATGACCTGAGCCAAAGGCAGAGGCTTTAATACACTGAGCCACCCAGGTGCTCCCCACGCCCCACATTCTTATATATTGAAGCCCTAATACCCAATGTGATGATATTTGGAGGTGGGGGCCTTGAGAGGTAACTGGGTCATGAGAGTGGAACCCTTGTGAATGGCATTAGTGTCCTTATAAGACAAAAAAAAAAAAAAAAAGATTTGTCTCTCAGCCAAATAAAGACACAGTAAGAAGGCAGCTGTCTGCAAATCAAAAGGATTTTTACCTGGACCAAATCAGAAGGAACCCTGACCTTGAACTTCCCTGCCTCCAGAACTGAGGAATAAATTTTTACTGTTCAAGTCACCCAGTCCATGTTACTTTGTTATGGCAGCAAAGCTGACTAGACATGAGGAATTGCATCTATTCCCAATTTAATCACAGTAACTACCATCTCTACAATGGTAATTTCCACATCTCTATCTTCTTAGATTTCCCCTATAAAGTTCAAATTGCCTGCCAGATATCACCACTTGGCTATCTCACAGGAATCTCAAAGTCATGTACAAATTAGACTTAATACTGCAGGAAGACATTTAAATACTTCATTGGAGCTGCTTTTTCTTATAACAGAAATTTCCCTGAGTACCTGGATGGCTCAGTTGGTTAAGTGTCTGCCTTTGGCTCAGGTCATGATCTCGGGGTCCTGGGACTGAGCCCCACGTCGGGCTCCCTGCTCAATGGGGAGCCTGCTTCTCCCTCTCCGGCTCCCTCTGCTTGTGCACACATACCCTCTCTAATAAATAAATAAATATTTTTAATAAATAAAAAAATAGAAATTCCCCGTGGTTTAAATATTTTTATATCCTGATTCCTAATAGCAGCAAATTAGTCAGACTCCTAATTCAAGAGTTAGTTTTGTAAGCCAGTACAATGTAGGAGAAAAGGCCTAAAAGTGCCAATTCTGAACATACTTTGCTTAGGTTCAGAGCTGGACTGCCTGAAGGTAAATCTTGTTTCTGCCACACCACAGGACCTTAAGCAAGTATTTCTAAATGCTTCAGTTTACTTATATGTAAAATCAATATAAAGCTAATGTCTACTTCATATAGTTATCAGAACAGAATGAAAATGCAAATCTATTAAAACAGTGGCCAATAAGTAAAATGCTCAATAAATGTTACCTATTACTACTTTAAGAGTTTATTTCAAAAATCATTGAGATTTGGAATGCATTCCCATTGAGGCAGTCTGATTTGGCTAAATGATTGCCATTAAAAATCTGATCTTCCAATTAGATTATATGGCATTTTATAAATTAAGTCTGCTGCTCTAAAGTCTATATATATATATACACACATATATATATATATAGCATACATACAATATATATTCTGCCAAAATATACATCCTTTGCAGCCATTTACGATAGAAATGTTAAAGCAGGGAGCCTGGGTGGCTCAGTGGGTTAAGCCGCTGCCTTCGGCTCAGGTCATGATCTCAGGGTCCTGGGATCGAGTTCCGCATTGGGCTCTCTGCTCAGCGGGGAGGCTGCTTCCCTCTCTCTCTGCCTGCCTCTCTGCCTACTTGCGATCTCTGTCAAATAAATAAATAAAATCTTTAAAAAAAAAAAAAAAGAAATGTTAAAGCACTAACACTGACTTAAAAATGTATAAGGTGGGGCGCCTGGGTAGATCAGAGGGTTAAGTATCTGTCTTCGGCTCAGGTCATGATCTCAAGGTCGGGGGATCAAGTCCTGGATCGGGCTCTCTGCTCAGCAGGGAGCCTGCTTCTCCCTCTCTCTGCCTGCTTCTCTGCCTACTTGTGATCTCTGTCAAACAAATAAAATCTTTAAAAAAAAATGTGTAAGATGGTAATAAGTTTTTCAAAATTTTAGGGGGAAGTTTTTTTAAATTTTAGGTGGTCCAAGAATAAAAGGATTTCAAGACAACTGGTATAGTGCATGTGTTTTTTGTTTTTTTAAGATTTTATTTATTTATTTGACAGAGAGAGAGATCACAAGTAGGTAGAGAAGCAGCTCCCCGCTGAGCAGAGAGCCAGATGCAGGGCTCGATCCCAGGACCCCAGGACCCCAGGATCACGACCTGAGCCGAAGGCAGAGGCTTTAACCCACTGAGCCACCCAGGCGCCCCCCCATGCTCATATTTTTAAAATCATAATAGCATTAAGTTTGAAAGGACCTTCCTGAGTATGCCTAATCCTACTCTCCAAAATGAGAGTGATAAAGACAAGCATAGCTGCATGCTGACTCTACCACAGTTAAGCACTCTCATTTATTCATTGCAAGTCCTCTGTAGGGTAAACTCAGTTCCTATTCCCACTTTATAGACCACGCAACCGAGGCTCAAACAGGTTGAGACTTGACCCAAAACAATATAACTAATATGAGAAAAAGCCAACATGCAAACTCAAGACGATCTGAGTCTAAGGCTAATGCTCAGAAAAAAACCCATCCTGAAATTCTTATGAAATTTCAAAAGACTCTTGAATAGCCAAAACAATCCTGAAAAAGAACATAGTTGGAGGAGACACACTTCCCGACTTCAACTTACTACAAAGCTACAGTTATCAAAACAGTGTGGTATTGGTATAAGGACAAACATACAGATCAGTGGAATAGAGAAACCAGAACTAAATTCTTACATATATGGTCAGGATATTTTCAACAAGGGTATCAAGACTATCAAAGGGAAAAGACAGACTTTTCAACAAATGCTCATAGGAAAACTAGATATCCAAGTGCAGAAGAGTGAAGTGGGACCTTTACCTGCCACCACACACCAAAACTATCTCAAAATGCATCAAAGACCTAAATGTAAGTGCTAAAACTACAAAACTCTTACAATAATAGGGGGAAAGCTTCACACATTAGATTTGGCAATGATCTCTTGGCGATGATACCAAAGGCACAGTCAACAAAAGAAAAACAGGCAAATTAGATTTCATCAAAATGGAATACTCTCCTACATCAAAGACCACTATAAATAGAGCAAAAAAGCACCCCACAGACTGGGAGAAAATATTTGCAAATCACATATCTGATAAAAGGTTAATATCCAGAATAAGCACATGCCCATGTTCACAGCAGCATGACTGACAATAGCCAAAAGGTGGAAACAACACAGTTGTCTACCAACAAATGAAGAAATAAACAAAATGTGACCTATTCACACCAATGGAATATTTATTCAGCCATAAAAGAGAATGGGTATATCAATTACATCTCAATTTTTTAAATATATTTTTTGTAATTTTTAAAAAAGGAATGAAGTTTGGGGCATCTGGCTGGCTCAGTTGAAGAGTGACCAACTCTTGATCTTGGGATTTTTAAGTTTGAGCCTCATGATGGGTGTAAAGATAAATAAATAAACTTAAAAAAAAAGGAAAAAAGAAATGAAGTTTGGATATCTGCTATGACATTATTGGGCCATGAAAACATTATGCTAAGTGAAACAGGCCAAACATAAAGGGACAAATATTGTATAATTTCACTTATATGGGATACCTAAAACAGGCAAATTCAAAGGGATTTAAGACTATAAATTAAAAGTCACCAGGGGCTAAATGGAAGGAACAATGACAGTCACTTGCTTAATGGATAGAGTTTCTATTCAGGGTGATTAAAAAGTTTTGGAAATAGTGGTCACGGTTGCACCACACTGTGTATGTAACTAATGCACTGAATTTTACTCTTAAAAGTGGCTTGGGGTGCCTGGCTGGCTTAATCGGAAGTGTGGTTTTTGATTTCCTGGTAATGAGTTACAGCCCATGCTGGGTGTAGAGATTCCTTAAATAAACACTTAAAAAAAAATAAAAAGAAATGATTTAGATAGAGAATTTTGTTACAACATATGTAACAAAATATATTTACCACAACCTTGTAAAGAAATTAGCAATGTGATATATAAAAAGCACTGAATTATACACTTTAAATGGTTAACTATATGGCATATGAATTATGAATTTTATCTCAACAAAGCTGCTTTAAAAAAAGACAACCATGGTGGCTAACATTTATGAACAACTTCTGCACACCTGGCACTGTTCTAAGGGCATTACATACACCTCACAACAACCTCATTTCACATATGAGGAAACTTAAGTAAGGTAATTTATCCAATGTCACTGAATTAGTGGAGGAGTAAAGGATTCAAAACCTATCAGATTCCAGAGCTCCCCCAGTTACCCACTCGGCTATTCTGAGTCCCACACCATGAAAGGACGGTTATAAAATGCATTCAACAGATGCCCCATTAACTAAGTGAATGAAATGAAGAAGGTATTGTGGGAATGTGGCAGAAAAATTAATTCTAAGTACTTGGTATATGGCTAAAAAAAGTCCATCAGGGAATGATTTATAATCTTTAAAATTTCAGAACTTTCCAACAGTTTTAATTTTAATACAACCCTGAATCTGATCATTAACAGCAGTTTATACATTTAAACACTGGCACAATTCTATAACCTTGCTCAAGTATCTGCAATAATAGAGTTCATTTAGTAACATGCACTCACCTCCCCCACCCAGGCCTTCACAAGTCTCTTCGGAAAGGCTATAAACAACCGAGGATCCTAAAGGCAACAAAAATAAACCCAACTCTGGTAAGAGAATTCTATCAAGAAGGGTGCTACAGATGTCCAGAAAAGAGACCTAGTATCTTCCCTATAGGTTAAATATCTAGTTAGATGCCAGTTAATGAGACAAGGTTCGTGTCCAACTTGTCTGTGTTTCACCGAAACAGTAACACGCCACTAGTTACTTTACACACTGCCAGTCCTTCGGTCATCCATCAGTTCTTCATACCTCTCCCTACAGTCCTCACAAGTTTGCTGATGTTGACATTATCAACTATTCACACTGGTGGCATTACTCAACAGAAAGTTGAAGACTAAGAAACCTAGGGTACAAGCCAGAGTTCAGAAAATGAACCAAGCGACCAGGTGCATCAGAGTCTACAGAACTCCTTCACTTATATCCAGCAACTCTGACCCTCACATGCAAGACCTGGAATATGCAAAAAAACAAACAAACAACAACAACAAAAAAAAACAAAAACAAAAAACCAAAACCGTTACTCTTAAAGTTTATGTACCTTACAAAACATGGCCCTTTTTATTTAAAGAAAAAAAAAATGCGCTCCTAGAGTGGAATCCAGTCGCACATCAATACTAAAGTTAGGAGGAAAACACAGATTTACAACGCCAAAAGGAATCTGAAGAGTAAATACGAAAAAACATCCCTCCTCTCACATTCTCCCAACGGGCGCAGAACCCACCAGACCACTCCCCCGCCTCCAGGTTCTACAGCCCTGCGTGCCGGGCTCTGAGCTCTTGCACCCTGTGGTCCGGCCAAGCTCACTCGTATCTAGCCAGGTCTAAGGACGAGGCTACGTGCGAGGCACAAGAAGGCCTCCCTCTCGAGCGATACCTCAGAACTGGATCACATTCCTGCAAAAGCAGGAAAAAAGGAAGAAAGGGCCGACCTGCGGCCTTGCAAACCAGAAGCATCAAACCGTAACCACGCGCCAGCCCCCTACCCCGCAGCCGATAGCCCCGAGGCTGGACCGGTAATTCTACCACCGCACCCGGCCCCGCCCCGGGTCCGCGACCGTTCCGGGGCGTTCCTCCCGAAGGCGGCGCCTGCCTCACCACACCGCCACTTGGCTCTCTTCTTCCCGAGCGAGGCCGCGGCCGCCCCGCGACACCGAAGCCGCAGCTTCCAGGCCTCGCGGACCCGCGACTTCCATAGCGGCCTGGCAAGCTGGCTCTTTCCCCGCAGGCTCCGGCACGCCCTCTCTACTACCCCAGGCCCTTACCGAGGCAGCGCGGCCTCCGCGGCCCGCTCCTCCTAATCCTCAGCCGCCGCCACCGACCCAGCGTCGCGGAGACCGGAACTTCCTCCGCGCCGGGCCCCTGCCTCCACAAAGGCGCCGCGCCGCCGCCTTCAGCGCTCGGCCCGCCGGGAGATAGAGTACAGCAGCAGGTCGCGCCGACTCCACTCCCGCCGTGCCTCGCGCGTTGGGGCGGGGCTGCCTACGGGGGCGAGGCGTGAGGGCACGCTGCTCGGCGGCGTCCAATAGGAGGGCGTGCTTCCCCAGGTCCGCGGGGCCTGCTGGGGGTTGTGGTTTAGACCCTGGTTTCGTCTTCCTGTGCTCTTCGGAGTTGAACAAGACATGCCTCTGTTTGCCGTTGGCTTGGTCTCTGCGAGTTTTGCTCTCCACCAGGAGCTCATATCAAGCCTTGGTCGGCCTTGGTCGGACTAGTTCGAGGACGCCTTCTTTCCCGTCATTGTGAAGGCAATGGAAGGGAGACTTCTCCGGCCTAAGCCTTCCGGAGAAATGGTTGTCGGACCACACCAGCGCCTGACTCTTGACCCCTTCAGTCCAGGAGCTTAGCCCTTTTTGCCCAAGACCCGAGGATAGGTGCGAGAGAAGCTCTTGAATTAGGGAAGAAGTAATCAGAGAGGCTCATCCCCTTTTCATTCTGAGGGGGTTTCCAAGTTAGGCATTCCCCGCTCAAGAATATCAAGCAAATACTGCCTATGTTAAAAGTTCAGTGGTCCTACCTATGAGGGAAAATCCACCCACCTTCCACAGGGCCTTGCTAGATCTCAAGCAATAAATCTGGCCAAGGGTGACCTACGAACTCTCATAACTGGAAAGCTATCTGCAAATCTCCCAGTCTAGCAGAAATGTTTTCAGTTTGCAGCTCACTTCCAGAATCTCCTTACAGTTAATCTTCAAATGGTAAGGTCCAGGCTTCCAGGTAGGTTATCTACACTGGTAATATGCTTGCTGGTTCCGGCCACCTGGTGTTTCTACCAGAAAGGTAACCGGATGTTGTAGCCTAAATTCAACATCATGGGATCAAAGGAATCTGCTGCAAGAAAAGCCTATAAAGCATTCTAAAATAAAGCAATCCTTATCTGCAGAGAAAGGAGGTATTTGGGTTAAGTAGTCTTTAAAATTATCTTCCCACTTTTCAGGCATCTTGTCTGGAAGTCATTCCTTCATTGGAGAACTGTATGAAGGGCCTGTGTGTGCCAGGCACTGTATCAGGTGCTGGGGATACAGGAACAAACAAAGCTGATAAAATTTGCTGCCCTGCTGGAGGAGGACAGCAAACTCAACAAGATATACAATCTCTGCTGAAATGAGTTTTGTTTCTGTAAGAAGGAAGATGGAAAGTCATTGGAGGGCTCTAAATAGAATAATACCATAACTTCAGGTCCATGTTATACCATCCCTCTGGCTGCTGTGTGGAAATAGGCTAAAGGTAGGAAGGGCAGAAGCCATGCAGCCAATTAGGAGTCTGTTGCAATAATGCAACCACAGAAGGATTCTACTTGTACCTGTGTGGTAACAGTAGAAACGGGAGGATGGGATGAGCGCAGAGAGGGAAGAATGGGGGCAAAGCAGTTTTGGTAGGAAAAAACGGGAGCTCAGTTTGTGGTAGGTTGAATTTTTGGTGCCTAGTATTCAAGTGAGACATGGAATTGGTAGTTGGATACATCAGTCTGGAATTCAGGGTAAAAGGTTAGTGTTAGAGATGCAAATCTGGGAGATATAAACATATTGCTGGTGCCAGTATCTGAAGCCATGGACTTGGATGAGGTAACCAAGGGGTGACCAAGGAAGTAAGGGAGTGAGTGTAGACAGGAGAGCAGAGTTCCAGCCTTGAGTCAGGGGGCACACCAGCACTAAGAAGTTTCGAGGAAGAGGAGGAACAGCTAGCTATACAGAACTGTGGCTACTTTGACTTTGCTTCCCAAACTGAACCATTGTTCGTGGGTGGATCTCTCCCTTATCAGATAGTACTTTGTCCTCTGAAGAGATAAATGGTATTAAGGAACTAATTATTCTTGCCTTATACCCAGTCTCCTTGGGTAATAATAATTGCTGCTCTTTATCAAACTATATGGCTGGCATTGTGCTGGCACTTCCTTATCTCATTTAATTTTTATAATAATCATATGAGGATATCCCTTTTATAGTTAAGGAAACCAAAGGCCAGAAAAATTAAGTTATTACCACAGCTGGAAAGTAGAAGTTGGGGGATTCCAACCCAGGTCAGTCCTAGTCCAAGGTTTATGTCCCTGACTACTTTCCCCTTTTCCTTAAGGTTATTATTGAAGGTTTTCAGAAGAAGCATAAGGAATTTCCTTTCTTTTTTTTTTTTTCTGAACTTACAAGGACCCCTAGTCCTTGTAAGTTTGTTTGCACTGCCTAAGAGCATGAAAAATTAGCTATTTAGAAGAGATGATCTGAGCAACACCTTCACCTGTAATGGGATTTACAAGGTCTAGTTGGGAAGATGTATCCATTTTCAGCCTCTAAATCCTTACAGGGGAGGACTCAGCAAAGAGAAAGACCATGTCCTGTCTATTGCTTCTTGTTGCCTTGGCTCTCCAGCATGGAAAGTAGGATTTGATGAAATGTTAAAATGAGAGACAGGAACCAGGAGAGACACAGGTGATTACAAGACCATAGATGAGATTTCCCAGCAGAGCAGACAACCCAGCTGCCTTACCAGGAGCTGCCAAGTAAGAAAGGCAGGAAGGAAAACTTCGGATTTTCCGGGGAAGGATTGAGTGTTCTTATTATTAGCTCAAAATATTTCCTGGGGTGCCTGGGTGGCTCAGTGGGTTAAGCCTCTGCCTTCAGCTCAGGTCATGATCTCAGGGTCCTGGGATTGAGTCCCGCATCGGGCTCTCTGCTCAGCGGGGAGTCTGCTTCTCCCTCTCTGTCTGCCTGCCTCTCTGCCTACTTGTGATCTTTCTCTCTCTCTGTCAAATAAATAAATAACATCTTTAAAAAATATTTCCTACCAGGTATCTTGTATTTGTAGGAGGGGGAAATGGCTGAAGGGGCTGAAAGGGACATGAGAGGCTTTTCCCCTAGTCACACACAGAAGGTAGCAACAGAATGGGGAGCAGATCCCAGCCTCAGGGCGCGATTAGGCATTTTCACCTTAGCCATGACATCCTCCTCACAGCACCTCAGGTTCTGAAATGCCCACTAAAGCTCTGAAAGAAAATAAATCTGGGAAAGAACAAGAGATCTTATTTTATGGTAGTTCCAGTCCCCACTAGGCCTCACTAACACGGTTGTGAAGATGATATGCTGGGTCCATGAAAATCACCCGCCCAGACAAAAAAGAAAGCAGAGAATTTTTGAAAAGATTTTATTTATTTATTTGAGAATGAGAGAGAGTGTGAGAGAGCATGAGAAGGGGGAGGGTCAAAGGGAGAAGCAGACTCCCTGCCAAGCAGGGAGCCGGATGCGGGACTCAACCCCGGGACTCCAGGATCATGACTGAGCCAAAGGCAGTCTCTTAACTAACTGAGCCACCCAGGTGCCCAGAAAGCAGAGATTTAGAGGAGCCCCTGACCCTGACAGAAAGTGTAGGGTATTGATTGTGTTGTTTGTGGCAATGACCAAGATTTGAAGCAGCATAGTGCAAGACAGAAGAGCCATCCTGGGACTGGCATTTGTTATTATTCCAAAAGTCTAAGATTTATTTTTTGGTAATTTCTTATTTCTTTATTTGCTAAGTAGGCTCCACACCCAGCCTGGAGCCCAGCATGGGGCTCTAAATTGAAAACCTGAAATCAAGACCTGAGCTGAAATCAACAATCATTGATCACCCAACCAACTGAGCCATCCAGGCGCCTCTATTTCTTGGTAATATCTATTGGCAAAAAGTGACAAATAGGAAAGTTTGTCCCACTATTCAAATATAAGTTAATGAGTGGATTAAAACAGCCGTTGGCATAACAGCCTTCAATGTTTTACTAAGTAGCCACAGTGGTTTGCCCTGTGAGAGTGTCGTAGGCTCAGGTCTTAGCCAGAAGCCCATGGGCATGTAGCCACTTACTTGACTAAGTAGATGCAGTACAGCTGTCCCTGAACAACCTAGGGGTTAGGGGCGCCAACTGCCCTCCCCCCTGTAGAGTTGAAAATCTGTAAAATTTTTGACTTCTCCAAAACTTAACTACCTAACAGTGAGAACCATGAGGACACTTCTACTTGTGATAAGCAATTTACTAGAGACCCTAACTGCTCACAAGGAGATGATTAGTGGATCCTAGCAACACTTGAGCTCACCACAAAAGCAACAGGAGGTGGCTACTTTATTATTACAGTACAGTATGTTCTATAGTTAGTTTTATGCAGTTGTGATTTAATACAGCATCTTTACATCTGTTTATATTTCCACTGCAAATGGCACCACATACAGTCTACAAATATTTGGGTAGGGGAGTCTAATGAATTTGGACTTTTTAATAATAGATTCGTGTATATATTATGGTGATAAATAGGATGGATTTATATATATATAATGCATTTATTTACCTTATTTTCTTACTTTTTAAAAAAATATTTCTAGGTTATATGGTTCATCAGCAAGTTTTTCCAAATTGTTGCAAATCCAGGGTGCCTGAGTGGCTTAGACAGTTAAGTGTCCACCTTTGGCTCAGGTCATTATCTGAGGGTCCTGGGATTGAGCCCAGCCTCTGGCTCTGCCCTCAGGAGGAAGTCTGCTTCTCCCTCTCCCTCTGCCCCTCCGCCCACGTATGCTCATTTTCTCTCTCTCTCTTTCATAAATAAATAAATGTTTTTTTTTAAAGATTTCATTTATTTATTTGACAGAGAGAAAGAGAAAGAGAGCAGGAGCCAGGGAAGAGCCAGAGGGAGAGGGAGAAGCAGACTCCCCCTGCTAAACAGAGAGCTGACTCAGGGCTCCATCCAGGAACCCTGTGGTCATGACCTGAGCCAAAGGCAGATGCCCCTAAATACACAAAATCTTAAAAAAATATATTACAAATTGTTACAAATCCCCCCAACATTTTTCAATATACTTATTGAAAAAAGTCTGCATATGAGTGGATTTGCATATAACAAAACACCTCTCATTCAAGGGCCAGCTATACTTCCAAATGACAGGGTGCTGTCTGGTGGAGCTGATATGTTTAAAAGCAAGAGTGAGACTCTAGAAAAAACCCTGAGGTCAACATAAAGACTGTTGAGGAGACTGGTTAGGTATGTTAGGAAACTTTAAATTTGTCTTCTATTGAGATCAATTCTATGGGGTACAACTTCTGGTTAATGGAATATAGCCAGGATATTTCTGTACCAATCAGAGAATATGAGATCTTCTTGGCTTAAACTTTTTTTTAAAGGAGTTTATTCTTAAGTAATCTCTTCACCCAATGTGGGGCTCAAACTCACAACCCCAGGATCAAGGGCCCTATGCTCAGGGCAGTTGGGTGGCTCAAATGGTTAAGTGTCTGCCTGCAGCTCAGGTCATGATCCCAGTATCCTGGGATCCAGCCTGCATTGGGCTCCCTACTCAGTGGGGAGCCTTCTCCCTCTCCCTCAGCGAGTCCCCCTGCTTGTGCTTGCTCTCTCTCCCTCCCCCTCTCTCTGTCAAATAAATAAATAAAATCTTAAAAAAAAAATAAATAAGAGTCTCATGCTCCACCTACTGAGCCACCCAGGCACTGGCTGGTTTAAACTCTTATAGTGTAATGTGATGGGATCCATGAAAGCTAAACGTTATACATGATATTTACTCCAAGCAATGGAGCCTGGATTCCTGAGCTAGTAAGGAGAGAAAATACTGAGTGACCTGTGAAGTCCTGACTTTCTCCCCCGCCCCCTCCTTTCCAGGGAAATAGATAGTGAAGGAATTAGACTTTTTCTCACAGGTTCTTACCTAAAAGGGAGGAGAAAGCTTCCCTTAAATTATGTGCAAGGGGGGCACCTGGGTGGCACAGTTGGCTGGGCCTCTGACTCTTGGTTTCAGCTCAGGTTCTGATCGTAGGGTCCTGAGATCAAGCTCCATGTCAGGCTCCAACTAAGACTCCCTCTCTCTTTGCCCCTCTCCCCCCTCAAACAAATAGATTTTTTTTTAAAGGTTTTGTCTACTTATCTGACAGAGAGAGAGAGATCACAAGTAGGCAGAGAGGCAGGCAGAGAGAGAGGGGGGAGCAGGCTCCCCACTGAGCAGAGAGCCCGATGCGGGGCGCGATCCCAGGACCCTGAGACGTGAGCCGAAGGCAGAGGCTTAACCCACTGAGCCACCCAGGCGCCCCAATAGATTTTTTATTTTTTTTATTTTTTTAAAGATTTTATTTATTTATTTGACAGATCACAAGTAGGTAGAGAGGCAGGCAGAGAGAGAGAGAGAGAGAGAGAAAGAAGCAGGCTCCCTGTTGAGCAGAGAGCCTGATGCGGGGCTCGATCCCAGGACCCTGAGATCATGACCTGAGCCAAAGGCAGAGACCTAATCCACTGAGCCACCCAGGCGCCCCCCCAATAGATTTTTTAAAAAATATTTATTTACTTGATTGAGAGAGGAGCACATGAGCAGTGGGGAGGGGCAGAGATAGAGGGAGAAGCAGACCGGGAGCCTGATGCAGGACTCTATCCCAGGACCCTAGGATCATGACCTGAGCCGAAGCTAGATGCTTAACTGACTGTACCATCTAGGGACCCTCAAATAAAAAGATCTTTTAAAAAAAAATTTTGTGCAAGGGTCTCAGCCCTGTGCAAAGTCATCTCCAGTAAAAGGCCACAGTTTTGTCATCATTTCAGTCACAGATCGGCATCGTGGAGGTAGGCTACAAGTGGCAGCCATTTGAGACCATGAGAGAAGCTGAGGGACAGGGCTTTCCCAATTCCAGTGTAGGGCTGAGATGGAGACAGGGCACTGCCCTGAGGTGCTTGAAGCAGCAGGGAGAATTAAAGGAGTGATTTCAGGCTTTTTCCTTCATCCTAGAATTGTTGAGGGAATTAACCAGAAGGCTCTAAAGTGATTTCATTGCTTCAGAGAAAACATGAGCAGTATTTTTGTTAATCTCTAATTTTACTTCTTTAAACTGTACTTCAAAAAATAAGATTGTTTGGGAAAGCTTTATGTTTTCCTGTTGTTTGTATTGCTTTGTGTCTAGGAAATTACAAATGCCCATAACAATTATTCCTTGCCCTTGGCACATCACCTGAGAAGCTTTTAGATACCAATGCCTGAGTCTCATCCTGATTCAGTTAAATCAAAATCTCTAGAAGTGATCAAAATCTCTAGGCATTAGTGATTTTTAAAATTTCCTCAGGTCATTCTATGTGCAGTCAAAGCTGAGAACGGTTTTAGAACCTCATACTGATACATTAAAACGTGGCTAAGGCGCCTGGGTGACTCAGTGGGTTAAGTGTCTGCCTTCCGCTCAGGTCATGACCTCAGGGTCCTGGCATTGAGCCCTCATCGGGCTCTCTGCTGAACAGAGAGCCTGCTTCTCCCTCTGCCTGTCTCTCTGCCTATTTGTGATCTCTCTCTCTGTGTCAAATAAATAAATTTTTTAAAAATCTAAAAAAAAAAAAGTGGCTAAAAGGATGTCTTTAGCAACAATTGGTGTGCCTACATCCTTTACAACCCGTATAGTGGACCCACTAATGACGTTTATCCAGCCCCTAAACTTGTAGTGCTCTTCCACAGTCAATCAAGGAAACAACCCCAACGTCTCTTCCTCCCCCTGAAAATAATCCACTAGTTGGCCGGGGCGGAGGAGCCCGGGAGTCTGAGCGAGGGGCCCGGGTGTCTGGGTCTGCCCTTCGGGTTCCGGGGTGGCGCTTGGGCCCGGCCAAAGCGCAAGAGAAGACGGTGCCGGATGAGGGCAATCCTGACCTGGGTCAGGGCCCGCCCCCCCGACTTTGCCAAGGTTGCGCGCCCCGCCCCTCCCCAGAGTGCCGCAGGAGGCCGCGAACTGCGGACTACATTTCCCACAATGCACCCCGGGGCGGGCAGGGCTGGGTCGAGCGGCTGGAGCCGGGCCTCCGCCACGAGAGGCCGGCGAGGGCTGCCTTCCTGGGCCGGCGGCCGGGCAAGGGGCAGTGGGAGGGGGCGGTGGCCCACGCAGTGGCCATGTCTGCGTCTGTAGGGGGCCGTGGCCCCGCGAACCTGCGCGCTCAGTCCAGGTCCGGCCGGGCACCCGTGCTCTCCTGGGGGTCCGGCAGAGTGCAGTGACCGGCAATCTCTGTGCGTCCAGGGCCCCCCGGAGAAACAGGTGAGTAGGGCTGCCAACCCACGTGGCCTGGGGGTACTGAGAGACTGAAGACCTGTCATCCTTGGAGCGAGGGGCTTGAAGAGGGGGAGCCCCTGCTGCCTATGCTGCCATTTGCGGTAGGTCTTGGTCTCTTTGGGGTGCTTTAGCGGGTTGGCCCCCAGGTGGAGAATACAAAAGGCGAGGACCAGAATCCTTCCTTTGGCTGGGAGGGCAAAGTCCTGTAGGGACCAGTAGCCAGGTAGGACCCACCCGCCAAGGCACTCGCATCTCCTCACCCCCACCCGGTAAAGTCCTCTCGAAGATCCGTAGAGGTGACTGTGGGGTGAGCGAGGCAGCTCCTGGAAGTGTCCTGACGCTTTGGACTTTGCTCTCAAGGGTGCCCTGGCTCAGATAACACATCTGCCCCTTGTGCTGGGACAGCAAGCCTTTCTGGGTTTCAGTTTGCTGGGGGAGGGTGAGCAGCAGCCTTTGTCAGAGAGGGGAGTGGCCACCAGCAGTGACAAGTACCAGGCCATGCTCTCAGCATGAAGTAGGCATCCTGCTGAAACAGCTACAGCACAGCCTCACCAGAGCCCCGTCTGCCACGCATCCATGCATCCTGGCACCACCCTCCCATCTGGAGTCCACTCCCAAAGGGGTCAAGGAGAACAGAACACTATCTAAGCAGGAAGAGGGAGCAGCAGTGGTAGGCAGTGAGTAGGGAGGGGCTCTCAAAGGCTCCACCTGCTCCAGGGTGAGCACGCCAGAAGGGCTGATGGAGCTAGCCTGTTTGATGACTTTGCTTGTAGGCACAGCAGAGCACTTCTAGGGAAAGTAGCATTCTCTGGGGACTTCTAGAGAGGCTGCCTGAGAAGGGACCCCAAGGATACATAAGGGACCGGTTCCAAAAGACCTCTCTTGTTTAACGGCTTCAGGCGCAGCCTCCCAGGAACTTCAGTCATGCAGGTCATGGCTCCAGTGGGACCTGGGGTGGGGTTTGCTGTGAGTCACTCACCCTCCCTGCCTAGTTTCCAGAGTAAGTGTCCAGAGAACTGTTTGCTTCATCAAGACTTCTGGCCGGATCCCCAGACTGGCCTTGGAGATGCAGAGGTGCTACATGATTTCAGGTAGCAGGGGAACTATTGTAAAGGAAAGCCACTGCTAGCCCCAGCCAGCTGACTCTGTCCTCACTCCATGCATGTACCATGCTAGGTACTACTCAGTCATATAGGGCTCAGTCACCTGACGCCCTCAAGGAATCAGTGGGTAGTGGGCCCCCAGGACATTGGGTAAGTTGCTGTAGACCTTGTTTGGGTCTTTCACCCAAAGGTGCAAGGCGCAGAACAGGGGTATATGACAGATCAAAGAGTTCAACTTGGGAGAGTCTCCCAGGAGCAGCCGAAAACCAATTGTCTGTTCCTACGATTTCAATCCCAATAAAGAGCCAATAAAAAAGTAAGCCTGGAGGAACTCCCATTCCACAGACATCTTTTTGGCTGGACGTCACAGGGGCTCACTTCAGGCCAGAGCCTACCTGGCTTCATGAGGTCAGAATCATGTTTTTCCAGGCCATTTCACTCAGGGTCTGGCTCAGGGTGAGCCAGCTCTCAAAGGACTGATTTATGGAGCAGAAGCCACTGGATCTGTGTGTAAGTGCAGCTACACATGGTCTGAATGCTAAGTAAAAATAATCATGGTGTGAGTGTACAAGTGCCTAGTCTGTGCCAGGTAACCAAATTACATGGATTATCTCACTTAATCCTCCCACGACCCAGTGAATCAGTACTATTGTTATCCCCATTTTACAGATAAGAAAACTAAGGACTTATAAAACCAAACCAGGTTTATCCAGGAACATTGTTCTTGAGCACTTGAGTACTACCCAACATAAGTCTTCTCCACAGGCAGGGTTCTCTAGAGACTGCATTATAACCAGGTGTTTCTTTGAGGATCTTTCACCTTTTCCCTCCCGAAGTTATTTATCTGGAAACCTCCTGTGCATGGAGCTAACATACTGAACTTTGTGGCAGGTCACAGGGTGACCTTCAATGTAGAAGAATGAAGCAGGGCAAGAGGGGTGAGAATCAGGGCTATTGCAGGAGGAAGGCCTCTCCGGAAGGTGACACTTGACAACAACCTGAAGGAAATGAGAGAGTGGGTCATGTCAATATCTAGCCCAAGCAGTGGAATAGGCAAGGTGGGGGCCAGAGGCAGGGAGACGTGGTCCAGGGAGAAAGCTCAACAAGGGCAAGTTCTGAAGTGAAGAAGTGCTCAGGATTTACATTTACATTATCCTGGAGCAAATCCATGAGATTAGTGTGGCTGGGCTGAAGTAGAGCGAGTGGGGGAAGGCATAGGAGATGAAGTTAAAGAAGTAATGGCGGGGGGCGGGGGGGGTGGTGGTAGATAGAGTGGAGCCTTGTGCACCACTGTGAGGAAACTGGCTTTGTGAGCAGGGGAATTACACGACCTGACTTCTTTTGATTTCAAGAGGATCACTCTTGAAGGGACAGACTGTGCAGGGACAAAGGCAGAAGTGGGGACACTGGTTAAAAGACAGGTGCGACACTCCTGGAGAGAGAATGATAGCCTGGACCAGTGTGGTAGTGGTGGCAGTGATGAGCAGTGGTCAGATTCGGGATACGGGCATTTCCCATTTAGCATCAGTAATCTATGAAAGTTGGCATTATATCTGGAATCACTAACTTAGTGTCTGTTTCCCATTATTTTTTTTAAAGATTTTATTTATTTATTTGACAGAGAGAGAGATCACAAGTAGGCAGAGAGGCAGGCAGAGAGAGAGGAGGAAGCAGGCTCCCTGCCAAGCAGAGAGCCCGATGCGGGGCTCGATCCCAGGACCCTGAGATCATGACCCGAGCCGAAGGCAGCGGCTTAATCCACTGAGGAACCCAGGCGCTCCTGTTTCCCATTATTTTAAATGGGGAAAAGTATAATGCTTCCCTCATCAAACCCAAGTCCCTAATTTTTTTTTAATTTTTTATTAACATATAATGTATTAATAGCCCCAGGGGTACAGGTCTGTAGATCACAGCACTCACCATAGCACATAAATCCCTAATTTTCTAAAATGGTACTAAATCACAGGAAAAATAATATACCTAATATATGCCTAGTAAGGTATAGGGTTAGGATATAAAATGCTTAAAGCATTTTCTCCTGATCACCAATGTCTGCTGCTTTGATGCAGTATCACGGCCTCTTTCAGTTTCTGCAAAAGCCACTATGCAAGTAAGCCCCTTTTGTTGCCACTCAGTGACTTTCTATCTGATTTGGAATATAATTTGAGGCTTTAGATGAATACTACTTTGATTAAATATGGATCAAGTTCTGATGATGTAAATATGCATTTTTTCTGTATAAACATAAGTTGAATCAATACAGGTTTATTGTATCAGTTACCTTTTTCTGTATAACAAATTACCCCAAAACTTAGCAGCTTAATCCAACAATACATATTTATTATCTCATGCAATTGCTGAGGGGATTTGAGAGGAATTTGAGTGCAGCTTAGCTCGACGGTTCAGGCTCTGGTTCTCTCATGACGTTGCAATCATCTGAAGGCCTCACTGGGGCTAGATGATTTGCTTCCAGGATTGCTTACTCACGTGACTGGCACATTTGATCCTGGCTGTTTGCAGGTTTCAGTTTCTTGCCATGAGTTTCTCTTCGTAGGGCTGCTCAAGTGTTCTCACAACATGACTAATAACTTCACCTGAAGAGAGTGAGCCAAGACAGAAAGGCAGCAGCCATAATATCCTTTATGACCTAGCCTCAGAAACCACATGTCATCATTTCCATATTATCCTGTTGGTTCCATAGATCAGTCCGGCTCGGTGTGGGAGGAGAGTACTCAAAGGCATGAGTAGCAGGAGTTGTGGATCACTGGGGGCCATCATGAGGGCTGGCTACCACAGTTGGGTATTAGAAACTAAAAGGAATTCTATGGGGAAAATATTAATGAGAGAGACATTTTGCTGGGTGCACCTGTATTCTAAAGTGCAGGTGACAGGATTTGCTAATGGTTTAGTATATGAGGTGTGAGGAAAAGAGATGACTCCAAGATCTTTTGCTGAATAACAGAAAGGATGACATCTTTCACTGAGATGGAGAAAACTCTGGAAGGAATAAGATCTTAAGAGGATGATCAGGAGCTCAGTGTTGGACATAGAACTTTGAGATAATGTAAGACATCCAAGGGCAAACGTCAAGTAGACAGCTGAATGTGTGTGCCTCTAGAAGTTGGAAGAGAGATTAGTGCTGGAAATAAAAACCAGAATCATTAATGTATCAATGGAATTTAAAACCATGACACTGAATAAGATCACCAGCAGATTAAATGAGGACAAAGAAGGGATCTAAGGACTGAAATCTGGGTCCCCTAACTGTAAGAAGAACTGCAAAAAGGACTTAGAAGAAATGGTCCATGAGGTAGGAGGAGAACCAAGGAAAGAGAGTGGTATACCAGAAGCCAAGAAGAAAAAAAGAAAAAAAGTTTCAGAAGAGAGGAACTGATCAAGAGTATCCATTGCTGCTACTGAGTGAAGTGAGATGATCCTGAGGTCAACTGGTAACCTTGATGGGAGCAGTGTTACTAGAGTAATGGAGGCACAAGTCTAGTTGGAATGGCTTCAAGAGTGAGTGAGAGAAGTGGAGAGGCTGTGGCATTATGTGGATTACCAGAAATCTACATTTCCCAGGCCCTCTGGCTACACGACTAGTTCTGGCTCACCTGGGTTTTGAAGTGTTGATACATGACCTTCCAACCCTGTCTTCCACTGCCCAGTGATGTGGGAAAGGGATGTATTGCAATGGCAGAACTATGAGACATAAGTAACTTGGATTCCTGAATCACTGCTTGGAAGGGAGTTGAATTACCACTACACTCATGGTAGATTTTTGTGTGAGCAAAAAATAAGCCTTAATGTGTAAAGCCTCTGCCATTTTGGCATCCATTGGTTACACAGCATAATCTAGCCCACCTGACTAATTAAACTCCAAGTACTATTTACTATTTTGAGGTTGTTTTGTTTTATAAAGGGCAGCAAAAAAAAAAAAAAAAAAAAAAAAAAATGGGGTGGAACCTGCAGGGAGATTTGGTTTAATTTTTTTTTTTAAGATTTATTTATTTATTTGACAGAGAGAGATCACAAGTAGACAGAGAGGCAGGCAGAGAGAGAGGGGGGGAAGCAGGCTCACTGCTGAGCAGAGAGCCCGATGCGGGACTCGATCCCAGGACCCTGAGATCATGACCTGAGCCGAAGGCAGCGGCTTAACCCACTGAGCCACCCACGCGCCCGATTTGGTTTAATTTTTAATTGAAATAAGGCAGACATAAAGTTCACAAATCATAAGTACAGCTCAGTGAATTATAATGGAGTGAACACACCCCAGGGAAGGTGTTTTGAAAGTGGATGAAGCATCAGCATATTGGCGATGGATAGGGGAGAAGGGGAAACCAATGATCTGGAGAGAGGGACAGCAGCTGAAACCAAGTGCTCGTGTTTGCATGGTGAGAGGAACTGGAGTGGGGGAGTTTGTCCCCGCTGGGGCATGGACAGCTCATCTTCAGTGAGGAGGAGGAAGGCAGCGTCTGGCAGGTGAGGCGAGGTGGTGGTGGGAATCTTGGACATTCTCTATTGCTGACTTCTGTTTCCTCAGTGGTATCACGGATAGTGCTGAGTGAGCATGGGAGAAGCAGGTGAGGGAAGTTTGAGAAGAGAGAGGGTGTGAACTTATTGTCTAGTGGAGTGGGAAAGTGACACAGAAATGTGCTAGTTTAAAACAATGGTTCTGGATCTTCTCCTTGGAAGGAAGTACGTAGCAATCCAGGTTTCCATCCAGGGAGCCAGGTCCGGAAGCCCTGGCCACAACCCTGGGACTGTCAGTAGCAGCTTGCCCTCTGCCTGGACTCGGACAGATGCACCTCTCTGGGGTCACTCTCTCTTCGTGTAGCAGTGGCTTTTAGGGTAGCTTGTGAAAGAATGGTCTCCAAGTTTCTCATATGGCCTCTGTCTTCTTGCAGGAGACCTAGGCGTGCCCTCCTTACTGTAGCACCCACACTAAGCTGGGCTCTGCGATGTTACAGTGGCTGTTTTCGACTGGTTGGGATTTTTCCTGCTGCTCTCCATCTCTGCCTCTGAGCAGACCTTTCTTTTTTTTTTAAGATTTTATTTATTTATTTGACAGACAGAGATCACAAGTAGGCAGAGAGGCAAGCAGAGAGAGAGGAGGAGGAGGAAGCAGGCTCCCCACTGAGCAGAGACCCGATGCGGGGCTCGATCTCAGGACCCTGGGATCATGACCTGAACTGGAGGCAGAGGCCTTAACCCACTGAGCCACCCAGGCGCCCCTGAGCAGACCTTTCTGAACAGGTTGCTGTTGAAGGCAAGTAGCCTCTTAGTTATTCTGGACTTTTGTTGGACGAGGTGGCCCAGGGTGGCCCTCTGGGCTCTGACTCATGCTGGGAACCATCACTCTTGATTGTCCTGATAGACAGGATTAGTGGCCTAGACAATCCCCAAAGGTGGTTCTCCCGAATGATGTTTCTTTGCTCCAACTCTGTGTGGGGTGATGCTGTGGGCCGGCGGTGGTGCCCAGCCTTCCCTTGTTCTGCAGTGCTCCGGGTTCAGTGCAGGAGTGGCCACTGGGCTGCCCTGTCTGTTTTGTACATTGAGCTTCTACAAAAGGCCATTTGAAAAAAGGATTCCATTGCTTCCAACAAAGATGACCCCCACACACACCAAAAAAAAAGGAGCTTGAAAGTCCGTTCTTTGTGTACATACAGGAGTTACCTGATAAGAGCTCTGGTGGGATGGGGGATGCATGACCTCTCTATGGGTCTCATACTGGTCTTTGCTGCCCTTCTAGCTTACCCAGCCAGATTTCTCTTAATGGAAGGATGTGTGCCTCAGATAGAACTCCTCCCCTGGGAATGTATATTGCCTGTCAAGTGAAGGCCCTTCAGCTTGCCATTCAGGGGCCCGAGGGGTGACTTCAAGTGAGCCATCCAACTTCATTATCCCTGCGATCCACTCCTAGCCACCTCCACCCAGCCCAGAGCCTAGCAGAACTGGGAGATCAAGCTGAGTCTGTCCTGGCCATCAGACGGGAACTGAGAACCGTCATGTCTGTAGTTGTTTGTAATTGGTAAGGCAAGCCCCGGTGCCAAATTCAGAAAGTACAACAGTGTATTCAGAAAAAAAAGCCAGCTCAAAGATAAGCCTGTTTGCTCTTTCTTTGCAAATGCCGAAATATCCAGAAAGCAGTATTGGTCAATCTAGTTTTGAATGGGGAAATGTTCATGGTAGGATGTGCACTGAAAGATAGCAGGATACGGAATTATTTCAATTCCCAGCTCCCAGCTTCCTCCCTGTTGTGACATCAGGCAAGGCATCTAAACTCTCCCAGCCTTGGTCCTTTGAACTATAAAGCTAGCTTGAGACAGGAGGACCTGCCCCAGGGCAGAGTGATTAGGTGTGGATAACTGCCCAGTGACCTTCTCAGCATGCTGCTTTGGCACTCAATAAATTTAAGCTGCTGTTACCAGTTTGTAAAAAAAAAAAAAAATTATTTACCTTTTATGTACATTAAAAAAAAAAAAAAAAAACTGGGAGGAAATACACCAGAGTGCCAACAGTGAAAGATCCTGAAAGGTGGGAGAACGATGACATTTCTTTCTTCAAATCTTGTTGTATTTTCCAAGTTTTCTACAATGAGTAGGTACAATGAATTCTTTCTTCCTTTTCTATTTAGAAAAAGAACAACATAACTTCATTTTCTAGAGGGGACTACTCAGAACCCGTTCTGCAGAGGTTTGAGCTAGTTGGGTCCTGGTGAGGGATGCTTTCCTCTACTTATCACTATTAATTATGCCAGTGACCCCTACCAACAGCACCTTCCCCCTTCCCCTCGATGACACCTTTGTTTGCTCCACAGGCAAGCCCGAGGGATGGCTGCTGACATGCAGAGGAAGAGAAGCAGCGGATGCCCTGATGGCACATTGGCTCCTTCTGATGGGCAGAATATGGAGAGAGCTGAGAGCCCCACACCAGGACTGGCTCAGGGAATGGAGCCAGGTATGGGCAGGGTGTGCAGCTCCAGGAAGCTGACCTCGAGAGCAGCCTCCAGGGCCACTGGGATTCCCAACCAGGCTTTCACTCCCACTCATTCATGTGTTTGTTCAGTCACTCCTGGGTTATTTGTCAGGTGCTAGGGATACTGTAGGGAACCAGGCTCAGTCCGGCTGTGTCTGGACTTCCTCTCCACATCATACGGGGCTCCTCACCCTGTGCTGTCTGGCTGCTAGCACAGGTCCTCCTCCTGTTCCCTGGGTCTACAGTGTACCTTCCTGGCTCCTTCTCCCTCCCTCAGCTCTCAGCTTAAATGTCACCTCCTCACGAGTCAGGCCTGCCTGCTCTGACCATGCTCTATACAGGATACTCATTATTTTGTAATTTTATATGTTTATGTACGTATTGCACATCTCTCATCCCCAAAATTGTGAGCTCTTTGAGCACAGAGTGGTTGTACCCCCAATACCTAGTACAGTACCAAACTCCTCATAGAGACTCAAAATATATCTGTTGTATTATTCTGTCAAAAAAAAAAAAAATCAGTAAAGGGGGACTGACATGGTCCCTGCCTTAGGGGAGCCACAGGCTAGTAGGGCCATTGCACTGGAGTGGGTTAGGAACTGTGGCCTGAGCGGGGTCAGGGAGACTTCTCACAGGGAGAGAGTCTCTCAATGCAGGAGGTTCTCCAGGCCCCGGGCAAGGGGCGGGGTGTAGAGCAGCGAACAGCCAGGTTCCTGCCCCTCAGGAGGAGCCCCCACTGCAGCTTGGGAGAAGGATAACAACTGACAAGTAGCACAAGAGAAATCAAGGAGGGAGATGTGATAGAGTGCCGAGGGTGGGAATTCAGGTGAGGAGGTAACTAGGGTGTTCGCTGAGAGCTGAAGTGTGACAAGGAGCCGGCCATATGAAGAGGTGGAAATGCCTTCCAGGCAGAGGGAACAGCAGGTGCAGAGGCCCTGAGGCGGGTGGGGGCTTGTTGAAGGTGTCCAGAGAGCAGGTGGATGGTCAATGTGAGTGGAATGGGTAAGGACCGGGAGGTGAGAGTGAGAGAAGCAGGCAGGTACCAGCCACCCCCACAGCCAGGAGGGGTTGGGGTCTTATTCCCAGTGAGATGGGAGGAGACTGGTGGGCTCTCAGTTGCAGGGAGGCGTAACTCACGGCAGGCAGTAGCTGCAGGGAACAGCCGCTTGTCTCTCCGGGACAGGCAGTAAGGCTAGAGTGCCATACTGGGCACCTCACTGGGAAGGTGGTCTGCCAGCGGCTACCGCTCTAAGCACCAGTGCTTTTGGCCGGCAGGTGCCGGGCAGGAGGGTGCCATGTTCGTCCATACCCGTTCCTACGAGGACCTGACGGAGTCGGAGGATGGGGCAGCTTCTGGGGACAGCCCTAAGGAGGGTGCTGGGGGTCCCCCACCACTGCCTGCAGACATGCGCCAGATCAGCCAGGACTTCAGTGAGCTGAGCACCCAGCTGACGGGTGTGGCCCGAGACCTGCAGGAGGAGATGCTGCCAGGAAGCTCTGAGGACTGGCCAGAGTCTTCCGGGGCAGTTGGGCGGCCAGCCCCAGAACCCCCCAGGGAGGGCGCAGGCGAGGGGGATGAGGAGGAGGCTGCTGAGGCATGGCGACTGCACCAGAAGCATGTCTTTGTGCTGAGCGAGGCGGGGAAGCCCGTGTACTCCCGCTATGGGTCAGAGGAGGCACTTTCCAGCACCATGGGTGTCATGGTGGCCCTGGTGTCCTTCCTGGAGGCAGACAAGAATGCCATTCGTTCTATCCACGCAGGTGAGCCACCTGGAAAGGGGGGCAGGGAGGGCTCCCCCAGCCAGGGTTAATTCATAGCAGGTTTTAGACCCCCAGGGACTAGAGAGGGCTGGGATGTACTATGTAAGGGAGTCCAAGAGCTGTCCCTCCGCCTCACTGGGCTTCAATATTGTCACCTGAACACGGATAGCAATGCTGACTGCCTGATAGAGCTATTGTGAGGGCCAAAGGTGGCTCTGACGTGGGCTTTGCCCCTGGAGAGAACCCGAAGTCTGGGGAGGTGACCAAAAAGCCCCAGGTCCTGAGCCGCACCCAGTTCTTGCCATTTAATACAAGCCTGTTTTTCCAAAGTGCTCACTGCATTTTGGCTGGTGTCAGTCTGTGAACCAAGTGGCAGGGACAGGCCTGGAGTCCTCAGGGAAAGGGGTCCTCGGGCTGCCGGTTTTATCTTCATCATCCTTAAGTCCCTACTGTGCACAGCGCTCTTAGGGAGGGTGGGGAGGACGTAGAAGGCGACAAGCTGTGTAGGAAGCCAGGGCTCCGAGGGAGCTGGGCAAGGCCAATCCAGGAAGGCTTCCCGGAGAAGCTGACCACCCCCCTCCCTCCACCTTCAGATGGCTACAAGGTAGTATTCGTGCGCCGGAGCCCACTGGTCCTGGTGGCCGTGGCGCGCACGCGGCAGTCGGCGCAGGAACTGGCGCAGGAGCTGCTCTACATCTACTACCAGATCCTGAGCCTTCTTACGGGTGCGCAACTGAGCCACATCTTCCAGCAGAAGCAGAACTACGACCTGCGGCGCCTGCTGTCGGGCTCAGAGCGCATCACCGACAACCTGCTGCAGCTCATGGCGCGAGACCCCAGCTTCCTCATGGGGGCGGCGCGCTGCCTGCCCCTGGCGGCGGCGGTGCGCGACGCGGTGAGTGCCAGCCTGCAGCAGGCGCGCGTCCGCAGCCTCGTCTTCTCCATCCTGCTGGCGCGCAACCAGCTGGTGGCGCTAGTGCGCCGCAAGGACCAGTTCCTGCACCCCATTGACCTGCACCTGCTCTTCAACCTCATAAGCTCCTCCTCGTCCTTCCGTGAGGGCGAGGCCTGGACGCCCGTGTGCCTGCCCAAGTTTAATGCAGCCGGCTTCTTCCACGCACACATCTCTTACCTGGAGCCTGACACCGATCTCTGCCTGCTGCTCGTCTCCACCGACCGGGAGGACTTCTTTGCAGTCTCTGATTGCCGCCGCCGCTTTCAGGAGCGCCTGCGGAAGCGGGGAGCCCACCTGGCGCTGCGGGAAGCCCTGCGCACGCCCTACTACAGCGTTGCTCAAGTGGGCATCCCCGACCTGCGTCACTTCCTCTATAAGTCAAAGAGCTCAGGACTCTTCACCAGGTGAGGGAGGGCCTTGGGGACATTGCTTGAGGGAGATGGGTGGGGTTGCAGGGGGAGATGGATTGGTCCTGAGCCCTGACGCACTCCTGAAGCTGACAGCCCCTCTGGGAATGGACTGACATGTTGGGTCTGCTTCCCTCTTACATCAGGGACCCAGTTTCCCTGTCCCTCTGCTCCTAGTGGGCATACCTTTCTCCGCTTTGTTACCCAGAAAGCCCTGAAATGCCCAATACACCCAGGGAAGGAAGCTGGAACCCAGGTCTCCTAGATGCCCTGCCCTGGAACAAGTCTGCCTTAGGGATCATTTTAGTCCCATCCAGGATGCACAAAACTCCTCCTCCAACAGAGGGGCTGGGGCTGGATGTGGCAACGTCTCTTCTCCCATTACCCCTTTTTGGATTCCCAGCTCACTTTTCCTCCAGTTCAGACCTGTCCCTCTGTCTTGGACACCTAAACTCAGATTGGCTTCTCTAAAGGAAGGTCACTAAAGATGCCATGAACTTGGGGGAGGGGAAAGAGCAGGGCTCCAGTCTGGGTGGGCCCAGCCCTGGGCTGGAGAGTCTTCTGTGATAGGTAGACAATGCCCTATCCTGGGAGATTATTTGGAGGGTAGGACACATGGCAGATTTCCCCTGGCTAGGAATAGTTGTTTCTGGGTCTCCAGAGACGGCACTGGAAGTGATTTCTTTGCGAACCCACTCCCCCCGTCTCCAGCCCTGAGATTGAGGCCCCGTACACCAGTGAAGAGGAACAGGAGCGGCTGCTGGGCCTCTACCAGTACCTGCACAGCCGAGCCCACAATGCCTCCCGCCCACTCAAGACTATCTACTACACAGGCCCCAATGAGAACCTCCTGGCCTGGGTAAGGTGGCCCTGGGCTGGGCTGGGCTTCATCAGGGATCCTGGGTAGGGGGCCTGAGGGCTACCTAACCTCAATGACTACCCTGTGCCCCCTCCTCCAGGTGACAGGTGCCTTTGAGCTCTACATGTGCTACAGCCCCCTGGGGACCAAGGCATCGGCCGTCAGTGCCATCCATAAGCTGATGCGCTGGATCCGCAAGGAAGAAGACCGCCTCTTCATCCTCACGCCTCTCACCTACTGATGGGAACGTGTGCGGGCTCAGTGCTCTTTGGCACACTGGGCCACAGAAGCCACGGGAGCCTCCACACAGGGTCAGCCTCTCTTGCCCAGGCAGCAGGCAGGGACTGTGGGTTGGTGCGTGCATTAAAGTGCTTTGGGGAAGACACTCGTTGGGCCTTGTCACTGGTCCCTTCACTCACCCACTCTCACTCCCATACAGATGCTGAATCCTCTCTAGCCCCTGCCCGTGCTCCCCCATGCACAGAGACACCTGCACATTTGAGTCCCTCTCCTTTCTCCCTTGCACAGCATCAGGCCACAGGCCTTCAGCATCGAAACTGAGGCTGGGGCTCTTTGCCTTCAGCTGAAGTCTTGCCACACATGAAGAGTTCTCTAGCACCTCACTGGCCTTGCACCCCACGCCCCACCCCAACACTCAGTCGAACCCTTGGTGCCTCCCCTCTCACTCCTGGGGGGACCTCCAGTGGTGTGCCCCCAAAAGACCAGGCTTACGCCCTGGGAGTTGGGGCTCTGCTCAGTAGGCTGCTGTTGTTCAGCAGTAGCTGAACTGAGTAAGAAACGGATGGTCAGCTAGGGAGGGTCTGATGGTACGGATGGGTGGGAGCCCTTGGTGGGGTGGTCCATTGTTCAGCACAGACCTCACATTCAGAGTTCGGCCTCACTGTAGCTCTAGGCCTCTGGGGAAATTGTCCCAGCTTGAAGGGCTAGACAGCTCAGCATCTGTACTTCCAGCCAGTACATGGCTCCAGGAGTGAGCTGTAGAAGACCCAGCTGGGGCAGGGGAGATCCCTGCCCTAGGAAGGGCGGATGCCAGTGAGCACACTGGGTCCTCTTTGGCCACCCTGTACTCTGGCATGACCCAACCCATGGGGGTCACTGTGAACATCCCTGGAGGCTCAGCAGTAAAGGCCCAGCCCTGTTCACTATATCCCAAGACCACTGGGCAGAGCCCAAGGCACAGCTCAGAAAGCTTCTACCTTGCTGCTGGCAGTGGTGGGGGGCGGGGGCAGGGAGCGCTCTCCCAGTTCTGCCACAATTTAACCATCTCATTGGCTAGGGGAGCAAAAGACCTAGGAAATGTTTATGGAAGAAAAGTGTCCACTGAATATGGTCTTCAGACAGTAGAGTGAATTCTCATGAGAGCTGGGCTAAAACCAACCCATGCTGGAAAAAAAACTTTGTGTGGATAGCATGGGCCGAGGGTACACTGCAATGGTTCCACTGTCCCAGGAAATGGCAGCGCAGTCTCTGCCCTTCGCCCCATCCTGGGTCATATTAGAATGGGTATGGCCGCAAGCCACCTGCTCTGACCCCGGAGTCCTTGGGGGAATAGCCACAGATTTGGTGGTGCTGCTCACCCTGCACATGTGCCCTGGGTCTCTTCTGACTGTTCCTGCTTCTGTTTCTCCCCTTGATCCTGGCCAGTGCACCAAACCACTGCCCCTGGGGCTAGGGTGATGCCATGACTGCCGTTGGTGTTCTTCTGGTCAGTGGTCCACCCCTAGGTACCCTTTTTGGCTGCTGTGATCCTCGTAGGGCTTTCAGCTCCTCTGCAGTTCAGCACTTATTCTGGGTGGGTGTGGGAAGGGTAGTCACAGTTAGATGAGTGTGTGTACCCATGACAAGAGGTCCCTGAAGTGTGGGGTTTATCTGGGGATCAAGGAAGGGATAACAGGCACACAGGGAAGGTGTTCCCAGTGGAGGAACCAGCACGTGCAAAGCGAAGGACCTGGTAAAGAACCTGGTATTACTGGTGGACAGTGAAATCAGAGGACTTTTCAAGGCCTGTGGTTCTCCAGGCGAAAGTCTGGCAATGGGGAGCCATGAGTTCTAAAGCTGCAGAATGATATGATCATACCGTGGTTAGAAAGATTCCCCTGCTGACACACAGATGATCTCTTTGGGTTGGAGGAAAAGGCCAGCACTAGTTCTTGGGAGTCATGTTCAGAGGGGTGGGAGAGCCCAAAATAGGAAAAGAGGGCACTCCTTCGAGGTCACAGATGCCAGGGCAGTTAGGCAGGTCCTAAGCCAAATATGGGCCAGGCCTTATGAGTTCATCTTGGGGGAGCACTCGTACCTAGCACAGACTTCCCCTGCATGGTTTGCCTGCCCCCCTCCTGCACAGCGAGCAGTTGAGGAAGGAGGAAGGGGCGCTACTGTGGATGCTTGCTGTCAAGGACCAGGGTTGCCCAGGAAGAAATGCAGGACTGGGGGCAGCCAACATCTTGGCCACACGGTGGCAGCAAAGGATCAACTGTTGACTGCTGTACCCCAACCCTTAAAACAGGTGGCTAGGGTGATCAAGGAGGGCCCTGAAGTCTTCTCCCAACCCACAGAAGTCTCTCTGAATGTTCTGAGGCAGGATGAGGGGTCCAAGAAACTACGTCTCAGCGCCAGCAGAGAATGTTTTATTTCAGTTTTGCTGTGCATGACTATCTTTAGGCATGTTGACTGTGAAACACAGGAACTGTGCCATGATTTTTTTATGGGTATTTATTCATTTCCGGGCCAATTCTGGTTAGAGAAGGGAGTGTCTTTTACATTGCTGGAGGCTTGGAATCCTCCCAACACTGGGTGTGGCTGCCCACTCCTGCTGTTGCTTCTCTCCACCAGGTGCTCATTGAACTCTGGCCTCGAGCGGGGAGGTAGTCCGCCACTAGGAATCAGGAAAAGGGGGAGCCAGGTATCCAGAGTCAACTCTGCTGGGGTGGGTATAGCACAGGATCTGTGGGGCCCACGAAATGGATCTGGCATTGCCAGGATCAGGAGGGCTTCCTGGAGGAGGTGCCATCTAAGTTTCAAGAGGAGGAAAGGAAAAAGGTGCTCCTGGAAGGAGGGACAAGGAGTATGGTCTGGATGGGGGAGTACAGGAGTTACAGCTCAAAAAGTCAGGCTGAATGAATCCTGCTGGGCTGAAAGCTCCTCTCTTCCCCACCCCTCTTACCTTCCAAAGCCCTGGGACCCAGAGTTCACAAATCCCTCCAACCTCAGCCTAGGGCCACCCTATACAGGCTACAGGTCCCCTATCAAAGCCCATGTTTCCCCCATATCAGGGAGCACTGGAGCACAGCCAGCAAAGAAGGTGACCATTATGTTTTGTAATCCCCATCCTGCAACTTCTGCCTACAGAGGCAGCGGTGGAAGTACCAGAGCTAGGGTTGGGCCTCCACATAAGCTGGCTCTCCTCTGACTCGGATGTCTAGCCCGCAGGGTAGGCCCCAACTCATAACTCCTACTGCCTTGGGCAGGTAGGGTGCAAATCTCTCCTCTGACACCATACCATCACTGACATCCTAGGGCATGAGCAAGAATAATGGCCACAGAGAGTAGCAGTATCTCTGGGGGGTCCTCCACACATTCTTGGCCTCTCAGGGGCCCTCAGGCCCTGTTCAGGAAGCGTCTGAGTGTGTTGCTACTGGTGACAAGGGAAGAAATAAGCCAGGTGGTCCTCAAACCCTCACTGGTACTGGGCCCCGATCCCTTCTGTGCGGGAAGGAACAGCTCAGGCCTCCTTACCTCTCTCCGGGCCACTCCGCGCACACCACCCACACGTCACGGAGGAAAACACGCCCGAGAAGTGTAGGTGACAGGGCTTCGAGGGCCTGGAAAGTCGGCTTGGCGTAGGGGCTGCCTAGCCCAGGCCTTCGACAGGCCCCGCCCACAGCTCCGCCCCCACACTCTGGTCCCGCCCGCCCCGCCCAGCGCCCTGGGGCCGACTTTGCTCTAAGCTCCGGCTTGGAGCCGCAGAGGGGGCTGCAGGTGAGGCGGCCTCTCGGTTCCCCGGCGGGGTGTGTGTGGGTCCACCTGGTGCCAGGTGCTCAGACCCGAGGGAGGGGAGGGCGCTGGGCAGCACGGTAGCCCCGGGCGGGGCTCAGCTGCCTGAGGGCTCTCAGGACTGGCTCTGGACGCGGGTCCCAGCCTCGACTTCCCCTTGAGTCTGCTCCCAGCCAGACTCCGGCCAGCAGGAGTCCCGGAGGGGCCCCAGCTGGGCCTGGATGGAGCTTCTCCCGCTGCCCTCCCAGCTTTCGCTGTTACTGCTGCTGCTGGTGCTGCCGCCGCTGCTGGCCAGAGGGTCGTGGCAGTGCCCACGCACCCCCTTTGCTGCCTTGCGCAATTTTGACGTGGAGTACGAGGTGCCCAGCTTCTCGGCCGGAGGTCCGGTACAGGCCATAACGACCTACGAGGGTGGCGAGGACGGGAGTGCAGTGTTCGTGGCTACACGCAATCGCCTGTACGTGCTTGGGCCTGGCTTACAGCCAGTGGAGAGCCTGGCCACGGGCCCTGTTGGGGACCCTGGCTGCCAGACATGTGCAGCCTGTGGCCCCGGCCCCCACGGCCCACAGGGAGACACAGATGCACAGGTGCTGGTGCTGGAGCCGGCGCTGCCGGCGCTGGTCAGCTGCGGCTCGAGCCTGCATGGCCGCTGCTTCCTGCACGAGCTTGAGCCGGGAGGGACAGCTTTGCACCTGGCACCGCCAATCTGCCTCTTCTCTGCCCACCACAACCAACCCAAGGAGTGCCCTGACTGCATGGCCAGCCCTCTGGGCACCGTTGTGACCGTGGTTGAGCAGGGCCATGCCTCCTACTTCTACGTGGCATCTTCACTGAACGAGACTGTGGCAGCGAACTTTAGTCCGCGCTCAGTATCCATCCGGCGCCTCAAGGCCGATGCCTCCGGATTCGCACCCGGCTTCGCAGCGCTGTCGGTGCTGCCCCAGTACCTCGCTTCCTACCCTATCAAGTACGTGTACAGTTTCCGTGCCGGAGCTTTTGTCTATTTCCTGACCGTGCAGCGGGTCAGCGTGACAGCCGCCTCGGGAGCCTTGCACACGCGCCTGGCACGGCTCAACGCTGCTGAGCCGGAGCTGGGAGACTACCGTGAGCTGGTCCTGGACTGCCGATTCGCGCCTAAACGCCGGCGCCGCGGGGCCGCCGAGGGAGGACAGCCCTACCCGGTGCTGAGAGCCGCCCACACCGCTCCGGTGGGCAGCAGGTTGGCTGCTGAGCTGAGCATCCGGGAGGGCCAGGAAGTGCTATTTGGAGTCTTCACGTCCGGGAAAGACAGCAGCCCTGGTGTGATTCCCAACTCTGTCGTCTGTGCCTTTCCCATCGACCTGGTGGACACTGTCATCGAGCAGGGTGTGAAGCGCTGCTGTGAGTCTCCTGTCCCCCAGGGCATGCGGCGAGGCCTCGACTTCTTCCAGTCGCATAGTTTTTGCCCCAACCCGGTGAGCAGAAAGAAGGGACCCTCTCCTGTGAACTGAATGCAGTGAGAAGGGCCGGGAGGAGAAAGGGCAGAAGGGGAGAAGTTTTCTCTTCCACCCAGTTCCTCAGCGCTGGGGGGTGGGGTGGGGTGGGGGGGTGGCACGGCAGGGTGGAGTGGTGCCCAGGGTGTGGGCATCAGTCATGCCCAGGCTACCCTAGAGGTCTACCTGTCAGCCAGGCTAGCCCCTGTTGCTCCTCCATTTTGCTCTTTCACCCTCTTGGGTACCATGGCCTCTGATTTTTTAGGTAGTTTCCCAGATTGTGTGAGAACCAGATGGCATCACAACTGTCTTTGGCAGACACATTGCCAAAGTCCGGGTAGAAGGATGGGATCCCCTCCTACCTGCCCACCACACACACACACCCTCGGGGACATCCACAGAGAAACAGCCCCCCACATGGCAGATGCTAACAGAATCACACAAATACAGCTGCTCACCAACACAGTTTCGTTTTCCCTTTGGAAGCACTTGTTTTGTTCGGCTCTCCAAAGAGGGTGGGGCGGGAGTTGTCGGAGAAAGCCCCCACCACACTCCCAATTCAGGGAGCCTCCTGGGCCTTGGAAGGTTGGGGGCTTATCTGAGAGCCTGCATGGCTTGGGCTTCACTCGTCCCTGATTATTCTCTATGGGGGTTCTCTGTGGGGAGGACCTAGGACATGGAGGTGGCTAGGCTCTAGTAAATTCCAGGAGGCTCACCCCAGTCTTGTGCAAGCAACTATAAACATCTGGGGATGAGTAAAGCCTTAGGAGGGGGTGGTTGGAATTGGTTCACACGAAGGAGTCTCAGACTTTCTTCCACTGTAGTTGGGGCCCTGCTTCATGTCCCCTTTTTCACCCCAGGCGGGAGGTCTCCTAGCCCACGCTGAACTGGGGGCTCTTTCCAGCAGACCCTACACAGGTTCTCTCTAGCCATGGTGTCAGGGAGCTGGAGCAGAGACAAACAGGGCATTCTTTAAGATGCTGAGGATCAAACCCAAACCGACCCTTTAGAGCCATTGAAACAGTCCTACCCTAGCTTATAAGAGATTAAGCTAAGGCAATGGGGTGAACACGCATGAGATGAGTGGGCTTTCAGTGAGCTCACAATCACTGCTCACTGAGTCTTTGGTTGCCCTATGGCCCTGGCCCTTCTGTGCCATTCTCCAATGACTCCTTTCTAGCTCTTATTGATGCCTCAGAGGTGGGAGGAGAATTTAACACACAGTGAGGAGTGGGGTATCCCAGCCTCACTCCCTCAGCTGAGTCCCTCCCTCTGGGTTGAGGAGACCTAGGGAAGGAGAGCCCTGGGCCTGGGCCTGGGCAGCCCCGCCTGCCCTCCTTTCTTTCCCACTGGGGAGTCCAAACCTCTCCCTGACTTGGCTAGCGGTCAGTAGGTCAGAAGACATCCAGCCTGAGTTGGCAGTGCCAGGTTCTAGGAGGACTAATCTCAAGATGGCTCCCAAGCTGGCCAGGCCCCTGGGAGGTGTGTGAACCAGCCTATGCGGTGTTTGTCGGGTAACTAGGCACGTAGTCTCCAGGGCAACACCCACTGTGTGCTGATTGCGGATGGCCTCAGGTAGCCTGTGGGGCTCTTATGTGGCACCTGCCCTCTGTGGGTTCAGGTACGGTTTAAGTCTGGAGCAGTCACCCTCCTCTGTGTGGCCCTGGACACTTGAGTCAGTTTTCCAGAGCCAGGGGCTCATAGACAAGCCTGGAAACACAGAGCGAAGGCCCTGGAACCCAGAGGCGAGCAGACAGGGGTGTGGCCCTTCCAGGGTAGGGCCTCTTTTCCACCCCTCAGCCTCACCTGTCCCTGAGTCATGCTGAAAACACCTGGATGGCTTCCGGTGAAGGCCAGGCCCCTTTCCCCACCTCAAGTGAGGACAGAGTCCCAGTTCCCACCCACCCAGGCTACAGACAAAGAGTGTGTGTAGTTTCTAGGCCCAGTTCTGCACCCCCAGGGCTTCTGATCAGCACCGAGGTCTGACTGCTAGGTTAAACGTACTTGGTTTGGTGGGAGCCTCGGGCCTAGCGAGGGAAGGTCCCGAGCAGCTAGGGCTACTAAGCCCTGCCTACGCTTTGCACTCAGCTCCAGTCCCTTGCATTCTTACCTGATCTGACTTCCCAGAAGCTTCCACAGTCCTGGCTTGAGTGCAGTCCCCAAAACATCTTCTTATTAAGAGTAGGGGAGAGGTGTCTCACAATCCCTGGGGTCTAGACTTAAGGCCTTGATTTTTCCCTTTTGTACCCTGAAGGGGATACAGGTAGCAGCTGGAGGTGCGGCAAGATCTTTGGAATTTCAGGGAGAAGGACCGTGTTACCAGTCCTATACTGGCTCAGTTACCTTCAGAGTTTAGCTACTGCAGCTGGAGAGGAAATGCTAGGCCAAGCTAAGTGCAGGGCATAATCGGCAGGGGGCGGAAGAGGGCTCTGGTCAAGAGCTCGGACTTCTTACCTGGTTCCTCTCATGAGAGGGTATAAGACCTTGGACAAATAACCAAACGCTCTCTGAGCCCATTTCCTTATCTGCAAAATGGGGGTGGTGAAAGCACCCACTTTATAGGTGGTTGTGAGGACAGAATGGGGTTGGGCCTGTAAGACTCTAAGTCAATATCAGAATGAACATGGCAAGTCAGAGCAAGGCAAAGGAGAAGCCGGTCTCCTAGCCTGGGCTTTCCTTCCTGGCCTTACTGACTCTGAGAGGCCCACAGGTGGAAGGCGGCAGGTAAGAGGCAGACGTGGGGCCTTATCTAGCTAAGCCAGGTAAGGGATGGGGGTTGGGACTGCTGTGGTCACTGACAGAGGGCCCCAGGGACCAGTGTGTGGTGATGAGCCCTGACCTCTTCCCTGATCCTCCCCAGCCTGGCCAGGAGGCCCCCAGCCTCAACACCAGCTGCCATCACTTCCCTCTGTTGGTCCATGGGAGCCTGTCACGTGTGGACCTCTTCAACGGGCTCTTAGGACCCGTGCAGGTCACTGCACTGCATGTGACACGCCTCGACAACGTCACAGTGGCCCACATGGGCACAGCTGATGGGCGCATCCTGCAGGTAGGACCCCCATCTCCATGGCTCCTTGTCCCTGGGTCCCCATTCCCCATTTTCATTTTGGTCACGGCTAACCTGTCCCAGGTGGAGCTGGCCAGATCTCTCAACTACTTGCTATATGTGTCCAACTTCTCACTGGGCCGCAGTGGGCAGCCCATGCGACCAGATGTCAGTCGCCTTGAAGACCACCTGTTCTTTGCCTCTGGGGACCAGGTAAGGTGGGACTGGGGTCAGGCCTGGGGCCAAGGTTATGGGAGCATAGCCCCTCCATCCAATCCCAGAAGCACTGACACACAGGTGTCACCACCGGGACCTACAATAACTAGGTCATCTATGGGGTCTGGCTGCCCCCTCCACCACTCCTGAGCCACCTGTCTGCCGCTCCAAGGTCTTCCAAGTACCTATCCAGGGGCCTGGCTGCCGTCACTTCCTCACCTGTGGGAGCTGTCTGCGGGCACAGCGTTTCATGGGCTGTGGCTGGTGTGGGGACACGTGTGGCCGGCAGAAGGAGTGTCCTGGCTCCTGGCAACAGGATCATTGCCCACCTGAGCTTACTGAGGTATGGCTTGCTTGGTGGGGCATAGGTGGGATAAACTAGGCTTGGGGTGGGGCTCAGCGTGTCTTTTTTTTTTTTTAATACTATTTCTTCTGGTTTTTTTTTTATTAAAGATTTTATTTATTTATTTGACAGAGATCACAAGTAGGCAGAGAGGCAGGCAGAGAGAAGGGAGGGGGAGAAGCAGGTTCCCTGCTGAGCAGAGAGGCCGATGTGGGGCTCGATCCCAGGACCCTGTGATCATGACCGAAGGCAGAGGCTTTAACCCACTGAGCCACCCAGGCGCCCCCCCCTTTTTTTAAGATTTATTTATTTGAGGGGCAGCTGGGTGGCTCAGTCATTAAGCATCTTCCTTCGGCTCAGGGTCCTGGGATCGAGGCCCACTACAGGCTCCCTGCTGAGCAGGGAGCCTGCTTCTCCCTCTCCCTCTCCCCCCACTTATGTTCCCTCTCTCCTTGTGTCTCTCTATGTCAAATAAATAAGTAAAATCTTTAAAAAAAGATTACCATCGTAATCATTAAAAAAAGATTTATTTATTTGAGAGAGTGCGTACATGCACATGAGCAGGGGAGGGGCAGAGGGAAAGAATCTGAAGCAGACTCCCTGCTGAGGGTAGAGCCCAACATGGGGCTTGATCTCACAACCCTGAGATCATAACCCAAGCCAAAATCAAGAGTCCAGTGCTTAACCAACTGACCCACCCAGGCGGGGTGGGGATGGGTGGGTCAGCATGTCTTAACCATGATCCTCAGGCCTTGAATATCCTCCATATCAACAAGAAGGGTGTTCTTGCCAGAGGGGATGCCCCATGTAGAGATTTGGAGGCAGAAAAGTGCCTAAGTGAGGGCTAGGGAGGCATGACTGAAACCTCTGGGGAAAGCAGACAGCTGAGAGCCCTGACCCACACAGGGCCTCAGGCTATCTCCCCCTCTTCAGTTCTACCCACAGAGTGGACCCCGAAGGGGCAGCACAAGGCTGACCCTGTGCGGCTCCAACTTCTACCCACACCCTCCTGAGCTGGTACATGAAGGTACCCATCAGGTCACCGTGGGCCAAAGTCCCTGCCGACTGCTGCCCAAGGACAGTTCAAACCCCAGGTATAAACTTGTCTCTACCCTTCCTGTCCCTGACAGGGGTGACCACATTGCCCCTTCCTTGTGAGACCCTGTCTTCTGCTTACGGGGGGCAAGAAGGTAGGAGGCAGGCTGCAGTGGCTCTGGCTGCTTGGTGTCTAAGGAGACATCTCTGTCCCTTCTTGAGCCCATATATCCCCTACCCATCTGTTGAGTTGTGGAGCAGGGCAAGGTTGACCCTGCCTCACCAGCTCCTGCCTACCCTGGAGGAAGGGGAGGAGTGAAGAGACACCATCTTTAGGCCTGGAGGAGACCTGTGATATGTGGCAGGCACGTGGCCAAGCCTGTGTGACCCCTGACTGACCTTGTATTCCCCGGTGCCCTAGACCAGTGTTCCAGAAAGACTTTGTAGAGGAGCTTGAGTGTGAGGTGGAGCCCTTGGACATGCAGCCGTCTGGGCCCGCCAATATCAGCCTCACCGTGAGCAACATGTCTCCAGGCAAGCACTTCCAGATAGATGGCACCTCCATGCTGCAAGGCTTCTCTTTCATGGTGAGGCCACCTTGCCTTATCTGTGCCCTTGGCCAGCCTGGCAGTACAGGCAGGGAAGGGCCTGGAGTGAAAGGCCTTTTATGTCAAGCTAAGCCATCTCCATACCCTCTTAGGAGCCAGTGCTGAAAGCAGTAAAACCCCTCTTTGGGCCACGGGCAGGGGGCACCCACCTCACCCTTGAAGGTGAGGGCCTGTCTCTAGGCACCAGTCAGGCTGTGCTGGTCAACGGGACTGAGTGCCCACTGGAACGGTAAGTGCCAACAGGCCAGGGGAGGGGAGGCTACAGGGTCCCACCCCGGGGAGCCTTCACCAGGTGAGACATGGATCCTGCCCAGGCAGAGAGAGGAGAGATCGGTCCCATGGCCCGTATAGGGAGCAGGTCCAGGAAGAAGGGTCTGATGCCCCTTCCAGCCCAGAGGTGGTTTGGAGATGGTAAGACAGCCCATCACAGAGTTTATTAGCTCCAACCAAGGCTGTGGGGAACCTGTTCCCACCCTGCCTTTATGGAAGACTTCGTGACCCTATCTTCAAACACACCTATTGAGTATGGGCAGGTTTTGATGACCAACAGAGGAACTGGGAAGGATTGGCAGACCCTTGGAGAAGGTAGGTCTGGCCTTCACGGAGGGTGATCCTCAGCCCAATTCTCCCCCCACCCCACATTCTGCAGGGTTAGCGAGGGGCAGCTTTTATGTACCACGCCCCCTGCGGCAGCTACGGCCAGCGTTCCCATTCGCCTGCAGGTAGGGGGCGCTGTGGTGCCTGGCTCCTGGAACTTCCGCTACCTGGAAGACCCCGTTGTGCTGGGCATCAGCCCCAACTGTGGCTACATGTAAGTGGCACCCCCTTGCCCGCTCTGGTCTCTTAGGAATGAGGGAGCCAGCCCGAGAGAGCACCCCAAGCCCATCACACTGCTCTCCTCCACAGAGGCTCCCAGGTCACCGTCCATGGCCAGCATCTGACTTCCGCATGGCGCCTAGTGCTGTCATTCCACGATGGGCTCAGAGCAGTGGAAAACAGTGTGAGTGGGCACGGGCAGCTGACAAGTGGGCACTAGCCTGAGGGAAGAAGGCTGGATGGGTCCTCTAGTTCCAGCTCTACCCTCTGCTGGGCTGAGGAGCCCAGGGTGACTGGAGGAGGAACGCCTGGCCAACCACTCTTGCCTGGGCCCCAGCAGTGTGAGCCGGAGCTCCCGGAGCAGCAGTCGTGCCGCCTTCCTGAATATGTGGTCCGAAGCCCCCAGGGGTGGGTGACAGGGAACCTGAGTGCCCAGGGGGATGGAGCTGCTGGCTTTACACTGCCTGGCTTTCGCTTCCTGCCCCCACCCCATCCACCCAGCACCGACCTGGCCCCACTGAAGCCAGAGGAGCATGCTGTTAAGTTTGAGGTAAGTGTGGGGGGTAGAGGTCAGGGACAGTGGAGGGTTAGGGCTGAAGCCTTGCCTGGAGGAGATGGGGGCACTGGCCAGTCCTCATGACTATCTCTGCAGTATATTGGGCTGGGCGCTGTGGCTGATTGTGTGGATGTGAACGTGACCATGGATGGTAAGAGCTGCCAACATGAGCTCCGGGGCGATGTGGTCATCTGCCCTCTGCCCCCCTCCCTGCAATTTGACAAGGATGGCGTCCCACTGCAGGTAGGCAGCTCAGCTGGCCCCCCACAGGAGATAGGGGCCAGGGCTTGCGGGCTGGGCCTGAGCTGCTACCTGCCCCCAGGTCTGCGTTGATCATGAATGTCACATCCTGGGCAGGGTGGTACGGCCGGGCCCAGAGGGGGTCCCCCAGGGGCTACTCCTCGGTCTCCTGCTGGCCCTTCTCCTACTTGTGGCTGTGCTGGTTGCTGCACTGATCTTCAGCTACTGGCGGAGGAAACAGCTAGGTGAGCTCTCCACTCCCCTCCCGACTTAGCCTGTAGCCCCAAGCCACGGCCTCTCCAAGTCCCTATATCCTCTTTCTTGGAGGTCTGCCCATACCCCTGGGGTACAGGGCAGCCTATAGGAGTTTGGAGGCTGGCCACCAAGGGCTGTCTTTCCACTGGCCTGTCTCTAAACCCAGGTGACCTGGCATCCTTGGACCAGACGGCCGGAGCCGTGCCCCTACCTGTGCTCCGGTCAGGCTCTGACTACAGAAATGGCCTTGGTGAGACAGGGGACAGCACTGAAAGCTGGAGCTTTCACAGGCTCCTCTGCTCCACAGGCCCCTCACTCCCTCTCCTCCACAGCAGCCCCTGATGCTGATGGTCTGGATGGTCCGGATTCCACCAGCCGGGACCACAAAGCATCCTCCTCAGACAGTGGGGATGGGTCCTGCGTCCCACTGCTGCGGACAGCATCCATCCAGCTTGGGGACTTGGACTCTGCGCTCCTGGCCGAGGTCAAGGATGTGCTGATCCCCCATGAGCGGGTGGTCACCCACAGTGACCGAGTCATTGGCAAAGGTGTGGGGGCCAGGACAGGTGGGGCTGGGGCACAGATGGAGTCCTGAGATGGCATGGGCTCAAGGGACATTAGGCAGGGCTCTGCTCTGGCCTTTTCCCCAAGCTCTGTGACCTTGGGAATACCATGGAACTTCTCTGAGCCTCCATTTGCTCCTCTGTGGAATAGGAATTCATTCTGGCTTCAGTAGATTCTGGGGCAGATCAGGCAGGCACGGGCGGGCGGCAGGCTCTGTCACTGTGTAGCTGCTGCTTGTTTTTAACATCCCATTGGCCCGTTGGTGCTCTGGGATTTCGTTCCCAGCGAGAGGGCGTGGTATGCACCCCCAGGCACTGGGGCTCCTCACCACCTTCCCTTCACCAGGCCACTTTGGAGTTGTCTATCATGGAGAATACATAGACGAGGACCAGAATCGAATCCACTGTGCCATCAAGTCGCTGAGTCGTAAGTGGGTCCCCGTCCCCGCGGTGCTCCCACCTTGCTGAGTGACCCTGAGTGGAAGACCTCTCTTCTCCATTACCCCATCTGGCCCCGGCCTCTGAGCCTGACTGCAGCCGCTCTACAGGCATCACGGAGGGTCAGGAGGTGGAGGCCTTCCTGCGCGAGGGGCTTCTGATGCGCGGTCTGCGCCACCCGAACGTGCTGGCTCTCATCGGCATTGTGCTGCCCCCGGAAGGGCTGCCCCGTGTGCTGCTGCCCTACATGCGCCACGGAGACCTGCTTCGGTTCATCCGCTCGCCCCAGCGGGTCCGTGCTTGGGTGGCCTGGGCTGTGCGGGGGAGGGGGTCAGGAGACGTGGGCAGGGGCTGGGGACGTGCTGTGAGGCCCTTGCTTACAGACCCACCTGTGGCCCCCAGAATCCCACAGTGAAGGACCTTGTCAGCTTCGGCCTTCAGGTGGCCCGTGGCATGGAGTACCTGGCAGAGCAGAAGTTTGTGCACAGGGACCTGGCTGCTCGGAACTGCATGTGAGGGGCCAGGGCGTTTGGGGTGATGCAAGCCGGGGCGGGGCACCTCAGGGCACGGCCCTCCCTCCAGCCCTTGCTGGGTACCTGTGGCCATGTCCTCCCTTCTCTGGCTGTCCATTTTCCTATCTACCTGGCTCAGGCTTTGACTGGCCACTGTAGCTCTGAAGCTCTGGGAAGGCCTGGAACAGATGGGTTCAGGGCCTGGTGGCGGCTGGTCCTGAGTGTGATTCCCGCCCCTCACCCTCAGGCTGGACGAGTCATTCACTGTCAAGGTGGCTGATTTTGGCCTGGCCCGCGACGTCCTGGACAAGGAGTACTACAGTGTTCGGCAGCATCGCCACGCTCGCCTCCCTGTCAAATGGATGGCGCTGGAGAGCCTGCAGACCTACAGATTCACCACCAAGTCTGACGTGGTGAGGTCCCACCTGCCCTAGAGTCCACAAGGCCTCAGGGTCCTGGGTGAGCCCTGGGCCTTGCACATTCGGCTCCATCTGGTGATCTGAGTCCTGGGAATCCCCAGGCTAAGCAGCCCCCACAGGTGGGCACCTCTGGAGTAGGTCTAGGAGGGACTCCTCTTGCCAGGGCAACAGGGGCCTGTGAACTCACTGGCTCCCTCCAGACCATACAGGGCCTGCCCATGCCCAACTCTGGGTAGAGTCTGGTGGTGAGAGGAGACAGAGGGAAGATGCTTATGAGGTATTGAGGAGTGAGCTCTGACTGATTTCCAGCTGAAGGGCTCTGGGGACCTGCCGGGGGGGAGGGGGCACCTGCCCCCAGATTTGAGGGTAAGAGTTGAGTCTCCTTTCCCCTTCTCACAGTGGTCATTTGGTGTGCTGTTGTGGGAGCTGCTGACACGGGGAGCCCCACCATACCCCCATATGGACCCTTTCGACCTCACTCAATTCCTGGCCCAGGGTCGGCGCCTGCCCCAGCCTGAGTATTGTCCCAATTCTCTGTGAGTATGCAGGGGTGGAGGTGGGAGGGCGTGGGGCCCCAGTGACAAGGGAGGAGCAGGAGACAGAGCTCTTGCCTGGCTCTCTGACTACTCCCCTGGCCGACCCAGAAAGGCGCCTCTCTGGGCCTCAGTTTCCTCGTCTGTGGACTGTTTCCACCCCCATTTGGGGCTGAGTGCTGGGAGGATATCATGGTTGCCATGGTAACGGTACTCCCCACTCAGAGTCTGGGTTGAGGCCAGTGATTTGATTTCTCAGCACTCCTCTCACCCCACCCCCGCCAAGGGGGCCTGTTTTCCATCTTTTCCATTCACTTAACCTCAAGGAAAGGTTCCATTAGCTCCCACACTAGCCCCCTCCACATCTCCAGATCACAATTTTTCCCTACTGAATATAGTTTCAGATTCCCCGTGCCCAAGGCCTGGTGGCAGCTGCGTTGTCACCGTGCCTGCCCGGGGTGCCGTGCGAGGGTTCAGCTTCAGGAGCAGTACGCGTGCCTCGCCTGTGCCCAGGCCTCTGTGCTTAGAACAGGAAGAACTGGGTCTGGTTCCCTGTCAGAGCCCCTGAGCTGGGGATGTGTATACAGGGGGTTTCTTGGTAGAATAGGGGCCAGGGGAGCAGGACTTGTCTGCAGGGCCCTGTGATGCAGCAGGGGCAGTAGCCCATCCCATAGGGGCTGCTTGATCTGGGATGGGTCTTCGGAGTTTTACAAAATTTAGATCAAGGGTCTGGGTCCCTAGACTAGACATTAATAAGTCGCTGGTCACACTGAGAGTTTGGGGAATTCAGCTCTTTTCTGCCTGGGGCACTTCCTGGGGAGGGCTCCAGGCAAGAGCCGGCAGCCATCACTAGGGGAAGAGAGGGGGGATCTGGGTGGACTGTCACAGCACCCACTAGACCGGGCCAAGTTCCTTCTCCTCTCGAGGCCTGTTTCCTCATCTGTAAAGTTGGGATGAGGACAGTACCACCCTCAGAGTCTGAGAATTAGATTATTGTGTGTAGGGCACTTAGTGTCATTTAAGGCGGGGATGGCATTTCCAAGATAAAGAGGCACAGATTAGGATCCACCACCAGGCAAACCCAGAGAGACACTGATTGGGAATCACGGGGCCACTGGCACCACCCCCCACGTCTATGGCTCAGGGCTTTGCATCCCCATGTCACTGGATATGGGCTTCCTTCCCAAAAGACCTAAGATAGGACTGTGATAGCTTGTGAACTGCACCCTAAGCTAAACCCTTTATGGGCGTCCTTCCACCCTCTGGCCCAACAGCTCTATGATCAGGGCAGGATCCCGAGGCAGGGAGAGCCCAAGGAGCTTGCCCGAGATCACATTGTTCAGGTCACAGGGCACAGGAATCCAAGCTCTAACCTTTGAGGCAGCTGGACCTCTGCCAGGTGGGGAAGCAGGACTGGGACAGCAACGGCAATGCTGAGAAGAGGTCGCCCCTGCCTGGGCCACACTCTGCACTACGCCTCCAGCCACCTGTTGCCTGTCCTCTCTGTGTGGCCTGCCAGGGGATTCAGAGCGGGTGGGCAGCCCAGAATCTTGGGCCAGGGATGCATCCTGACTCTGACGTCCCCCTCTCCCTGCAGGTATGCCGTGATGCTCCGCTGCTGGGCGGCAGACCCCACAGTGAGACCCACGTTCACCGTGCTGGTGGAGGAAGTAGAGCACTTGGCGGCCAGGCTGCTCGGGGACCACTACGTGCAGCTGCCTGCAGCCTACGTGAACCTGGGTGCTAGTACCTCGGATGAGACCAGCAAGCCCCCAGAACAGTCTCAGACCACGCCCGTGCACAGGAGCACAGCTCGGCCCCGGCCTCTCTCAGAGCCCCCACAGCCCACGTGACCTCAGCCCTAGGCAGGCCCTAGGGATAGGACCTGCCTTGCAGCCAGGGAGTTCATCCCAAACTGCCGCTGGGCCATGCCAGGCCTGGGGCAGACCAAGCTGGCCTCTGTCCTGTCCCTGCCCCTGAACCTTCAGGGGCAACCTGTGGGAGCAGGGCCCCTTGGCCCCTCACTCCACAGAGGGAGCAGTGGCATGATCCTCAATGCAATGAGTATTTATGGGGTACCCAGCGTGTGCTCGACCTGCTGGGCACAGGAGACTCAACGGTGACCGTACAGGCAATGGCCCTTGAACTAGTAAACGACCAAACGAATATTCAAGTGCAAAGTGTAGTCAATGCTTTGAAAGAAAGACAGGCTGCTTTGAGGGAATGGAGGGCAGCTTTAGAGAGAGAAGAGAGGTGAGGGAAGCCTCCCTGGGAGGTGACATTTCTGCTAAGGCCCTGTCAGATGGGAACTGTGCCAGAAACAGAGATGGGGAAGAGAGTTTTTGGCAAAGTGAGCAGTGCGTACAAAGACTCCGAGGCTAGAAAGGGGTAGGGTCAGCAAGAAGGCTCCAGAGAACAGGAAGGGTGGGGCAAGGGCCCAATCCAGGTTACAGGGCCCTGGAGACTTCTTCACGGAACCAAGAGGGGTGGGTTGAATACCCAGGCATGCTGCAGCAGGAATGGCTTGTCCCCTTGCCCAGCCCATGTCTGTTCCTTTCTTCTCCTTCTCAGGGCTCCCTGCCCCCCTTGCACCTCTCCCACTGCCCCAAACACACTGTCAGGGTGTGAAGACCAGCCCCCCCCCCCCAAATCCTGCCAGCATTGCCCTTGCGGCCTTAAGAGAGATGAACAGCAGCAAGGCCTCAGCTCCACACTTTCAAGGCACCAGGTTCAAGATGCTGGACTGCCCAGGCTATTTATACTCGTCAAGGCCACCGCATAATAGCCACTGGAGGGGAAGACTCCCCTGGAGAGCAAGAACAGCTCCTCCCCCCCACACCCTGGATGTTAAAGGCAGCAGCTGGGATGCCAGGGACTGGGCCCAGGGCAGGCATTGCAGTCGTTCCTCTGTCTTGCTCAGGACCCCTCTGGCCTCCATCCTGCCAGTTGGGAGACCCCAGCTCACCCTAAGGGGAGTAAGCTCCCTCTCCCGTGAGTTCCCAGCTCTTTACCCTGTCACCCATGGAATCCTGGATTTGGAGCAAGAGCTCCCTGGTAAGTGGCGGGGTGGGGGTGGGGGAGGTATTCCTTGGAACTGGAGCTGCCCTGCTGTTCTCTACCTATTGTGCTGCCACTCTGCCACCTCCGGCCAAAGGAGGCCCTGCCATGGGGAGCCTAAGGACCCTGAGGACATGTGGGTAAAGCTTAAAAGGAGGCTTTTTGCTGAAGCACAGGTTTCCAAAGACCAGGGGTCTATGATCTGGAGAGGTAGAGATGCACTCTGCCTGTTTACCCCTGTACCCCTGATCCCCACTCGTACCTAGAGGAGGTTTTGTAGCCTTGTGTGCTCAGCCAGAGACCTCTAGAGGGTCCGTGTGTGTGTGTGTGTGTAGGGGGTATCAGTTGTGTCGCCCCTGAGGTTGGAAGAGGGATGAGTGGAATGTCCTAGAGTACCACCACAGCTGTAGTCCCCATGCTAGCTAGAAAGGGCTGTCTCCACCACTCCAGCTTGGAGTCCTCTTACCCTGACCTCATGCTGGGGATCTGAAGAGCTCCCCACCCTGGGTGGGGAGTGAGGAGAAGGCCCAAGGGCCTCTCTGAAGCTGGACGGAGGCTCCTTCCCCGCTGAGTCTCTGAAGTTCATGGACCACTGGCTCGTCTGCTCCTAAGAGAGGGGTCTGTGCCTGGGAGGGGATCTTAGCAGGAGAGGGTTCTCAGAGAAGGGAGCAAGAGGACAGACCAGAGGGTCAGCTTTCCTCTGCAGCCAGAATACCAGGCTTTGGACGTATTTCTGAGCCAAGGGCCTCCAACGCCAGGATTCTCCAGAGAGGGGCCCCGGTTAAGCAGGTGCTTGAGCCCCTGGATCATGGCCCAGCTGCACCTCCTCCCCCTGTGCTGCAGCCCCCAAGCTCTGAGCTCCATCCTCACAGCCACCTGAGTAGTCCCAAGTCCAGCTGGAGTATCAGGAACTGGAAAAGCTTCAAGGTTTCAAATGCCTGATGGGGCCACCAGGGAGAAGAGGAAGGGAGGGTTGGATCTAGACCCCCAGATGCGCTGCCAGAACTAGAAGATTTCCGAGTGGCTTCCAGGGCCAGGGAAGGCTGAGTTGCCTTTCCCCTGGGAGAGGTCTGAATAGTATCTCAGACATGGTGGGTGGCCAGTGCAAGGGGAAGGTTGCTGGTGGTCATGGTAGGCCTCAGCCTGCCACTAGAGTGGGATGGGGTGAGCAGAAGTTTCTCCTGGGGCTTTGGGAGTCCAGTCTTCTACTATGAGCTGTGGAGGACAGGTACCATTTCCCCTGCCTCATCCTACTCTCTTGCAGCCCCATTGGGGCTGGGGGCAAGCAGGTGCCAGTAAAGGTCGGAGGGAGGCCAGGATGAGAGCTGGGGCCAAGGAAGCTGCAGATGACTCACAGCCTCCTGACTGCCCACTGGTGTCACTGTTGTCTGGCACCTGGAAAGCAGACATGGGGCTGACCGACCTGCTTTGATGGGAGGCCAAGAATCTGGTCTGAGATCCTCATTATGCCTCCATCCCAGCCTTGCTGAGAATTTTCCCAGGGATCCCAATGCCCTTTGGGGTCACACCTGAGAGCTCTAGATATAGCCCCATTTCAAACCTTGGGATCTTCTGGGACCCTGGCCTCCCCATTCACTCCCTCAGTGCAGCCCATGAGGCCCACCAATGGTGCTACTTTACAAATTAACTCCCTTTACCTATGGGAGAGAGGAGGACCCCCCCCCCCATGCTGGAGGGGGTGGGTGGGAACGTGGGCATTGTTGGGAGTGTCAGAGGCTCAGAGAGGCCAGGCTTCATCTCACACATATTGCCCCTGCCTGGGGAGAAGCAGCCCCAGGGATCCGTAGCTGAGCATGGAGCCCCATTCACCAGGCTCTGCTGAAGAGCATCATTTACTCCGTGTCGGGCTAGAGAGCTCCCCTCTGTGAAGACCCCAGGCTCTGAGCATCTCCTTACTCCAAGACTCTGCTCTGCCCTGCCCCCGTGAGGGTCCAACCAGCCCAAACGTGGAGCTCTACCAGCCCAGAGGAGTGGGGCTGACTCCGTGAAGGGCCCCAGCTTCCCCCACCTGGTACAGAAGGGCCAGCTAAGTCCCGTTCTCTCCTGCCACTCTTCTCCGGTTTGTTCCAGTCAGGGTTTTTAACTCAATGAGCGTAGATGTAAGAAGAGCCTGGGCAGCTGTAACATTCACATCGAGCTATGGTAGCTTCCTGGGTGGGGCTGGGTTCTTCAGGCTTAAGGATGGTGACCTGGAGCCATGACTTTCACACTTGGTCCACCGCTGGTGGGAATTCTTGGCCCAAAGCTTGGCAGGAGTTACCCAGCTGTTGGCAGAGCTTGCCTGACCCTGCTCAGTCCATGGGTGGGCACCTGGATCCCAGCCCCCTCACACTGATATCCACAGACCCCTTTAGAAATGACTGTTTCTCCTGATCCTGCAGCCCCATCAGTCCACCCAGGATAAGAACTCACAGGCTCTGTAAGGGAGGGGTGGTTCTCCTCCTGAGACTCCCCACAGTCTCTGCATCTTGTTCTCTATTCCCTCAATGCTCTATTCCCTCAATGCTCCAGGACATTCTGGCTAAGCCTAGCAGGGATGGTCACACTCCCTGTAGAGGGAGGTTCCCAGATCACAGTCCTCTTGCAGGATGAGAATCCCAGTCTGGGACTGAGCCTACCATTGCCACTCATTCCCCTGCAACTTCTGCTCCACCCATCTGCCAGCCTTGACCTTCTCAGGGAAACAGGCACTATGGCCCTGACAGCCGCTTGCTGGGCCCGTGACACGATGCCCCAGTATTTGGCCCTCACTGGTTTATTGCTCAGCAGAAGCTCAGATGCAAGGCCCGTGGTGGTTCCTATTTTGAACTCAGGTGGTAGGAGCTGAGGGAGGTTGCTGCATCCTTGGGCTCAGCAAGGACAGAGGCAGAGGGAGCACATGAGGGGCCCGATGCCAGGGGCATCCTTGCCTCCTCTCCTCCGTTCCCTCTCATGTTGGTTTAGCTACCTGCACACTTGTATTCAGTCTTGGACTGGGCACTGGGGATCTGGAAATGTATCAGGAAAGGCAGGGGACTCAGAGCAGCTGGCAGCCAAGATCCCAAGACCCCAGGATCTTCAGTCCTCTGGGAAGCCAGTGCTCACTCTCTCATGTCACAAGCCCCACCTGTGCATCCTGGACCGTAGAGACTGAGAGACCCCCAAGGAGACCCACTCCATCCCTGGACTGCCTGGCAATCCCAGCTGCAGCCAGGCATCAGTCCTGCTGACCTGTTCTTCCTAGCTGGGGAGCCACCTTTTCTTTTCTTTTTTTTTCTTATAAATTTTTTTTAAAAGATTTTATTTATTTATTTGACAGAGATCACAAGTAGGCAAATAGGCAGGCAGAGAGAGAGGAAGGGAAGCAGGCTCCCTGCTAAGCAAGGAGCCTGATGCGGGGCTTGATCCTAGGACCCTGAGATCATGACCTGAGCTGAAGGCAGAGGCTTTAACCCACTGAGCCACCCAGGTGCTCCGGGAGCCACTTTTCAAAGGGGGAAAAGAATCCTTTGGGCAGCCCCAGTCACCCTTCCCACATGACTCCTTACCCACAGGCTCTGACCTAGCCACCTGTTGTTAAAGTTGCCCCCACCGTCCACGGGGCCTGAGTTCTTCAAGGACCCTGAGGGAGGGCTGATCTCAGCTCCTCTCTGCAGATGTGATCAGAGGTCTCTTCCCGATAGTCAAGGAATGATGCGTGCTTCTGGCAGCACTTGCTCTGCCCCTACTGAGGCTAGCTCCTGGCTGGGGGACTGCTCCCAGGGACGGCGAGGAGCTGGCCTCAGCCCCAGAGCAGTCTGGGCGTCTGTGCTATGGCCCTCCCTCCGGGCTGGTGCGGCTGGCTATCTTTTACGCAGAGTTACGTAAGCTTGAGTCAATTGGAGCTCGGAGCAGTTCATTGTGGGCTATTTTTAAGCTGTAACACATCACAGCAGAGGGGTCAGTGCACCACGGCTGGCAGGGAAGATTGTTTAAACATCTGTTATTTAAATTTCCTATGCCTTAGAGCTCAAAAGCCACATCCTCCTGGCACTCCTGGATCTGCATTCCACATTCCTGATTAGGAGTAGACTATCACCCCATGTCTCACCAAGGGCCCCCCAGGGGCTGGTGTTCTCTGCACCCTGGCTGTCTTCCTTTTGGGGTCAGGCAGGGAGACCAGGGAGGAGGTGTGTCCGCGGCCTCTCTGGAATGGGTGTGCCCTGGCCAGGAAAGGCTTCAGGGAAGCAGGATGTTAGTGCTCACAGGTCACTTGGAGAGCCCTAGGGAGGAGGGTCAGGAGTGGGAAACTCAGACCAGTCTGTGAAGCCAGGAGACCAAGGGTGCCTCCTTTCTCCCAGGGGACCTTGGTTTCCCATTAGCACCCCGAGAAGGCTGGGTCACAACATCCTTTTAGGTCTTTTCAGAAGCCTGCCTTTACCTGGTCTGTGCTCCTACCCAGAATGCCCTCCCTAAAGATCTAAAGCTACCTGTCTGCACCCTCTGGGGTCTGGGGCAGGACGGCTGGTGTATGAGCCCCTGGACGCCAGGTACGACCTCTGGGAAAAGAGGCCTTGCTTTTCACTCCATTACTGAGTGGTTGCCTCCACTGGGAGCCCTTTGTGGCTCCTTTTGATCCTAGATTTTTGGAGAGTCTTCCCAGGGCACTGGGAGGGGAAGACAGGTAGACTGGAAGAGTGCAGGGCCAAGGATTTGACAGAGCTGTTTCCTGAGAACACAAAGAAGCCAAAAATACATGTGCATTGGAGAATCAGGTCTGGGAGACCTGGCTGGTCCTGAAGTCTTCTCTCTCCTCTTGATGCCCTTCTGGCCCACCACCCTCAAGACCTACTAGGCTGGAGGGTTCTAGCCTGATCCACAAGAAAGAATGGTTTCTTGGGGTGCCCTGACTCCATCTCCTGAAGCCTGACCCTCTCCACAGGGGTTGGGGCCTTTCCCCGAAGCCTGCTCAGAGGGGGCCAGGTGAGGGGTGACAGGAGGCAATGTCGGGACCTGCCCTCACATACGAGACTCCTTCTGTCCTTGCCCTCAGACTGGGCTTCTTTCAGTTCTTCTGGGTCCTTCCATCGCTGAGAACCCTCAGCCTGGGGAATGGGCTCAGCCTTGGGGAGGGGCTCTCCAGTTTGCCATGGCAACATGTTGGCCCTCCTCACTTTCCAGAATCAGAAATAGAATTGGTTGCCCTTCTTCGTGGTGAGAGACTGTTTAAAAACATGTAGGGGGGAGGGGTACCGTGGCAATGTCCCCGCCTGAACCCTGGGGGCTCGGCAGAAGGGGGCTAGCTTGGGAGCCTCTCTGGCCACCCTCCTGGTGGCAGTAGGCTTTGGCCAGGCAAGAATTCTGAGGACAAAGGACTCAGCCTGTTTCAGCAGGGTGTGTAGCTGGCCCCTATTTCTGCACTCCTCTCCTAGGAGGACATTGGCTTTGACGTGCCCACAGGGAAGACGTGCCCACAGGGAAAACGCCCCTCCCAGGCTCCAGCCACTTGCTAAGCTGTTGGGAGGAGGAGATGGTTCATGTGAGACATGGCTTTCGTAGGGGCTTGGGGCTGCAGCACTCAGAAGGGAGGCATATTGACTCCTTTCCAGCAGGGTTCCTGCCTGCCAGCCCTGGGCACGGGATCCAGTGGTGGGACATAGATTTCTGAAGTGTGGGTCCGAAGCCTGGTGGCCGGCCTGGCTGCAGAGTCTGGCTCTACCACTCATTTTGCTGAGCTCTCTGTGAGTTCTCTCTCTTCTCTGTGCCTTGATTTCCTCATTTGTTAAATAGGGATGATAGTGCCTGGCTCATTCAGTCACTGCGAGGCTGGGTTACCAGTGCTCAGCACTGCCCAGGCTTGCAGGAAGAACCCAATCAAATCAGTCATTGTTTTTATAACAGGCGTTTGCTTGGTGGTGTTGGGGGGAGAACTTCCTCCTCTCTCAGGACTGCTTTCTCTTGGGGGGTGTGGGGGGAGGCCTTCATGAGCCACACCCTTCAGCTGGCTCTGCTCCCTTCCCAGAGGACACCTGGAGGATATCTCTCAGGTCAGTTGTTCACAAAGCTCCCAGCCCTGGGAAGGATGCCCCACTTCTGTAGGAGATGGGGTATGGCTGAGGGGCGCCCCCCTCCCTGCCTCCCCAGCCCTCCCAGGTGCAGCGGGGCTCTAGAGGCCGCCACTAGCACCTCTGTTGTGGGGGAAGAAATCGGTTTGGTCGGGGTCAGAGGTGAATGAAATAGTGTTCAGCAAGGATGTGCGTACACAGGCACACACAGGTTCGCCACAGACCCCTCCACTTGGCCACCTTCCTGGGCCATAATGTAGGGTGAGCAGTAACATCCCAAGAAATCTGTCGTCAAGCTTAACTGAAGGCAGTATCTGGGGGAGAGGGAGGGGACCCAGAGGGCCCGAACGGGGCTGAGTCAGGCTTTGCCCAGTGCCTGTCAGGAAGGTGCGGATGCCGCACAGTGCCAGCCGTGGTCCCTGGTCACATCGTTTCACACCCCACGGCCAACTGTAAGCACTATTTTTAACCTTTGTGAAAACACCGCTTTGGAGGACAAGCCGATATCTGCATTCTTCACAAACCTGTTTCCTGGGCAGGAAAACTGAGGCCTGAGGGGACACAGGCCTGGGGACCAGACCGAAGAGGCTCAGAGCTCACAGCTGGCAGGAGGGAAGAGGGCTGACCCCGCCCCCTAGGTCAGAACCTCCAGAAGAGGCTTGTGGTAAGGGGCGAGTCCCCAGACTGCTGCCTAGGCCAGACTTCTATGGCTGTAGGGCATGACTAGGCCTGGGCTGGTGTTCCAGGCAGGTCTCACCCTTCTCTGGCCTATGTTTACCCATCTAAGAAAGGGAGGGTGGGAGTTCCACCCAGTCTAATAAGTTTACATTTCCTATGTGCCTACCCTATGTCCAGCCCTGTGTCCAGCTTGTCCACACTGTATACACAGCTATGCCCACTGTGTGTCCAGTCCCGCACCAACCACATCTGCACTCCTTAGCCATCCCTCTGCTCACTGTGTTCCTACTATGCCCCATCTGTATGTAATTGCCACTTGGCAGGCCCTGTGTCCACTGTGGCCTAGCCCTACGCTAAGTGCTCTGCCCCCGCCCCGCCCCCTCCCCCAGCCAAGGGGAAGTTGACACAATGCGACAAGAGCTAGAACATTCTGATTTGAGGATTCTGAGCAAAGGCCCCACCCCCGCCCCTCTCGCCCCCATAGCCACCTCTGTGGGCTACTGGTTCTAGGCTTCGAGGACATGTGGCTCTGGGGAGGGGGCTCTATGAGGCACAGGCAGAGGAGAACCATCTGGAGTAGAAAGACTGCCAAGGAGCTGCTGTCCCTGGAGCGGGAGCCAGGGAACATGGGGGAGAAGAGCACGGGCCTGAGCTGAGCCCCTCACCCTCTTCTGTCTCTCAGGACTGAGTGGTAAAGGGGCTTTGATCCCCCAAAGGGCCTTGTGTCACATTCTTGGAACTCATCTCTGGGTCAGGGCTAAAGTCTCAAGCTGTCACATAAAAGAGGAGAAAGAACCAAGTCTGGCATCTGAGGTAGACCAGGAATCCAGGTCTCCCCTGCCTACCTTTCCCCTTTGGCCTCTCCCAGTCACTCCCAGCCCCTGCCACAAGGAGCACCACCCTCACCCCACAGCTGGCCTGGGTGGAGAGTAGTTAGTCCCCTGGCTGGCCTAGGGTTGGCAGACTTCACCAGAGTCCCTGGGCACTTCTGCCACCCAAGGTTCCCTAGGGCAGGCCCCATTCCTCAGGGGGGTGGGGCCCCTGGTTTCCCACACTCTGTCACCCCCCCCAGGTCACTGGGGGCTGTGATGTGTGGGATTGCCATGACAACGAAGTGGGGGCAGGGCACCTAGGGCATGGAGCAAGACTATGGAAGTCACCAAGAAGGTGGGGGGCCCTGATCCACCGGGCCCCCAAGGCCACCCCTCGGCCAGCAGCCAACAGCCAGGGGGTGGCCTCAGAAGGTCTGAGGGACCATGGATAAGCTCAGGATCTGTGTACTTCAGGCAGGGGTTGTCCTTGTCTCCTGAGGCCATCACTGATAGGACCTGCGGCCCTGCCTCCCAGGCCCATGCCCCTGAACCTGTTCACCAGCTACACCAGGATCCTGCTGACATTGGCTCCCAGTGTGTCTGTGAGAGGGCCTCCCAAGATGCCCCAAGGCCCCCCTCTACTAGCCCATTTCCAAGCTCCATCGTGGGAACCCCAACGCATCTCATCATGGAGAACAGGACTCTGGCCCTCCCTGTGTGCACACACAGTGACAGCACCAGTGACAAGGTCCAGCATGGATTCTGCCGCTTCCGGGTTCAGGCGCAGGTTGCACGGCAGGGCAAAGCTCCTGCTAAAGTCCTGGTAGGCTGGGGCAAAGGCCCCTGTAGCCCTGACCAGGTAGTCCCCTTGGGCAGCAGGAAGAGCCGGTGGCTACCCTATTTCCTTTCAGGGGACGAGGGCTTGGCTGCAGGCCAAGATCCTCTTCTGGCTCCAGGCCAAGGTCAGGGCCAGGACAAGTGCCCATGTCCGGCCCAGACTCCTCCAACTCCAACTCAGGCAAATGCTCCAGCTGTGGCTCCAACTCCAATGCCAGAAGTAGTTGAAACTTATACCTGCATCTCTGGTCACTTGACAGACACCACTATCACAACCAATGGCCTGTCCCAAGACCTCCTCCCCAGCAAGAGTGACAACCAGGGGCCAGTCCTCTTGGAGTCTTCCAAAGTGGTCTCATCCCTCCAGGACAAAGTGGATTTTGGTTTTCAGAAGGAGCCTCCCAACCAAATGCCTTCTCCAAATGAGTCCTCAGACCATGTCCAGGATGTCGAGGCTGCCAGAACACAAGTGTTACCCAACCTGCCTGAGAATACAGTGGAGAAGCCCCCGGTTTGTATTTCTAGGCCAGGCAGCCCAACACCAGGCTCAGGGCCCCCAGGGACCCCTAAGTCCCAGAGGAATAGCCAGGAGAACCTCAGCTCTCTGCCAGACCAGCAGCCTCTCAACATTCGCAACAATACCTACTCCAGTGTGCCCCAGTCTGCCTACCCAGACTCCTACCACAAGCAGTCACCTGTCCAGTCTCCCGGGGAAGCCAGCCAGAATCCCCCCTCCAGTGCCCCTACCTGCCAGCTCCAGAATGCTGTGGAAGACCGCGTGCTGGTGTTCGATATGGCCACGGGGAACACCAGGATGGGGCTGATGTGCCATGACCCCATGGGTTCACGGGCAGTGCTGCTGGGTGTCATGCCCAACCGCCCATCTATCTATGTTCCCGAAAATGTGTTGTCTGCTCCACCATTAGGCATGCCCATTCTTTCCCCTGACAAGAATTGCCCCAACTTCTGGTCCACCTCGCCCATGCTGTCCAGCCCTGCGCCCTCCAGCCTCTCAGCTGGGAGCTACCGAGAGGTGGCCCTGGTTTCCAAGGAGGGCAGGCTCAACTTGGAGTCACGGGACTCCCTGGGTACTGAGACACCCATCAGAGTGTTCACTCGGTCCGTTCCACTGGGGATGCCCCTCCAATTTGGTGAGAGGAGATTGAGCCATGTCCACAATCCAGGCTGCTCCAAACCTGATGCAGAAAAAAATGAAACTAGTCATACCATCTGGAAGCTGGACCCTTCCAGGACGCAGGACACCTCCACGGTCCAGCCCAAGAAACTGCAGTGGATGATCTCGGAGCAGCCTGCAGAGCCTGCTACTCAAGCCTCAACCCAGGAGGTGTCCAGACCCCTGCTTCAGGAGGATATAGGCAAACATGACCAGAAAGAGGTCCATACCGCTCACCCTGACAGCCTTCGGGCTGAGGGTGCTGGGCAGGCCTCCCTTAGCGGTCAGCCGCCTCTAACTGAACAGCATCCCCTTTCTGGACATCCCCCTCCAATTTGTCAGCCTCTTTCTGCTGAGCAGTGCCCCCTCACCAGGCAGACCCACTTTTCTGGACAGCCACTCCTGGCCGAGCAGCCTCCCTCCCCCAGGCAACTCCCCCTTTCCGGTCAGGTCCCTGTCACTGGAACCTCTCTTGCCAGGCAGATTTCTCTCACTGGGCAGCCTCCCTTTCCCCAAGAACCCCCCATTTCCAAAGAGCCCATCGTCCCAGGAAGGGCCCCCGTCAACAGGGAGACTGGCCAAGCCTCCACTTTGTGCCAGGAAGGGGAGCCCTTGAGCTTGCCGGCCCATGTGGGGGTTCTTCAGGTGCCCCTGGCCCCCGAGGAGATCTGTGTCTACATGAGCAGAGACAAGGTCGGCGTCAGAGCCGCTGAAAGCTCCAGCACACATCAGGTGCCACCCTGGCAACCCGGAAGCCCCCCCAGCACTCAGGGGGAGCAGTTCTCCCTGGTCACATTCTCCACACCCGGCACTGGCTACAAGGTCCTGCCCGTGGCCATGGTGGGCGCCGAGCTGCAGGGTCCCCGGTTCAAGCTGACACCCGAGGACATCTCATACCCATCAGTGCTTGCACACCTTGGCCTGCTCCATGGGGCCTGCTATGAGCTGGTGCCGACCGCGGGCACACTGTCAGTGCAGTCCCCGCTGCTCTGCCGTCACTCGCGGGGCCCCTACCAGGACATGGCGGCGGTGGTGATTGACACGGGCACCGGTTTCACCAAGTGCGGACTGGCTGGGGAGGACCACATCCTCAGCGTGGTGCCCTCACGTGTCCAGCTGCTGCAGCACCCGGCCCAGGATGAGCCCCGGTACACGGTGCCCGAGAACCAGGAGGCCTCCTATTCGGTGCTGAATCGAGGCGTGGTCTCCGACTGGGATGCCCTGGAGGTGCTGTGGCAGCACCTGTTCTACTGCAGGCTGGGCGTGCGGCCGGAGGAGCTGGCGGTACTTGTGGCTGACTCGCCCACCTCCCCGCGCACCAACCGAGAGAAGGTGGCTGAGATCCTCTTCGAGCGCTTCCACGTGCCGGCCATGCAGACGGTGCACCAGGCCCTGCTGGCGCTCTACGCCTATGGGCGCACCACCGGGCTGGTGTTGGGCAGCGGCCACGGGACGTCCTACGTGGCGCCTATCCTCACCGGGGATCTGGCCCCTCTTGACACCTACCGGCTGGATGTGGCTGGGGCTGACCTCACCGAATATTTGGCTCAGCTGCTGCTGGCGGGGGGCCACTCACCGCTCAAGGTGGGGCTGGTCAACCAGATTAAAGAGGCCTGCTGCTACGTGGCCATGAACATGACAGCTGAGGTGGCCCGCACCCAGACCCAAGCCCGGGTGGACTTCGTGCTTCCAGACAAGCAGGTCATCACCCTAGGCTCTGAGCGTTTCTGCTGCCCTGAGGCCCTCTTCCAGCCCAGTCTGCTGGGCCTCAACCAGCCCGGCCTCCCGCAGTTGGCCCTCCTGAGCATCAGCCGGCTGGAGGCCAAGCAGCAGGAGGAGCTGCTGGCCAATGTGGTGCTGGACGGCGGCAGCACCCTGATCAATGGCTTTCCTGAGCGCCTGCAGCAGGAGCTGGGCCCCCGAGCCACTGTGCTGGGCTCTCCCCACCGCGCTGTCGCTGCTTGGCTTGGAGGCTCCATCATGGCATCCCGGGACTCCTTCCAGAGCCTGTGGCTCAGCCGCCGTGAGTACGAGGAGGAGGGCCCGTGGGCCATCTACAAGTACCATCTGTGAGCGCATAAAAGTTCTCATTCTGCTGATTTGGAGCACTGTGGTGTGTTTTAGACACAGGGTGGTGTGGGGAAGGGCAGAGAGGCCGGGTGTGGAGTCAGGAGTGGAGGCTGGCCCTGGAACTCCCAAGGCACACCCTGCCTCCGCACGTGGGAACTCCATGGGGCCTAGCAATCCTATCCTTTCCAGAGAACCTCAGAGCCCCTCGGCTGGCACTGGCTCTGGTCTAGCCTGACCTTTACTGCACCCCAAGGGCAACCATAGACAGTGGCTGCTGTGGGTTTTGCCCCGTTGCCCTGGCGACAAGTGCAATTACCCTTGATTGCCAGCTGGTTGCCATGGCAATTTCAAACATAATGTAATAACCCACACAGCCTGGAGTGAGTCATGAAGGGGGGGAACAGCCCCCTCCCCTAGCTCCTGAGGAAAAGACTGTTCGGCCTCCTCCATCTTGGGCCCTCTACGGGGGGCTGAGGACAGTAACGTGGACAACAGCCTAACAGTTCCAAAGATGGCTGGGGACCTGGAGCATTTGTTGCCCCCAAGGGAGTGTACCTGTCAAAGTTTGGACTTCTAGGGGGAGCTAGCCTGGTAATGCAGGTGCAGCCTAAAATCTGAACTTCAGCTAGAGTTCTATGCTTCTGCGGGCCAGTCAGAATATGAGGGTATGGGAGTGCTGGCCTCTGGCACCCTGGGGCAGGATGTCAGGGTCATGGTGGGGTGGTAGAGAAGTTCTGGGTCCTGGGTGGGTGGTACGACGTAAGCTGAGCCTTGAGATCTGGCTGGCTATATAGGCTCTGTGGGTAGAGAGGCTCACACTTTATCCTGTCTCTCTGACTGCCTCGCCCTGGTGGGAGCCAGAACTCTCAACCTCGGGATCCCTTTTCTTCCTCAGCCTCCTCCTCCCCACCCGCAGGGCGCCTAGGGCACAGAGGTGCCTCAGGAGGTCCTCTGAGAGGCTACTGGACAATGCCAATGCCAACTGTGCCTGCTCTTTTTCCAGGCTCTGCCCTATCCTAAAGGACCATGTGTCATTCCTCTGGCCAGGGGGAGTAGCTAGAAGCCGTAGGCCATGACCTGGTCTAGCTCTGAATAGCGGAGGTAGGAATAAAGTTCCACGTGGGCCCAGTCCATGGCCTAGTAGAGCTGAGAGGATGGCATCCAGCTGGTATGGCTACTTCCTACCCAGAGGGCGGCCGGAGGTCGAATGAAGCAAAGACACCAAAACCCTATCCTGCCTGTGTCTCCCTCCCAGACTGGGGGCTGAGGAACAAGCCAGGTCCCGGTCCCAACCCTGGGTTCTCATCTTTGGGTTTTTCTCTCCACAAAGGGCCAAGACCTGGCTCTCCCCCAAAGAGGAGAGTGAAGGGCTGCCCTGGGTAGAGTGGCTGGAAATAGCCCATGATGTAGGGTAGCCTACTACCAGTCCTTAGGCAGGCCCAGCCTCTTCCCCCATCCTGCTTTCACGCTCCAATTCAGCTTCCACGGTCCTGAGGCTTGTGTCAGGCCAGAAGGGGACCGGAGACTCCAGGGACCAGGGTCTCCATGGACTGGCAACCATGTCCATGTGCACGCGCGAGCCAGCACACCTGGGAGCACACAGAACACAGACACACGTGCCACTGGGCACCACTGCACACACGGTGCTACTGCCATCTCCTCCAGCATGAGAGCGCACGCACACACACACAGACACACTCACACGTGTACACACACACCCCACCACGTGCACTCAGCCACAGGCACATGGAATGTGCACACGACCGAGGAGAGGTGGAGCACTGCCAGCAGCAGGCAGGGCTCTAGCGAACCACCTCTTCCCCTGCCTCTAAAATCCCCCATTGCAGCTTCTCCTCGGCCCAGCTTGTCCGTGCCTAGACAGCCATGACCTTCAGGAAAGATAGAAAATGTATGTCACATGTGCAGTGTTGGCAGGCCAAGGCTCAGCTGCACGATACATCTCAGGAAAACAGTGCTTCGGGGACACTGGGTGGACCACAGGAAGGACTGAGTGCCAGGCCATTCATTCATTCTGCAGACATGAACTGAGCAGACTGAGATGAAACACAGCCTCTGCCTGTCGGGAATTCCTATCCCGTGGTGGGGTCGCTATTGTGACTGAGACCACCCAGAGCCCAGAGGGCCCCAGAGGTGGCATCCATCTGGCCTGCAAGAGATAACCCAGAGCCAGGGAAGGATGTGAAGGGCCTCTTGACACACTCGTCTGGGGAAGATACTGAGGGGCCTGAGCTCAGTGGTCATAACTCAGGCCAGCCTTCCCGAAGTTGGCCCCAACTTCCTCACTGGAGCAATCACTCCTGGCAGCAGCCACAGGGAGCCAGGCAGGGAAGACTCACTCAACATCCCAGGCTTTGGAGATGACCTCCTTCCCCAGAATGGGGTCAGAAGACTCCCTGGGTGGTTTGGCGTGAGCTGGAAGCCAGCTCCAGGGACCAAGAAGCCTGTCTGGCCTTCAGACATGGGACTCAGGCAGGTCCTCAGCGCCTGTGAGGGGGGAGGGGCAGGCACTGGGTCCCTGTGGCTCCCTAACAAAGGACGGAGAAATGGCTGAGGATGGACTTTCAGGCTTCCTCCTTGTCATTCTCAGCTCTCTCCCATCAGAGGACAGGCCTGGCGGACACCTAGGTGCAATAGTTCTCCTGTAACCCCACATCCCAGCCCCCGCTGCTGTTGCTGTTTGTATGAAGTGTTTCAGGGTGATGAAGCTGGAAAGAAAGTAGAATCCACACCATGTCATAGATGACTTTTATAGGCTAGGAAAATCAGTGCTTCGCAGGGTGGGGCGGACCAGGCTAGCCACCCTGGCTGGGACTTGGGGATGAGAAAGGCTGAAGGGGGCAGGGAGGCAGGGGAGAGGAGGTTCTGCTACGGTGGTCTGGAGCCCTCCTTGACCACGTGCACACACACTCACCCCTGTGTTTACTATTCCTAGCTAGGGAATGCCAGTCTGTAACGCAGCTTGCCCTGGCGGCTGCCCACTTTGTTCTTGTAAGTCGGTTCCGCCCTTTGGGTCAGGTTTTGGGAGCTAGGCAGAGCGCTGGGCCCCTGGGGACTACCACCTGCCAAGAGATTCCTGTGCAGCTCCAGGGCTAAGGCTTTTCCCACACCTTCTGCTCCCCGCTCCCTCTCAGGGGCGAAAGAAGGCCCCTCCGGCCCCTGTTGTCCAGTCAGTCCGAGAGCCTGAGGGAGTCTTTGGGAGCCTGGCCAGCGCCGGGCAGGCCACAGCTCCCGGACTCACTGCCACCCGTCGTCCGCCCCCCTCAGAGTGGGATTCTGGTCTCAGGCTCCGCCAGGGCAGGGGTGGAGCCGGCTGAGGGAGGCCCCGCCCCCAGACCGCCCCCGGCCCCGGGTGCGAATCCGGTGCCGGCGAGCGGCGGGAGATGCTGGAGGTTTGCGAGCCGAAGCGGCTGCAGCTGGCGCCGCGTCTGCCCCGCGTGCCCGGAGCGGATTCTGCCCGCCGCCCCCGGAGCCCTCGGCGCCCCACTGAACACGCGATCGCTTCCTCCGTGTGACCGACCGGCGCTGCAGGTGCGGGGCGGGCCGCGCGGGGGGGCACCCCCGAACGCACGTTCTGGGGGTGTTGGGGGATTGGGTCCCTGACTCAAGGTTCGGATCGTTCAGTGCGCGGGGGGCTCCTCGAGGGCTTGGGGTCCCAGCGGGGGCAGAACACGCGGGATTTGCAAATCCGGGGGTCGGAGTGCGGGGTTAGGTTTAAAGTTCCCCGTCACCTCGGACGGCTCGGGGGTCCCAGGGGAAGCCTCTGAGACTCGGGTCCAGGCGAATCTCCCCTCCCTGCCCTCCCCACGCCCGCCCCCGTCTCGCTGGGCTACTAATTGTGAAAACCTTAACCCTCGAACATTTTTGCTGCCCCATGGGCGTAGGGGTCGAGGGCTGAGCCGACCCTCCTGACTCCCGGGGCGGCCTTCAACCCCTCCCAACTGCCCCCGGGTCCCCTTCCTCCCGCTAAGCAGTCACTAATTTCCATGACAACGGAGAGTTCTTTATGGGCGACAACCTGAAGGGGGCTGGGCGGGGCTGCCGCGGGGTGGGGGAGGAGGCTGCAAGCCCCTGGGGCCCAGCAGCCCCCTAGCCGAGATCCTGTTGCCTTGCCTTAATGTGGGGGCCAGCGGGGGGCTCGGGGCCCCGTCTTAACGCTGCGCGGTTGGGGGTAGGGGACGCACATGTTTCAGCTGGGAGGTGCGGGGCTTGGTGCTCACACGTGTGCCTCCCGCATGTGTGTTGCTGTGCCAGCGGGGGCGAGTCAGCAGCGCTGGGGAAGGGGGTCACGGTGGCACCACAGTGGGGAGCCGGGCCCCCGGCTGGGGAAATAGGGGAGTGGACAATGAACAAATGAATTTCTGCCTTCCCCCCGCCTGTAGTGCCTGGCAGAGACCCTAGGCTCTCCCAGCCCCCCATAGCTCTGCCAAACTGCTTTTGTCCGCACCCCCTAGACAGAGCCTGCTCTGCCAGGTTTCCTTGTAGGGAGCAGGGCCCTCTATCCTTCACCAGAAGCTTAGTCTGCAGCAGTCCAGCCCCTGTCCTGCTGCTCCACTCTAAAGCCCAGACTCCCGTGCCCCCCAGGACCACCCAGGGAGACCTGGTTCTCCCCCTCCCCCACGTCACCTTCCCAGTGGAGTTTGAGCCACCTGCTGGACCCCAGTTTCCTTAGCTGGGGGAATTGGTGTCTCTCCTCCCCTCCGTGACAGGCTGGGTCCTGCGGGGTGGGGCAGAGGTCTCTCTGCCTTTCTTTTAGAGCATTTGGTGTGGACCCCCAGGCGCCAAAGGCCGCCTTTCCCATATCTGCTGCTGACCCTCCTCTCCAGCCCACGTCCTGGCTACCACTCACTGGCAGATGGTCAGTCCTTGCCTTGGGAGAAGGCTGCAGAGTCCATGATCTCTAACTTGGGAAACTGAGGCGGGGGTCGGTGCTGTGCTGTTGTTTCTGGGTTGTTTAGGGTGCTGTTTCTGGCTCCCCCCACAGGATCCACTGTTGGAAAGGGGGACGGCTGCAACAGGAAATTAGGCTGAACTGCAAGAGGGGCCCAAGGGACCCAAGGCCTAGGGAGGACGGGGGACAAGGGGGGGTGTGGCTGGGGAGTCTAGGCAGGGCTGGGCCAGCTGAGAGGAGGGGCTAGAAAGAGAAGCAGCCAGGTCTCTCAGCTTCATTCCTCCCACTGCACTTGTGCCTTCCACAGGATGGACAGGCCTTACTTATCTAAGCTGCCTGATAACTGGGAGAGGGGCTGTGGAATTGTTCTGAGGGGACTGCAACAGCTGACCTCTTCTCTCAGGCCACTGTTGTGCCTCCCACACCAAGTCCAATGCATATCTGAGGCATACAGAAGGGTTCAGTGTCAAAGGTCCAGGAACCACGGGCAGCTCCTGGCCCAGGTGTTCAGAGCATATGGCTGTGAGGGCCTTAGGGCTCTGCTGGGCACCCATGGGCCCCTTCAGAACCCCCTGCCCACCTTCCCCTCCTGTGTCATTGTGCCTGTGTCCTTTTTGTTGTCACCTCTTTGCTCCCCTTCCATCACAGTTTTTGCCTTTGTCCCTCTCTGTCCCTGCCCCTCTCTCTTTTCTAAAGTCTGAAAAGACTGGGGCCAGGTCATAGAACCCATGGGGAAGGAGTCAGGCCAAAGTCTCAGGGAATTCTTGGACAAGGGGTTTGGCTAATACCTCTCCCATTCCCCTTCCCTTTGTTTCAAAACTTCCATCACCATAGCAGTCCCTTACTCTGGGGACTTCCCCTTCATTTCCCTCCTCTACTCACAGGGGAAACAGGGACCCCAGTGGATTTTCCTTTAGGGGTTCAAAGACTGGGATCTCAGGTGCCTGGGAGGGGCCAGTTGGCTCTTAACTCTCCCATGCCAAGTTCAAAGCTGAACTTCCTGGACACAGCACTGGATCGTATGCCCACCACCGAGACTGGAGAGGTCCCCTCTCCTTACTCCATCATTAGATGGGAGAAAGTCAACAGGAGAAACTGCGGACCATGATTTGGCTTGCGCCTGCAGCCAGCCAGGGCAGCTCCCCTGCCCCTATCCCAGGGCAGTGGGCTAGAAACTTGGCTCTGCCTCCTGACACTCCAGACCCTGAGGATGAAGTCTCCACTGCCCCCCCCCCGCCCCATCTTTCCGGTGAGAGCTCAGCTATGGGCCAGGCAAGGCTTGGGCCTAGGCATGACCTTTGCAGTAGGAAACCCAGTCTCAGTCCCAGTCCCTGAGAAAGAAGGGCAGGGAAGGGGAGGGGATACCTGAAGGCTGGTGTTCACAGCTGCCACTAAATCGAGAGGTGTTGCCCACAGTTGTCGGGAGGTAGCTGGAGGCCTCTTGGGCCCCTCCTGGCCTCCCAAGATTTACTCCACGTGGGAGAAGACCAGGGCAACAGGAAACTTGTTTATGGCTCTGAAAGGTGGGGCCTGAGCCACGCTGACCAGTGGAGGAAGGGACAGGACTCCAATGCAGGACCACAGGACCTCTGGAGCCAGACTTGCTTAAGGCTGCAGAAGGGCCCCTAGGGGACCCTTTTTATTACCAGGCCACCAACAGGCAGAGGCTCCCTCAGGGTTGCCTGAGGCTCGATTGCCCAAACCCAGGGGTCAGACCCGAGGAGCAAGCAGTAACTGGGGAGTACTTGGCCCTCAGGCACCCTTTGAGCCAGCTGGAGGGCACTGGCAGTGCCAGGCTCCGCACTTCCCCCAAGCTCTCTCTGGACAGCCCCCTGTGCACACTGTTTCTCTGCAGAAAATGGAAGGAGCCATGTCTCTAGGGAAACTGGCGCTATGGGATCATTTTAGAGGATTTGTTGTGCCCTCCCATGTCCCAATGTGGACCCAAGGCACAGCCTGGGTCCTATGTCAATGGGAGGAGAGCTCTTCATTGTTGGGGATCAGGTTCGGGCTGTCTGAGCCGTGGGGGTGAGAAAGCAAACCCCTTTCTGCCTGGCCTTCCACTGTTCTTGAAGCTGTCGCTTGACTGCTCCTTCCAGCTTTGGGGCCAGGGCCCCCTTTGTTGCCAGCAGGTGCCAGGGGCTTGGTGCGTCCACCGGCATCCTCCCAGGCAGCAGCAGTGGGTAGCAGATGGTGGAGTGGGTGAGGATGGAGGGGACCCCTTTTCTCCTTTCTTCGCTCTGGGGCTAGGTTGGGGGTGGAGACAGATGAGTGCATTGGACTGTTGAGCAGAAGCGGTACTGGCTGCGATCAGGGGCCCCATGGTAGGGGGAGAGGCAGATCTGCCCCCGCCCGAGCCCGAGCCATGAGGTTTTTGAGGTTTTAGGACGGGGATCCAGGCTGATGTGACTGTGAGCAGAGGCCTGGATTTCAGTGGTGGGAGACAGACTGCAAGACCAACCCTGGGCTCTTGTGGGCACAAGTGCATATGCATGGCCGCGGGCAAGATCAGGCATGGGCCTAGACAAAACCTCCCCCGCCACGCAGCAGAGCAAGGAGCTGGAGGAGCTGGGCGGTGGGGGGGGGGGGGGGGGAGGTGGAGCTTGTGAAAGGTATCTCAGAGAAGGGCCGTTTTGAGTCGGGAGTGTCAGGATCATTTTAGAGGATTTGTTGCGCCAACAACCTTATAATGTCAGAAATCACAATGAAAGAGGAAACAGATTAAGCCCTTGTCTGGACACCTAGCTCATGTGGAGGCTGCTTCGCAGGGAGGCCAAGGTGGGCAGGGCCGTCGCCAGGGCCCACGCTCCCTGCCACTGAATGGACACAGCTGAGCTGGCGAGTCACCTGTTGTTGGATTTTAGGTAGTTGCTGTTTGTTTTTTTTTTTACGTTATAAATAACTCTGCCGTGACAAATTGGATACTGATGGAGGCTTTGGGGGAAGGGCATTCCTGCCACCAGGAATGGTGTAAGCAAAGCAACAGGACTGAGACATAGATCCCTCCCAGCTTCCTGCACCCACCACACCCACCCCCCTACCACCGCAGGCTAAGGTACCACCCTCCCTCCTGGTAAGCAGTCCTTGGATTCCAGCCTGGGAAGGGAATGGCCGTGCCTTAGAGCCATTAAAGGACTGTTATGGGCCCCCTCCCCCAGATTGTTAGGGCTTAGAGATGGGTGGCCGGCAGTGGTGGGTGGCTGTGCCTCTGCTCTCAGCTGTGAGTGTGGGATTCCAGCCACATGCTCCTCTCCGGCAGACGCAGGAGCAGGGCTGTGACCATGGTGGCAAAGACACGCAGTCGGGGACGATCTTCAAAGCTTCTCTTGTTTGCCTCTGCAGTGCCTCACAAGATGGCTTAAGCCCTGGCTTAAATCACAGCGATGAAATGCATTTGCGTTCCCTGAGCCCAAACAACCCAGAGGAGGGAATGATGGAATTTTTTCCCTAATCCTGAAGGCAGATTTGAGGCAAAACTTCCGGGACTGTGACCCCTGGGAAGTGGGTGGCCTCTGCCTGAGAGGAAGCCGGCAAAAGCCAGTGCTGGCCACGGGGCTCGTGCGGGTCCTGGCCTTTGACCCCGGCTGGCAGAGTGGCTGTGACCCAAGCTGCTACCTCTGGGGGTGGCTTCCTTCCCTCTCCATTTCCTCCTGTAGCTGGGAGTGACTCCAGGTAGAGAATCGGCTAGGTGGTCAAGGCCACAGCCGGGCCCAGTGCATAGCCAGCGCTCCTCCGTGGAGAGAACATGCACAGTCAGCAGAGGCCGAGCTGTGTGCAGGCGACCTTAGTGCAGAGCTGTGCCGTAGCCCCAGAATCACATTGACCAGGCGTTATGGAGGTCCAGATACTGTCACCAGCTCCCCTCCTGAAGTTGACCTCCAGCAAGAGCTGTGAGTGCCCTTTCCTTGGGGTGCTGGAGACAGGCCCCCCAGCACCACATGAGAGGATGGGGTGAGCAGCATTGCAGACCCACGGGTTTCGTGCTCAAGGTGCCAGAGTGCCTGCCTTTGTGTCTGGAACACCCACCCCTGGCCAGGGACCTGTGCCCTGGGCCTGACTGCCCAGGTCTCCTGTGGGCCCCAGCGCCAAGGCACTGGCAAGCTTGTCTCGCTTTTCCAGACCATTACTCCTGCATGCCTCCTGGCAGATCCTTCCCCTCTAAAGCCCAGCCCTGATGCCATTTCTTCCTCAAAACCTTGCCTCACTTCCACCCAAATGGGGGTTCTCTTTCTGAGGAAACTCTCCAAGCATTAAGGCTGAATACAACATTTATTAAATCAATAAAGGTAATCGTAGTAAAAATTCTTTTTTTCCCCTAAAGATTTTATTTATATGAGAGAGGGAGAGAGAGCATGAGCACAAGGGAGAAAGCAGAAAGCAGTCAAAGGCGGAGGGCAGAGGGAGAAGTAGACACCCTGCTGCTAAGTAGGGAGCCTGACATGGGGCTCGATCCCAGGACCCTGGCTGGGGTCACAACCAGAGCTGAAGGCGGATGCCTAAACAACTGAGCCACTCAGGTTCCCCTGTAGAAAAAATTCTAACAGAAAAATAATAAAAGATATAAATCTGCCCCTCTAAAACCTAATTCTTTGCCCCAGAGAACACTCTGATTTCCTTAGATGTCTTTCCAGAATTGAGTCTGTGAGTATACACTGGTATATAAACTTTAAAAAATTTACCCAAAAAGCAGCACCCTTGTCCCATCATTGTGTTCCTTACTTTTCCATTTAACATCTCAGAAACTGTCCGACCGCAGCACATTTTGCTACTATACTCTTTGTAATAACTACCAAGTATTCTTTCATACGGATGGCCGTAATTTTTTGGAAAGATTTTATTTATTCATTAGAGAGAGCATGAGCCAGAGGGACAAAGGGAGAGGGAGCGAGAATGCAAAGAAGACTGCGCTGAGCACGGAGCCCAACTCGAGGGCTTGATCCCATGACCCTGAGATCATGACTTGAGCCAAAACGTAAGAGTTGGACACTTAAGTGACTAACCCATCCAAGTGCCCGGGGATGGCCATGATTTTTATTAACATTTTAAAATTGTGAAATATGGGGCGCCTGGGTGGCTCAGTTGTTAAGCATCTGCCTTTGGCTCAGGTCATAATCCCAGGCTTCTGGGATCAAGCCCCGCATCAGGCTCCCTGTTCCGCATGGAAGCGTGCTTCTCCCTCCCCGACCCCCCTGCTTGTGTTCCCTCTCTCGCTCTCTCTTTGTATCAAATAAATAAAAATCCTTTTAAAAATAAAATAAAATTGTGAAATATAACAAAAATGTAAAAATGTGCCCCCAACTTGTATGTACATTTTTACAAATTATTATAAAATAGACACCTGTGAAACCACCACTCAGGTTCAGAAACCAGCCCTCCAGCCATGTCCTGACTCAATCACAGTTGCTCTCTTTCCAGAAGGACTTGTGGCACTTACTTCCTAGCTTTTTTTTTTAATAGTTTCACCACAGGGTGCCTGGGTGGCTCACTGGGTTAAGCCTCTGCCTTCGGCCCAGGTCGTGATCTCAGGGTCCTGGGATCGAGCCCCGCATCGGGCTCTCTGCTCGGCGGAGAGCCTGCTTCCTCCTCTCTCTCTGCCTGCCTCTCCGCCTACTTGTGATCTCTCTGTGTCAAATAAATGAATGAAATCTTTCAAAAAAAAAATAGTTTCACCAGAATGTTTGTACACACCTGTACACAGTACAGCTTAGTTCTGCATGTTTTGAACTCTATAAGTGATAGGATCATACTCTGTGTACTCTTTTGTGTCTTTTTCACTCGGTGCTGTGTTGGCGAGATTCACCGCGTGATCGGGTAGATCTGTAGCTCCTGCATTTCCATTGCTGTGTCAATATTCCGCTATGTGACTGTGCCATGTTACGTCCTACTGCTGGTGTCTCTGAGGGCCGTTTCTAGTTTGGGACAATGACGACTGTTGCCACTATGAGCGCTCCTGTAGGAGTGGCCCGCTGCTTCAATGTGCGTATTTCTGTAGGGCCTAGATTTTGCAGTGCAAATGCTGGTTCGAGGGGCATGGTCAACTTTATCGGTTTGACCAAACTGTTTGCCAAAGGAGAGACTTGGCCTCCGCCAGCAGCGCTCATGTTCTCCGCGTCATTGCCAGCACTTGGTATCTTCAGGCCTTCAGAGGTGGCTGTCTGCTTGGCGGGTGGTTGTAGCCCCCTTCAGCTGGGTAAGAGCTGAAATGTATGGAAATCATTTGGCGAATGTTTTTGTTGTTGTGTTGAATGTATACAATACAAAATGACTCCCTGCTATGGCAGCTTAATATGTTTTTCCTAAGTGGGGGCTGCTGTAGCTCAGGCAGCCAAGCCGACTGGTAAGACCCATGACCAGAAAAGCAGGGATGGGTGCCTGACCAGCCTCTAGCCCTTTCTAGTGCAGTCTCTGCCCCTTGCTTGGCCTGAGCCAGGCTGCGATCTCCCAGGGGCATCCTCTGTGTTGTGGGGAGAAGCTTCCATGTTGTGGTACCACTGAGTCAGCCTCCATCCTGCCTGCAGCTCCGAGCCCGGCAATGCCGTTTGGGTGTGTGACTCTGGGCGACAAGAAGAACTATAACCAGCCGTCGGAGGTGACTGACAGATATGATTTGGGACAGGTCATCAAGACGTGAGTGCTGGGTCTGGTGGTCGAGGATGGGTGGGCAAGGGCTGGTGAGAGGGGAGCAGAGGGCAGCCCACCCTGGGGCCAGGGCTGAGTGGGGTGCTTGCCGGCTGCAGTGAGGAGTTCTGTGAGATCTTCCGGGCCAAGGACAAGACGACAGGCAAGCTGCACACCTGCAAGAAGTTCCAGAAGCGGGACGGCCGCAAGGTGCGGAAGGCAGCCAAGAACGAGATAGGCATCCTCAAGATGTGAGTGTGAGGCTTAGGGGTGGGGGGGGGCGTATGAGGTAGCAGAGAAGGGTTGCAAGGGCAGGTGGCCTCAAGCAGTACCAGCCTCTGGCCAGTTTGCCATGGCCCACAGTGGAGGTAGAGCCTCTCAAGGGTTTACCCAGCCCTAAGAGAGAGGTTGGCCCCCTTCCCTGTCGCCAGGGTGAAGCATCCCAACATCCTACAGCTGGTGGATGTGTTTGTGACCCGCAAGGAGTACTTCATCTTCCTGGAGCTGTGAGTGTGGGCCTGGGGTCCCAGGATTCCTCAGTCCCTGGGGCCTTTATCTGCTCTGCCCCCTGCAACCAGGGAAAGCCCCCTTTGCAGACCCTTGGGGTCCTGGGTCCCCGTGCCTTGCCCAGCCGGCTCCCTGGTGTAGGTAGCCTGCCCGAGTACTCCTGCCCCACCCCCGATCCTGCCCACGCCGGGCTCAGGGGCTGGTGTCCCTCAGGGCCACGGGGAGGGAGGTGTTTGACTGGATCCTGGACCAGGGCTACTACTCGGAGCGAGACACGAGCAACGTGGTGCGGCAGGTCCTGGAGGCCGTGGCCTACTTGCACTCACTCAAGATCGTGCACAGGAACCTCAAGGTGAGGCCAGGGACTGGGTGTGATGGCAGCCAGCCTGGGGGGGGGCAGGTTGGCAGCACCTTGGGGGTCTTCGTCTAGCCTCTGGGGTCCTCACGGAGTCTTTCCCTGCCCACCCCCATGTCATTCCTGCCCGGAGCAGCTGGAGAACCTGGTTTACTATAATCGGCTGAAGAACTCGAAGATCGTCATCAGTGACTTCCACTTGGCTAAGCTAGAGAATGGCCTCATCAAGGAGCCCTGTGGGACTCCCGAGTACCTGGGCAAGCAGGGGGTGGGGCAGGGGCAGGGTGGGAGACAGCCTTCAAGGAATGGCTCTGGGTGGGGCAGGGGGTGGGGCTGAGGAAGTTTCTAGCCCAGGAAGTGGGTGGGAGTGGTCCCAGGCCTCACCAGGCCCGATAGTAACCAGCTGGTGGATGCTGTGTTTCAGCCCCGGAGGTGGTAGGGCGGCAGCGGTATGGACGCCCTGTGGACTGCTGGGCCATTGGAGTCATCATGTACATCCTGTGAGTGAAGGGGCAGGCAAACAGGCTTTCAGTCAGGCCGGGTGGGGTCCTGTGCCCATGGCCTTCCAGGGTGAACCTGCCCTTTGGCTCTCATGCAGGCTTTCAGGGAACCCACCCTTTTACGAGGAGGTAGAGGAAGATGACTATGAGAACCACGACAAGAACCTCTTCCGCAAGATCCTGGCTGGCGACTATGAATTTGACTCTCCATATTGGGATGATATTTCACAGGCGGGTGAGGAGGTGCCCAGCGTGTGGGTAAAGGGAAGGGTTGGTGTGGGGGACCTGCTCTCAGCCTTCTCTGCCGGACTCTGCTCCTACCTCCCAGCCCATTCATCACCCCTAGACAGTGAGACGAGGTGTGCATGCCTAGCCTCTCCCTGGCTTTGTCCCCAGCCAAAGACCTGGTAACAAGGCTGATGGAGGTGGAGCAAGACCAGCGCATCACCGCAGAAGAGGCCATCTCCCATGAGTGGTGAGCAGGGCCCATGGAGGACAGAAGGAGAGACCAGGTTTCCCTTGGCCTCTGTCCTCCTTGCATCTAGTAGCCCCCATCCTTGAGGCTTTGAGTAGGGGCTGGGGGTGCCCAGAGCTTGGGCCCAGCCCAGAGGGCCTGCCTGGTAACCTCTGGATCTTAAGAGAAGAGGGCTGGGCAATCTCCATGAAGGCTTCTACCCCCTCAGATCCGGATGCACTTGCACCCTTTCTAGGATTTCTGGCAATGCTGCTTCCGACAAGAACATCAAGGATGGGGTCTGTGCCCAGATTGAAAAGAACTTTGCCAGGGCTAAGTGGAAGGTAAGACTTGGATGACTCCCTTTCCTGGACTGATCCCAAGAGCTCCTTCTGGCACACACAGTGTCTTACTTGTATCACACCCCTGCAGCCCCACAAAAGCATTTCTTCAGCCATCGGTTGTGGCTGTAGCCACTGTCACTGCCTTAAGTGGGTGTGTGAACAGCTGGGTCCCTGGCCTGCTCCCCTGGGGTAGTCTGAGGCTTTGGCTCAGAAAGATCTGGCTTTGGTTCTTGCCAAGGAACAGATCTGGCTTCTGTAAGCCTCACTCTGGGCCTCTCTCCGCTGCCCTCCTTTCAGAAGGCTGTCCGGGTGACCACCCTCATGAAACGGCTCCGGGCACCGGAGCAGTCCGGCACAGCGACAGCCCAGTCTGCCCCAGCCACAGACACTGCCACCGCTGGGGCTGCAGGTGGGGCCGCAGCTGCAAGTGGGGCTGCCCCAGCCCTTGGGGGCAGTGCCACCTCAGCCATAGCAGGTGCTGCTGCTCTTGCCGCAAAGAGTGATGATACAGGCCCCGCAGACCGTAGTGCCACCCCAGCCACCGATGGCAGTGTCACTCCAGCCACCGACGGCAGCGTCACCCCAGCCACCGACGGGAGCATCACCCCAGCCACCGACGGGAGCATCACCCCAGCCACTGATAGGAGTGTTACTCCAGCCACTGATGGGAGAGCCACACCAGCCACGGAAGAGAGCACCATGCCCACCACCCAAAGCAGTGTCACACCAGCCACCAAGGCAGCTGCCGCCCCTGAGCCGGCTTTGGCCCAGCCGGACAGCACAGCCCCTGGGGGCACAACAGGCCAGGCCCCACCCTCTAGTAAAGGGGAAGAGGCTGCTGGCTATGCCCAGGAGTCTCGGAGGGAGGAGACCAGCTGAGTGAGCAGGCTGGTGTGGGGCAGGGGGCGGGCAGGAGGGTGGGAGAGTGGATGAGGGGCTTCTCACTGTACATAAGAGTCACTGGCATGATGCCCTTGCTCCCTCCTGCCCCTGCCTCCCAGTGTGGGGCATGTCTGGGGGCCACGGGAGAGCAGTCTCATCTCCTGTGTGTATGTGCGTGAGTGGTGGGCAGGCCAGAGGCAGGACCGGCCCCAGCCCCTGCATGGATTCCTTGTGGCTTTTCTGTCTTTCGCTAGCTTCACCAGTTTCTGTTCCTTGCGGGATGCTGCTCTAGGGATATTCAGGAGGTCCCTGCTCCCTCTCCCCTTCCCTTTTTGCCTCATGATTTCCCCAGGCAGGCCCTGCAGGTCCCATCCTCTCCCAGGCCCTAAACTTGGGTGGCCTTGCCCTGAGAGCTGGTCCTCCAGCGAGGCCCTGTCAGCGGTCTTAGGCTCCTGCACATGAAGGTATGTGCCTGTGGTATGTGGGCTGCTCTAAGAATGGACACAGGCTGGTAGAGAGAATGTATAAATCTAGGGCAGTATGCTTTAAGACAAGACTGGTCGCATGGTTGGGGGCACTGCTTGGTAGCTTTGGGGGTCCTCAGAAGTGAAAGTGAATGAGTAGGGAGGTAGAAAAGTCCACCTTTGTTCCTGGAAATTTCCCACCAATACCCTTGTGCTATTTCCTGCCCTCCTGGGTTCTGCAGTGGGTTGCCCTGTGCCCTGAGCTTCATAAGCCTGTCAGGGGAAGGAGGAACAGTTCAGGATGTGGCAATGAAAACTGGGAAGGCAGCGTGCAGGCCCAGTACCTAGTGCACTGGCGTAGCTGGGTCCTTACCCTGAGCCAGACAGGGAGGGCTGATACCCCTTGGCTCTTCTCTGTTGCTGTCCCTCAGGCTACGGCTACAGTCATCTCCATCCCAGGGGGCCTGCTGCATGGCAGTGTCCTATAGTCTGATTTGGAGGTTTGCCCTTTACAGGGGCAAATTTCTGCTCTCCTAATTCAAAAATAAAAGAGGAACTTCCCCCCTCCCCCCATGTCTGTGACCCATTTCCCCTTCTGTCAGAGCTTAGAGAGAGAGGCCCAGGTGCCTCTGAGCTATGTTGAGTTGCTTTTCCTGGGATGAGAAAGTGGAATAAGGCTCCCCAGTTTCCTGATGGAGGCTCCTGGCAGGTGTCCTTTGTCAGATCTCACCACAGCTTGGGCAGGCAGCCACACTGGTCCCGGCCTTTGCTCGGCACTCCAGTGGCAGTCCTGTCCTCCTCCCTGCATGCCTGTGGGTCTGCTCTGGTGTATGAAGGTCGGTAGGCTAACTGTGTGCCTGCTGAACCTGGCAAATAAATGTCACCCTGCCAAAGCCTCTGGCCATCCTCTTGCCTTTGCTTCCTCTGTCTTACTGGGGAGGGGGCCCCTGAAAGGCAATGGGGAGGGAAGAGGCTGGGAGCAGGTTCACAGGTCTGCTAAGTGCCATGAGGATTGCTTAGGCTGAGAGTACAGATCATTCTTTACCACTGTGTGTTCCTTGATTGTGGTGGCGGGTCCTCTGGACTCTAGAAATCCATGTGGGTGGTGGTCCCTGACCTGGGCTTGTGTCAAGGAAAAATCTCTGGACTGCTGTTCTGACAAGTCCTATTGAACAAGGAGCCCTTGTCTTGACTTAGGCATACAACTGAATCTCACCACGAACCAGCTACCATAGGGAGAGACCTTGCCCATAGCCAAAGTGGGCTTCCTTGGGTCGGGGAGAGGGTGCGGGGTGGGCAGTGCACAGAGGTTCTATGCTGTCCTTTGTGTCAATTCCTCCTCCTTGTGAAGAACGCCTGTGCTTTCCACATAGGCCCAAAGAACTTCACTCTGGGTCTACTTCAGGTGGAACAAATCAGCTTTAGATCATGGGGCTCTACATAAGGTTTCTTCTGTGGAGAAAGTAGTAACACTGCTAAAAATTGTTAAGCATGAAAACTCCCAGGAAGACTTGTTCCATCCTGACTGGCCCAGGTGAATTCACCAGGGATGTTGCTCTTTCTCAGGGAGGACCCCAAAGATAACTTCTCTGATGTGGGAATCAATAAAAGGGTTTGTTAGTCCCTGGTCTATGAAGCATCTGGGCCTTCAAGATTCTAACCCCACTACTGCTCAGAGGCATGCTGATCCTCCTGGGAGCTAAGAGCTGAAATCAGGGTACTGGCCCTACCGCCTCCAAACTTAGGGATCATCATGCCTTGCTTGGATAAAGCCAGAGTAAGCTCGGGGTGTCCTGAGGGGTTGGGACCGGTGTGCATCTTTCTAGGACCACTCAGAGCCGAGGGCTGAGAGGGTGGGGCATTCTTTTAGTCTGTGGGAACTATGGGCTTCCGTGCGTACGGCCGGGCATTGCACGGAGCCCAGGAGACCGCTCTCCATCGGGACCATCGTCCCATTTCCCTATGGCTTCGGTCTTCTCGACTCTCCCGAGGTACAGAGAAGCCTGTCCTAATAGAACAGGGCTGAGGAGCCCGTGCCCGGCGCGCTTCGCACCAGATCTGGCTTCGGACCATAATGTCTTATGTTGCCCCGGAAAGGGGTCAGCCGGCGGCATAGCTACCACGGGTACCTGCCGAATCCTTCCGGGAGCTACCACTGACAGATCAGTCTCGCGCTCAGCCCCAGGAATCTCTTCGGTCGTTAAGCCCCGCCCCCCATGGCTCGCCCAATCCAGACCCAGCTCCCGGGCTCCGCCTCCACGTTCCTTATTACCACTTCCGGTTCGCTCCCGGAAGTTGCGCTGTGGAGCCAAATTTGAAGCCTGCGGGGACGCGGGGGCGCGGCCCCGAAGCTGGACCCGTCGAGGTTTCCTTGGCTGCCTGTTCCGCTTTAGATCAGTCATCATGCCTATCCGTGCGCTGTGCACCATCTGCTCCGACTTCTTCGACCACTCCCGAGATGTGGCCGCCATCCACTGCGGCCACACCTTCCATCTTCAGTGGTGAGTGACCACAGTGGCGGGGCCGGGCTCTCGGCCTTGTACGGCTACAGAACTGGGCGGTGTTGGGTCCCCCGGCGGAGCCCAGACAGGTGATTAAGATGGCACTAGACTGATTCCCACGGTAGGTTCCCAACCTGAGCAGAGGCGGGTCTGGGCAGGCTTCCCGGAGGAGGTAACAGCTGAACTGAGTCCAGGGAAACAGAGTTGGTTCGGTGAACATAAAGTAGGGGCTTCCTTGATCCGCCAGCAGAGAGAAGTGACTTCAAAATTATTAGTCCGGGCAGAGGTGACTTTCGCCAAATTAACGAGGGCTTTTATTTCTTTGAGATAACCTGGTAGGCCTCTGGCTATCCGACTTGTGGTTTGGTTGATGGTTTGGGATTATTCCACCCAGAGTCATCTCGTTGGTTGGACTCCTCAGTGTATTCACTGACGCCAAGAATCCCAAGATAACTTGGAAGAAAGGGCAAGGAGGCACCTGGATGGCTCAGTTGGTTAAGCACCTGCCTTCGACTCAGGTCATGATTTCAGGGCCCTGGGACGGAGCAAGTCTGCTTCTCCCATGCCCTCTGTGATCTCTCTCTCTCTCTCTCAAATAAGTAAATAAAATCTTTAAAAAAAAAAAAAAGCCAAAGAAACATGGAGGGCAAGGAGGTGCTCCCTAATCCAGCCATCCTACTGACCCTTTGAATGTACAGCTGGTGAGGAAAGATTCCCTTAGCATCTGTGGACTGGCTGATTCAGAGCTCTTTTTTGAAAGTGAAATATAATTGACATATCATATTATATTAGTTTCAGTTGCACAACATATTGATTCATCAGTTCTGTACATTAGTCGATGCTTACCACGATTTAATTGTGGTCATTGTCTGTCACTATACAGCAGTATTTTTTTTAAGATTTTATTTATTTATGGGGCACCTGGGTGGCTCAGTTGGTTTAGTGACTGCCTTCACCTCAGGTCATGATCCCAGGGTCCTGGGGTCCAGCTCCCTTCTCAGTGGGGAGTCTGCTTCTCCTTCTTCCACTCCCTCTGCTTGTGCTCTAATTAATTAATTAATTAAAATATTTAATTTATTTATTTGAGAGAGTGAGTGAGAAAACTGCAGAGGGAGAGGGAAAAGCAGGCCCCTTGCTGAGCAGGGAGTCCAGTGTGGGGTTTGATTCCAGAACCCTGGGATTATGACCTGATGGGAAGGCAGACACCCAACCTGCTGGGCCACCCAGGCACTCACCATACAACAGTATTACTGAGCATATTTCCTACGCTTTCCTTTTCATCTCCATGACTTATTTATTTATTTGTTTGTTTGTTTTTTAAATGATTTTATTTATTTATTTGACAGAGAGGGAGATCACAAGTAGGCAGAGGCAGGGGGAGAGAGAGGAAGGGAAGCAGGTTCCCTGCTGTGCAGAGAACCTGATTCGGGGATCGATTCCAGGACCCTGGGATCATGACCTGAGCTGAAGGCAGAGGCTTTAACCCACTGAGCCACCCAGGCACACCATGACTTATTTATTTTATAACTGGAAGTTTGTACCTCTTAATTCCCTTTATCTATTTCCAGAACTTTTCCATCATTCCAAACAGAAACACTGTATCAATAAGTGACAACTCTCCATTACCCCTCTTCCCCATTGCCCCCCAAACCTTTGTTTTACCCTTGTCTCCTTGAATTTTCCTATTCTGGGTGTAAGTGGAGTCATACAGTTATTTGTTCTTTGGAGTTTTGCTTACTTCACTAAGCGTAATATTTTCAAGGTTCATCCATGCTGTAGCATGTATGAGAATTTCATTCCTTTTATGACTAAAATTCAATTGTATGGGAATACCACATTTTATTTATCCCTTCATCTGTTAAAGGATGTTGGGTTGTTTCTGTGTTTTGGCTGCTATGAATAATGCTACAATGAACTGGTGTAGAAGTATCTGTATAAGTGCCTGCTTTCATTCCTTTTGGGTTATACCCAGAGGTGGGATGACTGGATCATATGGTAATTCTATGTTTAATTTTTTGAAGAACTACTTTACTGTTTTCCACATTGACTGCACCATTTTACATCCCCAGCAGCAATGCACAAGGGTCCAATTTCTCTACATCCTTGTCAACACTTCTTATTTTCTGTTTTTGTTTTTTTTTATAATAGTTATCTAATGGGTATTTTTTTTAATGTGTGTGTTTACAACTTCCCTTTTACCATGCTTTCACTGAATTCTGTAAGTCTTCTTACGTGGTCTTTTCATTTTCACTCATCTCAACGTATTCTCTAATTTCCTTTATGATTTCTTCTTTGATCCATCAGTTATTTAAGAGTGTGTTAATTTCCATGTATTTGTGAATTTTCCAGTTTTTTTTTTTACTGGAAAAAACTGGTTTTCAGTTTCATTCCATTGTGATCAGAAAAAACACTTTGTATGATTTTAATCTTTTAAAATTTATTGGTACTTGTTTTGTGGCCCAACATATGGTCTATCTTGGAGAATGTTCCGTGTGCACTAGAGAAGAATGCATACTCTGCTGTGATTGGGTGGAGTATTTGTGTGTTAGACCTAGTTGGTTTATGTTGTCTGAATCCTCTATTCCCTTACTGATTACCTGTCTGATTATTTTATCCATTATCAAAAGTGTGGGTTATTGACCTCTTCAACTTTTATTGTATAGCTGTCTATTTCTCTCTTGAATCCTGTCCAATTTTCTTCCATATATTTTTTTGGGCTCTGTTGTTAGGTACATGTGTGTTTATAATTGTTATTTCTTCTTGTTGGATTGTACATTTTATCAATATATAAAGTCCTTCTTTGTTTTTTGTACCTTTTTAACTTGAAGTCTATTTTGTCTGACAATAACCTAGCACTTCAGCTCTCTTTTTGTTACCATTTTTTTACTTATCCTGCTTGGGATTCATTATGGTTCTCTAACTTGTGGAATGGTTTCTGTAATTAGTTTTGGAAAATTATCAGCCATTATCTTTTCAGGTCTTGTCTCTAGTTCATTATCTCTTTTCTTTCCATATTAGTTTCTCATTTGTTATAACAAACTACTACTAACTTGGTGGTTTAAAACAACACAGATTTACTATCTTACAGTTCCAGAGGTCAGAAGTCCAAAATGGGTTTACCGGGTTATAGTCAATGTTTGTAATTAGATATATGCCTTTCTTAGCTCATGGCCCCATTCTCCATCTTTATTTCTCTCTGTATGACTCTGACACCCCTGCTTCACTTAGGGACCCTTGTGATTACATGGGGGCACACCTGGATAATCTCCCTGTCTCAAGGTTTGTTTTGTTTTTTTAAGATTTATTTATTTTTTATTATTATTATTATTATTTTAAAAGGTTTTATTTATTTACTTGACAGAGATCACAAGTAGGCAGAGAGGCAGGCAGAGAGAGAGGAGGTAGCAGGCTCCCTGCTGAGCAGATAGCCCGATGCGGGGCTCAATCCCAGGACCCTAGGATCATGATTTGAGCCGAAGGCAGAGGCTTTAACCCACTGAGCCACCCAGGACCTAACATGGAGCCTAACATGGGGTTCTATCCCTGATCCTCCTGGGATCAGGACCTGAGCCTAAGGCAGACGCTCAATCACAGACACTCAACTGACTGAGCCACCCAGGACGCCCCTGTCTCGAGATCCTAAATCACTCTGCAAAATCACTATTGTCATATAAGGTGAAATATTCACAGTTTTAAGAAATTAGGATATAGACTTCTTGGGGAATGTGCATAATTCCACCTAATACTTTCTTTTTGGAACTCATTATTATATGTATGCTAGAGCTTTTCACATTATTTTCTGTATCTTTTACCATCTCATATATTTTTCTGTCTTTTTGATTCTTGGTGTTTTTTCTGATCTATCTTTTCATTTTACTAATTCTTCAACTGTGCGTAAACTGCCATTAAACTCGTCCATTGAATTCTTAATTTTGGCCATTTTTTATTTTTGAATTTCTGTTTGGTTCTTATTAAATTCTGCCATGCCACCTTTTATTCTGTAGTTCTCTACTGATGTATTTTTTTCTTTTCTAAGATAAACTCTAACCCCACCACAGGGCTCAAACTCACAACCCCAAGATCAAGAGTCACATGCTCTACCGACTGAGCCAGGCACCCCTCTACTGATATTTTCAGTCTTGATTTTTATTTCCTTAGCATGCTGTGTTACATTGTGTCTGACAATTCCCATATCTGAAGTCTTTGTGTGTATGTTCTGGTTTGCATGTGTAGTGCTTTTTCCCTTGTCTATTTGCTTTAAAAAAAATAATAAAATGGGGGCGCCTGGGTGGCTCAGTGGCTTGAGCCTCTACCTTCGGCTCAGGTTGTGATCTCAGGGTCCTGGGATCGAGCCCCGCATCGGGCTCTCTTCTAGGCAGGGAGCCTGCTTCCCTACCTCTCTCTCTGCCTGCCTCTTTGCCCGCTTGTGATCTCTCTCTCTCTCTCTGTCAAATAAATAAAATCTTAAAAAACAAACAAACAACCTAAAACATTTACTTTATGTAATTGGAGTCATACATAATATATCTTTTGTATCTGGCTTCTTTTCCTCCATGTTATGTGTATGTGATTCATCCATAATGTTCTTAGATGTAGACTCACTCATTCTCATCGCTGTATAGCATTGCACTGTGCCTGGGTACCTTTGAATTTATCTCATGCCTAATATATGGAAAAGTATTTAGAGAAAAAAACAGGCCTGGGATGATGGTATTACCTTCCAGAAAGGACTCTGCTTCTCCCTGGTCCCTGGTGGGAGAGTCTACTAATAGGAGACTAATTAGAGTTTAAAGCTTGAGGTTTTGTTGGACCACTCAGATAGATGAGGCGAAGCTGGACCGTGTTTTGCTTTTACCACAACTCGCATTTACTTCTAGTGTACCCTTACTCTGAAAGTGTAGCTCTTTGGAGTCCTAGCTTAAAGTGGGGGTGTTATTGGAATCCCTATCTCTGAGGGACCCTGGGCTTTGGCTGCTGCTCCGTCCTAGTCAGAGCCTGGAATGTTGACAAAAGAGCAGCTCGGGTCAGGACGGCCACACCAACAGGGCCAAAAAAGGGCCGACTGGTCAGAGTGTTTATACCAGTGAGGCCCCGTGGCATGTGCTGTCCCACTGTGATACTACCCTCCTTTGTGATCAGGCATTGGGTCGAGAAGGAATAAGTCAGACACTGTTGTGGTCAGGGTGACTGCCTGGCCTGTACGTCTCTGCCCAAGCAAGGGCTCACCAGTCTGCTTCTCTGCTTCCCATTCCAGCCTAATTCAGTGGTTTGAGACAGCACCAAGTCGGACCTGCCCACAGTGTCGAATCCAGGTGAGGGCGATGGGGTGAAAACACCTTTTCCTTGCTGGGGAGGAGGAATGAGAAAAAATCTCTGAAACTGAACAATATCTTTGACCTTTTTGGACCCTCATGGTTTGAGGCTGAGTAAGCCTTACTTGTGCTTTTGAGTGGCTCAGGAGACCTGCTTGTGACCAAGAATAGCTGGCCGATGGACTTGTTGCCCGGGCTGGTCTTCACCTAGCTAAATTTGACCTCCTTCCTTGCCTTTCCCCATCCTCAGTGCCTAGCACCTAGAGTTGGGTGTCTTTTGAACAGTTACCACATGGGTCTATGGTGACATGACTTCAGTAACCACCAAACCAGTGGCACCAGCGTGGGGCACCTATGGGGTTACAGAGCTAATCTGATTCCAAGGGACGTGCTGTGAAAAGTTAGGCCTGAGAACAGGCCTGGCTCTATGTTAAGCAGCATGTCCATTCCTGTCGGCCTTGCACGTGACCCAGCTATACAGTCATACCCTCTCTTGTCCTTTCATCCAGGTTGGCAGAAGAACCATTATTAATAAGCTCTTCTTTGACCTTGCCCAAGAGGAGGAGAGTGTCTTAGATGCAGAATTCTTAAAGGTACCTGGGATTTATGTCATGCTATTGCACTGCAAGCCCTCTGAGAATTTACTCTCTGTTCCCTCCCAGGGTGGGTGTGTAAACCGTGGAGATAGAGTCTGGAGGGAGATTTGTAGAGGTTTCAAGGCAGAGGGGAAGAGAGCAAAGGAAAAGTGATGATAAAGACCCAGTCATTGGAGAGAATACACTGTTGGGGAAGAAGGGAGCCACGTGACTGTGAGCCTTCGCCCTTGGGATTTCAAAGCGATTCCCACCAAAGGCCAGAGTGTCTCTCCCTAGGTTCTCTCACCTCGTGGAGGTTGTGCAGCCATCCTTCCCAGCCCACCTTGCTGCTTAGACAGCTAGAAACCGATCAGAAAACTCTTCTAGTCCTCAGCCATGGAGGATGTGTGGACGCACCCACTATTCACAAACCTGGCTGTGCCTAAAAACTGTGGGGAAGCTTGGTATATATCCAGTTGCTTGAGTCTTTCAGGAACCAGGAATGGAGGGCAGAACCACTGGAATCAGGATGTGAGCCAGGGCAGAAACCCACCATTCCTCCTATACGTCTTCCCTTCAAGTCCAAGATTTAACTTTCTTTGTGTACCGGGGGGGACTGAATTGGTCAAAACCTCTTGAGAAAGTGGGATTGGGAATCACAATGCACCTGGACACGAGGGTTCATTTGCTGGGCATCTGTCAGCCCAGGGTTCATTCATTTGGCCTTGGCCCCGGAGTGCTGTGATGTCCTTGGAACCTTCCTGCTTCAAGAACGTAGAGCTTTTATGCTTAAAGCCAGCACGTTCATCGTCATGGTAACTGCTCCTGGTTTTAAGCTGAGTCCTCCCTGTGATAAAGACAACAAAGGCAGCTTCCTTTCTTTCTGGCTTTCAAAGCTAGATCTAGGAGACAGAGAGGCAGCATCTTGAGTAGTCTGAAGCAAGGGCTTGCAGGCAACTTGCTTAGGTGTAGGAGGCAGGCAATTTGGGGGAGCTTTGGGTTGGTGTCTGTTCTCTGGCAGCCTGTGCATGCCCTTCTCTACCCACCATTTGCCTCCAGGATATTCTGCCAACACTGAGCCACCCAGCCACCAAAAGCTTTTGCCCTAGAGTCCTGGGTGGGGGATTTTGACAGAAGGGAGCTCATCCCTCTACTGGGGCTGGTCTTTAGGATTGGTCACCGGTGAAATTCTGAGTCTCGTGCTGACCTGGAAAGGGTGATCTGAGGGAAACTTTGCCTGAATTCCATCCAGCACCACCATGAACCCTTGGCCAAGCCTTTCAGTTCTATAGTGCCTGGTTTTCCTGCTTATGGAAAACTTCTCTTGCCCCTGGGGGTGTTGAGTGCTCCGAACTCCTGAATGGGAGCTGGACTCATTTCTGCCCCAGCCTCTCAGTGGTTCTGTGGCAGTGGTTCTGTAACTTAACACCCGGGCTTTGAGAGGTTCATTTGACCCTCACAATAGTCTGGTTAGAGCCTAGCACGTGTGAGGTTTCATCCAGAGACACAAAGTTGTCCCAGCTTACCTACTTTATTAGGGTTGGAAGATTCGTGGTACACAGAGCCAGCTCAGAGCTTGGAGAGAAGTAGACTGTGGAGCAAGCAGGACCTGGGGTAGAGGGAAGGAGTGGTGACCCAAGGTCCTTAGCCCTCCCAACTCTGTCCCCAGTGAATGAAGCCCAAAGAGTGTAAGGGCCAGCACAGGGCCAAGGAAGTGGTGGAAGCCTCTGCTGTGAGACTGATCCCACAGGTCCAACTTCACTTCTCTTGCCCCTTTCTGGCCCCTCTCTTGCCCTGTTCTGCCTCCTTCCCTGTCCCAGGGTCTTGTACTTGAGATTATTTTCCTCCATCTTACCTACTTTTTAAAAAAAGCATAGAGATAAAAAAACAAGACGTATCTCTCCACTGTGGGCCTAGCTTGGCCATGACATATATCAGGGTCTGAGCCTTCCTGGACCTGCAGGCCTCATTGTCCCCTCCTGAATCTCCCTGCAAGCCTTTGGGATGCTGTGTGGAAGCCAGGTATGATGCCTTTCTGCTTCTTATTGTGGATATTCCCTTGTAGAATGAACTGGATAACACCAGAGCCCAGCTTTCTCAGAAAGGTGAGTTAGTAAGAGACAAGGGGTCCTGGGAAGCCCCTGACCTAGGTGCTTGGGGGAGAGGCCCTGGGAAGAATGGTTCCAGCCTTCTGGTGAAGCTAGGGGCTCTCCCTGCTTTGTACAGCCTAAGAATTTTGCCAGCTCTTATGATTGGCAGGAAAGGGGAGGAAAGGGAGGTGCCTCAAGCTGTCTACCTAGGCCCAATGAGCTTTCTCTCTTTGTCTGAGGACAAAGAGAGAGCCCCAGGACTGGGGCTGGGAAGGGACTACCAAATGGGACAGACTATTTCTAAGAGAGAGTTTGGCTGCTGAGTTTCGCAGGAAACCTGCTTGAGTTCTAAGATGATGAATTAACTAGACCCTTGGGAGTGGAGAGCAGTGAAATCTTTACTCAAGTAGTTCTAAGCAGCAGAAAGAGGGTCTCATCCCATGCGTGAAGAGACTCTGCCTTAGCTTCCTTAGCTTCCCTGGCTTGGTATATGCCAGAGAGAGAAGCAGGCCACCCAACTTGCTGACTGGAGACTTGTTCCTTACGTGGCTCTGGGGTGCGGTGCTGGAGCCCAAGGGCTCAGGTTCTTACACTGATGAGTGAACAGGCCTTCCCCCTTCCCACCCCTGCTGCAGAGAAGGAGAAAAGGGACAGTCAGGTCATCATTGACACCCTGCGGGACACGCTGGAAGAGCGCAACGCCACCGTGGAATCCTTGCAGAAGGCCTTAGACAAGGCCGAAATGCTGTGCTCCACCCTCAAGGTGTGTCCCCAGGTCCTGTGGGCACAAGTCGGTTGCCCTCGTCTTGTGCTTCTGCCTTGGTCATTACCTTCGTTTGTGCAGTTATAAAATGGAGGCAAATCCCTTCTTCCCCAGGCCACCCATATTGTACCATCCTGCTCATAAGCAAAGGGTCGCATTGGCCGTGCTTATGGATTTTGTGCCAGGTAGTATGAAGAGGTGAGGCCTTCCCGGCCGGGTCAGCTCAGCCAAGACCTCAGTGAGGCTGGACCTTGTTTCCAAAAGTGGTTTGTACTCCACCGATGAAGCCAGACTGAGGAACCTTCCATTAGCACTCTAGTCCTTGGCTGGGCTGCTCTCTGGAGCCAGATCAAACAGCATCCCAGGGAGGAGCAGGGGGCCTTTGAAGTCAGATGTGCTGAGCTGACCGGGCAGATCAAAGCCTGTAGGCAAGGCGCTCTAGACCCAGATGAATTTTGTATCAGGTTGGGTTGGTGAGCCTCTTGCTCTCTAAGGGGCATGAGGCGATTGATCTGAACCTGCAGTTGATATTCTGGCCTTGTAAGAAGGAGCAGTCCTTGCTGGATGCCATTTGAAAGGGAATGGGAGCCATCTTTGTGAACAGACAGAGCCCCTGGGTGTTTGTTGTCTCTGTTCCTGCTTGGTGGCTGGGCTGGATCACGTGGCTTGGCCAGTGGGAGGGAAGGAGTGAATCAGTACTTGACTGCAGAGCGGGCATCTTCGATGGCATTCCCAGGTCAGAGATGGAGTGCTTTTGTGCTGAGGGCAGCCTGGCCCACTGCTTCTGGTCCAGCTCTCCTATCCTGATTGGTAACTGTCCTTGGGTCTAGATGGTGGATAATGAGACCTGGATTTGTGTTTCTTCAGCTGCCTATGCGACATGCACCCTGAGCCCTTAAGCCATGGGACCTCAGCAGCTCACAGTGGGCCTGTAGATAGTGGGATATGCCTGGGGTAAGACACATCGCGGGAGGAAGCAAGCAGGGAGGTGAAGGAGTAGCTGGTGTAGGGCCTCAGAGCAGAAAAAGCACAAGCCAAAATGGGGCCCAGGAGCCTTCCTCCCGGGGGGCTGGGGACACACAGTTATGGGCATTTGGAAAAGTGGGCAGTTCCAGAGTAGAGTTCTCAGGATGACTTTAGCCGTGGTGCCTGGGATCCTCCAAGCAACAGGTAGGCATGGGTGTGTTTGCTGTGCAGAAGCAGATGAAGTACTTGGAGCAGCAGCAGGACGAGAGCAGGCAAGCCCAGGAGGAGGCACGCCGACTCAGGACCAAGATGCGAACCATGGAGCGGTGAGCCCGGCGCTGGGACCACCCTCAGCTCACTCCTCCAGCCCCGGGGCCCAGCTCCTAGGACTGCAGTGGGGCTTTGATCACCTCCGCGGCTCAAATCTCCATCGGCCATGTGGAGCTCAGGCCAGCGGGGTGTGGGCCCCCGTATCCTCACTCAGCCTCGGGGGGCTCCTCCACTTGCCATGGGACCCCTGGCCTCAGTCCTCCCCCTTTCTGTTGTCTGTGGCCCAGTGACCTGGCAGGTCTTTGGCTCCAGAGACCCTTCTCCGGGGATCTCTGACCTTGAGGACCTGTCAGCACCCGTTCTTCCCCAGCAGCATCCCTGCAGCTGCGTTCGGCTCTGCTGCGGGGCCTTTCTTTGGGTAGACTCGCTTGCTAAAGCATGCTGGCAGGCCAGGCTGTCACCATAGCAACAGCAGCAAAGGAGAGCAGAGCTGCACTGGGTACCTACCCATCAGCCTCTAGATTCTAAATGTCGTGGGCTGGGTGTTTTTCAGAATTGAGCTCCTGCTCCAGAGCCAGCGACCCGAGGTGGAGGAGATGATCCGAGACATGGGTGTGGGACAGTCCGCGGTGGAGCAGCTGGCTGTGTACTGCGTGTCCCTCAAGAAGTGTGTACTCTGGCCCCTGTGGCCCAGTCTAGGAGCTAAGCCACAGAACCCTCTCTGTTGCCCATCTCTTACAAAGCAGAGCAGGCTGAGTAAAGGGGCAGGCTCTGGAGCTATCCTGCCTCAGTTGAACCGTGACCCCACCTTTCACCATGTGGCTAGGAGTCAATTTCTTAGCCTCTGACCAGCTTCCTGCGTGGGGATAGTAATAACTTGTCTCATTGGGTTACTGAGAGAATGAGTGTGAAGAGAAGTGTTATTCCTTTTTTTTTTTTTTTTTTTTTTTAAGATTTTATTTATTTATTTGACAGAGAGAGAGAGAGAGGGAATACAAGCAGGGGGGATTTGGGAGGGAGAAGCAGGCTCCCCACTGAGCAGGGAGCCCCATGTGGGGCTTGATCCCAGGACCCTGGGATCACAACCTGAGCTGAAGGCAGATGCTTAACTGACTGAGCCACCCAGGTGCCCTAGAAGTGTTATTCCTAAGCAGACTGGCACCATTCTCTGAGCTATGTAAGCCCCATCGTGATAAATGGAGTCTGTTTCCCATCAGCACTTACCGACTCCGCCTAACTTGAATCAGAAACTTTGCTCAGATTCGCCACTACTGTGGATGTGAGGTGGAAAGGGGCCACATGGCTGACAGGCACGGAGGATCCCAGATGTCTCCAGTGAGGGCCAGGTGGTATAGGGGCCTCTTCCTGAGGCCCTAGTGAGGGTGGGGCTTCCTGCATACCCTCTCCAGTCACCAGGGCCTGCAGGACAGGCAGGGAACAGAGACTCCTCCTGCCCCTTGCAGAACCCTCCGCAGCCCCACCATGTTGGGCTCAGGGGTCAGAGTAGGGAGGAGACCTGGCTGAGGAGACAGCCTGGGCTCTATATTTGTTTGGTGCTGGGGTGCAGTCTGACCAGCAGGGTGCCCCATTCTGACATCCCTTTTCTTGGCCCCCTCATAGAGAGTATGAGAATCTCAAAGAGGCTCGGAAAGCCTCAGGGGAGCTGGCAGACAAACTGAAGAAGGACTTGTTTTCTTCCAAAAGCAAGGTAACAGTGGAGAACCAAAGGTGAGGGGCATGGTGGCTGTCCTTTTGTCATGCTCGTTCCTGTCTCCTGAGCAAAGCGTGGGTCCTGATGGTGCAGCAGACTCCATAGGGCCATTGTGGGCCCACAGGGACTGGTTACTGGGCCCCAGCTCTGGCTCTGTGGCTTGTCCACTTAGGGTAGCTGGTCACTCAGGCATTGCCCTCCCCGTACATGTACATTCATGATGCCCTCTATTCTCCCTGGCCTCTGGCATCTCTCAGCTGCCTGGAGAGCACAGATCCTGAATGTGACAGTGTCAGAGGCCTGCTTTTGTCCCAGGCCCAGAGTAGGAGGAACATACTTGGAACCCGGTTCTTTAAGCACAGCTGCTTTATCTCTGGGCCTGGTGCCTCCATGGGCTGTTGGGTGTAGAACACAGCCCTAGTTCCCGGGCAGCTCAAGATGGGCACGGACAGGCCCCACAAAGCCAGGGACTCCCCGTGTGTCCTCAGACTCTTCTGGACCCGGGGCTCCCATGAGCGTGCGCTGGGTAGCAGCAGGTGGGGGCAGAGCACACGGCCGCTTGCTGGCCTGGTCTTTACTCCCTATACTTTCTTATAGTTGCAGACAGTCTACTCTGAACTAGACCAGACCAAGTTGGAGCTGAAGTCAGCCCAGAAGGATCTACAGAGTGCTGACAAGGAGATCGTGGTAAGGGACATCCCTGGCCAGGCGGGAATGAGGGGTTGTTTGTGCGTCCTCTGAGAGCCTAGGAACCTATGTCCCAGTCCGTGGCAGTGGTTCAGGGTTCCCTGCATCCTCCTGGCTCAGAGGGGGTGAGGATGTATACCTTGGCCCTGATTTGGAGCCTGGGCCTCCTCAGTAGGGGACAGACAGCACCGTGGGTCTTCTCCTACAGCCTGTCCTGTACCTATATCCCCAGGGACATAGCCTCACTGCAGGAGAGGCTTCACCAGAGAGGGGTTCTGAGACTGGATGATCCCAGGGGTTCGGGATGTTGGGGGTTTGGGCCTTGTTCTGCTCCCAGTGGGCTTGCCTGTTGTGCATGTCATCCACGTCCTTGGCGGTCTCTCTGGGCTTGCTGCCTCAGCCTTCCTTTCACACTCTTCTCTTTCCTTCCCCAAGAGCCTGAAAAAAAAGCTAACGATGCTGCAGGAAACCCTGAACCTGCCACCAGTGGACAGTGAGACTGTCAACCGCCTGGTTTTAGAGAGGTTTGTTGACTTTCTGGGGGTGTGCAGGGGTCATAAGCTGGAAGAACTCCCCGGGAAGGGTCTTCACTACTCCTGGCTTTGGTTGGGTGGGTGGTCCATGTGGGCCTGAAGGCTGTAGGCCTCCTGCCCTGGGACATAGCCAAGATGTAGTTGAAAAACAGCTTTGAGGCAAGCTCTGGGCTCTGACAAGGAAAGGTCGGCCAGAGAGAACCTAGGGACGGGCAGGGAAGGGACACAAACGTTGACTGTCCGCACACTTCCTGTTTATGGAATGCTTACCAAATGCATCTGTCTGCCCCAGATTCTGAAACAAACATGAAACCAGTCACCAAAATAAATTCCCCACTGCTCTCAGGAATGTGTGCATTAAAGCTGCCGGCAGGGGGAGCCAAGAGGCAGAGGGATGGACGTCCCTGCCAGGACCGGCTGCCCATTCCTCCCGAGTGTTTCACAGAAGCTGACCAGCTAAGGCACCTCAGGGCTGTTCTGCCTAGCTGCCCAGCTGCTAGCCCAGACGGAAAGCACATAAGCCAGTGGCCCAGACTTTTATTTGAGTCACTTTTCAGTGTCATTTGGAAAATCATTATGCTCCTTCTTCCTCACATACAATCAGTTGTTGGAGTTGACCGGATCCCCGGCCACCACCTGAAGGTGTGGCTGGTGACCATCCTCCGGCTTCTCCTGTCTACCCAGGTTATCAGCTCCTGGGCTTCACATCATTCCCTCCCCCACCAGACATTCCCAGACCTCTCGGCACTGTACCTGAGGCACTCGTGGAACCAGCCCGTGTGCACACACCTGGTGATGAGTAGACCGGGAGCCACATCTTGCTCTGTGTTCCTCACATGAACTTCCTTACACGAACATTCCTCACCGGGGAGTGAGTGCCAACAAGCCAGGGTCCTCTCATTCTCATCGTACCTTTAGTTCTTCAACCGTACTCTTTCCTTTTTACCTCAGACCCTCCAGTGTCTCCTCATGGAGCTAGAGCTGCCCGCCCACCCGTCTGGGTTGGACTGAGAAATGGCTGTGGGAGTGTGATTTTCTGTGAGGTCCAGTGTGTTGCCGATTTGGACAAACTAGACTCTGTGTCTGGTCCTTCCTCCCCACTCCACTCTCAGAGCCCGGTGGCCATGGTGGCTTGAAAGCCCAGGTAGCACAAGGGCTCTGTGAGGAGCCTGGCTTGTGGAGATCTGATAGTCTCAAAGGCCATCTCATGTGGTCAGGCATTTAGAACTCAAACTGCCTTAAGGCAGGAAGTAAAAATCCTTTTCCTAGGCTGTCACTCCAGGCTGCTATCTACAAGCTCCACTGTGCTCCCTGTACTTCCCACTCCGTGGGCCTCAGGGCATTTCCACACACTTGTGCTCTGTGTCTGGCATCCACAGTGAGGGATGCCTCGAGGCTCACTGGGACTCTGCATACCTGCTTTTGCTTAATTTCTTTACCACTCCGCACCAGAATGAGGCCTAGACTTCTGTAGCAGGTTCTCACTGAGGGCACACTGCATGTCAGGCCCTCTCAGTACTCTTGTAGCTCGTGGTCCAGTAGGGTAGACAAACTGGGGGGGGGGATCAGATGGCGAAGCCCCAAAAGCCCCCGGCCATGACAGGCCACAAGGACAGGCCAGATCCCATGACAAGAAAAGTGGTGCTTATCCATTTGCATCTAGAGGTTTCAGTGAGGGCTAAGCTCCGGCTCTTGGGGCCGGGGCATGTGGGAGCCTCCAGGGTGGGCAGCTCGGGCTGCGGGGGGTAGTGGGGTGTGGCACAGCTGCGGAGAGCGGGGTGTGATGAGGTTTATTGACCCTCTGGGGTGGGAGATAGTGGCAGAGGACTTGCTGGGGTTGGTAGATAGAGGCAGAATTAACAGATACTACAACAGTGTTGCTGCAAATGCTCCTGGCTCCTGCTTTATGCTGTGGCTCCCAGAGGGGGAAGCAAAGCAACCAGCATGGCATGGGTTTGAGGTGGGTTTGTGCAACCTTTGTTTTCACTTGCAGGCAAGAAGGCTCCAGGGACCTGGCCAGGGAAAGGAAGAGATAGTTCAAGCTTCCCACATTGCTTACCCACCCAAATCAGTGCAAGTAGTTCGCTTTCCTCCGATCCACATGCCCCAGTGGGCTCCCAGCCAGGGAATCATACCCTCACAGGACATCCCTCTGTTCTTGAGCAGTGGGAGTAGGGCTTTGGACACCCCTGAAGACAAGGTCCCTAAAGGAAGGATGTTCTTGGGGCTTCCCTGCCACTCCCCAGAGTTCTCTGACCACAGGAGCGCCACCAGGCCTGGGTAGGCTGGAAAAATCCCAATAGCTGCAGTTTTCTAAGAGAATACCGCCAGCCCTCATTATAAAGGTAACAACATACTCATCATTGAGAATTTGGAAAATACGGACTTAGCACAGAGGTCGCTGTTTACGTGTGATATATTTTCTTCAAGTCCTTTCTTTCTATGTGGAGAAAGATTGGGTGAGGGGGGTGTGTGTGCACCAATACTGTACTTTCCATAGAATTGTTTTCCTAAATTACAGTGGCAAAACATACCTGACAAAATTTACCAGCATTTTCAAGGGCACAATTCGGTAACATTACATACGTGATGTGGTTTCATCTCCACCAGCCACCTCTGGAACCCTTTTCATCTTGAAAAACTGAAACTCTGTATTCATTAAACAGTAACTTCCATTTTCCAGCCCCCAGCACCCACCACTCTACTTTGTGTCTCTATGATTCTGATTACTCCAGATACCGCATTTAAGGGGAGTCATTCGGTATTTGTCTTTTTGTGACTCGGCTCAATGTGATGTCCTCAGGGTTCACCCATGTTGTAGCAGGTTGGACGTGTATAGCACATTTTGCTTATACATTGGCTGGTGGCCGGACATCTGGGTTGCTTCCACCTTTTAACTGTTGTGAGTATGCGGCTATGAACATAGCTGTGCGGATGTCTCTTTGAGATCCTGCTTTCAGCTCTGGATGTATATCCAGAAGTGGAGCGGCTGGATCATATGGTAATTCTATTTTTAGCTTTTCGAGGAACTGCTGTACTATTTTACACGACAGATGTACCATTTTATATTCCCACCAACAGTACACAAAGATTCCAATTTTTTTTTTCCAGGATTTTATTTTTAAGTCATCTCCATACTCAGTGTGGGGCTCGAACTCATGACCCTGAGATCAAGAGTTGCCCACTCCACGCAGTGGGCCAGCTGGGCGCCCCAGGGTTCCAATTTTACCACATCCTCACCTACACTTGTTCTTTTCTGTTAGTTTGGGTTTTTGTTGTTGTTTCTAGCAGCCATCCTCCTGGGTGTGAAGTAGTAGCTCATGGTAACCTTGATGTGCATCACCCTAATGACCAGTGACGTTGAGCATCTTTTCATGGGCTTACTGGCCATCTGTGGATCTTTTCTGGAGAAAAGTCTATTCAGGCCGTGGGCCCAGTTTTGAACTAGCTTGTTTGTTTTCCATTAGAGGGCTACAGTTCTATCTATATTCTGAATTTTAGTCCTTTATGAGAGAGATGATTTGCAAATAGTTTCTTCCATTCTGTGGATCACCTTCTTATTCTGTTAACGGTGTCTTTTTTTTTTTTTTAAGATTTTATTTGTTTATTTGACAGAGACAGAGATAGCGAGAAAGGGAACACAAGCAGGCGGAGTGGGAGAGGGAGAAACGGGCTTCCCGTGGAGCAGGGAGCCCGATGCGGGGCTCGATCCCAGGACCCTGGGATCATGATCCCACAACTCCAAGATCATGACCCGAGCCAAAACCAAGAATCAGATGCTCAATTGACTGAGCCATCTGGGTGCCCAAGCAGTGTCTTTAGATGCACATAATTTTAAATCTTTTTGGAGTCCAACTTGTCTGTTTTTTCTTTTATCACAGAGTTTCATATTACTTTTTAAATGTCACGTATGAGCATTTCCCCCATGTTATTACATTTACTCTCCAAAAACATGAGTTTAATGTCTGCATCATATTCAGGCTGTGAAGGTGCCAGCCCTCTGGGGAGTCATTTGACTATTTTCAATATTATGCCATTTGCCGTCTCCATCAGTCTGTGGACACATCTCTGGCCCCTTGCACTACATTCTGACAAATGAAGCTATTTGGTCAAAACGCAGCCTTTTGTTTGTACACTTGGGTTTTGTGTGTGTTTTGCTTTCTTCCTTCCATGTCTTGAAGACTTTCACTGGTCCCATGACTAAAGCACTAAGTCAAGTGGTTTTTTCCATAGAGATTCAGGCTTCCTTGCAGGGTGGCCCTAAGCCAGATGTGGGCTCCAGACCCCTGGAACCAGGCCATCTCTGATGCTTCAGGGACTATTGTCCTTCTGGACTGCCATGGTGGTCCAGAGTAACCAGGCCAACTCTGCCTATAGCCCAGCCCCTATGGAGATGCTGAGCCTAAAGCTTCGCCGACCAGCCTTTGGTGAGGACATTGACCTCAATGCCACCTTTGATGTCAACACCCCTCCATCCCAGGCCTCCAGCATCCATCATGGCCGTGCCAAGAAGCTCTGCCAAGAGATAGCACGGTAAGTAGTAGTCCCTGGCCCTGTCCACAGCCTCGAGGGAGGATAACGAAGAGGTCTCTGCTGGCCTTGCCCTTGCCACTCCAAGTGGCTGACAGGGCAGTGAGTTTCACCTGGAGTTGGCCATGACTTTGGTTCTGACCACCTCTTCTTCCCTCTCCTGAGTTCTTCTCTTGCTTGTTTTAGTCATCACTATCACCCTTTAAGCAAATGTGCTGTAATGTGAGTTGGAGAGAACACAGGGGTCCCAGTAGGGTCAGGTCTGGGTTGATGATGTTGGGGGATATGTGTGCTCCCCATACCTTGAATGCCTGCCCACCAGAGTCCTGGGCCAGGGACTCCGAACTTTCTCTTCTACTGTGTGCCTCTTGGGCTCATGCTTAGGACCATCTCAAATCATGGAGCCCAGAACTCCATTACCTAAGGGGGTATCCCATGGAGCAGGTGTAAGAAGCTGTGGGGAGTTGCAGGGGGCTGGGTGGGATCTGTACTAGGGGTGTAGAGGACTGGGAATGCCTCCACAGGCATTCCTTAATCAGAGACTTTGGAGATGAGAGAAAGAAATTAAGGTGTTAGGCAGTGAAGGTGGAAGACTACTGGAGAGAGGGCAAAATGGAGAGCCAGCTGGGCTCGCCACCTCTCCCCACCCTCAGGGCTGGATACCTATGTCATACGGTATCAGGCGTGGTAGCCGTGGAAAGCAACCCTTGGGCTGCCGTCAGGACCTACAAGTGCCTAGGGCACTGGTTTCTTGATGTCTCTTTTGCTATAAAGGGTAAGACATTTCTATCATCTTTAGGACTTAAAGGGAGGGTGGGGGAACCCAGGATGTTTCCACCTTGGATCTGCCTCCCCAGGGCCAAACTTGCAGCAAGTGGAGATTCTTCCCATGGTCATCATGTAGCCTCACCACAGGCTATGAGGGCAGGAGTGGAGGGCTCCAGAGCTGACAGGCCCAATCTTGGCTCTGTCCTCGCTTTGAGAAGCCATATGGTCAGAGCTACGTTAACATCCTTTTACCCACCCGGGTAAATACCAGGAGAGGGTATTCAGCTGCTAGTGTTCCTAGGAATTGGATGGAAATACTGTGTCTAGTTCTGGACCTGGGAGTGAATGGCCACGGCCTGGGCCATAATCAGTTCTCCCCCCACACCCTTCCTGCACAGATTATCTAGGAAGATGGCCTAGCCCTGTGTAATGAGAACACTTTCTGAGCTCTCAACCAAGGGTCTTATGGAGCTGGTGGCCCCTCTCTGGGCAGATGCGGCTAAGCCTTAGCTCATGACGTGCCTGCTGCTTGTATGGACATGACTGGGTTTCTTCCTGTGGATGGTGAATCAGCAGGGCCTCCAGCCCCACAAAGAGCCCAGGACATGCTATGGTGCCTAAGGCCTTGGGGAGCATTAGATTTGGCTTGGCTCCAAGTGGAAGCCACAAGACTGGAAAGTGTTTCAGCTTCCCCCTCCCCACTCTGACAGCTGTGATCATGTCCAGCTGTTCAGAGACCTGCACGTGGGGTGGGGCTGACCAATGGGCCTTGGCCAGCACACCGCCATTACAGAAGCCGTGCCCCGTGGTGGCTCCCTAAGGGCTGTGTGCTGAGCCTGGTTTGCCTGGCCTTGTGTCTTGCTCACCTGCCTCTGCCTTCATGTCTTGCTCTCGCAGCTCTCCCATTCTGGACATCCCCAAGAAGATGGCCAAAGGCCCCAAGCAGGTAAGGCTTCCCCGAAGAAGTCAGGCAGTCACCATCCAACCCTTGCCAGGACTGAGTGTGAAGCTGGGCCGCTGAGGGGGCAGGGTCTTGCCAGAGCCCTCTCACTCCTGGCCCAGGACTGAAACACTTTGGAACTACCTGGGAACTCTTCTCATTATCCTTTCTGCATCCGGGTGAGGTGCCAGAAGTCCTGGTCCTGTTCCACTGCCACAACCCGCCCCCTCCTTTGCTGCCACTGAGCTCATCAGGTCTGGCTTTGGGGTCTGCCCTCCAGGAGTCCCAGCTCTCACTGGGCGGCCAGCGCTGTGTGGGAGAGCCAGATGAGGAGCTGGCCAGTGCCTTTCCTGTCTTCATCCGGAATGCCGTCCTCGGCCAGAAACAGCCCAAAAGAGTCAAGGCAGAGCCCTGTCGCAGCACAGATGCAGTGAGTATGGCTTCCCACAAGGGGCAAGTGCCAGTGCTCTTGGGTGGCCAGCCCCCTAGCCTATTAGCCTGGCCCACTCACTTCTTCCTTCTACTTTAGGTAAGGACAGGCTTCGATGGGCTTGGAGGTCGGACAAAATTCATCCAACCTGTATCCTTGTTCTGTAACATTGGGCAGAGCTGAGCTAGCCACACCGTCCCTCACCTGTACCCCCAGCCCCCAGTCTGGCAGTGGCTACAGCCTCAAGTGTGCAGAGCTAGACCTCATTCAGTAGAGTAGAGCTGCCCAGCCCCCAAGCTTAAGCCTTTGCTGCCCAGTCTCTTCTTTAGGCCTCTTCCTTGACATCTTCTTCAGACTGACACATCTACAATCCGCCCACTGCCTGTGAAACCCAAGCCCAAGACTAAGCAGAGAGTGGCGGCGAGACGAGCACTCCCTCCCTCCCAGGCCAAGCTGGACACCTTCCTGTCGTAGTGAGAACAGTGAGCCAGATCAATGGCCAGGTATTGTGCCTCTAAGTTACAGGCCAGGACTGGCTCAGCAGGGGGTGTGGGGGGCATAGCCCCTCTTTTAGGACCAGCCCCAAGGGCAAGGGTAGACAAAAAGATGGGGGTGAGGGTGAGGCCCAGAAGCCTTGCTTTTCCTGCACTCACTGTGCCTGCCCCCCCAACCCCAACTGGGTCTACCATACTGGGCATACTTGTGACTGCTGAAGTGAAACCAGCAGAACTTCCTCCGTGTTGAAGGCTCCTGTTTATAGCCGATGTGCCTGGGCTGCTGCTGGTTCTCAAGACTAAGGTCTTTTGTTGACTGTGTGGACCAAAGTGCCTGGGGCTTCTTGGGCAATTTCAGCCTGCCCAAGCTTCTGCCTGTTTCTGACTTGCTGCTAGGCATGGCCAGAGCTGAGCAGGATGGGGATGGGGGTAGGGAGAGGATGGTTGGGGGGGAGGGGAGATTTCTATGTAAAATAAAAAAGAGTCTTTTCTTCATGGCTCTCGGAATATAAATTTGCATCAACCTTTGACAAACCATTTGGCATAATTTTCTAAAATGGGACCTTCACCTAGACTCAGACTCAGTAGCCCTACCCTGAGGCATGTGCCCCCTCATAGGGCACCAGGAGACCCCAGCAGGAATGAGATCACTGCAGTTGTTTGGTTTTTTTTTAAAGATTTTATTTATTTATTTGACAGAGATCACAAGAAGGCAGAGAGAGAAGAGGAAGCAGGCTCCGTGCCAAGCAGGGAGCCCGATGCGGGCCTCGATCCCAGGACCCTGGGATCATGACCTGAGCCAAAGGTAGAGGCTTTAACCCACTGAGCTACCCAGGCGCCCCTAAATCACTGCAGTTTTGTCTACAGTTTCTAAGCTGGGCACAGGCCAAATGCCATAGGCTGGAAAGCAATTAGGTAAACAGGTATAGCCATACAGGGAAATCCCAGCAAGCAAAATAAATAATCTGTTACCTTTGGGTCTTAACTTCAAGAGCACTTTCTCCCAGACTTTCCCTTATGACCTCTAGCTTGGCTGAGGTCTCCTATACTTCTCTTTCTCACTACTGCGTGGGGGTTCATCTCTCTCTGGGGGGCCCAGAGTGGGCCTGGCACAGGGAATGAAGGTGGGTGCCCACGTGCTTCAGGCCGAGCACGCCCAGGTGCCTCCAGCGTATCCGGAGGGGCCACACAGAGAGAAAGTAATGCTCTTCGTGATGGGAGCCAGATTCTTCTGCTGCTGCCTTGAACCAAGGAAGTTTTGTGAGGAGAAGCACAGCATCGAGTTAGGGGGCCCTCTGTGGCTGCCTAATAGGCTTCCAGGCCAGCCGAGTGATCTTAGCAAACTCCCTACCTCTCAGGGTGTCTCCGCTCCTTTAAACTGGGGACAATAGCCCTAACCTCCCAATCGTGGGAGCCTGATGAGTCAGCTTCGCAGGTTGAGAATTTACGACCCTGAGGAAATAAGTCAGACTCCAAAGACAAATACTGTATGATTTCACCTAAATGAGGAATTTAGAATGGCTAAATTCATAGAGACAGGAGAATAGAATTGAGGTTACCAGGAGCTAGTGCTAGGAGAAAAGGAGGAGTTGTTACTTAATGGTTAGAGAGTTTCTTTTCTTTCCTTTTTTTTTTTTTAAAGATTTTATTTATTTATTTGATAGAGATCACAAGTAGACAGGCAGGCAGAGAGAAAGGAGGAAGCAGGCTCTCCACTGAGCATAGAGCCCGATGCGGGGCTCGATCCCAGGACCCTGAGATCATGACCTGAGCTGAAGGCAGGGGCTTAACCCACTGAGCCACCCAGGCACCCCTGGTTAGAGAGTTTCTGTCGGGTGATTTGTTTTCTTGCTACAAAAGCTTCCCCCAACCATTTATTTTTTTTTAAGGTTTTATTTATTTATTTGACAGAGATATAGCGAGAGAGGGAACACAACCAGGGTGAGCGGCAGAGGGAGAAGCAGGCTTCCTGCTGCGCAGGGAGCCCAGCGTGGGCCTCGATCCCAGGACCTTGAGATCATGACCTGAGCCAAAGGCAGATGCCTAACAACTGAGACGCGTAGCAAACTGAGTTGGGGTGTCTGGGTGGCTCAGTTAATTAAGCATCCAACTATTAATCTCAAGCTCAGGTCTTGATCTCAGGGTCGTGAGTTCAGGCCCAGCATGGAGCCTGCTTAAAAAAAATTTTTTTTTTAAAATTCCAGGGTAGTTACATACAGGGTTATATTAATTTCAGGTGTACAGTATAGTCATTCAACATTTCCATACATTACTCAGGGCTCATCGCAATAAGGGTAATCTTGATCCCCCTCACCTACTTCTCTCACCTTCCCTCTGCCTGGGGTGATTCTAAAGTTTTAGAAATAGATAGTGGTGATGGTTACAAAATAGTAACAAAACAACTATGCTAGACCTAAATGCAAAGACCTAGAAGGAGCAATTGTAATCAACTATTTTAGATCTCTGCTACCAGATCAGACAACTGGGAAAGTACTTGGCAGAGGAAGAGCCGGGCTTGACCCAGCCACCGTCCCTCATTCCTCATGGTGGTGGGGATAGCAGCTCCAGTTGCAAAAGTAGCTGACTGGTGCCGGAGCAGGCAGTGGGTCTGAGTTCATCCCCAGGTAGCTGGTCTCAGAATTCAGTTGAATTACAGGACGTGCAGTTGGCATTGGAGAATTGCTTGGTGGTATGGAATAAAACACACACGTAGGAATTAGTGTCAGAATCCTAAAAAATGATAGAGAAAATCAACAAAACCAAGAGCTGCTTCTCTGAAAGGTCGACAAAATTGGCAAACTTTTAAACAAATTGATTAAGAGAAAAAAGACAAATGATCAAAGTCAAATGAAAATGGGGATGCTGTAACCAATTCTACAGAAATGGAAAGGATTATAGGAGAATATTGTGAAAAACTGTACACCAACAAACTGGATAGCTTAATTGAAATGGACAAATTTGTAGACACACAGAAACTAACAAAACTGACTCAAGAAGAGAGAATGTGAATTGACCTACAACTAGTCAGGGGATTGAACCAGTATTCAAAAAACTCCCAAGATGGGGCACCTGGCTGGCTCAGTCGGTTAAGTGTCTGACTCTTGGTTTTGGCTCAGATCATGATCCCATCCGTCATGGGATGGAACCCTGTGTTGGGGGTGTTGGTCTGCACTCAGTGGGGAGTCTGCTTGGAGATTCTGTCCCTCTGCCCCTCTTCCAATTCACACGTGTACGCAGTCTTTCTTTTAATAAATAAATCTCCTGGCTCCTGGGTGGCTCAGTGGGTTAAAGCCTCTGCATTCGGCTCAGGTCATGGTCCCAGAGTCCTGGGGTCGAGCCCCACATCGGGCTCTCTGCTCAGCAGGGAAGCCTGCTTCCTCCTCTCTCTCTGCCTGCCGCTCTGCCTATTTGTGATCTCTGTCTGTCAAATAAATAAATTAAAAAAAACAACAACAACAAAGAAAAACTCCCAAGAAAGAAAAACCCAGAACAAGAAGCTTCACTGGCAATTCTATCAAAAAAATTTTAGGGGCGCCTGGGTGGCTCAGTGGTTTAAGCCTCTGCCTTCGACTCAGGTCATGATCCCAGGGTCCTGGGATCAAGCCCCCACATTGGGCTCTCTGCTCAGTGGGGAGTCTCTCTGCCTGCCTCTCTGCCTACGTGTGATCTCTGTCTCTGTCAAATAAATAAATAAAATCTTTTAAAAAAATGGGCAAGAGAGGATGAGATGCCACCTTGCACCTGTCAGAATGGCTGAAATTAACAACACAGGAAACAACAAATGTTGGTGAGGATGCAGAGAAAGGGTAACCCTCTTGCAATGTAGGTGGGAATGCCAAATTGTGCAGCCACTCTGGAAAACAGGTTCCTCAAGGGGCGCCTGGGTGGCTCAGTTCAGCATCTGCCTTTGGCTCAGGTCATGATCCTGGGGTGCTATGATGGAGCCCTGCATCGGGCTCCTTATTCTGTGGGAAGCCTCCTTCTCCCTCTCCCATTCCTCCTGCTTGTGTTCCTTCTCTGGCTGTCTCTCTCTCTCTCAAATAAATAAAATCTTTAAAAAAAAATGGAGGTTCCTCAAAAAGTTGAAAATATAAGTACCCTGTGACCCAGCAGGTGCACTACTAGGGATTTACCCAAAGGATACAATACTACAGGTCTGAAGGTGTACATGCACCCTTTGTTCATAGCAGCATTATCAACAATAGCCAAACTATGGAAAGAACCCAATGTCCATTGACTGATGAATGGATAAAGAAGATGTAGTATATACACACAATGGAATATTACTCAGCCATCAAAAGGAATGACATCTTGCCATTTGCAAGGACATGGAAAGAGCTACAGTGTATTATGCTAAATGAAATAAGTCAGAGAAAGACAAATATATGATTTCACTCATACATAGAATTTAAGAAACAAAACAGAAGAACATAAGGCAGAGAGTGGGGGAAATAAGCCATAAGAGACTTTTTTTTTTTAAAGAGTTTATTTATTTATTTGAGAGAGAGAGAGCATGAGCAGTGGCAGGGAAGGGGAGGAGGGTACAGGAGGGTGAGCAGGGAGCCTGACAAGGGGCCCAATTCTAGAACCCTGAGATCATGACCTGAGCCAAAGGCAAATGTTTAACCAACTGAGCCACCCAGGCGCTCCACCATGAGACTCTTAGAGAACAGACTGAGGATTGACGGAGTGAGGGAGGTGAGGGGATGGGCTAGAAGGGTGACAGGTATTAAAGAGAGCACTTGTGATGACCCCTGGGTGTTGCACGTAAGTGATGAATCACTGAATTTTCCTGAAACAAATATTGTACTGTATGTTAACAAGAATTTAAATAAAAATTTGAGGAAAAAGGGCACCTCAGTGGCTCAGTGAGTTAAGCCTCTGCCTTCAACTCGGGTCATGATCTCAGGGTCCTGGGATCGAGTCCCGCGTCGGGCCCTCTGCTCAGCAGGGAGCCTGCTTCCTCCTCTCTCTGCCTGCCTCTCTGCCCACTTGTAATCTCCTTCTGTGTGTCAAATAAATAAAATCTTTAAAAATTTTTTTTGAAGACAAAAACGGACAAAAGGGGGCGCCTGGGTGGCTCAGTGGGTTAAAGCCTCTGCCTTTCGCTCAGGTCATGATCCCAGGGTCCTGGGATCGAGCCCCGCATCGAGCTCTCTGCTTGGCAGGGAGCCTACTTCCTCCTCTCTCTCTGCCTGCCTCTCTCCCTACTTGTGATCTCTATCTGTCAAATAAATAAATAAAATCTTTAAAAAAAAAAAACGGACAAAAGACTGCAATAGACATTTCTTCAAAGACGCTGAGTGGCCAATAAGCACATGAAAGATATTCAATATCATTAAACATTAGGGAAGTATGAATTAAAACTACCCTGAGATACCACCTCACACCCATTGGGATGGCTAGCATCTAAAAAACGGAAAACAAGTGTTAGGAAGAATTTGGACAAATTGGAACCCTTGTGCACTGTTGGTGAGAATGTCAAATGGTACAGCCACTCCGCAAAACAGTATGGCAGCTCCTCAAAAAACTAAAAATAGAATTACCATATGATCCAGCAATTCCTCCTCTGCGTATTTACTCAAAAGAACTGGAAGCAGGGTCCTGAAGAGAGATTTGTACCACCATGTTCATAACACCATTATTCACAATAGCTAAAGAATGGAAGCCCCCGAAGCATCCATCCCCCAGTGAATGAATAAGCAAAATGTGGTACATACATCTAAGGACTATGATGTGGCTCTAAAAAGGAAGGAAATTCTGTAATATATTAATATATAATATATATTATATATATAATATATATCAAGGATGGACCTTGAAGATATTTGCTAAATGAAATAAACCAGCCAGAAGAAGACAGTCTGGCCCTGATTTCTGTACCCAGTGCTTATGACACTCCCAGTAAATGGAAACAAGTCAAATGTCCATCTGCAGTGACTGGATAAACAAATCATGATATAGTCATATGATGGGATATTTTTCAGCCGTAAGAAGGAACGAAGTACTGATACATGCTATAATTTGGATGACCCTCAAAAACACGCTGAGTGAAAGAGAGCAGATATCAAAGGTCACATTTTGTATGATTCCTTTTACGGAAACATCCAGACTATGTAAGTCCCTGGAGGCAGAAAGAATCTAAGTATTTGCCGGGGGATCGGGGTAGGGGATGAACAGTCACTAATGCGGTGGGGGTTGTTCGTAGGTTATGAAAAATTTTGAAACTACAGAGAGTTGATAGCTGCATAACTTTAACACTTTAAAATGGTTATTTTAATGTTATATGAATTTTACCTCAATTTAAAAAAAGGGGAGGCTGGGCGCCTGAGTGGCTCAGTGGGTTAAAGCCTCTGCCTTCGGCTCAGGTCATGATCTCAGGGTCCTGGGATTGAGCCCCGCATCGGGCTCTCTGCTCAGTGGGGAGCCAGCTTCCTCCTCTCTCTCTGCCTGCCTCTCTGCCTACTTGTGATCTCTGTCTGTCAAACAAATAAATAAAATCTTAAAAAAAGGGGGGGGGGCCTGGGTGGCTCAGTCATTGAGCGTCTGCCTTTGGCTCAGGTCATGATCCCAGGGTCCTGAGATCGAGCTCTGCTTCGGGGTCCCTGCTTTGTGAGCCTGCTTCTCCCTCTCCCTCTGCCTGCTGCTCCCCCTGCTGTTCTCTCTTTCTCTCTGTTAAGTAAATAAATGAAATCTAAAAAAAAAAAAAAAAAAGAATCCATGACCACATCTGGTTTAGCTGTTGTGGAGTTCTTTTTATTTATTTATTTGACAGAGAGGTCACAAGTAAGCAGAGAGGCAGGCAGAGGGAGAGAGAGAGGAGGAAGCAGGCTCCCCGTCAATCAGAGAGCCTGATGCGGAACTCGATTCCAGTACCCTGAGATCATGACCTGAGCAGAAGGCAGAGGCTTTAACCCACTGAACTACCCAGGTGCCCCTGTTGTGGAGTTTTATGGAGACCTATGGTCCACCCTCCAGAGAACTGGCCCCAAGTTCCTAAGGAGGCAAAAGGGCACATCTCTGGGGGATGGGTACACAAGACCTCTACTGTTTTTGCAACGTCTTTTGAGTCTGTAATTATTTCAAAATAAAAGTTGAAAGGAAAAGTAAGGACACACATGATCACAGCTGCTCCATGGGTGCCACTCTGAGGTCCGGCGCTCAGAGACTGACCATTCTCTTTGAGTCCCAGGACTCATTCCCTGACTGGCCACCTAGGACTGCTGTCTGTTCTGAGCTGGGGGAATCCTTATCCTCAAGAGTGGGCCCAGGGCCAAGTAGGCACTCCCAAAGATGTCAGGCTTCACCTGGATCTGTGCTTTGGGCTCTGCGGATGGGGCAACGTAAGCCTCACAAGCTCCCACAGCCTCTGGAATGGGACCAGCTCTGTCCTGTGTTAGGGACCAGGTGAGTCCTCAGGACACGGGGGCTCCTGCCAGCACTCTGTGGGCAGGAAGCCCTTTCAGACATCGACAATGAGGGGGGTGGGGCCCGAGGTTTGGGACATTTAGGAACCTACAGGAGACCATGCCCTCCAGCCCACCTGCGTCCCTTCCATGGCTCCTGTCCTCAAGACAGATACCTGCTGGAGCACCTGGGGGGCTCAGCTGCTTGAGCACCCAACTCTCAGTTTCAGCTCAGGTCATGATCTCATGGGTCCTGGGAGGGAACCCTGCGTCCTTGGGCTCCCTGCTCAGCTGGAAGTCTGCTTAAAATTCTCTCTCTCTGGTCCTCCCCCAACTCACATGCACCTGCTCTCTCTCTCTCTCAAATAAATCTTAAAAAAAGAAAAAGATACCTGCTTTCTCAGAGGCCAAATATCCTAGAGTTCCATCCCACTTTGCCTGTGCCCTCCAGCTGCCAGATCTCTCTGGAGGCAGGACCAGGAGCTGGCTCAGTCTAGTTTCACTTTCTCTTTCCCTGAAATGACAGAAAAGCCAGGAAGAAAGCTGTGAGCAGTAGTGTCCTTCACTCCCGGAAACTTAGTGCATCTTTGCACTGGCTGCCGTTGGCTGCTGGTCTCCGCGGACACAGCCTCCCACACAGTGACCCTGTCTATAAGAGCTGCAGCCTGTCGTCTTGCCTCCCGCCTGAGGATGGGTGTCTTGGAGACCGACAAGCTGCTGGATGAGCAGCTGTACTCACGGCAGCTGTGAGGCCAGAGGTGGGGAAGGGAGTGGGGTGGCCTCCTGACTTCTGGCCTCCCACTGCCTACCTTCTCATTGACCCTCCACAGGTATGTGCTGGACTTGCCGGCCATGCAGAGGATTCGGGGAGCCAAGGTCCTGCTATCGGGCCTTCAGGGCCTGGGGGCCGAGGTGGCCAAAAACTTGGTCCTGATGGGTGTGGGCAGCCTCACGCTGCATGACCCCCACCCCACCTGTTGGTCTGACCTGGCTGCCCAGGTAAGGGACATGGGAGGGGTACTATGGGTTCCCAGGCCAGGGTGGGGGTGGGGCCCAAGAGAAATCCCCTTGCTCGAGGCACACTGGGTCTTGCCCTAGTTTTTCCTCTCCGAGAAGGACTTGAAAAAGAGTAGAGCTGAGGCATCTCAGGAACCTGTGGCTAAGCTCAACGGCAGCGTCCAAGTGTGCGTGCACACAGGCGACATCACTGAGGAGCTGCTGCTGGACTTCCAGGTACCATCCCTGCCCCGCTCTCTAGGTAAGGCGGGTCCCTTCCTCTGGCCCTGCGCTGAGCAGCGGGTCTGGCCCTGCTGATCATGGGGTCCACCCAGGTGGTGGTGCTGACTGCCTCGAAGCTGGAGGAGCAGCTGAAGGTGGGCGCTTTATGTCACAAGCTCAAAATCTGCTTTCTGGTGGCCGATACTCGGGGCCTTGTGGGGTGAGTGAGACTCCCTGCCTGACCTGCCACAGCACAGGTGGCAACTGGCCTGGTCCTGTCCCTGGGGCTGGCCAGATCCCCAGGCTTGCTCCTGTGCCCCTCCGCCCCCAGCCCCGGGCCTGTCCTAGCATCCCCTCCTGATTGCAGCCCCCAGTCCCACCCTCTGCTTCCTCCACCCTAGTCTCCACACCTGCTCCAATAATTCCCTCAAGTTCCAGCTTCCAAGCCTCTTCCAGCATTCCCTTCCCCAGGGCTGACCTTCTGGTCTGTGCCTAGTGTCTCCCACCCTTAGCAGCAAGCACGGTGAGTAACTGCTGGGCTGGCTCAGTGACCCTGCCACCCCACCACAGGCAGCTGTTCTGTGACTTCGGCGAGGACTTCACCGTGCAGGACCCTACAGAGGCAGAGCCTCTGACAGCTGCCATCCAGCACATCTCCCAGGTGGGTGCTGAAGTGTGGGTGCTCAGCTGCTGACCAAGCGGGGGCACCCCTGAGCCAAGCCACCTCTTTTGCAGGGCTCCCCTGGAATCCTCACTCTGAGAAAAGAGGTCGATGTCCGCTACTTCCGCGATGGGGATCTGGTGACTTTCTCAGGCATTGAGGGCATGGTTGAGCTCAACGGCTGTGATCCCCGGCCTATCCGCGTGCAGGGTAAGCCAACCCACTCAGCCCTCAAGCCCCCACCCCGGGGTGGGGGGTACACGCAGCCTGGTCCTTGGGCATAGGTTCTCCCTCCACCTTCCTCAGGGTGGAGCAAGGTCAAGGGCAGAGGCACAAGACAGGATATGGTATGAAGAACAACTCAGGTTCAGAGGTCATACTGACGAGGCTGGATCTCCCCCAGAGGACGGAACCTTGGAGATTGGGAACACAGCAACTTTCTCCCCTTACTTGCGTGGTGGGGCCGTCACTGAGGTCAAGAGATCCAAGACTGTGAGCCATGTGAGTGCAAGTGCATCTGAGATGGGGGAGCTTGGGAACCTCAAGGGCCCCACAGTGTTCTGAACCTGACCCTGAGCTGAGTACCTGTTACAGAAGCCCCTGGATGTAGCCCTCCTCCAGCCCCGTGTGGTGGTGCAGGGTTCAGAGGAAACTCACCGTGCCCGCTGCCTACATCAGGCCTTCCGTGCACTGCACGAGTTCCAGAGCCTCCATGGCCGCCTGCCCCAGCCGTGGGATCCTGTGAGTGGCCCCACTGCTTCTCCCCCGAGCCTATCTTATTGGGGTCCCACCTACCAGGAAGCAACAGTGATTCTCTCACAGACTCGAGTTATAAACCCAGAGGCAGCTTCCCACTTACATAAAGGAAGCGACAGCACTGTCTTTGGACCAGAGACCGGGTCCCTGAAAGTATTAGGCACAAGGCTTGGGGACCCTGGCCGCCTCCTCCCCCCTCAGTTCTGGGCTGAAATGTCTACCCACGTTGGCGAAGTCTCTGCAGGTACTGTCTAGGCATCCTTTGGTGGGCCGCACAGTCTGAGAGCTGGTTTGGGCCTTCATGCTTAGGCACTGCTCCCTCTTCTGTGGAATGGGGGGATGGCTTCATGAAGGGTTTGAGTGGGGGAGAGAGCCCAGGCCAGGGCTGCCATGCCCACAGAGTTCTCCTCCACAGGCTGATGCAGAGAAGGTGGTGGGTCTGGCCCGGTCCCTGGAACCGCTGAAGGGGACAGAAGGGGAGCCGCTGGAAGAACTGCTGGATGAGGCTCTAGTGCAGACAGTCGCCCTGAGTAGTGCTGGTGCCTTGAGCCCCATGGCAGCCATGCTGGGTGCGGTGGCTGCCCAGGAAGTGCTGAAGGTGGGCAGAGGCACAGGCAGGATGAGACTGGGAAGGGTGTGGAGATCTGTGTGGGTTCAGGAGGGTGCCAGTAGCAGACAGCAGCCCTGGCGACTTCACTGGTCTGGTGAAGCCCAGCCAGGATCGAAGGCAGCTTGGAGCTGGCAGGAGTCCTACCCTGAAGTTCTGGCCTCTAGGCAATCTCCAGGAAGTTCATGCCCCTGGACCAGTGGCTTTACTTTGATGCCCTCGATTGCCTTCCAGAAGATGGGGAGTCCCTTCCCACACCGGAGGACTGTGCGCCGGTAAGAACCTAGGGTAGGGCTGCAAGCCTTCTCCAAACTTCAGACCAGGGAAGGAGAAGGAACAACAGTCCAGAAATCCTGACTTGGAAAAGTCGGCGTGAGAGGGAGGCACAGCACAGCCATCACTGAGCCCTGTCTGTGTCCCCTAGAGACGTTGCCGCTATGATGGGCAAATCGCAGTGTTTGGGGCTGGTTTTCAGGAGAAGCTGAGCCGGCAGCACTACCTGCTGGTGAGCTTTGTGGCCCAGCTGGGAGATGTCTGTGGGAGGGCCACGCCAGGCCCTCCAGCTAAGGCTGCTCCTGCTGGCAGGTGGGTGCTGGAGCTATCGGCTGTGAGCTGCTCAAAGGTTTTGCCCTAATGGGCCTGGGGGCCGGGGACAGCGGGAGCGTGACCGTTGCCGACATGGACCACATAGAGCGCTCCAATCTCAGCCGTCAGTTCCTCTTCAGGACCCAGGACATTGGTGTGAGTGCTGGGCCCTATGCATCCCAGACTGTCCGCGGTGCGCCCCCCTCAACACCAACCCACCCACACCCAACATCTTCCTGTTCTCTTCTCAGAGGCCCAAGGCAGAGGTAGCCGCAGAGGCCACTCGTCGCCTGAACTCACACTTGCAGGTGACCCCACTCACCCACCCGCTGGATCCCACGACAGAGCATATCTACGAGGACAACTTCTTCTCCCATGTGGATGGCGTGGCTGCTGCCCTGGACAGTTTCCAGGCCCGTGAGTGGAAACTTGACACTCAGCCCCTTATTCAAGGCCGTGCCGGCCCCACTCCTGACCCTCTGCCCCCTTGCTAGGCCACTACGTGGCTGCTCGCTGCACCCACTATCTGAAGCCACTGCTGGAGGCGGGGACACAGGGCACCTCAGGCCATGCTTACGTGTTCGTGCCACATGTGACTGATGTCTACAGAGCGCCTCCCTCGGGTTTAGCTGCTGAAGGGGCTACCTACCCTGTCTGTACCCTGCGGTACTTCCCCAGCTCAGTCGAGCACACCTTGCAGGTAGGAAGCACCCCAGAGACCCCCCCACCCCACCCAGCTCCACCCCTAGCTGCAGACCTCCTCCCCGCCTGACACGTTATGGTGACTCTCTGCCCCACAGTGGGCCCGGGACGAGTTTGAGGGGCTCTTCCGTCTGTCTGCTGAGACCATCAATCGCCACCAAGAGTAAGGCCACCAAGAGGGTGTGGATGGGAGTCCAGAGCCCCTAGGGTCAGAGTCTTCAGGGCTTAGCCTCAAACCTCCTCTCTCTGCAGGGCACTCGCTTCTCTGGCAGAAACAGATGGGCCGCAGGTGCTGACCCTGCTGGAGGAGGTGCTGGGTGTCCTGAGACAGCGTGCACAGACCTGGAAAGACTGTGTGGTGTGGGCCCTGGGCCACTGGCAACGACGCTTCCATTATGGCATCAGGCAGCTGCTGAGCCATTTCCCACCTGATAAAGTGGGTGTCTAGGGATCAGGAGGCGGAGGGTGTGGGAGGACCAGACTGAGCCCAACAGCCTCCCTTCCCCTAGGTGCTAGAGGATGGAAATCTTTTCTGGTCTGGTGGCAAACAGTGTCCCAAGCCTTTGGATTTTGACGTCAGTCAAGTGAGTGGGGTCCCTTGGGAACTCCAAGGTGGGGATGTGACCCCCCAGAGCCGAGGTAGGCACCTCTGTATTCTGCAGAAGGCCACAGGTGCTGAAGATGTCGTGCCACATTTGTGCATCTGTGGGTGTCCTCGTGTGAGACCGAGGCAGGCACTCCAGTGGCTCCACAAATGGCCGGTGCCTCCCACCCCACGCACCTGAGCATGCTCACTCACACCCACGCATCTGCGCATGCTCTTGGTCTGACCGCAGGACACACACCTCCTCTACGTGCTGGCAGCTGCTAACCTGTATGCCCAGATGCACCGGCTCCCTGGCTCCCGGGACCAGACGGCGCTCAGGGAACTACTGGAGTCGCTGCTGCTGCCTGTGCCCCAGGCCTTAGCCCCCATCTCTCCTAGTGACCTGGAACTAGCTGGGGCTTCTGCTGAGTTTGGTGAGGTCCCTGGGTCTGGCCCCCTGTGCTGCCCTCCAAAGGCCTAGCCCTGTCCTAAGCCTAAGCTACAGAAGGAAGACGGGGCCTGGGGGCTCTGCTGCCAATTCTCTCTCAGGCCCTCTGACCTTGCTTCTTTCGAGGTTTGGGCTCATCCTCTAGCCCCTCAGTAGGCCCTCTCCCTGCTGCCCACACCCCCACACCCCTATTCCCATGGCAGATTTTCAGCAAAAAAGACTCCAGAAACCACTGGGCCCCGGAGAGTCCCCAGCTATGGTTCCCAGCTGAGGACAGAATTCCGTAGGTGCACGCACACGCGCAGGGCTCGGGCTGCTGGACAGACTGCAGCGCCCATCAGGGGATCTCTCCGAACGTAGTCAGTTTAGGCTTAGGGAAGAGCAAGACTAGGCACCAGCTCCAGGGAGAGGGCGGGAGGTGGGTGCTGAGAACTGCCTGTCACCCCCTTCCTCTGCCAGGCCCTGAGCAGCTCAAGAAGCTGCACCAAGTGCTGAAGGTCTGGAACAGGAGCCCTCCCCTGGAGCCCCTGAAGTTCCAGAAGGTGGGAGCACAAGCAGGGGTGAGGGGCAAGCTGGGGAGGTTGTTGGGGAAAGTCAAGAGCTAAGAAGGTGGCTTTGGAGTTCCCTTGGCCTGAATTATCCTCCCGGCAGGAACCCCAAAGCAGATCACCTTCCCTGAGCCTCTGCTTCCTCATCTGATAAGGGAGGCCCATGTCAGCATCCCCCACCCCCACCCCCAGAACTGGGGAAGACCTGTGCGGGGACACGCAGTCAGCCATGGTGAGGGAATCTGAGGCCATGTTAACTCTCACATGGACAGGACAATGATAGCAACTTCCATGTGGATTTTGTGGCAGCGGCAGCAAGCCTGCGAGCTCAGAACTATGGGATCCCCCCTGCCAACCGCTCACAGGTAACTCTGCCCCCTGGGGCTCAGGCCCGGAGGTGGGATCAAACCCTAACCCTACACCTCAGGCCCAGAGCAAATCTCCTGTCCTTGGCAGAGCAAGAGAATCGTGGGCCAGATTATCCCAGCCATTGCCACCACCACAGCAGCTGTGGCAGGCCTGGTGGGCCTGGAACTATACAAGGTGGTGGGCGGGCCACGGCCCCTCCGTGCCTTTCGCCACAGCTACCTGCATCTGGCCGAAAACCGCTTCGAGCGCTGGGAGCCTTGCGCCCCGGCTGTCCAGAAGGTGAGCCCTTCACACTCCACCCCCCCGCCAGGCCTGGGTTTTTCCTGTACCTACCAAAACGGGCTTTCCTCTGGCTCTGGGCTCACACCAGAACCCAGACTCTGGGGGAGTCCTTAAGACTCCCTCCAGCCAGCTTCCTGCTGTGAAGCCAGACTGGGACCTGTCAGACACAGGAAGCAGCCATCAGCTTCCCCCACCCCTCACCCCTCACCCCTCCCCTGCCCTGGGTCTGGGGGTTGCTGCAGCTTTAACTCATTAGCGGAGTCAGACATGCCTCACAGCCTCCTCCTTGTAGTAGAGCCCCTAACGGGGGAGGTGGTAGGGAGGGGGCACTAGAGCCCTAGCCCCAAACAGAGCCTAATTTCTGCCCCCGCAGGGCATGGGGACCCTGGCCCACCCCCTCCAAGCTGAGTTAAAGGGCACTGAGCTCACTGCCACGGGTGGGGATGCGTGCGTTAGTTTTGTGTGTGTGAGTGCACAGGGGTCTGGGCATACTTGGCACTGTGGCGTGTGGGCATGGAGGGAGCATGCGTGTACATCTGTGTGCCAGATGGGAGTACAAGGCTCTTCTTCGCTGTGGGCGTACATGGGTGTGCATGTGAGTACACATGCAGGCGTTCCTGGTCTTGTGTGTGTGTGTGTGTGTGTGTGTGTGTGTGTGTGTGTGTTCCTCCAAGTGCAGGGCTGTGAATGCCCCTGGCTGTGCGCCCAGGCTCGGCAGTAGTTGGCATTTTCTCGGGGCACGGGAGAGGGGGTGGAGAGAATGCCCTCACCAGGGGAGAGGGGAGAGGTCATGGGCCAGCACTGGGCTTTTGCTGAGCAGGCCTGGGGTCCCTCAGGGCACAGTACACAGAGCTCTTTTGTGAAGGGCCTCTCCTCCGGCTAGCACATAAGCTCCTTTGTCTATGGTGGAGGGGGAAGGGGCAGAGGATGGTCCCCCCCCAACTCACCTCTGGCCTAGTCTCAGCTTGACCCCACTGTGCTTTCTGGGGGAGCTGGCAGAGCCCCCTTCCTGGCCCCTGGTCCCCTGCCACCCTCAGCTCCAGGCACTAGAACCCCAAGACTCTTGAAATAGGGAAGGAAAGGGGACAGGAAGAGGAGGCCTCTGTGGACTGTGTCCCTGCTGGGGTCTCTCAGCCAGTGGGGCCCTAGTGATCATTGTGCCCCTTGATCCTCTGTGCCCATGTAGTCCAACACCCTGGCAATACGGAATGATGGGAGGGGGGCAGGATGTCCCCCCCCACCAGCTCCCAGCCTTGTGTTTGAGGCTCAAGCAGCTTTATCAGTGACTGCAGTGGCCCTGCTTCTGCTTCCTCAGGAAACAATGCCCCCCCACACACACACACATGCACACACAACCCGCCTGCGTGATGGATTGCCTGTTTCCCTGTGCGGGGGCCCCATAGCCCCATTTCCTGTGCTGGCCCCAGCATAGGCGGGGAGGGTGCTGGGACTCTGGGCCCAGATCCCACCTTCCAACCCCACCCCCCTGGCTTCTGTTTCCTGCCTCTAGTCCAGCTCCTCCTCTAGGAAAGGGGCCATGAGCTGCTGGTAATGGGTAGGGGGAGGGTGTATGTGAGAAGCCTCTCACTGCCCTCCCCATCCAGTTACATCCCCTGACATGGACCTGGACCTGTTGGAACCGCCTGGAGGTGCCCGCTGGGCAGCCAGAGAAGACCCTGAAGTTACTGCTGGCCTATCTCGAGGTGAGCCCCATCCCTCCCTGCCTTTAGGCCGGGCATGACCTGGCCTAGCTGGCCCCCTTACCTATCTCTCTCTAGGAGCAATTTGGGCTGAGGGTGAGGATGCTGCTGTTTGGGAAGGCCCTGCTCTACTCGGCAAGGTGGTCGCCTGAAAAGCAGGCCCAGCGCTTGGCTCTCAGGTAAGCCCACACCAGGCTTCAGCTGGGCCTTGTTCTGTTCCTGGAGGCTGGCTTTGGGACACATGACGCCTTTCCTCTTCCCAACCCCGTTTGGGCCCCTCACACCCTCCTGAGGCTTTCTTTTGCCAAATGGAGCCAGCAAATGGGCTGGGGGTGGGGTGAGGACCGAAAACCTGAGGAGGGGCCTCCCAGCTGCCTGCTTGGCTAGCCCCATCAGCTCCTCCACGCCCCGCTAAGCCCCCCTTTCACAGCCCACTCCCAGGGGACTCGCAGCTTCCTGCCTCCTGCCCGCCCTGCCTGCTGCTCCTAAAATAGTTTCAGATGTTTCCGGTCTTGAGCTGCTCCTGCCCCCAGCTTGAGCTCCTTATGGCCCATCAGCACCCTCGGGTCCATCCCCGGTCACTCTGTCTCCCGCTGCTCACCTAGCCAATCACCCCCAACCCCTTCCCTGCCACACTACCAGGGTGACGGAACTGGTGCAGCAGGTGACAGGCCGGATGCCTCAGCCAGGGCAGCGGGTGCTGGTGCTGGAGCTCAGTTGTGAGGGTGAGGAGGAGGACACTACCTTTCCACCCCTGCACTACCAGTTAGCTGTGTGACAAGACAGCAGCCCTGTCCTCCGGCTCCATGGAGCCCTGCATCCCGAACCTACAGTAGGCACTCAATAAATGCTTGTTGCAGGAGGGTGTAAATGGAGATGGATGATGAAACGGGGCAGTAATGCACAGGGCGTCTGACATGGACGTGAAGGGGACCCCTGCAGGGAGAGAAAATGCTCTCTAGATTCGCCTGCCTAGACTGTGCCTCAAAGGGCTGGGGCCACCTCATAGACCCTCAGGGGCATGGAACCAGGATAGTCCAGAGAAAGGCCTTTATTGTCCCAGGCTGGAGGGCAGGGTCAGAGGTAGCTGACATCATTGCAGATGATGGGTTGGCGGCTGCGGCAGCTCATGAGGGCTGCAAATCGTGAGACGTCTGCAGGCAGTTCAGGTTCCGGGCGAGGTGGGCACGATAGTCTCTTTCCTGCCATGGCCGCCCTGCGTGCCCTGGCCAGCTGGCGCCGCAGCTGCTCCGAGAGCCCGAGCAAGAACTGGGGGGGCCGGGCACGGGCACGGGGCCCACCTCCATCGTCCCCCTCACCCGCTGCCTCTGGCAGCTCCATCCAGTTGTGCACCAAGTCGGCAAAACAGTTGTCGCCCAGCACCAGGGGCTGGCGACTGCGACCTCTGTTCAGCAGGGCTGCTGTCCAGTCTTCAGCTTCCAGCCCCCGCCAATGCTCCAGGCAGGCATCCGGGGTAGACTTGGGCCGTGGTCGGGGGGCAGGTGGTGCACTGGCCCCAGGAACTCTGCTGGGCAGGGGAATGCCACTGGCCGAGAGGCGCTGTCTACGCAGGGGCCATGCTGCAGGTGCTGGGTGCTGGAGTACCGGCAGTTCTTCCTCTCTCCACGTGCTGCTCGACACTTCAGAGAAGCCAGAGTCCCAGTCCAGGGCATTCTCCCTGGGGCTCCCCAAGACAGCACCCTTGTCGCCTATCACCACACCTTCTTCCTCCTCTTCCACACAGCAGACTGAGTCCTCATCCAAGGCATCTGCGGCCCTGGGTTGGTGGCGGAGCAGAACACGTGGGCCGGGTTTGGGGGGTGGTGGAAGGGGGCCAGACATGGGGGGTGAGCCTGTGTCCCGGCCACACAGCTGTGGAGGAAGAGAAGGCCCAAGTTGGAGGGGGAAGCACTTGTCACCCCTGCCTGTCTGGCCAGACCAGTCCCCAAACAGAAGGCCCAGGAGCGCTGGCTAGGCCTGCAGGCCTGGGAAGCCAGCCTCCAGCGGGCACCGGGCCGGTATGGGGGTCCTGGCACACGTAGCTCGTGTGGCTCCCATCAGCCGACCTGGTGGCAGTCTGGCAGGCTGCAGCACGCAGAGCTGGGCAAGTCAGTACCCGCCACCAGGGCGGGAGGCAGGGTTGCGGGCCTGCCTGCATCGGGAAGTAGGTCTTGTTCAGGGCTGGGGGTGGGGGAGCATCCCTGCTTCCTGAGGGATTCAGCCCCCCAAAGCTCACAGCCTCTTTCAGAAAAAGAGCACTTGCTGGGTGAGGGTAGGGGAAGGAGGTACAGGTCAGTCTGGGGTAGAAGGCATCCAAACAGCGCCAGCACTTCTTTACTCCCTCGCAGGCCCCTGATCCGTCCCCAAACAAGTTTCTCCCCGCCAACTCCCTCCGCCACCCCGGCAGCAAGGCCAGCTGGGCGGCTGTTACTTGATGCCCAATGCAGCTCCCAACCGTCCGAAACCCGATGCGGGCCATCTGGGCCATCTGCGCCACCCCGCCCCCATCCTGCCTCAGCTGGGCACTCGGGGCGGCCCCCTACCCGTGTGTCGTTCGGGCCGGACGGCAGCGGGGCACCCCACATGCGTCCTCACAAGCCACACCCGCTCCCAAGCCTCACCAGTTCCCAGCGGAGCTGGCTCAGGAAGCTGTCAAGCCGAGCGCTGTGCATGCCCGTGCCAGAGCCCCCGCCAGGCCTGCCAGTTCCTCTTCGAACTCCAGCGGGAGCGGCGCGGAGAGGGCCCAGCGGGCCGGCCAGCGGCGCCCCGGCCCTCCGCCTGGCTCCGCGGCTCCTCGCTCTCCGCAGCTCCGGCCGCCGCCGCCGCCCCAACATCTGGCAGCAGCGCCCCGCCCCTGGTGCCGCTGCCAATGGGGGCGGGGCGGGGCTGAAGGGCCCCGCCCCTCGGGCCAGGCCGAGTGGGTGGGTGAGCCTGACACCCGCTCCCCACTTCTCTGCAGCTCTGGAGGGAGAGGCGGGGCTGTAGCTGAAAGCCGGGCGGGTCCTGCCTGGGGCTCCCCCACACCCTGGGCGGTTCGCTGCATGACCCAAGACAAGGCGATTCCCCGCGGTAGCCTCAGCTTCCCCGTTTTTCCCGGGATAGGACTGCGGTCTCCCCAGCAGGAGCTCCTTGAGCGCGCGGATCCCCCCAGCCACGCCCACGTGCGGACAGAGCTACCCCAGCCGTCGGACCTAGCCTTGCTGTAGCCCACTCCAGGCGCGAACCACTGAGTCCGTTCCTGGAGGGGCCTCGACAAACCCTGGAAATGATGGGTCCGGCCCCTCTAAGGACTCGGGGAGCACAGGACCTCGCGGCGGCATAGGAGAGGGACTCCAGCCAAGACCCAGCCCCACGTCTGGCAGAGCTAGGCAGGGCCGCCCTCTAGTGGGGAGCGCGGTTAGCGGTGATTACCTCTGCGACACCCGCACTCCCTTTGCCCGCACCACAAGCCAACCTAGAGTGCAGGGGGTTAGGGCGGCACTATCTGTCCGGTCAGAGCCCATGCCTGGAGGTCGCTCCACGATCGGAGGCTAGGTTTCAGGATGCAGTCTAACTTGAGACAGACTAAACAACTCAGTAGGCAAAAACAAAACAAAACAAAACAAAAAAAACCAGCGGGAATGAGGGTGGACAGGCTAGTCTGGGAGAGGGGACTCACAGAGGAGGTAGCAGTCCGTATGGGACCTGAATGAGCCATCATGCGAGATAAAGAAGGGTATTCTAGGGGCACCTGAGTGGTTCAGTAGCTTAAGCGTCTTGACTCTTTTTTTTTTTTAATTTTTATTTATTTATTTGACAGAGAAGTCACAAGTAGGCAGAGAGGCAGACAGAAGGGGAGGGGGACCAGGTTCCCTGCAGAGATCATGACCTGAGCCAAAGGCAGAGCCTTAACCCACTGAGCCCAGCCCACTTAACCCAGGCACCCATGTGTCTTGACTCTTGATTTCCTCTTGACTCTTGATTTCCTCTGAGGTCATGATCTCAGGGTGGTGAGATGGAGCCCGAAGTTGGGCTCCATGCTGAGCGGGGAGTCTGCTTAAGATTCTCTATCTCCCTCTGCACCTTCCCCCATGGTCTCTCTCACTCTCAAAAAAAAGGAGGGGGGACAAAAAGACGGGTATTCTAGGCAGAAGCATCAGTCAGTTGAAGGCCTTGAGAAGAGAGGGGTTGCACAGGGCTTAACATAAAGAAGGCCTAGGTGTCTCGATGGTGGTAGTTAGGAGGAGGTCAGCAAAACTAAGCTCCTAGCAACCCTGGAAAGGAATACAGGGTTTTATTCCTGGTGTGATGGGGAGCACTGGGCTTTTGAGCAGGGAATGAGCCAGGATGATTCCTGTTTGGGTAATCCTAGCTGCTTTAGGAGAATCCCTCTGTAATCAGAGTGGAGTCTCCTGCCCTTATCCACCAAGGAAGGGAAGGGCCTGGGCCTGGGTAGGGCAGGGACAAAGGAAGGGGTGACTTTGGGGTACGTTTTGGAGCTAAAATCAAGCCTTGCTGATGCATGAATATGGGTAGGGAAAGAAGAGCATCCACCATGACTCCTAGATTTCTGGCCTGATCAGCTGGTCAGATGGAATTGCTGTGACTGGGTCCAGGAAAGAGACTGGAGAAGAACGGGTTCAGGGAGGAAAACCAAGGGATTATTTGTGGACACTTGACCCTTGAGATGCCTGTTGGAAATCCTACATGAGATGCAGAGGCAGCCACAGGGTGTGTGACTCTGGAATTTGGAAGAGCAATCGGCAATGAAGCCTTGGATCTGGGAGGCAAAGCGAGTGGATGGTGTTTAAGGCCACGGACTTGGATGTGTTGGGGGAGGTGAGTGTAGACAGAGGAGGGCAGCAGTCAGGACTGAATGCTAGAAGAGTCCTCTTGGTTGTGATAGGGAAGCAGGACCCTCACGGGGGCTAAGCAGGAGCAGCCAGGGAAGGGGGGAGGAAACTGAGAGTGTGTGGGCACTTAGGAGCCAAGGGAACAAGTGTCAAACACTGCCCAGGAGGGGAGACTGGAGAATGAACTGAATTTAGCAGTATGCATATCTCTGAGGACTCTGGCAAGGGCAGTTTCACAAAGAGAGCGACAAACTTGATGATAGTGGGCAGAAGAGAGTGAGAGATGAAGAGCTAGAAAGTGCGAGTGTGAACAACTTTTAAAAATTGACATATAGGGGCGCCTGGGTGGCTCAGTGTGTTAAGCCTCTGCCTCCGGCTCAGGTCATGATCTCAGGGTCCTGGGATCTAGACACGCATTGGGCTCTCTGCTCAGCGGGGAGCCTGCTTCCTCCTCTCTCCCTCTGCCTGCCTCTCTGCCTACTTGTGATCTCTCACTGCCAAATAAATAAATAAAATATTTTTAAAAAATAAAAAAATAAAAATTGACATATGAATATAACAAATGGACAGCTCTCAAAGGTGCAGCTCACGGGACGCCTGGGTGGCTCAGTTGGTTAAGCAGCTGCCTTCGGCTCAGGTCATGATCCTAGCGTCCTGGGATCGAGTCCCATATCGGGCTCCTTGCTCGGCAGGGAGCCTGCTCTTCTCCCTCTGCTTCTGCCTACCTCTCTGCCTACTTGTGATCTTTCTCTGTCTCTCTCTCTGACAAATAAATAAATAAAATCTTTAAAAAAAAAAAAAGGTGCAGCTCAATGAATGTTAAAATCTGTAAACACGTGTACAGCTGTCACCCAGATCAAGGTATAGACTCTCCCCAGCCACTCCAGGACACTTTGTGCCCGCTCCAGTTGATAGCCCCGAAGATAAAGGATTCTTCTTGCTCTTGGAATGTAGGCAACTTTTAAGAGATTTTGTTGATGGCTGGGCTCAGATTTATAGGCAGATAATGTTCTCAATGGTGAGAGGGGGTGGGCAATTGGAATTTGGACTCTATGGCCTAGCAAGTCCTTAACCCAGTTTTCCTGGGTGCTGTGCTTGTGTCTCCAAAGACTGCATGAGCAAGACTTCCTTCCCTGAGCCTGTTTCCCTACCAGAAGCTCAATCCTTTTCCCCTAACATTTCCTGTGGACTATAGTAACAAATGGGAGAATTCACTGGAGGCAGTAAACCTTGGGGTTGCCCAGGCCTCCTAGTGCCTGTCTGGAGTCTAGAGCTCAAGTCACCAGGGATGGGCGGGGCTGGGACCTGGGAGGCCCAGGAGTCCAGCCTGCCCTGCAGTGTTTAAGCAACTGACCTGGTAACAGGGTAGGCCTGACAAACACGTCTGGTCTTCCGGAGTCTCCTCTGCTGTCTGTGTCTTCAGGCCACCATGGCCCTGCTCAGGCCCCCGGTGCTTCTGCTAGCTCTGGTTGTCTCTGGTGAGGAGCTGGTGGGTGGGGGAACCCACTTCTCATGCCCCAACACCCTCCACAGTGCAGTGAGATCATGACTCTTCTCAGATAAGCTACCATGCAGGGCAGGGGCTGTGGGTGAGCCAAGCAAGGACAAAGATCTAACTCCCTGACCCTCATTCCTTATGGCTGCTTCCTCAACCAAGTCCTCACTCTTGTTCAGTGAGCTGAGTCATGGTTGGATGTGGGGGACAAGGAAGAGTTTTGGCTGCTTGGCCCCAGACGTGACCGGGCCCTGAAGCCGAAGGCCAGTATGCGTGGGGGCCTCCAGTCTGAATTGTCTCTTCCTCATAGAACTCCACGGCCTTCCCTGGTTCATAAATGTCTCTGAGAGCCAGGGACCGGGTGCCGTCCTTTATTCCTTCTCCGTCAACTGCACGTCTTACATGCCCACCCTGGAGTTGCTCTACGTGCAGCCACCGACCACCTTCTTTAACCCACCCAGCCTGAACAGGCAGCAGAAGACCTACATGGCCATGGTAGGGTCCTGGGCACAGATGGGAAGCATGGGGGGACAAGGGCAGGCCCTCAATTCCCCAAGCCAGAGGTAGTGTAGGGGGATGGAGAGCCCAGAGTCCCACATGGCACCACCCATCTGCCCAGGTGACCTTAAGCAGCTCGGCCCGGCTGGATGCCCTGGCAGTGAATCACTACAGACTGCAGCTGCGGTTCACATGTGGCAAGAATGTGTGGGAGGCACCCCTCTCTGTGGGCGTGCACCGGGACCCTGGCTTCAGCCCATGCGCCAGCCAATTTGCCAACCCAGGTGAGGCCAGGGGCAGCAGGCAGGGCTGGGCGGCATGGCCTGAGCAGAGCCTCCCTGACTGCCCCTCTGGCTAGCTGGGGAAACCATTCAGGTTCGGGAAACGGTCACCCCTGGGGCCCAGCTGTACACTCTGCTGCTTCCAGGCCTGCAACTCCAGCGTGCCCAGGTGAGCCCAGGACGTGAGCAGTTGGGGATTGGGGGGGACAGCAGGATGGGGGAGGCACCTAGGGACACCAAACCTGGCCCCTCCTTGGCCCAGCTCCTCTCTGGCCAAACACAGAATGTGGAGGGCCCTTTTAGTGTGTGCTGAGCCTCTGCGTGAGGCGTGTTCCTGAGGAGAGCCACTAAGGGTTGCCCTCCCCCTGAGGACCATGGTTGTCCTGCAAGGACATCTCAGGGGCTTGTGTTCTTTCTGGCTCTCCTCAGAGTTCTGAATTCTTCATGAAAACTCTGTATCACACTTGGAATCCAAAAAAAGAAATGTCATTTAAACAAACAAAATAATTGATTTAAAAGCAGAAAAGATTGAGGATCAGGGCCAGGAGTCAGGGTGGAGGTTGGGGAGTCATCCTGTGGTGGGGTATGGGAGCGTTGGGTGTGGGCAGGTACCAGCTGGGGTGTTGGGGGGTCTCAACAGGGATGTGTGGGGCACTGGGGGTGGAGCTGGGGTCTCCAGCATCACTGTCCTGTCAGGTAAGCATCAACAGTGCCCAGGACCCTCCATATTTCCCTGGACCTTTCTCCATCAATGGGCAAGGCTGGCTGCTAGCACCATCCCAGGGCCTCAAAGGCCAGGCTCCAAAGGTGAGCTTGACTTGGAACCTGGGGATACCCACAGATGGGGCATGTAATAGACAAGAGCCACCATTTCCTGCAGGTTTGTTTGTTCTTGGTCTCTGAAATTTTGCTGCCATATTCAGACATAGCCCACATCTGTACCTGTTGCCACATGCTAGCTGTTCTCTCACACTGGCCTGGTTCTGTGCTGGCTTCTGGAGTTCCAGAAAGAAAAGGGATCCCTGGCTCTGGGAGCTCCCAATGCCTTTAATAGGACTGAGAGTGTTCAGAGCAGTTACATAGGAAGAGAAAGTTCTGGGTAAAGTGGCTAGTCTGGAGAAGAATAGAGAAGTTCCTTCTTTAAAACCTCTGTGTCTTAATGATGGGCTCTTAGTAACTCTAAGATGATGTTGCATTGTGAATGACTCAGATATCACACTTTTGGGGGCTGCTTGCTTCCTAAAAGAAGAATTTATGGCCCCAAAGAATGGGACTCAAAGGAGTACCTGTCAGCAGAGTGACAGGTATTGGGGTAGAGTGAGGGTTGGGGCTCCTTGTCCATGGAGGGCCTGAGGCAGGGGGTGCCTATTGGAGGGAAGACTATGCAAAGACATACAGTAGACCCACCAGTCCCCTTCCTGTTCTGTGTGCACTGTAGGTCTTCCTGCTTGAGGTTTTGGTGAGCTTTGGCCAAAATCAAAGCTGCCACAGGATGCTGAAGGTGAAAGTTTTGCCTGATCCCTCCAGTCAGATCTCCTTCCTGTAAGGCTCCCCTACCCTGGGTACAGTGGGGGTGGCAAGGCATAGGCCCAGGGAATTAGGAGTAACGTTGAGGTGTGGGGCTGCTGAGGCCTCCCCAGCTAGCTCCTGTATGAGGAAACTCCCGGGGGAGGGGCCTGTGGACAGGGCCCGGGGTGGCGTGAGCTGGCACGAGCTAGAGCTCCCCCCGCCCTTTTTGTCCAGGGGACAGGCCCCGAATGTCACCATCCTGGAGGACCTGGCCCCTGGCAGTAATGTAGTTCAGGTTCGAGCCCGAGGCTTAGACGTGCGCTACGAAATCCTCTCCCCGGTGCCCTGCCCACTCTTCTCCGTCGGACGTGGTGAGGGGCACTGGGGGGTGGTGGTGGCGCAGCATGCCCCTGCAGCTGGTCCAGAGTGACCCACGCTATCTCCCTGCCCTCCTGAGAAACGAGGCTGGAGCCGGGACAGATGGGGGCGAGGTGGCGTTGGGAGGCTGGACTAGAATTAGAGGCGAGCCTCGGAGGAGGTGGCGAGAAGGAGCAGGCTCAGCGCCCACGCGGTGCGGTGGATCGGGTGGGAGGATGGGGACGGGATTGAGCTGTGGGCGCAGCTAAACTCAGAATTCCCCACCCCTCCCCGCCCAGAGGACGGCATGGTCCGCACCACCGCACCCCTGGAGCTGGCGCAGGCCCGGGGCGCAGCGGTCACTAGGCTTCAGGTGAAGGCCTATGAGCGGCGCAGGCCGTGGGCCAGCGTTGACCTCGATGTCACGGTGAACGTGCGTTCGGTCAACCGCTGGCCCCCGCGCTGTCTCCCAGCGATGCTGGTGTGAGTACACAGGAACCTTATCTAAGATATTGGGGGGATGGCCATGGCTCGTGGTCCTGTTCTACTCTTGCCTTGCCGCCCGCACTCTGCTCCCAGGACTGAAATCCCAGAGACCACGCCGGTGGGCACTGTGTTGAAAACCTTCACTTGCACTGATCCCGACTCTACTGGCTCCCCCCTCGACTACGAGCTGCGGTTCCACAGCCCGCCTGGTCCAGCTAGCCTCTGCCTCCGAGGCGGGGCCTTGGAGGTGCCCAGTCCCCGCCTCCAGACCCATGTGCAGGGTGCTCCGGGACATGAAGGTGGAGGGCAGTCGGGGGCAGGGGGAGATAAGGTTCTGCGGAAGCTGAGACCATGACGGTGAAGGCCTGGATGGGGGAGTCAATCTGCTTTGTAGTCCAGGAAACAGGCTCAGGGTTGACTGTGTGTGGATGCCCTGACCTCATGCAGCCCAGGGTGGCTTTAGGCTCTCCCAGGCCTTGGCTTGGCCTCACTCTGTGGCCCCTCTGGCCAGGTGAATGCCACACTGGACTGTGACACTCCTGGGGCCTGCTTTCAGCATGCAGCCTCCATCCTGGTGCTCGATGGTGGTCAGCCCCCCATGACCAGTGAGTGACCATACCTAGGCCTGGATATTCAGGATAGCGCTGTTCTGTACCCCTTTCCCTATCCTGAAGATAGGGTCACCTCACTTCCCACAGAAACCAATAGGGCAGGGTTTTCTCCACATCAGACTCCTAGGGTGGGGCATTCTCTCTCCTTTCCTTGACATCGCCCTCTCCACCCAAGGAATGGCTATTGCCCTTCCGTCCTCCAGACCCACTCCCTCCTTAGACCCCAGGAAAGGGCTGGACACCCCAAACCAGCTCCTTGACCACCCAATGGCTTCTAGGTGAGGTGCCAGTGTTGGTGATGGTGACTCCTGTCAATGAGTTCTCCCCAACCTGTGTCCCTCGCACATTCCGGATCCGGGAGGATGCAGGGCCCCACACCCTGCTGGGCTCTGTGGTGGGCACAGACAAGGATTACCCGCACAACAGCATCGAGTACTACATCTCTGGTGGGCCCACCGCCTTCTCTGTGGACCGTCTCAGCGGTACTTCCGTGCCGGGGCTGGGATGGAGGGAGGGAACCGGAGCTGACTCTGCAGGCTGAGGCTGTGGGCACCTCTTCTAGGGGAGGTTCACCTCCTGGGATCTTTGGACTACGAGCTGCAGACACTGCACAGGCTCACTGTCCTGGTGACTGACCATAGCCAAGACCAGCGCCCCGCCCAGCGCCGCTCTGGCTCCTGCACCATTACCATCGAGGTTGAGGTAATGGAGCCCCGAGGCCTTGGAAACACTTGGAAAGTGTTCACATCTTCCTCTGGCATTCTGCTTTTCTACCCAGGACTTAAGATTCCTCCACTGGTTGGCTGGAGGAAGTGGTGCCTCCTCATAGAAACTCTGGAACCCGTTTCCTGACACCTGGGCTCTGGCTGTGGTTGGGGGATACTGAGTGGGGGGGCCAGCCTGGGGATTTGGGGTGATCTGGCTACCTTCCTGCAGGATGTGAATGACTATGCCCCCAAGTGTCACCCCCCGTTTCAAGAACTCACCATCTACGCTCCTCTGGGCCATAGCGTGGAGGTGACCAAGGTGTCATGTCAGGTTCCTCAGGAGCCACAGCGTCGGGCCTTCTCCTACAGCATCGTGGGAGGTGAGGGCTGTGGGGGCTACTGGGCTGTTGGGGAAGGAGCCCAACGCCAGCAGTAGTCCCCTACTTCTGCCACTTTGCTTTCAGGGAACAGTCAGAGCCGATTCAGCCTGCAAGGACCCATCCTGGTGCACAAGAGCGTCACGTGGGGACCCCCCTGGCCAGAACAGCCCCATACTTATGAGCTATTGATCCGGGTGGCTGATGCAGGTCCCTCCATCCCCCACCTCAGCACCACAGCCACTGTCATTGTGCATCTCATTCCCTGGAGCACCAGCACAGTGACCAACCACACCCACAGATCCCCAGTGAGGGGGGGCCCTTGGGACCTTGGGAGGTGGGGAGAGAGGATCTTGAAGGGTGAGGAGACCCAGTTTTCCAGGCAGAACGATGGGGGAAGGCACTCCAGAGGGAGTCATTGAGTGTTAAGAGTCTAGCAATTCAGAAATGCAACTCCGGGGTGTGGGGTAGCCCAACTCTTGGAGGGGTCTGAAGGCTGGATGATCAGGGCATTTTGGCAGGGCTGTGGCCCCCATTTCAGGTGCCTTCAGTGATGACACCCCTGCTTGTGACAGACGTGGAGGCTTTCTGGCAGCCGGAACCTTGGTTTGTGGTGGTGCTGACTCTGACAAGTGCCCTCTTTCTCTTGGCTCTGGGCTGGCTCTTCAGCAGGCTCTTCCAGGGGTAGGGTTTCTATCTCTCTGCTCTCTGTCTCACCCCAGCCCACTAATGGACCCCATCCATGATATGTGGTTTCACCAAGATTTGGTGACAATGCCCAAGTTGATGTGCAGGAAAACTCATATTAATGCGGGCCGCTCTCCCTCCAGGGGTCTTCAGGTTAGAGGCAGAGAGGCACTGGGAGGAAGTTGTCTCCCTTATTGGCAGAGCCTAGTCTTGGAATGGGCTGGGTGTGGATGAGGCCCAGTATTTTGAGATTCAGAGTTTGTCATGCATTGGGCATTTATCCCTATTTCTTCCTTAAAGCTTTTTTTTTTTTTTAAAGATATTATTTATTTGACAGAGAGAGAGAGATCACAAGTAGGCAGAGAGGCAGGCAGAGAGAAGGGGGAAGCAGACTCCCTGCTGAGCAGAGAGCCCGATGCGGGGCTGATCCCAGGACCCTGAGACCATGACCTGAGCCGAAGGCAGAGGCTTAGCCCACTGAGCCACCCAAGCGCCCCTTCCTATTTCTTTCTTTCTTACTTTCTTTTTTAAGATTTTATTTATTCATTTGAGAGAGAGAGAGAGACAGAGTACAAGCAGGGGGAGAGGCAGAGGGAGAGGGAGAATCAGACTCCCCGCAGACCTGAGACCCTGACATGGGGCTTGATCTCAGGACCTTGATCCCTTGATCATGGCCTGAGCCAAAGGCAGACACTTAACCATCTGAGCCACCCAGGCGCCCGTATTTATCCCTATTTCTTACCCCTACCCTTCACTTCAAACCAGTCCTGCCCCCAAGAATGACTTTGTTTTGTGGGCTCAGGACTGAATCCAGGGGAAGGTTGGGGGTAACAATGTGGGCATTGCATACAGACATCGGCTGGCCCCAGTATAAAGGGGCAGATAAATGGTGCTGGTTCCTGGAGCCAGCAAGTCTGCTCCCCTCACTGACTGGTCCCACCTCCTGGCATTTTAGGTTGGCCCAGATGCTGCAGACACCAAGCAAATCAGCCGAGGCTCTGCTACTAAACAGGTCAGGCTCCTTTACGTACCTCAATGCCTGAGAGTCCATCTCTTAAACTCAGGCTGGGACCAAGAGCCTTATCCTTATTCTTGCTCTTGCTTTGCCCTAGTATCCAGGGAACTGAGGAGTCCATTGAGGGGTTCACAGAGGCACCGAGGATGGAGATGCCCCGGGCACCCAGCAGTGTCATGAGCCTGGTATGCCAACCCACCGTCCTGTATAGTGGGCACAGAGGCTGCTTCAGAGTACTCCCCTGTCAAGCCTGCCTCCTTGTGAATGGAGGAGAGAGTGGGGCTCCTGACCCCTTTGGGAGAAGACCTCCAGCTGTTCCCTGGGGGCAGGGCTCAACTCATTGCCCCCTCTCATTCTCCCCATCAGCAGCACTTCGATGGCAGAGCACAGGACTCCCGTGAGTCCCCCTCTTCCCAGACCACTCTCTACCTGGGTCCACTTTCTCTCCTTAGTCCATCTCAGCATCTCCTTTGACCACGGCTAGCTACTCTTTCCCTGAATGGGGTCTGTTCTCACCCCCATTCACCTTTCAGCCAATGTTTCTCAAACACCTGTCAGACTCAGACCTGGTTTGGTTCCCGCCTATGGTGGAAAGGGTGGTGAGGGCAGGGGCCCTCAGATATTACATGGTCGTCAGTGATTTTACTGTAATCTGGCCCTGGGCTTGGGGGGCTAGTGTCCAGTCTGTGGGAATCAAGGGGGCTTCCTGTACATTTGAGCCAGACCTCACAGGATGGCTGAGAAAGGAGGGCGGGAACACGTTGGATCAAGCAGAAGGAGGGTCTCCTCAGGGGTCCTGGAATGTCTTCCCTACCTTTAAGGGAAGGAGGCTGTCCTGCTGAAGCCAGCAGTGCCCTCTCCCGCTCCTGTTCATCTGAGCTCAGGTACAGGCAGAGAATACTTGTTCAACACGCTCACGGGAGCCCGGCGCTGGCTCTGAGGCCAAGAAGCTGCTTCACTACGTGTGGCAATCCTTCTTCCCATGATCAGGAGCTGAGACTGCAAGTTGATTCTATAATAAACAAAATTACAAACAGAAGAGTCCCAGGCTTGAAACCCACCTGTGGGAGAAGCTCTGAGATCTGTGTTTCTTTGTTCTTACTTGGAGACTGCCTTGCCTTTTGGGGGCACTCTAGGGAGTAGTAAGATTATCTTTTGAGAAGGCACTGTAGGATGTTCTGACTGACCGTGATTAATGCAGAAGTGAGAGGCTGTTATCCTTGCTTGTGACATGAGAGGCCTCCGGTCAGCCTGTCCTTTCAGAGACCACCCGCTCTAGCAGATGGGGAGGGCCAAGGAGTTTCCTTTCCCCACTGAATAGAAGATATTGTTGCTGTTTGGGGGCCCTCACCAACCTCCAGTGCTGTTTGCAAACTGTGTGGGGGAGGTTTTCTTGGGAAGGATCTGGATCTTTTGCACTGAAGTGAGAGTTGGTGCAGACTTGAGGATCCAAGGAAGGAAGGGTATGGAGGGATTGGTGGTAGCCCCCTTCTGACGGGATATTCCCATTTATTCCTAATCTGTTTCTTCTCGTTTCTTGGCTCTCAGCCCTTCCAATGCTGAGCTGAGTTGAGCTCCTGCACACAGCCAGGTGGCCTACAACAACTTGCAGGAATGCAGGTTCTGTTGGAGGTGGGGCTAGGTCACTCCCCTTGCCTGGCCTGGAATCAGGTCTCAGGTTACTGCCAGCTCTCCAAGAGGACCTCCTCTCTGGGTAGAGGTTGCCTTTACTGAGATATCCCTAAGTTCTTTCAGTCTTCTCCCCTCTGCCAAGTCTGTGGACCCGAACCCTCTCAGGGCAGTGGAGGATTCCCTTCCTAAGCCAGTTATGCTGTCCCAGGTCAGGGAAGATGCCGAGTGACTTTCATAGGAAAAACCTGCTTCATGGTGCTCCCGGCAAAGTGAGGGTGTTCTAGCTGGCCCCAGGGACAGCAACCTGATAGCAGGCTGTTATTGGAAGTGTAGTTATAGGCTGACTTTCCTGAGCACTCACCCAGGTCTAAGGGCTCATTGTTATCCTCGTTTTATAGATGGGGCAACTAAGTCTCAAAAGTCACATAACTAGCTAGTTCTGGCACTTGATGTGGTTCTAGACTATGTGATTGCATTTGAGCTCCTAACCCCGAAGCCAAGCCCAGAGTTAGGTGCTCTGTATGAGGAAGAAGTGATAACCGTTTTCCTAGGACTCACAGCCTCTGAGATATATCATGACAGTCTAGGGCAAAAGCCGTGTCAGGCACTCAAGACGCTCTAGGGCAGGAAGAGGAGTTTCTGTTGTGTGCCAGATCTTGTGCTGGGCACTGAACTCAAGGTGGCATAAAGATGAACATGGGCAATGGGCCAGGGACTGCTTGGGGTTAGCACACATGGCTGCACCTCGTCACTGATGAGAGGCAAAGATGGGGAAGCCGTTGGGAAGGGAGTATTATGCTTTGAAATCAGTAGGAGTAGGTACGAGATCCAGTGCCTCATTTCCAGAGGTGGCGTGACCCTGGCCAGGCCTCCCCCTCTGAGCCTCAGTTTCCTCACCAGTGAATCTAGACAACAAGCCCTCTCTTCCAGGGTGGGTGACCAAAAAAGCATATAGTACACAGCAGGCGTTCCCTAATTGGGCGCGAGTGTGGGAACACGTTGTCGGCTCCGCAAAAAGGTTGCACACGCAAAAAGGCCAAGGGCGGTAGAGCCTCAAGAGCTGCCAGCAAAAGCTCTGCCGCCAGCAACTCGGGGAATGGCGCGCATGCGCCAGCCCTTGCCGTCACAGTCACGTCCTGAGGCGTTCGGCGAGCGCCGGGAGAGGCAGGCTCTGACGGACAGGCCGGTTGACCTGTCAGCGAGAAGCACTCCCCAAGGCGTCGAACGAAGAGGCTGTTGATTGGAGACAGCCTCAGCTGGGGCGGGTTCTTCGCCGTCCTGGTTACTATGACGCCCGGCCCCCGCCCCCTCGGCTGGCCGCCATCTTGTTGTTGATCCGTACCCAGTGGGCAGCGCCGGGAGCTGGACCGAGCGGCCGGTGTGGGGCCGCTGCTGTGGGGCTCATCCACCTGCGCTGCCTGCCGGGGGCGGGCCGAAACCTGGAGGCCCGGGGGGCCCAGCTCCCGTGGGGAGCCGTGGGCGCCCGCTGCCCGGGCCGGGCCGGTGAGTGACAGGAGCCGGGCCGAAAGACCGGCCTGACGCCGGCGGGGCGGGCGGCGGCGGGCGCGGGGTTGGAGCGGGCGCGCGCGGGGCCGGGGCATCCGCCAAGCATCGCTCGCACCGCTCGAGCGTCCTGACCCGCTGCCCGTGGAGCCTCCTAGAAGCCAGCGCCGAGGCCGGTGGACGGCCGCGGGGAGAGGTCTGAGAGCCCTGCGCCCAAAGGCCGGCCGGTGGGGTAGCGGGAAATTATCTCCTCTGACCCGCACCGCTGAAACGTGTCCATTGCCCGCCTGGTGCTCTCGGGAATCTTCTGTTGCTCCCGAGTGAGAAATACACACCTACCTCTTTCTTAAATGTGGTTCTTGCGAGTGTTTTTCACTTAGTTGAGAACTAAGACTAGACGAAGCAGGCTAAAGCCCCCCACGAACCCAGGCAGGCCAGTGTCACGGCCCTGTGATTCTGGCAGGCTGAGGCTCTGCCCATCGCCTGCCTCCTGTGCTCCTTGGAGCTCAGTGTGTGTTTCTTCCTGAAGAGCCTGCTTAAATAAGTCCATGATGCCCGAGTTTTATTTTGGAACACAATTTCTTTAGTTTCTGACCGTTTTTTGGACTTGTGGTAAGGTCTTTTGGCTCTAGAGGAAAGTGAATATTATGGTGATGACTTTGTTTTATCTCCTAAAGAGGTAGATGTTCTGCCCGTGTCATCAGGAGACAAAGGAAATGTGGGACTGTGTTAGAATCAGAAAAGGAAATGAAACTTATCTTTGTCGTTGTGGATGGTATGGAATTGTCACATTAACTTTTAAGAGACTAAATGTATCTTGCCCAATGAAAACACTGTCAGGCCCCCTTCCTGTGAGGTTGGGAGGGTTACAGACCATGGGCAGGGTGTGCAGGTCTAGGAAGAGTTCTGAGTGCTCCAAAACACGGTGCTCTTTCCTGGTGGTCCCTTGGCTCTTTGGCACAGGCTCCTTGTATGTGGTTGTACAAAAAGCCTGAATGAAGTAAGTCAAGCAACAGTACTTTGTGTGCTTCTGTCAGGATCCTGTCATCCTTGAATGTTTAATTTTGAAAGAAACCAGCTCCTTGATCAGGAGGTCCTTTTGGAGAAGATACTGAACCAGAGGAGGCTGGCGGCCTGTTGCTGTATTCTTACTTGTGAGAAACAAAGATTGTTCCTTGTATTTATGTAATTTACCTGTAAATGTCAGCACTTTTAACTACTATGAGCAATAGACACACTTGGCGAGACTGGAGATCCTACACTGAAGTCAGAAACTGCTGCAGGCTTATGGGATGAGATCCGATGTCCTAACCTGGCATTCAAGGTCTGGCCCCAGCCCACCTCTCCAGGGCTTATCCTAATTCCCATTAGCCAAATGATTTGCTAGACATTCCATACACGATAGATACTTCCTTACACAGTTCTCTTGCCAGCCGAATGCAATGGCTTTGCTTCTCTTTGGGATACCAGTTCTTCATCTCCACTTTTCTTTTCTCCAGAGTCCAGTTCAGGTCCTCTTTATGAAACAGTCCCCAGACATTCCAGTCCTTGGGGCTACTCTGACCTGCAGTAGCATTATTGCCCTTATAAAAAAAACCAAAATAGTATTAGCTCTTTTTTTTCTTTTTTTTTTTTTAAAGATTGTGTTTATTTGACAGAGAGATCACAAGTAGGCAGGCAGAGAGAGGGGGAAGCAAGCTCTCTGCTAAGCAGAGAGCCTGATGTGGGGCTTTATCCCGGGACCCTGAGAGATCATGACCTGAGCCGAAGGCAGAGGTTTAATTAACCCACTGAGCCACCTAGGCACCCCTAGTATTTGTTCTTTTAAGAATTTTTGTTTGTTTGTTTCCTCTAAGACCTAACCCCTGTCCTACTATAGAGACTGTATTTTTATGTCTTGCATTGCATGTAGTAGATGAGAACTAAATGTTTACAAGAGTGTTAACATTTGAGTTCAGAACACCTTCTGTATTTAAACAGGGAAATGGACAGAATAAATCCATAGAAATGGGGATTTGGTGGTCATGGATCTCCACCTCTTACTGTGCCTGGAGTGCTTGCACCTCCAGTGCCTTATGGAGGCTTATCCTCAGTGCTGCAGGACAGAGGCAGAACTTGCTCAAAGTGCAGAACTGAAGCCTAAAAACAGTAATTCTGCAGCTCAGAAGGGGCTGTGTGGTCCATCCCCTTCCTGGCTAAGATCCAGTATTGATTCTTGGGAAACATGCATTGGGTGAACATAGCACTGGATGCCAGCATTCTTAGACATTCTTCTTGGTTGGGTCTTGTTCTCACTGCCACCTTGGGCTGCTGTAAATGTGTCAGTATTATGTCCTTCAGTGCTGCCCTGAGACTGTGGGGAGCCGTGATGGGAGAGCTGGGGAAAAGCTGCACAGTACACTCTGTCTCAGGGACAAGGGAGCACTTGGGGATTTTGTGTGTTTGTGCCACTCGATCTGTGCTTTTGCCCCACATTAAATTAGATTTTATTTCTTCTCCTCTATTACAGCAGGATTGGAGCAATGGATTCTCAGTGAGACAACCTAAGATATCTTGGTTCTTTTATGAAAAGTGATAGATCGGGGCGCCTGGGTGGCTCAGTGTGTTAAGCCTCTGCCTTGGGCTCAGGTCAGGATCTCAGGGTCCTGGGATCAAGCCCTGCATCGGGCTCTCTGCTCAGCAGGGAGCCTGCTCACTCCTCTCTCTCTGCCTGCCTCTCTGCCTACTTGTGATCTCTGTCTGTCAAGTAAATAAATAAAATCTTCTAAAAAAAAAGTGATAGATCAAGACTTTCATTTGCTACTATGGTTTGAAGTTGCACTTATATAGGAGGCATTGCAAATGAGTTTTGATGGGAAAATGTGTTCACTTGAGGGCTGGATCCCCATTAGGGACTTTGTTTTATTGAGTGCTTAGCAAATTTGCTGCTGATCTCTTCTGTTAAGGTTTCATTTGCGGGAGGGAGTTGGGATCATTTACTCCTGTCCCTTCGTTTTATAGAAGGTGGGCAGTCTAGGTGAGTAGGTCTAGAAATGGACTCTCTTTCTCTCTCTTTTTTCTTTTTTGGTAAAGATTTTATTTACTTATTTTACAGAGGAGAGAGTGCATTAAGAGGGGGAGTGGCAGAAGGAGAGGGAGAAGTAGGCTCCCCACTGAGCAGGGAGCCCAATGCAGGACTTGGCCTGGGATCACGACCGGAGCTGAAGGCAGACACTTAACCGACTGAGCCACCCAGATGCCCTGACTGGACTCTTTTCAAGTATAAAATTTGATGTCCATGCATAAAAGCAGTTTGAAGAACATAAAAATCTGGGTGTGTTAGGATTGAATGAACACTTATGAACGACTTATTCTGTAATTGAAAAATCAGGTAATGACAAGTGTTGGTGAGGATATGGAGAAATCAAAAGCCTTCATACACAGAGAATGGTGTGAATGTAAAATGATATAGTCAGGGAGGAGTTGGGCATTTTGTATATTTGTGCTTGTGGGTCTGTGCCTTTGTCAGGATTTGGAAAAGAGTCTGGCAGTTCTTTAAATGGTTAAATAGTTACCCTATGACCGACAAATCGCACTCCTAGTTAATCTACCCAAGAGAAAGAAAACATGTCCACACGAAAACCTGTATATGAATGTTCATATACAGTGTTATTTTTTTTTTAAGATTTTATTCATTTATTTATTTGACAGGTAGAGATCACAAGTAGGCAGAGAGGCTGCTGAGCAGAGAGCCGGATACTGGGCTCGATCCCAGGACCCTGGGATCATGACCTGAGCCGAAGGCAGAGGCTTTAACCCACTGAGCCACCCAGGCGCCCCTCATATACAGTGTTGTTTACAATAGCCAAAGGGGGAAACAACTCAACTGTCTTATCAGTTGGTAATGCATAAATAAAGCATATATACATACAATGAAATACTATTTAGCAACAAAAAAGAATGAAGTACTGATGCATACCGCAACATGGATGAACCTGGAAAACACGTGAAGTGAAGGAAGCCAGACACAGAAAAGATCACATATTACATGATTCCATTTATATGAAATATCCAGAATAGGCAAGTCTATAGAGATAGGAAGTAGATTAGTGGTTACTTAGGGCTTGGAGGTGGATGAGAGCATAGGGGAATGATAGATAAGGTTACGGGGTTTCTTTTTCAGGTAATGAGTATGTTTTAAATTAGTGATGGTTGTGCATGTCTGTGAATATACTAAAAGCCACTGAATTGTGCACATTAAATAGGTGAATCGTATGATTCTAACTCAAAGCTGCTATAAAAAATAACTTAGGTAGGTAATTATATTCACTAGCTTAAAGAAAGATAATATTTAAGTAACAAGAAGAAATAAAAAAGGATCATCCTTTAACTTCCCTGTGTTTTAGTGTATAACAAGGCTTTCCCCCCCCCTTTTTTTTTTTTTTTAGATAAAGGGAATTAAGAGTACACTTATCTTTTTTTTTTTTTTAAATATTTTACTTATTTGACAGAAATCACAACTAGGCAGAGAGGCAGGCAGAGAGGCAGAAGCAGGCTCCCCACGGAGCAGAGAGCCCGATGTGGGGCTCGATCCCAGGACCCTGGGATCGAGCCCGATGTGGGGCTCGATCCCAGGACCCTGGGATCATGACCTGAGCCGAAGGCAGAGGCTTTAACCCACTGAGCCACCCAGGCGCCCCTCCCCCGCTGTCTTTAATTTTTACAAAAATGAGGTAATGCTGTACATCCTGACTTGTACCTGTTTGCAGTCAGCAATATATTATATAAACATCTGTGTTGGTAAATGATGCATTTACAGCACTGGCTAGCTGGCAACAAATTTTGGGAAGTGGAAAGTAAGGGCATTGAATAGAGAGGTAGGACCTAGGGTGATCTAGCAAGCACAGGTCTTATCTAAAGGGCCACTGTTGTTCAGTTCCAGCCAGTTGTGTTACCAGATCTTGTGATTTTTTTTTTTTAAGATTTTATTTATTTATTTGAGAGAGAATTAGTGAGTGAGAGAGGGAAACCACAAATTGGAGGGGAGGGACAGAGGGAGAGAAGAAGCAGACTCCCCGCTGGGCAGGAAGCCCAACACAGGACTCGATCCCAGAACCCCAACATGGGGCTCATTCCCAGAACCTTACTATCCTGAACTGAATTGAAGGAAGCTGCTTAACTAACTGAGCCACCCAGGCGCCCCTTGTGATTTTTTTTTTTTAAGAAAACAAGAAATCTGAATTTTTATGTGAAGTTTCCTGATTTTCTTAAATTTGGCAATGAATTAAGAAAATTTGAGCCCTTAGCTGGTGAAAGAAAACCCTTTGCGGATCAGAAATGGCAAAAAATTTGAGTTGCCTGTTGTGTCCATTCCCAGTGGACAAGGTGACACTCTGCCTTCTGCTTCAGCTTTAATATTGTAAACAAGTGTCCTTTTCATGGTCTGTTTAGTGCCATGGTTTTTCATATTTTTGTGTTTTTTGTTGGGAATTTTGCCTTTTTTGAGGGGGGGTGGATTTTGCTTTTTAAAATGTCTCTCAAGTGTAGTGCTGATATGCTGTTAATCTTCCTAAGCATGAGAAGGTTGTGATACCCCTTACGGAGAAAATACGTGTATCAGGTAAGTTGCGTTCGACATGACTCACAGTACTGTTGGCTGAGAGTGCTGTGTTAATGTGGCAATAATATCCAGGAGTCCCCCCTTATCTGCAGGGGATCCTTTCCAGGACTCCCAGTGGGTGCCTGAAACTGGGGATGTTACTGAACCCTGTATGTACTATGTTTTGCTTACACATACATACCTGTAATAAAGTTAAATTTATAAATCACTCACAGGAAGGGACAGTAATAACTAATAATATAGTAGAACAATTATAACAACATACTGTAATAAAAATTACACAAATATTGTCACTCTCTCACAGTATCTTCTTATACTCACCCTTATGATGATGTGAAATGATAAAATGCCTGCATGATAAGATGCAGTGAGGTGAATGATATAGGCATTGTGACAGTGTTAGGCTACTACTGACCTTCTGACCATACCTTCGGAGGAGGACCATCTGCTCTGGACTCTGGTTGACTCTGAGTGATCGAAACTGTGCAAATCAAAAAACAGTGGATAAAGGGGGACTAGTGTATATTAAACTGTCTTTAAACAGAAACATACGGGGCACCTGCGTGGCTCCGACATTGAACATCTGGTTTCAGCTCAGGTCATGATCCCAGGGTCCCGGGATTGAGCCCTGCATCAGACTCCCTGCTCGGCCGGAAGCCTGCCTCTCCCTCTGCCACTCCACCTGCTTGTGTTCCCTCTCTTACTGTGTCTGTCTCTGTCAAATAAATAACTAAAATCTTAAAGAAAAAATAAACATACAAGGTTATATATATCATGTATGTAGCTCTGGAAGGTTATGAATTGATTGGATGACAAAAATGTGACTAAAAGCTCACAGAAACCTAACCCTGTATTGCCCTTAGTAGTGGCGGCTTGATATTTGCTAACTTGGTGTTAGCAGTGACTTGGTAGAATAGAACTACTGAGAATAATGAGAAGTCTTTTGTATCTGGCTTCTTTTGCTTAGTATGAGTTTTTGAGGTTCATCCATTTTGTTGTGTTCCTTTTTATTCCTGAACAGTATTTTCTTTTATGGTTATACCATTTGCTGATGGGCATGTGAGTTGTTGCCAGTTTGGGACTGTTATGAAGAGAGATGCAGTAGATGTCCTTATACAAGTCGGTGTGTGTACGAACCTTCGTTTCTTTTCAGTATACATCTGAGAGTAGAATGGCTCTGACTCCCAGACTACATCAGTGGGACACTGTTTCAGGAAAAGTTGAAAAGCAGTCCTGTTGCTATTCCTGCATCATAGTTCTCCGCTCCACGCTTAATTTTCTGCTTTTACCTGATTTCCATATCTGCCTATACTGAGTTAAGAACTGATGATGCTCCATTGAGGTGGCAAATTGAAGTAACCAGGAACTATTTATTACAAGTGGTCACAAGCTTCTAGATGGAGGGGGTCTGTTTGCTTTAGAACTTTTATCAGTGCTTGTCATGCTTCTGGATTTCTTTCTTTTTGATGGGGGGGGGGGTCAGGGGTAGAAGAGTGCAAATGCAAATGAGGGAGAGGAAAAAAATCTTTTTTTTTTTTTAAACTTAAAAAAAAAAGATTTTATTTATTTGACAGACAGCGGGAGAGGGAACACAAGCAGTGGGGGAGTAGGAGAGGGAGAAGCAGGCTTCCTGCTGAGCAGGGAGCACTATGCAGGGCTTGATACCAGGACCCTGGGATCATGACCTGAGCCAAAGGCAGATGCTTAACAACTGAGCTACCCAGGCGCCCTGAGAGAGAGAATGTTAAGCAGGCTCCATGCCCAGTGAGGAGCCTGGCGCAGGGCTGAATTTCATGACCCTGAGATCATGACCGGAGCTGAAATCAAGAGTCAGACGCTTAACCAGCTGAGCCACCCAGGTGCTCCTGGATTTCTGCTAATTGATGCAGACCAGGAAGTTTTTTTGTTCACAGAATTCGTCCTTCATCTCTCTCTGGAGCCTGGCCCTGGTGATTTTTGCCTTTGCAAGTGTTCAGGTCCAGTTGCCACAGTGGACACTGCTTCTTTAGACTGTGAGTCATATGGCATTTATTTTGCTGCTTTGAAACGTTGCATGTGAATTTTAATTAAAAAAATTTTTTTTCTTACTTATTTATTTGACAGACAGAGAGAGATCCCAAGTAGACAAAGAGGCAGGCAGAGAGAGAGAGGGAAACAGGCTCCCCATGGAGCAGAGAGGGACTCGATCCCCAGGACCCTGAGATCATGACCTGAACCGATGGCAGAGGCTTTAACCCACTGAGCCACCCAGGTGCCCCGTGAATTTTAATTTTAATTCACATGCAACGTTTTAAAGTTTGAAGCTTCTTTGTCTGATAATCTCCCATGTGTAGTGTTAGAAAATTGGCACCAAAGAGAGGGTCATCTAAAGGTTCTAGATTTTCATTTCTGAGAGCAGCACGCAGTGCTTTTGATGAAGAATGTTCATCCCTTAAATCCACCCACACCCATTGAAAGTCATTTCCACATTTTGCGTATTCCTAACTCTGTTTGGCATATTGCATTCTGTTTCACCATTGACTTCTTGGGCCAATGGTCAGTGACTAGTTTCTTGGTTATCAGAGTCCTCTTTTAAAGCTTCCCAGGTCTCTTAAAGAATTAAATTGATTCTAATGGAGCTACTGAAATGGTATGTTCTTTATGGAAGGTAAGGTGGGGATTTAAGAGGAATGAAACTTTCATATGGGAGTTGGCTGAAGTAAGAAAATTAACTTTTAAAACTAACTAACCTTCTTTCTTTTCTTTCCTTTTCTTTTCTTTTCTTTCAGTTTTATTTATTTGATAGAGATGCAGTGTGATAGGGAACACAAGCAGGGGAAGCAGGAGAGGGAGAAGCAGGCTTCTCGCAGAGCAGGGAGCCTGACGTGGGGTCCTGGGATCATGATCTAAGTGGAAGGCAGACACTTAACTGAGCCACCCAGGCGCCCCAAAACACTACTTCTCTGGAGGGCATTTTATTAAAAATATTAAGTATCTTTATTTATTTATTAAATATTTTTATTTATTTGAGCGCAAGCTCAAGAGCACGAGCTGGGAGAGGGGCAGTGGGAGAAGCAGACGCAGGGAGCCCCAAGATTCTGAGATCATGACCTGAGCTGAAGGCAGATGCTTACCTGACTTAGCCACCTAGGTGCCCCAGTGTCTATATTTATAGTTCACTGTAGTTCTTATAGTTTGTTGGGAGAGAGAACCAGTATATGAAATTCCTCTCACTTGATTGGAATCTTTATTTCCTGGTGTGCCTGTTTTTCTTTTGAATAACTAAGTGGATGAGAAAAAATTTCTTTTTTAACAGCTCCATGAGACAAGCAGTAGTACATTCATTTTACGGTGGAGGAAAATGAGAATAATACGTTGAGGCCACAGAGCTAGGGAGTCTCAGTGCTGGGACAATGCCCATGCCTCGTCAAGGCTCTGCTTTCCAGTGTTAATTTAAGCGCAGATGTTATTTGCCCTCAAATTATTAGTTGGCCCTATTAATTTTCTTCTTTCAAAGTAATTTATTGAAATACATATAAATAAAATACATATGCATATAAATATATGAATACATATATTTATAAATACAGGTAAAATACATATAAAGTGGACAGAATTTGATTTTTTTTTATAAATTTTTTTTTAAAGATTTATTTATTTGACAGAGAGAGATCACGAGTAAGCAAAGAGGCAGGCAGAGAGAGAGGAGGAAGCAGGCTCCCCGCTGAGCAGAGAGCCCGACGTGGGGCTCAATCCCAGGACCCTGAGATCATGACCTGAGCTGAAGGCAGAGGCTTAACCCACTGAGCCACCCAGGTGCCCCCAGAATTTGATTTTTATACATGTATACATTTGTCTAACAACCACCCAGATAGAAAATTAGAACACTTACGTAATTTGGCTTTTTATAAAATACTTATTTTTTAGAGCAGTTTTAAGTCTATAGCAAAATTAAATGTCAAGTATAGAGAGTTCCCATGTACCCTCTGACCCCCGCCTTCCCCAATAGCTTCTGTTATCAACATCCCACAGCAGAGTGGTACATTTGTTAGTCAGTGAACCGATGGTGACACATCATTATCACCCAAAGTCCATAGTTTATGTTAGGGTTCACTCTTGATATTGTACATTCCATAAAATGTTTTGACAAATGTGAAATGGCATGTATCCACCATTATAGTATACAGAATAGTTTGGCTGTCCTAAAATCCAGTGCGCTCCTTTTCATCTGTCCCTCTCTCCTGGCAACCACTAGTATTTTTTTTTTTTTATTAATTATTTTTGTTAACATATAATGTATTATTTGCCCTAGGGGTACAGGTTTGTGAATTGTCAGGCTTACACATTTCACAGCACTACCATAGCACATACCCTCCCTGATGTCCATCACCCAACCACCCTCTCCATACCACCCCTCCCCTCAGTTTGTTTTGTGAGATTAAGACTCTGTTATGGTTTGTCTCTGTCTTGATCCCGTCTTGTTTCATTTTTCCTTCCCTACCCCCCAATCCCCCCTCTCTGCCTCTCAAATTCCTCATATCAGGGAGATCATATGATAATTGTCTTTCTCTGATTGACTTTTTTTGCTCAGCATTATACCTTCTAGTTCCATCCATGTCGTTGCAAATGGCAAGATTTCATTCCTTTTGATGGCTGCATAGTATTCCATTGTATATATGGACCACATCTTCTTTATCCATTCATCTGTTGATGGACATCTAGGTTCTTTGCTTAGTTTGGCTATTGTGGACATTGCTGCTATAGACATTTGGGTGCATGTGCCCCTTCAGATCACTACATTTGTATCTTTAGGGTAAATACCTAGTAGTGAGATTGCTGGGACGTAGGATAGTTCTATTTTCAACTTTTTGAGGGACCTCCAAGCTGCACGAACTTGCATTCCCACCAACAGTGTAGGAGGGTTCCCTTTCTCCCCATCCTTTTCATCACCTGTCATTTCCTGATTTGTTAATTTTAGCCATTCTGACTGGTGTGAGATGGTATCTCATTGTGGTTTTGATTTGTATTTCACTGATGCCGAGTGATGTGGAGTACTTTTTCATGGGTCTGTCGGCAGTCTGGATGTCTTCTTTTGCAGAAATGTCTGTCCATGCCCTCTGCCCGTTTCTTGACTGGATTATTTGTTCTTTGGGCGTTGAGTTGATAAGTTCTCTATAAATTTTGGATACTAGCCCTTTATCTGATATGCCATTTGCGAATATCTTCTCCCATTCTGTCAGTTGTCTTTTGTTTTTGTTGCCTGTTTCCTTTGCTGTGCAAAAGCTTTTGATCTTGATGTCCCAATAATTCATTTTTGCCCTTGCTTCCCTTGCCTTTGGCGATGTTTCTAGGAAAAAGTTACTGCGGCTGAGGTCGAAGAGGTTGCTGCCTGTGTTCTCCTCAAGGATTTTGATGGATTCCTGTCTCACATTGAGGTCTTTCATCCATTATGAGTCTATTTTTGTGAACCACTAGTATTTTTACTGTTTTCATGGTTTTCCCTTTTCTAGAACGTCCTATAATTGGAATCATACAATATGTAGCCTTTTTAGATTGACTTCTTTCACTTAGTAATATGCATTTAAGGTTTCTCTGTGTCTGTAGAGCTTAATAGCTCATTGCTTTTGAGCTATATTTCTTTTTTTTTTTAAGAGAATATTCAGGATTTCCAAATTTATCAGAAAGTAAAGGTTTTATTGATTGATTGATTGATTGATTTTTTAAAGATTTTATTTATTTATTTGACAGACAGAGATCACAAGCAGGAAGAGAGGCAGGCAGAGAGAGAGGAGGAAGCTGGCTCCCCACTGAGCAGAGAGCCCGATGCGGGGCTCAATCCCAGGACCCTGAGATCATGACCTGAGCCGAAGGCAGAGGCTTTAACCCACTGAGCCACCCAGACGCCCCTTTTGAGCTATATTTCTAATATAGCTTTCTAATATTTCATTGTCTGAATGGACCACAGTTTATTTATCCACTCTCCTTTTGCTTATTTTATTTATTTATTTATTCTTTTTGTGAGAGTGCATACATTTGGGGGGGTAGAGGAGGAGCAAAAGGAGAGGGAGAGAGAATTTTAATTTTTTTAAAGATTTTTCTTTTCTTTTTTTTTTTTTTTAAGATTTTATTTATTTATTTGAGAGGCAGAGACTAAGGAAGAGAGAGGGAACACAAGCTGGAGGAGGGGCAGAGGAAGAGGGGTTAATAGGCTCCTTGCTGAGCAGAGAGCCCGATGTGGGGCTCAGTCCCAGGATCCCGGGATCATGAACTGAGCCAAAGGCAGACACTTAACCAACTGAGCCACCCAGGTGTCCCTAAGATTTTTATTTCTTTACCTGAGAGAGAGACAGAGCATGAGCATGAGCAGTGGGGAGGAGACGGAGAGGGAGAAGCAGAGTCCCCACCGAGCAGGGATCCCGAAATGGAGCTTGATCCTGGGCCCCCAAGATAATGACCTTAGCCAAAGGCAGATGCTTAACCAACTGAGCCACCCAGGTGCCCCCAGGGAGGGAGAGAATCTTAAGCAGACTCCAAGCCCAGCAGTGGAGCCTGTCACAGGCTTCATCTCATGACCCTGAGATCATGACCTGACGCTTAACTGATTGAACCAACCAGGCACCCCTCTCCACTCACCTTTTGAAGGACATCTTGGTTACTTCCAAGTTTTGGCGATTATAAATAAAGCCTCTATAAATCTCCATGTAGTAATTTTTTTTTATATACAAAATCTTGATGCTTGGTTTTTTGTTTTTTGTTTTTTTAAATGAACAGCTCTTTTTAAGAAGTAACATGGCATTTTGTATTTGTCATGAATTTAGACAAATGTTTAGATTCAGGACCAATTATAAAGTAGGTTAGATAGAGCTTTTTCTTTTTTTTTTTTTTTTTTAAGATTTTATTTCTTTGACAGATCACAAGTAGGCAGAGAGGCAGGCAGAGAGAGGAGGAAGCAGGCTTTCCGCGGAGCAGAGAGCCCGATGTGGGGCTTGATCCCAGGACCCTGGCATCATGACCTGAGCCGAAGGCAGAGGCCTAACCCACTGAGCCACCCAGGTGCCCTGAGCTTTTTCATTTTTGCTTTCGCTTTCATCTGCTTAGTTTCTTTGTGCTTTAGTTTCCTCATCTTTTAAATGTAGACAATGTTTCCTTTTCTTTTAAGCAGCTTTGTACCGTGGAATGATACCTGGGAAACTGGGCTGTGAGTAGGTACTTATTTTACCTGGGAAAATGTAATCTGTGCTGTTGGGCAAGCCTTATTATTGTACTGTGGCCTCTATTGAAATACTGTCTCTTGGGGGCTGCTGAAGGTCTACTTCTTGGAGCTGTTTGTAAAACTTCTTTATGGGAAAGGGGAGCCTGGGTGGCTCAGTGGGTTAAAGCCTCTGCTTGACAGGGAGCCTGCTTCCTCCTCTCTCTCTCTGCCTGCCTCTCTGCCTACTTGTGATCTCTGTCTGTCAAATAAATAAAATCTTCAACAACAACAACAACAAAATTCTTTTTTTTTTTTTTAAGATTTTATTTATTTATTTGACAGACAGAGATTTCAAGTAGGCAGAGAGAGAGAGAGGAGGAAGCAGGCTCCCCACTGAGCAGAGAACCCGATGCGGGGCTCGATCCCAGGACTCTGGGATCATGACCTGAGCCGAAGGCAGAGGCTTTAACCCACTGAGCCACCCAGGTGCCCCAACATTTTTATGGTAAAAATCCTTATCAAGAATCTGAGGGTGAGTGAGAAGACACCTACAAAGCATCAAGAGTTACTTTTAGGTAAAAGCACTTAGGGGTGTTAAAAACAAATCCATCTTTCCTTTAAGGATTTTATCTTTTCAAGTATAAGACTGTTGCTGGGTCATATCCACTGAACAAAGCAGGTCAGATTTCTGGTCTTCATGCAACCTGAGACTAAGATACAATCCTTCATAGGAAAAAGTTCAGATAATTCATTCTGCAGTTCCTCATTTGACTAAAAAGTCATAAAATCCAGGCAGGGGATTTTCTCCTCTCTGCTCGTCTGGGAGCCCTTTGGTAGCCATAGCCTTTGCTCTCCCTACACCCTGTCTGATTGCTCTATCTACTGAGGACTGTGTGAATAGCTCTGGTACACCAACAGCCTTGCTTTGCTGCTGTACTTTCTTCCCAGATCAGTTATTTTGTGTTTGTGTTTGTGTTCAGTTTTTCCTTTAAAAAAAGTTGAAATTTTGTCTAAACCAGTATAGTGAGTGGGGCCATATGGAGGCCTTGTATCTGCACTATAACATTGTTTTGGTAGTTGAAGTGATGTGAACAGGTTGTTCCCTTGCCAGGGTAGAGAATGGGAGAGAGTGGGAGAGCCTGAAGTTAGATTTATAACGCAAGTAACTGCCATAGGACTTAGATGTTGTGTTTTTCAGTTTTATTTATTTTAATTTTAATTTATTTTTTAAGGGGGGAGGAGGGACAGAGGGAGAAGGAGAGAGAGAATCTTAAGCAGGCTCCATGCCCAGTGCAGACCCTGAGATCATGACCTGAGCCGAAATCAAGAGTTGTATTCTTAACCAACTGAGCCACCTAGGTGCCCCAATTTTTTTTCTCTTACTTACTGATTACGGAAACATTTTCAAATGCTGTCCTCAGAAAGATTTTTCCTGACCGTGGATATATATATATATTTTTAAGATTTTATTATTTGACAGAGAGACAGTGAGAGAGGGAACACAAGCAGGGGAGTGGGAAAGGCAGCAGCAGGCTTCCTGCTGAGTAGGGAGCCTGATGCGGGGCTCAGTCCCAGGACCCTGGGATCATGACCTGAGCCGAAGGCAGACGCTTAATGACTTAGCCACCCAGGTATCCCTGACTATGGATATTGATGCTGGTTTTGGGGGGGAATTTGAAACCCTCAACAATTATATTCCCACACTTGAAAATATTGTGAAGGTTTCCAGGATACCGTGCTTTCCACAGATGAGATAGCTATAGAATCTTAGACATTTTTTACAGTGTGGGGAGGATGCCCTCCATCCTCGCTTTCAGTTTTCTGAGGATAGAAACTGTGTTTGTCTTAGTACAATATTTGTTCTGCAGGGTCTCAACATACATACTTGATTATATATTTTTAAATGTTTTTTGCAGATTTTATATTAATGGTCCCTGATTGATTTGGAGACTTTATAGTTGCTGTTTGATCACAAACTTGATTTATTGGAGAGTATTTTGAAACTTATTTATAAAGATTCTGCTTGGGGGCTTCTGGGTGGCTCAGTGGGTTAAGCATCTGCCTTCGGCTTCGGTCATGATCCTGGAGATCTCAGACTGAGTCCCGCATTCATCTCCCTTCTCGGTGGGGAGTCTGCCTCTTCGTCTTACTCTCCCTTTGTTCTCTCTCTCTCTCAAATGAATTAGGAAAATTAAAAAAAAAAAAACAAACAAGATTCTGCTCAGCCGGAGGATGCTGAATGGGTCAGGGCCAAGTAGCACACTAGATACTTTAGGCAAGCACACGATGTGCATAGGCTGTTTTGGTTTTTTATATTCTGCCTGAAAGTTCAAGTGATCTCTTTAGCATAAAACATAGAATGAATGCTAAGTAGTTTCTACTGTGTTTGGGAAGATGTATTATAAAACATGTGGTTGTGTTAGTTATTTCATGAGTGTCTCCAAAGAAAGCTGTCTTTGGCCTCAGGGAGCCAGATATTAAGCTTGAGTAACTTCCCAAAGCAGAGCATATCAGGCAGGGCTGCTTGGACCCTTCAGCGTGTGAACTTGGCTGTTTACAGTGTTGTATTAGTTTTCATTGGAAGAATTGTGAATAAAGCAGAGGTGTGTGGATTTTATGTAGATAATAAAATTTCTCACTTTCAGTCTGTGCTACTTAGCCTTTTCAACTCGTTGAAACAACTGTCGGTGTCCATTTGGGAGGCAAAAACCACATAGGAATTTGAACAAGTAATGTTTAAATATTTATTTGCTGAGAGAGAGAGACAGGGAGAGAGAGTGGGCGCTTGCACAGGCAGAGGGAGGGGAAGCAGACTGTGCTGAGTGCGGAGCAGCTTCACGACCCGGTGATCCTGACCTGAGCTGAAACCAAGAGTTGGATGCTTAACTAACTGAGCCACCCTGGCACCTCGGAACAGGTAAAGTTTAATACAAGAATTGTTATAACTATAACGGGATTGGAGTAATGAGAGATTGGCTAGTAAAAAGTAGAGAGAACTCTAAGTTGTATAGGAATAGCATATGTAGGAGCAGCCGTTAGCCCTAGGGCTGATAGGGAGCGCTTGAGGAAGCCCAGGGCCGAGATCCATGTCTTGGGGGAAAGGGGGTGGTCATGCCTAACTGGATGGCAGAGAAAGTTATCGTGGTTCCACACTGGGAGAATATGCTGGGAGTCTATCTTCTAGGATGTTAGAGAAAGGCATTTATGGAGAGGAGTCTTCCTGGAAACACTCTGCTACAAAACTGCCTGAGTGAGGTGTCAGAGGAAGCTGCTGGCCACTGTGTACTGCTGACCATGATGCACTGTGGGAGTCAGCCACCCACCAGAGGCTAAGCACAGAGGGGAGCTCACTGGGTGTCGGCCTGGTGAGAGGAGCATACTAGACCCAGGTGGAAAAAGAAGGCTTTTCTTTTTTCTTTCTTTCCTTTTTTTTTTTTTTGAAGATTCCATTTACTTATTTTGAGAAAGAGCTCATGAGTGAGTGGAGGGGCAGAGGTAGAGGGAGAGAGAATTTTAAGCAGATTCCATGCTGAGCACAGAGCCTGACTCTGGGCTCCATCCCACAACTATGAGATCACGACCTGAGCTGAAATCAGTCAGGAGTCTGATGCTTAACCGGCTGAGCCTCCTAGGTGCCCCAAAACCTTTTCCTTTTTGCAGAATCTCTCTGTTGTCTTCCAACAAAGCTAAATATCAGCTGGCAAAGGAAAAATATTTAATGGGTCCAGCTCCATTTTTGCAGAGCTGGGTTTAGAGCCAAGAGATAATACACTGATAACTGGAAGCTGCTGTTTGTCAGAGTTAATACAGATAAGCTGTTAATAATTTTATTTTTAAAGTTTAAAAAAAATTTATTCATTTGTGAGAGAGATTGAGAGAGAGAGAAAACAAGTAGTGGAGAGGGGCAGAGAGCAAGAGAGAAACAGTCTCCCAGCTGAGCAGGAAGCCTGATGCCAGGCTGGATCCTAGGACCAGATCACGACCCAGATTGCTACCACCTGTGTTTTGTATTTGTTTTAATATGGGGATTAATTTAAAATGCTCTTCTGTTCTAGCCAGAGACAACAACTGCTTTGAATTTTGTCATCATAGATTAGTTGGCCAGTTAAAATTTCATATAAATGGAATAATACTGGGGTACCTGAATGGCTCATTCAGTTAAGTGTCCAACTCTTTTTTTTTTTTTAAAGCCAGGCCGCATTTTTTTTTTTTTTTAAGATTTTGTTTATTTATTTGACACAGAGAGAGAGAGAGAGAGATCACAAGTAGGCAGAGAGAGAGGAGGAAGCAGGCTCCCCGCTGAGCAGAGAGCCTGATGCGGGGGCTTGATCCCAGGACCCTGAGATCATGACCTGAGCGGAAGGCAGCGGCTTAACCCACTGAGCCACCCAGGTGCCCCAAGTGTCTAACTCTTGGTCTCACCTCAGGTCTTGAGCTTAAGGTCGTGAGTTCAAGCCCTTATGTTGGGGTCCATGCTGGGTGTGGAGCCTACTTAAAAAAAAAAAGAAGAATATTATATGGAATAATACTGTTGTGTACTAAATAATACTAAAAGGTATCATACTCTCGTGTAAAGCTTCTTTCACACATTTTAATGTTTTGGGAATTTATTCATGCTGTTGTTTGTATCAGTAGTTCATTCCTTTTTATTGCTTTGTAGTATTTCATTGCATGAACATTCCAGTTTAACTGTTATGTTGATGGACATCTGGGCAGTTTCCAGTGTTTGACTTATGAATAAAGACTTTTTCTCTTTTTTTAAGGTTTTGTTTGTTTATTTGACAGAAGGCTTACAAGCAGAGGGAGGGGGAGGGAGAAGCAGGCTCCCCACTGAGCAGGGAGCCAGCTGGGGCTTGATCCCTGGACCTGGAGATCTTGACCTGAGTGGAAGGCAGATACTTAACTGACTGAGCCACCCAGGCACCCCTGTGAGTAAAGCTTCAGTGAACATTTTGCACAAGTGTTCTTGGGGCCATATACATTCATTTCTCTTGGGGAATAGGGAGGTAGAAGGAAATAGAACTGCTGGATCATAGGGTAGATGTATTCTAATTTTATAAGAAACTTTTAATACCTTTTTCAAAATGGTTGTATCATTTTACTGTTCCACCAGTAATGTATGAGAGTTGTGATTGTTCCATATCCTCAGCAACATGCAGTGTGTTGTCAGTGGTTTTAATTCTAACCATATTCCTGGAAGTATTGTGATACCTCATTGTGCTGTTAATTTGCATTTACCTGATTACTACTGATGTTGAGAACTTTTTCTTTTACTTCATGGTCATTTGTATAGCTTCCTTTGTGAAGTACTTGTTCAAATCTTTTGCCCATTTAAAAGAAAGTGGAGCTGTTAATGTTTTTATTTTTATTTATTTATTTTTTTAAAGAGATCAGATCAGCTTTATTCAATGATTCATGAATAGGGCAGCTTCCAGCTAACAAATAGAAGGGTGCTCCAAAGAGTCATACCTGTTAATGTTTTTAAAAGTGAGGTATAATAGGGCGCTTGGGTGGCTCAGTTGTTAAGCATCTGTCTTTGGCTCAGGTCATGATCCCAGGGTCCTGGGATCGAGCCCCACATCACACTTCCTGCTCAGCAGGAAGTCTGCTTCTCCCTCTCCCACTGCTTATGTTCCCTCTCTGGCTGTCTCTCTCTGTCAAATAAATAAAATCCTTAAAAAGAATATGAGGTTTAGGAGATGCTTATATAGAATACCAGTCAGGTACATGTTTTGTGAATATTTTCTTTCAGTCTGGGGTGGCCTGCCTATTTAATTTTCTTACAGGTATATTTTAAAATAAGAAGTTTTCAGTTTTGTTAAAGTCTGATTTATCAGTGTTTTCTTTTATGGTTATCGTCTTTTGTTGTGTCTGAGGAACCCTTGCCTACCTCTCAATGTTGGAGATTTCTCCTGTGTTTTCATCCAGAAGTTGAAGAGTTTTAGTTTTTACATTTAGGTCTCTGATCCACTTGGAATTCATTTCTGTGTATTCTGTAAGATTGGGGTTGAGGTTAATTTTTCTCCCATATCAATAACTTCTTGTTCCAGTACCAGCACCATTTGCTAAAAAGACTTGTGTATTTGTTATCTGTTGACTCCAAAACTTAGCAGTTTAACAGTAAACACTGCCTCAGTTTCTGAAGATCAGAAACTTAGGTGTGACTTAGCTGGGTGGTCCTAGCTCACAGTCTCTCATGAAGTTGCAGTTGAGATGTCTTCTGGGACTGCAGTCATCTGAAGGCTTGCCTAGAACTAGAGGGTCTGTTTCCAAGATGACTTACGTGGCTTTTGGCAGGTGGCCTCAGTTCCTTGACATGTGGGCTCTCTGAGTATCCTCATGACATGCAGTTATCTCCCCCAGAATAAACGGCTCAAGACAAAGTGAAGAGGATGCCTCTTAATGACCTAGTCACTGACTGTTCCTTTTTTAACATTTTTTTTATTTGCTTCAGAGAGAGAGTATGCAAGTATGAGCAGGGGGAGGGGCAGAAGGGGAAGCAAACTCTCCCCGCTGAGCAGGGAGCCGGATGCGTGGTTCTGATCCCAGGACCCTGTAGTCATGACCTGAACTAAAGCTTTAGTTTAGTGGTCCATGACCTGAACTAAACTTAACTGACTGAGCCACTCAGGCATCTCCAGACTGTTACTTCTGCCATATTACATTCTGTTCCTTAGTACCGACTCACTCAGTCCAGCCCATACTCAAGGTGAGGAGAGAAGCAGACTCTGCCATTTGGGGGGAGGACTGTTGAAACACTTGAAGGTTAAAAACTACCACAACTTGCTCTCTCCATTTATTTTTTTATTTTTATTATTTTTTAAAGATTTTATTTATTTATTTGACAGAGATCACAAGTAGGCAGAGAAGCAGGCAGAGAGAAGGAGGGGGACGCAGGCTTCCTGCTGAGCAGAGAGTCCAATGCGGGGCTCCGATCCCAGGATGCTGGGATCGTGACCCGAGCTGAAGGCAGAGGCTCCAACCCACTGAGCCATCTGGGCGCCCCTCTCCATTTATTTAAAAAAAAATTTTTTTTTTTTAAGATTTTATTTATCTCAGAGAGAGAGACAGCAAGAGAGGGAACACAAGCAGGGAGAGTGGAAGATGGAGAAGCAGGCTTCCCACCGAGCAGGGAGCCCCATGCAGGGCCCGATCCCAGGACTCTGGGATCATGACTTGAGCCGAAGGCAGATGGTTAATGACTGAGCTACTGAGGCGCCCCTACTTGTTTTTTTCTGTTTTAAGTAATATCTATACCCAACTCAGACTCACAAACCTGAGATCAAGAGTCACACACTCTTCCCAACCATCTAGGCGTTCCTGATGCACAAAAGGTTTTAATTTTGATGAAGTCCGATTTATCTGTTTTTTCTTTTCTGGCCTGTACTTTTGTTGTCATAGCTAAGAAATCATTGTCAGGGTGCCTGGGTGGCTCAGTCAGTTAAGGAAGGGTGTGCCTTCATCTCAGGCCATAATCCCAGGGTTCTGGGATCAAGCCCCTCCTTGGAAATCCCTGCTCAGCAGGGAGTCTGCTTCTTTCTCTCTCCGTGTGTGCTTTCTCTCTTTCTCTAGCTCTCATTCTCTCTCAAATAAATAAAATTGTTATTTAAAAATAAAAATATAGGGGCGCCTGGGTGGCTCAGCCGTTGGGCATCTGCCTTCAGCTCAGGTCATGATCCCAGAGTCCTGGGATGGAGACCCGCATCGGGCTCCCTGCTCAGCTGGAAGCCTGCTTCTCCAAGACTCTCACACTCCCCTAGCTTGGGCTTCCTCTCTTGTGCTCTCTCTCTGTGTCAAATAAGTACATAAAATCTTGAAAAAAAAAAAAAATCCATCATTGTCATATCCAAGGTCACTAAGTATCCCGTTGTGTTTTCTTCTAAGAGTTTTATAATTTAAGTTTATAAGTTTAGGTGTTTGATCCATTTTGAATTAATTTTTGTATATGATGTGAAGTAATGCTCTAACTTTACTCTTGCATGTGGCTGTTCAGTTTCCCCCCGCACCACCTGTTGAAAAAATTGTCCTTTCCCCATTAAATAGTCTTGGCACCCTGGTTGAATATCATTTGACCGTATGTGCAAAGGTTTTATTTCCGGGCTTCCTATTCTATTGCATTCTATATGTCTCTTTTTATGCTCGTACCACACTCTTTTTGATTATAGTAGTTTTGCAGTAAGTTTTAAAATCAGGAAATGTGATTCCTTCAGTTTTGTTGTTTAGGAATTTTGGCTTTTCGGGATCCTTTGAGATTCCCTATAAATTTCTGGAGAGGTTATTTATTTTGTTTGTTCATTTTTAGATATCTGCAGCAATTGCCATTGGTTTTTTGTTAGGGATTACATTCAGGGTGTAGATCTCTTGGGGTAGTATTGTCATCTTAATGATATTAAGTCTTCCAATTTATCAACGTACGATGTTTTTTCATTTATTTGGGTCTTTAATTTCTTTAGAAGTCTTCTGTAGTTTTCAGAATACAAGTTTTTCAACTCCTTAGTTAAATTGATTCTTCGCCATTTTCTTTTCTTTTTTTAAAAAAGATTTTATTTATTAGAAAGAGTGAGCAAGAGAGCGAGCTCAGCGGCACCTGGATGGCTCAGTGGGTTAAGCCTCTGCCTTCGGCTCAGGTCATGATCTTTGTTTGGGTCCTGGGGTCCAGCCCCGCATCAGGCTCTCTGCTCGGTGGGGAGGCTGCTTCCCCTTCTCTCTCTGCCTGCCTCTCTGCCTACTTATGATCTCTCTCTGTCAAATAAATAAATAAAATATTTTTTTTTAAAAAAGGGAAAAAGAGAGCGAGCACAAGCAGTGGGAGGGGCAAAGGGAGAGGATAAAGCAGACTCCTTGCTAAACGGGGAGCCTGACTCGGGCCTGGAGTCGGGGCTTGATCCCAGAATCCTGGGATCCTGACCTGAACTGAGGGTAGCAGCTTAACTGGCTGAGCCACCCAGGTGCCTTCATTCTTTTTGATACTATTGTAAATGGATTGTTTTCTTAATTTCCTTTTCAGATTGTTCACTGCTAGCCTATAGAAATGCAGCCGATTTTCGTGTGGCAATTTTGTATCCTGCAAATTTCCTGAATGTTTTTTATTACCTCTAACAGTGGTTTTGTGTGTATATGGGTAATTTGGGGGTTTTCTACATATAAGATTGTGTTTTCTGTAGACAGTTAACTCTTAATTCAAATGCCTTTTATTATTTTTTTTCATTTTCTCTGTCAAGAACTTCCCTTGTAATTTCTTTGACCTGTTAGTTGTTTAAGGGTATATTGTTTAATTTCCACAGATTTGTGAATTTTTCAGTTTTTTTTTTTTTTTTAAATTTTATTTATTTGACAGACAGAGATCTCAAGTAGGTTGGAGAGGCAGGCAGAGAGAGAGAGAAGAGGAAGCAGGCTTCCCGCTGAGCTGAAAGCCCGACACGGGGCTCGATCCCAGGACCCTGGGACCATGACCTGAGTCGAAGGCAGAGGCTTAACCCACTGAGCCATCCAGGTGCCCCTCAGTTTTCTTTTTATTGCCTTCCAGGATATAGAATTCTTAGTTGACAGTATTTTCTTTCAGGACTTTAAATATGTCATCCCACTGCCTTCTGGAGGATTCTGGAGAGAAACCAGCTGTTAATCTTAGTGAGAATCTCTAGTACAGTAGGAGTTGCAGCTTCTCTCTTGTTGCTTTAAATATTCTCTTTGTCTTTGGGGTTCAATGGTTTAATCTAATCGTGTGTTTTTGTTTTATAATGTGTCTGGGTTAATCCTCAAAGAAGGGTTCATTAGGCTTCTTTCACATGTATATTCATGGCTTTTCTCAGGTTTGAAAAGCTTTTGGCTCCTATTTTTTCACATTTTTTTTTCCTGCCCTTGATTTTGTCTCTTCTCTTTCTGTAATGCATATATTATTATATTTGGTCGCGTCCCACAGGTCCTTCAGACTCTACTTGTGGCGTGCGTGGGTGGCTCAGTTGGTTAGGCATCTGCCTTCAGCTCAGGTTGTGATTCCAGGGTTCTGGGATCTATTCCCAAGTTGGGCTCCATACTCAGCAGGGAGTCTGCTTCTCCCTTTCCCTCTGCTCCTCCCCCTGCTTGTGCTCTCTCTCCCAAATAAGTAAATAAAATAAAAACAAAGAAAAGACTCTTTACTTTTCATTAGTTTTTGTTTTTGATTTTTTTGCCTCCCAGGTTGAATAATTTCAGTTGTTTTATCTTCAAGTTCACTTATACTTCTTTTTGCTCAAATCTATAGTTGAACCCCATTAGTGAATTTTTCATCAGTTATTGTACTTTCTTGTTTTGAGATATTGAAGAATTTGTTTTGTCCTTTTTAAAATTTTTCTCTTTATTGGTATTTTCATTTTGTTCATGCATCATTTTCCTGAATCCCTTTGACCATGGTTTCCTTTAGTCCACCGAATGTATTTAAGACAGTTTATTTAATGTCTTTGATCAATAATAATTCCAGTGTTTTTGCTTCCTCAGGAATTTTTTTTTTAGCCTTTTCTTTTTCTTGGGAGTGGTCATTAATTTTCTGTTTGTTTTGTAATTTTTAAATTAAAACTGGACATTTGAGTATTATGTTGTAATTTTACAAATCTGATTCTCCCACTTCACAGTGATTGCTCGTTTTTGCTCCTTGAGTGTTAGAGACTTCTATTTGTGGCTTTTTCAAACTAATATTGGAAATGTGTGTCTATTTCTGTTTCATGATCTCTGCAGTTAGACAGTGACCTGATAAAGATTTCTTTAAATGACAAGCTCCCATAAGGGGAAGAAAGTAAAAACAAGGACTATCCTCTTAAATGCTCCTAGAAGCTGCTTCAGCCAGTGAGTATTGAAAGCCACGGTTACTGGCCTCTGCCTGCTCCTCATTGATCAAAAGCAGCCATCATCAATCGGAATACATATTTGGAGGACAAGGTCTTTATTGCCCATCCTAGCCTCCAGCAAGCCTCACCAGAAACGAGGGCAGCCCTCCCATTGCTTCTTGCCCTAGGGTTGGAGGTTGGGTAGTTGATAAACAAAAGGCCGAAGTTTACCAGAATTCACCAGCCTCTTCAAGTTCTACCTTGGAAGCGGCATGATTTCCAGCTACACTCCAGGGTTCCAAAAGTTACTTTAGACAGTTCCTCCAAATTCAGTAGTTGTTTTAGTGAAAGGGTGGATTCCTGGAGCTTCCTACTCTGCCATTTTCATGAAGTTACCCCAGTGAATTTTTAAATTTTTGTTCTCTTTCTTTCGGCCTGAGGGTGGGGGAGGGGGCAGAAGGACAGGGAGAGAGCGAATCCCAAGCAGGCTCCAAACCTAGCACAGAGCCTGATATGGGGCTTGATCTCACAATCTTGAAATCATGACCTGAGCTGGAATCAACAATTGGATGTGTAACTGATTGAGTCACCCAGGTGCCCCTAATTTTTGTTTTCTAATTGTTGCTGATAGCATATAAAAATATAATTGAATTTTGTATACTGGCTTTTTGTATCCTGTCTTTGCTAAATTCACATATTAGTTTTACAAGTTGTTTTGTAGATTCCTAAGTATTTTCTTTGTAAACAATCAGGTTATCTATGAATTGAGAAAGTCTTATTTCTTCCTTTCTGGTCATTATGCTTTTTATTTCTTTTTTCTTATTGTACTGGCTCATAAGTGTTGAGTAGAAATAGTAAGAATGGACATCTTTGTCTTATTTTGATTATATGAGGGAAACATTCAAAATTTCACATCGATTATGAGGTCAGCTCTAGGTTTTTCAAGTTTTTCATAAGCGTCCTTTATCGGTGAGGACATTTCCTTCTACTTTTAGTTAGAAGTTTGTGAGTTTTTTTTTTTTTTTAAGATTTTATTTATTTGACAGAGATAACAAGTAGGCAGAGAGGCAGGCAGAGAGAGAGGAGGAAGCAGGCTCCTTGCTGAGCAGAGAGCCTGATGCAGGGCTCTATCCCAGGACCCTGAGATCATGACCCGAGCCAAAGGTAGAGGCTTTAACCCACTGAGCCACCCAGGTGCCCCTAATCTGTGAGTTTTTAATCATAAATGGGTGTTGAATTTTGTTGAGCTTTTTTCTTTATATATTGAGGTTATATATATATATTTTTTATATATATATATATAAATATATAATTAAATAAATAAATATATATATTTTTTTATATATTGAGGTTGAGCTTTTTTCTTTATATATTGAGATATGATCTATGGTTTTATTTCTCATACTTCTGTAAATAAGATGAATTACATTGATTCTTCAGATATTTCATCAACCTTGCATTCCCCACTTTGTCATGATACATTACTCTTTTTATATATATCACTGGATTTGTTTTACTAAAATTTTTTTTGAAGGATTTTTTGTGTCTGTTCATGAAGGATATTGGTTTATAATTTTTTTCTTTTGTATGTATGTATGTTTTGGGTAATTTTGTTATCAAGGATAACTGACTTCTTAAAACAATTGGAATGTGGTTTTTTTGCTCCCTGTTTTCTGAAAGAATTTGTGCAAGATTGGTGCTATTTCTTCCCTGAATGTTTGATAGAATTGACTAGTGAAAGTATGTGTCTGGAATTTTTACTTGTGGAAAGAGTTTTGATTCCATTTTCTGGCTAGATACAAGACAATTCAGATTTTATATTTTATCTTGTGTTAAGTTTTGTTAAGTTGTATTTTTCGAGGAGTTTGTCCATTTCGTTTGATTTGTTTAATTTATTGGCATACAGTTGCTCATATTATTACCTTATTCTTTTAAGACCCAGTGGATTAAGCCGCTGCCTTCGGCTCAGGTCATGATCTCAGGGTCCTGGGATCGGGCCCCGCATCGGGCTCTCTGCTCTGCGGGGAGCCTGCATCCTCCTCTCTCTCTGCCTGCCTCTCTGCCTACTTGTGATCTCTCTCTCTGTCAAATAAATAAATAAAATCTTAAAAAAAAAAATACCCTATGGGGTCTTTAGTGATAGAACTTTTTTCATCCCTGATAGTAGTATTTAATATGTTCTTTTTAGTGATCAGTTTCTCTAGAGGATTTATGAAATTTATTGATTTTTTTTTAAAGACCTACTTTTGACATTCTTAACCCCCCCTCTATTTTATTGAGACTGATTATGTCTTTATTATTTCCTTTCTTCTGCTTACTTTGGTCTTTTTCTAGCTTTTTTTTTTTTTTAAAGATTTTTTTTTATTTGTCAGAGAGAGAGAGGAGAGAATGCCCAAGGAGGGGGAGCGGCAGGCAGAGGCAGAAGGAGAAGCAGGCTCCCCGCTCAGCAGGGAGCCTGATGTGGGACTCCATCCAGGACCTTGGGATCATGACGGGAACTGAAGGGAGATGCTTAGCTGACTGAGCCACCCAGGTGTTGTCCTGGTCTTTTTCTAGCTTCTTAAGGAGAACCTTAAATCATTAATTTTATATTTCTAATACCTTAAAAGCTTAAAAATTTAAGCATTGGTTTAGCTGCATCAGTATAGCATATACTTTTATTTTCTCATATAATTCCTTATCCAAAAAAGTATCTAGGATACCCAGTTAAGAAATGGGCAGAAGACATGAATAGACATTTTTCCAAAGGAAACATCTGATGGCTAACAGACCCATGAAAAGATCCTCAATGTCACTCATCATCAGGAAAATACAAATCAAAATCACAATGAGATACCACTTCACACCTGTCAGAATGGCTAAAATGAAAAACATAGGAAACAACAGAAGTTGGTGAGGATACAGAGAAAGGGGAATCCTTTTACACTGTTGGTGGGAATGCAAACTGGTGCAGTCACTCTGGAAAACAGCGTGGAGGTTCCTCAGAAAGTTAAAAATAGAGCTACCCTATGACCCAGCAGTTGCACCACTAGGTATTTACCCAAAGGGTTAAAAAATACAGATTCAGAGGGATACGTGCATCCCAATGATATGTATCTACAATACTGAGCCACCAAAAAGAAGGAAATCTTGCCATTGACACTGATGTGCATGGAGCTACAGTGTATTATGCTGAGTGAAATAAGTCAGTTAGAGAAAGACAAATACCGTTTGATTTCACTTGTATATGAAATGTAAGAAACAAAACAAATGAACATATGGGAAAGAAGAAAACACAGGGAAGCAAACCATAAGAGACTCTAACAATAGAGAACAAATTGAGGGTTGATGGAGGGAAGTGGGTGGGGGGTGGTTATTAAGGAGGGCACTTGTTATAATGAGCACTGGGCATTATATTTAAGTAATGAATCATTAAATTCTTCCTAAAACCAATATTACAGTATATGTTACTTAACTATAGTACCTAACTAGAATTTAAGTAAAAATTCAGAAAGGAAAAAAAAAAAGTACCTAGGACAGATAGTCTCAAATCTTGACAGAGATTTGAGAGTTTTGACAGAGATTTGTCAGTTCTTGACAGAGAAAATAGTTGAATTGGTGTATTGAAGGATTAACAACTTGTTAATCATGAGATTGATGTTTGCCTCCAGGTTGAGTTCCACTCTTTTTCTTTTTCACGTGTTCCTGACTCCCAGAATCCTGAGAGTTCTACATGTTCAGGCTCAGTTCCTTATGTCACGTGAAGGTCAGGGAAGGAAGCTGAGAGAGCAGAGAGATTTGGGACCCACTCTTATGGAATGATGTTTCTTTGGAGACATCTCTGCGCTTACCTAAGTTGGGACATTGTTGATGGGTTTACGTGGATGAAAGTTGGTCCCTCTCTATTTTGAACTCTGTGCTGTCTATGGGGTTGTTCGAAGTATTTTCTGATGTTTAAAGCTGTTTTTTAGAGCATGTGCACACATTAGGCAGAGGGAGAATCTTTTTATTTTGGGTGGGGCCAGAGGGAGAGAATGTTAAGCGGGCTCCACATCTGGTACAAAGCACCACATGGGGCTCGATCTCACAATCCTGAGATCATCACCTCAGCCGAAATCAAGAGTTAGATGCCCAGCTGACTGAACCACCCAGGTGCCCCTAAATGTAGTCATTCTGATGTTTCACTGGAGGGTAGAAGACAGATGGAATGTAATCCGCTTGAAGCTTTCAAACTCTTGCATTTTGTGAGGCATTAAACAGGTCATTTACCTCTTTTTATAGGTTTTCCCCACACTCACTTTTCACATTGCTCATCTGCTTGTAGGTACCTGCTAATAAAGTCATAACCCAATAGATGTTCAGATATCTCATTGTTTCACCCCCGGTAGGATGTAGTTTTAAATGGAGGGAGGATCTGTCAGTTTTGTGCCCTTAAATCTGCTCATATTATTTTCTGAATGTGTGACTGTATGAGTAATTACGCTGTTTGGCCTTGATGGGGAGGGTCTCACAGGAGGCAGGAACATAGGATACCAAGAACCTAGGCCTTGGGGGAGACATCCTGAGTTGGTCACAGCCCATATGCGGAATGTACATAGCAGCAGGTTATCCCAAAAGAACAAAACTCAGTGGAGCTTTATTCTCTGGTGGACCCTTCATCGTTTCCCCCAGCTATAGCTGGAAACAGTCCAATGTCCTTGTCTGAGTAATCTGTTCTTTGATCATATTTTTAGATAATCTGTAGAGTAGTATAGCATCAAAATGTTTAAGTGTGTGATCTCACTACCAAAGAACAGTACTCTGGGTTGTAGCCATATCTTGATTTTTAGGTATATGCTGTCTCTTGGTGCATCTTTTAAAATAGTTCAGAATTCTGTGATTTAAAAACCCCTTTGGAGTTCTAACAGATTTGTGGTATCAGTGAGATACTACAAGAAAGACAGGAGCTACTTCATGGTTGCATGATTCCTTACTCTGGAGATTTTTCTTGTTTGAAGCTGGTAATCATTTTTAATGGGGGTGGTTCTAAATGAGGCCCCCAAGTAATCTAAAAAGCTCAGTGCTGTGACCAGAGTTTTGGGTTCCTCTCTCCTAGGTGTAAGAGGTTTTATTTCCACATTTTACCTCTTTCATCGCCGGACACATGTGAATATCCCTAGTGCACGGTAGCAGATTTGTAGCTGGAATGACCTCCAGTTACAAACCCAGTTATAGCTACTTGAAATGCTGGTGAGTGGCTCAGCAGGGAGCCTGCTTCCCTCCTCTCTCTCTGCCTGCCTCTCTGTCTACTTGTGATCTCTCTCTCTCTGTCAAATAAAAAAATTTTTTTTAAAGATTTTATTTATTTAACAGAGAGAGACATAGAGAACACAAGCAGGGGGAGTAGGAGAAGGAGAAGCAGGCCTCCCGCAGAGCAGGGAGCCCGATGTGGGGCCCTGGGATCACGACCTGAGCCAAAGGCAGACGGATAACGACTGAACCACCCAGGTGCCCCTCAAATAAGTAAAATCTTAAAAAAAAAAAAAAAATCAAGGTTGTGAGAACAGGCCTGGTACTGCCCCTCTGTATCTTTTTTTTCAGTTGTGCAGAAGCTTCTCTTCAGCTTTGGGTCTTCAGTGAGCTCAGTAGCATGAGATAAGTCCAGGAAGTTCCTCATTTCATATTTTAGCAGTTTAGTCTCATTTTAAGTGTTCTGTAGTTTTGGTTTTGTTTTTTAGAACACTTTTTTTTTTTAAGATTATTTATTTATTTATTTGACAGAGAGAGAGAGAGAGAGAGAGATCACAGTAGGCAGAGAGGCAGGCAGACAGAGAGAGAGGAGGAAGCAGGCTCCCCGCAGAAAGAGAGCCCGACGTGGGGCTGGATCCCAGGACCCTGGGATCATGACTGGAGACGAAGGCGGAGGCTTTAACCCACTGAGCCACCCAGGCATCCCTGGAACACTTTATCTTATCCTTTTACATGTGTACTTTCTAGGCTTGATGGTGTTTAGATTCACTTGTAAATGTGTGAGGCAGAAACTTACCTGGCTTAGATATGGGTCACCTGAAGAATTTAGTCCCAGCAGAGGGATTCCTGCAGCTTCTTGTTAAAGAATAATCCCACACAAACTGTGAGTAGGCGGTGTTTCAGGTGAGAAGGATGAGGCACCTTTCTGATTTTGGTGTTTTCTCATTTTGATTTCCCCTGTATCACTTTGGACCTATGTTCTTAAAATTTTGTCCTCAACCACCCCACCCCCCTCAACTCTTTGGAAGCACAGTTGAGACACTTACAAAAGGATCTCCCCCCTGACCCAAGTTTTTATTTATTTGACAGAGTACAAGCAAGGGGTAGCAGGAGAGGGAGATGAAGGTTCCCTGCTGAGCAGGGATCATGACCAGTGCCCAAGGCAGATGCTTGACCAACTGAGCCATCCAGGCACCCCAACACTTTTAAAAGGATCTTTACTGAAAATATGTATCTATATATCTGAGTAAGTGTTGGGTTTCTAGTCTTTAGAAATCTGGTAAAAAACAGGAAAGGGTATCACTGGATTCTGTCTTCTCTCTTTGTTCTAAATTAATTCTGTTCTGCCTGTTTCTTGATGGACTGGTACATTTCAGGCCTCCTGCCAAGTTTCCTTTTCTCCTTGCTCCCTGTTTGCTGTCTGCCTGATGTCCTCAGGACTATGCCACTGTGTCCCTTTCTCCTGGGATAGGACCCAAAAGTCTAAACAATCCTTCATCTCTTCTCTGAGGACAAACAAAAAAATAGATACCTTTAAACCTTTTTTTTTCTTTCTTAATTTCAAATGTCCCAGATTGCTCTAGGCTTCTGCACGGATTTCTGGTTTCTGGATTGATATGCCTGTCCCTGGTTAGCTCGGTAGGGCAGGCTCAGATTGGCAGCCCTGCGTACCTTGAGAACAGTCCTTGTATTTCCTTACTCCTCAAAGGCGAGTTTTGTGAGCAAGTGCTCGAAACAGTCCCCAGGATTGAGGGAAGGGGGATTGTTGTCTTTCCGTCACAAATACCTGATCTGTATCAGCACCTCTGGGCATATGTAAAAGCAAGACTGGACTTGAATTTAGGACATCAGTAGGTTCCCTTGGTTCTGTGCTTTAGAGAACAAAAGTGCTTTTGTGTTAGTTTTCTGCTTCAATTTTTTCCTCCATGAATTTGAGGGTATTTTGTTATCTTTTCCTGTCACAGTCCGTATCAATTTATTATTTCTAAAATTCGTTAGAAATAAGTGTTCACAAAGTCCAGTGCTCTGTAACCCAAGCTTTGTGTGGTGGTCCTCTCTATTGGAGTGACTTATGGGCCCATTGTGTTCTTTTCAATTAAGAATGATTTTGCTCTTTTGTCCCTTGGATCATATCAGAGTAAAGAGTAAACCAGAGATACGGTATTGCCAACATTTTACTTAGCATTCCTGACTTAACAAGTTTAATTTTCTAAAAAACTAAATTTCATATGACTTTTTTAAGGGCACGATACTTTGTCATTATGCTTTTAGTGCTTATGTGGCTCTGTTTTAAATTTTTTTTTTTTAAAGATTTTATTTAGGGGCGCCTGGGTGGCTCAGTGGGTTAGGCCGCTGCCTTCGGCTCAGGTCATGATCTCAGGGTCCTGGGATCGAGTCCCGCATCGGGCTCTCTGCTCAGCAGCGAGCCTGCTTCCCTCTCTCTCTCTCTCTGCCTGCCTGTCTACTTGTGATCTCTCTCTGTCAAATAAAAAAAAAGAAAAAAAAAAAACTTTAAAGATTTTATTTATTTGTTTGACAGAGAAATTACAAGTAGGCAGAGAGGCAGGCAGAGAGAGCGGGAAGCAGACTCTCTGCTGAGGAGAGAGCCCGATGTGGGCCTCTATCCCAGGACCCTGAGATCATGACCTGAGCTGAAGGCAGAGACTTAACCACTGAGCAACCCAGGCGCCCCAATTTTTTTTTTTAAATTTTAATTATTTTAAGTAAGCTCCATGCCCAGTGTGGGGCTTGAACCGACAACCCTGAGACTGAGTGTTGCATGCTCTACTGACTGTGTCAGCCAGGTGCCCCCAATTTGGGAAGAGGTAATAGAAATACTGGATTAATAAACCAGTTTTGAGGGATGCCTGGGTGGCTCAGTTGGTTGGGCGGCTGCCTTTGGCTGGGGTCATGATCCCAGCGTCCCGGGATCGAGTCCCGCATTGAGCTCCTTGCTCAGTGGGGAGTCTGCTTCTCCCTCTGCCTCTGCCTGCCACTCTGTCTGCCTGTGCTCACTCAGAAATAAATAAATACAATCTTTAAAAAAAAACAACAAACCAGTTTTGAGGAAATTTGCAAATATGCCTGTGTAGTGTGATGGCACCAGGTATGCTTCTCTTTACAAAAAGATTCATATCAAGCCTAAGTGCTTAATCTGAGACTATAAAAACATGTTGTCCATAGAATTTGAAATTCTAACCGAGCTTCTTAGAGTGCATGTCTGCTGATCTGCATTTCAAATGTGTCTGCTGATCTGCATTTCAAATGTGTCTGCCTGCCCCACTCTTGAACTTGGGGAGCAGGTATTGCTCTTGCTGTGGAGACAGTGCCTTACTGTTTCTTAAAATAGTCCTGACCTTGTCCACCATCATATCTGATTGCAATTTCTCTTTCTTTGCCAGGGCCTTTATTCATTGTCACTTTCTAGGCCTGCGGTGTTGTTGAATTAAAACAAACAGAAAAGCTGTTTATATTGTGCCTCTTAATTTTAGGTCCTTCAGTAAAGCTTTATCATTTAATACAATTTTTAAAGGTTTATAGGTAATTTATAGTTTGGATTGCTGTTGTGAATGGGATGTACTTAAACAGTTTTCATTTTCTAATTATTTTTTTGTTGGTATAGGAGAATACTATTGACTTTTTTTCCTTATAATTAAGCTCTAACTTACAGTAAAGGTCACAGTCCAAGGACACAACTCACTTGATATTTATAGTATTCACCTATGTCGCCTCCACCGTTGCACCCTTTCTTAATTAGGATTTTCCCCCAGTAACCACTGTTGTGGTCTCCATAATCATTTTGAATTTTATGGGAGTAGAATCACACCACATAGTCTCTTTAGTATCTAAATGTTTTCTTGCTATAGCCTGCCTGTGAGATTCGTTTGTATTGTGTGTGGCAGTAGTTGGTACTTTTTCATTTCTGTGTGGTAGTCCCTAATATGAATGTACCACAGTTATCCATTTAAATTGTTTTTAAAAGATTTTATTTATTTATTAGGGAGAGAGAGAAAGTGCACTCCCAAGCACGAGCAGGGGGCAGGGGGCCGGGTGGACGGAGGGAGAGGGAGAAGCAGTTTCCCTCTGAGCAGGGAGCCGGATGTGGGGCTGGATGCCAGGACCCTGAGATCATGACCTGAGCCGAAGAAAGCCACTTAACGACTTGAGCCACCCAGGCGGCCCCAGTTATTTTCCTTTTTTAAAGCAAACCCCTTAGTGAGTTGAAATAACTGTCAGATTTTATTATAGTTTGTAAATTAATAAATGGGGGATACTTAATTCTGTAACAAAATTACAATGGAGGGGTGCCTGGATGGCTTAGTTGATAAAACATCTGCCTTCAGCTCAGGTCATGGTCCCAGGCTCCCGGGATGGAGCTCCGCATCGGGCTCCCTGCTCAGCGGGCAGACTTCTTTTCCCTCTGCCCCTCCCCCAACTCATGCATGCACATTCTCTCTCTCTCACTCTCAAATAAAATCTTTAAAAGAAATAAAAAAGGAAAACAGTTATTGTAATATACACATTTCAGCAGTTTCAGAAAATTTGTATGTTCAAGGAGTTAGTGTCTATAACCAGAAAGTCAACCTAATTATTGTAATTAGTATCTTTGCAGTGTACATTTATTTTCATTTGTTGCTATCTGCTGGTGAAAAAGTTCATTATCAGCAAGTTCTTTTTAAGAATATCCTTCTTCTCATTTTATGCAGTAAATGTGGAACCAAAGTGTCATAAAGCAAACGAAGGACAAACGGAGACTCCTGTAGCTGGTGGTGTGTAGTCTCCTAGGCAGAGCAGTGGAACCCCTTGACTTCTAGGAGAGCAGTCCATTCATAAAGTGACAGAATTTTAGCCATTTTAATAGCAACTTCAGTGATCCAGAGTAACTGATTCAGACTACATTATTTCTCTGAACGTCAGTCATCAAAATAATGGAGCGAATTGCAGTTACTTCAGCCCCCCTGAGTCCAGCATCCACATTTGTGAAGAATATCTTCTGGTCCTTTCCCCCAAGTGTCACCCCCTGCTCTGTTCCTAAGGCTGGTGACAGTGTTGAAAAACATGTAGCTATTGCTGACAACCCCACAAATCAAGCCAGTAGTACTTTGGTTAGGGTCCAGTTTTTTTTATAAGACAAAAAAGAACCCAGTATTTAGGGCATAGGTGTTATCTACTGGGTTATATAATTTTAATCACAGTGATTTAGCTAAAACACAGAACTTAATCTTGTCCCAAGTTTTTGTTTTGGCAAACCAAAGCTTACCTTGGTGCTATACTTTCCCCCTCTCCCCTTTTGCCTAATTCAGACCCTAATGCAAACAACCTAATAAAGACCTGGTAATCAACACACAGTGGTCTTTAATGCATAAATGTTAGATTATCTTGATTTGGTTCCATTTTTCGAGATTGTGTTCATTAGAAAGGAACTGTACTGGGGCTCCTAACTGGCCCAGTTGGTGGAGCGTGTGACCCTTGCTCTCCGGGTTGTGAGTTTCAGCCTCACATTAGGTATAGAGATTACTTAAAAATAAAAACCTTGGGGCGCCTGGGTGGCTCAGTGGTTTAAGCCGCTGCCTTCGGCTCAGGTCATGATCTTAGGGTCCTGGGATCGAGTCCCACGGCAGGCTCTCTGCTCTGAAGGGAGCCTGCTTCCCTCTCACTCTCTCTGCCTGCCTCTCTGCCTACTTGTGATCTCTCTCTGTCAAATAAATAAATAAAATCTTAAAGAAAAAATAAAAAAAATAAAAACCTTTAAATAAGGAAGAAAGCTTTATTACTAAATACTGAAATGTATTAGGCTTCTGCAGTGGGAATTTTCTTATTTTTAAACATTTAAAATCTAGTACACATAGTGCTACAAACTGTTCCATAGGAAAAAAATGCAAGCCCCTTTTCATAAAAACAAGATTTCCTTACCAAATAATCATACAAGTCTCACAGAAATGGTGACATCTCAAACCAGAAAAAGAGAGCGGATACTCTGGAGGCAGAGCTTTAAACACTGATTATGATTTCTGCTATAGACCACAGGAAGGTTCGTGCCCCTCTCCCCCAGCCCACCCAGATTCATATGTTGAAACCTAATCCCCAGTGTGATGATATTTGGAGGTGGTGAGGGCTTTCTTTGGGGTGTGTGTGAGTGTGTGTGTTAGAAACTTTATTTTCCGTCAACCTTCCTTTGGTATGTTCTGATAATAATTATGATTGCTCAAGTCCTTAGTCATGACCAGGAGAAGGTACTTAACTAACTTACTGGTTTTATCGTACTTGGTTACTTGGTCTTTTTTTTTTTTTTTTTAAGATTTTATTTATTTGACAGAGACACAGTGAGAGAGGGAGCACAAGCAGGGACAGTGGGAGAGGGAGAAGCAGGCTTCGCGCTGAGTAGGGAGGCCGGTGGAGGGCTCGATCCCAGGACCCTGGGATCATGACCTGAGCCGAAGGCAGGCGCCCTGATTACTTGGTCTTATTGTGCAGGAAGATCCTCACGTTGACTGTTGGCATGCCCAGAATGTTAGTGCTGGTGACCATGTTGCATTGCATGATCAAAATATTGTGGTGACCTCTTGGTGGTATTGACACTGAACAGTTTGGAGGGCTGATGCGGTTGGAGATGCTGAAGGTAGTGGCATTGTGAAAAAAATACAGAAGGCTTTGACAGTGACAGTCAGGGGAGGAGCGTCGGCATACTACTTGACTGGGCTATGCAGTTAAGTCATGGCCTATAGAGGGACTGAGATTATAATGGAATATTCTAGAGGCTTCTAACTGCAGCTAATTCTGGAGTGGGGTGGAGGATAAATCTGGGCATCGCTTTCCTTCAGATGCCTCCCAGGTGACTAATGCAGCACTGGGGAAGAGGAGCTCTCTGTGTTGTGAGTGGGGTAAGGGTGTGTTAGTGCTCAGCAGAGCTGCAGGTGATCAGACTGCTGTCCGGGTGCTCAAAAGAGGCCCCTTTGGGATACTCATTCTAGCCTAATGGTTTGAAAGTATTGCCTTTGTCAGTTACCTCTTCTGCAGAAACTTGGGGAACTTTGAAAAACTTGGTTCTTGGTGGTTGGTTTTTTTGCTGTTTATTCTTCCTTGTTCAGTTTAGCAGTGGTTCCAAGAAATGGCTCCAGCCATTTCCTTTCTCTTTCTAGTCTCTTGGCATGGTTTTAGACTGTTCGCTTTCTTTTGTTCCTATTTGTCCTTGAAGTATTTACATGCTTTAGAAGTTCCACAGGAAGGGAAGATTCTGCTGCTGTAGCTCTTATCTGAAACAAGTGTAACTGCACGAGATGCCCTCACTCCCTCATGAGAAGAGTGGACAAGTCTTTTTTTTTTTTAATTTATTTTAATTAATTAATTAATTTATTTATTTATTTATTTTTAAAGATTTTATTTATTTGACAGACAGAGATCACAAGTAGGCAGAGAGGCAGGCAGAGAGAGGAGGAAGCAGGCTGTCCGCAGAGCAGAGAGCCCGATGCGGGGCTCGATCCCAGAACCCTGGGATCATAATCTGAGCCGAAGACAGAGGCTTTAACCCACTGAGCCACCCAGGCGCCCCTTTAATTTATTTTTAAAGAAGCCTCCACACCCTGTGTGGGGCTCGAACTCATGACCCTAAGACCAAGAGTTGCTTCTCTACTGACTGAGCCAGCCAGGTGCCCCATGAGTGAACAAATCTTATGTAGAAATGGCAGAATGAGAAATTGCAGTTGTGCTCAGGGGATTAAGAAATATTTTTGATACGAAGGGAGAATTTCTTTCTCTGAGCTGTGCTAATTACAAAGCAAAGTGATTTTTACAGGAAGAAAAGACTGCAAATCCTAATGTAGTTCAGTGCATAGATTTGTGAGGTATTTATAATGCGCAGATTATTATATCTAAGCTTTTTCTTCTCCTTAAATGAGCTCTTGTGACATTTGCAGGGGGTGGTGTCTGGTTGTTCTTTTTAAAAACAGAAATATTAAAAAAATACGTTTTTATTAGTCTCAATCTAGAAATCATTCTATTCCCTATTGGGTATTTACCCAAAGAATATGAAAACAGTAATTCGAAAGGATATATGCACCCCTGTGTTTATTTCAGCATTATTTACAATAGCCAGATAATGGAAGCAGCCTGAATGTTACTGATAGGCGAATGAATAAGGAGGATGTAGTATGTTTATACAGTGAAGTATTATTCAGCCATGAACAAGAAGGAAACCTTGCTATCTGCAACAACACAGATGGATCTAGAGTATAATGTTAAGTGAAATAAGCTCGTCAGAGGAAGACAAATACTGTCTGATTTCATTCATATGTGGAATTTAAGAAATTAAATTAACAAATGAACAACAAAAAGAGACAAACCAAAAACCAGATTCTTAACTGTAGAGAACAAACAGATGGTTACAGAGGGGAGGTGGGTAGGGGTTGGGTGAAATAGGTGATGAGGATTAAGATTACATTTATTACAATGAACACTGGGTAATGTACAGAATTCTTTTTTGTTGTTGTTTTTTTAAGATTTTTATGTATTTGAACAGAGACACAGCAGGAGAGGGAACACAAGCAGGGGGAATGGGAGAGGGAGAAGCAGGCTTCCCGTAGAGCAGAGAGCCCAATGCAGGGCTCAACCCGAGGACTCTGGGATTATGAACTGAGCTGAAGGCAGACACTTAACGACTGAGCCACCCAGGTGCCCCTAGAATTCTTGAATCACTGTATTGTACACCTGAAACTAACAAACACTGTATGTTAACTACACTGGAATTAAAACATTTTTAAATTTTCCTGTTCCCATTGTCATAGCCCCTACCTTTTTTGTACATTATATATTTGAACAATATGAATTTCAGATAGCAGGTGCATAGGAAGCACCACTGTATTGTAAACCAAATAGAGAACCTCAGTTTATTGCCACATAGGGGAAAGCATACCATTTATAAAGTTTCCCCCAGAGAAGCCTTTGGAGTTGTTTACAGAGCAAAAAAGCTGAAACATGTACTGGTGGGGTTTTTTTTTGTTGTTAGTTTAACCCACTGCGATGAAACATCATGATTTTAATTATCTGACTTTTTTGGATACTTTGTAGCTTTTAAAGAATTTGGAAGTTTTTCTTCATGCTAAGTCTGGAGAAGATTAGAAGCTGGTGACGTTTTGAATGGCGGAAACGACTTAAATCAGGTCAGTGTACTTGCAGAGGACAGTCGGGAAAATCTTTGAGGATTAGTTATACTCTGGAAAATAGGATTTATCAACTCCATTGTATTTAGATGTGTTTGTGAAAAATAATGATCAGTGGGGTCCTGAAGTGGCCAGAGTGTAAATTTTGTTTATGGTCTGCCTGTTGTTGAATTACAGTAGAATCAGTTCTAAGCTAATTATTTGGATATTTGGGCAGGTTCTTTATGACGTATGAGAGAATGAATTTTCTGTTTGTCGGATTCTTTTCTAGTGTTTTGGTACCAGCCCTAATGGACCAGGTGTAATTCAAATGATCTGCTTTCGGGGACACTTCAAAGATCGTAAAGCTACATTTTTCCTTTTGGAGCTTGGGGAGAATGTGTCCTTCATTAATAGTGAAGGGCTTGTTCTTCGGTTGTTGGAAGTTTTCCTTGTTATCATTAGAAAACACTTACCTCTTTATGTGCAAAGTCTATTAACTGGAGATCTGGGGATTTTGATGCTTTTCTGTCCCTTCATCTAGGATGGTTTTGACTACAAGTGATAGAAAACCCTAATGAGACTGGCTGAAAGCATAAAGGAAAATTTTATTTTTGTTACATAACAAGATATCCAGCACCTCAGTGACAACATCAGGGACCCTGATTTCTGTCCTTCTGTTCTGCATGCTCAGCATGTTGGCCTTGTCTTTAGGCTAGTGTCTTTTAGGGTCTCTAGGTGGCTACCATAGTCTCAGATACACATCCAGACAGAATACGGATGCCTCTCTTGTGTTCTTTAAGGGCAAGGTGACTTTTCCCAGGGGACCCCTGGCCAGCTTCCCCTCTTGTCTCATGCTTAGAAGAAGGTCACATGCCCTTTTCTAAAGCAGTCCTCTCATAGGGATGGAAGTTTTCTTGGAGGTTCTCCTTGAGCTAGAATGAAGTTTTACATTCCCTTTGAGGTTGGACTACCTGATTGGTACCCTGTTAGCAAGGAAATAGTGGAGAAAGATGTCATCATCTACAGCCTTCTCAGTCCCTGATTTTAGAGTGGACCTTGGTGGACACAGACTTCAGGAGCAACCTCTGGTTGTTTATAAAAGAGTCCTTTCAGTCCTTTGGAGGCTGCCGAGGTTGCCATGCGTCTCTCGGAGTCCAGCTCTTCTGGGGCACTTGGCACTATCGATCCCTCTCCTTTCTGACACCCACTGACCTGGCTAGAAAGTTTAGTACTGTCTGGGTACCCCATCCCCCATCAGAGGCAATCCTGGCAGGCATGCAGCGGGGCCAGGGTAAAAGCCAGTTGGCAGTGCTAGGTAGAGTCCACTGCCATGGTGGGCACCTCCGGGGCCCTGAGAAGAGGCCCTTCCTAGCTGCTTCTCCACTTAACACTGCCACTAGGTGACTCCTTCTGTTTTCATATCGTTATGTGTTTACTCCTTGCAGCCCTCTTCCTGGAATTATTTCATTCATTCCAACAAACTTTTTTTTTTTTTTTTTTTTTTTTTTAAATTTTATTTATTTATTTGACAGAGATCACAAGTAGGCAGAGAGGCAGGCAGAGAGAGTGAGAGGGAAGCAGGCTCCCTGCCGAGCAGAGAGCCCGACGCGGGACTCGATCCCAGGACCCCGAGATCATGACCCGAGCCGAAGGCAGCGGCCTAAACCACTGAGCCACCCAGGCGCCCCAACAAACTTATTTTTGAACTTTTCCTTGGACCCAAGGGAATGGATGGAAATACAAGGGAATAGTTTGTGGTGGTGATGACAAGTAAATAGGGGACAGTACAATGATGGATTGCTGAGATGGTTGGCACAAGGTACGTTAGGACCCATAGGGTGTGCGCACCCAACTCGTGTTTGGGAGAATGGAGTCTGGGAAAATTCTGGGGGCAGGGAGTTGCTTTCTCTTGAAGGAAGATTAGAAAATGGACAGGTAAGCGAAAATATGCATTGTGTGCATTGAAGTGGTGGTGATTGGTTTAGGGGAATGGAAAATCACTTATTTTTGTTGATAGCCGAGAAATAGAGCAGAGCTTCTTGGGTAGCTTTGAAGTAAGAAAATTTTGCAGTTTTGCAATAGGGTTCTTTCATTGCCGATTTTGCTCATAAATTAATGAGGTTAGGAAGGAAAATAATGTTTTATTTCTTAAAGGTAAAGCCATATTTCTGCTCTTACAAATATTTTTCTTTTTTTTTAAATTTTATTATTATTTTTTTTAATATTTTTCTTTTTTAGTCTTGATCTTTCAGATTGTAGTCTTGCCTGCTACATTCCCAATTTCAAAATATATTCAGTATTAGGGAAGTTGACCGTTACTTTAACTTTCTTGAGAGCAAATTGACGTTACAAGGTAGGTATTTAAGTACAAAGGACCTTTCCTTGCCCTCCTGGTTGGTGTAGAGTATATGGAAAGGGAAGCTCTGTGGCACTGGAGTGATGACCATAGATTTAAAGTAGAAGAAATTAGAAGCCTGAATTTCCTTGGGAAAAGCAAACCCTTTCTGTGATGCTACAACTCAGCAAGGAATGGCTTTCCCTGCCTGCTCTTTGACTTTCAGCAGAAAAGTTGAAAATCTAGTGTGACCAGATTTCTCGAAAAACCTTCTTTGAGGCAGTGAGAGACCCTTACCATTACTGGATATAGTGAGAAGTCTGAACAAGATGAGTTCATGTTGCCTTCTGTTTTTTTCCCTGAATGCTTATCTTTGAATATGAAGTAAACAGGGATAGTTGGCCTTTCTGATGACCGTCAACATATTATAGCTCTAAAATCAAATCCTTTAGGGTATGTGGAAAGTTATATGATAGCTAGGAAAGGAAGAACGTGTGGCTTCTGTGCATTAAAAAAATGGATGGAGGAGGGACGCCTGGGTGGCTCAGTTGGTTAAGCAGCTGCCTTCGGCTCAGGTCATGATCCCAGCATCCTGGGATCGGGTCCTACATCGGGCTCCATGCTCGGCGGGGAGCCTGCTTCTCTCTCTGTCTCTGCCTGCCACTCTGTCTGCCTGTGATCCCTCTCTCTCTCTCTGACAAATAAAAAATAAAAAAATCTTTAAAAAAAAGGATGGAGGAGATCAAAGTTGTGTCATTCAGAAAAACTTCCCACCTGGCTCTCATGCACGAGGCAGCATTGTACGTGCTGGGGAAACACACAGCAGGGGCAAAAAACAGAATCCCATTCTTTTTTTAAAATATTTTTTAAGGGGGCGCCTGGGTGGCTCAGTGGTTTAAGCCTCTGCCTTCGGCTCAGGTCATGATCTCAGGGTCCTGGGATCGAGCCCCGCGTCGGGCTCTCGGTTCAGTGAGGAGCCTGTTTCTCCCTCTCTCTCTGCCTGCCTCTCTGACTACTTGTGACTTCTCTCTCTCTGTCAAATAAATAAAATATTAAAAAAAAAAAAAATATTTTTTAAGGGGCACCTGGGTGGCTCAGTGGGTTAAAGCCTCTGCCTTCGGCTCAGGTCATGATCCTAGGGTCCTGGGATAGAGCCCCATATTGGGCTCTCTGCTCAGCCTGGAGAGCAGCAGGGAGCCTGCTTCCCCCTCTCTCTCTGTCTGCCTCTCTGCCTACTTGTGATCTCTGTCTGTCAAATAAATAAATAAAATCTTTTTAAAAAAATATTTTTTAAATTTATTTTTAAAGTAATTTCTACACCTAGCATGGGGCTTAAACTCATGACCCCGAGATCAAGAGTTGCATGTTCAACCATTGGAGCCAGCCAGACGCCCTCAGAATCCCATTCTTCCTCATGGAGCAGATATTCTGTGAACTCCAGTGAAGTTGTAGCTTGTGAGGTGTTTTGATCCCCTCTTTTCCTGTCTCCTTTCTTTTAGGGAAGAAGAATAAGCTGAACAGACTCTGACCATTGCTTTCAGCTTACCAGGATCTTCTACCTAACTCTCCTTTCGTGGCCCATGTGCTGCATCCTCTGCCCTCAGTGTGCAACTGGCCCCCAACGCAATGTGTGTTTGTCAAACCATGGAAGTGGGGCAGTATGGCAAGAACGCAAGTCGGGCCGGAGACCGGGGAGTCCTCCTGGAGCCCTTCATCCACCAGGTGGGCGGACACAGCAGCATGATGCGCTACGACGACCACACTGTGTGCAAGCCCCTCATCTCCCGGGAGCAGCGCTTCTACGAGTCCCTCCCTCCCGAAATGAAGGAGTTCACCCCTGAGTACAAAGGTCAGTCACTGGCCAGTTCGGGGACAGCAGCAGCCTGGGGCTTTTGCAGGCGCTCAGCTCAGTTTTCCTTGTTCTGTAGGCCATGTGAGGTGATTGTAGGTCTGTCTGATTGTCGCAAAGCAGCTAAATCCGTTTGTTAAGCAAAATTTGAGGCCAAAAGCACCAGCGAAGTCTTTAAATCTTGAAAATCTGAATTCACTGATAGCTAAACCTCAAAAGAATTCACAGCATTAAGTCCTGTTTGTGAAGAGCATGCACTTAGCAAGGTGGGTTCCCCTATTTGCTGGGGTGGTCTAGGAGAGGGGAAGTACTTCTTTGGTCCCAGAGGAGAAAGAATTGTATGTTCTCCAGGCTAAAGCGGTGAGGCAGTTGGCAAGGAGGCTGGGTGGAGCCGACGTCTGTATGTGCTGCGGGAATGAATTGATGGTAAGGAATTTACGGAAGGACTGGGGGTGCCTGGAAGTCCTAACTTTTAAAGGAAAAATAATGTTTGAAAATGTAAATTTACTTTATAGAATAAAACCCCATGAATATACACCAGAATTAAGTCACTTTATTTTTAAATTTTGGGTTTTATTTTTATTTATGAGAGAGAGAGTGTTGGGGGCAGGGGAGGAACAGAGGAAGAGGGACAGGCAGACTCCATGCTGAGCGTGGAGCCCACCATGGGGCTCAGTCTCGGGACCCTGAGATCATGACCTGAGCCGAAACCAAGAGTCAGATGCTTCACCAACTGAGCCACCCAGGCGCCTTAAGTCATTTCATTTTAAACTCTGATTTTTGTCACTGTTTATACATTTTCATGATTGTCCACCACATGTAAGTTAAATTTGGGTGGGGGTTCTGCTTTTTTTTTTCTTTAAAGATTTTATTTATTTATTTGACAGATAGAGATCACAAGTAGGCAGAGAGGCAGGCAGGCAGAGAGGAGGAAGCAGGCTCCCTGCTGAGCACAGAGCCTGATGGGCGGCTCAATCCCAGGACCCAAGGATCATGACCTGAGCCGAAAGCAGAGGCTTTAACCCACTGAGCCACCCAGGCACCCCGGGGTTCTGCTTTTTAATTTCCCAAAGCTGTTACGAATTTAGTCATGTTTACACCATCCTTTGCTTAAGGGATCCTCAGTTTTGAAAAACCAATCCATATCAGTATTTGTTGTTTTCGTAACTCTTTTTTATTGTGCCAGAGTATACATAATATAAAGTTTACCATTTTAAAATGGTAATTTAGTGGCATTAAGTACATTTACAGCGTTGTATACGATTATCATTATCTATTTCCAGAACTTTCTCATCACCTCAAAGAAAAAGTCTGTACCCATTAAATAATAACTCCCCCTTTCTCCCTCACCTGAACCCCAGGTAACCTCTGACATACTTTGTTTCTACAAATGGGCCTACTATAGACATTTCATAGAAGTGGGAACATATCTTTCTTGTACTTTTGAGTCTGGCTCAATGTTTCCAAGATTGACCCATGTTGTAGCCTATATCAGAACTTCATTTTTTTTTATGGCTGAATACTATTCCATTGTGAATATATATCACATTTGTTTATCCATTCATCTGTGGCGGACACTTGGGTTGTTCCCACTTTGGGCTATTGTGAATAATGCTTCTGTGAATATTAGCTTATAAGCATCTGTCTGAGTTCCTGTTTCCAATTTTTTTTTAAAGATTTTATTTATTTTGAGAGAGAGAGTTTTGTTTCTGTTTTTAAGAGCCCATCTTTTTCTTTTGAAAGAAATCAGTTCTTTTGAGTACATAGCTAGGAGTGGAATTGCTGGATCATATAGTAATCCTGTTTAACTTTTTGAGGAACCACCAAACTGTTTTCTATAGTGGCTACACCATTTGACATTCTTACTGGCAATGTTCCCGTTTCTCCACCTCTAGCTGACATGTACTTTGCTTTTTTTTTAAAATATTTTATTTATTTATTTGACAGACAAAGATCACAGGTAGGCAGAGAGGCAGGCAGAGAGAGGGAGGAAGCAGGCTCCCTGCTGAGAAGAGAGCCCGATGCGGGGCTCCATCCCAGGACCCTGAGATCATGACCTGAGCCAGAGGCAGAGGCTTTAACCCACTGAGCCACCCAGATGCCCCCTGTACTTTGCTTTTTTAAATTTTTTTTTTTAAGATTTTTTATTTATTTATTTGATAGAGAGAGATCACAAGTAGATAGAGAGGCAGTCAGAGAGAGAGAGAGAGGGAAGCAGGCTCCCCGCCGAGCAGAGAGCCCGACAAGGGGCTCCATCCCAGGACTCTGGGATCATGACCTGAGCCGAAGGCAGAGGCTTTAACCCACTGAGCCACCTAGGCGCCCCTCATTTGCATTTTCTTAATGACTAATGATATTGATGTGCTGTTGACCATTTGTGTACCTCTCTGGAGAAATGTATATTCAAGTCCATTGTATAATTTTGAATTCGATGGTTTATTTGCTATTGTTTTCAAAACAGAACCAGAAGAATACGAAATTTGAAGGAACAAATATTCTAAGCCTGCAAAAGGAGAGAGAAGCCAGAATCAAACACACTGCTGTCTCTAAGTGGCTAAAAACAACAGTTACAAATGCTTTATAAATGCAGCTTCAGCCGCCTACTCTTCCATACTCAACACATTCATGGCCAAATCTTCTGCTATAAATATGCCAAAACCAGATAGAGAACTAAAAGCCCTTTTAACTCATTGAGGCCTTCTGGTGCTAAGGAAAAAAAAATCTCTTAAAAAGAAATTGAGCCCTGGCTCCAGAGAAATGTTTTTGAGATCACAGCCACCAGAACTGGAACAAGTTTGAATCTCAGGTTGCCTCCCAGGGAAGGATTGTCCCTAGCATTGGTTCAGTTTTTCCCTGCAACTTTCTCTCAGACTGGGGAACAGAAGACTTTAAAAGCCATAGCAGATCATTAGTACCTACTTTATTTTCTTTCCTCAGGCTGCATTTTTTTAAAAAGATTATTTATTTATTAATTTGACAGAGATCACAAGTAGGCAGAGAGGCAGGCAGAGACAGAGAGAGGGGGAAGCAGGCTCCCCACTGAGCAGAGAGTCCGATATGGGACTCGATCCCAGGACCCTAGGATCATGACTTGAGCTGAAGGCAGAGGCCCCAACCCACTGAGCCACCCAGGTGCTCCCAGGCTGCATTTTCACTAGAGAAAAAAAGTATACGTTCTCAAATACCCAGTTAAACCAAAATTTGGTCCTTCCTTATTAAGTCAAATGAAGCCCAATTTATGCAGAGAAAATGGAAACTGTTACTGGTCCAATTCATATATATGAAAACCCAACACCACAGGGCTTTTGTTTTTTATTTTGAAATAAATTTAGAATTATAGAAAAGTTACAAAAAAAAAATTAGAGTTCCCATCTACCCAGCTTCCTCTAATGCTCCTGTGATGCCAGTGTACCAGGTAAAGCCCTATTATAAAGTAATGCATCTTTCCTTGCCTGGTTGTGGACCATGTGCACGAAGTCTGACCTATCTCTTCAACCTCTTGAGTCCCACAAAAATATTTAATAATGTCTGTATGAATTGAAAGGTGCAGTTAACGGTTGCTCCAAAATGATTGAGATACCACATGTGGACTTGGATATAACCAGCATAATCCAAGCTGATGAACCTACTGCTTTATTAACCAATGCCTGGGACTTAAATTCAGTGCTTGGAAAGGATTGTGGGGCATTAAAAGACAAGGCGCTGAAAGATCGTGGTTCACAGAGACCCCACCTCCCCTCCCTTTTTTGCTGTCCCAGCTGTTCTGGGACAGGACTTACAGGGTCCTGTCTGCTGTTCTCATACATTCAGCAATCAACAGTGTGTCAGAAAGCCTTCTTAAGTGCTTTGGCAAGCCGACTAAAAACAGCCCTGTTAAGAATATCAGCTGGGTTTTAGGCTAACATGGAAGAAGGTGCCAGAGATTCAATGAAGTTCAGTGGCCAAACGATGTCTTCCATCAAAGGAGAAAGGAACGTTGCACATTTTTTCTTTTCTCTGTTTGGCCAAAAGTATAATGCTGTAAATTTAACTGTTATAGATACCTTTGTAGATAATAGCTATTTTTCAGTTAAAAGAGGGAAGCAGTAAGGGCGCCTGGGTGGCTCAATTGTTTTAAGCATCCGACTCTTGGTTTCAGTTCAGGTCATGATCTCAGGGTTGTGGGGTTGAGCCCCACATTGGGGATCCATGCCTTGCAAGGAGTCTGCCTGAGATTCTCTCTCTCTCTCCCTCTGCCCCTCCCCCTGCTCATGCACACACGTGCTCTCTCAGATAAGTAAATCTTAAAACAGGGAAGCAGTAGAGAGGAAGCCACTGTGTTCGACTCTATGAACTCTACTCTTAGAAAGAGCCCCTGACTTGTTGGGACTGAACTCCCTGTGGCAGATGTGCTGTGGTCTGTGCTCCGGCAGATGGGAGGCTACTTGTTGACAGTGCCAGCCAGTGTGCAGAGATGGATGAGGGCCTGTGAAAACCTGGCCCCTTTTAATACTGTCCCCGAGGGGCGCCTGGGTGGCTCAGTGGGTTAAGCCACTGCCTTCGGCTCAGGTCATGATCTCAGGGTCCTGGGATCGAGTCCCACATCGGGCTCTCTGCTCGGCAGGGGGCCTGCTTCCTTCTCTCTCTCTCTGCCTGCCTCTCTATCTACTTGTGATCTCTCTGTCAAATAAATAAATCAAATATTTAAAAAAAAAAAAAAAAATACTGTCCCCGAGCTCCTTAAGTGAATTCAGGAACTGATTTTAGATTTTAAGAACAGTGCTGTTCTTAAGATCATGAGTATTGTTGATAAAATAGCTTATACTAAAATCCAAGTCTTCACTTCAGCTAGTCATCAAGCATCAATAAAAGTATCCTATTAAAAAATTTTTTTGGGTGCCTGGATGGCTCAGTCAGTTAAGCATCTGCCTTTGGCTTAGGTCATGATCTCAGGGTCCTGGGATCAAGCTCCCATCGGGCTCCCTGCTCAGTGGGGAGTCTGCTTCTCCCTCTCCCTCTGACCCTCCTCCCCACTTGTGTACTCTGTCTCAATTAAATAAATAAAATCTTTTTAAAAAATTCCTTAAAAAACTAACTGCAGTACAGTTTATAACAACCAAAACCAGAAAATGAACCCTGATATAATAAAAATAACTAATCTCTATGCTTTATTCAGATTTTGGTAGTTTTCCCCCTTATGTTCTTCTTTTGGTTCATGTTTTCACTTCACATTGCATTTATTCCTCCTCAGTCTCCTCCATCCTGAGAGAGTATCTCAGTTTTTGTCTTTTGTGACCTTGACACTTCTGAAGAATACTAGCAGTGGTTTTTTGAAATGTCCCTAAATTTGAATTTGCCTTATATTTTCTCATGATTAGACTGAGGTTATTTATCTTGGGCAACAGAAATGATCTTGTGTCCTCTCAGTTCTTCCTGTCCGAAGATACTACATTGTTATTGGTGATTTAATTTCAATCACTTGGTTAAGGTGGTGTCTGCCAGGCTTCTCCACTGTAAAGTTACTATCTTCCCTGTTGTAATTAATGAGTATCCTATGGGGAGATACTTTGAGACTTTCTAAGTATCTTCCTCCCTCCCTCCTCCCTCCCTTTCTTTCAAGATTTATTTATTTATTTATTTTAGAGAAAGTGGATGGGGGCAGGGAGGGACAGAGGGAGAGAGAGAATCTCCGGCTGAGTGTGGAGCCCAACATGGGGCTTGATCTCACCACTCTTGAGATCATGACTTGAGACGAAATCAAGAGTCAGACACTTAACTGACTGAGCCACCCAGGTGTCCCTAAATACCTGTTTCTTATGGTACTTTAGTCCACTAATTTTAGAATTGATCAGTGGTCCTTGCCTGTGACAGTTATTACTGTTTTGTGTGCCTAATGGTGATTTCTGTTTCCATCATTCCTTCTGTATCTTTAATTAAAAGGAATTACAATTCCATAAGGAAGAATTGTCCCTCCTCACCCATTTATCTGTCAGTATGTGCTTACGGATGTTTTACTTCTTATATTCTAGATGTGGCCACTGGGCCTCCTTTACCTTGGCTCTTGTGCACTTGGGACATATACTCCATCATTTTTTCCTCCTTCTTTGTGTTCAGTTACCACAAGGTGCACCAGGCCCATCTTTTATTTTTTCTGCCCTGATTCAGGAACCAACCATTTCTCCAGGGAGCTTTGCTTCCTTTTATTGTAGAAATGGTATTTAGAAAAACCAAGAGCTTGACACTAGATGGACTGATTGCTACTGGAGTATCATTGTTTTTAGGCCCTTTTAGCAGACAAGTTTAGAAAATGTATACAGGTCTGTATAACTACTAACCCACACAAACACATGTATCTCTTTATTGCCAGGAACACAGGTATTTTTAAAACTCAATCAAGCTAAGGAAAAATGCCAGTGATATTCTGTGTTTTGGCAATAAGTTTGGAGAGGGATTTTTATTAGTATGACCAGCTGCAGTCATCAGGTGGTGCAGCATAAAGTACTAAACGTGAGGTTCTAGGCTTCTGTTTCCTTATGCAGAACATTCCCTCGTTCATTAATCTTTAACTTATTAAGCATCTACTAGATGCCAGGCCCTATGCTCATTAATGTGAAAGACAAAATACCATACCTACAGGGAGCTTACATGCTAATGTGAGAAAAAGTAAGTAAACTTAGAGACAAAACAATTTCTAGATTTTGATAAGTGCTGTGGAGAAACTAAGTATGGTTCTATAATTAGAAATAATAAGGCTTTCAGAACAGAACACTTGAGATAGGATGATCAGGGAAGAATTGTCTGGGAAGACTTGAAGGACCCAAGTGTGAGGAGCAGCTGTGGGCAAAGGGCAACGGAAAGAAACATTCTAAGCATAAGCAAAAGTTTTGAGGTTGAAAAGAAAAAAAAAAGCAGCTTGGTGTTTTAAGAACTAGTTCCACTCTTTGTTAAGAGTTAAGAAACACCCAGTTAAAAAAATGATCAAAGGACTTGAATAAATATTTCTCCACAGAAGATATGCAAATGTCAAATAGGCATGTGAAACAAATCATTAGGCGTTAGGGAAATGCAAATCAAAACCATAGTTAGATACCATTCATACCCACTACAATGGCTATAACAAAAAAAAGGAAAATACATGTTGGCAAGGATGTGGAGAAGTAAGAATGTCAAATGGTGCAGCCACTACAGAAAACAGGTTGGTGGTTCCTCAGAAAGTTGAACAGCGGGGCTCCTGGATGGCTCAGTCAGTTAAGGGTTTGCCTTCCACTCAGGTCATGATCCCAGGGTCCTGAGATCAAGCCCTACCTCAAGCTCTGTACCCAGTGGGGAGCCTGCTTCCTCCCTCTCCCTCTGCCCACCTGCCTCTCTCTCCCCGCTCTCTGCCAAATAAATAAATAAATAATCTTTAAAAAAAATTAAACAGGATTACCATATGATCCAGCAATTGCACTCCTAGCTGTGTACCCAAAAGAATATAAACAGGATCTTTAAAACAAAACCAAAAAAACTTTCTCTCTCTCTCTCTCTCAAAATAAGTAAATAAAATCTTAAAAAAAAAAAAAAGAATTGAAACCAGGGATTCAAACAGATGCTTATAAGCTAATATTCACAGAAGCATTATTCACAATAGCCCAAAGTTGGAACAACCCAAGTGTCCACCACAGATGAATGGATAAACAAATGTAATATATATTCACAATGGAATAGTATTCAGCCATAAAAAGAAATGAAGTTCTGATAGAGGCTACAGCATGGGTGAATCTTGGACACATTATGCTAAGTGAAATAAGCCAGACACAAGAGGACGAGAATGATATGATTACATTTCTATGAAATGTCTACAGTAGGCCTTTTTGTAGAAACAGAGTAAGTTAGAGGTTACTTGGGGTTCAGATGAGGGAGAAAGGGGGAGTTATTATATAATAGGTACAGACTTTTTCTTTGAGGTGGTGAGAAAGTTCTGGAAATAGATAATGAAAATCATATACGGGGCGCCTGGGTGGCTCAGTGCATTAAAGCCTCTGCCTTCAGCTCAGGTCATGATCCCAGGGTCCTGGGATTGAGCCCCACATCTCTGCTCAGCAGGGAGCCTGCTTTCCCCTGCACCCCCCGCCTGCCTCTCTGCGTACTTGTGATCTCTGTCTGTCAAATAAATAAATTTAAATAATAAATTTATAAATTTATTAATTAAATAAATAAATTTAAAAAAAGAAAGAAAATCATATATAGCATTGTGAATATGCTTAATGCCACTAATTGTACATTTAAAAATGGTTAAAATGATAAACTTACGTTACATATTTTTTCCTATAATTTTTAAGAATATATTTAAAAAAATAAAACCTTCATCAGATGTGATCTTTAGTGTCTATTGAAATTAGTCTTACAAATGCCAAGACAGGGCTACCATCAGATGAATTCTAAGACCATTGATTTTCATTTTCCCATCTGCATTCTACCTAGGTGTGAGTAATGGTATTAAAAAAAGTCGGAATCAAAAATATTTTTTCTTTAATCTAATGGTCGATTGCATGGCTCTTTTAATTACCAGGTCTCCTCTGCTCTTGGTAGAGCTTCCTCCTGGCCTACGCACAGCATCTCCCCGTAGTGGGTATGATGCTCTGTGTCTGCCAGTGGTCTGTCAGGGGACTCAAAAGTATGTGCCTCAGCAGGACAGATTTCTAGTATAGCTTCAGATGAGCCTGCAAGACAAAAATAAAAGAGCTAATCAGTATATGTGCTGCCGAAGCGAGCACTAAAAGAGCTAATCAAAGGAGATAATGATATATTTGACATATAAAAATTTAAAGCTTATGTTTATCAAAATACGGCTTCAAAGAAAATGGATAAAGATATTTACAACACATATGACTGACCAAGGATTAGTTTCCAGAATATATATATCTAAGTTAATGCAGATCTGTATGAAAAAGACAATTCAGTAAGAGAGTGAGCAGAAATTAAGAAAATCAATAAAAAGCAAAGACCAAAGCTTGTTTTTTTGAGAACATCTCTAGCTAGACTGATCAGGAAGAGAATACATGAATGTCTAATATCAGAAATGATAGATAAGTTGTCACTAGAGTCTACTGATGTTTAAAGGTAAAAGCATATTATGAAGAACTTTATCCCAGTAACTTCTACAACATAGATGAAAGAGACAGTTTCTTGAATGATACAAACTATGAAAACTCTCAGGAAAAAATGGAGACTCTGAATAGCACTATCAAGTAAATTGAGGTTGCATTCTAGCGAAGAAAACTCCAGGCCCACACAGCTTCGCTGATGAATTCTGCCAAATATTTAAGAAAGAAATTCTTAGAGTATTTCTACAGAAACTCTTCCAAAAAAATTAAAGATATGTTAAATTAAATTAAAGAGAATATTCATTCTGCAAGGCCACTATAAGAAAATAAATGGACCTCGTGAATCTAGATGTAAAAAAATTTGAATAAAATTTTAGTTGATTGAGTCCAACAACATGTTAAAAGGACAATACATCATTATCAGGTAGGGTTTATCTGAGTAATACAGGGTAGGTTTAACATTCAGAGGTTAAATAGAATTTCCATATTAATAATCTAAAAAAAGAAAAACCATCTATGCATCTGTGCCTTAGCAGATTCAGAAAAGGCATTTGATAGTATCCAACATCCATTCTTTTTTCTTTTTTTTAAGATTTTTATTTATTTGAGAGAAAGAGCTGGGAGAGGGGCAAAGGAAGAGAGAGAAGCAGGCTTCCTTTGGGGCTTGATCCCAGGAACCTGGGACCCCCAGGAAGATGACCTGACCTAAAGGAAGATGCTTAACTGACTGAGCCACTTAGGCTTCCCCCCAGCATCCATTCTTGCTTCATAAAACAACAGCAGCAAACTAGGAATAGAAGGACAATTCTTCAACCTGACTGACAGCATCTATGAAAAACCTCCAGTCAGCATCATAATGATGAAACCATTGCTTTGCCCCCTAAGATCAATAACAGGACAAGGATATTCATGCTTTCCACTGGAGGTTCTGGCCAGTGTGGTTAGGCCAGATAGTGAAATAATAAAATGCATTCCAGTTGGAAAGGAAGAAGTAGAAGTGTCTTTATTTACAGACTATATAGAATTTTGTCTTTAGTCAGGTGTTGGAGCAGAATAAAGTCCTGCAAAGGACTCAGAATTGACCTGACCACCCTTTCTTAGAAAGTTACTTAAAGATGTCTTCCACTCAAGTAAGGAGTAAACGAGGAGTGGGGAGAAGTAGAGGACCACAGAATTATAAAAGGAACGACCCTCACACTGGTCAGCACGACAGCTGTGTGGCAGGCCTAGAGGACCCTCTAGGTCAGAGCATAAGGAGCAGCCCAGGAGACCGAGAAGCTTGCAGACCAGAGGGCATTCAGGCTGGAACAGTTGAGGTTCTAGTGAATGAAGACAGAGAGGAGGTTACAGAGGTGAACACCTGCAGGAGAGGCAGCCAGGGTGCAGGGGTGAAGCCCACTGAAGCGCAGCATACGTTGGGCAGTGTAGTAAGAATGTAAGAAAAAAGAATCAATTTAATGTTTCAGGAATTTTTTCTAAAAGGGCTCAGGGAGTGAGGCAGTGCCTACCTGGAGAAGGAAATTGGCCAAAGAGAAGGGTATTCTTGGTCTGGCATGTTGACTTATTTATAAATGCTTCTCACTGATGCTGTGATCATAGAGCCAACTCTGTACACAAAGTGTGAAAGGAGAAATGTAGCTGACAGAAGGTTGGGTGTGGAAGTTAGATGATGGGCAGCCTGGACTCTTATCTTTTTTTTTTTTTTAAGATATTTTTTTTTTTTTTTTTAAAGATTTTATTTTATTTATTTGACAGAGAAAGATCACAAGTAGACAGAGAGGCAGGCAGAGAGAGAGAGAGGGAAGCAGGCTCGCCGCTGAGCGGAGAGCCCGATGCGGGACTCGATCCCAGGACCCTGAGATCATGACCTGAGCCGAAGGCAGCGGCTTACCCACTGAGCCACCCAGGCGCCCTTAAGATATTATTTATGTGAGAAAGAGCACAAGCTGGGTGGAGGGGCAGTGGAAGAGGGACAAGCAGACTCCCTGTTGAGCAGGGAGCCCAACGTGAGAGGCGGGATCCCAGGAAACCCAGATCATGACCTGAGCTGAGGTCAGATGCTTAACCAACAACTAAGCCACCCAGGTACCCCTGGGCTCTTTTCTTGATTTCTTTGTCCTTTTCTTCCCTTCCCCTTCCCCTTCCCCTTCCCCTTCCCCTTCCCCTTCCCTTCCCTTCCCTTCTTCTCTCTCTCTTTTTTAAACTCCTTGGTCTAGGTTTGTAGGTATTGTGTTTTAACTCTTTTGGTAACGATACAGAAGAAACTGTGAACAACCTGTTTGATAAAAAATGGACACAGTAAATCCTCTTTTGCCTGAGTACAGCAGGGAGAACAGAAAGGTGTCTCAATTTAGGAGTGCCGGTGGTTTAGTGAGACAGATGTTCTGATGTCTCACTGTGAGGTTAGAAGAGCCTGATGCTCAGTGTGGGCAGAAGACTTCTTCTGGGGACTGTTTTGCAGGGAGAAGTCTTAAGTCTCTCTAGGTGGCACACAGGGCTGAAGGAAACAGATCAAGTCACTGACATAGGAAACGGCGAGATCACAGAGTGGTTAAATAAGGAGAAGGTTGAGTCCTGTCAGTTGTGGGTGTCTCCAGTGCACACAGTTCTGAGTGGTACCGAAGTCAGTCACTGGAAGTGCTGGGGCTAGAGAAGAGCGCGGGAAAGACATATCTATCCACGATCAAAGGCTAAGTAGCAGCCTCTGAGTTGGGGCCAGTGGTCAGCTGTGTTCTGGAAAGGTGTGTGTTGGTCATTGTTCCTACATTGATCTTCAGTTGGTTCAGGGCAGGTGATGTGCTGTGGGACAGCAAGTACCAGGCAGTCTGTGCTGCATAGACCCAGCCTGTGTAGCCATTTGTTGACTAGCTGCCTTTTTTTCAACAGGCGTGGTGTCTGTCTGTTTTGAGGGAGACAGTGATGGTTACATCAACTTGGTGGCGTACCCTTATGTGGAAAGTGAGACTGTGGAGCAGGATGACACACCAGAGCGGGAGCAACCTCGGCGCAAACACTCCCGCCGGAGCCTGCACCGGTCAGGCAGTGGCAGTGACCACAAGGAAGAGAAAGCCAGCCTGTCCCTTGAAACCTCCGAGAGGTAAGGGGGTGGTGAGCAGGACCGAAGGCACACACGTGGACCTAGCAGCACAAATGCCTGAGGCCTCTCTAGAGCCCCGATACTCCCCGGGGAAGTAGGGCTCAAGGTTGGGGGAAGATGGCTGGTGTTCTTTGGCTACCCACCCGGGTGTGTCACATCACCCCAGTGATGCTGCCTTCTGGGGATGGATGGAGCTGGTCAAGAGAGAGTGAAGGTCTCTTAGCCCTTTGGAAGCAAGGACTCCCTGCCGTTCGTGCTCTGTGTCCTCCAGCTTTGTCATTGTCTCACGTGTGATGTTGAAATGCCGTGGGCCACAGTGAGGTTGCATCTGCTTTCTGACCTGTGGGATTGCCCAAGTGCAGTGAGAGGGTGTCCGGACTAGTGTTTTTTAAGAGTTCTGGAAGAGGTTCTTTGACCTCTCTGAGACACTGAGGTCAGCTCTTAACCCTTTCCCTGCACCTAAAATTTAGTTTATTGCATTGGAAATGATTTTCCTTGTAGGTTAGGAAAACAGTCTACAAATAATTATGTTTCTGAATATTTTATGCAAAAAATGTGAACTCCTCTAGGATGGCTGGCATCAGAAGGACAGGCAATAAAAGTGTCGATGAAGAAGATGTGGAGAGATTAGAACCCTCTTAAATGGCTGATGGGAATGTAACTAGTGCCGCCCCCCTTGGGAAACAGGTATTTGGCAGCTCCTTAGAAAGTTACACCCATCCATTCCACTCCTGGGAATAGCAGCCTGTACCAAGAGAATTGAAAAAATACATTCAGACACGGAACTTGTGAAGAGATGTTCATAGTAATGTTAGTCCTAACAGCCAAACAAAGTAATCCCAGTGTCCATCAGCTGACGAATGGATGAATAAAGGCTGACTGTTACTCAGTCATAAACAGGAATGGTGCACTCATACGGGCCACAGTGGGGATGAACCTTGAAAACCTGTGCTAAGTGAAAGAAGTTAATCACAAAAAAATACATATTATGGGATTCCAGTTATAGAAAATGTTTAGAATAGGCAAATGCACAAGACAGAAAGCAGGTTAGTGGGTGCCAGAGACTGAGGGGGGGAGAGGAGGATAGGAAGTGACTGCTAATGGTGATTGTTTTGGGGGTGATGAAAATGTCCTAAAAATTAGATAGTGGTGATATTTTATAACCTTGTAAAAATATATTTTTTTAAAACCCACTGAATTATTAAAAGACAAACTAAAAATGATGTGAGCTTCCTGGAACAAAGTAAAATCAAAATAGTATGATTAAATTACTTTATATTTAATTTTGGGGCTCCTAGCTGGTTAGTCGGTGGAGTATGTGACTCTTGATCTCGCAGTTGTGAGTTCAAGGCCCATATTGGGTATAGAAATTACTTAAAAAAATTTTTTTTAAGTATATTATTTCACTCAAAAATAATTTCACTCAAAAATAAGGTTCAGTGATTAAGATCTGTGACTCAACTTAGAAGTTGGTTTTGGGACTTTTCTTAGCTGTAGCAGCACCTAGTTTAACTGTGACATCACATCAGTTCAGCAGCCCATGCTGTGCACCCTGGCTCCTGAAGCTGTGGGCCCGGGGCCTTCCAGCTCTCCCCGCTCCCATCGCTGGAAGAGGACATACTCACATGGAGGAGCACAGAACCCCACGAGACTCCGGTTGAGAATGTGACGTGTCATCTCCCGTGTCCTCAGTCAGGGGCCCTCTGTAGCCTGCTCTGCATCTCTGATGCAAGGAGAGGCCTTCACACCCATTTCTTAGTGAGGAGGGTCTCCAAGTGTTAAGTATTCTCGTGGAAAATAGACTCCAGTCTGCAGAAGCACTTCTTCAGGGCTTCCTTTTCATTCCCCAAAGGGCTTCCTCTTCACTGATGATTGTGAGACCCAAGCTTAGTGACAAGGAATGTTCCCCAAGTCCTCAAGCCCATAGCTGGCATTGATGCCTTTCCCTCAGCAGCTCTCTAGAGTGGGCTTTCTTTTGTTCTCCAAAGATACAGAAGTTGCTTCGTGACTCATCTGGTGAAAAGCCAGTGTATATAGAATAACATCAAAGTCGACCTGTGTCTGAGTTCAGGGCCCCGCTCTGATAGCGACAGCTCTGTCTGCAGGGCCCAGACCTCTGTTTGGCCTATTCGCAGGGGCTCTAAGTTACCTCCAGGAGTGGGGCTTGCTTCTTCACCAGAGCCAGAGCTGCAGCACCAAGGCTGAGGCCAAGAGGCACGGGGAGAACTTATTTGGGTTTCCTTGGCGGATGAGTAAACCTTGTTGTTTCTTTTTCCCCTCCCTCCCTTTCTTCCTTCCTCCCTTTCTCTCTCTCTCTCTTTCTTTCTTTCTTTCTTTCTTTTTCTCTAAGATTGTATTTGTCAGAGAGAGAGCGAGCACAAGCAGCGGGAGTGGCAGGCAGAGGAAGCAGCAGACTTCCTGCTGAGCAGGGAGCCCGATGGGGGACTTGATCCAGGACCCCGGTATCATGACCAGAGCCAAAAGCAGACTGAGCCACCCAGGCATCTCCACCTTGTTGTTTCTTAAAGGGGATCACACAAAAGGTATTCATGAATAGCCTCAGCCGTGCCCTCCCCAGGAGGACAGGAGTGTTTGGTCATGCTGAGAGGCATTGGTGGCTCCTCTACTTCTGGTTAGAGGGAATGGGAATGTCTGCCGTGTCTCTCAGCCACTTCATCCAGCCTGCCCAGCCACCCTGTGGGGGAGCGTCTGCATTTCCAATACACACTGGGCCTGGTGGTTAGCGCAGCCCTGCATGACTTAACGCATCAGCAGTGGCAGGAGAGGATGGTGGAATCTGATACCGCTGCCACGCTCTGCCGCTGCTCTGAGCTGTGGACTTGCTCTGCCGTTTCCTGCACGCAGACATTGTCAGCATATACTTTTTTTAGATCTTATTAAAAATTTGCTTGTAGGAGCACCTGGGTGGCTCAGTCGTCAAGCCTTCAGCTCAGGTCATGATCCAAGGGCCCTGGGATCGAGCCCCGCGTCGGGCTCTCTGCCCTCTCCAGCTCCCCTTCTTGTGTTCCCTCTCTCGCTGTGTCTATCTCTATCAGATAAATAAATCTTTTAAAAAAAAATTTGGTTGTAGACGTGGACACAAACAGAATGGCTACTCTTGTTCTCAACAGTGGCATTCCAGGCTTCACCCTGTTATTTATTAAGTATAAAACTGTACATTCATCAATTTTTATATTTTTTAAAATTGTAAAGTACACCTATCATTTTGTCGTTTCACCTTTCATTCAGTTGTATTAAATACATGCACACTCTTGTGCAGCCTTCATACTGTCCGTTTCCAGAGTTCCTTTTCATCTTCAGCAGCAGCTACATACCTGTTCGATAGCTCTCCACTCCCCTTCCCCGCAGTCCCTGGCAACCGCTCTTCTCTTTTCTGTTTCTGTGAATGTGCAGTTACCTTAGACGAGTGGAGTCCTACAGTACTCCTTTTGTGTCTGGTTTGTTTCACTTAGCAAGACGGTTTTAAGGTCCATCCAGGTTGCCTGTGTCAGAATTCCCTTCCTTTTTATTGCCAAATGTTCCTCCACGGTGTGGGTATGGCACGCCTGGCTTTTCCATTCATGCTCTGATGGGCACTTGGGTTGTTTCCATCTCTCATTTATTGTAGTGCTGCTGTGAACAAACAGAGTGTTGAGTTTCTGTTTGAGCTCCTGTTTTCACTTCTTTTAGGTACATACCTAGGAGTGGAATTGCTGGATCGTATGATAATTCTACATTTGGTGTTTTGAGGAACCACCAGACTTTTTCACAGCGGCTGCACCATTTTGCAGTCCCTCCAGCAGCGTGTGGAGGTTCCAGTCTCTCCACATCCTGTACAACACTTGTTCCAGTTGATTTTTCAAATAGCCTTCCTGATGGATCTGGTGTGGCATCCTCATCACATAACTTGATGCCAAGAGTTATTTTTGAGATCGTTTTCAGAGACCCACGTATAAATATACTTATGACTCCCTTTCATGCGCTGATGCATCCGGTACCCCTGTGCCACCCTTCAGCAGGGGCCATGGGTGGCAGATTATACCTGATCTAGGTCTCCTTTACCCTGTGCACCGAGACCCCAGAGGGTGACTTGTCTGAGCCCCTCAGCAGTGTGTCCTGTTTTTCCTTCTTAGCTCCCAGGAGGCAAAGAGTCCAAAGGTGGAGCTCCACAGCCACTCAGACGTCCCTTTCCAGATGCTGGACGGCAACAGCGGTCTGAGTTCTGAGAAGATCAGCCACAATCCCTGGAGCCTGCGCTGTCACAAGCAGCAGCTGAGCCGCATGCGCTCTGAGTCCAAGGACCGAAAGCTCTACAGTATCCTTGTTATTAAGGCTTCAACAGTGCCCCCTGCTGGGACCATGGGTTGGTCCTGTGTCAGGACACCTTCTAGCACCAGGCCTGTGGCCCTCTCTGTCCGGAAGCACCTCTTGCTCTCATCATCCTTTTTCATAGGTTCTTTGTCCTTCTTTGTTTTATTGACACGTTTTCTCCTGCCTTTCCGAACTGGTAAACCTGAAGCTTAAACTTGGCAGTTCAGAAGAGTGCTGTCTAGTAGAACCTTCTGGGACAGTGAAGGTGTGTGTATCTGTTGTTTAGTATGGTAGCCACTGGCCACACCGAGTAACTGAAATGTGCTTGCTGTGACTGAGTTATAGAATTTTACATTTATTTAAATTTAAAAGGCCAGATGTGCTCAGTGGTTACTGTATGTATCAGTGCGTGTCTAGAATCAGGGATCTGCGTGTGTGTGTGTGCGTGCACATGCACACACACGTTTCTCCCTTCCTAAAAAGTAATTCTGACAAAGTGGTGAGTGGGTTTTGTTTTTGTTTGTTTTTTTTTTTGTCTAAGATAAACACCATACCTGAACAATATGTAATAGTCTTTAAGATGGTAAAAGTAAAGAAGTATTATAAAATGCGAATTCTGGTGACCATTTATGGTGTTTGAAGCAGTAGGCTGTGAAGAACGAATACTGAGAAACTGAGGGGAAATGTGCTGAGCCCTCTCTCTTTACTCAGTTTTCAGAACAGTGTCTTGAGGGAGGAAGTGTTAACGAAGCCCATTTATAGATGAGGAGACTGGAGCACAGGGGGATTAAGTGCTGTGCCCAGGCCCGTGAGTGGCCAAAGTAGGATTCAAGAGCCCATGCTCTCCGGCACTGTGAGGTGTTCCTGTGGCCCTTTTTAAATTTTATTGCTACTTGTTTATAGGTTATAGCAGGTGATGAAATTAATTAAAGGCCAATTTAATGGTTTTCTGTAAGTTATTCTTTATAAAGAATTAGGCGATGTTAATATGTGCATCGTCAAGTGATGCCAAGTATCTTACCATCCAAGATCATGTGATTATTGCTTCTTGTCCCCCAGTATGGAAGTGAGGTCCAGGCTGTGGTCCCAATGACTTCTGACAGACATGACAAACCTGTACCTTTATCCAAGATGGTTGCAGACAGTAGATGTAAATGAGGACATGGGTATAAATGTCAGCCAGCCAGGACCATAGTGGCATTTTAAGCAGAAGGTTCTAGAAATACCAGGGACAAGTTTAAATATGTAGTCCACTGGTTTGACGTTTAGTCAGAAAAAGGCAGGATAGAAATTTAAATCCACCTTTTTCTAAGATTCCCATTCAGGAATGATAATCCTGATTTCTCATGTTTGTAGTAGTACTGCAAAGATGTCTTCCTTCTTTCTTTTAGGCCTGGGTGAGGTATGACTTTTGTAGGGCCTCGGTTTACTGATGGTGCCAGGGATATATGCGAATCTGCCAGGTCTTCTTTAGTTTGTGTGTGCCTGCGGGACAGAATAAAACAGAATAAAGTTGATGGCATCAGCAGATTTGGCATATATATATACCACAGAATATTTTTCAGCCATAAATAGGAATGAAATTTTGTCACATGCTACACACAAATTGGATAAAATTTGAAAACATTTTTACTAAGTGAAACGGCCAGACACAAAAGGACAAATAAAGAAGTGTCTAGAATAGTCGTATTCCTAAAGACAGAAAATAGAATGGTAGTTATTGGGGGTGGGGGTATGAAGAGGAATGGTGGGTACAGGTTCTAGTTTTTGTTTGGGAAGATGAAAAAGTTCTGGAGATGGACGGTGATGGTGGTTGCAGTTATGTGAATGTACTTAATGCTACTGAACTGTACAGTTAAACATAGTGAAAATGGTAAATTTTATGTTATATATATTTTGCTACAATAAAAAATTTTTGGAAAGGAGTAAGCCAGTGGTGTGACATCTACATTTGAGAGTTGGTGAGGTGAATACAGATCACGTTAGAAGAGAATGCCCCCTTTTATAGAAAAATCTGGTCATGGTTTCCTGGCTGGGGCTGGTGGTGAGTGTGGCTGTTACTCTCCTTGACCATGGCCCAGAGTTCCTCTTGCTTGAGAACGTGGTGCACCACTTCAAGTACCCCTGTGTGCTGGACCTGAAGATGGGCACCCGGCAGCACGGGGATGATGCGTCCGCGGAGAAGGCGGCCCGGCAGATGAGGAAGTGCGAGCAGAGTACGTCAGCCTCACTGGGTGTCAGGGTCTGTGGCATGCAGGTGAGTTGCCCCTGGTGAGAGCCTCACTGCCGCCGCCTCTGGGGCTCGGGTGGCCCGAGTACCTGCCTGCTCCCCCTGCCAGGTGTCCTCCTGGCCCACAGTGGTCCAGAATCTCCTCCGAGAGGGTGAGTCCTAGGAGCCTCCACAGGGTTCCCTGACCCCTCTTGGCCTTGCCCTTTGACCTTAGTCTGGGCTCCAGATCCAGAGCCTCTATGAGAGCCTGTTGCCTTGACATTGGGATGAGTCGGACTGGTCAGTACTTTCCAGACAGTGCCTGCCCAGGGCACTTGAAGGTCATTAGACCTTCAGACTCCTGGTGCTCACCCACTCTGTCTCCTGGGCTTTCAGGTGTACCAGCTGGATACAGGGCATTACCTCTGCAGGAACAAGTACTATGGCCGCGGGCTCTCCATTGAAGGCTTCCGCAATGCCCTCTATCAGTACCTGCACAACGGCCTGGACCTGAGGCGTGACCTTTTTGAGCCCATCCTGAGCAAACTGCGGGGCCTGAAAGCTGTGCTGGAGCGGCAGGCCTCCTATCGCTTCTACTCCAGCTCCCTGCTTGTCATCTATGATGGCAGGGAGTGCCGGGCAGAGTCCTTCCTGGACCGCCGGGCAGAGATGCGTCTCAAGCACCTGGATACAGGGCTCTCTGAGGGGGCGCCGCCCTGTGGTCCCAGCAGTACCAGCCCCAGTAGCACCAGCCCTGAGGCTGGCCCCTCCTCTCCACCCAAGGTGGATGTCCGCATGATCGACTTTGCACACAGCACGTTCAAGGGCTTCCGGGATGACCCCACCGTGCATGACGGGCCGGACCGAGGCTATGTGTTTGGCCTAGAGAACCTCATCAGCATCATGGAACAGATGCGGGACGAGAACCAGTAGGCCCAGCCAGCCCTGGGCTCCCAGAACCCCTTCCTCTCCACCCGCAGGCAGGGACCATTGCTCTGACTGAACTCGCCGTGAGGACACACAGACTTGCTTTTAAAGGGTTATATTTCTCTTTGGTGTAAACTAAAAGAAATGTTTTTAGCTGTAGCCTGGAATCCATATATATAAAGTGAAGGAGGGCACAACACACATCCTCTCAGCCAGGCTCCTTTAGCTTTACAGCTCTGACTGCTGTGTCCAGGCTGACTTAGGAAGGAAAGGGTGCCCCTGGTGGATGGGCTTGGCAGCAGGGACAGGGTACCCTTGGACATTGGTTTCTCTTGCGTAGGTCTTTGGCATCTGTGGCTGCGGGGCCTTGCTGGTTTTAGGGTGAAGCCCTGGGCTGGTGCAGGGCCCCTCTGTGCTCACTCATCCCTTGTTCCTTACCAGTAGAGAACTGGGTGCCCATCTGTTGGGGGACTTTCTAGTCTGGTGGCATGAGGAAGCTGGGCTGAAACCAGCTTATGGCAGAGGGCAGGCCCTGGGATCCCCAGGCAGTCTTTGGCACTTGAACCTGCTCTTCTTCCTGCCTGCACACCCCAGCCAGCCTTTCTTATCGAGATCCCTTGCCTGAGGAGGCCACTCCTTCTTGCCCCACTGAAGGGTACCTGCTCTGTTTGCTGAGGAGAATCTGTCCCAGCACGCCTCAGGGCCTCCGGTGGCCTGGCCTAGACAGTATTTGCAGTTCTTGTGCTGTGGGTGGGAGACTCCTTCCTCTAGCTTGGGCAGCGGTGCTGCCTCTGGATGGGCTGCCCTTCCCAGGGCTCAAGGGCTGTGGTCCGCTCAGGGTGTCACCTTTCCCCAGGCTAAGCTCAAGGCAGCAGCCCATGGTGAGGAGCTCCAGTCTTGTGAGGGAGAGCTTTGAGCTTTAAGGTTGTCTGCTCATAGGGACATTGTTTGGACCTTGGGTTGCAGGTCCAGATTCTGCTAATGAGTTTGGTCTCATCAGTCCTGGGATCCATCAGTCTGTCCATTTGTCCATCTGCCAGCCCTTGTCTCTTGGGATCTTTTTCCTGGGCTTTAGCCTTGTTCATTAGTAAGTACTGATTTCTGTCATGCCATTTCTGAGGTGAGCTTTTGCCCCTGTGCCTGTTGTCAAGGGGTGCTACCTTTTTACAAAGAACTGGTAGCAAGTGAATTGTAGGACGTGTTTCCTGGATGGCCCAGCACCTTCTCTGTGGGCCTGGCGTGTAGCCCTGCTCCACGTTGACAGTGGTACAGTGAAGGCCCAAGGGGTGACCTTTCTGGTGGTTTTAATCATTTTTGCCGCTGGCCCTAATAGCACAGAGATCTGCCACCTCGAACGTGGCCAGGAGGTGACACTGTACTCATCTAGCTGTTGCCAAGGTTAGTGCCCTCACCTCTGGGCCTAGGGCCACTGTCATTGTCACTTCGGCATGTCTTTGGGCATTAAAGGTAAGCCTGCCATCCTAAGAGGCCTTGGAACTGGTGGACTACTTTCTGAGTCATTAGAGATGCAGCTTCACACATTTTAAATGGGCTCCTTGATGGATCCCATCTCTCTCGGCCCTCTGCTCCTGGTGCCAGTGGTGGGCAGGTTCCCATTCCTTGGCGCTGGGAGGGACAGCTTACCTGTTTCTGGTCAGTAACGACCATTTTTCCTGTACCATTCTGTGGCTTCAGCCATAGGGGTGGTGGCTCTTCATTAGTGTAGACTGTCGTTTCCTGGCAGGGCAGAGGCTAAGACAGAGTCAGGGGCCACTTGGGACCCCCTTTAGTTGAACCTCTCCAGCCTGGGGATGTGCTGTGCCTCCTGAGTTCCTATGTTTTGGGAGTAGATGCTGCCTTGTTCTGCTCTTCATAGTGAGAGAGACTATATCCACTATCCAGTGTTTTCCTGGCACTAAAAAGAGCAGAAGGGCCTGAGATTTGCTGCTGCTCCATCAGGGCAGGAACCCTTTTTTCAGCACTTTTGATATTTGGAGACCCAGCTCTGTTATCTGGTGGGTGGTGGGCATGTGTGCGCACGCACACACACACACACACACACACACACACACACACACACACCCACCCCCCCCCCCCCCCTATTCTTTCTGCCTGCTCCTTGCCAGAGAGCCCTGTCCCTGCCAGGCTCTGCCTTCCCAAACCCCAACTTGGGACCAAAGTGCAACGCGGGATCACGGGTTGGGGCGCTCAAGTGACCCCTCTCTATAGTGCTTCCCTGGGCCAAGTCGACACCAGCCCCCTGGGCTAGTGGGGGGTGGGACCGGCGGTGCTTAACGAGGAAGGGGACCAGTGTAGCAACTTGCCAGGGACCCCACCCCTCCCTCACACTGGGTCCTGTGCAGTGGGTGTAGGGGTTGCCCCAGGGGCCAAAGGCCTGGGCTAGTTCTGTAGCCACTGCTCACTCGCGCACATCTGGCCACGTACACGCCCCTTAGATGCAGATTGCTTGGAATTTTAAAGCTGTTCAATTTGGTTCTGTTTTTACCAATTAAAAAAAAGTTTTAATGAGGAAAAAAATGGAGCACCCTGGGAAGGACCTGGTTCCTTTACTTCTCGGGGAACTGTGAGGCCTCGCCTCTAGGAATCGCTCTCTACTCTACTTTCCTGGAAGCCTCCTAAGCCTGCCCACGCCGCCCGAGGCCTGCGCCCCCTTCCATTCTTGGCTTCTGGCCGCAGCTGGGCCACCCGCGTCTCCTCGGGACCTTGCGTGCGGGGGAGGGGTGCTCGGGCCTCGGACCGGGTCGCCCCTTTCTGTGCACCTAGCGCTGCCCGCCCCGCTTGTGTCTAAGGTCGTGTTATGTCAAAATAAAGCCGCTAGAAACTGAGGTGTGTCCGCGTCTTTGCTGCCCTGCGGCTTCCCGGACATGGGCCCTGCCCCACCGCGGCTCCCGTCCCTCCGGGGCGGGGCCGGAAGCGGCCGTGCGGCGGCCGACCCCGGCACCCGTCGGGAAGGAAGCCTCGCCCTTGGCGCCAGTTCCGCCTTTGGATCCGCCAATGGTTAGCTGACCCGCGGGCCCGGGGCCCGGTCCCCATGGCAGCCGGGCGCGCCCTGCCGCTCACTGGCTACGTCTGCCGGAGCGCTGCGTTTCAGCGCTCCGACGTCGGCGTCCGTGCCACGTAAACGGCAGCCGGTTGGCCGGCCCGGGCTTACGTCACCGCCCGCCTAGGTCCGGCCTGACTTCGGGGCCAGCCGCCCTCCGTCTCTCGTCTCGTCCTGCTGTGTGCTGCCCCTGGCCGGCGTCGGAGTGGACTGGGCGGCCAAGGCAGAGCGAGAGTGGGTCAGTCTGGCAGGCGAAGGGCGTGGGGCCGGGCATGGAGGCGGGAGTGTGTGGCAGGGCTCCGCCGGGCGGGCCGGGCCGCGGAGCCCGGGATTCACTCTCCGGCCGCCCGCAGGCGCGATGAAGGCACTGATCTTGGTGGGCGGCTATGGGACGCGTCTGCGGCCGCTGACGTTGAGCATCCCGAAGCCACTGGTGGATTTCTGCAATAAGCCCATCTTGCTGCACCAAGTGGAGGCGCTGGCCGCGGTAAGACCCCGAGGGGTCGGTGTTGTGGTGGGCCTGGCAGGAAGAGGGACGGCTAGCACTTGGGGGTCGCGGACGCCCGTACCTTCTGGCTGAGCCCTCTGTCGGCGGGCGCTGTTTTGTCCAACAGGCAGGCGTGGACCACGTGATTCTGGCCGTGAGCTACATGTCTCAGGTGCTGGAGAAGGAAATGAAGGCGCAGGAGGAGAGGGTGAGGTTCCGACTTTTGACCTTTTTGCTCCCCGCGCAACCACCCTGGTGGGAGGAACCTGACAGGCGGCTTCTTCCTTCCAGCTGGGAATCCGAATCTCCATGTCCCATGAAGAAGAGCCTCTGGGGACAGGTCAGTAAAAGTCCCTTGGGGAGGGTTTAGGGCCTGGGAAGGGGTAAGACCCAGCCTGGCTGGGGTCTCCTGAGCCTCTGAGCTCAAACCCTCCCCACCTGCCTCCAGAAAGATGGTGATCGGGTATTTCTCTTCTAGCTGGGCCCCTGGCACTTGCCCGTGACCTGCTCTCTGAGACTGCAGACCCTTTCTTCGTCCTCAACAGTGATGTGATTTGTGATTTCCCCTTCCAAGCCATGGTGCAGTTCCACCGGCACCACGGCCAGGAGGGCTCCATCCTGGTAAGGGATCAGGTCTTTCTTCTCTGACACTCCTGTGCCCTATGCCCAGCCTTTCCCACTGCCCAGCCTTTAACTGTCCCATTGGCTCATGGGTGCAAAGCTGTACAGTATGTGTCTTTAAGCATTGGGGCACAGCCCCCCAGACTGGGCCTGAGGTCCTCCTCTGCTCAGGTGACCAAAGTGGAGGAACCCTCGAAGTATGGTGTGGTGGTATGTGAGGCTGACACAGGCCGCATTCACCGGTTCGTGGAAAAGCCACAGGTGTTTGTGTCCAACAAGATCAACGCAGGAATGTACATCCTGAGCCCCGCGGTGCTGCGGCGCATCCAGGTGTGTAGAAGCGAGCTGCGGGGTGGGCTCGGGTAGCCTCCCCACCCACGACCCTGCTCACAAGCTGCCCACTCCCACAGCTGCAGCCTACATCCATTGAGAAGGAGATCTTTCCTGTCATGGCCAAGGAGGGGCAGCTATATGCCATGGAGCTGCAGGGTGAGGCAGGGAGGCCACAGGGTAGGGGTGTGGTGTGGCTGGGCTGAGCCTCCTGATGCATTTCCTCCCAACAGGCTTCTGGATGGATATAGGGCAGCCCAAGGATTTCCTCACCGGCATGTGCCTCTTCCTACAGTCCCTACGACAGAAGCAGCCTGAGCAACTGTACTCAGGCCCTGGCATTGTGGGCAACGTGCTGGTGGTGAGCACCCTGCCCAGCCCATCCTCCGCGCCCCTTCTCAGGCTTGGGAGAGGAGTGCCTCATTTGTGTTCTCCCCACGGTCCTTAGGACCCGAGTGCCCGCATCGGCCGCAACTGTAGCATTGGCCCCAACGTGAGCCTGGGCCCCGGTGTGGTGGTAGAAGATGGTGTGTGCATCCGGCGGTGCACGGTGCTGCGGGGTGCCCGCATTCGCTCCCACTCCTGGCTTGAGTCCTGCATCGTGGGCTGGCGCTGCCGCGTGGGCCAGTGGGTAAGCCTGGGGGCTGGGCCGGGTGGGGGAGGGGCAGGGAAGGTATCTTGCCCCACTGACCAGGCACGCCCCCTCCCCCTGAGGTGCGCATGGAGAACGTGACGGTGCTGGGTGAAGACGTCATCGTTAACGACGAGCTCTACCTCAACGGGGCCAGCGTGCTGCCCCACAAATCTATCGGCGAGTCGGTGCCGGAACCTCGCATCATCATGTGAGGGGTTGCCGGGGGCTGGCTGAGTCCCCATTTCCATGTTGGCAGGGGGCACCCTGTCCTGACACATCCAAAGGCCCTGGACTCACTGTTTATCTGGGAGGACCGGACAAGGCTGAAGGGTTGGGACACCTGCCCTCTCCTGTGGACACAATCTGGCAGGACCCTTGCTGGGCATACCCCACAAAGCCCACTCCCTCAAGAAGGGCCGGGTCAGGGCTGTATGGAATAATAATTTAATGCTCACTGTGGCCCTGACTGAAAGTCGAGCTCAGGCACAATTAGGACACGGCTGGGCTCCTGCCAGTGAGGTTACACTCAGGCATGGAGGTTGGACATGGCAGGGGGGGGTCATGGGAACAGGGCAAGGGGAGCTCATAAATAGGGCCCAGCCTGGGTCTGAGTTCAGGGGTGGAGGCTGCTGCTGTGTGGGCTAGGCGGCCGAGGAAGTGGTGGTACTGGTGCTCGCTGTCTTCTCCCAGTCCTCTACAGACACAATGGTGGCTTTGCAGAAAAAGCAATCCTTGTTGTTCATCAGGTGCTGGTTGATGCAGGCTCTACAACAGGGGAGGGGAGGAGGATGAAGAGGGCCTGAGTACCCTTGCTGCTTCCGCAGCTCCCTGCACCGTGGGGCCCACTTACTTGCAGGACTTATGGCCACAGGGCTGGAACACAGCCGAGATGGGGTGAGCATAGCAGATGGGGCAGAGGTCCTCCTCACTGGTGGGCTGCAGGGAGCAGAGTGCACGGTGAGCTGGGGATGGTCGCCCAGAAAAGCAGACAAAAGACTATACCTAAACAGCGTGTACAGTTGTGCCAACATGTATGCAGAGGCATACACCTGGGTGCTGTGGCGCCCACTCACCAGGGAGGCAGCTGCTGCCTGGGCAGATGCAGAGGTCAGGTGTGCCAGCATCTGTTCCACCTGGGCCAGCTCCTCGGCGCTGATGTAATCTGTGTCTGAGGGTGGTAGCAGGTGTCAGACCCAATGTGGCCCTAGAACCCAGTGCCTCTTAAGCACCACAACTTGGGGATTTGCTCTTGAGACTCCTGATCTAGCCCAGCCCCAAATCTGTGACCCACCCCTGGCCCACTCACAGCTCTGCAGGGAGAATCGTTTCCGGTCAGGGGCAGGCAGGGCAGTGCCAGGGGCAGGGGGCTCTGGCTGCCCCAGGAGATAACATATAGAGCGGAGCTGGAAGCAGGGATCAGCAAGGAGCACTGACGTGGCTCTCTCTGTCCTAGTGGGAAAATGGGGATAAGGATAGTCAGAAAGCGGTACCTGCTGGAGAGGCGAGAGTGGTGGGACAGTCCAGCCCACATCCCTGCTTTTCACTTCCTGTCCCCCACCCCCCACGTCTCTCATCCTAGATCCCAGTAAGAACACATACAGCCTGGGTGCCAGTTTAAGGGGGTGACCAGCAGATGGTGAAAGTCCGCCTACCCCTAATAAACACTAACTCTCCAAAGAAAACAATAAAAAACATCACTAGCAGCTTAAAGGACTGCCTCCCAGATTTCCCCTCCTACTGTTACCGGACAGATGGGCACCCGCAAAGCCACTGGCTAAGCACAGCCTGGGGCATTGGTGGCGCATTTGCGCCCCCCTGTGGCGGCCACACGGAAACCTTGGTAGCGGGGAGGAGGGGCTGCCTCACCTCCTCCCAACAGGAGCCAATGGGAGGCTAAGGCCCCGCCCTCCTCCGGGAAAGTATTTAGAAGCTGACCAGGGAAGCACTCAGAGAGCTGGGGAAGCCGGACCAGGGAGTACCGTGGGGCAGTCCTGGCCCCAGATCGGGACCTGAAGCCAGGCAGCAGGGGCCGTTGGTGTGCGGGGCGGAGCCCACAGCCAGCAGAAGTGGGTGAGTCCCCGTGCTGGGTCCCTCACAGAGCTGCCCCAGTCCCAGACCCAGCAGGCACCACTATGGCCTGGCTGGTGCTGCTGGGTGCACTGCTGTGCCTTCCGCGTGTCGGAGTGGGCAGCCTCGGCGCGGAGGGCTTCGTGTCCTCCGCGCCCCATAACTGCCCCTACAAATGTGTGTGTGCCGCCGACCTGCTGAGCTGCACGGGCCTGGGGCTACAGGATGTGCCGGCTGCGCTGCCGGCCGCTGCCACAGACCTTGACCTGAGCCACAACGCCCTCCAGCGCCTGCGCCCCGGGTGGCTGACGCCCCTGGCCCGACTGCGCGCCTTGCACCTGGGCCACAACGAGCTGGATGTGCTAGGTCGCGGAGTCTTCACCAATGCCAGTGGCCTGCGGCTGCTTGACTTATCGTCTAACAAGCTGCGGGTGCTGGGGCACCACGACCTCGAAGGGCTGGGGGCGCTGGAGAGGCTGCTCCTGTTCAATAACCGACTGGCGCACTTGGACGAGCATGCATTCCGGGGCCTGGGCGCACTCAGCGCTCTCTACCTGGGCTGCAACGAGCTCTCCTCCTTCTCTTTCCACCACCTCCACGGCCTGGGCGCCACCCACCTTCGTACGCTGGACCTCTCCTCCAACCGCCTGGGCCGCGTCCCCGCCGCTGCCCTGGCTGCCCTGCCAGCCTTTCTCAAGAACGGCCTTTACTTGCACAACAACCCCCTGCCCTGCGACTGCCGACTTTACCAGCTGCTGCGGCGCTGGCGCCAGCGTGGCCTCAGCGCCGTCAGTGACTTCGCCAGGGAATACACGTGCCTGGCTTTCAAGGTGCCTGCATCCCGCGTGCGCTTCTTTGAGCACAGCCGGGTCTTCGAGAACTGCTCAGCCGCCCTGGCTCAGGGCCTGGAGCGGCCGGAGGAGCAGCTGCAAGTGCAGATGGGTCGGTCCCTGAGGCTACGCTGCAACACCAGCATCCCTGCTCTGCGTGTCGCATGGGTGTCCCCAAAGCAAGAGCTGCTGGTGGCCCCGGGGTCCAGAGATGGCAGCATCGCTGTGCTGGCGGACGGCAGCTTGGCCATCGGCAGCGTGCAGCCGTGGCATGAGGGACTCTTCGTGTGCCTGGCCGTGGGGCCCCACTTGCACCACAACCAGACGCACGAGTACAATGTGAGCGTGCACTCCCCACGCCCCGAGCCCGAGGCTTTCAACACAGGCTTCACCACCCTCCTTGGCTGTGCCGTGGGCCTGGTGCTGGTGCTGCTCTATCTGTTCGCACCGCCCTGCCCTGGCTGCCGCCGCTGCTACCGCCGCACCTGCCGCTGCTGCTGCCGGTGGCCCCGGGCACCCGGTCCCCTCCAGGACCTGAGTGCGCAGTCCTCCTCGGTGCTCAGCACCACCCCGCCCGATGCGCCCAGCCGCAAGGCCAGTGTCCACAAGCATGTGGTCTTTCTGGAGCCGGGCAGGAGGGGCCTCAATGGGCGTGTGCAGCTGGCTGTAGCCGAGGACTTTGATCTCTACAATCCCATGGGCCTGCGGCTCCAGGCTGGCTCTGAGTCTGCTAGCTCCACCGGCTCTGAGGGTCTGGTGATGACCTAGGCTGCCCTGGGCTCAGAGCCAGGCCACCGACCACCCACCGCTTGCCCTCCTCCCTGCTGCCGCCTGTAAAACTGCCAGATGCTGGTGGGAGCGCTGGGCAGCCTCCCGTGTGGCCTCGACCTCAACTACATCAGCCCCACTCACTGAAGGAAGGGCTGGGCTCCCCACCCTGTCTCCTGCTCTGCTCTCACACAGGGCCCGAAGGCCACAAGCCCTCACCTGCTGGTGCCCAAATGTCACACAAGGCCTGGAACTGGGGCCATCTGGAAGAGCCCTTGCATCAGAGCCCAAGGCACACCCTTAGGGGCTGAGAAGCTATCACGCAGTCGTGGCGAAGAACTGAAACATAACGATCTCCCCCTTCCCAACAGGACAGGAAAAGAGTGGGCCCATATGGGAGGAGAAGGAGCGCTCCAAAGAAGAACTAGATCCCCACCCAGAGCCGAAGGAGGAAACACGTACCAACATCCAACCTCCTTCGAGTTTCACAACTCCATGCAGTCTGGTGGGCAGGCAGAAAGCAGGCAAGGCTCTTTAAGAGAGCCCCACCAGTGGGCCTGGCCTGAGCCCCAGCCAGAGAGCCCCTCCATCTCTGGCCAGAGACATCCACAGGCCACTCTGAGGACAGGGCCTCTTCCCATGGGCTCACCAGACAGCAATAAGGGGCACCATGGCCTGTCCCCCAGCTTTTCAGCAGTAAAAAGCCTGCTGAGCATGGCCAAGATGGGAGGGCTGAGCCAGAACTCGCTGTCCCTGGAGGGTAGAAGCCTCTTAAGGGCTGGCACTGGTCTCGGTGTAGTGGCTGCAGCAGCGCCCTGGTCTTATACGCATCTTACCACCCACCGCAGGGAGGGAGGGAAGAGGGGTCTGGAACCCCTCCTGTGTGGGTACTGAACTGGGGGCTCCTACAAGCATCCAGGATCCGGTTGTCATGGAGTTCCTTAATAAAGGCGGTATATGCTCATTCCCGGAAGCTTTGTGAACACAAGTAGCAGTGCGTGGCCTCAGCCCCTGATCCCAGCAGTGGCGTCCCTACACTGCACGACAGCAATCCACCCCTGCCTGAAGCATAACCGCAAGCTTGTGAGGTCCCCAAGTCTTCTCCAAGCCACAGCTGCTGCCACCTCGTTAGAGTTTGTATGCCTCATTGCCTCTGCCCCCCACCACTCTCCACCTCCCCCCCCCCACCTTCAGAAACTTGACACCAAGGTTCACTGTAGAGATGAAGAGACAGCGTGGGCCAGAGGCCCTAGCCAGCCCACTGCCATCAGCCACACCAGCTCCCGAGGGCCCAGGCACCTAACACTCACCCTGAGGCCGGGCCGTGCACCAGGAGTCGCACCAGGATGCCCGTCACAGCAACCAGAATGGGGTAATGGTCCACGCTCTCCAGGCCTGGGGGGAAGGAGGGAGGGAAGAGCTGCCGCATGCTCCTACCACGGGGGTTCAAGGCCCGCCTGGCTAGCACCAGCCCCCCACCCCATCATCCTCCCCAACAGAAGGGCAGGCTAAGGCCGGAGGTGCCAGGCCTGGGTGTCCTGATGCAGGATGGACAATCAGGTGTCACGGCTCCCAGCAGAGGAACTGAGACCTGGGATATGCTGGGTGAAGGGCACTGGATCCTCACCAGGCAGCCGCAGGGTGACCACGCGGTCAAACAGATTCCTCTCCGCCGTCACCCGGTTCAGCACCTGGTTTAGCAGCTGTGAGGGCAGGAGTCCATTGGTGGGTGTCTGGGTGAGCTCACCACTGGGGCATTCCTAAGGGGTCCCCCCACTCCCTGCCCCAAGGGACACACCTGTGCGAGTCGCCGCAGCAGCATCTCGGAGGTAGGCCGGGCCCAGTCAAGGAATATCTCGGGCACCAGCGTGATGGTCATTTCCAAGACACGCAGCAGGCTGACTGAGAGGTCAAAGCAGGTGGCACACACCTTGAGCTGCCGGCTGTCCACAAAGTTCCGCTCTAGACGCTCTGCGGCCTGTTGGATCTGAGCCACCAGCAGGGGCAGGTGGTGGTCAGTGGCCTGGCCACGCCGCACATCATGCTGGCTCCACAGCAATGCCCCAGCCCACCTGCCCCACCGTGACCCACCTCCTGGATCATGCCTATGAACTCCGAGAAGGCCCAGTTGAGCTGGTTGAGGACGCTGTTGAGGAAGCTGGGTGCCACATCGGGACCCTCCCGCAGCAGCTCCGCCATGTGCTGCTGAAGCAGGGTAGAGGGGCAGGGCTCTGTGGGGGCAAGGGGAGGCAGCATCACTGGGGACTCCCCAGTCCAGGACTCCTGCCTGCCCTGTCTCCCTCTGTCCTCACCTGCTGGGCCATTGGTGTAAGAACCAAAAGCTCCCTGAGAATTCTCAGGTCATGAAGGCGGGAGGACAGGGTACAGCACTGTGTGGGGTCTAGAGCTAAATCTGTCCTTCCATCTGCTGAGCAAGCCACAGGCTGAAGTCTTTCCCAGCCCCGCACCATCCCTGCAGCCTAGAGCTGCCCCCCAGCCTGCCCCCAGCGAGATCTCAGCCACATGCTTTTCAGGAAGGGCTAGACGCAGACAGGGTGACTGAGACCCTCTCCTCACTCTTATCTGGGTCGAGGTCCCTAAGACCTACTGTCTAAACCTTGCCATTCTCTCCTTTCCTCTCCTCTCTGCTGCCCTTGGCCTGGCCTTGGCATATGGCCGAGGTGGTGGGTGCCAAGTCTGGGATGACAGGGAGCAGTAACCAGAGCCCTTAGCCGCAGCCGGGCTGGACACCACCACCACCACCCCCCCCCAGCCACATGCAAATCAATAGTTCTGACAGCAGCCGGACAAGTATCTGGTCCCACTGCCACTCTCCATTTGCAGCTCAGTTCCACCTGCAGGCACGACCAAAACAATGGGCAATGGACTTCACATAAGGCAATCAGCCTCTGGGGACCCCTTCACACAAAAACCCTGCCCACAAGGGCAGAAACACGCCACACAGGCCAAGGACAGCCACCCTGCAGCACCACCTGCAGCTGGACCACTCTAGTCCTGGCCTAGCTGAAGGTCCTCAAGTGCACAGAGCTCTGGTGGACCATGGCCCCTGGAGAGAGAGCAAGGCCTCTGCTCCCAACCAAGTGCCCCTTCCTCCTGGGCCCCACAGGCACCCCCCAGTCTGTGCCTCTGCCTTGAGTCAAGTACCAAGGTCTAGCACCAGCAGATGGCAATGAAGGGGGAGAAGGACATGGTGCTGGGGCCAGGCTGGAGGTCAGGGAGCTGGTTCAGGGTCCTCACTCTGCATCAGCTGCCAGCAGCCTGGGAAGATACTGCCTTTTCCCTGTGAACCAGCCGAGCGTTTGGGCCCAAAGGGCAGACATGGGACTGGGGAGCCAGGGGAAAAGGCTCAGTGCCCCTGGGCAGAGAGGAAGCCGAGAAATGGAAACCGCAGGGGGCAGAGTTGGGGCCTAGCATGAGTGCAAGAGAGAGGCTGGAAGAAGGGAGAAGAATCCTAGAGGACCCAAGAGCAGGGGGCCAGGGTCCCCAGGGTAACCCAACCTGGCCACTCACTCTGGAGGCTGGGCAAGTTGGCATCCTCAGGTTTGGTTTTTAGCAGGTGCGGCAGCCGTGTGTAGCGGTACCCGAACCCACAGCCCTGCGAGGGAGGGTCCGGGGGGTCAGTGGGGGGTAGGGCAACCCTCCCCTCCACCCCACCATCACTCCAGCCAGGCTTACCCTCCAGAGCCGCACCAGAATCCAGTTGGTCTGGGCCCAGGGCCGCTGCTCATAGGGAGCCAGGAGGCTCCTCACCATGGCAACACGCCTGTGAGGGCAAGGGGTGGTGGGCAAGGGGTGAGGCCAGGTATGGTGCGGTGCGGGGCAGGGCGTGTGCCTCCCTGCCCTGACCCACACTCACTGCTCCTCAGGGATCCGCTCCACAGCGCGCAGGGAGTGTGGGTAGCACACGTAGCTGGCCAGCGCCTGCATCAGCGAGTCACGGATGTCTGTTGGGACAGGCCATGCCTCAGCAGGTGCCTGGCATGGGCCCTGGCCCCCACGCCTCAATCCCACCTGGCCGGCATTCTGAGCAGGAAACAGCCGGCCAGAGGGCTGTCCCATCCCGGCCCCCCGAGCCCTCTGCAGGGCCCCTCACCAGTGCCCACGATGCGTGTGTCTGCAAAGTGTTTGGCGAGGATGGCGGCCAGGCGGGTCAGGGTCTCTTCATAGCCTGCAGGAGGGGCAGGAGGAGCGCTTGGCTGGGAGTGGCAGCTCCGGGGTCGGGCACGACCCTGGCAGGGTGAGCGGGCTTGGGCGGTGGGCTCCAGTGCTGACTCCAGAGCCAGTCTGGGCCCAAGCTGTCATCTAGGGACTTCGGGCATGGCATTCACTGACTGTGAGGGGCCATCGCATAGACTCACTGTGGGGGGAGGACGGTCCTGCAAGCCTGGGCTCAAGCCCATCGCAGCACATACTTGATGGCTCAGCAGTCAGAGCCCCTTGGGCACCCACAGCTCCGCCTCTGAGGACAAAGCCTGCACCTAGGCCTGGGGCGGGGCAGGGGACAGGCCAGGGGCCGACACCCCACAGCCTGAGCCAGACATAAACCACCAAGCCCAGCCTGACCTGGTCTGTGAGAAGCCCAAGCTTTATACATGGCCTCTGGCCGAGCACCCCGCTTGCTGGGATCTGCAAACACAAGCCACACCCCAAGGCCAGTCCCAGGGCACCAGGTGTGGCCAGCTGGCTCCAGACTACAGCGACACCAATATGGAAGTGTGAGCCAGAGGGGGTCCCCACCCTGGCACTCCGTTCTGTCTCCTTCCTTCCTGGCACCAGTACTGGGGAGGAGCTGTTGGCTCTGGGGTTATAGTAGCGAGTAGGACTCATCACCAGGTAGGGCTTTTGCAAATGCTTGTCCACCACAGGGGGGAGGAGAACAGGGGCTGCCTCCCCTCCTCCCTCCACGAACGCGCATGCCGTGGGGCTAGGAAGGCTCAGCATAGGGCTCGCCTCAAAGGCCACCTTTTCTGCCCCCTCCCGGCGTCGACAGCCTTGTCACCTGGGAGCTCCTCCATGCTGTGCACAGGGCCGAAGTAATTCTTGAGGGCGCTATAGCTGTTGATGGCCACGCTCAAGTAGAACTCGGGCATGAAGGCGAAGAGAGAGCCCGTGCGGTCGCCGTGCTCGATGGTCCGCAGACAGACGCGCAACAGCCAGTAGATATCGAGCATCTTCTCCTGCGGGATGCACAAGGGGTGCTGCTGGGCTGTTTGCAGAGAGGGTCACAGGGGGCACAGCTCGGGCCAGGGCCCAGGAAAGGCCTCCATGTTCCCAAGTGGGAACAGTGGCTCAGGAAGGGCAGTCACGTGCTTGGCAGACAAGGGTGCGCCCCGTGCTCATAGAGGGCAACGCCCCAGCCTAGACCAGAATTCTGGCTTGCAATTTTTTTTTTTTAAATTTATTTATTTGACAGAGAGAAATCACACTAGGCAGAGATGCAGGCAGAGAGAGAGGAGGAAGCGGGCTCCCCGCGGAGCAGAGAGCCCGATGTGGGGCTCGATCCTAGGCTTGCAATTTTTAATGGTACAGGTTTTAGGGGTGCCTGGGTGGCTCAGTCAGTTAAGCATCCAACTCTTGCTTTCAGCTCAGGTCATGATCTCACAATCTTGAGCTCAAACCCCAAGTCGGGCTCTAGGTGGGGGAGAAAGCAAACCACCTGCCAAAGACCCTGTTCCCCACAGGATGGATCCCACATAGTCTCTGCCCAGGAGGAGTCACCAGCCAGGCGCCAGGCCAGACCCAGACCACCCCCATGTCTTGGAGCTGGAGCATCTGGACTTGACCTCAGTTCTGATGTGCCCCCAAACCTAGGAACCAAGGACAAGATATAAGCAGGGTGCACCTGAGCCAGGAGGCCTGCTGGGAGCCAAGTCTGAGGAGGGGCTGGCACCAATGCACCCGAAGGACCACTGTAACGGGGGTAGAGATGTTTCTGAAAGGGAGGCGGGGCACTTGAGAGAGACCTTGCAAAAGGTCTATTTCAGAGTGGAGTGAAGGAGGGGCCTGTGCTGGGCCAAGAGTGAAGGGAAAATGAGGAGCTAAGACACAGAGAAGGAAGGAGGGAGCGGCTGTTGTAAGCAGATGCAGAATCAGGGAAAGGCATCACAGGTTTTTCTCTTTACTAATGGGAGAAAGTAAATGAGAAGGAGGCCAGAGTGTGAGCACTGACGATGGAGTAGAAAGCAAGCAGTTCAACATAATAAAGGGTTTTTATGAAAAGCCCACAATGAACATCAGACTCAATAGTGAAAAACTAAAAGCGTTTTTTCCTCCGATTAGGAACAAGACAAGGATGCCCTCCTATGCTACTTCTACTTAGCATAGTACTGGAAGTCCTGGCCGGAGCAATCAGACAACAAAAAGAAATAAAGGTATCCAAATTAGAAAGAAAGGAGTAAAAATTATGTCTATTCACAGATGACATGATCTCATATGTAGAAAACCCTCGAGAATACACACACACACACACACACACACACACACACAAACACACACACCTGTTAGAATAAATGAATTCAGGAAATATGCAGGGTCTGAAATCAACACACCAAAGTCAGTTGTGTTCTTTTCTTTTTTTTAAAGATTTATTTATCTGAGAAAACGCGCATGCATTGGGTAGGGGCAGAAGGAGAGGGAGAGAGAATCTTAAGCAGACTCCACACCCAGCATGGAGTGTTCCTCAGGGGCGTGATCTCACGACCCTGAGATCACGACCTGAGCCGATACCAAGAGTCAGATGCTTAACTGACTGCCACCACCCAGGCGCCCCGCCAGCGGTGTTTCCATATGCTAGCAATGAGCAATCCAAAAAGGAAGTCAAGAAAATAATTCCACTTACATGAGCATCAAAAAGAATGAAATCAAGGTATCACTCTAACCAAGAAGGTAGAAAGACTTGGACACTGAGAACCGTAACATGTTGCTGAAAAAAATTTTAAAGACCCGAATGGAAAGACGACCCATGGATTGGAAGACTTGATATTGTTAAGATAACAAAATCCTCCAAAGCAAACTACACACTTAATGCAACTCCTATCAAAAGCCCAGTGGCATTCTTTTATAGAAATAGAAAAATCTATCCTAAAATTCATATGGAGTCTCAAAGGACTCAAACAGCCAAAACTATCTTGAAATAAAACAAAGCTGGAGATCTCCTTCTTCCTGATCTCAGAACTTACTGCGAAGCTACAATAATCAAAACAGTGTGGTACTGGCATAAAAAAATACCATACAGACCAATGAAATAGCAGCGAGAGCTCAGAAACAAACCTACACACATATGACCCAAGGGTTTTTGACAAGGACACCAAAACCATTCAATGGGGAAAGGAAAGTTGTTCCAGTAAATGGTCCTAAGAGAACTGGGAAAGAATGCGAAAGAATGAAGGTGGGCCACCGTTTCACATCTTCTACAAAAATTAACTCACTGATCATGACCTTGGATTTAACACCGACTTTTGTTAGTTGGCGGGCTGTGACAACCAGACCAAGAGAAAAAAGACAAACTGGACTTCATCAGAATGAAAACTGCGACAAAGTCACCACCTACAGAGTGATATGGCAAGCCGCAAAATGGGAGAAAATATGTGTAAATCATAATCTGATAAGGAGCCAATATCCAATATATAAAAATAATTCCTATGCGTCAACAACAAAAACCAAACAATCCTACTAGAAATGGGCAAATGCACTGAAACAGACATTTCTCCAAAGACATGCAAATGGCCGATAAGCCCATGACAAGGTGCTCAACATCACTGATCAACAGGGAGATGCAAATCCAAACTACAAGACACCGCTTCACATCCATTAGGATGGTTACTATCAAGAAATAGAGATAGATAAGTAGATAGATATACAGAGTGAGGGAGGGAGTAGCAAGTGTTGGCAAGAACGGGAAGAAACTGCTGCCTTTGTGCCCTGCTGGTGGGAATGTAAAACGGTACAATCACTGCATGGCAGTTCCTCAAGAAATTAAAAATAGAAGAACCATGTAATCCAGCAATTCTGCCTCAGGTACCTATCCAGAAGAACCGAAAACAGAATCGCGAAGAGATAGTCGTCTACACCAGGAACACGGCGGCACCATTTGGAGCAGCCGGGAGGTAGAAACAAACCAGTGGTGGGTGACTGGGCGAACAACGGGCTACAGACACAGAGCGGAAGGTAATTCAGCCTTCGGCAGGAAGGCACTCCTGCCACCTGCCACAGAAGGCGGCAAGGACGTTCTGCTCAGGGAAATCCACCAGCGACAAAGCCGGATGTTGTAGGACGCCACTTACACATGGTCCTCGGAGGGGTCAGATTCACAGAGACAGACAGCAGAGTGGTGGGAGCAGGGACGGAGGTGAGGACGGGATGTGGAGGTTGCGGGTAAGTTTCAGTCTGGGAAGATGAAGGGCTCTGGAGACTGACTGCACAACCTACTTACCACGACTGGACTATACATTTAAAATGATTACGGTAGTAAGCAATATACTATATGTATTTCACCACAACTTTAAAAAAAGGGTTAAGAGCGCAAATTTTATGCTATGGATATTTTATCTTTTTTTTAAGGTTTTATTTATTTGAGAGAGAATGCAAGAGACAAAGAGCGAGCTAGCACGAGTAGGGGGAGGGGCAGAAGGCGAGGGAGAAGCAGACTGCCCACTGCGCAGGTAGTCCATTTATCATTTATTTATTTATATATTTATTGTATTTATTTATTTATTTTGAAGTATTTATTTATTTGACAGAGAGATAGAGAGACAGCACAAGTAGGCAGAGCAGCAGGCAGGGGGAGAGGGAGAAGCAGGCTCTCCACCAAGCGGGAAGCCCAACAAGGGCTCGATCCCAGGATCCTGGGATCATGACCTGAGCTGAAGGCAGCCACTTAACCGACTGAGCCACCCAGGCACCCCTCCCCCATCATAATTTTAAAAAAAGGAAAGAAGCTATAGAGACGAGAAGTAGGGACAGGGCCTGTCCTGAGAACCCCGAGCCTGCAGAAGAAGATGGTGTGGGAGGAGTGGGCAAGGCTGCCTAGGTCAGTGGACAGGCATGGAATTCCCATCAGGGGAGGAGAGGGCGCTCCCGGACCATGATCACCTCTACGGGGCTGGAGGCAAGGCAGCCTGGGGCAAGGTGGGGTAGCAGGTGGAGGTGGTTAGGGTTGGAAAGGAGACTGGGAGAAAGCAAGCGGGGATGGTGGGTAGAGGTGCGCACAAAGGCCTTGATCACCCAGTTATGGGGGAAGGGCACGCCTAAGAATGCAGATGCCCTGACATGGGCACTCACTAGCGGGGAGAGATGCCAGACAGTCTGCACAGGAAGCAAGTCTGGAGGGTTCGGGGCCTAAGGGTCAAAACAGGGTCACAGGGAGTGTGTACCATCTTTCAGTCTACAGCTCAAGGCTGACAGCACTGGGAGGGCAGACACTCATCCTCCTGGGTCGTGACTGAATGTCGCCAGCATCAGGATGCACCTGACACACTCCAGGCTCTGGCACAAACTACTGAATCAATGAGTGAATGACAAAGTAGGAAACAAGGCTGTAGCCTGTAAGGAGGGAGAGGAACCAGAGAGAAGAAGGTTGCAGAGTGAAGGCTCCAGGAGAGTGCCCCTCCACCCCAGAGAGAAGAAAGGGGCAGGGGAGAAGGGGGGACAGGCAGAAACAGGCTCTGTTCCTCTAAGGGAGGATGCGTGAGCTAGAGGGGAAATGCGGTGCCTACAATGGCATCTGCTCTAGCTCATGGGGCAAGAGAGCTCAGGAAGTGTGACTTGGGGTAGGGGTGGGGGGATGAGGAGAAGGGAGGGGGCACGTGTGGGCCAGAGGCCCAGGAGGACGGGGCCATTGAGGGGCTGGCACAACCTGGCCCGGTCTATGACTAGGCAGTGAGCTTGGAGACAGCAGCAGCCACTGGCCAAGGCCACTTCCACTCACCTGGGAGTAGACAGTGGCATGGACCCAAGCAAGACGGCGACTCAGGTGGTCCAGCTTCTCGGAGAAAACTTTCTGACTCTTGGTCAACTCAGCAATGATGTCCTTCCTCTGCCACCCAAGGGGAAAGGAGGACAATCAGGCCACACACCCACACCCACCCCGCCTGCCTGGACGCAGCCTGGTAGGGACCCACTGGTGCCCAGAGCAGGCAAAGGGGTGGGCAGACCCAGCTCTACTCTTCAATTCCTCTTTGGCCTCTGACCCTGACAAGCCTGAGCAGGCCTTGGGGCAGGGCCTTGGTCACCTGCATAGAACATGGGAAGCAAGACACAGCTGAAGCTCCATGAGCCTCTGGCCAGGACCCCCAGAGACTATGTTAGGACCAGAGCTCCAGGAGCTGCTCTCACCACGGCCAAGCTTGGGCTCTGCATTCAACTGGGGACAGGGGCCTGGCAGGGAAGCCCAGCCCAGGCACACTCGGTCCTGCTCCCCTGGCCTGGAAAGCTCTGGCAGAGGGGCTCTAGGGCAGGCAGCGGGGGCGGCAGGCCCCGCTTCCTGCTGACTCTGCAAGTGGCTGAGGAAGCACTCAGGGTCGGATTCATAATTGATGAGGAGTGTGGGTGTGCGTCAGCACTTAGCGGCGGGGTGGGGGGGGGGTGTGGGGAGCAGGGGCACCTTGGCCTGGGCTGCGACTGGTGATGGGGCTTAGGCCATGCTGCACCCTAACGCCAGGCCCGCTCTCCCTGACGTGGTATAGTCAGGGGGGCAGGGACAGCAAACCCTCCGGGGCAGCCCCCAGAAGTAGGGACAGGGCCTGTCCTGAGAACCCCGAGCCTGCAGCCACCTCTGCAAACAGCCCTCCCATCCCCAAACCCATCTGTCCATCCAGGCCTTCCTTACCCGCTTGGGGCACCGGCGGAGCTTGTCCTCTGTGTCCCTCAGAGCTATCGCATACTCATTGACGTCATCAGACACCCCCACCATCTAGAGCATTGGACACATGTCCCAGCGTGAGCCCTGGGCAGCGCACTCCACTTTCTTCAGATGCAGCCTGGCCCCAGGCCTGCCAAGCTTCCGGTCTCTGGCCCTGCACGGCCCCCTCCCACAAAACAGCTCGGGCCCACGCACTCCCAGCAGCAGTCAGCCTCGCTGTGGCACACATCCATGTGCGGTCACACACTGGCACTCTGTGCGTGTGCGCACATACACACACAGGCACACTGCGTGCGTACACGCACACACACAGGCACTCTGCACACACACGCACACACAAAGGCACACTGAGCACGTACACGCACACACATAGGCACGCTGTGTGCACGCACACGTGCGCACGCACACACAGGCATCCGAAGCACAGAAGCACATGACACGCTCGCGGGCCACCAGCAGGAGACCTTGCCCAGCTGCTGGTGAACACTGAGGTTGTACATCATGACGGCTCCATCCAGGACTTCCAGCAGGGAGTTCTCAGTGAGGGGCTGCTCTGGCTCCTCAGGAGGCCGCCCCAGCAGCAGGCCCTCGTTCCAGTGGCTGCCCTCAACTAGGAAGTGAGAGAAGGGCAGGGTCAGGGTCAGGGGCACAGACTCTTCCAGCCCACCAGCCACCAGGCTGGGCCTCACAGCAGGAGAAGGGAGCCCCTTCCCCCACCCTTGGTCCCAGGAGGGCCCCGCAGGGAGAATGCACGGGCTGGGGCAGGGCAAGGGCCTGCCACTGCCGGCCTATTTCTGAAGCATTGATTTCCTCCCCCTGGAGAGCACTTCCATGTCCTTGAGCTACTGCCAGGCCACAGGACCAGGAGGGAATGGGTGTGGGGAAGCACACAGGACAGATGGCTTGTTTGGCCCTGCCCGGCACCTACTGTCTTCACGAGTCCTCTGTTCGGCGCTCAGCGTGCGGACCTTCACTTTCTCCGAGGTGCTCAGAGGCCGCCGAGGGGTCATCAGGCTCACAGCCGCTGTGCTGAGGAAGCGGTTAGCTCGGCCCAGGGTTGGAGAACTGAGCCAGCTGGGCCGGGGCAGGGGCAGCACGCCCCCCATGGCCAGAGCCTGCGTGGGGCGCTGTGGAGGAGAGAGGAGGCCAGACGCCACTCAGCTCCCCGGGGACAGGGGCCCATGTAGGGCCCCGTGGATTTGTGGGGCTGGGAAATAGCAGGAAGGTGTGAGCCTCCACCCACAGCAAAGAGACCTGCTTGGCGAGAAGCCCCTTGCCTGCACAGAGAGGGACGTGGCCCCGCGTGACACCCCTGCCCTTAGGAAAGAGGGACAGCCTGACACCAAGCCCCCTGCCCGCCCCTACCGCGGCACCTGGGCCGCAGGCAGGGCCGGCTCCTCATCCTCGTCCAGGTCATCCATGGTGGCCGCTTGGAGCTCCAGCGGGTCAATCAGGATGTTGGCCTTGGAGGCAAGGTCATCTGGGGGGGAAAGCAGGAAGGCTCTCAGGCCATCGGAGGGCTGAGGGTTCACAGGATGGCAAGGGCGTGCTGCGGGCTGTGTCCGCACCACTGCACCTGGCCTGCGCCTTCTACTTACTCCGCCCAGCGCTCGCTGCCTCCCTAGGCCCTTTGTCTCACAGGGCCTGGTCAGCAGGAGACATTCCCCAACACTCTCTCCGGTAATGCCTCTGCTTCTAGTGCCCGCACGCTCTCTGGGGCCCCTGACTTTTCTGGCCCATTGCTTCCTTCCCCGACGAACATGAGATCCAGGGTGGTCTAAGCCACAACCCATCTCTCTGTGCACGCAGGCCTCAGTACAGGCTTGGCCGCTCCCAGCTCTACACAGACAGCCGGCCGCGGCACCTCTGCCTGCAGCCCAGGCTATGGTCCCCAAACATACCGGCCAAGTCAGCTCGGCCATCTTCTGCAGCACCCTTCCTGCGGCCGCCCCCCCCCCCCCGCCCCACCAGTCTCCAACAGGCAGCCTGGGGTCATCCTTAACTCCTGCCCTTCCCCTCCGCCTTCCCTCCACCTCCTTGCTTGGCCCAGGCACTCCGTTCTCACACACAGACCCCGCACTTCACTCCCTTGCCTCAAAACCTTCCGAAGCAGCTCCAACCCCTGGAACGAGCCCACACCTGCTCTGTGGGCCACAGGGCCCTCAGACTCCACCCATGCGCCCCATTTCCCACAAGTCCCTGCCGGGTGGCTTCCTCTTGGGCACACCCGCCACCACCCCTGCCTTTGCGGGCTCTGTGCTCGCAGCCACTCTGTCCTTGAGAGCCAGTCAGGCACCGCTTATGAACGTTCCCCACCCACACGTGACCTCACCAAGATCCCACAGTAATTCCTCTGCCAGCACACGTGCCCCTATTTCATTTTCATTTTCATTACAGACTCTCAGAATCTCCCTCGGGTGGGTGCTTCGAGGGAAGGGATGGCTGGACCCAACACCTGAGGCCCACCAGCATCTCCCTGCTGGAGCAGGTCGAGATATTCGGGCGCCCTCTGGTGGGCACAGGAGAGCTCAGCACTCACAGCAGAGCACGCTGAGGGCCTGCTTCCCCCAAACACTACCCCCCACCCAGCCAAGCCCCAACGTCCTGCCTGCTGCCCACTGCCCACAGGCCCGCACGAACCTTTGAGGGTCTTCCGAAGGTGTGAGAGGAGGCCTCCCAGGCGCTGAAGGTCGAAGTAGTCTACCTTGCCATTATAGAAGACCTGGGGCGGGATGTAGGCCTCTACGAGAATTTGGGGGGTGGTGGGGAGGGTGGTGGGCCAGCAGTGAGCCAGGCAGGTAGACCCCCTGAGAAGCCATGCCTCTACACTGCTTAGCACAGAGGGGACCCCTGGCCTCGGCCACCCACCCACCCAGGCACACAGCATGGCTTCAGTGCCAGTGACAGCACGAATTGGGATAAAGGGAGAATTCTGGCTCCCACTGACTCCGAGAACCCTGTGCCACACCAACGCAGCCCCCAGCACCTCAGCCTGCCCATGGTGTTCTCTACAAAGGACTGCAGAGGACTAGACAGGCTGGGACTAAGAAGAGGAGCCCAGACTGGGAAGGGACTTGTGGGGACAGAGTGAACGTGGGCTTGGCACTCCTCCAGTGTGGGGCTCCCACTACCCTCCGGAAAAGCCACCCATCAGGAGGAAAGGACTCAATGGCAGGAAGCCTAGGGCAGCTCCACCCAACCCACCGCCAGCGCCGCACTCCACACCCTCACCAGAAGCAGCCCCGCCCAGCCTCTCTGATGAGTCCTGGCCCCACTCACCCTCACTGAAGGAGGCACGAGGGTTCGAGGCCTTGTACTCATCCCAGTAGTACCGCAGGGCGGAGATCAACCGGTGCAAGAAGCAGACCATGTACTCGGGGGGGCAGAGCACGGGCATGTTCTGCAGGCACACGACACGCATTCGTGTCGGCCCAGAGCCAGCTCACTCCTCATCCGAGGGGCTGGCCCCATGACCCTGAGCGGAGCACGGAGAGCAGGCAGCAGAGGAAGAGCAAGACGAGGCGGGGACGCGGCAGGCTGAGAGGTGCCAGAAGGTTGCCAACCGGGCAACACAGCCAGGGTGTCCGCGGTGGGCTGGCCTACTGGACACTTACCCCCCGGCCACTGGCATTCTCCTGTAAAAACTTCCGGAACTTGGACAGGAAGATGTACCTAGAAGCTTCACCCTTTGGTTGGAGGCAGGAGGGACGAAAAAGGAGGCTGTGAGCAGCTGGCTCTGGTGTGGAGGACTAGCTCAGTGCTATGCCTTAGTCTGGGCCCTGCCATGAGAACATGAGCTGGTGCCTGGCCTCTAGGCCTCAGGGCCCAGTACGAGCACCCCTCCCTGCCATGGACCCACGTGGGGGTCTGGGAGTCACTCACCCCGTTATCATCTTTATTGTTCAGCAGCAGCTTCAGGATCTGGACCTGCAGTTCTTCCACCACTGGGGGGTGGAGTGGGGAAGGAAACATGACACTGAGGCTCCCAGGGATGCGAGCGGATGGTAGGTTTGGACTGGGGCTCCACCCCCGGGGTCCCACAAGCCCAGTCTAGACACGGTCACTACCAAGGGCCCCTCAGCACACACACACACAAATCCTCCACCCCCCACGCAGTGCCCCAGGCAGGGGACCAACCTTCGATGCGCTTCTTGAGCCTTTGGCAGCCCCGTTCGTAGGCACGCCTCCGCACGCGCTCCTCGGCGGTCTCATCCTTCACATCCTTACTGTCTTTGCCCTGGGCAGGGGCAGGGATGGAAGAGAGCAGAGCTCACCCGGACTTAACCGGGCCTACTTCAGACAGGAGACCCCCAGCCCCCGCCCCACAAGCCAGGCCGGGGAAGGGGCCCATGCACTCAGCGCCAGGTGGCTCAGACAGCCTGGGCCAGCCTGCACCTGACCCTGCCCGCCCGGCTCGGGGGCCCACCTCCCTGCTGGAGCGGTGGGGCCACCAGGTGGTGGGAATGAGCTCCTGCAGGCCAGCCTCCTCCACTCGCAAGGGGCTCTTGATGTAAAAGAAGACCACAGACCGGAGCACGTCAAAGCTGGTGGTCGTCAAGGCAGAGCTCTGCTCGCTGAAGGTGCACCATATGCCCTCAGGAGTCCTCTCTGGGAAGCCCTCCCCAAACCCGCCGATCTCCTGATGTGCCTATCACGTTCTCCCACCCTTAGGGGTCCAACGCTGCTATAAGCCTGGCTCCCCCAACTCTGAGCCCCGATGAAGAGCTGTGCCTATCTAGAGCCTGCTCAGCCCAATTCCCAGCAAGTGGATGAGAAAGGCTGGTCACGGGAACTTAAGACTGGGGCGCAGGCTGGAGAGAGGACCTGGCCATCTCCCTGTCTCCCAGCTGTGTCTGCCTCCTGGAGGCTGAAGACCCCAGACAGAGAAGACAGCTACTAGGCCAGGCTTCTCCACCAGGGCCCTCCCTGCTGTGACACAGTCCCCAACACAGCTGGGTAGCAGGGAGAGCGGACCCTATAAGATCTCGTAGGAACCCCCGCTGCGGGACCTGGATAAGCAGCAGTGCTCTGGCTGCAGAGGTCAGGCCGGTGGGGCCGCACACCCTCTCGTGGTGCCAGCGTCTGCTGCCATATGGAAAGCCCTGCTCAGGCTGGCCAGCTGGCCAGGGCCCTTTGTTCTCCCCCATGCCCTGGCTGGCTTGGGTCCCGAGCCTCTCCAGGGACCCCTGGCCAGAAGTACACTGCCCTCCATGACCTCTACCCAACCCAGAGGACTCCACCCGTCCGCCTGCCTGGCTTGTGGCAAGGGGAGGATACAGGACGTTGCTGAGCAGAAACTTGCGGGACTTCTCATGCCTCAGGATGGCAATGGTGAGCCGCAGGTAGTGGATCTGTGGGGAGGCGGGTGCTCAGAGTGGGCGGCTGCGGCCCAGGGGGCGCAGGGCAAGGGCAGGCACTCCCACCTGTAGGCCCAGGTCCGGGACAATGGGCGAGAAGCGGTAAAGCCGCAGCAGGGACATCATCAGCTGCTTGAGGCAGTCCTGCACCTCGTAGTCCTAGGGGAGGGAGGCCACACTGCACGCCTGCCCAGTGGAGGCCAGGCGCCAGGATGGCCACCCATGGGCCCTTTGCCGAACCCTCCCCATGCCTCCCCCCATCTCTGTGGAGCCTGACCTCCCGGCCCGAGGCCGGCAGTCAGGAGCCTCACCTCCATGAAGAGCCACAGGAGGTCAAGGACCTGACGCACCACAGCCTGAGCCTGTGCGGGGCTGCCCGCCTCCACGACGCTGCGCAGGAAGCTCACGAGCACGGCCTCCACCAGGTACACCTTGCGCTGCACCGAGGGCGGGCATGGGTGAGGCGGTAGCCCCCGCCCCACTCCCGGCACCCCAGCCCGGGCACGTGGCCCCGGCCACAGGCACAGATAGACTCTCAGGCCCACTCGAGCGACCCGAAGACAGAGATGAGCCCTTCTGGGGTCCGAGGGAGACACAAGGATGGCCCCGGCCCCGGATCTCCTCAGTGCTTCGCACACGCAGGTCCCTTAACCGGTGACGTCACTTGCCATCCACCTTCAAAGGCCTCCCCCAATGCCCGCAGCTGGAAGCATCTTGTCCTCCCTCGGGTCACATTCTGACCCTCACGCACCTCAGCTCCCCAGCCCCCAGCATAGGTGCTTCTCCCAGTCCGCCCCTGGCCCCCGCCCCCATGTCCCCTCACCAGGAGCGGCGCGAAGCGATGGAAGATGTGGGCCAGCGTGAGGAGGACGGTGGGCTGGCCTTGCAACTGCCACTCGGAGCTGTCCTTCTCCACCAGCCGGCCTTCCTGCATAGGGGGGAGGATGGTGAGGCACAGAGCGGGGAAGAAGGCCCCCGGCTCACCTGGCCCAGACCCCAGCTCACCACAGGGTCCAGCTCCACGCTGAGCACTGCCCGGAAGCAGCCCAGCAACTTCTGAGCCCGCACCAGGTCAGCGCGTGGCGGGTCCTGCAGGGGCCGGTAGCCTGCCACTGGGTAGGTGGCACAGAGTTAAGCTGGCAATACCTGGTCTGTGGCTCCGACGCCCCCACCCCTCTCCACAGAGACCCCCGAGGAGGTACTGGGAAGTCAGACTGCCTGGTGTGCAGCAGAACTCTCCCTCTCTCTCTGTGGGATGCTGCTTCGCCCGCCGCTTCCTGTTCTTCTCTATTCCACACCGGTGACAACAGTACCCCTCTTATGAGGCTGCCACAAGAATTGTGCTCCCCGGCCCCCACCTACGCTGTACCCTCCCCTCTCCTCACAGCAGCTGTGGCCCACAACCAGCCCATGGAACTCCTTGGAGCAGGGAGCCCCTCATCCCAGTTTCGAGAGCTTCCATGCAGTCCACAGACATCTTCCCAAAAGGATATCGCAAGGGACGGCTGCCAAAGTTGAAGGCCACGGACTCCTTGAAGGAGAGGCTGATGGCTGGGAAGTAGGCCATGCCCAGGCCCCTGGACAAGTTCTCAAAAGCGGTGCCCAGTGACACGCCATTCCTGGAGCAAAAGGGAACACCTGTGAGCCAGTGCTAAGAATGATGGAACCGAAACAAGTCAGGGAGCCAGGCCCTGCTGCGACTTTCCACTTTCAGGATACCAAAGTAGGCCTGGCCCCCTTTCGGGGACTGGGAAACTGAGGGCAGCTCAGGGAGAGCCCAGAGGCCAGGCTTGCGGGTAGAGGCAGGAGACTCACAGGCAGAAGGACAGGGTGCCATCGTCCAGGTCGATGAGGCAGCTCACGATGTCCCCCGCTGCCCACGCCTGCCGGGGAGAGGAGGCCTTACAGATGCACAGAAGCCCGGCAACCTGCCCACTCTGCCCCCATGGCTGTGTCTCCACTACCGCCCGGGGGAGGGGACCCGAAGTACAGAGGACCTGAGTCCCTGCCCCCTCCCCTCACCCCATGCTCTCGTGGCTGCCCAGTGATCCTGCCGAGCTGTGAGGATGGACGTGGGCAGGTGGGCGACGGGTCTCAGTTCTCACCTTGCCATAATTCGTCGTGGTCACATTCCACTTGCGCACCCGGTTGCCATCATAGGCGTAGGAGTTGTGTGTATCTCCGACCCCCTCCTAAGGAGGAAGTGTGCGTAAGGTCCAGGGGAGGTGGGCAGGAGCAGGGCCAGAGCCCGCCGGCCATCAGCCTCGGACCCACAGAGCTGGAGAGAACGGGGCTAATGCTCTGAGACAATGAGTGATTTCCTGGGCCAAGTGGCCCTAGGAAGGGGTGGGACGCAGTCCTCCTCCAGAGGGCACAGCTGGGTGACAGTCCCGAGCCCCGATGAGGCCAGCAAGGTGGAGGGGCTCTCCCATGCACACGCACCTCCTGATTGAAGCGGCAGTTGATGGTGCACCAGCCAATCTGCATGAGCCCCTGGGAGGAGATGAGCACCTCGTAGACCCATTTCCCTGGAAGAAGCTGAGTCAGGTCTAGCAGGCAGACCAAGACTGTCCCGCCTCAGACCTGGGCCCACAGAGCCCCTTCCCACGAGCTGGGCCGCAGCACAGCACGGTCTCACCTTTGTACACGCACGTGGTAGAGCGGATAGTACCGAAGTTGCTGTGTCCGATCACCTGGGTGAAGAGCGGGGAGAGTGAGCCTCTCTGGCACGCAGACTGCCTCCCCGAGGGGGAAGGGCCCCATCCCCAACCCAGCTGGTGTTGTCAGAAGGGATTCTAGGTCAGGAAAGTGACAGGAGGGGCTCATGGCTGTGCTGGGAAGAGTTTGGGGCCAGAGTCACATCAAAAAGGTTTTAGGGCTGTGTCAGGAGGGCGTGGGGGCTAAGGACTCAAGGAACCCATCGGGAGTGGTTTGTGGTTACAGCCCCACAAAGAAAAGATAAAGGGCCCAAGACCCCATCAGGAGGAGTTTGGGGCTGTCAGGAGGGGCTTGGACCTGGGACCCCTCGCTTTGCCCTCACTCACCCCTAGGAGGTCATCGTCCACCAGAAGAAGCCCCTCGAAGCCACCTGTGTGGTCCAGGACCACAGTGGATGGGCCAAGCCGCCCTTCAACCTGTCCTGAAGAGGAGAGGTAAATGTGGGGTTGGGCAGGGCACAGGATCTGACAGGAGGCATAGAGGGCAGGCCCAGGACGCCCTGAGCCCAGCCTGGCTCTCCCACTCCCATCCCTGAAACTGCTACACACCTTGGCTCTCCTCATCCTCATCCTCCACATGTAACAGCTGGTCCAGATGCTCTGGCAGGTTCTGGAAGTTCAGGGGTTTCCTGGGGAGAGCGAGAGGCTGCGAGGGGCCCAAAAGTCCTTGAAACCAGCCAGAGGACACTAAACCCCTCTCCCGCTCCCACTCCTCTGAGCTTCAGACAGTGGCTGCCCAGACTCCAGTAAAGGCGTTGTGTCTAGTCCTAGGTTCTGCCATGCTGTGGGCCAGAAGGCTGGATTATCCACTAAACTAAGAAGTACTAGTCCAGTGTGGTGCACCTCACAGCTTAAAAAAATAAAAAAAGGAAAAGAAGAGCCCTCCTTCAGCCTTAATCCCCTCATCAGTAAAGAGGGAACAAAAGCTCTAGGTCAGAGAGGCAGGGAAGATTCCAAAGCATAATGTGTGCTCCCCACATAGCCCATAACCCCCCTGCCCTCAAAGGAGGCCCTGCTGATTCGCCTGGAAGAGGAAGGCTGGGAGAAGTACTGGTCCCTGGTGGCCTGTACCAACAATAGCTACGTCGGCCCTTGACCCCAGGCCTGCGGTCCCAGCCAGGGAATTCTGTGCCAAATGAGACAGGCCTTAAGGAAGATGAAGGGCTGAGCCCTCTTAGCTGCTGGCTGGCTCTGTCCTGTACCCACCTGTACAGGTAGAGAGCACACGGCCTGCCGGCCTGCCAACCTGCCATCTGCCCCAGCCAGAGGGGCCCCCTTATCCTCCAAGTGCACATGCTCAGAGGATAAAGGCCTCTGCATGATGCTGGCCTGCTCTATCCTGAGTTCAGCTTCTAAGAATAGCAGAGAACGGGGTGGCAGTAATTAGCAGGGCTCGAGTAGAACAGAGACCAGCACCCATCTGGGTCCAGCCCACAGATGGATGGCACCTGCTCTGCCGCCTCTGGTCCCAGCTCCTTCCCCTTTCACTGGCCCAAACGGGTAGGCTCTAGAAGGGGATAGAGATGGGCCAAAGCACCCACCCTCTGGCAAGGTAGCATCAACCCAGCCTCAGGAACCACGTGGTCCCCTGCCCTGAGCTCCTACTAAGCTATGGGAGGTAGAGACACACGAAGCCTCCTCTCCCCATTCCTGCTAAACCCTAAGGCAAGGCCAGGTGGTGGCCATGCCATGGGGTGCCCCACCAGTAGCATGAAAAGTTTCAGCCAACCCCATGTCTGAAGACCCCAAAGGCCCAAGGATCAAGGTTGCCATTGGGGCAGTGCTTATGGGCCCCCACTGGGGAGGGCTGCTCTAGTTTTGTGCCTGTTCTCAGGAGAAGCTGGGGGAAGCTGGCCTGAGACTCAGCCCTGCCCTCTGGCCAACCTGGCACTTGTCTGTCCTTTCTAGATTGCCTAGATCCCGGGCCCAGGGCTCCGCATCCACACAAGTGCTGAGTGACGGCCCCGCCACCTGCTCTCCCTCCCGGCAGCCAGAGAACCAGTGGCGGCACTACCATTTCTGATATCACATGAGGGAGGGATCAGATGGCCTTGGGAAGAGGCCAGGACCGGGGCTGGCGTGGAGGTGGGCAGTGGCCCTCCAGAAGTGGGAATCCTATGGCCACCACAGCCACTTAAATGGAACGGGCAACAGTGCCGTCCTTTGTGCCTGCCCAAAGAGCAGAGACTGTGGAAGACCGAATAGGCTAGCTGGCAAGGGGGCTGAGAGGCAGGGACACCCAAGCCTCACCGCAGGAAGGCAGAATCCATGTGACCCTTGAAAGAAGGAACTTAGCCATAGTCTTAAAAATGACTGCAGTTCAAATGGTCCAGCCACATGATTCCAACCCTCGGCATCTTTACAGCACTGTTCACAAAAATAACCCCTCCAAACCAGGGGCGGTGCTAAAAGCCACAGCAGACCCCTGGCCTTAAAAGATGCCCACCAAGATTTGGAATACAGAAAAAAAGACCCACTCAGGGGAAAATGTTTAATGACAAAGATAGGATCTAAACTTCCATATACTTTTGGAGGTGAGGGATCTGTCCACTAGCTTGATGACAGTGACGTTTTCACAGGTTATCTGGATTAAAGGTTACTGTATTTTACCCTTTAAATACATGTAGTTTATTACATGTCAATTATTCTTCAATAAAACTTGGTTTTGGGGTGCCTGGGTGGCTCAGTGGGTTAAGCCGCTGCCTTCGGCTCAGGTCATGATCTCAGGATCCTGGGATCGAGTCCCGCATCGGGCTCTCTGCTCAGCGGGGAGCCTGCTTCTCTCTCTCTCTCTCTCTCTCTCTCTCTGCCTGCCTCTCTGCCAACTTGTGATCTCTCTCTGCCAAATAAATAAATAAAATCTTTAAAAAAAAAAAAAAACCAACTTGTTTTTGTTTTTTAAAGAACTAAAGGTCGGGGGTGTCTGGGTGGCTCAGTCAGTTAAGTGTCCAGCTCTTGGTTTCGGCTCAGGTCATGATCTCAGGGCTGTGAGATCAAGCCCTGCACTGGGTTCCACGGTCAGTGCAGAGTCTGCTTAAGATTCTCTCCCTCTCCCTCCCCCATCTCATGGGCTCACTTGCTCGTGCGCTCTTTCTCACTAAAATAAAAATAAAATCTTAAAAAGGAAAAACAACTGAAGGTGACAGAAATTTTTAAAAATTTCTATGCAGTACAATCTAAACAACATACATCACAAGATTAGGAAACCAGAAAGAAATCACACTCACGTGGTCATGTCAGAATAACAAAATAACAGATTTTCTTTTTCTTCTAAGTTTCTGCTCAAGTGCACTTGTAACTTTGATAGGGACTAAGCTTAAATGCACTCAGCTTGCAGGGCAAAGGGTCTGATACAGTCTGTACCTTACAGGTTCAGGCGGAGGCTACAGAGGAGCAGGATGGGACTGAGGGTGGGCAGGTGCACACACAGACCAGATGCAGACCATGGAGGGGGAGTGAGCTGCTGTCGTAAGGACTGAACGTGCACCACCTCCCCAGCCTCCATAAGCCCCTCAGAAGGAAGACACTAACACAGCCAGGGGAGAGGAAGAAGCAGACTCTGGAATGCAGACTCTCTGGCCAGAGGTCTCACAGCCAGGGGCGGCAGAGTGAGAACAGAACCCAAGCCAGCCTACCCAGAGCCTCCGGTCTGGTCCTTCGGAGTGAGGCACCACCCATGGGGCCGTACCTGCTGGCGGCCGCGGCGGGCGCATGCTCAGGAGAGGAAAAGATGCGGTGCAGGTAGTCATTCAGTAGCTTCTCGTGCACGATGCCTGTGCCACAGGACAGAGGGAGAGAAGGGTCACATGGTCAGTGCAGCTCCCAGACTGTGCTGGCCCTCAAGGGGTCAGAAAAGCAGTCACGCTGGGTGTTCTGCCCCAGGGCTGCTGATAGAGCGCTGGCTTCCGGGTACAAGGGGTGCAGCAAGGCCTGAAGCTCATGAGACCTGGGACTTTACTGCCTTGGTCTTTTCCTTCTTCCCTCAATACAAGGAGCCTCCTCCCAGCCCTGCCAGCCCTTACCTGTGACCCTGGACTTCTCAGCGTCTGATGTCAACCTGTAGCTCTTGCGGGAGAAAGACATGCTGGACCCCTTGGATGCCATCCTTCATCTCTTGTGGGCAGCCAGCGGTCCTGGGGGGCTGAGCCAGAGGCAGAGTCTGTCTACCTGAAGCCAGCCGAGGGACCCCATACTGACCTCAGTTCTGGGGTGGCAAGAAGGCCTGGGAGCAGGTGAGGCCAGGTGCCTGCATACTTACAAACCAACAAACCCCAGGGCACAGGAGAGCAGGGGCCTCCCAGTTTCCTACGCAGGGAGGGTGGATGGGGCCTGGACCCCACCATGTTCCAGTGCTCAGTACAGGGCCCGAAAGAGAGTAGTTATCACATATAGGTTTATTGCACCAAACTGAATGTCTCAACCCCAGAAAAAAGATGCAAGTGTCCAAAGTGAGGTGGCCTAGAGACAGAGAGACCCTGTTTCCTTCTCAGCTCTAAGTCACACTGGGTCTAGCTCACATCCAGTAGAGAGAACCTTATACCACCTTTCCCCCTGGTGTGGTCCATCACCCAAGGGCTTGGTGCTGTCTCCAGCTCTAAGTCCTGCTGACACCTAAGTCCAGGATCTTTCTTCCCTTCTCTTGTCCAAAAGCCTGCTAGTTTTCTTCTTCCCACTTGCACGCACAGCCTTTCACCCCATCAGAGCACCACCCTCACCCAGTGGTCATTGCAGACCCTGCTGCTCTTCCCACTGCTGTCCACCCCACACATGTCCTGGTGTTGCTGCAGCTGCTTCAGAATATGCACTAAGTCGCTGGTGACCTCCTCTTCAGTGATCTGGAGCCCTGCTGTCCACCGCAGTAGCCACTAGCCACGTAGGGCTATTTACATCTGAATTAAGACTTAAACATTAAAAACTCAACTTCTCATATTAACCACATTCCAAGAATTCGGTAGCCACATATGGTTAGCGGTTACTGTACCAAACACTGAAAATATAAAACACTTCCATCATCACAGAAAGTTCTGTTAACTCTAGTCTGGAGCCCGGCCTTCTAGCACTGCCTTAGACTGCACTCCCATCTCTGCAGCCCAGTTCCTTATCTCACTTCACACAGGTCCTCTGTTCCCACCACACACCCTTGCCCATTCACGGTCCGCACCACGCCTGCCCCTCGGGAAGGTGACTGTCCTGCCTTGGCGCCTTTGCCTGCGACGGGCCCTCCGCGGGCGTCCATGACCGCTGCCCCTCTCACACCACAGCAAGTGCGGGGCAGATTAGAGCCGGTCACTCAACTGATCGGCAAACCTTCCAGACATCCACTCCGGGTGTCAGTCAGGTGCTGAGGACCCAGGTGATAGGCGGACTTGACGTTGCTCAGGGATTCCCTGCCACGTCGATCCTGTCCAGCCCCGCCGAGGGATCCGGGCTCAGAACGGAACCGACCCCTTCTCGGAGTCCAAGGACGCAGAGAGCAGCGCGTGTCTCCCCCAAGTCGCCCCCGCCCGGCCCCAAGCTCCGCAGGATCCTCCCAGCCAGCTCCAACCCGGAGTCTCGCATCACAGGCTGCAACCCCTGAGCGGCGAGCACTCTCATACTGGGCCTGCTGCGGCCGGGAGGGGAGCCCCAGGGACCCGCCCCGCGCGGAGCCCGGCCGCCCCTCACTCACCCCCAGCCTCGGCCGCGGCGCCCCGGCTCACAACATCCGCCCAGCCTCTAGTCTACGGCGCCCGTCTAGGGCCAAACCGCGCGCTCATCGCGCACGCGCATCGGCTCGCGCCCGGCTTCCGCGCGAGGGAGCCCCCTCGCGGTCTCCAGCCGGGTCATTCCCTGCCTCGGCCTCGACCCACCCCAACCGCCTCTGACCCCCGCCTGGGCAGAAGCTCCTAGTTCATCCCGGGCCGAGCACCACGTCCTGACTGGGAGCCCCAGGCAGCTTATCTCAACTGCCACCCGTACTGGGAGGCCTGCCCCAGAGAATCCTAGAACATTTGAAAAGCTACCTGCCAGGGTCCCTGCTGCCTGTCACTCCCGCTTCGTTCAGGCCAGATAGGTGGCCTCGCTTACCTTTCCTGGGATGGCACCTGTGACGTGGCACGGAGAGCCTCTCTGGCTTCTGCTGCCAGGGGTGTGGGCTGACTTGCCTATAGCTGGGGCTGATAAGCCAGCAGAAGGCGCAGGCTGTTTTGAGGCTGGGTCAGGGAACATTTGCCACTTTACAGGGGAAAGCTGAGGCTTAGAAAAGATTAGTGTCACACCACCCAGCGGCTGGAACCCAAGCCTCTGGCACCAATCATGTCCACACCATTCTTCTCTTCAGAGCAATGTAGGCTGCAGAGGGTTTCCAACCCCACTCCAAGGCACATCAAGTGTCCCCACTGAACACCTGCCCGCTACACAGGGCAGGGGCTAACTGTGCTAGGGTGAGGGCCCTTGCATTTCACCAAGGGGGCCTGAGGCCTAGATCTACCCCCATTGTGGCCACTGGGTCTTAGGTCAGGCTCCAGTAGGCCTCGAGTGGGGGCGGGAGTGTGTGTGTTGGGGGGCTGGGGGGGTGGAGGCAGAGCCACCCAATCCCGCAGCGACAGGTTTCACAACTTCCCGGATAGGGCTGTGGTGGGTCACAGTGCAACCTCCAGCCAGGAGGATGGGGTGGCTCCCACTCCTGCTGCTTCTGACGCAGTGCTCAGGGGTCCCTGGTGAGTGCCCTCCACCCTGATCCCCATTTGCCTTCAGGAAAGTGTCATCCCTGGGCCCATCCTGCTATTCAAGGCAAGTGCTCTCTTTTCTACTGGTCATGGAGTGAAGAGTGCTCTTGGCTTCTTGTGCACAGCTGGGCAGCCGCAGGAATACATAGAGACACTGCCTATTCCGGCCTGTGTTAGAATGTTTGCTGTAGCACGAGGCAGTGTGGGAACTGCATAGATACACGCACACTTGCAGGCAGTTACCCTAATGAGCCTAATCTAAGCTTCTAACCTAGCATATGCCCCAGTGCTGATGGAAGGCGGACTCGGAGGCAGAATTCCTGGGTTGGGCATTCTGTACATGGGCTCCCACTAGGGGGCGCTGCCTATATACTAGGACAGCTCTGAGCCTTGGGCGTTCTCAGCTTAGAGATGAAATCGGCTCCATAGGGCAAGCACCATCACCCACCGCTCTCATTATAGTGCAGGTTTTAGACCTGAGCCTAGTGCCATGCCCAGTAAACATGACCACTGGTGGTAACCACCATGTCGGGGCTTCTCCCACTCTGTACAGTGTCCATCCCAGAGGCCTTGTAGCTTTGATCCCTGAATGAAGTGTGGATGTGCCAAAATCAATATACTGACATGCATGCCCACCCCCGCAGGGCAGCGCTCGCCCCTGAATGACTTCCAGGTGCTCCGGGGTACAGAACTGCAACACCTGCGACACACGGTGGGGCCTGGTCCTTGGCAAGAGGATGTGGCCGATGCTGAGGAGTGTGCAGGGCGCTGTGGGCCCCTGCTGGATTGCAGGTGAGTGACCGCAGGAGGGAGATAAGATCGGGTGGCAGGTGAACCTGAGCGACCCTGTGCCTCGTCCTCCCAGGGCCTTCCACTACAATGTGAGCAGCCACGGTTGCCAGCTGCTGCCATGGACCCAGTACTCACCCTATACACAGCTGCAACGTTCGGGGCGCTGTGACCTCTTCCAAAAGAAAAGTAAGTGGCGGTGGAGAACGTGGGCCAGGGATAGGGCACGGAGGCCTCAGGCCGTGTTGACAACGGGTCTCTTCCAGACTATGTGCGAACCTGCATCATGGACAATGGGGTCAAGTACCGGGGCACGGTGGCCATCACCACTGGCGGCCTACCCTGCCAGCACTGGAGCCAAAGATTCCCCAATGACCACAAGTAAGACAGACACTTCCCCTCTGTCCCTGCCCAGCGCTGCGCCTACCCCCAACCCCAGCACGCACTCAGCGCTGCTCTCTTCCCCAGGTACACGCCCACACTCCGGAACGGCTTGGAGGAGAACTTCTGCCGCAACCCTGACCGGGACCCCGGAGGTCCCTGGTGCTACACGACAGACCCTGCAGTGCGCTTCCAGAGCTGTGGCATCAAGTCCTGCCGGGAGGGTAAGCGGCTCTGGGTCAAGACTGGAGGAACATGCCCACGCCCGTCTACGAGCCCACCGCCTTGTCTTTGCAGCCGCTTGCGTTTGGTGCAATGGCGAGGATTATCGCGGCGCAGTGGACCGCACCGAGTCGGGACGCGAGTGTCAGCGCTGGGACCTGCAGCGTCCGCACGCGCACCCCTTTGAGCCCGGCAAGTGCGTGTAGGCGGGCTCCGCAACGCGGGGCCGGGCTAGGGGAGGGCCCAGGACTCCAGGGGTGGAACCCGGGATACGGTGGGGGCCACACTGGTTCTGAGCGCCAGGGGCTTGTTCGCGCCCCGCTGCGCCCCCAGGTTCCTTGACAAAGATCTGGACGACAACTATTGCCGGAATCCTGATGGGTCCGAGCGGCCCTGGTGCTATACCACGGACCCACAGGTGGAGCGAGAGTTCTGCGACCTCCCCCGCTGCGGTAGGGCCCGAGGGCGGGGCCTGGGAGGGCACCTGGGAAACGTGGGGGGCGTGGCCTGCCTGCGGAGAGAGGAGGGACTGGGCGTGACCCGGCCGTGGTCCCCCGGGAACTGGACTCAGCCTCAGCCCCAGCCGCGCTCTCAGCTCCCACTCGGGCTCCGTCCCGTCCATCCAAGGGTCCGAAGCACAGCCGCGTCAGGAGGCCACGACTCTCAATTGCTTCCGCGGGAAGGGCGAGGGCTACCGGGGCACGGCCAACACCACCGCCGCGGGCGTGCCTTGCCAGCGGTGGGACGCGCAGAACCCACATCAGCATCGTTTTGTTCCAGAGAAATACACTTGCAAGTGAGGTGGCGGGCCGCCGCTGGGGGGCGTACCTTTGCTGCTGGGACTTCTGGAGTGGGGTCCCGGGGCGGGGCTTGAAGGAAGGCGGGGTCGCGGGGGTCCTGGAGGGAGGCGGGGCTCCAGCCCGAGGCTGGCTGGCTGGTGGGCTCGCCCCACCAAGAGCTGAGAGGAAGCACCTGCCCAGGGACCTTCGGGAAAACTTTTGCCGGAACCCCGACGGCTCTGAAGCGCCTTGGTGCTTTACGTCGCGGCCTGGCATGCGCGTGGCCTTCTGCTACCAGATCCCGCGCTGCGCCGACGACCTGCGGCCCGAAGGTAAGGCCCAAGCTGGGACTGGAAGCTTGGAGCCGAAGGGCTGGGGCGAGAACCCGCTAATTGCCGCCCCGGCCCGCCTCAGACTGCTACAACGGCGTGGGGGAGCGGTACCGCGGCTCGGTCAGCAGGACCCGCAAGGGCGTCCCGTGCCAGCACTGGTCTGCGGAGAAGCCGCACAAACCGCAGTGAGTCGGTCCGCGCGCCCGACCCCTCCCGGACAAAGGCCACAGGCTCCCACCGGGCATAGCCCTAGGGCGGCACATCGTTGACTCTCCAACTGGAGCCCTGCGGGGGTTTGGGATTACCTTGCTAGGACACAGTCCTCTCCCACCCAGGTTCACACCCACCTCCGCCCCCGACGCGCACCTGGAGGAGAACTTTTGCCGGAACCCGGATAAGGATAGCCATGGGCCCTGGTGCTACACTACGGACCCTGGGATTCCGTTCGACTACTGTGCACTACGGCGCTGCGGTAAGCCCGACACTCCCTCGGGGCCCGCCCCCTGCCTCCGCCTTTGAAGGCGGGCTTTCTCAACGGAGGTGAGCTTGGTTCTTTCAGATGCTGACCAACCGCCGTCCATCCTGGAGCCCTCAGGTATGCACTTGGGCCAGGCATGGGTTGGGGCCTCTTGGGGGCCTCCATCCATCCAGTTTCCCGAGGTCCATCTGTCCCCCAGACCAGGTGGTGTTTGAGAAGTGTGGCAAGAGGGTGACCCGCTCCCACCAGCAGCGCTCCAGGCTGCGTGTGGTGGGGGGCCAGCCTGGGAACTCGCCCTGGACAGTCAGCTTGCGCAATCGGTGAGGCACAACTGCCTCTCCCTGAGAGAGGCTGAGGGTATAGCCGTATGACCTCTGCGCTTATGCCAAGGGAGTGGGAACCTGACCTTTACCTGGCTTCAGGGGTCCTAGCAGAGAGATGGCAAGTCCAGCCTGTGTCCCAGAACTCACTGTTCCCTCCTAACCTCTACTCCTCCAGGCAGGGCCAGCATTTCTGTGGGGGTTCCCTAGTGAAGGAGCAGTGGGTACTGACTGCCCGCCAGTGCTTCTCCTCCTGGTGAGCCTCCCCTGGGTATGGGGACCCCATCCCACCCCTCTGCCATCATCTGCCCCTTAGCTACCTTTCCCAGGTGAGTCCTGGGGCAGCAGACTATGAGTCATGACTAATCTAGCAGAACTTCTCCCCCAGCCATGTGCCTCTCATGGGCTATGAGGTGTGGTTGGGCACCTTGTTCCAGAACCCACAGCCAGGGGAGCCAGGCCTGCAGCAGGTCCCAGTGGCCAAGATGGTGTGCGGGCCCTCAGGCTCCCAGCTTGTTCTGCTCAAGCTGGAGAGGTGTGTGACAAGTCAAGAGGTGTGTGTGTGGGTGGGGGGGGGTGAGCCTTGTGGGCTTACATGCTGAGCACCCTCATTCCCATTAAAGACCTGTGACCCTGAACCAGCGAGTGGCCCTGATCTGCCTGCCCCCTGAGCGGTATGTGGTGCCTCCAGGCACCAAGTGTGAGATTGCAGGCTGGGGTGAGACCAAAGGTAAGAAAGAACACGGTGCAGGGGCATGGACTACCCCAGGCCAGGAGGCCCTCTCCTCCTCCCCACTCTTATCACTGTAGGTACAGGGAACAATGAAGTCCTAAATGTGGCCTCGCTGAACGTCATCTCCAACCAGGAATGTAATGTCAAGCACCGAGGACGTGTACGGGAGAATGAGATGTGCACTGAGGGACTCTTGGCACCTGTGGGTGCCTGTGAGGTCAGTGCTGGGGCACCCATTCTCAGCTCAGGGAGGGCCTGGGAACTGGAAAATGTACTACTTTACCCCAAGGAGGCTAGTGTCTGCCTTGGCCCAGGGCACCCTTACCAGTTCTTCCATCTACCAGGGTGACTACGGGGGTCCACTTGCCTGCTTTACCCATGACTGCTGGGTTCTGGAGGGAATTATAATCCCCAACCGAGTGTGCGCCCGGCCCCGATGGCCAGCCATCTTCATGCGAGTCTCTGTGTTTACGGACTGGATTCACAAGGTCATGCGCCTGGGCTAAGCCCAACTTCAATCCCATGTACTTTGGAGAGTACAGAGCCTCCTGTCAGACATAAAGCTGCCTCTTCACTTTACACCCGTGCAGGGTGCTTCTTAGCCTCTGCTGGGAAATCCGTCGGTGTATGCCCTTGCTAGGGCCTAGGCGGCTCAAGGCTGGCACAGCTGGGCTGGTAGATCTCATTTTAGGACTACTTTAGCCTGTAGGCGCTCTGGAAGGGTAGGTCCTCACTAGTTCCCTAGATAAACTGCTGGTAAGAGAAGGGTGTTGTAGGGCAGTTTCCTAACAGAAGGGGGCTGGAACAGAGGGAGCTAGCCTGGTGAGATCCCAGTTGACCTTGACAGGCAGCAGCTGAGCCTCTCACTGTCCCCTCCCCCTCACACTGCAGGTAGGTGAGGTCCTTAAAGTTACCATGCCCAGGGCCTACGGCACTCTGAACCCCAACGGGAAGGCTGGGTTTAGGGATGGCTTGGTACAAAGTACCAGCAGGAACCAGACTCTGTGTCCTCATTTATTATGACCATATAGCCTGCATTCCTCTGCTCACCCATCCAGGAAGTCCAGAGCCCAGGAATCCTCTTGCCGATCTGTCAGACCCTGGGGCTCTCCAAGAGCGAAGTGTGGCTCATGCCAACCAGCTCATGCAGGGAGGCGGGGCTTCAGCTGCCCAAGTGCGCGTGCAGCCAGAGTACAGCATTCATGAAGCTGTCTGACTCCACCTCCACTTCTGAAAGTGCGTGGGTGCTTTTGGGATAGAGCAGGAGCCTGTAGTGGTTGTAGTGGCAATGTTTAAGGCTGGACGGTTCTCCCCTGCTCACCTGCCCACCAGTTGCCGGGACTGTCCTGCTGCACTCACCTAACAGGCACGTTCCGGGCTTTGAGGGCACGGTAATACTCCATGCCCTGCTTGAAGGGCACACGCCGGTCCTCCTGGCCCAGCATCAGGAGCAGCGGGGTCTTCACCTGGGCGGGGGCAAGTGGGGAGTGGTGGTGAGCCGGGCCCCTCGGCTCTGGACAGACTGGCAGCATCCAGGCAGGGGGAGGGCCACCTACCTGAGGGGTATACTTGATGGGGGACTTGTCCAGCATCTCGGCCCACACGCTGAGGTCTGGCAGGCAGTTGCTGCTGTAAGGGAACCCAGCCTCCACCATGCACCTGCAAGAGACGGCACTAAAGTTGCCCCAAGAGCCCTGGGGCCTGTGGGGACTTCGTTGGGGGCGGGGGGGGCAAAGCGACCCAGAGAAGGGCAGGTGCCTGTGGAGCACACCCACCAGTCAGGGATGTCGGTGGTGCCCATCATGGAGGCGATGTTGATCACAGGGTTCCTCGCCACGCAGGCACCATAGGTCTCAGGGTACTGACCAATCAGGTGGCAGGAGAGGAAGCCACCGTGGGAACCACCCATAAGAGCCACTCGGTCAGCGTCAAAGTTTTCTTCCCGGAGCACCTGCTCTACTGCGAACTACAGGGTGGGGCAGAGCATGCTGCAGCCAGCTGCCTCCCTACCCCCAAACGGAACACACCCCGATGGTTTACCCTCCAGCCGGCCCAGAAGCCCCGGCACCTACTACCTGGACGTCCTTCACATCCTGGTGGCCCACGTTGCCGGGAAGGGAGAGGATACTGTCCTGGCCAAAACCCGTGGAACCACGATAGTTCACTGGAGGCCAGGGAGGAACCAGACAGGGTGGTCGGTGACATGACCGGCCCCCTGGTCACACTTTCAACCCGTGTGAAGCAGGCCTTGGGGCCGGCTGCTCCATGGACTGTCGAGGCACCGGACCAAGAGATTTGAGGCTGTTGTCCAGTGACCACAGCACCCTCTGTGTGGAAGTCCCTGGTAATGGCTGCCAGGTCTGGGCTGTATACAGGCCTAGAGACTTCGGTGGCACCCGCGGTGCCTGTCCCACCCTCTCCCCCTCCACAGCTCACCACTGCGGCAGGGCCCCTGCCCACTCACCCAGGAGTACCGCAAAACCCATCTTGCAAAACATGGCTGGGAAGAGCATCCAGGCAGTGACAAAGGATGAATGGGGTCCCCCTGCAGACATGGAACAGAGAGTGAGAGCCAGCTAGGATGGGTAGTGGGAGGGCAGCAGATCTGACACCAGATGCCTACCGTGGGGCATGACCACCATGGGCACTTGGGTCTTATCGGGAGGGTTGCTGGGCTGCAGAAGGATTGCTTCGAAGTCAAGGCCAGCTGCAGGGAGAAAGCAGGAGTCAGCAGAGCCAGAGCCGCTGCCCAGGGGGCTTTCCCAGCCAAGGCCTGAGCTGTAGCTGTAGGTCTGGGGCTGATGTCTGAAAGAAAGATCTGGTCAAGGTCGCCTGCACCGAGACACCCCAGGAGGCTCCTACTCCTGTCCTAACTGGGGAGTCCCACTCTGTCAGGACGGCATTCTGGGTAAGGTGTGATGGTTAGAGGCCTCAAGTATGGTGGTGTGTTTGGGTCTTGGTTTCCCCACCACAGAGCATTTGGCCTGGTGATGCCCAGCTCTGATTCCCAGAGTAGGCACCCACATACCCCATACCCAGACACTACTCCCCATGAGCATGCACCCTGGAGAACCCCGTAAGAGAACCCCCGGAGGCACGGAAGGTGGCCACAGATGCTGTTTGCTGGGGAACTTGGGACGTGGCTCTCTGCCCCAGCCCAGCTCACCATACTGCTTGTTCTCTTGCTCTGGGGGTGGCTGCAGTACCCGGATGGCCCAGGAGATGTCAGGAATAGGCTCTGCCTCCTCCAGGGACACCCACAACACTTCCTGCTCCTTCCCTGCAGGAGGCAGGAACCCAACTTTCTGCCAAGGGGAAAGAGCGTGTCATAGGTGGCCTTGGCTGCCTCCCTGCCCTTCCACCTCTGCCAGAGTGGGAGGCAGGCAGCTCTCACTCTGTTGGGCCTTCTACCCACCTCCGGAGCGTACATCACAGACTCCTGTTGTGAGCTGGTGTGTGCACAGGCACTCAACACATGAACACGCACCCTGTCCTCCTGAGCTTTTAGGCTCTGCTGTCTCCTTATGCTCCATTCTGCCGGAGGACCAGGTACTTTCCCAGGCACCCCGTTCTTTATAGAGCAGACCTACACCAGGTAGCTCCTCTCCATGGGCGCCAAACCCTTGTGGATCATGCTGGGCTGGGCCCGCGTCTTGGCCTCCCACACAATGACCAGCCCCAGTCAGACGCAGGCCAGCTCCCTGACCTGGGGAACTCGGCCTGCAGAGAACCCTCACCCGGTCTGGGGCCCAGCAACACTCACCAGACTTGGGGGCAGGCTGGGCGTGGAGAACTGTGCCACCATGAGGTCCTGGTCAATTGTGAGGAGCTTCCAGCTTCCACCTGACCCCCCTGGAGAAGGCAGATGTCACCATCCTTTCCCACCTGCTCCCTGCACGGCCAGAGTCCCAGGCCGGTGGCTTGATGCCAGGGCACCCCTTTCACCGAGAAGCAAATAAACACCCACAAAAAGACTGCCACACACGCCCCACTGCATGCAGCCCTGGGTGAGCCTCCTGTTGAGTCTCTTGTTCAGCAGATGCCAACTAAGCCCAGGGACTGAAAACCCAGGGCCACGGCAAACCGCCATGGCATGTCCACCCACGACTTCATGACTACAGTCTGGGGGGGGGGGTGCAGCTAGGCCTTAGGGGGTTGGAGTGGTGCTGGTTTTGGGCCATGGGATTCATTGAGATTCTCCAGCATGGATGTATGATGAAGTACAGTTTAGCAACAATACTCTGGAGTCTCTGTGGAGGAAGGACTACAGTTAGAGCAGGCAGAGGACTCAAAAGATGTTTTAGGGCAGAATCACCGGCCCAGATAAGAGGCAGATGAGTGAGCCAACATAGGGTTTCTCAGGGGCCCTGGGATAGCGGAGCTGCCTCTGCCTGAGGTTTGGGAAGTCGGGGAAGGATGACTCTGGCAGATCTCAGCAAGAGAGAATTTTGTAGGTTTGAGAAGCAGGGGGTGTGCTGAGGCAGGGCCAGGATGTGCAGAGCAGAGTGGAGCAGGGGAGGCAGTTTGCTGGCTGGGAAGGTCCTGCATGGTCAGGGTCCTTGCGAGATGCAGTAAAGGCTGCGGGATAGTCAGTGGTGCAGAGTGGCCAAGGGTGCCACTACTGCCCCATGTGCCAGAGCTCCAGTCCCTCCCCTGGCCTGGCTGGGCTGCTCCCCAGCCCTGCTCACCAGCTGTCAGGGAGGTCACACTGCCCATCTGGGTGTCCACAACGAACAGGTCCTGAAGCAGAGGGGAAGACACATGTGGCACCACATCCGAGAGCCCTATGGGCCCCTTCCCCCACCTGCTCTCTGGCTTTTTAGGGACCCCTGGGCCAGGCCAGGGCTATGAGCCATTATGACAATGGCTCCTCAGTTGCCACTGGTAGTGGTCTGGAGCCCCGGACTCAAATCCCAGCCCCATCGCCACTTGCAGAGGGACCCCAGGCAAGGCAAGGAATGCCTCTGAGCCCCTGAGCTAGTGTGAGGAACAAATGATCACACACTCAAAGAAAAAGCCTGGCATACTGTAGGTGTCCCTATCCAATCCCTAGGAGGAAGCCTCTGTCCCATCTCCATCAGCCCCCCAATATAGTGTTTGGGGGCCTACCTAGGGGTAGCCCCCTGACCCCCAACTGGAAATGCCTGGGAGGAAGGGGAATTGCACCCCTGCATCAGGAGAAAAGGCCAAGGGCTCCGCTGTGGGGCACCAGGCCAGGCAGGCAGCCAGACTCCTCAACAAAAAGTGAGTTCAGGACAGGGGCAGATAGGGCCCAAAGGGCCTTGTAAGACCTTGGGGCTGGGCATTACACCAGCAGTGTGCAGAGGCTATGCCCTAGGCCCAGGGCTCCTGGAGGTTGATCAGTGGGGCTATGTCTCAACATAGGGCTCCTTACCTGCCGGCTCCGCTGAGCTGAGTCAAAAACCACTCTCTGGCTGTCAACCGACCAGCATCCCAAAGGCAGAAGGCTGCAGTAGATCCCAGAGAAGTTCTCTGCAAAGACAGGAGGGCTGAGGCCACGTGCAGCAGTGGAGGTGTGGGAGGTCAAGCCTATGAGGCAGGCTGGGCTGCTGGGAAACTCCTTCCAGGGCCCCTGTAACTGTGACAGAATGACAGTCCTACACAGGGAAGGCGGGGCTAGATGATGAGGGGCTGCCTGAAGAGGGGGCTGGGGGAAGAGGCCTCTGAGGGCCCGGGAGAGGCAGAGCTCAAGCGCTTCTGAGAGAAACCACTGCTGCTTGGAAGAAATGCACTGGCTCTCCTATGAGGTGCTCTCACTGAGACCCTGGTAGGCACCAAGTGCTGTAACCAAGGTGACACCTGTCTGTCACCTGACTGACAGACACCTGTCTGTCTGTCCCTTATGGTACTCAGCAGAGTGTCTGGCAGAGAGGTACCATTCATTTAACCCTCACTACAATGCTATCAAGAAGACAAGGGCTACCATCTCCCACAGATATAAATGGAGGCTCAGGGAGGTGAGGATGCCATCCAAGGACACACGGCTGATAAGGAACAGCTGGGATTCAGACCAGGTCCCCACCACTGCATCCCTGCATCTCAGAAGATAAACAGGCCATGACTTTTCCATTGGACCCCTGGAGCAGACCACGTGGCCTGAAAAAAAGAGACTGGCCTGAAAAAAGAGACCTTATGTCCTTGGGACGGTCCAGGATCCCAAATAAAGTGGTGAGCACTTGAGACTGTGACTGGAACTTCTCAGCCAAGAGCCACCCACCCAGAGATTCCACTGACTCAAAGGCTTAGATGGGACAAACACCTGGGTGGTGGCTGGGAATGGGACAATGCAGCACCCTCAAGCTCGGAGCCTTTCAAGTAGGACATTCCGACCTAGTGTGCTTTCTGAGACCCCTCGGAGCCACCGGAAGCACGAGATCCAACTAGGAGCTGCAGCACGGGGAGGACACCATCTAAATCCCCTGCTAGCTTGGGCCACTCTGATCTCAGCTCTGGTCCAGATGACTTCCTCCTCTCAGAACTATCCCCTGTGGTGAGGGCCCCGTTCCCTGCGCAGGCTGGGAACTGGAGCTGGCCCAGCAGGGGGGACACTTCAGACAGAACCCAGGACAGAAGAGCCGAGGCAGCTGGCCTGGCAGAGGGCTAACAGATGGCAGGAAAACAGAACTGCAGGCTCCACTGTACCCAAGCGGAGACATGCCCCTTACCTCCCAGCTGCCGAGGCACGACATCCACTACCACTGAGGTGACCTTGGTATACCAGTCATACTGCAAGAGAACACACTGGTCAGGCCCACCAGGGGACTGGCGGTGTCCTGGGGGCACAGAGCTCTGTACCCATCTTCACTTCTGACAGCCCTGGGGAGCCTCAGAGGAGGGAGGATGTGAGGCAAGCCTGATGTATTTCCTTTCTGATGACCTGGACAGATGTCCGAAAGAGCCTGTGACTCCCAGGGAGCTCTTCTTGGGCAAGGACCAACGCTCTTGTGACTGCCGGCTATATCCCGCCCCACGTAGAGCCTGACCACGGGCAGGTGAGAAAAAAAGAGAGCTCCCATCCACCATCCCTTCCTTGGGCCGACCACTCCGCGCCTTCCTCCAGCTCACCAGACACAGCTGGCTACACTGATGATGGGGGACCAGAGACGGGTACCGCAGGTAAACGATGCGACACTGGTCTGGGCTCAGGCGGGGAGAAGACACAGCCAGAGAGTCATCTGAGAGAAGCTCTAGACCAGACGAAAATGTGAGCACCATGCAGGTTGGCAGGGCCAGCATATGTCAGCAAAGCACAGGGGGCCACCAGCACTTACCACACTGACCGCCAGTGAGGTCCACGTAGTACAGGGCTGACCTGGAACCACCAGAGAGACACTAGCTTCAGAGCCAGCTGCAGCTGCAAGGCCCCTCCCCCGCCCTGCCCTGCTTCCTCACCTGCGATTGCTGCAGAAGCGGATGCCCAGCCGGAAGGGCTCATGCCACCAGCCTACAAACACCACGCCTGTATCTCCAGGGGCCCAGAATGCCTATAACCAAAACCCCGGAGCAAGGGTGAACAAGGGGCAGCAACTCAAGCCGGGGTCCCAGACTCCAGGAGTGAGGCAGGCCGAGTCAGTGCTAACCTGTCCAGGGGACACATTGTCAGGGACCCCCTCAAGCACAGAGATGTTGCCGCTCTCGATGTCCAGCACGCAAAGCACAGGAGTGCTTTTGGAAACCATGTTTTCTCCCCAGTCTTCATAAAACACAAACTGATCCCCCTAAGAACACAAGATACTCAGTGTCCAGCCTGTCTTACCTCCCCAGTTCCGACGGACACGATATGGGCAGGGAGCACTGAGCCCTAGGCTGCCCAGAAGGGCCTTCATGGATTGGCCGTAAACATTAGCACCTTGATGGCCTGGTCTGGTTTCTTCGGCCTAGTCATCTCATCATCACTGCCGCTGATGTCCAAGGCTTTTGTCTGAAAGAAGGACTCAGCCTTTGGGCGCCTCTTCTCTGCCACATACAACAAGTGTGTCTCCGAGTGCGACCAGGACAAGCAGCCAAAGCAGTCTGGGTGTAAGGAAGGCTGATCAGGGGGAGCCCTGGGCTCTGGCTGCCCCTCCTGTCCACCCTGTCTGCTCACCAGCCAGCTGCCTACCATCCTCGTACACAAGCCCATGTTTCTCCAGCACCGACAGGTTGAAGCTCTTGAGCTTCCGGTTCTTCTCCCACACCTGAGGACATCTGGGCATCAGGTTACCTGCCCTCCAACAGAGCCTCATCTGTGGGACTGAGCCCCCAGTCACCCAACGCCTGGTCCCATGCAGACTCACCTCCAGGAACTGCTTCTCCTCCCCAGGGCTCGTGCCTCCAGCTTTGCGCAGCACAGCTTTCATGGTGCCTGAAGGAGAGTCTCTGCTCAGCAGCCTGAGGAGGACATGGGGTAGCAGGTCATGGTCATAACCCACAGTCCCATCCTGCCCCTTTCCTGGCTGCAACCTCCTAGACAAGATTCTTGAGACTGGTCCACATCTGCCCCTGCAGCCCCTGTAGCTCCATTACGGCAGCTGTCCTTGCCTCTCCTGCCTGGGGAAGAGGCTCTACTCTCCCCAGCCTTCCTGAAGCTCCACAGGCTCTAGTCCACGCCCAAGTTTGGACAAAGCCTCCAGTGCTTATCAGGCCATGTCTATAGAGAACACATGAGCTCCCAAGGGGCAAGCACCTGGCTCCTGGCCTCCCTTAAGGGCCCTACCTGCACCAAAGCACATGGCAGGGCTTCATAAAACGCTTGCAGACAGCTGTGGCCTTGCCCACAAGCTTCTTCCCTCAAACTTACTCCCCCCGGGTCTCCACACTGTTGCCCGCAGGCCCTGAGAACACCACTGAGTCCCCATCATGGAACACCAGGTACTGGCGGCAGAATCGAATGTTCTCCATGCGTTCCAGGTCCCTCTGGGTCCACTCTGTGAGGAGAGGCATGAGACTTAATTTGAGCTGACTAATACCAGCACAGGCTCCTCTCAGCCCCTCAAAAGGAAGGCCCAGCCCACCTCCCCAGTCTGTCTTGATATTCTGGAAGCAGGATGGACAATACTTAGCCACAACTCAAGTCGAGGCCTGAGCTGATGGCATTTCAGAGAGAAACTACTACTCTGCTCCCAGCACCCACCCCCATCCTAGAACTTGAGGGGAGCCAGGCACCTGTAGGGGATATGGTGAGGGGTGAGCCCACAAGGCCCACGCCCTGTATCCCAGTCTGAATGCTACTCCCGCATTCTCAACTCATGCACTCAAGGGCACCATGCCACAGCGCACCGAGGAGCGTCCCCCAGACACTTGTACGGGGTCATCTGAGGGGTGCACCCTCCCACACCACTTTCTCCAAGCCCCGTCCTCCTCCACACACTCGGGCGCACTGTCAAGCAGCAAGCCCTCCACATCTCCCTCCTCTCCACGCGTGCGCAAGGCTTCGGAACGGTCCGCCCCTCGATTCCCCTCCATCCACACACCGGTGTGCACCGTCCGGTAGCGGCCCCCGTACTGCGTGATGACATCCGGGCCCAGGCAGGCGGCGCTCAGCGTGGGCTGGCGGCTAAGGCCCCGGTACAGCGCCGCCGCCTCCTCGGGCTCATTCAGCAGCACCTGCGCAGGGGACACACCAGGGTCAGGCCCGGCCCGGGCTGCAAGGACCACGGGCACCGCGGGCCGAGCCCTCACCTGGCGCTCCATGGTACCTCTCGGCCGCCGGGGCGGGGCGGCGCGGGTGGGCGCCCGGAAGTGAGGCTCTAGGGGGAGGAGCCAGGAGCGGCCCACCTCCCCCCGCCCTTCGCGTCAGCCGCAGCCGCGCCGCGCCGCGGGAGGGGCGGGAGCTTCGACGAATGGGCGAGGACCCTAAGCGGAGGGGCGGGACCTCGAGGGCGAGGAGGTGGGGCCTGTGAGGGAGCAATCGGAGTTTGGACCCGGGAGTCCAGAAGGTTTGGGGTCAGGGACCTCGAGGAGAGGAATAGGCCTTTTCCGGGAGGACGGGCTGGTCAGAGGACAACTCCCAGGCCTGGTGCTGGGAGGAGAGGCCATAGGGTGTCCGAGGAGGTGGGGCTGGTTCTAGAAAACGGAATACAGGATCGGTCTCTGGGCTGCGGGAGTCCTGTGACCGATGACGTGGCCCGCGTGGGGAGGAGGCGAGGCCTGAGTCGGGAATAGCCAGTGAAGTGAAAAGCTAGGTCGGACGGGAATGGACCCTAAGAAGGACGCGGCCTGGAAGCGGGGCAGATCATTGAATCTTTGAATATAGGGGCGGGGTGGGGCGGGGACGGAGCCCGGTGAGGGTAGTTCCGAGGAAACGGCGATGAGAGCGTGGCCCAGAAAGACTGGGGAGGAGCCGAAGCTTGCCCCAACAGGCATCACCCGCAGACCTGCGGCTGACCCGTTGGCTCCCTTCTGGTCCATTACGAGGCATACATCCACCAGTAGGTGCCAGTCCCTGCCCTGGAGGGGCTCCGAGGCAGATGGGAAGGGGAGCGCAGAGCCCTGGGTTGCTGGGCAAAGAAGGGCGGATGCTGCGTTCTGAGGGTGTTGCCTGGGCTTATCGGCCACCAGGCCTACCCGAAGAGCTATCTGACCCTGCAACCCTCAACTGCCCTGTTCAGTGGCACCTTGCTGGGGATCGTACGCCAGTAGGTTGCCTCTCCAGGCCTCGTCCAAAGCTCTTGCGTGCAGAGGGCCTGACAGGGGGTCAGGCTCCACTAGAATCAAAGTTTCCTGGGGTGCCTGGGTGGCTCAGGGGTTGAGCCTCTGCCTTCAGCTCAGGTCATGATCTCAGGGTCCTGGGATCGAGCCCCGCATGGGGCTCTCTGCTCAGCAGGGAGCCTGCTTCCCTCCTTTCTCTTTGCCTGCCTCTCTGCCTACTTGTGATTTCTCTCTGTCAAATAAATAAATAAAAATCTTAAAAAAAAAACTTTATAAAAAAAAAAAAGTTTCCTGTGGACAGGAGAACCCAGGCAGGCAGGCAGACTCCCTCAGTGTCCCACAGTGGCACAGAACTGAGTGGCTGTGATGGCAGGGAAGGGCAGGAGAGACTAGGCACCAGTCAGGCTAGCAGGGGTGTCCCTTACTTCATAGACCCAGAGCCTGGCTGGTCTTCCACACCTGTCTGACCTGAGCAGAAAGGGTGACCACAGCCACCAATATGAGCAAAAAAGGTGGAAACTAAGATGTTCATCACAGCATTGCATATTGTATTAAGGAAAACCAGGACCATGGTGCTCGGCCTTCAGTGTGTGTACCGTAGACTGGCTATAAACTTATCGTGCAGCTGCCTGGAAGCCGCATATTGGAGGATAAACACCTAATTACCTGGGATGAACATGTAGAAATAAACAGAAGGCTAGGAAACAGAGGGTACTGCACCTTCTGACTTTTGTTTAAAATGAAAAAGGAAAATACAGGAAGAAGGCCCTATGTCAAGATACGAACTCTGGAGGAACGTCAGAGGTTAAGCTGATACTCTTTCCTTTATCTGCGTCTTAAAAATCTTCTGGCAGCTCTGGGTTACTTTGGTAAGGAGGTTCTCCTATCCTTTTGGGGACCGACTAAGGTCTGGCAGCCTCCCAAGAGTTCACTGATTGAAGTAGACATAGCCAGGTAGACAGGTGTAGTGCTTGTGGGCAGCACCAGGGGGCAGCACCTGCTCGCTGGCTCAGCAGGAAGCAGGCCCCAGAAAGCTGTTTGGACACGGGCCTTGGAGGCAACATCTCCTCCCTCCGGGTCCAAACTTGGGACCTGCCCCGGGGCCTTTTTGTGGAGGGCCCATTGATTTTGGCCGGCTTGGTGTAGACACAGCCACACTTGCCAGCACTTCATGACTTGGCCCTTTCACTCTCCCTCTAACTGAACAGACAGGATTATCCCAAGTTTGGGGATTTGTTCTTGGGCTAAGCCTTCAATGGCAGAAACCATCCCAGAGACAGTCTTTAGGTTGTTTATATCAAGTCCTTTTATTCTGATACCACAGAATTACCTTGTCACAATACAGGGGGAGGGACACCGAAGTACCACGAGTTCTCACAGAGCACAGGAGGACGGCACACAATTCACAAGGTCATGTGGAGGACTCGGGTCATTGCACTTACAACTGTAAACTTGTTTGTTTGACTTTGTACAGCACTCTTCCCCCCTCAGATAAAGGAGAGAAGGAAAGAAAGGGAGGGAGGGAGGGAGGGAGGAGAAAGCAAAACAAGACATGGAAGCTAGCAGAGGAAAGGCGTTGGGCAGCCGCCACTCTCCAGGGCACTGGGCTTGGAGAGCGGGAGCCAGTTTGATCCCAGAGGCTGAATGAGGCAGACACGCACACACATACACATTCACACGCTTGTTCACATGCATACACACACAGTATCTCACGATTTCCATGGCTCTCCAGCGCCACCCCAGTGCACGTGGGTACCCAGGGAGACAGAGATGATGTCTCTGAGGAGTTTCAGTTGGTCAGGCCTATCCCTCTGACCCTGTCGGAGTCCACGATGACAAGTATTTACAGAATGGGGGAGGGTGGCAGGAGGGTGGGGGAAGGGCCAAGAGGCCAGGGCCATGCTCCCATGGCAAAGTATCTGCCTGGAAAATGCCCCACAGGCTCCAGAAGACAGGCCGTAGTTACTGCCACCACTGCCCTCTCATCATGGGCCCTGAGACTGCATTCTCTTCCCAAGGACTAAGTGAGTGGGTGGGAGGGGCGGGTGTCGCTGTGAAGTGAGTGCATCGGGCCCTAGAGTGAGCCGAAACCCTTGCTTATGACACTGGGTAGGCAGGTGTGGAGAAGGCCCAGACTGCATCCCAGATGCTCTTTGCCCACGTGGAGATGTGCTAGATGCTCTCCACCACCCAAGGCACCCAGTGCCAGTCCCTCAGGCTCTGGCTGCCGTGCCCCAGAGCCACGGCAGCATCTGCACAAAGGTCAGGACACCTGTGACACAGAGAGGCCTACTCCAGCCACCTTCACATGGGGTGATGGCTACAGATGTGTCCTGTGGGTAACTTGGGGAGTAGGGAGTGGCAGATGTCAGAAAGTTCAAAATCAGAGGGCTTGGTCAGAAAGGAAATTCAAGAAAAAGTCAACGTTTTAGAGCCTGAGACTGGGCCTGATGGAGGTGGACACTGCTGCCTTCTCCCTGCCTGCTCGCTGTTCCTGGTCCCATCCCCTGGCCTTTCATGGGAAGGATTACTGCCTTGGTCCCCCTTGCATCCAGCCACCAGGCCTATCCCCACACAGACCTGGCCCTGGGTAGTCAGAGGTAATGGATAGTGGCCTCCCTTAGCCCTTGCTCAGAAGGGTTCTTACAGCCCAGGCCTGATCTCTGGGATGAGGCAGGTGTCCCAGGGAATGGGTGAAGCCCAAATCCAGGAGGTCGCAGGCCCAAAACAGGTTGACAGCCCCCTGTCCCATCCACAGCTGCCAGAGGTGGGCCAGGATCCCCCTCTGAAGGGCTGTGTAGACCTTATTGGAAAGCATGAGAAATGTGGACCCCTGAGAAATGCATGGTGCAAACCAGAGTGAACTGGAGTAAGGTCAGGCCTCGAGGGGTCGGGTAGTCACTGCCTATTGCACGGCCCGCTCAGTCAGAGAGAAGCTGGTCGGGGGGGGGGGGATAACTGGGTTTCAGGGACAAGGGTGGACAGGGAGTTTAGGTCCTGGGGACAGATGGAAAAAAGGTCACAACAGAACCTTCTGTGAGTTTTGTTGAGAAGCTTCCCAAGAAATTCAGCTTGAAGCTACTGTCTATGGGAACACCTGCTCTGGTCCAAGATGGCTTTGTCAGCTGTCCTCGCCACAAGTGCCAGAGGTCTAGCTCTTCCTGAGCACCTGTTGACCCCCCCACCCCACCCCAGCCTCTACCTCTTGGCTCACAGACCTTGGAGCCACCCAGCTACAAAGGAGAGGCATGGAGCAGGTGCATTCAGGAGCCGGGGACCCTAGGATGTATCCAGACCCTGCCCTTGGCCTCTGTGTCCCTGTTCAGAGACACAGCCCAGCTCTGTGCCCGAGCCATGTCCCACTGAAAGGGTGGCCAGACACCCCTGGCTCAGGGATGGGATGAGAGGGGGAGCAACTCACAGATGGAAATCCTACAGCAAACCTTTGGACTGTTCACCCATGCACTCCTGTGTGGGTCCCACCAGCATGTCTACTCCAGAGGCTTCTTTTCACCTACCATCCTGGTCCAAAAAGCCCGTGGGGCATGCGAGACCCCGCGCTGCCTGCCCCACAGCCTGGCCAACAATTCCAGCAGGTCCTCACTAGCTCGTGCAGAAGTCAGCTAGAAGCACTCCAGGAGGAGAGGTTCTGAGGCAAAAACAACTCCCAAGCAAGAGGGTCGAGCATTTAAAATGGATGAAATCGTGCAAAAAGGCTGCGAGCTGTGCATGCTCCACTGCCCGACAGGCGACGGTGACTCACCTGGCAGCAGCGAGTCTTGCCACAGGTCAAACATGCCACAGACTGAGAATTTCACACACACGGTGGGAGCAGGGGGTGGGGTGGGGGTTGATATGAGCATATCTATCCGGTTTCTCAATTGCATGTTTGCAATTGACTCCTTATACATAACATGGAATTTATTAAATATTAACAGTTGTCTTTGAGGGTTTATATTTCATTGCATAGAACGTTAGAGATGAGACTGGTGGGGGTGCCCAAGAGGAAGGGAGGCCCCTAGGGTAAGGGCCTTGGGGAGGAATGCCACCCAGTCCGCCAGGTGGGTGGACGGTGCCATGCTCCCCAGCACAGGGCTCTGGGCACGGCCCTCGGCTGGCAGGCCTGGCCCCTCTGCTCTGAGCACGCCCACTGGTGATGGCTTAAGAAGGACTGGATTGCACAGTAAACAGAGGCGGGCTGAGGGGCCTCCCTAGACCTCGCCCTGGGGTTGTGCTCTTGGTGGCCTGCTGCCCCCTATTGCTTCTGAGTCAACATTCTCCCTGTGCTGAGCAGGGGCAGAGCAGAGAGGAAACCAAACCATCAGTCACAGGTGGTGAAGGGGAGAGGCAAGGAGGTGCGCAAAGAAAAAGAAGGGGGAGAAGGAGAAAAAAAGGAAAAATGCTTATGAGGTATACACGTAAATTAAACTGAAATAATTAAGGCTGTTCTCGAAATCAAAAGAAATCCCCAGGTGTACAAACAAGGAGCTGGCTGGTCGAGACAATGGTGGTGGTGCTGGGATGTCACGATGGCTGGGGTGGGGTCGTGGCGGGGGGGGGGGGATGGCTTTGAGATGGTGGCAGGCGTGCTAACATGCTGCCACCCATGGGCTGGGAGAAGCCTCAGCCAGTGCCCACGCTGCTTTTCGGTGCTATGGCCTCTTATTTCAGCGATGAGACAGTGTTAGGTCCTAATGTTTGTAAAGTTCTCCCAACCCCACACTAGCCACACGGAGGTCTGCTCCAATGTCACCCAGAGGGCAGGGTGAGGGAAGCAGGGCCCTGTGGCCACAGAGGGATCCGGGCCAGCTGGAATGTGAAGGAAACGGAGCCCTGGGCCCCCAGCCCTCGGTCAAAGCCCCTCTCCAAGGCTGTGGAAAAACTTCTGGCATCGCGGAGGGAGGGCAGCGTCCGTCAAAAACAGGCAGCCTGCACCCAAACTCTGTGTATAACGCATAGGAAGCCTGGCTGGCCGGGCCGCCGTGGTAGGGTGTCCGGAGAGGGCTCCTCCCTCCCAGCGAAGGCTAGGCCTCGAAGGTGGTGCCCTGAGGAGAGCAGGGTCTCTGGAAAGACAATCACAGGTCCCCCGGGCCAGTGGTCCCAACATGTCCAGCAAATGCTTCACCCAGGCAGCTGCTGTTAGAAAACATCTCGTCCTCAACTGAGGCCTGCCTGCCACGTCCCACCTGGTATGAGTCTTTGGGCGAAGGGTTTGCCAGATTGCGGATGCTTGGTGGAGAGAAGGGGGGGGGGGAAGGAAAGAGAGAAGGATGTCGTCAAGAACTGTGGAGGGCTGCTTCCCATCCCTACCTTCATCTGGGTTGGTGGCCTGCCAGGCACCGCTGGCCTGACTCTTCCTCCCCAACGGGGTCCCCACCCACCGAGCCTTGGGGAGATGGGTGCCTGAGCAATTTTGAGGTCACATAGGGAAGGACGGGAAGCAAGAAGAATCCAGTTGGCCAGGAAGGGACATTTCTTGAATATAACATAAGTTGCTTCAGAGGAAGGAAGATGGGGTTTTGTTGAAAAGGGCCAGCCTCCCCCAGGCCGCTTCTGAAACGGCCATGGAAGACACCAGGAGACGGGCACTCACACAAGCACTGACTGTTTAGCCCAGTGGTTGGCCAGATGCCAAAACCCGAGGGAGACCCCTTTAATGACAAAGTTAGTGGCCTAAGAGCCCACCCAGTTTACGTAACAGGCCGCAGAACAAAACTGTACCCGGGGTTCCTTTCGCTCCTCCGTGATGGCACCCTAGCCCTAAGCCCAGGGTGGGTTCTGCCACGGAGTCGGCCCATGGGCTGCCCCTCCTTCCCTTCAGCACAATTTCTGATTTCACATCTCTTCCGGGGCAACTCCGAGGAAACATCCGGCTAGGCAGGAGAGCGGCACGGAGCCCGCTGTCGTGGGCTGAAGGCAGGAGGAACGCTGGGGGAGCCGCACTGTGGCCCTTCACTTTCATCTACAAAGCCCACCTGAGCTGTCTCCCACCCCCTTGGACTTCACCCCTGACCCCTGTTTCCCTCTGCTGTGGCTCTGGCTGTGCTGGCCTTTTGTCGGGTCCTGAGGTCTACCTGTCCCATCCCAACATCATCCAGCCTCAAGCCTCACCTCACACTACCCACTTTCTTCGGAGCAGCCCCAGTGACCCATAACCCTGCCTCCCTGGCTTCCCAACACTTCTCACCTTCAGAAATCACCTTTTTCATCTTTTTATGCTTTTAGCTTATTTATTCTGTGTCCCGCTTACATGGACTGTCAGCTTTGGAGGGCAGGGACTTGGTTTTGTTCCCTGCTGTATCCCTTGCACCTGGAGAAGGGCCTGGTACCTGCCTATGGCCTGACAAACATTTGTGGAACAAATGGATATGTGGATGGAAGACTGGACCTTTCACCGCCCCCACTGTTCCCCCAGAGACAGGCAGCCCTTTGGAAACTACACCCAGCTCCTTCCTCCAAGCAGCGCTGGCCTGCGCTCCCTGGTGATTTGCTGGCTGACTTTCTGGCCCTGCCACACACGTGCGGGCTCCCCCTGAGAAGCATCCAAAACCCTGCGCTCTGAAGCTGAGAAGTGGCAAAGGAAGGGAAGGGAGAGGGCCCTAGGGTTATGGAGAGGTAGGAGGTGGTCCCTGACTGGGCACAGAGCAGGGCCGCCAGCCAGGCTGTCCTCCCTGCCATCCTACAGGGCGCACCGTCTCTCTCTCTGACAGAGACAGGGCTGGGGCCAGGGAGGGCTCTGGGAAGAGGTTTCGCACTCCATGCCAGTCACTGCAGCCCAGACAGAGCCAGGGCTCCTATGTAGAGACCCCTGCACTCTCTCCCTGGGCTGACCTGGTTGGGGGCTGAGACCGCCCTCCCGTGACCTTGTTCTCCTCTCTGTTCTGCTCCCGTCTGCCTCACTTGTCATTCTGCTCTCCCATCTTGCAGGTCAGGGGTTCAGCCTGTGAAGCCAACAGTGTTTGAAGTTCATGCCCATGGCTGCGGAGCTCTGCAGGGTTGGGGACTCTAGCCCCACTTGACTGTCTGGAGCAAAGTCCCCAGCACTGGCCTCAGGGAAGGGGCTTTGGAATCAGTGCCCAGTGCACAGCCCCCAGGTTGAGCGGCAGGGTTGGCTCATGGTTGGGACTTTCCCCGAGGTTACTCCCTGAGTCATCCCAGCCAGCTCAGAGGTCTCTGACTCTCAGGTAGCTGCCAGATCCATCCCAGGTGAAGGAAGCCCAGCAGCCTCCTCCCAGGGGTCACACTTGCAGGAGCTACGTGGGTCCAGTCAGCCAGGCCTTGGACCTTCACCCCTTTCTCTGGTCCACGTACCCTGGATCTGACACTCACTGTTATACGCAGAGTCCAGAGCTGTGCCCAGGCCTCTGACTCCAGAGATTTTTCCACAGCAATGATACCATCTCCCTTCATCTCTTCAAGAGCCTGTGGAGTATTTACAGAGGAAGGTTGGGGAAGAGCTGCGTCCCAGGGGGCCCTACCTACAAACTGATCCCAACTCAAGGCTGTGAGAGCCCTGGGGTGGCGGTGATAGGGTGATAGGTGGTGGAAAAGGACAAGGGGATGTTGGCCCTGGCTTCCCTTTGCTGGGCCCGCTACTGAGTTGCCCCTGTGTTAGGGCCTCTGTGCACTGGGTTCCTTCTCCTCCTCCTCCTCCTCCTCCTCCCTCATCCAGGAGAGGATACTGCACCTCTGGCCACATCACCCACTGCTGGAGACCAGACTCCTCCTAGAGGATCCCTCAGGACCCCCACATGAAGGGAGGCTCGGTCTAAGCAACAAATACTTACCCTGCAGGGCATGGTCACCAGAATGAGGAGAACTTTTTGCCAAAAGCAGAGACAGCTATGACATAGAAAAAGGAGAGAGGCGTCAGGAAATCAGACTAGAGTTCCTCCTAGTTGGGGCCACTTGGCATCGTGAAGCCCAGTCCAGCCCAAGGGGCAAGGACACCCTGCACCCCCACCACCAGAGAGCCACTGGGCAGTGGCGGGTAGACCTTGAGGCTGGCCTGTGGCTCACTGGCTGAGCCTGGAATCATTGCCCAGACCCAACCCTGGCCACAGGAGGGCCCTGGAGCTGCTGCCCACCACGGAGCCAGCTGCGGGCAGTGCCTACCTTCTGTCAGCTTGCCGGCCTGCTCTGCTGCCCCACCAGGGAGGATTTTGGAGAGCACGCTCTCACCCTCAGCGCCTGGCTGGCCGGCAGGAGTCCCTGGGGTCCCTCCAGGCCTGGCTCCGGCCTTCATGCCTAGGGGGAAAGAAACCACCATCAGGAGGCAGGGTTGGCCCTTCAGACTCTGAGTGGGAGAACAGCCCTGAGGGAATCTGAACATGGCAACCTGAGGTGGGAGAGTGAGGAGAAGAGAGTGAAGAGAGGGAGGTAAGAATAGGAAGTTAAAGGCATGGGAGGAAGCAGAAAAAGGGAAGTTGAGGCAAGTGAAGAAGAAGAAGAGGAGGAGGGGAAGACAGAAGGGAGGGGAGGAAGGAAAGAGATAGTAAGAAGCTGTGGTCCTGGCCCTGCACTTATTAGTCCCTTCCAGGTTCCCTGCCCAGAGCTCCAGAGCTGCCTGGGCCTGAACGGCCCACTGCTGGTCACCCCACTAGCTCATCCTTTTGTTTTGTTTCTTAAGATTTATTTATTTACCTTAGAGAGAGAGGGAAAGAGAGAGAGAGAGAACATACACAGGGGGAGGGGCCAGAAGGAGAGACTCTTCAAGCAGATTCCCCACTGAGTGTGAGCCCGACCTGGGGCTCGATCCCACAACTCTCGAGTCACGAGATCATGACTTGAGATGAAACTAAGAGTCGGACGCCCAGCTCACGGAGCCACCCAGGCGCCCAACCACTAGCTCACTCTAACCCCGGGCTCATTTTCCGTCGGGAAGTCTATGGAACCCTGGTCATCTTCTCAGGGAGCAGAGCGGGTATGCAGTGCAGGAGAGCTCAGGGCGCCAGTGGGTGTAGGGAGACAGGGCAGGCCAGGAATTCTGGGCTGTGGCCGAGGGCACCACAACATAGGCTCACCTGCAGGTCCAGGTCCTGGTGGTGGTTGGGCCTGAGGAGGCCTCCCCTGTTGGGGTGCCTTGGCTGTCCCTTTAGCGCCATTCACCTGCTCTGCCCGTGGCTGCAACACAGAACCCACTGCTGAGATACTGTCCGATGACCCTGCCCACGCCCAGCCGGGAATCGAGGGCACGTCCGAGCAGCAGCCGCAGCTTCCGGCCTGGGTCGGATCCGCGTGCTGGAGCCCTACTTACCGGTCCTGCTGGCTGGGGGCCCGTGGCTGTGGTGGGGCCTGGCTGAGCCTTCCCCGCTGGCTGGCTAGTGGCAGGGGCCGGGCCCCGGGCAGCTGGCTGGCCCTGCTGCTGCAGCCGAGCCTGTGCCGGAGCCTGCTGGGGGGGCTGCACCCCAAGACCTTGTTGTTGCTGTGGCTGCTGCTGTGTCTGTGGCTGGCGCGAGACCGTGGCCGAGGGGGTCTGCCTTGATGGGGGCGGCTGTGACGGCTGTGGCCCGGGAGCTGCCTGCCGACCTTGTGGCTGTGGCTGGGGTTCTGGCTTTGGCTGCGGTGCGGTGGGCCCCGAGTGGGCCTGTCGGGAGCCCTTCTTGCTGTCAGAGGCATGATGGTACACTGACGGAGCACGGGATGGCTGTGAGTATTCAGCGGAGCTGGGGTACCCAGGTTGACCTTTCTTCTGCATGGCCGGGCCGGGGCCGGGCTGAGGGTGAGGCCGGGCCTCATGGCGACCCAGGTCCCGAGTGTGTGGTTTGGCAGCACGCCGGCCCGGCTCCTCGCCAGCGTGGCGGCCTGAGTGCCGCCCGTGGTCACCGTGGTGCCGGTGTTCCTTGGCTGAGGCGTGGCGGCTCGGGCCACCCTCATCATGTGGCCACAGGCCCTCCTCGGGGGGCTCATCGTAGTCGTGGTAGCTGTGCCTGGCAGGGCCTCGCTTCTGGGAGGAGGAGACTGCATGGCCCCCGTGGTGCCTGAACCGGTCAGAGCGGGCATCTCGGGGCTTATCAAACCAGTCTGTCTCCTCCTGGCCCAGGTGATACGCTTCAGAGACCAAAAACAGAACACCATCAACCCCCGGGCTGGCCGCAGGGGGAGGCCCAGCTGAAGCCATGCAAGGAAACCAGAGAGTGGGCGCCACAGCCACAAGCATTAACACTAGGCCCCCAGCCCGCCCCCCCACAACCAGGGCCAGGGCGCAGGAGGAGCCACCTGCAGCAGGGCCCCCACTGGAGGAGGCGCCAAGTCAGGCCCCTCTGGGACATCTCAGGGCCCAGGGCCCTATGGGTGGGCAGGCCCCCCGGGGTGCTGAGCAGCTGCGGAAATCACCCCTGGCTGCCATTACCTTCGCTGTCGGAAACTACGCAGTGCGAGTCGTCCAGGATGTAGCCCTCCTCACGCTTATATGTGTGGGCCCGAGGCCCATCCTTGACGTGCTCCTGGACGTCAGGCATGGAGTGGCTGGAGCAGAACTGTGGGCAGCTGTCCCCAGGAGGAAGCGTGCCACCGGCAGGGCGGGGCCGCCCCAGGGGGCTGACGGGGCTCTCCTCTTCAGAGGTCTGGCTCCGCATGGGAGGCCGGGCTCGGCCGTGGGCCATGCTCAGGGACGAGGGCTTGGGGCCCGCTTTTTGGAGTCGCTCCACTGCTTCTCGTTCCCGCTCATATCCTTTGCTCCGGCCACCGAAGTCATGGCTGGACAGCTTCTCCCCACTGTATGCAGAGGCCCCCCGGGACCGGCCGCTCCCTCCATACATGCGGTCATCCTCCTCCACTGGGTCCCGGCTGGACACCCCGTAGTACCTCTGCTGCTCATACACATTCTTCTTGAGCCCGTAGGTGATTTCGTCCTGGAACTTCCTGCCCCGAGAGGCCAGGCTGCTGCTGGCAGCGGGGGAGGGGTAGGAGGCCAGATCTGACTCCACGTCCTTGGCCTCTTCAATAGGGGAGAACTTGGAGATCTTTTGCTCCATGCCCTGCTTCCGGTGCTTGCTGCGCTTTGAGGAGATGGCCGCTGGTGCCAAGCTCTTGGATGGATGCTTGGGCCCCATGGGGCCTGGACCATACTTCTCTGCTCGAGTCCCGTGTCTGTAGTCGCTGTCACCGTAGTAGTGGGTGCTGGTTGGTCGGCCATTGGTGTCCATACTCCGGTGGTGGCTGCTCTTCCCACGGGGGTCATAAGAGTCCTCCTCAGATTCTTCCTCTCCTCTGGTGTAGCAGCAGGGCAGGACAGGCCCCTCCAGAAGGCCTGGTTCTGCAGGCTCTTTCCCAGGACGCCCGCCGCTGCTCGGCCCCAGGGGTTCCAGTCGCTGGCTCTCAGGGACAGTGGAGGTGCTGTCCTTGGTCAGCTCACTGATGTCGTCAATCATCACGTAGTTCCGGGGGACATTCTGCTCCAGGCTGGTGTAATGGGAGTCAGCGGGGTAGGTGGAGGCTGAGCTCAGGCTCACGCTGCTACGGTCACCGGCCCGGGGCAGCTCAGCAGCTTTGCCTTGCTCATAGCTGCTGCTGACTGCTGGGCTGCTGTAGCTGGTTTCGGACGGGGCTGAAGACATGGCCACGACAGGGCTGGCAATCACCTCATAGTTAGTGGGCACCTTCTGTTCCAAGTCAGCTAGGGATGTCTGGCGTGGTTTCTGGTGGGGGGCGCGGCTGTCGGCCGGGACTGAGAAAAGAGCGCTCTGTGTGGTTGGCATGGGTGTTTGGGCTGTGTAATGGCCTGTGGGACGGAAAGGCTGTTGGCCCGGCAGGCCAGGCTCAGCTGGGTAGCTGGTGCCAGGAGGAAAAGCAGGTGCTGGGTATGTGCTACCAGCGTAGGTGGGTGCTTGGTGGGCCGGAAATCCGTTCTGAGTTGGCCCACCACTGCCTGCAGTATACTGTGGGGCCGGTGGGAACCGGGGCTGTTGGAAGGCAGTGGGGCCGGAGGGGGTGGCAGGAGCAGCGGCAGTGACAGGGAAGTCTGCATACTGGCCGGCGGGAGTGGCACAGCCCTGGAGCCGCAGCTGGTTGAGCTCGCTGTCCGACAAGTAGTCACGATGCTCGCCGAGCCCACGCAAGGGTGGGTAGTCACGGCCGCCCCGGTCTTTGGCCAGAGACTCTTTCCGCTGCGTGATGCCCAGCTCCAGGTACTTGAGCTTGGCGTCGATCTCCTTCTCCTCCTCATCCAGCTCTGCTTGCTTCTTGCGCAGCTTGGTGGACTCATGCTCCACCAGCCGCAGGTCCCGGTCCAGCTCCCGGAGCAGGCTGGCCTTGGTGGCAGGGACAGCGGTGGGCCCCGCCAGCCCGTGCTGCAGCAGGCTGGCTGCATACAGCTGTGGGGGGGCCTGGCCAGCCAAGGGCAGGTGAGCCTCCTCTGGAGGGGGGCTGGGCAGTGTCCGCTTCACCTTGCGGACCAGGCCGTTGGGTGGCAGCGCCGACACCTGAGACAGAGGGAAGGGCGGGCAGCACTGAGACCCAAGATGTGGGTGACTTGGTGGGGCAAAAGGTGAAAGAGCCCTGGCTTGGGTTGGGGCAGAGGCTTGCCCCCATACAGTGGGTGCTCTGATTCACCAGGCAGCCTTGAGACCGGCCCTGTCCCCGCACTGGTGGAGATCACCACTGTCCAGCGATCCTTTCACAGCCCTTCTCCCTCCCAGCACTTCGGGCAGTAGCAGGGGAAGGGAGGACCAGGTGCCCCTCTGTGCTGGTCTCTAGGACTGGCCTGCCTCCGAGAACTTCTAGCACACAAGGGCTCTGAGAATCCCTGCCCTGGTGTCCTGGGGGCTGGCCACTCTCTGTCTCCCACGGAGTGTCCTGGGGTGAGAAGGGTACAGTCTGACTCTGGGGTTAGGTCTAGCAGCTGGTAGGGACCAAGGGCAAGTGGAGGGCCATGGACAGAAATGGAGTGGCTCCTGGGTGCCCAGCGGGCTCCCTAGAGGATCATGGGAAGGGGCACATGCTGACTGTATGTCAGTTACTGTAGGCTCTGGGTCTTTTCCTGCCTCCTGCCGTACTCCTCTTCTAAATGACCCATCCACCCAGCTGCCCTGTGCCACCATCTGCCAAACCCTCTGTACTATGCTCTCTGCCTGGTCCCCAGTTCGTTCCACATCCCCATGAGCCCCCCACTCTCTGGGGCTACCAGCTCCCCTTTAGGGCCTCTCCGGCTCTATCTCTGGTTGCATGGCTTCCTGGTCCAGGCTCTCTAATGCAGCTGTCCCCCCACCCTCCAGCTCTCCTTGCCTGCCCTGATGTTCCACATTGCCTGAAGGTCCACGTTGCTGGAAAGTTTACACTGGGGCCTTTGTCTGTAGCTCTGAGCCTTCCCAGAGTGCCCTAGGCCTTTGTGTTTTCATGAACCACCCAAGTCCCCAAAATATACCAGGGCCTGACATCGGGCTTCTTACTTTTCACCTTGCCAAGAAACTACATAAAAATCTCTGACCCGGGACACCTGGGTGGCTCAGTTGGTTAAGCAGCTGCCTTCGGCTCAGGTCATGATCCCGGCGTCTTGGGATCGAGTCCCACATTGGGCTCCTTGCTCGGCGGGGAGCCTGCTTCTCCCTCTGCCTCTGCCTGCCACTCTGTCTGCTTGTGCTCACTCTCGCTCCTCTCTCTCTCTCTGACAAATAAATAAAATCTTTAAAAAATAAAAAATAAAATAAAAAATTAAAAAAAAAATCTCTGGCCCACTCTCACCATATGTCATCATAAAGGAAATGATAGTGTGTCCCAGAACTTAGAACAATGGGTAGACCTTTAATGATAAATTTCATGGGGAGCCTGGGTAGCTCAGTTCAGTTAAGTGTCTGCCTTTGGCTCAGGTCATGATCCCGGGGTCCTGGGATCAAGCTCCACGTCGGGCTCCCTGCTCACCGGGGAGCCTGCTTCTCCCTCTCCCTCTGCCTGCTGTTGCCTCTGCTTATGCTCTCTCTCTGCCAAATAAATAAATAAAATCTTTAAAAATGAATAAAGAAACAAATTTCACTTTGGACATGGAACCCACTGTGGGGCTTGAACTCACAACCCTGAGATCAAGACCTGAGCTGAGATCAACAGTTGGGATGATTAACTGACTCAGCCTCCCAGGCGCCCCTATAAATTTTACTTTTTGAACTATTCACTCTATTGTTCACGTTTTGTTATTTTGGTTGCACACCACGAGTGTGAGGCACCACATAGGTGAGGCACCCTGACTCCTGATTCCATCACCGTGCTCTCTGGCCTGCACACCCCAGGGCTCTCCACTACGTAAGCTCATCCCCTCCAGGATGCCACCTCGAGGCCCCACCCTCTCCTCTCTGCATGACACCCAGGAAACAGGTAGACATACCTCACTGATGCCTCCAGTTCCACCCTTTTCCCCCAGGGCCATCGTGCGGTTTTTCAGCCATCTGCCCACATTCTGCCCAGGAAGCTTTCTAAAATACCCATCTTGGGACACCTGAGTGGTCCGCTCAGTCGGTTAAGCATCTGCCTTCGACTCAGGTCTTCATCTCGGGATCCTGGGATGGAGCCCCACATAGGGCTCCCTGCTCAGTGAAGAGTCTGTTTCTCCCTCTCCCTCTGCCCCTACTCCCCACTCCTACTCTCTCTCAAAGAAATAGATAAAATCTTTTTTAAAAAAAATACCCATCTTGCCCTCTCTCACCTGCCTGAAAGCTGCAGAGGCTCCAAGGGCCTACAAAAAAAGCCCACATTCCTCAGCCTGGCACCCCAAATCCTTGGCATTAGGCCCGTGCACCTTGCCCAGTCCCAGGGCACTCTTTGCAAGGAGCAGACAGGAGTGTAAGCAGATTTACTGAGGGCCATAGAGGGGCAGGGGACAAGAGAAGACCAAGAGCACGCTGCAGCCTGTTGGGATAGACCTTGAAAGCCAGGCCCGGGGCTTGGGCTTCCTGTGGGGCCGTGGCAGCCAGGACGGGGCTGGGTAGTAGGGAGCAGCCCGGCTGGGTCAGGGTTGCTGATTTTCTAAGGCCACATCCACAGTGGAGGTTAGGAAGGGGAGGGGCCTGGTCTGGGGAGGGAGGTGCTAGGGGCTGGACCGGGAGGCAGTGCTGAGGGAAGGCTGAGGTTTCCAGTGGCATCTGAATGGGTGGCTGTGGGGGCAGGGTGCGAGTGTGTATTTGCCCAACTGTCTTTGCCGGGCTACCCTCTCCACCAGGTGTGCACCGAGGAAGGTCCAGTCCTCATCCTCAACTCCTTCCTCTGGGCCTCTGGAGCTGGAGGTGACTCCACCGCCCCCCCCCCCCAGGAGTACCCCTCCCTGTGGGGCCCTCAGGCTAGACAGAGACCCCTGTCCCACCCTGGACCAGCCCCTGTGCCCATACCTGGCTACCCAGTCCCCCCTGGTGCTGGTAGAGGGAGAACCTCTCTTTGGCAGACTCCTCGGCGGTGGGGCTGAGGGGCTTAGGGTCGGACAAGGACCGCTGCAGGGTCTTCATGGGGCGAGGCAGCGTCTGCTGGCGGAGAGCACTGTCAGCCGTGAAGTGCTTCTGGGGACTCACGTGAGCCTTGTTCAGCCTCTCACTGGAAGCAAAGGAGGTGTCCAGGAGCCGGTGGGGGGACAGGGGTGAGACCGGTGAGTAGAGAACCTGAGGGGACTTGGGAGGCTGGCGGCTCACAAGCTGTGACAAGGACTCCGGGGGCAGCTGGGCCTGGTAGCCAATCTCCAGGGGATCCGGCTTCTTTTTTTCGAATCTGCCCAGGGGCCCCGGGGTGACGATCTGGATGCCGGGCAGGTAGGGGCTGATGGCGGTTGGCCCTACAAGCTGGGGCCCAGCCACACCCTGGGGCTGCCCTTCGGGCTCTGTCTGGCAGGCCAGGCTCTCCCCGCGCCCTGTCTTCTCTGGCGCCGAGATGTACCGTACGATCTCCACCTTGGGGTCGGTCACGGCCGTGATGTGGATGGCCGGAGAGACCCTGGGCAGCTGGTCAGGCTCCGTCTGCACGGAGCAGTCACTGATGGTCTGGATGCCCACGCTGCTCATGGCCCTGGCGGTGGCAGCGGCAGGGGATGGTGAGGCAGAAGCATCATGCTTGCTATCGGAGCCCGAGTCCGAATGGCGGGAAAGTCGGGACCGGCGTCGGCGCACGGGCTGCTCCCACTCAGCGCTGTCCTCGTCATCAGTCTGCACACTGCAGTCGGCGCTCCGCCGCGCCCGGCGCCGCCGGGTCAAGAGGTAGCGGCCTTCCCCCTCCTCATCGTCCGTCTGCACACTGCTGTCTGCGATCCTCCTGACCGTGCAGGGCTCAGGGCCCGACTCCTGCTCGCAGGCATCCCGCAGGCGAGGCATAGAGTGCCGCTTCTTGATGCCGCCGCGGCCCGCCTCCCACGGCTCCTCAGTCTGCAGCGACATGTCCGAGGCGGAGCTGGGGAGGCCCCGATGCAGCCCGGGCCCCTCTGGCCCTGCCACGGCGATGAAGGCTGTGTGGCTCAGAGGTGGCCAGTACTGGCCATTCTGAGCCAGCTCCGGAGCCGCGGGGGGAGGCCCTCGGCCCGGTGCCTCGCAGGCGACAGGGAAGGGGGCCTTCTGCCGCTGCTTCTGTTCCTCTAGCTGCTGCTGCAGCTGCTGCTGCAGCTGCTGGATCTGCTCCAGCTGCAGGCGCTGCTGTGCCAGCTGCTCCCGCTGCAGCGCGAACTGAGCCTGCCGCTCCTCCTGTTGCTGCTGCAGCACGTGGTGCTTGATGGTCTGCAGCTCCTGCAGCTCCCGCTGCACCAGCAGCTGCTCTTCCTCACGGTGCCGCTGCAGCTCCACGCGTTCCCGCTCCAGCTCCTCCTGCAGCCGCAGCTGCCGCAGCTTCTCCAACTCCACGCGCTCGCGCTCCAGCTGGAGCAGCTGCTCCTGCTGCTTCCGCTGCCGCTCCTCCTGCACGGCATCCTCCTTCTCCAGCCCGGGCCGGCTGGGGGCCCCAATGCCGCCCCCAGGAGCAGCATCTCCGGGTGGCTTCTGGGTGGCCAGCGGGGCCGGAACTGGGGCTGGGGCTGCGAGGGCCTCCTTGGCGGCGACCGGGGTAGCCATGGAAAGGGGCTCTTCCCGAGCCACCCCTGCAGGCAGCTCTGGCCTGGGTGTGCCCCCAGCCCCTGGGGCCTTGGCAGCCGCGGGTTTCCCCAGGTAGACAGGCCCTTCAGCAGGTGGAACACTGGAAGCAGCAGGGAATCTGCTTGGTGCGGGATATCGGTACACCCCGGTGGGCCCAAGAGGTATCCGGGGGGCGATCACGGGCATGCGTGTCAGGCTGGTGAGTGGCACAGCGGTGACTCCGCCGGACACGTAAGGCCTGTACATGCCACGGCGCACCATGGGCCGCAGGACTGAGGCGGGCTGAGTGGTTATGGGCAGTGTTGCAGCAATGGGAGTGTTGATAGTTGAGTAGATCATGCCGTCGGCGGCGCGCACGGTGGCTGTGGACGGCAGCAGCTGTCTGACTGCTGTTCCCTGGCCTACCGCAGGCCGATACTGGGCCAGGCTCCCAGGACTTGGGTGGCCCTCCGGGAAGGTGGGGTTCCCAAGGAGGCTGGGTCTGAGGGGAGCCAGACCCTGCGGGGCGCTGAGCCCAGGCCCGGGCTGGGGCTGATACTGCATGAGGTCAGGGCCACCGCCGCCACCACCGCCGTGCCGCCCTCCATACTGGTCCATGGAGTTGAGGGCCGCGCACATGCGGCTGATCTCTCGGGCAGTGGTGGCACTGTACTGGGCCAGGCTGGCCTCCTGGAAGCCAGCGGCATCTCCCCGTGGGCCATACCTGTGGTCTGAGTAGATGTTCGACACCGAACTGTAGCGGCGCATAGGAAGTGGGTGAGTCAGAACGTCTGTGGGATGACGCAGGTCTGTGTACGAGCCGTACTGCAAGCCCTGCCCCAGGTAGCGTCCGTCCACAAAGCCCAGGCTGTAGGAATGCTTCAGAGAGCTGAGGTCCACAGCAGAGTCTCGTCCGGGGCCCGGGAAGAGCTGCCCCATTCTGTGTGCATGGTAGTTGAGGCCCGCCTCAGCCAGATTGGTGTCAGACATGGAGGAGTAGAGCCTGCCGGGGAGGCCCTGTGGGTAGGGCCTCTGCTCCTCATGGGGCCTGGGCCCCGCTACACCCTGTGCCCGGTAGGTGGGGGGCTCGGGAGGCTCCGGGTCCCGGGGACTGTAGAAGGGGCCGCCGCTCTGGCCGGGTGGGGCGATGTCAGCCACACTCTTCTCAGGGGCGCTGGGGGCGGGGTGGAAGGTGCCTGTGCAGCTACTGCCAAAGGGGAACTTGTAGACCATGTCACAGCACGCCATCTGGCTCTCAGGCCTCATCCCAGTCAGGTCCAAGGCACCTGCAGGCTCCTCGGGGAGCAGTGTGGTCACAGTGCCTGCCGTGCCCTCTCCCATCTGCACCACCACTGTGTGCGGCTTCCTGGCACCGGGCAGAGCGTGTGACCGCAGCTCCGTGGGGGCAGCCCGGTGGGGGTCAGTGCCAGGCTCTGGCATGGGACCTGACTTGAGGCCAACACTCTGGGCAGTGCCCATCTGAGTGATTAAAACGTCCCTTCTGGCCAGAGGTGCTACCTGGTTGGGCAGGTTATACCTGGCAAACTTGGCCTCCCTAGGTCTTCCACGGGGCCCGCCTCGGTATGGGGCCGTCTGGACGGCCTGTTCTACCTGCTTGACCTGGGCCAGACATATGGGGCTGCCCGCACCCTGGCCAAAGTCAAGCCGGCTCTGAAAGGGGTCTCCATAGACCACAGGCTGCTTTTGCTGAGCCATGAGCACAGAGGAGGCCATGGTGATGCTCACGGTGGTGGAGGTGCTGAGGAAGGCATGGGTCTGCTCCTGGGCGTTGAGGTTGATGACCAAAGGCTGCACGGCAGTTGACTGCCGTCCTGGGATTGGATCCAGGGCAAGCCCATACTTCCTTGCTTCCACGGCAAGAGAGGTCAGGTCCATGCCCTGGTCAGTAAGGATGATGGGCGTGGGCTTGACAGCTGTGCGGAGATCTACCACGGCACTGCCCGAAGGCTGGGGGCCTGGCTCCACCCTAGACGTCCCGGGGACAGAGGAGATCCGGCACAAGGAGATGTTCTCAGCAGGGAGGGCGCCCCACCCATATACTGCCAAGGGCCCCTCCGTACCAGCACTGGGTGCCCGTGGGAAGCCGGGTGGCCCAGGTGGCTCTGGGGGCAGCTGGGACGCACTTGGAGGTGTCGTCTGGCTGTAGCTGTGGGCAGTGGGCTGGGTGTCGGTGGGCGAACAGACTGGGGAGGTGGAGGCACTGGCATGCACCATCCTGGTCTGGCTGGAGGCATCTGATGCCAGGGTGATGACCATAAAGGGGGCCTCCTGAGAGGACTGCTGCCAGACCAGGCGAGGGGTGCTGGGTCGGTGTGGCGTTTGTGTGCCCTGAGCCACCATGGGTGCCGGGCTTGGGGCCCCAGGGGTCCGAGGCATGTCCGAGGCGGGGGTCGGGCTTGGCGTCTGTGTAGAGAACTCGGCTGTGGCCCTTGGCCCCAGCTTGCCAGGGGAGAATGTGGGACTCTCTGAGGGAGAAGATGGAGAGAGAGGTGGGCTGGAGCCAGTGAAGTAGGAATACCCCCGGGAGGCCTTGTGAGGGCCGCCCTCCCCATCACTCATGCTCAGGGGCTTGTCTCTGACAGCCCGTCCACTGACGGTGGGGCCGCTGAGGGCCTGGGGTAGTTCCTCAGTTTGGGACCCGTAGTTTGCAGTGGCTGGGCTCTGTCCATAGCTGTGGCCTACAGAAGATGGTGAAGGGCTGCGCTCAGAGCCTGCTGGGGAGGTGGGAGTCATATAACCTCGTGGCAGGCCGGCTGGACAGGGAGCCACGGCCGTGGTGGCTGGGACGCCAGGGCCCTGGGAGAAGGACACGCCTACCTCCTTGGAGGCAGAGCCAGGGGACACAGGGGAGCTGTGAAGCTTGAGGGGGTCCTGTGGCTCCTTTGCAAAATGCTGAGTCACACGGACATCAGGAATGACACGGCCGCCACTACTGTCTGAGGAGGTGGAGCCGGAGAAGGACACGGGGGCCGCGAGCTGGGTGGGGCTGGTGCCAGGGGTGAGCGGCCCACCATTTTGCTTCATTGGGTCCATGTATGCGCTGTCGGCATTCAGAAACTGCTTCTCTTTCTTCTTGTCCTCTGCAAAGGCCAGGTCCCGGGAGGAGGCCTGCCGCATGCGGGCAATGTTCTGCGATGTCTGCAGGATCTCCTCGTACACGGCCGCCCCCAGGCTGGCCGCCGGGCCCTCGGAGGCAGGCTGTGCGGCGCGGCCATAGTCTTGGTCGGGGGTGTCCTGGTACTCAAAGGTGCCCTGGCTCCGCGGGCCGCCGGGCTGAGAGGGGCCGCCCGCCGCCTGCCCCTGCTGTCGCTGGAGCAGCTCGGCCTTACGCATCATCTCCTCGTAGGCCTCCTCTGCACTCTTGAGCGGCCGGCCGGAGCTGGGAGGGGCCGAGCTGCCCGCGGGCGCCTCCGTTGGCGAGTAGAGGGACATGAAGGTGGGCAGGTTGTACTCGCTGCCAGACTTGTAGAGCCGGGTGGGGCCGCCGTCCAGGGCTTCGGCCTCTGAGTCCAGGGAGGGGGAGGGCGAGTACTCAGAGCAGGAGGAGCGGTGGAGCTCCTCCATCTCGGCCGCCTGCCTCAGCTCCTCCGTCGGGGAGGCATCCTCGATAGGGGACAGGTTGCTCGGGGGCGTCTTGGAGCGCTCCCGCCGCCGCTGGGCCCGTAGCTCCTCCTTGTCCCGCCGGGTCTTGCGGGCCGTGCTGCGGATGCGCTGCTGCTCCACCTCCCGCATCTTCTCCTGCTCTCGCAGGAGCTCCTCCTCCTCCCGCAGCTCCTCCTCCTCCGAGGAGTCCTCGATGGTGGGCAGCAGGGGCCCGTGGGAGCGGTGCCGGGCCTTGCGCTGCTGCTTGGCTTCCTCCAGCCGCTGCCGGCGGCTGGGGCTGCTGTCGCTGTCCTCCTCCAGCGAGGACAGGGAGGTGGGAGAGGTGCCCGAAGTGTAGCTGGGCGTGGAGGCCGGCAGCGTGGAGGAGTGCTCCCCGCGGGAGCGGTCCTCTGGCGAGCCCGTCAGGCTCTCCATCTCCAGCTCAGGCTCCCGCTCTAGGCCGGGGTCAGGGCCCTGGTCCAGGTCCAGCTCGTGGCTGTAGCTGCCCGTGCTGTTGAGTTCGATGGTCTTGAAGCGGCGCAGCCCCCCCTGCAGGGCCCCAGTGCCATCGCCGGCCTCCGCTGGGCCTCCCTCAGAGAGCAGCTCCTCGTAGCCCGTTGTGGCATTATGCGGCAGCCGCCTCTTGGGCAGAGCCCCCTGGTCTTGGCTGGGCTCCGTCCGCGGCCTGGGGCCGCCCCTCTGGGCGCCATGTTTGGCCGGGCCATGCCCAGAGGGGGCGGCGTCTTCCTCCTCCAGGTTGTCTTCCTCAGCGCTCATCTCCAGGATCTGCCGACGCATGAACTCCTCGTCAGTCAGTTCTGCTGCCCGGGCTGGGGGCTGGGGTGGGAGAGGGGACAAGCCACCCTCACTGCTGTCCTCCACGTAGTCGTGTCTCAGCTGGCTGCCAAAGTCGTCCGAGGACTCAGCTGTGTCCGGCTGCTCCCTCTGGGGCCCCCACTCCAGGGAGTCTTCCTCCTCCTCCAGGATTTCCTCCAGCTCCTCATCAGAGTCATAGGCCTCCCGCATGATGGACAAGGAGTGGGGCCTCCGCTTCTGCTCGCCACCACCGCTCCTGGGCGGCTTGCTTGGCTCGGCGCGGCGGGCTGGGCCCTGGGCCTCCAGTGAGGGCTGCATGCTACTGCCCACCTTGTGGAGCTCGGAGGGGCTGGGCGGGCGAGGCCCCGTCACCCCTGCGCTGTCCAGCTGCTCCACCTCCTGCTGTACGACGCCTGTGATCTCGCTCTGGGAGCTGGAGACACCATCCGAGGAGTAGCCTGTGTCACTGAGGCTCTGTGGGCTCCGAGACAGGTCCTGAGAGTACGGCTTGCCCGCCAGCTCCTGCAGCAGGGTGAGAAGCAGACTCTTGACTCACTGTGGCAAACGGCTCGCTGGGGAAGCCCGGCCCTCTCTGTCCACCCCGAGGAAGGGGCCCTCCAGCCTGGGCACCATGGCCCACCATCCTCCATGTGTCTGGCCTTGGGAACCCCAAGCAGTCATAGGTTCTCAAAGAGCAACTTTATGAGGTCGAATGGTAGTAAAACCCACCAGAGCATTGACTACGTGTCAGACACAGGACTAGCCTAGAACTCACAGGCTCCAGGCCCATCAGGGCCTCATCCAGGCATCCCTTACCTCCTCCACGGCCCCAAGGGGCCTGCACCAGGCCTACATCCCAGAGAACCAAGCCCTTCCCTAGACTAGCCCACCTGAGAGCTAGGGTCTCCAGGAAGTGAGTGGGACTGACCTCTGACTCCCCAGCCTTGGGGGCTTCTGGAACGGCCTTGACGACAGGGGTGGCAGGTTCAGTCCTCCGGGGCACTGTCTTTCCTTTGGGAGTCCCAGGGGGCAGGGTAGTCTCCGGAGGGGGTTTTGGCCCAGGCTCAGCTTTAGCTGGGATTCCTGTCTTCTTTTCCTGGGCACCGCTCAGGGTCTTGCCGGGTTCAGAAGCCCTGACGGGCTTGGCCTGGGGGCTGGCCTTGGCGGACAGGGGACTGGCCTTGGCAGGCGGGGGGCCTGATGGCTGGCCTGGTCCTTGTGGCCCTTTCTGCTTTAGAGGGGCTGCTCCCGTCACCCGGAGAGGGGCCCCTGCGGGGGGCTGTTGGGAGGCGGGCAGCGGCAGGGGGGTCGGCTCCCCCAGGCTGCCTTCCAGCAGTCGCTTAGTTTGGCAGTTCAGACAGAGCCACTCGGTTTTCTGTAAGGACATGGAAAGGGAAGGGGTTGATGAAAATCACAAGGACCCTTAAGTGCTCAAAGAATGTTTCCATGACTATTTCTGTAACCGTAAGCTAGAGAACGTCTTCTAAAGCATGACCCCGAAGGCACAAGGAGAAAAAGACCCCACATGACAGACCTCACCATCCTTCAGAGTTCAAATGATAAACCAAGAAGAGGGGTCCCTTCCTCACCCTGTAGAGAACTTTCTCACCTGGCCAGAAAAGGAGACCAGCCGGGGAGGGGAGGCTACAGGCAGCATGTGAGTCTGGGGAAGGGGGGAGCTGGTGCAGAGTCTAACAGTCCAGAGGCCCTGAAACCAGGAGTGGCCCCAGACACCAACCTTCCCCATACCCTTCCCAAGTAAGGGCTGCAGACTCCTGGGGCCAGGGGAGGCTGTCTGGAAGAATCCCTGCTGGGAGGATGGGGCTGAGTAAGTCCCTCTTCCCCCGCCCCCCCCCAGCCCAAGTCTCCCTGTCCAAAGTCAACAAAAACCCTCAAGTGGAAGCCTCCTCCTGCCCACAGGGCTCAGGACTATTCCTTCGGTGGGGACTGTGTGTGCCCACACGCAGGCCAGGGGCCCTGCTTCCTCTAGAGCTGGGTGGGGACCAAACCCTTAGCCATCCGTCCACCACCCTCAGGGTCATCCCCTCCGTCAGGCTCAGGGCTGGGAGCTGGAGATGTAGCCAGGACAAAGACGGACACTGAGGTTGCTGGCAGGAAGCATTTCTGGAGTCCACAGCCCCAAACCGGTCATCCAAGCGTGACACAGATATAGTGGTGAAGTTCCTAGAATGCCAGAAACCCAGTCTGATTCCCCCCGCTCCAGCTGTCTGCACAGGGGTGAGGTCTGAGCATCCCAGGCCCTAAGGGGGGATTTCTGTAGCTGGTCAGAGGCTGATAGGGGCATGTCTCCTAGAAACTTCCTCCAGAGTCAGGACTCCTTCTTGCCAAGACCGGAGGCCCTGTCATGGCCCAGAGAGGGGTGAGGTAGGAGAGAGAGTAACCACATGTCCGTGCCTGCTCTCGCCCTAGAGGAGGGAGCAGAGACGTGGAGGCTCTGACCTTCCTGCTGGTGCTCATCTCACATGGCCAGACACTTAGGCTCCCACCAGCAGCATGGCCACTAGGCTGGGCCATTAAGGAGAACCACAAGACACAGAACCACAGGACCACAGAGCCAGGAGACAGGGCAAGGAGGTGGGCCTTGGCCCTCGCCAGCCCAAAGTGGGCAAGCAGCCTCAGTACCCTGACCTCGCACACTGCTCCGAGCCCATGTCAGACCCTAGCCCAGTTGACAGATCCTTGGAAGCATGATGCTCCATAGAGTGCCTGCCCTCAGCCTGGCATCCTCAGGCCACTGTGGCAGAGGCCACGTCAATCATTCTGCCCTAGTTTCCTGCCCACAGGGCTACATATCACATCTCTGGCCTGGGTCCCAGCAGAGGCCAGGCCACACAGGTGGGAGGCCCCTGGCGTATGTTGAGGGATAGGCCTGCTTCACGGCCTTGCTGCTCTGGGCCTGGAGATCATTCCCTGGACTGGAGCTGCAACTCTGCCCTGAGGACCTCCCCTGCATGGGTCCTGAGCAGAGGGACCCAGCGATGGAAGGTGACCCTTCACAAGTCCTATGTGTACTCACCCTGTTCCCTGCAGGGCCGGCCTTCACCCCACTACTGACCCCTGGGCACCTTATCTGATCCTCTGTGTACCCCTGACACAAACCCCTAGGAAGCAATGGGTGTTGGAATCACTTGGCTTGGTCACCCCTAGGCGTGTCTGGGGAGAATGCTAGACAGGCTGAGCCCAGGCCCTGAGAGAGACAGGGCATGGAAGCAGAGCCTGAGCCTGAAATCCTGCCCGTGTGCCTCTGACGTGCGCTGGGGACACAGTGGAAATCCCTCTGGGTGAGAGGACTGTGAGAGGACAAAGAGACCCTGGCAAGGTAAGAGGGGTATAGGCAGAAGCCAAGTGAATTCTGGAAATGAGAAAAGCCTCAGGATCAGCAAGGTGGGGTTAGGATCTGGGCCAGACCAGGGGAAATGGGGGCGGCCTATGACAACACCGTCCTGATTCCACTCTGGGTCCCTGCACACGGCCATTCCAGGCTCAGCCTCTCGAGGTTGGGTCATTTGCCCTGGCTCACCCTGGTGGCTTTGCAACCTCTGCCCCCTACTGGCCTGCAGACCCCGCCTCAGACACAACAGTCCCCAGTGAAGCAAGGGCACCTTGGAAGGATGGTCTGAATGGAGGAGATAGACCTCAGGCCGGGGGCTCAGAGCACAGCCTGCTCACCTAAGCCCAGAAGCCCAGCCCTCAGCAGAGCAGGGCCCTTGTGGTCACACGCTCCCCAGGGTTTTGTTCTTCCCCATGCTATTCACGGAGGCTGCCAGGCTGCAGGAAGGGCTGCCCGGTTGGCCCTGTTGCTCCTGGCTCTGCTATAGCAGTTGGCCGGGAAGGGAGGGAAGGCAGGCAGGGGGAGGCATGGGAGGTAAGGGCTAAAAATAAACACCCGACCTGGCTGCTGGAGGCCCTGCGGCAGCTCTCTGGGTGCAGAGCGCTGGGGGCTGGAGGGGCCTGAGGAGCCTTGGCCGCAGACCTGAGTCTTCCGGGGAATGGGGATGGGTTAAGAGGTGGGAATAGAGGTCCTGATTTCTTTTCTCACTCCGCTCTCACCTCTGCCCCCTATAGCATACCCGCCCCACTCCGCCCTACCCATTCATTTCACTATTCCACTCATTCATTTGTTCAGTCACTCTCCCCTTTAGGGTCTATTCCCTATTCATTCATTCACTTGCACACCTTCTCCTATACTCTTCTGTCCCAGTGCCACCCAGCTCCAACCTTCAGGGAGCTGCTGCCCGCTTCTCCTTTGCCTGTCCCCCTTGGCAAGTGGTTAGGGGATGACCTGGAACCTGGGAATAGACAGTGGGAGGCTTGATGGCCACGAACCCCTTGTCTCCCTCTGCCCAGTTCCTTTCTGGGGGCAGGAAGGTAGCCCCCAGGGTAATCACCACCTCATGGTGGGAGGTGGGGTAAGGGTGAGGAAGGGGAAGCGAGTTGTCTGAGAGTTCCTGGCATACCCCACAGGCCGACAAGCCCTGCTGCCTTCCAGGACCACTGGCTACTGTGCCTCAAGGCCAAGGTTGCCCAGTGAGGCGGCAATGGACGTTGGGCACCCTCCTTGCACCTCCTGCCATGGTCTGAATGACCCCGCAGGACACAACCTGGGTATGTGGAGCTGGCCTGTGTCAGTCTGATTACAGTGACACCAGCCTGACCAAACGCCCGGACAGCTGTGGGGCCCAACGTATCCCCATTTCCAGTCTCACCACCAGACAACAGGCAGCAGGCAAGAAACCCAGAGAAGGGGGGCCCAGAGGTAAAGAGTCCAAGACTCAGCCCCCGGACTACGGGCACGACCGTCCCCAGTGCTACTGTTCTCCTGATGCTGTGACCCTGCCCCTCCCTATACCGGGACACGCTTAAGCTTCTCCTATCTGGGCCTCTCCTCCAAGAAGAGGAACCCTCCCTGACATCCCCAGCGGGAGCCTTTCTGGCGGGGCTGTGCTCTCCTCATGTCCATTCCCATGGGGCCTCCCTCATGAGACTAGGGTCTTGCACTGGCCACAGTGTTGATTCACACCCAGAGGGTTGGGGGCCGACGGGGACTCCTTCTTCCCCGCACGGAGACTGTCTGTCAGGACACTCTGGTTCCAATTTCCTGACTGTGTGCTCAGCGTTGCCTAAGTATGTGAGTGAAGTATGGCGTCTCCGCTGGTTTTCCCAGAAACCTCCATGCCACAGGGAGGAGACAGGGCTCCTGAGATCACGGTCCCTGGAGGCAGCTGCTGGCCTCTCGCCTGACACCCTCGCCTCAGCCCTGCCTCATGTGAGCCCAGGCCAGCCCTGCTTATCACAGGCGCCAGGCCCTTTGCCCAGGGAGGCCCAACTTCTCAAGGGCATGGCTGGCATTTTGGCAATTATAGTAAGATCAGAAACTGGCGGTGTTACTATAACATTTCCAATTCCACTAATTTCTTCACAAACTCTATTTTTAACTGAAAGCCAATTAAAAATTAAGTCAGAGGGTACTATTATCCTTCAGAAAGATAAATAGGTAAAAAATTTGGAATCAACAACTCTTAATTATGAAATGACTCACTAAATAGCACTCTGGTTATTTTTTTTCCCCCCAGAGGAATTTTTTTTTTTTTAAGATTTTTATTTATTAATTTTGACAGAGAGAGATCACAAGTAGGCAGAGAGGCAGGCAGAGAGAGTGAGAGGGAAGCAGGCTCCCCTCAGTGCAGAGAGCCCGACGTGGGACTCGATCCCAGGACCCTGAGATCATGACCCGAGCCGAAGGCAGCGGCTTAAACCACTGAGCCACCCAGGCGCCCTCCCCCCAGAGGAAATTTAAGAGGGAAAGGAATCTGGTTCTACTGCTTCCTTCATTGTGTGGTTGGACTTCCTGTCTAGAAAGAAGGTAAAATGTTTTACGGCTCTGAGATGTTGAAGAAAATTCCCAGCCCCACAGCCCGGAGAGTTGGCTCCGGTCTCGGGTGGAGCCAGAGCCGGTCTAATAGGCCAGTGGGGAGCTGGCCGTGGGGCTTCCCTGGTCCATCCCTCCCTCAAGCTCCCAGCCTACATGCAGACACGGGTCCCTCTGCCTCACACTCAGCCCAGAGACAGCACAGTCATCCCGAGCCTGGCAGGCCGGCCTCGGTGAGCCAGGTGTGGGAGACACAGCCAGGGCAGACCCACTCCTACCTGCTGGCCTGCCACCTCACTCCCAAGGCTCGAAGTGTCCAGGACACCTGCTGAGAAATCGGGAGCCTCTAACCAAAACACACAATGTAGGTCATAGGGAAGCACACAACTTCTCTGAATGTCAAATGGCCATTTGCTGAGGGGAGATCAAAGACGGCCCGTGGCCTGGTTACAGTGAAGAAAAGCAACAATGCTGGTGGGAACCACGGGAGGGAGGTGTCATGGCTGCCCACCCACCCCTTCCCCAGGGGTCCCCTGGAGAACAGCATTAACAAGCAGAGCCATGGGGCGCCTGCACGGCTCAGGTGGTAATGTGTCCGACTCTTGGTCTCAGCTCAGGTCACGATCTCAAGGTCGTGAGTTCAAGCCCTGCATTGGGTTTGGAGCTAGGCTCCATGCTGCGTATGGAGCCTACTAAACAAAAAACAAAACAAAGAAAACCAAGCAGAGCCATGAGGAGAAAGGAGTCACAGAAGTTGGGCTACCCTGACTGTTGTTTGGAGCAAAAGGCAAGGAAGCAGCGGCCTCGGGGTGGGGAGAAGCTAGGACCAGAACCCCCAGCAGCTCCCCTGTCAGGCTCATGGAACCCATCAGATGCTGCGGGGGCAAGGGTGGTTCTGGCCAAGGAGGAGGCAGTGGCACAGGACATGGAGACAGCAGGACACACACGACAGTTTTCCTCAACATCTCGGAGCTGCAAAACCTTTTACCTTCTTTCTAGACAGGGCATCCAGAGCACACAAAGAAGGAAGCAGTACAACTAGATCCCGTTTCCCTCTGAAATTTCCTCCGGAAAAATAACCTGGGGCAGGGGGTGACATGGGCTATCAAGAAGGAGAAGCTCCAGAGTCCGGGAAGGGGACACCGAAGCAGCTGGTGAGCGGCTCGGATCAGAAGCCAGGTGCTCACCCGGAGTCAGCCCGTGACTGAGACATGCTCAGGCACAATCAGCGCTCCCTCTGGCCCAGCCCAGGGGCTGCTGAAAGGAGCTGTCAGGAATGTTACACTCCTGGGCAGAGGCAGTTTTCCCCTTTCCTCTGTGCACGTCCTGCTGAATGAGGACACGTGGGCCAGGAGGTCTCTCTGGGATGAGGGACCTCCGGGCCGGGCCAGCTCCGCCGTCCAAAAGGACTCACAGTCCCTTAGCATAAGGGTGCCCCAGGGTGCCCCAGCATCAGGTGGCAGTGACTATGTGCCTGGCAATCTCCAGATGGGAGCTCCTCTGGCTCCCATGGGTGACTCCTGGGTGCCGCCTCCCCACCCCAGCTAGCCAGGCCAGCTGTCCTCCAGTGAGCTACTGGATCTAGGGCTTAAAGGGTGGCAGTATGGGGCCTGGAGGGCCACAGGGTCGTCATCTGAGGAGGTCACTTGTCTTCATTAGAGCTGCCTCTTTCTGCGTGTTGGGAAATATGGCCTTTGACAGCCAAAGCAGTCTTCCCTATCACAGTGAGCTGCTCCCGTGGAGGCCTGACCCAAGGCAAGTCAGAACAAGCTCCCAAGGCTCTCCTGCCCCACCATGGACCACGCATGCCTCAGCCTAGGAGCCCAAGGGCACAGGTGGCTGCCCATGTGCAGGAAGAAAGGCTTTGGCTTGACCATCTCCTGAGGGGACACAGTTGGGACGCAGCTGCCTGTCAAGATGAGCCAATCTCTCATCTTGTCCCTGTACGGCAGAGTACGTGAGGGGAGGAGCAGAAGCAGCCCCCAGGTCCAGGCTTGTCCAGCTCTGCCCAGGAACCTCTGCACCTTCTGAGCCAGCCAGGCTGGGCTCAAAGCTTTGAGAGAACACTGGGCCCCCTGTTCCTGTCCATCCAGCTCTACACAGTGCCCAGAGCCCTTCCTGGGACCAAGGACTGGAGGAAGACAGGCCCCAGCCTCAGAACTCCCTCAAACTTCCCTATGGGTAAGAAGAACGTCTTAAGCATCCCCGCAAGCAGCGCCTGGGAGAGCCAGGCCCAGCCAAAGGAAAGTATGTGGCCCAAAGACGATGGCTTTGACAAGTGGACATCAACATCCAGGACCTCAGAAGAGGCGATGGAGGGCGGATCCCTCCTGGCTGGGCTGGAGCCAAGGCAACAGGGCACAGCCCTCTGCCTAACAGCCCTTCAGCGCCCTGGGTGGGTCAGAGACTGAGGGCAGGACGGGACCTCAGGCTCTTCCTACCTGAGCAGGGGAAATTAGCATCTTTCATCAGGCCAAGCCCATGAGAGTTGGGAATGGGGCGGCCAGTTCACGGTCTCCCAAGCCTATTGACCCTTGGGACGTGCCCCAGGGCACCAATCAGCCGGCCAGAAGCAGCAGGCACCATTCCCCCATTCCCTGAGCCAGTCAGTTTTCTGAGTGGAACAACAAGCCGGGGGCAGGGACAGAAAAGGGCACATAGCCCCCCTGTGGCCGTGTCGGGACAGCCTTGCAGTGGCTGAAGACCCAGTTCTCTACAGCCCTCTCTGGCTCCCAGGCCTCCCGTGCCCCCCCTCACTCCAGGTCCTGGCCCCTCACCGAGGCCAAGGGCACACGCTTGCTCCCACTGTCTTACCTCTACCAGGTGGGGCGCTGGGTCGAAGCCGCACAGGTTGCACACCTGGAGCTTGCAGGTGGTGCAGGTGTTGTAGTTGGCTGGGCCCTTGCTGCCCACGTTGAGCTCAGCTTGGCACAGTGGGCAGGTGGCCCTTTCCTTCGGCGTGGTCTTTGGCTTGGCAGTAGCCTTGGTGGCCGCCTGGTGTTCCGCTCTGCCATGCTTTGGACTGGTTGTTCCCCCAGTTCTTGCCAGGGCTGCAGGCCCCGGCCCAGGACCTGTTCTAGCTCCAGGCTCAGTTTTGGCTCCAGGTGCCGGCCCAGGCCCAGGCCCTGAGCCTGGGGGTCTCGGGCCAGCCTCCTTGCTGGCATCACTGAAGACGATCTTGGGTGGCCCTTTGCTGGGGGCAGCCTGGCCCTGGGGTTCAGCCTCAGGCTGCACAGACATGAGGGTACTTGCCTGGGTCAGCAGGGACGCGCCGAGGCCAAAGAGCTTCCCAGTGAGGCCCTCCTGGGTCTGCTCAGCAGCACCAGGCCCCGAGGGTACTGTGGTGGCACTTTTGGCCAGGGCCTCTCCTGCTGGTGGCCTGGGCTCTGCTGTTGAAGGCTTGACGGGGAGAGAGGGCTGAGGAGACGCCCTCCCCACCTCCGGAGGGGCAGCTGCTTGGGCAGGCCCCGGCACTGAGGTGGCCCTGGCTGTCTCAGCCTGGCGGGGGCCAGGCTGTGGTCCCCCTGGGCCCTGCGATCTCTCTTGCTCAGGCTTCCCCAGGGGCTGTTTGGCTGGGGACTGGGCAGGAGACAGGGCTGGGGAGTGCAGCTGCTGCTGGCTCTTGGAGCGAGGCGCCGTGGTCATGTCCATTCCCAGAGCCCGCTGCATCTGGCAGTTCAGACAGAGCCACTCCTTCACCTGAGGAGGAAGCAACAGGGTCAACAGGGTGGTCAGGACTGGTGGTACACACAGCTCAGATCCCACAGCAGCCAGGGTCAGTTCCGAGCACAGGCAGGAGTGGCAAGGTCCACTCAGATGTTTCTGGGCCAAAGGGACCCAGGGCACGGCCCCCACCCCTGGGAGCTGCCAGGTGCCTGGAGCAGAGAGAGTGTGGCAGTCCCACACTCCCCACCCCCCAAACACCAATCCGCTGCCTGCCAGAACCCCCTGTGCAGGGGTCTCCCCAACTGCCCGCAGGCTGTACGTCTGATCTGTGTACATCATTCCATCCCCACGGCCTCCCCCACCAATGACACCCCCCAAAGCCTCCAATTGGTCTCTCTCCTTCCCCTGTTGCCCTCTTTGGGCCATTTCCACACAGCAGCCAGCCTAATCTTTTAAAAACATAAACCAGGACGGAAAGGATGGCCTTAGTACAGTGCCTGGTAGGCAATCGATGTTCCATTAAAAACTTGCAGAATGAACAGAGAAATGAAAAGTAACAGGAGGGAGAGGGAGGCACAGAAAATAAATGAAACCATGGCCCTGTCCTGGAGGAGCTTGGAGCATCGCAGAAGGCATAAGACAGATGCGGACAATCTGGAAAGCGAAGTAAGGCCATGTCAGTGATGATGTAAATAGAATGAAAAAGACTTTTTTTTTTTTTTAAAGATTTTATTTATTTATTAGTCAGAGAGAGAGAGAGAGAGAGCACAGGCAGACAGAGTGGCAGGCAGAGGCAGAGGGCGAAGCAGGCTCCATGCCGAGCAAGGAGCCCGATGTGGGACTCGATCCCAGGACGCTAGGATCATGACCTGAGCCGAAGGCAGCCGCTTAACCAACTGAGCCACCCAGGCGTCCCAAGACTTTTTTTTTTCTTAAGCAAGACACATTTTTTTAAGAAAATGGGATAGTCTGTGCCTCTAGAACAAACAAGCATGTGTTGCTATTCCTGTGAGGGACACGGACTTTCCTCTCTGCATCCACGCCTCGCCGAATAAAATGAGTGCGAGACTTGGCTTGGGCCAGTCACCAGTTTCAGCAAGGGCTGCGGACCTGGCCGTGTGACCCTGCAAACAGGACTGATCCATGTTACTTGGTAAATGAACAACAAGGGAGAGGGAGTCTTTTTGCCTTTGGGATTACTCAGAGAAGAACATGGGTGTGGGTCAGTCAATAGCCTTCTTTCCCAGCATCTGGAGAGATGCTAAGGATGACATCAATAGACTCAGAAGTAGAGACGAGGAGCGCCTGGGTGGCTCAGTGGGTTGGGGCCTCTGCTTTCGGCTCAAGTCATGGTCCCAGGGTCCTGGGATCGAGCCCCGAATTGGGTTCTCTGCTCAGTGGGGAGCCTGCTTCGCCCTCTCTCTCTGCCTGCCTCTCTGCCTACTTGTGATCTCTTTCAAATAAATAAATAAAATCTTAAAAAAAAAAAAGTGGAGATGAGGTTAGGAGAAGGGGGCAGATCTGATGACTTTGTTTCATTCCCTGGCTTCAGCTATGCCTTAAGTCTAGCCCTGGACTTCCAGTTACATGAACCAACGATATTTTTTTTTCTGCCAAAAGAAAAATACGTACGGGTCAGAGCCTATCACTTAGGGGCTCAAATCCCTTAGTGGAGTCCCACCATGCCTGTTATGGGAAATCCTAATGGCCCAGCCCATCCCTCTCTCTGGCCTCCTTCCCTGCCATCCCTGCTTAGCAGTCTCACCACAGAGACACTGGGCCTCCTGTTCGGCCCAGTAGTCCTCTAAGCTCACAGTTTTCTCTGCCCCCAGGCTGGCTAGCTGCACAGACCTCAGGTCTCCCCCTCAGGACCCTCTCTGGCAACACAACTGGACAGACCACCCAGGCACACTGTAGCTAATCACCCACTTTATTCTCGTCACAGTGCTCGTTCTTTCCCGAAGTATCTACCGCTATGTTTCTCTAGGTAGTCTCCTGTCACCCCACCCAGCTCGTGAGTGCACATCGAGGTGCTCTCAGGACAGTGTGTGTGGCACAGAGCCGGACTCATTCCAGAGAGGCTTGTAGTGGGATCGATCCCAACACCCTATTAATAGGGGGCACAGTTCCCACGAGGCCAAAGCTGTGAGATTGGAGACTCAGGGCCCCAGTGAGGAGGCTCCTCCTTTTCAACCAGACCTGAGGCTCGAAGCCAAGGCTGCTCCATCTTCACTTGTAGCCAGAGCCTTCAAAAGCACGGGGTGGGGGGGGGGGCAGCCACCAGGGAAAGGTCCCATCTGGTTCCTGAGGCAAAAAGCTGCCTCTGTCCAGCCTTAGGGGTGCCTGCGGTCCTGCTCTCTGCCTTGAGGCCACAGGGCCGCGCAGCTGCTGCTTTGGCTGACTTGGCAGCTGGGGAGCCCAGCCTTGGCTGTCTTGCCCCCCCCCTTGCAAGAGCGGCCAGGGAGGCGGGTAGAACACCACGGTCCGTGGTCCGGCAAGCACTCTCTCGTGCCCAGCACCACACATGGCCTATTCACAGGCAGCCTTGCCTTTGGTCTTCACAGTAGAGAAAATCAAGGTCTGATACAATTTAACCACATGCTCTTGTGGTTAACCAGCAAGGAAGCGGTGTCATGGGTGAAATGAGCCCGGCCAGCCTGGCCTAGCTCCTGAGCCACAGCCTGGTGCCTTCTGCCTTCCTGCTTCTTCCAAAGACCAGCAGCCTCTTGCAGGTCAAGTCATGGGGTAGAAGTCCCCTCTGCAAACTACTGGCCAAGCCCTCCAAGACCAACCCCAGTTCCAGAAACACTAAGAAGAGTGATGCCTCAGAAACTGGGATACGAAGCCATCTGCCCCAGCTGGGAACTGTCAGCTCACCAAGATGTTTTTGGAGACCCAAGGCAGCTCTGTCTACATTTGGACAGAGAAAGCCTCGGAGAAAATAATTTGCATCCATGGGACTCAGTCCATAGACCCCTTTAGAAAGGTCCCGCTTGGCTAGGGAGAACTCACTCCCATCAAATATCAAAGTGGGAGATCCCAGGGGCAAGCTATTTCCACTCACCCTCAGAGGGAGCCTTGGAGGGGATTACCCTCCCGAGGGGAGGCCCAGGCACTGGCCCAGGGCAACAGGCAGACTCAGTTCCTGTAGCGGGTGCCCAGGTACACCGTAGGCTCTGTGGCTCTCATGCACCTGCAGGCCACAGCACGCTCTGGGACTTTCTGAGAAGAGGGATCTGGAAGGTAAATCTCCTTATCCTGGGACTACAGAGTGACCCTCCTTCAGGTCCTGGACAGGGTTGAATAAGGGCATGGGCTGAAACTCCTGCACTCACCACCAGAACCTTCCCTTACCCAGCCTCCGTCACCCAGGCTGTCACAGGCACTCACCTAAAATAGAACCTCTCCAAGAAATAGCTAAAACGCCCCTCGGTGACTCATAGCCCAGATGGGCACAGCTATTTCTGTCCAGCCTCTTCTAGACGGTGAGGAACCTTGACCACGCCCTTCCCGGGCCCCACCCAGGCTCAGGCCCGGCAGACAGGCCCCACATGGCCCCCGACAGGAAAGGCCTCCCAGGGAGGACACTGGGAGAGGAGCTCTCTGAACCCAGCAAAACTTCCCTTGGCCTCCCTCTCAGGTTGTCAGGAGCTGGATCTGAGGAACTCAGCCTCAACCTCTTCCTCCACACACCTCCCAGCCCACTTGCCCACCTAGGCTGGGCATACACGGCCAGGCCCATGGCAAACTCCTCAGCCCTGGAACCAGCAGCAGTGAGAGCCTTCCTCATCTGTACCAGCGTCTGTGGCTACTTGGCACCCTCCCATCCAGCTGCCTACCAGAATCACAGGAACGGCCTTCTACTAGCGTGACAGGAAATCTCTCTTAGAGTCTTGCTGTCTAGTCCCTCCATGTGCCTGACCTGGCAGGGCCAGGAGATGAGCAGGTCACCAGTCACAGAACTCGTGTCCCAAGAGCCAGAGGTAAGCCAAGGGAACTTCCCAGGGCTACACTAAGGTGAATGGCTCGGCCAGACACTAGCTTCTGTCAGGTTAACCCTTCTTGCCAGCAAGGAAGCTCATCCTGCCATCTCAGAGGTATGGACACCTGCGCACCCCAACCCGGTCAGGGCCTGACCAGCAGGAGGGACGGGAGGTTCGGTGTGGTGTGCAGGGTATGAGCTGCTTTGGAACTGGGAGAAGCAGATGCTACAGGAAAGTGACTTCCCACAGAGAGCTGCTGCCTGCCCAGCGAGGAGCCTGCTAGGGATTCAGAAAGGCAGGGCCTCGTGGGCTCTGGCTCTGAAGGGACTTTCATCCCAAGAAGAGCCTTTCTTAGATGTTCCCTTACTCAAACTGTTCAGTGGATGGAAGGGCGGCTAAGGTGGCACGGCCCACCCAGGATCCAGAGGCCTGGGGACCAGGCTGAGGGCTCTGTGAACCACAGGTTGAAAGAACAGCCAGCCATGATCTGTCTGCTTTGGCCGCTCCCCACGGCTCCTTGTCCAGGGCTCTGGGGCAGAGAGGGGAGTGGGGATCCTCTGGGGGAGGGGCTTCTACATCTCTCCCACAGGGACACTGGTGGCATTGAGACTTGCCACCTTGTGTCCCAGGCCCAAAGGCAGGGGCCCAGGCTCACTTGCCATATATAGACCAAAAGGAAGCTGCCCAGGAAATGTGCTTCTGCTCCCAAGGTAGAGCCTGCCTCACGGTCGCCTCCGAGGCTGCCGGGAGGTTCTGAGGACCCCCAGCAGCAACGGATTCTCTTTCCACTCTCCCCTCCTGCCTCCCCACCAGCAAGGAAGAAGGAGGACTGCAGACATCCCTTAGCCTGCCTTCCTACAGAGAGCGGCGCCTTGCCTCTGAGGCCCAGCCCTCCCCGGGAGAGAGGGCATTGGGTGGTCAGATCGGTCTGTGTGGACATGCCTGATGCCGCAGGATTCATGCTTTTTTCCATTTCGGTACAAGTTCAAACAGTACAGAAACAGCTTAAAAACAAGCTTCCCCTGCTGGTTCCTGGGAGGGTCCCACCGGCCAGCGTGGCTCTCCACTCTCTTCTGGGCTGTGAGTCACTGGCTAGGCCTCAACAGAGGGCACCTGTCCCACTGTGGCCCCTGGACCAACAGTGCTCCAGAGCAGGGAGTCGGGGCTGGCCTATCCCCTTACTCTCTGCCCAGCACTGGACATACCCCCTGCCCCATCCTGCAGCTGGCTGCCCACAGGCTTAGGGGCAGGCAGGAGCCACAGGGTCGCAAAGGGTGGGGCATATGAACGCAGAATTGGATGAATGAATCAGCCAGACATGGCCCATCGGGGAGGCCCCGAGAAACTGCCCAGCACGTGAGGCCAGGATTTGTGGAGAGGAGGCTGAATCTAATTGTTGCTGGCTGGGAATCCTTACTGGCCTGGAGCTCCATGAAACGGAAAGAATCCATCCCCTTGCTGATCCCTACAAACACCTGGCATCCCACCTCTGGGGTCCAACTCTTCCCAGCCTCCCCTAGAGAGCCTCTCCTCCCTCCTAGGCCTTCCACTGTGCCCTGTGAAACATCCTTTCCTGACCAAGCCAGCTCCCCAAACTCCCTACACACACACACACACACACACACACTTCTTGGTCCTCCATCCCCCTGTCCAGGAGAAACCATACTCTCTGGACTTCAGAATGTGGTAACCACTCACCCTCCCTTTAAAATCCCTGGGACTTGGGGCACCTGGGTGGCTCAGTGGGTTAAAGCCTCTGCCTTCGGCTCAGGTCACGATCCCAGAGTTCTGGGATCGAGCCCCACATCGGGCTCTCTGCTCAGCAGGGAGCCTGCTTCCCTTCCTCTCTCTCTGCCTACTTCTCTGCCTAATTGTGATCTCTGTCTGTCAAGTAAATAAATAAAATATTTTAAAAATAAAATAAAATAATAAAGTAAAATAAAATCCCTGGGACCACTGGGGCTTAGCCCTTAGCTTCCCCATCCGTCTCCCCTCCTAGCTGTTGTTGTTTTTCAGACTCCACCGTCATGGCCACTAGCTCTCAAAAGCCCGGTGGCCCTTGTCTCCCAGGCTCCCACCGAACCGACTGCCACTGTCCCAGTGGATGGCAGTCACCGCACTGACTCAGACCATCGCACAATCCCCTGGCCTCACCCTCACACCCATTATCACTCCAAACCATCTCCTCTAAAATCACCCTGTACCTGTCTTCCTCCAGCCTTCTAGGTCACTTCCTAGGCCACTGTAGCGGTCCTTGGACCTCATGGGGATACCACTGAGCCTCTGCCTTCACATCCTTTCCTGCCCAGCTCAATCTATGGTCATCATGCAGTCACTCTGACCTATGTCAGCTTCGGAACTAGATCCAAACACATACCTGCTTTCTCTGGGCCTCTACCCACACAGATAAATAGGTGCCAGGCCAACGGGCTCCACTGACAATTAATGTCTGTCCCAACTTCTCCTGGGCCCCCCTGGCTGCCTGGCTAACTCATTCACTCCCACTCTGACTAAGTCATTCACCCCCAACCACGATGGCTGGTTCAATTTCTCCTGCTCCCATCCCTCCCTGGACCCCTCCCCTGCCTTCTGGTTCAAACCACTGGCCTGATGCCCATGTTTTCAAGAGCAGCCACACAACAGGTCTGCCTCTTCCACACTGGGGATCTGGACCTGCCTCCTTGGGGGGCCCCACTCCTTCAAGCACACTGCCTCCCCCACACCCCAAGGCATCCCTTGCCTCTCTCAGAACTCAGTGCCATTGTCTCCTGCCTCCCAGAACCCTCTCCTGTCTACGGCCCGGGCTCTCGCCTCTCCTTCTCGGTCAGGCTTCTCAAGACTTGTCCACGTAGACAACCCTCAAAAAACGCTATGCTGAGGGCAAGAAACCTTATCCAGAAGAGCACATTTCCACAAAGCCCTAGAAGAGGCACAACCCCTCTATAGTGGAGAAAATTCGGAACAGCCATTGTCTCTGGAGAGGGGGTGGAGATAGACCAGAAGAGGGCTTGAAGGAACTTTCTAGGGTGACAAGGATGTCCACCTTGAGAGAGGGGTTTGGTGGACACAACAGCATACTTTTGCCAAAGCTCACCGAATGCTATACTTGATCTCTACCTGTCATCATAGGTACATTTTACCTAAAAATAAAACCACATGCTTCAAACAAATACTAAACTCCAGCTGACGATAAGCCTACTGAAATGTTTAGTGTTAAGTCTACCGATGGCGAGATGCTTATGAGTCTCAGCCCGGATCCCAGGTCCGTAGACCATCTGACTGAACCCCATCTATAGGTTCACAGGGGCCTCCAGCTTGATACAGCCCAAATGGAAACATTCTCCTTCTCTAGCGCCTAGTCCCATGTCCAACACATGTCCCAAACCTGTCTGTGTAGCCTCCAAAATCTACCAGGAATCGGTCAAGGCCATCCACTATCATCCCACAGCCCCAGCCCTGGAAGCCAGCCCCGCCCCATAAGCTGATCTCCACACAGGGGTCCCAGACCGGCAGTGGGGCTGGGGGGAGTAGGGTGTTTGAGAGTTTTGTGGTCAAATACACATAAACATAAAATTGGCTATTTGACCATTTTAAATGGTGTACAATTCAGTACATTCATTGCATTCATAATGTACAACCATCACCATTATCAATTTTCAAAGAAGTGGGGTTTGGGGTGTTTTTTAAAGATTTATTTATTTATTTTAGAGAGAGCGCGCGCGAGAGAGACAGCAGGGGGAGGAGCAGAAGGAGAGAAGCAGACTCCCCCCCACTGAGCAGGGAGCCCAATGTAGGGCTTGATCCCAGGACCCTGAGGTTACAACCTGAGCCGAAACCCAGAGTCAGACGCTCAACTGACTGAGCCACCCAGGTGCCCCTCAAAAAGGTGTTTTTAAATGCACATCTGAGCTTCCCACTGACACTTCCCGATGCCCTTGAAATTCCATCTACAGACCCCAGCAGGATCCACATGCCCTCTGATCCTGCTCACAGCCCCCCAGCCAGCCCAGCCCTGGCTTGCTCCGGGCCCTCACACAGACCATGCACTTCCCCTCAGGCCTCCCTGGGCCCCCTTTCCCCAGTCCAGCTTCAGTCTAATGTCCCCTCCTTGTAAAAGCCCCACTCACCCAAGAGTCTTGTCACAGCATCCCAGCAAGCCCTGCCCCCTCCCCGGCCTCCCCCAGGTCCTCCTTAGAGCTGACCCTCAGGTTTCGACCGTATGTCTGCTCCTGTGGTTATCAGAAGGGCCGCCTCTCCCTCAGGCCTCCAGGCTCCACCAGGCTGAGCAACACAGCTGCTTCAGTCCTGCCTGATTCTCCAGTGTCAAGGACAGTTCCCAGCTTCCCATAAGCCCTCCACAGCCATTGCCGGGGAAGGAAAGGATGAGAAGAAGGGAGAGGGCCCCCTGCTGACGGTGGATCCAGGCCGGCCTGCCCCAGGTTACCAGCAGCTGGTGACTTCACCGAGCTCTCCTGCCTCCCTGCCCCTTCCTGCCTCCGGCTTTCTCCATCACCTCCCTTTCCTCTGCTCCTCCCTCTGCTCCTTCTCCCTGTTCCCACTTGATTTATTTCTCTTTTTCTCCACCATTTTTACAATTCTCTTCCCATTCTGTTTCTTTTGCCCCCACGTATAAAAGCAGGTGTTTCAGGAATAAAATCTCAGGTTTCTGCTGAGTTACTTTCACATTCATTCTCAGAAAACTGTACCGACGGCCCCCTTTGTCTTTGGAAGTTGGAATTGTGTGCCTGACGGCTCTAGCTATGAAACAGCTCCCGCAGAGCTGTCTTTTCCACGTGCCCCCAGCGGTGCTGGCATCTGTCCTGCAGTGATCCAGGCAGGCAAGTCGAGTGTCCTGTGTCCTGGGAGTAGGGACTGGCAGCAGGACTGGCCGTCCAGGACAGACTGAAGCTTGGCAGGCATTTCCCTATTGACCTGGAGACTTGTTTCTTCGAGGTAAACTGCCTAAGGACCAGATGTACTGTGGGAGAAAGTCTTCCCAAAGGGCCTGCCACCTGGAGACCCACTTCCTTTGGGTGTGGAGGTGGAGAAGGGAAGGCTGGGCACGTGTGCAGACACCACCACCCCCTGGGCCCAGGAGGGAGGGGGACACCTTTGCCTGTCCTCAGCCCACTGTTGATCTATGTCCTCCTAACACCTGCTCCCCGTCCCCTACTGGCCCACGAGGCAGTGTGGCCAGGAAGGAGCAGAGGGAAGGGGGCAAGGCTGGTGGCTGCAGCGGAGGGATCTGTGCGGCACTCCCGGCACCTCCCCCGGGCCATCTGGTGCCCCGGCCCTTGCCGGGAAGGAGTGGGCTGCAGGCAACAGCGGAAAGGCTTATGGCCATTGCTTCATCTCCCTCCCTCTCCACACCGCCCACCATGGGTAAGCGCTTCACCCCAAGGCTTGCCCATGGAGTGGGGATGAAGGGGGTTGCACAATGGATTATATATACTTGGCTTGGTCTTGGCAAAGTCTAGACCTTGGAACAGGCGAAGAAAGACCATGATCATTTTTCTCTAGTTTTTTTAGAGGGGCTTCTGAGTGATTCTGACTAGAGCAAATGAAGCGGGAGGCAGATGAGCTCAGATGGGTTGCCTAACGTGGAACCCTGCAGCTCTCCCCTGGGGCAGCTGGTGGACCTCCCAGGTGCGGGCTGTTGGCTGGAGGTGCTGCTCTGGGACAATTCTGCCAATCAGACCTGGAAGCACAGGCAGCCACCAGCCCTGAGTCTGCCTGGCCCTTGCTCCTGTGATGCTGTTCCTAGGGGCAGGCCAGACTCCTATCTGGAGGAATTCCAGGCCGGGATGTGCTGCTGGGCTGCTCTGAGAGGGGCAGGGAGGCCCCTGAGAGGACTGGGAGGTCTGGGCTTCTTCCGGCCACTGCTCATCTTTCCCAGCAGCTCACTCCCACCCCCACTGCTCCCACAAACCTCACCCTCAGACTGCACCCAGCAGGATCACCGCTGTGCCTTCTCTCCTCTCCCTGGCTATCAGGAGAGAGCCGGACTTGTGCAGCAAGGGCCTCCCTCCTGGAGGAGAAAGGGATGGCAGGTCTGAACGTCGTCACTGAAGAGTGGAGAGCTGGGCTAACAGGCCTGAGCAGGCATGAGGTATCAGCAAAGCCACCAGACCTTGTCCCTGGCCCCCTGCTTCTCTTTTAGAGAAACCGGACATTTGGGAAGTTAAGGTTCTTTGCTAAGGATCCACGTCCAGGGAGAGAAGGGAACGATCTTCCTGCCTTTTCCCCACCACTGGGCACGGAATGGGCTCATAAGCTAATGCCTCTGGCCTCCTGTCAGTGTGTCCTCACGGGGAGGGACTCTTAAGGGTGATGACAGGTGTTCAGTCCCCACAAGGAAACCCCCAGTGCTTTGTCACAATTTCGAACACGTTAAATTATTCATCTTCCCTGAGCTCCAGGACACCAGAACTCTGAAAAGAAATGGCCTCACCGTGGAGAGTGGCTGAGATGGCCCTGCCTGCTCTGAACTACCCGCAACCTGAGCAAAAGCGGACCGTGGATGGGGAAGACAGTGCAAGAGCCCCTGAGGGAATGCTGGAGAGCCCGCTACTAATTCTGGGTCCCCACCTCTATTGCTCCAAACGACCCTGAAGCAGCCAAGACTTCCCAAGACTTCATCTCCCGGGCTATAAACAGAGAGTGCTCTGAGCTCCTTCCCTGACTTGCGTGAGTCTCCACGTGCTCCAGGCCTCAGAAGCCCAGCAAAGGACATGGGCGGACATCCACCTCTGAAGGGATCGCGGCTGGAGGAGCTGGCCACCCAGGGCCTGGGCAGAAGAACGGCAGGCGCCACGTCTGTGTGAGCCTAGTACCCTCCCGGTGGCCTGGGAACGGACAGAAGCCCGGGCCTGCTGGCCAGGAGAGGAGGGGTTCCACATCTTAGCTGCAGCTCTGGCCACATGGGGTGGATGGTTCTACCTCTGAGTCTCCTCTCCACACCTCATCTGCTGTTTCTGGAAAACTCAGTAAAAGGCCCAAGACTCCTGACAGATGCTGTGAGGCGGAAAGACAAATTCACTGAGCTCCAGTGGCCATCGCTTCCCTCCTTTCTGCTCCCCTGCCCTCACCCAGCCCTTCAGCACGGTGGCCCTGTCACACTCCTCTTCTGGTCCGCAAATTGAGGGACGAGCCAGGGATTCTCTCTCTACCTGGGAAGGAAGGTCCGTTTTCCATGATCGCATTTCCAAAGATCTGAGGGCAGCTTTGTTAGCAGTCCCAGAGAGGCCATGAAGCCCTCCAAGTCACAAGCATGGCCCTTGTTCCTCTCTAGTACTCTTGCCTGCAGGAAGCTGAGGGTCGAACCGGCCTGCCCTGAGGAGGCTCTGGTGAGCTTCTGGGCAGCACGCGGGGCCCCACCTGCCTCAGCCCTGCCTCAGCATCACTACACTAGCGGTTTCAGACACACACGCCCATCCCCAGACAAGGTCCCCAGCATGCTCCCCCCACCCCATGGCCAGCGTCCACAGCACGTCTGTGTGGGGACAAGCACTACGTCCCTTTGCACATCTCCTCCTGTGACATGAGTACTGGAGTTGGGCTTCCTGGAAAAGGTGGCTTGGCCTGAGCCCCTGCTACCAAGACCCTCGCCCTGCCCGGAGCCTCAGGCCAGGAAGGAGCCCAGCCCACACGCACCAGCAGAATCCCAGAAACGGCCTTCTTGGCCCACATGATGTCAAGTTAGAGGTCAGAACAGGTATGTTCTGACCAGGATGGATCGACGGGTGTGAGAGCAAAACCTACAAACTGGTTTTCTCATTACGTGACCAAGAAGGTGGCTCTGTGGGAGACCAACGGCTCCGACTGAAGAGGTAGGCTCTGCCGGCCTCTCAGGAAAACAGGCCGAGGGTTCCTTCACCTGGACAGGAACGCCACTGAAAGCCAGCTCTGGAGCAGAAAAGGTTCTGCTGGGAGACGCCTTCAGAAAAGGGCATCCAGGGGCGCCTGGGTGGCTCAGTGGTTTAAGCCGCTGCCTTCGGCTCGGGTCATGATCTCAGGGTCCTGGGATCGAGTTCCACATCGGGCTCTCTGCTCAGCAGGGAGCCTGCTTCCCTCTCACTCTCTCTGACTACCTCTCTGCCTACTTATGATCTCTCTCTGTCAAATAAATAAATAAAATCTTTAAAAAAAAAAAAAGAAAAAAAAAGAAAAGGGCATCCACCAGCAATCTTTAAAAAAAAAAAAAAAAGAAAAAAAAAGAAAAGAAAAGGGCATCCACCAGCTTCTGAGAACCTGGAGAATGCACTCGGTCAGCATTTCCCAAACTGACGCCGTGGTTCAGCAGCCCTGAATGTTCTGCGAAAGCAAGTCCGGGAAAGGCTGCTGGCTGCAGCTCTGTCTTGGAGCCGCGTGGTGCCATTCAGGAAGCCGAAGCCCTGAGAAGCCTCACGGCAAAGAACCAATGCATTTGTCTGGCTCGGCATTTGCTCGAGGTACCTGGCGGGGAGGCCTGCTCCTCACCAAACACCGTGAATCCGCCGTAAAGTCTGAGGCCCCTTCCTTCCTGGCCCTGAGCCTCGGCCTCCTCCCGGCACAATGAGGCAGATGGACTGAGTGCCGCCAAGGTCCTCCCACTCGACTGTTTTTCTCAGCACATCCAAGGCTGGCTCCCTTCCCACCTCACCCAAGGTCCTGGGCTTGGGGGAGCCTGTTGCTTGGCAAGGGCTGGGCTGCCCACCAGGAAACCGGTGCACCACGTGTGGCTCTCCCTTGATCTCCGCCCACCTCATCCAGAGGGCTTCAGGCCCTAGGGCTTGAGTGAGCCTCTCCCGGAGGCTGGAATCCGGAGGGGCGCGGCCACACTGGAGCAGGGCTGGGGGGTGGCCGGTGGCACACAGCAGCATCTCGTCCCTGCCTGCCAAACCTCACTGCTCCCAGCCAGCTGTTTCCGGCTTCTCGCTGGCAGAAACACACAGGTGAGCTTCTCTGATCTGGATCACGCTGTTCTAAGTACTACAGGGCCAACACTTACCTAACGATCAGCGCAGGGACCGGCCTGTTTCTAATCACAGATGCAATAATCACGAGTGTGCCCGCCCCCTCAAGGAAGCCCCCACACTCCAGGAGCGACTCCAAACCTACTGAGTCATCTCCCCACAACGGCAGCTCCTTCCTCAGAATCTCACACTTACCTCTCGCAAACCACACATCCCACACCCACGGCACCTCATGTCACAAATAGACCCCGACCTGCGAACAATTATTCTCACTCATCCTCCCACCCACGAGGTCCAAACGGCTTCTGCTGCTGATTGTCCCAGAGGCAGCCAGGCCTGCGACTGCAGCAGCTGGGCTCCACCCTACCCTAGGGCAGAGCCCTGGGGAGGAACTAGAGACTTCTTTGGGTTACTCCAGAGGAGAGGGGGGAAGCCCGCAAACCTGCTGAGTTCATTTCAAAGGCCTGGCCCTGGCTTTACCAGCTCACCAGCCTCTGGGTCATCAAAAAGGGCCTCCAGGGGCTTGGCTGAGCATCCCACCACGCAACCCAAAGCAGCCTCAACAAAGCCAGGATGGGGCTGAGGACCCACGGTTCTCTGGGGCAAAAAGGAGGCCAATCTCATGGAAATAGCCCTGCAGTGGCGTCTTAGTGAGAGTAGGACACTGTCACCCTTTGTGAATGCTTGATTCCTAGCCTGGGTCCCTACCCCAGGGTTGTTTCTCAGGATGGCTAGCTGCTCTGCCACCTCAGGCCCCAGCTAACTGGAATGGAAGCCCAGAGAACCTTCGCAGAGCCCAACTGGAAGGCCATTTCCCGCCTCCCCTAAAACCTTGGTTCCCTCACCAGCACCCCTTCCAGTGCCTACTGTCAGGGAGAAAGGCTGGCCTGGAGCCACACAAATCTGCCTCCTCTCCAGCGTGCAGCTGCCTGTGGCCCTCTCCAAATGAGTATCCGTTGAGAAAAGTTACCCAGAAGTCTGTCTTTGGCCCTCTCTAAGGCCATTTTTCTGGGTCAAGCTTGCACTGCGTAAGAAAGCATCTTCTCTGCTCGGATCTTGCCCGAGGTTGCAGGAAGTGCAGGAATCCCTCCAGAGATCTGCAGCCAGGCCTGTTCTCCGCTACTACATCTTGGAGCCAGGAAGTCACAAATTCCGGTGGCCAAGGGAAATGACCAGGAAGAGAGTTGGGTAAAGAGGGGAAGAGAGGGGTACCTGGATGGCTCAGTCACTTAAGTGCCCGACTTGATCTCAACTCAGGTCTTGATCTTGGGGTTGTGATTATTTTTTAAGATTTTATTTATTTATTTATTTATTTGACAGAGACAGCGAGAGAGGGAACACAAGCAGGGGAAGTGGGAGAAGGAGAAGCAGGCTTCCCGCCGAGTAGGGAGCCCAATGCGGGACTCGATCCCAGAATCCTGGGATCATGACCTGAGCTGAAGGCAGATGCTTAACGATGCAGCCACCAGGCGCCCCTTGGAGGTGTGATTTTAAGCCCCATTGGGTTCCATGCTGGGCATGGAGCCTACTTTAAATAAATAAATAAATAAAAGAGGGGAAGGGAACCGAGGGAGGCATGGGAAGATAGGTGGGGGGACCCGGCGCAGAAGGTGGTTACCTGGGTGAGGTGAGGGTTGGGGTTGAACCCACACTGGTTGCAGACCTTGCTGTGACACTGGGTACAGGTGTTGAAGTTTGGCTGGCTGGGGGTCGACGTGAGGTCCGAGGTCTTACATATGGGACACAGCGTGCTGCTGGGAAGGGGGGCGATCTGGGGGACGGAGTAGGGTGATGTGGGGGTGCTGCCTCTGTCCGGTGACACAGAGGGGGACCGCCCTGATCTCTGCGTCCTGCTGTCTACCTGCAGCGTCCTGCGGGGGCCATCAGCCTCCTGGCCTGCTGGGCCCTGTGCCCTTGTCTCCCGGGGGCTCTCGCGGCCGGGAGCAGTAGCAGAAGCCTGCTTCGGGGTTGGGGAAGCTGCTCTCTGGCTACCCGGGGGCTCCTTGGGGTCCAGTCTCCTGGAAACGCTGAAATGACATTGAAAATGACTGCGTTAGAGACACATCTCAGAGAAGCAGCCTGCAGAGGGCTCTATCAAGTTAGGCGACTCTGCCAAGCCCCACTCCACCCTCCCCTTCCTGCCCAGTGGCATCATGACGGTCACCATTTGCTGCATGCCGGTTGTGTCCCATGCTGAGCCCTGACAAGTGGCTCCCACTTGAACCCTCAGCACCGGCCATGTGATAGGACAATGAGCTCCCCTCTTCCATCCTGATAAAGGGCAGATTCTGACTCAGTAAATCTAGGATGAGAGGAGCATTTTTAACAATCTCTAAGGTGATATCTAGACTGTGGTCTGCGGACCCCATGTTGGGTACCAAGGCTCTAAACCTGTACATTAGACACACCTGGGGTGATTTTTAAATTCCTGACTCTCAGACTATATGCCCCAGACAAATGACCTCAGAACCTGTGGGGGGCAGGACCCTGGTTCAGAGCAATTGCCCTGGCAGGTCTGTTCAGGCCTGTCCTCACCAAAGGCTGATGCCAGACAGCTGAAGATGGGTGGGGGAGGCATCCCAGGGCCTGGTTAATGCCCTCTCCACAGGGACAAAGGAACCTTCTTTCTGGCGGTTCCCCACCAGGCCCGATGCTAGAGCAAGTCCATGGAGATGGGGGAGGTGTTACTTTTCCATTCATGCAAGGCTTGGTGGGGGGGGGGTGGAGTCCTAGGATCCAGCCCTTGAGGAGCTACCGCGAGAGGCCCCACGTGCCCGACCCCCCATCTCCATCCCCACCTGGCGCAGCTGCAGGGAAGCCAGCAGGGCTGAGCAGCTCAGTGAGGTAGAAAGTCAAACCGCTAGGCCGAACTCAGTCTCCTCATTTTCTTTTTCCCAATTTTCCTTTTCTAATTTGAAAGAAGCTGAGCACAAAAATCCCAAGGCAATGCTTTGGATCGCCTCCCCGAAATTCTATCCTTGCTTCAGTCTGTGTTCACAGGGAGGATTCCGGCGCCCAGCAGGCAGGCTGGACCAGCCAAGAGCCATTGCGGAAGCCAGGCAACGGCAGCCTGTGAGGGGCCTGCCCTGGTGTCCCCTGACCTCCTAGGGCCTGACTGACAGGAGGGGATTCAATGTCTGCTGCCCCTGAATGAAAGCCATCTGCTTGCCAACAGGTAGAACCTCCTAGAACAAGCCATTTCAGAGGGGGGACCCGGAACGCCCCTGGGAAGGCCTGCTCCAAGACAGGCCGTGGTTCTTCCTCCTTTCTGAGGACCGGGGGGCGGGGGGGGGGGGGGTACGGAGTGGGGGGGGGGAGAGCCACACCCTTGGTCTAATAAAGACTCTTCCAGAAGAAAGAAGCACTCTTATGTGTCTGTCATATAGTTCTTTCGTCAACTATGAACGGCATCCACCCATCTACCTAGTCTCATGGACCCGTGACTTCCTTCTTCAGTAGAATCACCAGAGCCCGAGTCTAACCCCTCTGGGCCATCTTGCCACCAGCTGTAAGGCCCAGGATGTGGTGGCCACAGCATCTCTGGGCCACACTGGAACGTGTGCTCCAGGGCCTTCCCATAGGCTAATTTCTAGGTAAAGAAAGATTGCTACTTGGTTAAATTCATAGTTCTATTTTTTATTTGAGTGATTCAGGGTTGGAATTTACTTACTTATTTACTTATTTATTTATTTTTAAAGATTTCATTTATTTGAGAGAGAAAGAGAGAAAGCAAGAGCAGGGGGAGAGGAAGAGAGAGAAGCAAACTCCCTGATGAGCGTGGAGCCTGACGAAAGACTCCATCCCAGGACCCCCAAGACCATAACCTGAGCCGAAGTCAGAGGCTTAACTGACTGAGCCACCCAGGCGTGTGGCTGGAATTGAAAAGCAGCTCCTGACTGTATGTTAACTAGTACAATTAATTAAAATAAAAAAATTAAAATTAGAATTTAAAAATAATTTAATTTTAATAAATAATAAATAAATAATAAAATAATTTAAAAATAAAAATTAGAATTAAAATTTAAAAAAAAATCCTGCCCCTAAAAGCTAATCAGAAGCTACTGAGAGGGGCGCCTGGGTGGCTCAGTGGGTTAAAGCCTCTGCCTTCAGCTCAGGTCATGATCCTAGGGTCCTGGGATCAAACTCCACATCTGGCTCTCTGCTCAGCGGGGAGCCTGCTTCCCTTCCTCTCTCTGCCTGCCTCTCTGCCTACTTGTGATCTCTGTCTATCAAATAAATAAATAATCTTGAAAAAAAAAAAAAAAGAAGCTACTGAGAGCTCTTTCTTTCTATCACGCAGGGGGACAGCAGCCCCTTTCCCAGACTGCGCGGGGTCTGCGGTCTCTTCTGAGGAACACAGCCATCCCGACTGTACGTGAGCCACCTGACATGTGACAGACAATCTTCTGTGTACCTGATGGCATTAAAAAAAAATTTTTTTTAAGATTGTATTTATTTATTTGACAGAGAGAGAACACAGGTAGGCAGAGCAGCAAGCAGAGATAGAGGGGGAAGCAGGCTCCCTGCTGAGCAGGGAGCCCGATGTGGGACTCTATCCCAGGACCCTGGGATCATGACCTGAGCGGAAGGCAGACGCTTAACTGACTGAGCCACCCAGGCGCCACCTGATGGCATTTTAATTCAACGTTGCATCACAACGTAGTTTTTCTGGGGACAAAATTTCTGTGACAGAGACCCAGATTCAAGTTAACTTTCAACTTAGCTGTAGTGACAGTGGAGAAGCAAACAATGCCTTCTGATCCCCAAAAAAGTCTGTCCTGTGAGGGCTCCCTGCAAACCCTTCACTTCCCCGAAGTCCTGGATGATTCCTCACCCCTTCTCCTTAAGCTTCGAGCTTCCAACATGCCTCTCTCTCTCTTCCCTGACAGCCTGCCTGCCGTCTCACTAAGAAAGTGGGAGCCCCTGGAGGGGAAGCTGCCCATCCCCGGTCTCTTGATGTCTATCACGCAGTATTTTCCCCCACTTCTCACCTTCACAAATCCTCCCCCTTCCTTCATCATCCGTCTCCCCTTTCTATGGGATGACTTCAACTGCCATACAAACATGCTTCTCCCATCCACAAAAATAAATAAGTAAATAACTCTGACCCACTTCTGCCTTTAGCTATAGCCCCATCTCTCTGTTCCTCCCCTCCCTTCCTCTCAACCAAGCCCCACCTGGCTTCTGCACACCCTTCCACAGGAACTGCTCAGGTCACTGTCACCGGTGGCCTCCGTGTTATCAATCCCACAGTTACTTCTCAGTTCCTGATCACACTTCAGCAACGGCATGTGATACAGCTGCTGAAGGCTCCCTCCTTCCTGAGATAAGTTCTCCACTTGCCTTCTGAAACACCTCCTCCTCCCTCCTGGCCACACCAGTTTAAACTCTCTCCCAATCCCAGAATCCCATCCTCACATTGGAAGGACCCAGTCTTCTCTGGGTACACATGATCCTGGATCTCAGGGTCCACCCAGACTCAAGGCTTAAAATTCCACTACCCAGTGACAATGACCAAATGTGTGTCTCTGGCCCAGACTTCTTCCCTGAACCCCTCTCTGCTCTAACTGCCCACTCTGCATCTTGACTGAGACATCATATGTCTGGGCATCTCAAACCTGGTGTGTCCAAGCTGAGCTCTCATCTTGCCCTACATGTGCGCCTCCCAGCTTGCCCTGGGAGCTGTCGCTGACCCCTTCTTCTCCCGTCTATGTCAAACATCAGTGAATCTTGTTGGCTTCCGAGTCTGGATTATCAGAGGCTATTCCCCCTACATCCCCCTCCACCTCATTCAGGCCATCATCCTCTCTTTTCAGTTCTGCCCAAGCTTGGGTGCTTCCACTCACCCCTCTGTGGTCTTCTCTACACAGCAGCCAGGATAATTCCTTACATACCTATGTCAGCCACTTCTCTCCTCTGTCTAAGCCCTCTAACACTTCCTTTCCTCCCAGAAGAAAAGCCAAAGGCTTTACAATGGCCTCGGAAACCCCATGGGATATGGCCCCTTTGGCTCTGGCCTCATCTCCTACTATTCTCTCCCTCCCTCCCTCCCTTTCCCTTAGGCCAGGCCCACTCCTGCCTCTGGGCATTTGCTTCTGCTGACTCTTGCACTCTCCCAAGTCTTTGCTCTGGTGGTGTCCTTTCAGGGACACTTTCCCTGACTGCTCTATTTAAAATGCATCTCCAGGGGCGCCTGGGTGGCTCCGTGGGTTAAGCCTCTGCCTTCGGCTCAGGTCATGATCCCAGGGTCCTGGGATCAAGGCCCGCATGAGGCTCTCTGCTTAGCGGGGAGCCTGCTTCCACCTCTCTCTCTGCCTGCCACTCTGCCTACTTGTGATCTCTCTCTCTCTCTGTCAAATAAATAAATAAAATCTTTAAAAATAAATAAATAAAATGCATCTCCAGGGGATGCCTGGGTGGCTCAGTCAGTTAAGCAACTGACTCTTGATTTCGGCTCAGGTCATGATCTCAGGGTCGTGGGATCGAGTCCCATGTCGGGCTCCACACTCAGTGGGGAATCTGCTTGAGATTCTCTCCCTCTCTTGCCTGTGCCCCCTGCTCATGCATGCACTCTCGCTCTTTAAAATAAATAAATAAGTCTTTAAAAAATAAATCAAAGCAAAATAAAATAAAATAAAATGCAGCTCTGGGAGACTTGCCTGGCTCAGTCACAAGAGCATGTGACTCTTGATCTCCGGGTCATGAGTTTGAGCCCCACAATGGGTGTAGAGATTAATTTTGAAAAAAAATTTAAAAATTAAATGTAGCTCTGTCCCTCCTGCGTACCTTCTGACTCATCATATAGGTACTGCTTTTATGTCCCCTCTGTGATCCCCGCCTTAGACTGCCAGCTTGGTATGGGCAGGGCCTCTGTGTGTGGGGATCATGAACAGCTGCATCCCAGAGCCCACCCAGCACAGCACCTAGCACGCGCTGAACACAAAACGGCTGTTTCCTGAATGGATGTGCTGTGGGCACGTCATGACTCCACACAGCAAAACGTGTCCCAAAAGCGTGTTTGAGCTGAGGAAACGAGGCATGGCATGTGACACGAGGACAGTGACACGATTCGGTTGTGACCACGTCACATGGCATCTGCCCGGCAATGCCGAGAGATGCACATTCGAGAAAACCACATTCGTTCCCTCATTCGGGAATGCAGTCACTGACAAACACTTGCCGGCCCCTGGCGTGCTTCCAGGCCCTGTGAAGTCTCCTAACGGTGGAAGGTGGGTCCACAGGTGTTCATTGTACTATTATCTTTTACATCTCATACATATTTTATGAGTATTTTTATATTCTTTAGAAATACCTATTCAATATTTAATTGAAATAAATTTTTTAAAAAGTGAATCTGACAGGGATCTAGTCCTCTGGGAGCCTGCAGTCTAAAGGGGAGACAGATGTGCAAACAAATCACTGCACGACAGGCCACCACGCCGCCCAGGGGAGGGGCGGAAGTCTACCGAGTCTCTTCCTTGAGGTGAAAGGACGAGATAGGCAGAGGGGGTAAAGGCTCCGAGGCTTGACAGAGCCAGCCGGCTCGGGTTTGGGCTGTGCAGAGGAGGCCCAGTTGGTTTAAGACCCCGCCTTCTCCAGCACCTAGGACAGCTCCCAGTAGTCACGTGTTTTCAACCACTTGAACTACAGGCAAGCTTAGCGCTAAAAAGGGAAAGTGCCAGGGGAGCAGAGCCTCTAAGGTTTTCAAACAAGAGTGCTTTGGCTCTGTGTCAAGGAGACAGTGGAGGCAGGGAAACACAATAAAGCAACAGCCCAAGAGACGGTCCTTGGGATGAGAGGGAAGGAAGGCTCAGTGGGGGTATTCTGGGGATATCAAAAGGAGTGGTCCTTTTGATTGAGATGGGGGACCCAGGAAGAGGAGCCAATTGGTGGCTGGGGAATGGGGCATGAAAAGGCAAAATCACAAGGTTGGGTTTGGTTTTGTTGAGGTGGTGGGTGGGTGCAAGAGACATCAAGAAATGGGTCAGAGCTTGGATTCCATTCAGGTAAGTCCAGATATTTTTATTGGGGAGAGTTAAGGGTTCAATTCGCAGGCAAGCCTCAAGGACAGAGATCACACAGAGAGGAGTGGTCTAGGAAAGATTCACGGGGAGCACCAACAATTACAGGAGCAGAAGCAATGCCAGAAACAGAGAAGTCAGAAGAACAAAAAAACACAACACCCCTTCTGGGTTGTAGAAGTTCCCAGAGGAGAAATGTTCAACCACGTATTGTGAGGAACCTCTTATACCTGAAGGGAGTAATGGAAGAAAAGTCTACACCCATAAGGGTCACACCCTGTGAGTGCCCAGCCCTTGCCCACCCAGACCAACTTGAGAGGGACTAGTTCCCCACCCTGCTCAACCCAAGGATCTGCCCATTGCAGGAGATCCACGAGATCCATCTATGACACATCCCTGGACACAAGTCCCATGGGGGCCGAGGTGGTTGGGGCAGCCCCAGGCCTCCTCAGGTGGTCCTCCTTAACAGAGTTCTCGACTGGGCAGAGAAGGAGAGAGGAAGGAAAGGGGGAGGGAGGAGTCCACAATAGGACCCAGCCCAGCCCCACAGAAGACCTGGTTTCATAGATTTGGATTATCAGCAGTGAGGCCCCATGAGGCCAGCGGTCCTCCCAAAGGCTGCTGGGGGGCACAATTCCTCAGCAAGGGCTGGGAAAAGGATAGGTGAGCAAGGAGGGAAGAGGGACACTGCCAAAAAGCAGAAGAGACACAGGAGGACAAGTAGGTGAGAAGGAGGGAGAGTAGGGTTGTGAAGGAGTGGCTGGAAGCCAAGCAGGGAAGACTAAAAATGGCTTATCTAAGGATAGATATTTTTAAAAGATAGCCAAGAAAGGTAGAGGATGTAAAAATAGCTGAATTCCTACCAGCTTTCCTCCCTTTCAGCATTAAAGGCTATTGACTGATCAGAAATAAGTCTTGAAGCTGTTTGGCAGGGCTGGAAGGAACCCCCAGGCCACAGGTGTGCCAAAGGGGAGGGGCACAGAGCTGATTCAGGCAGCACCCCCTGCCCCAGCCTGCTGTCCCAGGACCATGACCACCACTGGGAGAAATGATCCAGACTGCACTGGTCAGAATTGGGCTCGCCTCTGTTAGAATCCCAGGAAATGTACGAAGCCAACAAGCTCCACTGACCAAAGAGGCTCCATGAGGGCGGGGTCTCCTGGGAGAGCTGTGGCTACCCAGGGTCACAGTCCGGAGGCATCTGGAGCCACTCTGGTAGCTGCACTCCAAGAGGGCTGCTCAGGCTGCCGAGCCTGGAGGAAGGAGAAGCAGGGAGGCAGGGAGGTAGGACAGGCTCCAGAGGGAACCCCGGGCTGGTTTCCACACAGCAGCATTCTAGAGCATGCCCCCCCTCCAGCTGAATATTTAAAAAGAGAAATATTTCACACCAATCAAGGACTGTCTGTTCACCAGGAGGGCACTGAACTTGAAGAAGCTGTTTTTCTAAGACACAGCAGCCGGAAGAGTCCCACAGCTTCAAACAAGGTTTTGATAAACTCATGGCTGACCTTTCCCTAATAGGCAATTATGACCCGGCAGATGCTGTGGGAGGACCCTCCACTTTCAGACCCATGCCAGGAAGGACTACTGAGCCACCCAGTAGTCGCTGTGGACTCAGGCAGAGAAGAAGGGTCGCAGAATCTTGGTTGTTTTTTGTTTTTAAGGAGTCTCCATGCCCAACATGGGCTCAAACTCACAACCCTGAGATTGAGTCAGGTGCTCTACAGTATCTCAGGGTATCTCAGGGTTGCAGAATCTTGGGAATCAGGGTGCAGGTCCTGGGCCCTGGAGCAACTCTCTCACAGATGGATGGGAAAACTCAGAAAGTTTGAATTTAGACGAAAATTCCAGTGTCTACACAAGAAAACATTTCTTGACCTTCCCAGCTTTGAGACCAGTGGCCTTCTGCCTTTCTGATCAGAGGTCCCTATCAATAAAACATGTTTGCCTGGCCCCAACACAGGAATATTTATCCACCAACTATGTGCACATAGATTACTGATAAAACACACCTCTCCCAAATGGAAAAGTTTGAAAGGATGAAATTGGAAATATATGTAAATGGAGTTTTCATTCCATCCTCAGTTGGCTGCCTCATCTCCCTCCCCTCCTCGGCACGTGTGCCCCAGTTTCCCCTGCTGAGGAAATGATCCATCTCCCCATCTTTAAAGGATGCTGTTGGTGGCCCAGATCCCAGATTCTTTGCTGCCCTCAGCCCTGCTCCACAGCAGGTGGACTTAGGTCAGTGTCAGGAACACCCCAGGCCACTGGGGGCTGCCCTCACCACCCTGCCCAGCCACCCATGAACCAAAAAGAATTTGCCCAGATGACAGCAACAGCAGAGAGGTGAGGTTCTCCGTAATACTCAGCTACTACGTTCGGAGCCTCCGATGGGACAAGAAGCCAGGACCACAGGCTCAGAGCCTCTGAGTGGCTCTCTTAACAGCCAGAGGATGCCCTGATGGCTGGGGAGGGAAGGTACTATGCACAGGCCTCCCAGGTCGTGGTCGTAGCCACCTATAGGCAGGGCTCCCCCAGAAGCTGACAATGTCCCCTCCTAACTTCCACCCCCTGGAAGCTGCTGCCCCACCATGAAGGTGAGGTTCCAAGACCCAAAGGACCCTAGAGAGTTAGCTCCTTCCTACAAGTGGGGACAGAGCTCCATGCCGGCCTGGTGACAGCCCTGACAACAGGTGTGTTCTCATGCACTTGGACATACACATACTCACACCTCTGAGCAGACAAACCCATGTGAAGGTACCCACCACCTCCACTCATCCTTTCCACTTAGAGACATCTAGCAGTTGACCCTTCCTGGGACCAAACAACAAGGCTCAGTTAGTCCCAGGCCAGTCCATCTGGGCTGGCAGAGAACCTGCTTAAGGCAGTGAGCTGTGTCTGGTCTGCTGCTGCTGGGAATTTGGGGTGATTCACCAGGTGGGTCAAGATGGCAGAGGAGGTGGCTAGAGGGACCAGTAGGAGTGTGAGCTTCTGCCACACAGCACAGGCCAGGGGAGCTCCCAGCACAGGAGAGGCCACCAGGGCTGGCCACAAGGTGGGGGCCAGGCCACAGGTACAAGGAAAGCAGGCCCTGGGGACCTCATTCCCCAGCCCTAGCACCCTAGCACCCATAGTCCACAGGCTGAGAACAGCTCTCAGCATTTGTGATCTAGCCCAGCCCTTTGCCAGGATCCAGAATGAGGATGGGAAATAAGGGTAACTTTCCTCTAACCCTGTTAATTGGTAGTGACTGCAAAAAGAGCTGGGTTTGAGAAAAGTCGGTGGGAAAGATTGTCGCCCTCTGTTAGTAAGGTCTGTCATGAACCCAGTAACAGGGCACAGAAGCACAAAGGCCATGGAATTGTCATCCATGAAGCAGAACAAAACCAGATCCTTTGATGTGCCTCAGGTGATAGCCAAGCCCCTGGAGTGTTTCCCGGAGATTCAGGTCAGGCCCAGCTGGGGCCTAGTCCATCCCCGCCAGAAAGGGAGCAGCGGATCCATGTAGTGTTTACCTCTGACCTTGGCTTCAGTCCCATTTGCATCTCCAGGCTATGGCTTTCCCAGAGACATAGGAACCATATGGAAGCCTCAGTCACATGAAGCATCAAAGGCCACAGGCTTGGCATAAGTGGAGGTCTCCTGTACCATGGTGCTTGTGGCTGGCACTGTGTGGTAGCTTGTCTGATCACAAGTGGCAGCAGATGCTGTCCTCCTGGTCTCCAGACTCTGCTGAGGGGTTATCAGTCCTTGGGTCACAGCTTCACCACTCCAGTGTTAAGGAGTTTCTCTCTAGAAATGTTCATTCATTCTTTCATTGAACAAAAGCTCATAAGAGCCACATTCCCTAGTTCTTCCATATCTGAGTACATCTTTGTGGTTGTTAAACTTGGCCAGCTTGACTGGGTATAAAATTCTAGGTTCACACTTGCTTCCCCTCAGGACTTTGCAGGTACAGTCCCTCTGTTTTCTAGAGACTCCCCTCTCCACCAACCATCACTGTGGACAGCTCTGGGCAGGCCTGATCAGCTCCCCTTATAGGTATATTAACATTTGCCTCTGCAGTGCAATAGTTTCTCATTAGTTCAGTAAGAAGAATGAATAAGAAGACTCCTAATTCATCACACTTAACCAGAGGACATCTTATAACCCAAAACAAATACCATTTTTCTTTGGCTTTCCACCTATGCAAGTTCTACATTTTCTAAAGCATGGACCCCTTTGTAAATCTCATTTAAAACCTTAGATTTAGGGGCTGCCTGGCTGGCTCAGTAGAGTGTGAGACTCATGATCTCGAGGTCATGAGTTCAAACCCAATGCTGGGTATAAAAAATTACTTAAAAATAAAATCTTTAACAAATTAAAAAAATTATAAATACCTTCAATTTCATCCCTAAGTACACATTCATAAATATTTCTGTTTGATTTCAGAAGGTACCAGACCTCCCGAAGCCCATGGGAGCCAAATTCCTCAATGGCTAATCTGGCCCATTGCCAGCAGGCCCCAGCCCACCACATGAGCCTGTCACTTGAGCTCACTCATATGTCCGCAGTGAGAGACCCACTTGAGGCCTGGGGGCTCCCAACCGGCCAGTAGCTTTCCTGCATCCATGCCCACAGGCTCTCCAGAGGGCCAGCCAGACACCTCCTTCATGCCACTCAAACCCAACTTCTGGAGTGGAGCCTCCCAGGTCTCCCTCCCTATGCATGTCTCCCCAAGCCTGGTTCTAGAGTGGCACTGTTTGTGAGGCACTGTTTGCTGTCCATCTTTCCACTTGGACTGAGCACCCTATGAGGGCAGGGGCTACCAGAATCTAACATGGGTCCTATCCCGATTTGTCAGCTGGAGGAAGCAGAAGTTCTACAGGCTCTTTTAATCAACTGATGAAAAATAATTTGTAATTGGACAAGACTTGTAGGAAACGACCCTACTAAAGGCTTGAAAGTAATTTCTTCTTTTAGGTGAACTGAACAATCATATTTATACCATTCATGGTTCACAAAGGTCTGGTTTAGCCAATAACCACAAATTCCAAGGGGAAGAGATCCAAAGGTTGGGTTTTACTATGGTACGTAAAGGAACTGGTTTCTTGAGCTAGAAATCAGCAAGAGGGAAGTGTTACTGTTTTCAGTGTCCTGAGGCCCTTCCCCCAACATATTCCGCAGATCTGGGAAAGAGCTCATCAGCAGGAGATTCCTGACAGAGCCAGGGGAGCTGGGGGCCCATGCTGGGAGCCAAAAGGGCCAGAGGAGGGAAGAGGAGACTGGCAGGCAGCCAGGCCAGAGTCCCCACCCAGAGCTAAACCTCAGGTCAGCAGTTCCTTGACAGGCTCTCCTCATCACCTCCCAGGCTTTCCTGAGGACCTGACCGGGAACATCAGAGGGGAAAAAGGGCCCAATCTTAGGGACCCATCCCTTCAGAGAGCATAAGGACTGAACCCAGGACCCTGAAACTTGTCTGGGCAAATCACAGTATATCCCTGCACCAAGACCTACATTATGCACAGCTTTACATTTTAAGGAATTTCCTGCCTTTTCCAGCCCATGATGACTGGGGCACGGTTCAGGAGTGCCTCCAGGCCAGCCACATACCCCCAAGGACTCTCCTCCCTGACTCAGCTTTCTGAGGGGACACAGGGCCACACAGGCAGATTCTTAGCCCCTTCTCCACAGGCTTTTCAAAAACCTTGGCCTCAGTGCTGGCCCTCTATTCACATTTACCAAGACAGAAGACCCTTCCCTGTCTTCTGGAAGAGCCATGGCCGCCAAGCGTGGCCCAAGAGTTCTGATCCAGCCCAAGCCACTGAGGCTCCTGCTCCCCACCCAGCCCCAGGCTTACAGACACTTGCTTTAGGACCCCACATGGGGGCAACTTTGAGCTGTGAAGTGTCCCAGTTTTCTGGTTCAGGGGCAGTGCTCCTAAAGCTAGGAAGCTCTAATCAGGAGTCAGAAGTCATTACATAAAGCTGAGCCAGCTTTTCCCAGCTTCTAGCTCCTGCAAATTCTACTACTACAGCCTTTTACCAAGGGGACCGTGTTGTGCTTGTCAGCTCTCTTCCAAAATCTGCCGAAAACAGAAAGTCGAGATAGTTAAGAGAAAACCACAAGTCTTTGTGACTGTGGAGGCCACAGAATCTACTCTCCCATGCCAAGTCCAATAGGGCAGTAGCCAGAAAACTCCATAAGCTCCCGCCCAGTCTTCAGACCCAGGGCCGAGGGCTTAGAGCTCAGCCTCACCTTGAGAGCTGCCAGGACACAGCCTCATCCCACAAAGACCACCAAGAGCCTACTTTACATGCCACCCTACTCCAAGCACAGGAAGATAGGGGCCCACAGTGCAGTCAGCAAGCTAACCCAGTCCCGGCATCATTAATACATGAATTGGGTGACCACCTGCTGGGCCCAGGGTGTTCTGCTGGACCATGGAAGCATCCCAGTGTATGAGGCTTCCCTAATCCTGGTTCTCGAGATTTACAGGGAAACCCTACCTGGCTGAGACCTCTTGACTCCTTTCTCTTGGGAAGCAAGGGGTACCCAAAGACTATGTCTGTCGTGTATTTGGGGAAAAAAAGAAGTACCCAAGTAATGTCTACTCATTCCATGTTAAAAAAACAAAAACAAAAAAAACAACTCTCTGTCCAGAAATCAGAACTGCTATTTTTTTTATTTAAAATGTTTTAAAACTTTTTTTTTTTTTTACTAGCAATACCTTTCTTGCTTTCTATTTTTCTATATAGAATAAGGAAAAAACATATTGGTAAAAGGAAGGTAAAAGAAAATTGTGATGGGGGAGTCATCTGCGGCGCTTAGTTTCAGCCCTGAGTAAATCCATACAAGGGATCACACACCCACCCATCTCCCAGGGCCACCATGCTGGCACTCATCCTTCTGTCACTTGTCCCCCCAGCCTGGAGCACTGTGCTAGCTCTTGGGCAGAGCTATTCCAATGGCTAAAGAATCCTGCCTTCGGACAAAGGGCTGGCAGCGCTGGCGTGGAGCCAAGCAGAGCTTGGCATTAGACAGAACAGGTTATAACGTGAGAAGGAAGCCCTCTGAACAGCAAAGCAGCAGTTTCAAACTTGTTACAAATAAAAGAATCGCAAAGCAGCGTTCTCACACATAAACCTCCATGTAGCATACACAAAATAATTAGAACTTAAATGTGCAGGTATGTGTGTGGAGGGGTGGGTGGAGAGGCCTCAGGGGACCCCCAGAAATATAAATGAATGTGGACTGCCGGTCAGAGAGAACCATGGAGGAAGACGGTGGGGGGGGGGGTGGAGGGGAGGGTTCCAGAAAAAAGCTGGTCGCCAGCCTTTCCTCCACGCACCGTCACCACGGGGTCCTTGGAGGCCACAGGGCACAGGGCAGGCTCAGCGGATGCTTGTGGACTGAATGACCGATGAGCAGAGATGAATGGTCAGGGAACAGGCGGGTCCTCCGTGGCAGCCGTGGCGGGCACACTGGCCGTGGGCGAGAGAGGATGTGTTGCCCCAGTCCTGGGGGCTTACAGTCTTCTCAGGCTGATAAGAGACAGTCTGGGGGCAGGTGGGGAGAAAGGGTGGGAAGCCTGGGACAGACACACAGCCCAGGCCCAGGCCCAGCTCCGGAGTCTTGTTCAGAAAGCCCACTGGAACACAGCTTGGCTGCTCTGTGGGCCTGCACAATGACCGCCCCAGAGGCTCATGCAGGCCACAGCAAGCCAAGTGCCCACACCTTCCTGCCCGGCGAGAGGGAACCATCACCAGGTACCAACCTCCCCCACCCTACACCCTGGCGGAGGTGGGCCACTGCGTCTGTCATTAAACCGAGGACACTCCGGCGCTCTAAAGCCCTCTACCACGGGGTCTCTCCTACCTCTGCGCCTTCCTTTTCCTCACTGCTTTCAGGCAGGGAGTCCAGGGGCTCCTCATCTGACTGGCACCCCTCCCAGCTTGTGTTTGGCTCTTTCTAGAAGACCCTTTCCTTAAATCCCAATTCAACCTTCAAAACCCAGCTCAAGCACTTTGCCCTCTACAGGGGCTATCCCAGAGTGCCCAGTCCCGGAAATGTGCTGTGTTTCCTTGCAGGCTCCTCCAGTCTCAGGCAGGACTGCTCCTGTGGGCCCCTCTCTGGTCCGGTCTCACCCCCTCCCCTCATGGAGGGCAGTGCAAGGCCAATCCTTTGCTGAATGCCATCCTTTATAGGGCTTGTGCAAGAAAATCAAAAGGACAAAGAATGGCATCTCGAGATGAGACGGTAAGTGAGACTCAAGATTCCAGCAGGAAAAAACACACCCTCCTCCAAATAATTCCCACTGTGACATTAAAGGACATTTAAAAAAGAAAGCCATCCAGCACCCTTCCAGGCTTCAACATCGCCACGTCTGTTGTCCTACCTGACCTGTCAGTCCGGTTACAGAAAAACGTATGAGGATGGTGGCTCATTTTCTGTTTTTGCCAACTCCGCAATCTTTCCCCGGCAGTTTTGCTCACCTTTCAGTTCCGAGGCGTCTAACTCAGGAGAAATCTATTACCTACCTGAGGCACTTTGGCTCCTGCCTCTCGCCCTCCCTTATACTGTGAGGGCCCAGGAGGTGCTGGGGGTGCATTTCCAGATGCCTCTTGTGGGAGATTCACCTCCCCCTCAGGGAGCTTGCCTCCTACTGGTAGAAATCCCCCAGTAAGGTGAGAGACTGGAGGGCTTCCTGCAGGAGATGCCCCCATCCCTCTGCACCCCACCTTCCCATTCTCTCCTGCTGGCTCAAGGGCAGATCCTCATGCTCCCCTCATTGCTCAGTCTGCTCTCTCTCATGAGGCCTCAGGGCCCTAGCCTAAGGTCCAAACCCCCATCCAAAGAGATAAGTCCTTTCTAGGAGGTTGGAGCCACCTTTGGCTCAGAGAGGCTCCCCCTCTGGCTGACCACCAGGGGCTCCCTCCCCTATTCTTTTTAAAAAAAAATTTTTTTTAAAGATTTTATTTATTTATTTGACAGAGAGAGATCACAAGTAGATAGAGAGGCAGGCAGAGAGAGAGAGAGAGAGAGAGAGAGGGAAGCAGGCTCCCTGCTGAGCAGAGAGCCTGATGCGGGACTCGATCCCAGGACCCTGAGATCATGACCTGAGTCGAAGGCAGCAGCTTAACCCACTGAGCCACCCAGGCGCCCCTCTTTTTAAAATTTTTAAAGAGATTTTTATTTATTTATTTGAGAGAGAGAGAATGAGCGGGGGGTGGGAGGCAGAGGGAGAAGCAGACTCCCCACTGAGCAGGGAGCCCAACACGGGGCTTGATCCCAGCTTGATCACCACTTGAGCCGAAGGCAAATGTTGAACCAACCGAGCCACCCAGGTGCCCCTTTCATGTTCTCTTCCCTCGCCCAGGGCTCTGTGTCTGGGCAGCAGAGGCAGAGGGATGCCTTTGTTCCTACCTGCACGTTTTCACATGTTGAAAGCATTAAACTCAGCTACTTGGGCTTCAAACCCATCAAGATAGATGTTCTCACAAGGAAAATGCCTGCCCATGGGTCTGAGAGTGGTGATGGCGACCCAAGAAAAAAGCATGATGAGATATGGGTGAGCGTGGCTTACACAAGGGTGCTCGTGTGTGTGTGTAGGACTATGTGTGCTCCAGTCTGTGCATGTGCACGTGACTGCATGCATGTTCGTGTGAGCACATGTGAGTGCCTGTGACCACTCTCTTCGTGGCACACGGCGACCCACTGAGTAACGAGGAAGACACTGTCAAGGAGGCCAGCTGCCAGGGAGAAGGGCAAATGCCGAGGGACTAGCCCAGCCCTGAGTCACCAGGCCCAGAATGAGCCAACAGAAGGGCCAGGGTCACCCCAGCCTGAGGGAGAGCAGTGCCAGGGGCACAGTAGGCACCGAGAAAAACATTAGCCCTTCCTTCCTCCCTTCCTTCCTCCCCTGGCTTAACAGCAAGTGGCGTGGGCAGGAAGCCTGGCATTTTGATGCCAAAGTCTTTAGGGAAGTGGGAAGTAATAGAAGTCCAACCAGCAATGCTGAGGGACAGAAAGTGGTAGAACCATATGGCCTGTGGCTGACAGAACAGCAAAGACCAGGGTCCGAGGGGTGGGCTCTGGTAGTAGACCCCAAAGTCCCCTGGTTAGGGGAAACAAGCAAGTGAGTATGGGTCTGGACAGCCTGTTGAGGGGTGAGGACAAAGCTATGCTCAGACATAGCCAGGCTCTTACCTGGCAGAAGGTGGAGGGAATGTCTGGGGAAGGTTCTAGGGGTCTGGGGGTAGTTTGGAACCCCAGAGGATCAGGGTGGGGTGCTTGGGATAGAGGATATGGTGAACACAAACCCCAATGCAAGAGGGAGAGACAGAAGGAATTAGAGCTTCAATGGCAGCCAGAATAGCAAAAGTGGGAGGCTTCTGGGAACAGCAGATCCTCACCAAGAGCCACAGGGCGCCGGGCAGCAGACCGTGCTGTAGACACAGGTTACCTAGAGATGAGGAAGGCCGACCAGGCCCCTCAGTTCACAGAACTTGCTTTCTGGTACAGGAGACAAAGACCAAGACAAATAGGTAGGTCTGATCTTTTCAGACTATAGTAAGTGCTTAGAACAGTATGAACAAGGAAGGAGAAAGATGACCCTGGTGAGTTGGGGGCCACCTCTGGACTGGGGCCACCTGAGCAGAGCCATGCAAGATCCTGGAAGGGGCGGAGCCCAGGGAAGGACATCCCAAGGGAAGAAATGTCAGGGGCTTAGGCTTTCCTGCCAGGGAGCAGCTGGCCAGCGGCTGTGGCTAGAGGGGTAATGGGGGAAGGTGGAGAGGGATGTGTAGGAGTAGGCTGGGGAATGCTGGGACGTGGGAGCAGACCCTGCTTCCAGACTCCTTCCTAAACCTTGGCATCAGATCTCAGTGATCATCCACGTGTCTTTGCTCTGACTGTGAACCAGTCTGCCGAGACTCAAGAATCCCTGTGTTATTCACAACGACCCAAAGGAGGAAGGGACCCAAATGTCCAAGAGAGAAAATGCTAACAGATGAAAAAAATCAACAAAATACGGCACATATGCACAATGGAATATTATTCAGCCTTCAAAAGAAATGCTCTTGACACCTGTTACAGTTTGGATGAACCCTGAGCACACTATGCTAGGTGAAATGTCAGATAAAAAAAGACGAACGTTCAGTGATTCTGCTTATAAGAGGTACCTAGACGAGGCAGACTCATAGAGAACGGAAAGCGGAACAGTGGTTGCCGGGGGCTGCGGAGGAGGAACAGGGAGCTGGTTTAATGGGCACGGTTTCAGTTTGGGCTGATGAGAAGGTTCTGCGGAGCTAGTTACACAACGGTGTGAATGTGCTTATTGCTGATGAACTGTCCTCTCACTCATGATGAAAATGGCAAATTTTAGGTGATGTATAGTTTGCCTCCATAGACAAAACAAAAGGCATGAGGTACCACATGGTACAATGCAGATGAACCTGGAAAGCCTTATGCTAAGAGAAGGATGCCAGACACTAAAGGACACGCGTTGTGTGAGTTCATTTGTATGAAATATCCAGAGCAAGTAAACGGATGGAGACAGAAAGCAGACTAGGGGTTGCCTGGGGCTGAGGGCAGGAACAAATGGGGAGCAGCCGCTTCATGGGTACAGGATTTTCTTCGGGGGTGATGAAAATATTTTGGAACTAGTAGAGGCGGTGGTTGCACAAGACTGTGAAGGGACTAAATATCACGGAGTTGCACACTTTAAAATGGTTAATTTTATGTTATGGGAATTGCACTTCAACAAGGAAAGAGCAGGGCGGGGGAGGGTGGGTGGGGAAACTCCCCGAATGAAATCAGAGCTCACTTCTCCTGGGATGCAGGGAGCCACCTCTGCCCGCCTGGTCCTTGCAAAGCAGACCCCTACCTAACCCACCACCACACCTGGGGGTGCCCATTCCATCCGTGACCCAACACTGAGGTGTGCTGGGAGTCTTCACGGTCCTGCTCTCCTCCCACCCTCTAGCCGGCCTCCCAGGTACCCCTGCGATGCTTCTAGTTCTGCCAGTGATTATTTATCTGGCCCTTTTTTCCCAAGTTAAATCACTTCCAATTTGCCTCCCTTCTAAATGAACTTCATTCACTGGTCTTTTACTGATCTGTGAGACAGTGGCTGGAAGATCCAAAATGCTCAAAAGATATCCTACTTCCTCTCTGGAAGTTGTTATACAAACTGGACAGAGACCCAGAGCTTATAAAGGTCCGGGTACAAAAATACAAAAGACAGAGACACCAGGAGATTCATGGCAGAACTACTTGTAACAGTAAAACCCAGAAAACAGCCCCAATGTCCTGGGTTTGCGTTGAATAAAACTGTGCTCCAGCCACAATGACAGAATCTTCATAGCTGTGGGAAGGAAGGAGTCTACGGACTGTTCCAGGATGATCCCCAGGATCGCTGTCAGGGAAACCAAGTCAGGGGCAGAACTGTTAAGCCTAGGATTTCTTATTGTGCCAAAATGAAGGAAGCTAGAGCAAATGGGGGAGGCCGGTGTAGGCCTAGTCAGGGGCTAGTGGTCCAAACCAACCCACAGGGTCAGAGCAAGGCGCTGCTGGTGGCTGGGAAGGAGAAGCTGCTTCATGGATGTCCCAGAAAAGGGAAACATCTAACCCCAAATCCAGTGATCTGTCTCCCTGGGCTTTCAGAGCTACTGGCATCATGGCAGGGAACAGCTTCTGGGCTGTCTCCAGCCACGGAGCAGGATCCACTCCGCACGATCCCCACATGGGGGCCCTCTCGGACATGGCTCTGCTCCCTTGCTAATTGGGTAACCTTGTCATAATCTGACAGGCCTATGTCCCCAATGCAGAGGGTGGCACCTAAAGGGGCAATTCCTGCGATCCACCCCGTGGGGTGTGGAGGCTGAAGGAAGAGCTGGCAATGCTGTGGCATCGGCTCACTGGACCACACAGCCTCCTGGACTGGTCCCACAGGAGAAGGAGTCTCTGGAGGCCCCGCACTGGCCGGGTGGCCTGGCCCCAAAAGGGGGAGATGGGAATAAGTGGTGGAGGCCGGAGCGCTTCCTGGGACAGCTCAGAGAACGGTGTCTCCGTGTCTGGGCCCAAGAGCAGAACAGGAAAGCAGTGGAGCGCCCCCCACCCGACCCCCAGAGTCCCCAGGCGGTTGAGCCGGCTGGGAGGGGCACGACTGGTTGGGCACAGCCCCTCCTCAGGGGTGGGGAAGGCCAGGCGCCAGCAGCCCGCTGAGAGGCGCGTATGTGAGCGGCCAAGTGGGTCAGGCCGATCTGCTGACGGAGCACGAGGCTCCTCCACCCGCCAAGCTACCGGCCCTCTGCAGGGAGCTGCGTGGGATGGGCCGAATCTCCGCATCTCCATGCTGTGCCCCTGATCCAGCACACCTCTGCTTTCACTTGCGCCGCGGCCCATCAGCACTAGGGCAAGAGGACAGCGCCGCATAGAAGAGAGTGGGCCTGACCGGAGGGGAGGGCGGGGTGGGGGCAAGCACACTGGCCCTTTCCGGCACCCCCCAGCCCCTTCACCCTCACTGTTTCAGTGAACCCTCACCACAGCTCCACAGAGGAGGCCCAGGCAAGGAAGCCATGATGTAAAGAAAGAAAGTCATGGGCGTAAAACTCAGCTGTGGCACCTATGTCTCTCTTTGCCCAAAGCTGCCCCATTCCCCTGTAGAATTTCACGCTCCCCTGACCTCTCCAGACCTGAGGCATGGCCACCTGTCCTCAGAGAGCCGATTAGGTCAGAATGAGTTGTCTTGTTGTCCCCGGGACACAGAGGAGAGCATCAGGGCTCAGCAGGCCTGGAGGCCCTGAAGAAACCATCCCCGTGTAGAAGCTCCCCTTTCTGACACCTAGGGGGTAAAGTCAAGGGCACACCAAGGAAAGTGCTGACAGAGGTCGGTGGACAAGGAGCCTTTGGTGCCTGCCCTCCACCCCCTCTCACCCGAAAGTAGTGCTAACTGCTGGGATCTCACGTTGACAAGCTCTCAGGAAACAGGGTCCATGTCCCCATATCTTTACTTGGTGAGGCTTGTGTCTGCTAGGCAGGGCCGATCATGGTGAGCTCCTAGAACACCAAGTTCTCCTGCTTCCCTTATAGCTCAGTCACATAGAACAAAACTGGAGACCACGCAAAGGCAACAGATGGAGTCCTCTCTATTTCAGCCAAATGCTGTGACTCATTTCAACAAATCCCACAGTTTTCAGAAATCTAATAACTCCCTCCTATTGAAAAAAATAAAAGAATACATTCTTTAGAAGAAAACCATACTAGTGATACATACAAAAAAAGACTGAAACAGTGTTCTGGTGTCATCCAGAGACTGGATATAAACCAGGCTACATTGGGATGCAGCCTCCACTCTGAAAGAGACGCCATGGAGGGACTTCAGGGAGGAAAATGATTATCAGGGGAAATCTGCTTCAGGCACTACCACCAGACCTTTGGGCTCTGTTTGCCAGCTCTAAACTTGGCTTCACCCTCAAACTTTTTAGCCAAGACACAAAGCCAAAGATACCACTGGAAGAGGTGTTACCCTCAGCAGTCCAACCTCAAAGAAACCTTGCTCTTATTGAAAAATCTCTCTAGGCTTCTGTTCGCTCACACATCTCACGAGGCCTTGGAAAGAAAAGCAGAGCCCAGCCCATTGGAGACTGCTGTGCTAGGAGTGCAAGTAAGGACTTCCTTAACTTCTGTAGAACCTTCGGGGAGAAGGTCTCAGGGGTGATGTCAGGCAGCATCGATGATTGCTACATGCACTGCAGACCATCTCCTCTGTTCTTCCAATCTTTCTGGCCATATTTCCAGGCCACCCTCCCTCACTTTTTCTGGAGCCCAGGGCCCTTACTACTTGCCTTCCTCTTGGAAAACCCACTCTCCTATCTGCTCCCTGAGAGGGGTTTCTCCCATACAGAGTTGGGATCTGCCATTGGTCACTGACTGTATCACAAGGGCTAAGGACAAAAAGACTGTGGCTTTCTTGCCCTGCCTTGACCAAGTCTTGATGATGGCTCATCTGCTCTTTCCTCATTCTCTGTGGGTCATTCCTCTGTCTCAGACCCATGTTCAAAAATTTCTATCACTGGCTCCAAGATGGCACTCCAGGACGTGACTGCAGCCTCCACTCATTTCTCAGGGCTCCAGGCTCCCCTCCTCCATGTGCATCATATACAGTGGCCAGAAGAATTTTCCCAACAAACCTCAGCACCCTTCAACAGTCCCTCTGTTGCCTTAAGGCTCAAGTTCAAATCCTGACTGCCATTCTCAAGCCTTCTAGCCTCTAGTTTCACCACCCCAGGTAACCTGAGGTCTAGAGACCTCTTGGCCCAAGCCCTCCCTTCCAACCACTCTCTCACCACTGGTAGTCAACACAGAACTGCAAGTTCTAGCTGCTGCAACAAGACAGGTGAAAGGAATAAAGGGTGTACATATTGGAAAGGAAGAAATAAAATTGTATATATTTGCAGATGTATGATTATCTGTATAGAAAATCCCAAAGAATGTACCAAAAAATCACAGAACTTGAGTTTAACAAATTTACAGGATATAAAATAAACACATAAAAATCAATCACATTTCTATATACTAAAAATGAACATGAAGAAATCAAAACTAGGGGTGCCTGGCTAGCTCAATCAGTAGATCATGTGACTCTTTTTTTTTAAAGATTGATTTATTTATTTGAAAGAGAGAGTGGGGAGAGGCAGAAGGAAAGGGAGAGAAAAAATTTAGCAGGCTCCCTACTGCACACAAAGCCTGACACCAGGCTTGATCTCGCAAGCTCATAAGCTCATGAGCTGAGAGGAAATCAAGAGTCAGACACTCAACTAACTGTGCCACTCAGGGACCCCAAGCATGTGACTCTTGAACTTAGGGTTGTGAGTTCAAACCCCATGTTGGGCACAGAGCTTACCTTATAAAAAATCAAAAGTAAAAGCACATTATCATTGAGGGGCACCTGGGTGACTTAGTCAATTACGAGTCAGACTCTTGATTTCGGCTCTGGTCATGATCTCAGGATTGTGAGATGCAGACCCATGTGGGGCTCTGCACTGGGTGTGGAGCCTGCTTAACATTCTCTCTCTCCCTCTCTCCCTCTGTCCCTTTTCCCCACCCCACCCCCTCTCTCAAAACAAAAACAAAAGCAAAAACAAAAACAACCACCACCTTGGCCTAAGCCTCATACCTTATATAAAAATTAACTCACAATAAATAACAGACTTACATGTCTGGAAAGTCTTTGGAATCAAATCCTTGGACTTGATACTATATGATCCATCATAGGAGAGGTTAATAAAGTTTTGCTTTGTTAAAGCCCATATGAAGAAAATGAAAAAGATGAAATACAGAGTAGGAGAAGGTATATGAAATCACATAAGCCAATAAAGGACTGGTATCTAAAATACATGAAAAACTCTCAAAACTCAAGAGAAGGAAAAAATAATTAGAAAATGGACAAAAGATGTGAAGAGACACTATACCAAAGAGGACATACAAATGGCAAATAAGCATATGAAAAGATATCCAGTATCATTATCCACTAGGGAAATGCAAACTAAAACCACAGTGAATATCAGAATAACTAAAATAAAAAATAGTGCCGATACCATATGCTGGCAAGGATGCAAAGAAACCGGATCACTCACACATTGTTGGTGGAAATGTAAGTGGTATAGCCACTGAGAAATAATTAGGCAGTTTCTTTAGAAACTAAGCCTGTGAGGCACCTGGGTGGCTCAGTCAGTTAACTACCCCACTTGGTTTCAGCTCAGGTCATGATCCCAGAGTCGTGTGATCAAGCCCTGTGTCCGCTCCACACTCAGCAAAGAATCTGCTTCAAGATCTTCTCTTTCTGCCCCTCCTCCCACTGGCATACACATGTGTACATGCATTTGTTCTCTCTTTCTCTCATTCTAATAATAAATAAGTAAATCTTTAAAAAAAAAAAAAAAACCAACAACAACAGGGCGCCTGGGTGGCTCATTGGGTTAAAGCATCTGCCTTCGGTTCAGGTCGTGATCTCAAGGTCCTGGGATCGAGCCCCGCATCGGGCTCTCTGCTCAGCCGGGAACCTGCTTCCTCCTCTCTCTCTGCCTGCTTCTCTGCCTATTTGTGATCTCTGTCTGTCAAACAAATAAAATCTTAAAAAACAAAAAAAACCTAAGCATGCAACCATCACATGATCCAGCATTTGTATCCCTGGCCACTTATCCCCTAGAAATGAAGACTTATGTTCACATAAAAAACCTGTGCATGAATGTTCATAAAAGCTTTATTTGTAATAGACCAAAACTGGAGTCATTCCAGACGTCCTTCAACAGTGAACGGTTGAACAAGATGTGGCACATACAGACCACAAAATACCATTCAGCAATAAAAAAGAACGAACTATTAATAGGGCTAAAACTTGGGTAAGTCCCTAGGGAATTAGGGTGGGGGGGGAAGCCAACCCTAAAAGGTTACATACTGATTGATTCCACTTATGTAATATTTTTGAAATGACAAATTTTTGTAAATGGGGACAGATTGGTGGTTGTCAGGGATTAGTGGAGAACGGAAGGAAAGGAGCAGGAAGGAGGTAGACACAGTCATAAAGGACAATGCAAGACACCCCTGTGGCTGGAACTGTTCAGAATCTTGATGGTGGCACTTGCGGCACAAATCTACACAGGCGATAAAACCGTATACAACTTAATAAGATCCCGCACGGGGGTGCCTGAGTAGCTCAATGGGTCATGATCTCAAGGTCCTGGAATTGAGACCCGCATTGAGCTCCCTGCTTGGCGGGGAGCCTGCTTCTCCCTCTCCCTCTGCCTGCCGCTCCCCCTGCTTGTGCGCTCTCTCTCTGACATATAAATAAAATCTTGAAAAAAAATCAGCGCACACCCAGGAGTACAAGCAAAACTGGGGATATCTAAATAAGATTGGTATGGATTGGATGAATGTCATTATTTTGGTTGTGATACTATATTATCATTTTGCAAAATGTTACCACCGGGAAAAACTAGGAAAACTGTGAAAGGATTTGTTACAACTGCGTGTGATAGTCTTAATTTAAAAAAAAAAAAATTGAATAGGTCTCAAAGTATTCTACTCCATTAACTTGCCATTTTTAAAAACTGTGACTAAAAAATGTGTTGATATTTTTATAATTTTATAATATGACTATATTACTCTGTCTTTGGTTCTCAACCTTATCGGGGCCAACTTTTTTTTTTTTTTTTTTTTTTTTTTTTTTTTTTTTTTTAGAAAGAGAGAGCGGCGAGAGAGCACAAGCATTGACAGGAGGAGAGGGAAAGAGAAAACCTCAAGACGACTCCACCCTCAGCAAGCAGCCCAATGTAGGGGGGGGTGGGGGTGGGTGTTGATCACATATGACTCTGAGATCGCAATCCGAGCTGAAATCAAGAGTCAGAGGTCTAACCAAGTGACCCAGGCAACCCACCACAACAATCTTTTTTTTTTTTTAAGATTTTATTTATTTATTTATTTATTTGAGACACAGGGAGAGAGAGAACACCAGTGTGCGGTTGGGGGCCGAAGGAGAGGGAATAGCAGGCTCCCCGCTGAACAGAGAGCCCAAAGCAGGACTAAATCCCAGGACCCTGGAACCACGACCTGAGCGGAAGGCAGACACTTAACCAACTGAGCCACCCAGGTGCCCCACTCTGAAACAATCCTTTTAATAACAAACATAAGGCCAGCTTAAAAATCCCTGGAAAAAGAGAAACATTTAAAGGAGATAAAATAAAGGTACTCTCAGATAAACAAAAGCAGAAGAAGTCATTGATAGAGAATTGCCTTAGGAGAAATAATAAAGGTCAATTACACTTCAAAAAAGTGGAAGGGGGTGGGGGAAGGGGAAGGAAAGGAATAATAAAGGAAGTCCCTCAGGCAGGCAGCAAGTGACAGCACACTGAAATTCGAATCTACACAAAAAAGACAAAGAGTGCTGGTAAAGGTAATTATGTAGGTAAGTACAAAAGAAAGTATAATTGCATCCTACTTTTCCTTTGTTCTCACTCGATTAAAAGGCAATTGCATAAACTCTGTAACTGTGTGTGTGTGTGTGTGTGTGTGTGTGTGTGTCTGTGTGTGTGTGTGTGAGTGTCCCGTTGAGCTTATCACACAGAGAAATGTAGTATACTTGACAAAAAGAGCACAAAGCAGGTGGGTGGGAACAAAGCTGTACTGAGGTAAGGAGACATCAGATAGTAACTTGAATCCACAGGAAAAAAATTAGGAGAATCAGAAATGGTAAATAAGAAGGTTTATGTAACAAACTCCACAAATATATGCTTGCTATCCTTTTTACGCTCAGCTTCTTTTAAAGATCTATTTAGGTGATAATATTACATTATGTAATATTATATGGTGTAATAATTATTACCATTATAACAGTGTTTGTATCCCATGGATGCAGTATGTTTAACAATAACTGCATAAAAAGGGGGAGGAAATATTGGCATTATAGAGGAGTAAGGTTTCTACATTTCAGTGGAACTGAGTTAGCATAAATCTGAAGTAGATTCTGACAGACTAAGATGGATATTGTAACCTTAAGGTGACCAGGAGGCAAATAATTTTAAAATATATTAAAAAATCATCACAGGAATTAAAATATTACCCTTAGAAAGCGGCCATTTAATATAAAAGAAGGAAGTAAAGGAGAAAAAGAGGAATAAAAAAGCATGAGACATACAGAAAATAAAAAGCAAATCAGTAGATGTAAATCCAACCATACCAATAACATTATTTAAATAAAAATTGATTAAACAATCTAACCAAAAGACAGATTATCAAACTGGATTTAAAAGTCCAACTATATGCTATTTATGAGACACGTTTTTTTTTTTAAAGATTTTATTTATTTATTTGACAGACAGAGATCACAAGTAGGCAGAGAGGCAGAGAGGAGGAGGCAGGCTCCCTGCTCAGCAGAGAGCCCGATGCGGGACTCGATCCCAGGACCCTGAGATCATGACCTGAGCCGAAGGCAGAGGCTTTAAACCACTGAGCCACCCAGGCACCCCTATGAGACACATTTTAGATTCAAAGATACAGTCTGAACTTTTTTTAATGGGAAAGAGTACCATGCAAACAGCATCTGTAATAGAGCTAGCGTGGGTATACTAATATGAGACTAAATAGATTTTAGTCTATTTCAGCAAAAGATGTTATTGAAGATAAAGATTGATACAAAAGTTCAGTGCACCTGGGTGGCTCAGTCTGTTAAGCATCTGCCTTCAGCTCAGGTCACGATCCCAGGATCCTGGGATTGAGCCCCGCATCGGGCTCCCTGCTCAGTGGGGAGTCTGCTGCTCCCCTCCCTCCTCTGCTTGTTCTCTCTCACTTACTCTCTTAAGTAAATAAATAAAGTCTTTTTTAAAATGGATATAAAAGTTCAATCCATTAGAAAGATTGAAATTACATACAATTATTATAATTGTATACAATTATTACATAATGTATATAATTATATACAATTATAAATATATATACACGTAATAATGAAGCACCAAAATACATGAAGCAAAAACTGACAGAATTAAAGGGAGAAATAGAAAATTCAACAACAGAGGCATCTGGGAGGCTCAGTAGGTTAAGCATCTCCCTTTGGCTCAGGTCATGGTCTCCAGGTCCTGGGATCGAGTCTTGCATAGGGCTTCCTGCTCAGCAGGGAGTTTGCTTCTCTCTTTCTTTCTCTCTTCCTCTTTCCCTCCTCACCGCTCATTTCTCTCTCTCTCTCTTGCAAATAAATAAATAATCTTAAGAAAAAAATAAAAAGGAAATTCACGGGATGATGGCCACTGGGGAAGGTATGTGTTGTAATGAGCACTGGGTATTACATAAGACTGATGAATCACTGACCTGCACCCCTGAAACAAATAATACATTATATGTTAATTAACTGAATTTAAATTTTAAAAAGAATTTTAAAAAAGAAAATTCAACAATAACTGAAGACTTCAATGCCAATACTTATTAATAACAGATAGAAAAATTTGGCAAAAGATCAACAAGAAAATAGAAGACCTGAACAACACTATAAACCAACTAGACCTAACAGACATCTGTAGAACACTCCACCCAACAATGGCAGAGTGCACATTCCACTCGTGTGCACATGGAACTTTCTAGAGTGAGGTCATAAAACAAATCTCAATAAATTTAGAACAACTGAAATCAAACAATACGTTCTCTGAACATAACATAATTAAATTAGAAATCAATAACAGAAAGAAACTTGGGGAATTCACAAAATGTAAATTAAATAACACATTCCTACATATTGGCGGACCTCATTCTATTGCACTCTGTAGATATTGCACTTTTTCTTTCTTTTTACAAATTGAAGGTTTGCGGCAACCCTGTATTGACCAAACATATCAGCATCATTTTCCCAACAGCATTTGTTCACATTGTTCCTCTGTGTCACATCTTGGTAAGTCTTAAGATACTTCAAAATTTTCATGATTATATTTGTTATGGTGATCTTGTGATCAGTGGTCTTTGATATTACTATTGTAGTTGTTTTTTTTTTTTTTTTTTTTAAAGATTTTATTTATTTATTTGACAGAGAGAGATCACAAGTAGGCAGAGAGGCAGGCAGAGAGAGAGGAGGAAGCAGGCTCCCTGTGGAGCAGAGAGCCCGATGCGGGGCTCGATCCCAGGACCCTGAGATCATGACCTGAGCCGAAGGCAGCGGCTTAATCCACTGAGCCACCCAGGCGCCCCACTATTGTAGTTGTTTTGAGATGTTGCAAACCATGCTCATGTAGGATGGTGAACTTAGTTGATAAGTATGTGTGTTCTGACTGCTCCACTGACCAACTGTTCCCCTATCTCTCTCCTTCTCCTATTGATAAGGATGCCAAGAAAATACAATTGAAGAAAAAAATAGTCTTTTCAATAAATGGTGCTGGGACAACTGAATATCCACATGCAAAAGAATGATGTTGGTTTCCTAGCTCACACCATGCTTAAAAATTAACTCAAGGGGCGCCTGGCTAGTTCAGTTAGATAAGCATCTGCCTTTGGCTCAGGTCCTGACCCCAGGTCCTGGGATCAAGCCCCACATCTGACTCCCTGCTCAGCGGGGAGTCTGCTTCTCCCTCACCCTCTGCTCCTCACCCTGCTCATACTCACTCTTTCTCACTCAAATAAATAAATAAACTCAAATGGATCATTAACTTGAATGTAAGTGCTAAGGAACACCTGGGTGGCTCAGTTGATTGAGCAGCTAACTCTTGATTTCGGCTCAGGTCATGATTTCAAGGTCCTGGGATTGAGCCCCACATCAGGCTCCCTGCTCAGCAGGGAGTCTGCTTGAGATTCTCTCTCTCTCTCTCTTCCTCTGCCCCTCCCTCCACTCTCACACACAATCTCTCTAAAATAAATAAAAAGAAACTTTTTTTAAAATGTAAGTGCTAAAACCATGAAACGCTTAGAAAAAAAACACAAGTAAATCTTCATGATCTTGGTTTGGGTGATTTCTTAGATATGAAACCAAAAGCATAAACAACAACGGGACTATATAAAGATTTAAAACTTTTGGACTGCAAATGTATCATTAACAGAGAAAAAAGACAAACCACAGAATAGTAGAAAACATTTGCAAATCGAATATCTAATAAAAGTCTACTATCTAGAATTGATAAAGAACTTTTACAACTCAATAAGAAGGCAACCCAATTTAAAAACGAGGCAAAGGATTTGAATTGATGTTCCTCTAAAAAAGATACAGAAATAGACAATAAGCACATGAAGATATGTTCAAATCATTCGTCATTAGGGAAATGCAAATCAAAACTGCAACAGATACTACTCCAAACCCAGTAGGATGGCTAAAAGAAAAAAGGAATGATAATGACAAGTGTTGGCAAGGATGTGGGAAAAAATGGAGCCATCATTCAATGCTGGTTGGAATGTAAAGTGGTGCAGTCATTTTGGAAAACAGCCCAGCAGTTCTTCAGATGTGCAATGTAGAGTTACCATACGATCCAGCAATTTTACTCCTAGGAATATATCCAGAAGAAATTAAAGCGTATCTACAGAAAAACTTGTACTCAAATCTTCATAGCAGAATTATTCGTAACAGCCAAAGCCAAAAACTGGAAATAACCCAAATGTCTGTGAACGGAGGACTAAAATGCGGTATGTCCATACAGTAGAATATTACTGGGCAACAAAAACAAATGAAGCACTGATACATGCTGTATTGTGAATGAGCCTCACAAACATGCTAAGTGAAGGTAACCAGACACACACACAAATATTAAGTTATTCCGTTGCATGATATGTTCACAAGAGGCAAATCAGAGACAGATAGTAAAAGAGTGGTTGCCTAAGCCTGAGGTTGGGGAAGAAGGAGAAGGGACGGCTAATAGGTACAAGGTTTCTTTTTGGTGCTGAAAGTGTTGTAAACATGGATTGCTGCTATAGTAGACTGCACAATTCTGTACTAAACACCAGGCAATGATACAGTTTAAATGGAGAATTTGATGATATGTGAATTTTATCTCAAAAAAATGTTTCAAAATACTATTTGAACCTGTTCTCTCGAATATGCAATATCCATTTCTGAACTGTGAGTGGGTACTTCCGTGCTCATGTACTACACATTCACAAAATTTTTTTTAAAAAGTAGTGTAGGGGCGCCTGGGTGGCTCAGTGGGTTAAAGCCTCTGCCTTCAGCTCAGGTCATGACCTCAGGGTCCTGGGATCAAGCCCCGCATCGGGCTCTCTGCTCAGTGGAGCCTGTTTCCTCCTCTCTCTCTCTATCTCTCTCTGCCTGCCTGCCTCTCTGCCTACTTGTGATCTCTGTCAAATAAATAAACAAAAATCTTAAAAAAAAATAAAAGTAAAGTAAAAAAATAAAAAGTAGTGTAAATATATTAAAAAGAAAAAACAAACCTTGGCTGATGAAACAGTTAATGATTTCAATGCCTTTCATTCCTGGGAGTGAAAACAGTAAGAGCATCATCACCCCCAGCAGCTACTGTATTCTCTGCTCTCCCTCTATGTGCCAGGCTCCCTCTTCACATAATCAACCTCCTACCAACCATGCAGGCAGGGCAGGGCCTCTTAGCATTTCCACTCTTACAAATGAGAAAAACTTAAGATGAAAGAAGCAAAGCAGCTAAAGGGCACTAGAAGGATGGGCAGTGAGTCTGGGAACTGACCAGGGCATTTATGACCCCCAAGCCCTGCTCTCATACCCTCAACCTCATAAAACTGGGGCCTCCTCAGAAACACACCGAGCCCAGTCCCCAGGAAACATGCCTCCTGGTTGGTTGGTAATTCTTAGGAGACTAAACGTGTTCCTAGTAATGTAGACGTTGAGTATGAACCCAAGGAAGAATTCTTGTGACGTGATTAGTTAGAAATTCAAAATCAGGGCACCTGGGTGGCTCAGTGGATTAAGCCGCTGCCTTCGGCTCAGGTCATGATCTCAGGGTCCTGGGATCGAGCCCCACATCGGGCTCTCTGCTCCGCAGGGAGCCTGCTTCCTCCTCTCTCTCTGCCTGCCTCTCTGCCTACTTGTGATCTCTCTCTCTGTCAAATAAATAAATAAAATTTAAAAGAAAAAAAAAAAAGAAATTCAAAATCATGTTCCTAGGGCAAATTTAGAGGCAAAAGCCTTCCACAAGTAGTAGGAAAACCTACAAAAAAGGGAGAAATTTGGAGGGCACCTGGGTGGATCAGTCGGTTAAGCGTCTGACTCTTGATCTCAGCTCAGGTCCTGATCTCAGGATGGTGAGTCTGATCTCCACACCCAGTGTGGAGCCTGTTTAATAAAGAAGAAGAAGAAGGGGGAGGGAGAGGGTGAGAAGAGGGAGAAGAAGAAGAAGGGGGGGAGAAGGAGAAGAAAAAGGAGCAGGAAGGGGAGGGGGAGGAAGAGGAGGAAAGGGCGAAGAGATCTGGAAGCAGTACCAGATCCGTAGCCAGCAGTGAAGACTGCCTACAACATAGTAGTTGGCCTGTTGCAGGTGCTCAATAAATATTTATTGAATGAATGGATGACTCCAAGCATTATAGTGCCCTGGAGTGGGTAGAGGTCTGATCCAAGGTGGAACTGGATTGCACTAGAAAAAAAATCTTCCAATTCCAAACATGCAAATCCTTAGTAAGGAAGAGGACAGTAGGGAAGAGGCCAGTAAGAGGTCACCCTCTTTCAGATTTGGGATTGAATCTCTGGAGGGGCATATAGGCAGGGTATACTAATATAAGGCACCATCTGGAACCAAGAGGCAAGGTAAGATGCCAGCCACAGCTGATTCCTCGCGCTGCAAATGGCCAGGCTAGGCAGGCCGTCTTCTGCTCAGCTGACTGAGAATCTCAGCAACGCAACCTGAAGAAGCTATAAATAAAGAAAAACGAATTCATCCCACGTACCGGAGAAGAAAAAGGAATTCCGTGTGGACGCCCACATTTCGGAGATGGCCCCGGCCAGAAACACAGACCGGAGCCTTCAGAGGAAACTCTTTCAAGTTCAGAAGCAGAGCCTCAGGGGCAAAGCCACTGTGTACCCCAGCGGGGTGCTGCTCTAGTATGTTGCTCTCAAAGGTTGGGCAAGTAGGTGTCCAGACACGACAAAGGGCCTGGTCGTTTGCCTGGACACGTGGCCAGGACACAGGAGCAGACAACAGCCTCCAACAGGCACTATGGATCCCTCCAATTCAAGAAGTGACAAGGGGACAGAAAAGTAATCTTGGGCCCCAAACTGTTGACTCTTGGAGGAGGGGGAGAAGAGGGAGAAATGTCTCCCTATATTGTTCTGTGAAAAAAGCTGGCTGCGAGACAATGTATTCAGTGTGATCCCATTTCTTTAAAAAAAAGTATGTGTCAGTACTTCGGCGGCCAGTGGAGAGAGTGGGCGGATCTAAGATGGGGTCTGAGGCGGATGGTGGAGGGGCCCTGAGTGCAGCCAAGGAAGGCACACGCGCCACCGCCAGTGCAGTGGGCATAGAGAGGGCAGGCCAGGTAGCCCTGGGGACCCCACAGGTTCCAGTGTCACGACAGAAGATGCCACATGGGTGGCCCTCTCCAGAATAAGCAGGTACCCCAAGCACCAGGGTCTGGCAGAGAAACAGTACCCAGCAGCTGGTGTCCGTGTGAGCCACTGCTCGGTTCGCCCTCGTCATGCCTCTCCCATCACCTGTGAAGACAGAGATTGCTGTCTGGTTCTTGAGCCCAAACGCTGAACTCCAAGGGCCAGTTAAATAGGAGTTCAATGTAGAAGAAGGAGGAGGAGGAGAAGGAGAAGGAGAAGAAGAGGAGGAGGAGGAGAGAAAGAGGAAGAAGAAGAAAAGGGGGAGGAGAGAAGAGGCAGGGGAAGAGGAAGGGGAAGTTCAACGTCTGCTGACTGCCCAAGATCCTGGCCAACTCAAGAGTTTCCATCCCATTCTGTCTTGGCCAGCTCCCTCTGGTAGTGAAGACCCAACAGAGTTCTGTGCCCCCATTTTTCATTAACCGTCAGCAGGGAAAAGGGGGCTAAGCCTAACTTCGTGTCCCTCTTCTAAGCAATGCACCCTCCCCCAGAGCACTGATTTCTGGAGTGGTTGCTACTTTATTATTGTAACCCAATATTTGGACCATAATGGCCCTTGGGCATTCAGGGTCTGCAAGTTTTGTTTGGTGATTAAATGTTTGTTAATACAGAAAATGCAGCTGAGCTACTATGAACAAAAAGTGTGTGTATGAGTACACAATAGATCCACAGATGTGCCTGCAGAAAGCTCTTAGAAATACGCAGAGAGAAGTAATGCTGCAAGGAAAGACAGGGAAAAATAGAAGTTTCATTCAGCGACTGGATTGTTTGAAAATTCACATGAATAATAAGCTTACAATTTATTTGCATAATTTAAAAAAAATTCCATCAGAGCCTGGCTGGCTCAGTCAGAAGAGTGTGCAACTCTGATCTTGGGGTCCTGAGTTTGAGCCCCATGTTGGGTGGAGAGGTGACTTAAATAAATAAAAACTTTGCTAAAAAATCCAGAAGAGTCTCATTGATATAGTTAAAACTCAAAAGTACCTGAATCTATCAGAGTCAGGCAAGTAATATGAAAAAAGGAAGCCAAGAAGAGAGCATGGGAACAAAGACAAAAAGACTAAGCCTGGATGGCATGAGAGCCCTGCTCAGGCAAGATCCTGGAGAAGCACACGAGGTATCAGGATCCAAAGAGGGGTGAGAGCCACCTCCAAGCAAGACTCCTTCCTGAAGTCATGACTAAGGGTCCATCACCCTTCATGGGGCCCCTGCTATGCCTTCCCTGCCGGGGATTCAGTAGCCCAGGGCCCCTCTGCAATCCAGTCTGGGATGAGACCCAGACTGGGATGCCCCAGTTGTGCTAAGTGACCATGCAGCTGGCACTGGGATCAGTGGTATCATGGTCAGCTGAGGGAGGCCACAGCGTGCAGGTTTTCTTGCTCCCACTCCCCAGTTCACCTCCAGTATCTCCCCCCTCCCTATGATTTCCCTCCCTTGGCAAATGTAGCCAGACCAATGGGGTCTCTGATCACCCATACCGAGCTCGGGTGCACCTACTGTCCTCATGGCCCTAGGAACCCCAGACCTGGGTCTAGGAAGAGGCTCCCTTCCAAAACAAAAGACTTTTTAAAGATCTTTTATGGACACCAAACAAAACCTTCAACATTCCTGTCTTCAAAAGAAGACTCTATGTCAGATTCATTCCATTGTGGTATGGGCTCAAGTTTTTCCGAGAAAAGAGGTCCTCTGAACCCAACACTGGGTACTCTTCCAGCCAAAGGGGAGATGAGAGGGGGCAGACGGTGGCACTGTGCGTAGGCAGGGGCTGGGGACACCATGTGGAGGTGTCCACTTGAAGGCTGACAATCTAAGCTATAGAGGAATCAGGGGGCTGTCGGCTCGCAGCCCCTGTCACGTGAGAGGGAAAAACCACGTGGCTCAGGGCTGAGTCCTGAGTCCTGGGGCCCCCCAGGCAGGCGGGGCTTGTGGTGCCCCAGAGAAGACCAACACATAAACAAGGGGGTGCTCCAGAAACCGAGAAGGGAGCTTCCAGAAGGGCAGTGTGATCAGAAGCCCACCAAAGGCTGTGTCGGCAGCTAAGACAGGAATGTGTCCACTGATTGGGGCCACTAGATTGTCCCTGGAGTCCCAGAAGGAATCAGGGTCTTGAAAGTGCATGTGCGTGTGGACAAGCAGCTATTATGGGGGGCTCAGGCCAACCCACTGCAAAACAGGAGGGCTGGGGGCTGCCCGAGTTTTGGTGCTCCTTTCTCTTAAGTGTGTGGCTTTAGCTGAGCCCTTCTGGCTCCCCTAGACTGCGGGGTCCAACTGGGTTGACACTCCCTTTCCTCTGTGAACTCAGAGTCCACACACCCTGATACCCAGCCGACTCATAAATGCTTGTTGAATGAACAAACACTGAATGAAAATAAACAGTGAACAAAAATGTGGGACAAAGAAAGGACACTCTTAAACAATGAGTCAGGTGGGACAAAGAAAGGACACTCTTAAACAATGAGTCTGTGCCTTGGAGGAAAGCCTGCCCTGGGAATGAAGCAGGGTCTTTGGAGAGGTGAGTTTGTTGGTGGTGGGTGCTGATGTGGCTGTTCGCCCCCTTTGTGTCTAAACCCACGCCAGTGGCATGGCAATGAGTAATACTCAGCATGCTTTCCTGGAATCACTTACACGGCAGTGGGTCTTGTTCCTAAAGGCTGTACGTTCCAGGATGGCCTAGAGCATGTTAGCTTGTTCGAGAAGGTACCCCAGCATCCATGACAGCTTGCAGAAGGGAAGACTGAGCCATCTCCATCTTCATTCCCAAGAACGAAGACCTCTGACCTATGGCCCAGAGGCCTCTGCGGCTTGGCCGGCGGTGAGCATACTACAAGGGTGGGTTGTTCTAAGGAGTCTCACTGCAGCCAAGGTTTTGTCCCCAAACCTCACCCAGTGGGGCCTGTACTCTTCTGGCCCTGGAGCCTTAATTACCAAGGTCACCCTAAGACTGTCCCCTGCTCCCTCCCCACCCAGCCCACTCTATCCAGGGACAGGGAGGGTGTCAAGCAGACCAGTCCTCACACCGGATGCCCAGTCTTTTGACTGAACACATGAGAGTTTCCTCATCCCAAAGTGGCAGGGGAGATCTACCAAGCAGAGGCCAGGGTTGGGAAGGTCCTGCTCCTCGTCCTGTTCCTGCCCTGCCTTGCTATGGGGTTCTTGGAAGAAACCTCTCTGGCCTCAGTCTTTCCATCCCTTACCAGTGATCCTGACCCTCTACTGGACAGAGCTACACAGAGGAAAATTCACTGTATAAGCAAAATCAATTACTACTAAGTATCATCATTATCTTTTCAAAAGCAATGCATGCCTTTATCTGAACGTCTTGTTTTTGTCCTGAGCTGCCCTTAGGGACTAGGGAAAATGAAGCTAAAGGAGGCTGAAGGAGGCCCATGTTCCCTGAAAACCTTGCCAGGAGGTTCAGCCTTGATTACTTCTGGGGTCACTGCCCCTCCACTTCGTAGGCCCAGGCATCCCAGAATAAGCGCTCATGAGGGAGTACAGGGAACACAAATCCTTTCCCAAAAGGCAAAGCTTCTAGTTTCTTCTTTCTCCATGCCTCTGAAAATGTGTTCTCAGCACCAGCAGGCAGCCCCACCAGGGCAGTAAGCCAGGGTCTTGATAACTGAAAGGGAGCAGTGTCTCCCCCCCACCCCAGAGCCCCCACCAGGCTTTCTGCCTTGAGGACAGGGAGGACCTTTTTGCTTCCACACTCTGCACTCAGGGGTGTGGAGGTTTTTACCATTTAGAAAAGAAGATGGTTGTGTGACGCCTGTCCCCAGAGTCCTAGATGGGTTTTGTAGGGCTCCCCACTCCTGACTGAGTGCCTGGGTGGGGACAGAGCAGAGGCTATGTGCCTGTGTTTTCACAGCTCAAGCAAGCCAAGGTGGACACTAGGGTAGCCTGGGGCGGGGGGGGGGGGAGGGGGGAGTGGCAGAGGACGGTGGGAGCAAGGACCCTTGGATGGGCTCCACACTAGACTCTGGTAAAGCTGGGGAGTTAGGTGAAAGGGTTAGGATTACTGGCAGACCTGGTATGTTGGGAGCTCCCAGGGCCAGCTGTCCTGCCCTGTCCACTCCCATTCTGCCCTGTTTTCATAATCTCACAGCTCCCCAGACCCTCCTAGTAGGAAACCCCTCTGTCCCTGGCCCGTCAGTGCTAAGCACTATCATTTGCAAAAATGCTTATAGTAGGGACACCTGGGTGGCTCAGTGGGTTAAAGCCTCTGCCTTTCACTCAGGTCATGATCCCGGGGTCCTGGGATCGAGCCCCGCATCGGGCTCTCTGCTTGGCGGGGAGCCTGCTTCCTCCTCTCTCTCTCTCTGCCTGCCTCTCTCGCTACTTGTGATCTCTATCTGTCAAATAAATAAATAAAATCTTTAAAAAAAAAAATGCTTATAGTACACAGGGAGAGCAGGGACAGATGCCTGGCTCCTGGGGCAGCCCTACTCCAGCCCATTGGCTTCTGAGCCAGCTCCACGTGCCACAGCCTGCCCCCAGGGTCCTGGGCCCAGAAAAATACACAGCCCAGAGGCACACTGGTGTCTCTGCCCCTGGGGCCCCTCGGCAGATTACCACTCCAGAGCAGCAGGCAAAGACCTGGAGCTCCCTCCCTCCTCCCCTCTTCCCAATCTCCCAAATCTACCAAGGGAACCCCCACTGTCCAAACTTCCTGGAGTTTCATGAACACCAATGATGGTTAAGAGACAAAATGGCACTCTTCCCATGGCAAAGCAGGTGTTTTCTGTGGCTCTGGTAGCCTGGGCTGAAACCCTGACTTGCAGTGGATTCTGAGAGCCCGTGGGATGGACCAGGCCTCTCAAGGGAACTCTCCAGCTTGAGGCCCAAATTCTGTATCTGTTTCAGCAGCTGTATGTGAAGACGAGTAAGAAGGACCACAGTGGGTCCTCAGAGCACCCCCTCCAGGCATCCCCCCATTACATCAGAGCTCCCAGAGGACAGGAACCAAACCCCTAATCAAGTCTAATTCAAATAGCTCTGTAGTAGGAAATAGGGCGATTATCTCCCCTCTCACCTTCAGATCCTCAGCCCTGGGTGGGAACCAGGCCACCGGCTGCTATTTAACTCCAGGCCTCAGGCTGAATGCTTTCATTCGATCAAGGGTTGTCGGATTCGCTGTACTTGACCCGCCCTCTTGGAACCCCCGTATTGCCTTAATTTCCTCCTCTGCCTTATCTCCTTCTCAGGGTACTTGTAGGAAGCAGGTGGCATTAATATTAATGCACGTGCAGGTGAGGTGCGACTTTACTTTTTCTAGCCCAGACTTGAATGCCTAGCTGCCTACCTAATGTTTCACTTGGGTGTCTCTAAAATAACAACTGGGCCAGGAACAAGCTACTCGTCTTAGGCCCCATGCCGGTGGCCCCCAGCAAGCACCACACGCTCAGGCCGGAACTCGGGGGTCCTCCTGACTCCTCTCTTCCTCTAACTCTTCAAAGGCAGCCATTGAGCCCTCCTCTGGCTCTACATTCAGCATATATTCAGAAGGTGAGCACTTTTTAGCACTTTCCCCCTCTCCCTACTCCCTGCCACTTGCTCTTCCTGGTCCAGTGACCAACATCTCGCTCCTGAACACGGTCCAAACCCTTCACCAGTACCCCGCCTCTGCCCTTGCCCCTCCAGCTTGGCAAAACACAGCACAATGTGCATCCCATAGGAAACTAACCCAGAGCTACCCTGGTAAAAATACAAAATACTCCATAGATACACTGGGAAACCATCCAATAGATACACTAGCCCACAGATACAATACAAAATGACATATATACCAGGTTCCTCAATGTGGGGTGATTTGTAATAATAAACTACGGTCAGCCCACATGACAGAGCGCTGTACAGATGCAAAAAAAGAATCAGGAGGATTTCTCCACCCCCCTACAGGGTGATCTTCAGGATATGTTATGTGAAAAAAAGCAAATTTCAGCACAGGGTTCAGAATTTGCTACTTTATATATATATGTATATATGAAAAAGAGAGAGGTAAATAAATATATATTGTCTTTATATTTTCAAGAAGAAACAATGGGGAAAAAGCCTGATAGAGGTGAATTCTTATCAGGGAAGGAAGAAAACAAGGTGAAGGAACAAAATAGAACGAGACTTCTCTCAATTCATCTTATTTGGAATCACACGAAAATTTTACATAATTTTAAGAAAATTAAATTAAAAAGATAGAAGTACGGTAGATGGCATTGTTGTGCACAATGGATTTCTGCCCTCTGCCACATGACCTTGCAGTTCCTCCCACAGAGGTTGGAGTCTATTTTTCCAGATGTGCCTATTTTTTATTTTCTAAAAATGGCCTCAACAAGATTTCCACAAGCTCTTATAGAATCTGGACATTCCCAACCAAGAGGTGGAGTCCTTGTCTCCTCCACTCAAAAGTGGGGAGGGCTTTAGAGCTACTTCACTGAATAGAAACGTGGCAAAAATAACAGCGGTCATAAAAGGCAGTATGGCCTCCAGCTGGCTTTCTCTGTCTCTTTCTCTGAGGATACCCTTGAAACCCAGAAACCATGTTGAGAGGAAGCTCAAGCTAGCCCATGTGGAGAAGCACTGAGGCTCCCAGCTCTTAGCATGAATCAACTGTAAGACAGGCGAGTGAAGAAGACCCGCCAGAGGATTGCCGTCCCCAGCCTTCGAGTCTTCCAGCTGAAGCTCCAGACACCGGAGAGCAGAAGTAAGCCATCCCACATGCCTGGCTTGAATTCCTGACCTACAGAATCTGTGAACCAAAGGGTGGTTGCTTGATGTCACTAAGTTTTAGGGTAATTTCTTATACAGTCAGAGTAACTGCTGCACCTTCTCTGAACCTTGGGCTTATATACGAATCCCTTTGACTGAAGTCATGTTAGGAGATGTGGATGAAGTGTGTGTGTGCGTGTGTGCGTGCGTACGTGTGTGGCGTATGCATGGTTAGGCATGCTCCCTGTGAGTCTGCTGTCACCACCAGAAGAACATGTCCTGGCTACCCTGCTGTCCGAGGAGGATGAGAGACGTGGAGAACAGACCTGGACTCAACTGGAGCCTGGAGCCAGGAGCCCGGGCCAGATCGGAGAATTCCAGCCAGTATGCCGATGTGTGAGTGAGAATAAAAAATTGCTATTTGAAGCCACTGAGTCTGGGCTGATTTACTCTGCAGCAGATTCTCCCAATAGAGAAAGTGATCAGGAAGCAATCCTTACGAACAACACGAACTGGAAAGAAAGAGTTTGATTGTATATCTTCTTCATGGCAGAACCTCACTGAGAAGAATCATTTCTTTTTTTTTTTAAACATTATTTAAAGATTTTATTATTTTTTTGAGAGAGAGAGAGAGCAAGAGCACGAGCAAGGGGAGGGGCAGAGGGAGATGGAGAAGCAGACTCTCCGCTGAGCCTGATGCAGGGCTCAATCCCAGAGCCCTGAGATCATGACCTGAGCTGAAGGCAGATGCTAACCAACAGAGCCACCCATGCACCCTGAGAAGAATCATTACTAATAACTTTAAAACACAGAACATGTGCCCCCCAACAGATGAATGGATAAAGAAAATTAGCTATATACATATATATACATGAGATACATATTATACACATATGTTTATATATTTATATGTGTATCTTCAGTGGAACACTACTCAGCCATCAAAAAGAATGAAATCTTGCCATTTGCAACAACATGGATGGATCTAGAGAGTATTATCCTAAGCGAAATAAGTCAGTCAGAGAAAGACAATTATCATATGATTTCACTCATATGCGGAATTTAAGAAACAAAACAGAGAATCATAGGGGAAGAGAGAAAAAAAAAACCAAGATGAAATCGGAGAGGAAGACAAAGCATAAGAGACCCTTAATCACAGGAAACAAACTGAGTATTGCTGGAGGGGAGGGGGGTGGGGAGATGGGGTAACTGGGTGATGGACATTAAGGGAGGGCATGTGATGGAGTGAGCACTGGGTATTATATAAGACTGATGAATCACTGACCTCTACCTCCAAAACTAATAATATATTATATGTTAATTAATTGAATTTAAATTAAAAAAAGAAAAAATAATAAAACATAGAACTTGAACCAGACATCCTGGAAAGAGATAAACTAAGGACAAAAGAAACCACAAGATCTTAAATTACATTCATTAGTACTATTGTTAGTAAAAATATCTACATTATTATTTTGAAATAATATATACACATATATATACACACACACACACATATAAAATTCTACATGTATGCAATGTTTGTTTGGATCCTGATTTGAACAAAACAACCTTAAAAAATCATTTTTGAGATAATCAAGTCAAACTGAACATGGGCTGGGTATTAAGTCACATTAAAAAATTATAGTTAACTTTTGTTAGTTGTGATAATGTCATTGGATTAAAATTAAAACAACTTTTAACTACTAGAGTTACATCCTAAACTATGGGCGAAATGATACATTTGGATTTTGACTGAAAATACTCCGGGCAAAAAAAAAAAAAGAATGTTGAAGGAATATAGATGAAACAAGATGGCAGAACACTGATCATTATTGAAGCTGGGTGATGGGTCCCCAGGAGGGGGTTCCTCATGCCATCTTTTCTCCTTTTATATGTGTTTCAGATTTTCATCTGCAGAGTGTTCACTGCTCCTGAGGACATCCTCCCTACGGAGTCTAAGGTCAGTGTATCCCAAAAACAGGCCAGAACGCCCTGGCCGACCAGGGAAGAACTGGCCTGCGAAGGAGTGTCCTCTGCAGTGCACAAAGGCTCCCACAGGTGCGAGGGCTGATTGCCTCTCCAATGCCAGCTGGCTCTACCTCCCTCTTCAGCGGAAACCCCCTCTGCCCAGAGCTGGCAAGGCTTTGGTCTCGAGGGCTCAACACGGACCATCAAAGTGAGATACAAGGGTCTGGGAAGTGGGCTCCCAGAGCCATAAAGAAGGGGAGAAGTTCTCCCAGCGTGATTTTGGAAACAAGTACACTATCTTAGGTATTATCCCTATGTCAGGAGACAGAGTCAGGATCCAAAGGGTCTCAGTAGGTTGGAAGGGATCTCCAGGTACAATGAAAGAAGACATGGCGGGGACCCGTGCAGGGCCTCACATTCACACTCGGATCACACAAGCCCAGGATGGAGGGAATCCAGCCTTCGTGCTAAGATGCTCAGCCGAGGCTGGACAAGTGTGGGGTGCAGGGCCAGAGGGAGGTGTAAGATGGGCTTCTCAGGCTGATGAGTGAAGGCCATTCATCCTCCAGATCATGTCACTCATAGTCCATGTGACATACTGAGCCCTGGATCCTGTTCTCTGAACCTCCCTGTCCTCAGGATATTGAGAGCCTTGGGCCAAACAGCTGAGGTTGCCAAGGGCCCCGAGTCACATCCCAGCCACAGGACGTGGAGAAGTCAAGTCTAGGGAAGAACCCCGTGGTTGAGGAGGTAAGAGCATCGTGAGCTCCTACTAAGCCTGTGAGCCAGAGGGCAGAGCCAGGCCAAGAGAGGAGGTGCAAGGAAGCCAATTTCAGACAAACAGAAAGAAAGAGCTTTCCAATGGTGGAGTCATCTGCTGGGGAGGGACCAAAGGCCACGGACCACTGGGTATTCACCCCAAGGCAGAGCTCCTCCTTCAGACAATACAGAAGCAGATGTTTTGGCATCTGTTAGGAGTTGGCTGAGATTCTCAAAATAAAAGGAGCACAGAGCAAACAGATCACCCACTGAAGCTAAACCATGCTCCTGAAGGAAGAGGCCTCACAGGCCAGACCCTGACATTGGTGACCTGTCCCGAGCCCTTAGTGCCCACAAGCTGCAGAAGAAACTGCAGAGAGCCCCACATCCATCTCCTCACTACAAGTGAAGGACTCTGCACAAGCACCCACCAGGAGGAGGCAGAGCAGGGGCCTGAGCATGTTGCAGGTGTAACAACGCTCGGTAGATAAGTGACCATGTCCAGCTGCAAAGAGGGAGCCCGAGACAGGCTCCGCAGGCACAAGTAGGAGCCCGGCCGGCTGGCCAGCCAACTAGGTAGAAGGACGCCAGCAGCTTTTCAAGAGCCCCCGCCTTGCTGGGAGCAACTGAGAGGCAAGGGGCCAGCCAGTCCCTCTTCCGGTTCTGGGCTTGATCGTGAGGTCATCTTATCCACTCTGAAAGACCTCTGGGGCTTGGAGGAAGAGCAGTCCTCTTCATTTAAAGCTCTTCTAATGAACCTAAAGTCTTCATGACATATCTATTTTCTCTCCTCAGTAGGGGCCGAGGAATAGCGGAAAGCATCACCCTTCCTTCTTACTCATCTAACCAAAAAAAAACTGTCAGAGATGGAGGGGACCTGGGAGACCATCTTAGTTAAAACTGTCCTTTTATAGATGGAAAGCAGTGAGGACCTACTACACATACAACCAGCTTGGGGCAATGTCAGGGTTGATTAAACCTGAGTTTCTGACCCCCACCCGGGAGGCTTCCAGTACTCTTCATTCCCCACCCCACCCTATGCTGTCCTCTGCTCAGATGTCCTACTTCCTGATCCTTTTCTCGTCCTCAAAGCCCTCCCCATCCTAGTGCTAAATTTTCCATCTTCTCGGAGCAGGAGGCAAGGAAGTGACGCGGTTCTCCAGCTGTGCTCAGTGTATGGCATTTCGGTTTGCTAAAGTCAGCTAGCTGGCTGTTCTTCTAAATCTCTCATATTAGGCCTTTGGAGTTCCTAACAGAATAAGTTAATGTTGTGAATGTGTTTTGTAAGCTGCAAAACACCATACAAATATATATTCTACTATCTCAGAGTATGAAATAAGACAACCCCTTTTAATCATGCTCTCACTTATCTTAACTCCGGGGGAAAAAAGCAGAAAAAGAAAAAGCAGGAGCAAACTCTCCTTTCAGGGAAGTTGAGGGTAAAAATCTTAAACAAGTGTCTCTTCCACTCCTACCAGACTGGGAGCTCCTTGAGGGCACAGCCCGTTTCGTGCTTCTTCCTTTGCTCCTTTTATCTCGCCCAGGGATAGGCATCTAGTAGGTGTTCAGCAGAGGGTTTCCTGAATGCATGGATAAAATTTCACTTTAAAATCCTCCTATTGGGGGTGCCTGGGTGGCTCAGTGGGTTAAGCCTCTGCCTTCCGCTTAGGTCATGATCTCAGGGTCCTGGGATCGAGCCCCACATCGGGCTCTCTGCTCAGCAGGAAACCTGCTTCCCCCCTCTCTTTGCCTGCCTCTCTGCCTAATTGTGATCTCTCTCTCTCTGTAAAATAAATAAATAAAATCTTTAAAAAAATAAAATAAAATCCTCCTATTGTGGGGCACCTGGGTGGCTCAGTCATTAAGCGCCTGCCTTCGGCTCCAGTCATAATCCCAGGATCCTGGGATTGAGCTCCACACCAGGCTCCCTACTAGGTGGGAGGCCTGCTTCTCCCTCTCCCACTCCCCTAGCTTGTGTTCCCTCTCTCACTGTACCTTTCTCTGTCAAATTTAAAAAAAAATCTTAAATAAATAAATAAATAAAATCCTTCTATTGCTAAGTAGAGCTTAATTGTAAAAATCCCTTACAACCACTCCTGTATACAAAAAGGGCAAGCGACCCTTATAATCTACCTGCATCCACAATACATGGAATATATAGATGTGACTCTCAGGAAATTTCCTTACCCCCTTTTCCTCCAAAGCTCCCAAATGCCTTACTGATTCTTCGAGCATCCTGGGAAGGGACAACTCTCTCCCCAAGGCAATGGTACTAGAGAGCAACTCTGGGTCTGGGGCAGTCCCAGACTGGATGACCCTTCCATGAGCTGCTGTTAAGGCCTTTTGATCTCCTCAGTGGTTGGGGCCAAGTCCCAGAAGCTAACACTTTTACTTCCGCTCAGGGAAAATCTTCATCTTGGGCCCTAATAGCAACCCCACCCAGTTCAGCGGCAGCCAGGCCAACCCAGAAGGTTCTGGATTTATCCCAGGGTGAGCTAGAGTTCCTTAGAGGCTCCCAATATACCTCCATGTGACATCTTGTTAGAAAGAAGTGGGGGTGGGGCACCTGGGTGGCTCAGTCATTAGGTATTTGCCTTCAGCTCAGGTCATGGTCCCAGGGTCTTGGGCTTGAGCCCCACAATGGGCTCCCTGCTCTGCGGGGGAGGCCTGCTTCTCCCACTTCCACTCCCCCTGCTTGTGTTCCTCCTCTCACTGTCTCTCTCTGTCAAATAAATAAAAATATTTTTTTAATCTTAAAAAAAATTAAGAAAGAAGTGGGTGTACCATGTAAGTGGTCTCTTCTAGAACAAGGCTCTCTTAAGAAGCCTAGATACCCATAAGAGCAAAGAACAGATGGAGAGATCAGAGCAGTGCTGTGACCAGCCTGGGACTGAAGGTACAGCACAGATGAGTCAGGGAGCACGCTTTCCGGTTCCATCCCACAGGCACAGCTGACCGGAACCTAATGTATAAGAGATGTGAGCTGCGGGAATGTCAGGGGGCAAAAGACACCCACCAGAGCCCCATCTGCAGGGAGGAACCGCAGGGACTGGGATAACAGAATTCCATCTCCCCTGCCCCAGGTCCAGAGGCCATGGTCCCAACTCACTCCCCGGCTATGACTAGCTTCCACCACCATGCTGGGGAATGGAGAAGGAGGGGACCCTCGAGGCAGGAAAGGAGTTTGAGTGAGTCTTACCAATGCAGCACCAATGCCAGCAGGACATGGCCCTGGCACCAACTGAGAGGCCCAGGAAGGAGACCCTGTGTGGCTAGATTGTCTACCAAGTCCCAGCTCATCAGAAGGGCCTCAAGTCCTAAAGCAACACTTGGCCCTTGCTATAGGCAGGCATGTCTCAGCCACCTTGTCACCATTGTAAACAATGAGTCCCTAGGTAGGAAGGATGAGGAAGACCCAGGCAGATGGGGCCCGCAAGAGTAGCCTGGCCCGACAGGGGGAGAGAGGAACAAGTATGCGTAAAAATACTGAGCAGAATGTCCACAGTGAAGTGGACATCCGGTGAAAGTGGCTAGAACTGTTGTGACGGCTTTGCCAACCTACCTCCCCAGTCAATCCCAACTCTCGCCCACGGGCCACAATCTCCAGGAACAGATTTCCCCTCAAGGAGCCCACAGGGTCTGTCTCTCCCCACTTTTATCACTAACACAAAGAAAGGGCAAGACCTCTGAGGAGAGAGTGGATTTACTGAAGCCCAAAACCTATCTCCTAGCACCTTCTACTCACATAAACAGGGAGGGTTTCCCAAAGCTGGGTGAAAAGGCATGACCCAAGGTCTCTGAAAGCTTTGTCCTCTTAAACCCAGAACCAAACCTACTCGGAGGAAGAACCTTAGAAAAAAAGAATAGAAGTGTCCCACTGCATCATTATTTGGCTTCCAAACTAGTCCAAAGTCTGGCTTTACTTTTAGTGAATTCCTAGCCCCTTCATGGCCAAAGCCCTTGAGAAACTCTTTTAAAATGCTAGAATTTTTTTAAGGTTTTTTATTTATTTGAGAGAGACAGAGAGATCACAAGTAGGCAGAGGGGGAGGGGGAAGCAGGCTCCCCGTTGAGCAGGGAGCCCGATGCGGGGCTCGATCCCAGGACCCTGAGACCATGACCCGAGCCAAAGGCAGAGGCTTTAACCCACTGAGCCGCCAGGGCGCCCCAAAACCTAGAATTTCTTGACCAAAAGAACGAAATTAGAATCTGAATGGCTTCTAGACACAAGTTCCAGCTTAAAGGAAAAATAAAGGAGAGAGCAACATCTTACATGACACCACAGAGACACAAACAGCATAATCCAGAATGTGAGAAACACAGGACAAATGACACAGTCCTCCAATCATATATTGCAAGGTGGAAAAAAAGGGGATGGAACCTAGAGATTTAAAGAAACTCAAGAAGTAAACCCAACAAATGCAATGTGTGGGCCCTGTTTAGATCACAATTCAAACAAATCGACTGTAAAAATAAATTCATAAGATAAACAGAAAACCTGAACCCTGGCTCATATTTGCTGAAATGAAGAAGGGATTGTTATCAGGATGTCTACCTGCTTGGCCAGCAGAGCATGCAACTTTTGGTCTTAGGGTTTGGAGTTCAAGCCCCACGTTGGGCATAGAGATTACTTTTTTAAAAATTAAAATTAAAAAAAAGAAGAAGAAGGATTTGTTAACCTGTTTGGGTGTGATCGTGTTGCTGTGGTAATGTTCATACAAAGTCCTTATGCCTTAGAAATGCACACTGAAATATGGATGATGAAATATGGGGATGTCTGCAAGTGGCCTCCATGGGAGAGGGCAGGCAAGGCAGACAGACAAACTTGTTCAGCAATGAGTTGGTGATAACTGCCTGGGCAATGGGAACATGGGACTTCAATGGCTTATTCTTTCAAATTCTATATAGATATGAAATTTTTCATAATAAAAAGTTTTTTAAAAAGAAGGAGAAGGAAGAGGAGAAGGAGAATGAGAACTTTCTTCCCCACCATCATCATAACTTTTTTTTTTTTTTTTGATTAGCAGCAATTTATCTTACCGATGCTGGGGAAAGCTCTATTTTCAAAGCTGCCCCTTTCTCCCCGGCAAAAGATGAGAAATGGCTGCCCCTTTGGGTGAAATTTTGACATCAGCACCATTCAGATGTTAGGTCACTTTAGTACAATCCCTGCGTCACGCCCTCCATGAGAATCCAGCTCCTGACGCCCAACAGGATCTCTGAATGATAAAATGCCATTATTTCTAAACCTGCCAATTATATCCTTTCATTTCATCCTTACACACGAGGCCCAGATTTTTCTAGAGCCTAACTGTTAGCTGATACAGTATAACAAGTCTGGCTAATTCCAAACCAGATATACTACACCTGCCAAACCCATTTATTATTTTTAAAATTTATTTATTTGACAGAATGAGAGAGAGAGAGAGAGAGAGAACACGAGCAGGGGCAGTGGGAGAAGGAGAATCAGGCCTCCCACTGAGCAGGGAGCCCAATGTGGGGCTCCATCACAGGACCCTGAGATTATGACCTGAGCAGAAGGCAGACCACTTAAAGACTGAGCCACCCAGATGCCCCAAATCCATTTATTTTTAGTTTTGTTTTCTTATTGGGATAGAATTAAGATAAACCCATTTTGAGAAAGGAACTCAGACGGTAACTTGCTGAGCAGCCTCAACCCACCTTCCAGCACATCACCAGGCTGTGTGTGCCCGCTGCCATTGGCTAAAGATGTCTCCATGGCAGACGAGCTGGAAGCGAGTGAGAGGCAACCTCGAGGTGATCAGGGATTCTGATGGGTCATGAGGAAAAGGCACCTCCCCTGGTCTGCCCCAGCTCTCCTCTTGGCCTGCACTTGGCCCCATTCTCTGCTTGCTGCCCTTGCCTATGTAGACCACATTCCTCATGCTATTTCTCCCTCTCCACCTCTTATATCCCTACCATTTTTCCAGCATGCCTTGTGTTTCTCCTTTGGAACCCTGGCTCTGCCTCTCCACTCTTCTCACTTGACAACCATTCCATAAGCACTGTCTAGCTGGCACGTCTCAGTCTGAGCTGCTCAGACACAGAGCTGCCCAGCCAAATTCCATGATTTGGCTCTTTGAGGGCTGTCTCACCAAGCAGACTATGAGGTACCAGAGGATAAGGGAGTACTGTCCACCCCTCCAGACCCTCCACAGAGCCCAGCACGGTGCTTGCTCTTGATACTGGTCAAAACACCTTGGCTAATTGACTGAAGACCAATTTGCAAATGTCAGAACCTGCCAAGTCCACAGGGCTGGTCTAGATTAGACAGGTTGTCACTGGTTTATGTGGCTTCCTTGTGCAATTTTTTTTAAAGGTGCTTTCTGGGCTACTGATAAAGTGTCGTCTTGAGCTGGTGATGTGTCATGGGTATGTATATAGGTTAAATCCCATCAACTTGAACACTTCACTGTACATCAGGCATAAAAATAAGTGAATGTGTGAATGAATGAATGAAAGGCCCCCTCTCCTCTAGGAACATGCAGCCCACACCAGGGCGTACAGCCATCTCTGATATGGCACTTCTTGAGAAAGGCACAATTTATAGAATAGTATGTACTACCCTGAGACCAGAAGCAGAGAGCCTTGCCTTGAGGGACTCTCCGATGCCCTAAGTGCCATATCATCCAAACGGGGTAAGAGGCAGCACCATGGGTGTGGTGGTGCCGCTGCTTCTGGGATTCAAGTCAGGCTCTTCAGTCATACATGGAGGAGCTGCCCCTTCACAGAACCAAGTGAGCTCATATGAGGATGAAAAGACAAATTCTGTGGTACCAAGGGGTAAGATGGCAACAGGAAAGAGCCAGGAATCGACTCCCCCAGAACCTCTGTTCCACTCCCCTCTGGGGTTAGTAAAATGATCTCACCCTTACCTGACCCTCCACCTACCCCAATGAGGCTTCCAACTGCCTCCAAGCTCGCAAGCCTGTTTGAAACTACACCGCTGCTCTTTCCCGAATGCCCAGAAGCACATGCCATGGGGCTTTTTCTCCATCAATGGGCCAATCTGTTCAGCAGCCTCTCTGAGCAGAACATGCTTAACTTGGCATCAGGTACCTGAGATGCTCTGGTGAGAAGCAGAAGCCATTCTAATGCTGAAGGAGAGATACACCATGGAGGTGCTGCTCCTGTGAGGGACTCTCAAGCTGAATATCAACTGAAGCAGCAAATCCCATCTCCTGAGGGCCCCCTAGTCCTGAGCTTGACAGCCACAGGACCTTAGTACCACCGGCCCATGGGTGAGCCTTGCTCACAGCAAGGAGCAACTTATGGGACTACTAACTCCAACAGGAACCCCATGGCTCCTCAACCCACAGTAGTTCATGGGTCTGCCCTGTGACAGAATGCATAGATGGGGGAGAAATGAAACCCTGCAAAGGAATATAAGTAGTAGACACCGGTCTCCTTCTTGCCCCTCTGAGCTGCCCAAATCTTTCCAGATTTTCATATGCTGGGCTCTGTTACATCAGATAAACTATAAGCAGAGCAGCCTGTTTGGTTACCAGAAGATAAATGTCAAATTCCCCATATAGAGAACTACCAATAACAGGGTGTTTTTCCATGAAGCTGTAGACGCTTTCCTTTGGAGAGAACGCTCTAAAGCCTGGGTGAGGCTCCCTCAAGCTAAAACTCAAACAGCAGCTCAACACGCAGCAAAATGGACAGTATTTGCAGTGCTAAGAACTGTATGCTAACCAACTGCATTATTGTAATAGCTAATGTAAAATGGGCAGAGTCTCCCTTTCGAGGGGGTGCTCACAGGCTGGCCTGTCTGCGTCCGGTTTCAGGCTATTAAGAGCCTTTGATTACTGTTACTTGTCTAAGAAATGACTTCTGAGAAAATAAACACATGAGAGGCACAGTTGGACAGCTGAAGAATAAAAAATCATGCTCCCGCACAATTTCTGTGTGGGAACACACAAGAGCTAAGGCAACATGATCAGCAGACTCACATGGAGCCAGAAGTGCCCCCTCCCCCAACCTCCCCGCCTGGGGTTTTGCTACTCCCTAGGCCCATTTAGTGTAAAGATAATGCCTTCCATTTTATCCTGTTGTCTCTTGGTAGCTTTCCTGAGTTTTCAGTCTACTAATCTATCATATATTGGCATTTCCTCCCACTGCATTCACAATCACTTCAGTGTTTTTGTCGGACCTCAGTTGGCATACATTTTAAGCAAGCTGGTTTCACAGTATTTGATCAGGTATGTTCTGTTAAGAGCATCCTATGTGGGTTTCAGTTTTTCCCTGGTTTGAGGTGGTAATTTAAATCATTAGGCAACGGGAACATATCTTGTGATAGATGCTTCAATAGCATTTGGCCTCATCCCGGAGTTTTTCACTAAACCTTGATGAAAGCACATGACCCTGTTCATATTTTGAGCCTAAATAAGTACTTTTTGGTGCTCAGTGGCATTTTCCCTTTCTCCAAAGATGATTATAGTCCCTAAATGCCTGAGGAAAGCGCATGACCAAGTTCATGGTTCAACTATTTCCATATCGCTCTGCTCCTCGCAGTGACACTTATCTTCCCTGACAGCCACTCCCATTGTGCTCTTTCCTTGGCCCAACACAATGGACACATGCAGACACACCAGCAGACCGGGAGGACGTTTTCCATCCCACTGCTCCCCAGTGCGGAGGGACTAGGCTGAGGTTACATAAGCCCCTCCTGAGCCCAGCGCTGGGGGTTTAGCAAATTTGGGGTTCGTGACGGAGTCACGGTCTGCAGGCCCTGACTGACCCTGCCTCTCACTCACCATCCTGCCTTACCAAGGCAGGGTGAGTTGAAAGAGGGCCGCTCGGAGACCACCCGGCTCCCGCCAGTCGGGCCCGGTTCAAAGTGTGGCCGGACGTCTGACCTCGCTGTCCAGACTACGTCGCGGGGTCGCGGGCCCCGGCCTCAGGCTGCAGCACCCCACCCCCCACCCCAGGTGCCGCGACGCGCGCTTACCTGCCGGGACCGGGACCAGGGCCAGGGCCCGAGCCGGGGCCGGGGCCGGGGCCTGGGCCGGGGCCGGAACCTGGGCCGGGTGGTCCCGCTGTAGCCCTCGCCGCGCCTACGGCGGGGAGCTGTCCGCCGCCGGCAGGTGCTGAAGGCGGCTTCCCTGCGCCGGGGCCCGGGCCAGGGCCGGCGCCTCCGGGCGGCAGTAGCCCGTCGCCAGAGCCGCCCTCCAGGCTGGCCTCGTTGCCCATGGCTGGCGGGCGGGCGGGGTCGGGGTCGTGCTGGCCCCGGGCCGGCGGCTCCCGGGCTGCTGCTCACAAGCTCGGCGCCGCCGCCGCCGCCATCTCCCAGCTCGGCTCGCGCCGCCGCTTGCCGCTGCGCATGCGCATGCGCGACTCGCGCGCGCCTTCCCTGCACACGCCCCCCCCCCCCTCCCCGGCGCGCGCGCGCGATTCAGCCAGACAGTGAAGACCCGTGTCCACAAGCCAGTGGCGGGGTCGCTGGGAAACAGCCGCCGGCGCCGACGCATGCGCCCTTCGAGGACGACGCCGCTAGCTTGTGCTACCTGGAGTCTAGTGAGAGTTGGCGGTAGCGTCCCACTGAACAAGGATTGGGGGGGGGGGTGCCGGCCACAACAAAGGACCCTGGGGGGTCGCGCCCTGTCCTGCCCTGATGTCAGTGGCGCTTCCTGTCCCGGGAAACTTCGGAGTAGGGCTTGTCGTTGGGGAAACCTCGGTGCCCCAGCCAGCAGGTTTCGTGGGGACAGGCCTCAGAGAGGGGCCACCAGGGTGGCCTCAAAGAATATTTAGGAGTTGGAAAAGCAAGTGAACGAGGCTCTTCAAAGGTGCAAGGTCATAGAGGGCCACAGACAGAGGATTCTCGGTGATGGGGCCAGTTTGTGAGGGTCTCGAAGGCCAGCTGGGGAGTGGAGAGTTTATCCAGATGGCCATTGGAACCATCTGGGATTCAAGCTGAGGGCCTGGTCCCACGGGACAGGAGTCTCAGGAAGTGTGTCTGGGAAAGGTGGAGGGTGTGTCAGGGCTGGCCTAAAGCCAGATGGAAGGCTGCCTCTGTAGGCCCTGAGACAGTGACCTTGAGGATGGGAAAGAGGAGTTGATATTTCTCAGAGCCCTGAGCTGTGACTCCCTGAGACTCCCTGAGACTCAGACTCCTGAGCTGTGAGCTGAGACTGTCTAGATGAGAGGCTGCAGGCTGCCTCTGCATTAACCTGAGAGCTCACCAAATTACTTTTCTGTTAGCTCACCTTTACAGACTTCAGTGTTTGCACACTACTCAGGATGCTCTGCCTCATGACTTCTTGTACAAACCTGTGCTTTCCTGAGGGCAAATATTTCCTAGAAGATAACAGACTATATTCTAATCTATTCCTGGCTTCATAAATCATGGCTGTGTAGAAGAACTTGAGTAGGGATGCCTGGGGGGCTCAGTTCAGCATCTGCCTTCGGCTCAGGTCATGATCCAGCGGTCCTGGGATCGAACCCTGCATCAGGCTTCCTGCCTGCTGTTCCCCCTGCTTGTATGTTTGCTCTCTCTCTCTTGCTCTTTCTTTTTTTTTTTTTTTTTTTTAAGATTTTATTTATTCATTTGACAGATAGAGATCACAAGTAGGGAGAGAGGCAGGCAGAGAGAGAGAGAGGAGGAAGCAGGCTCCCCGCCAAGCAGAGAGCCCGATGCGGGGCTCGATCCCAGGACCCTGGGATCATGACCTGAGCGAAAGGCAGAGGCTTTAACCCACTGAGCCACCCAGGCGCCCCTCTCTTGCTCTTTCTGACACTTTTTTAAAAAAGAAGAACTTGAGTAAACTTGGACCCCTTTACGAACCCATTTAATTCTCCTAATGGTGAAGAATATATCACATGGGATGTCAGCAGTTCTAACCTCACCTAGAATAACCACAAAACACCGATAGTTGGGCAGATGGGCAGACCTTGGCTGGACCTTCCCTATGCACTTTCTGCTCTTCCCAAGCTCTTGTGAAGGAGCTTCCATAGAGCCTAGACTCCCTGACTGCCTGGAACAATGACAGTCTCTCTGCCTGTGTTACCATGACCCTCACTGTGTTTCCTCCTGGTTGGATTCCTTTTTATGAGTTTCTGATGACTATGTGTACATATCTAGGCTCCACAACAATCTATGTCTCAGCTCCGCCACTTCCCAGGTGGGACTCCAGCCACTAACTTAGGCTTGTCAAGCCTCCATTTCCTAGCCTGCAAAGTTATGATAATGTTAGCCTCTCTAGGAGGAGTTGTGAGGGTGGAGTGGCTGATGTAGTTAAAACACAAAGTCAAGGGCCCCTGTGTGGCTCAGATGGTTAAGTGTCTAAGCATCTGCCTTGGGCTCAGGTCATGATGCCAGGGTCCTTGGATCAAGTCCTGCATCGGGCTCCCTGCTCACTGGGGAGCCTGCCTCTCTCTCTCTCTCCCTCTTTCTCTCTCTCAATCTGTCTCTCATAAATAAATAAATAAAATCTTTTTTTTTTAAAGATTTTATTTATTTATTTGACAGAGAGAGATCACAAGTAGGCAGAGAGGCAAGCAGAGAGAGTGAGAGGGAAGCAGGCTCCCTGCCGAGCAGAGAGCCCGATGCGGGACTCGATCCCAGGACCCTGAGATCATGACCTGAGCCGAAGGCAGTGGCCTAAACCACTGAGCCACCCAGGCGCCCAATAAATAAAATCTTTAAAAAAACAACAACACAAAGTCAAGTGGCTGGTATACTTATGACCAGCTTCATTATTAGATGTCTCCCTGGTGGGTGGTCTGGGATTTGAGGATTTTGTGCCACACTCTTTCTCCTGGGGAAGAACATGAACACAAGCACTGGGGGCAGGCAAATGACCTGACCTTGGCTCAACCCAGGCTCTTCAGGCTTCACAGACACCAGTTAGTGTGGTTTGGGCTACTTGGAAGCAGGGGAAAGAAGGATGTTTGTTTTCTATTTTTGTAGAAGCCAAAGGAGCTATGCCTTTCCACAGATTTAAATCAACATGCCCCTGGTTCCAATGGAGGTAATTAACCCTACCCAGCCAGCGGGCCTGGGGAGTTGCCCTCCTCAGAGTGGATTCCTGGCTGTTAGCAGACCTTCAGGATCTCTGCAGCCTTAGTGACAAATGACACAGTACAGTGGACCCAGGAGGACCTGGAAGTGCTGGTTAGTGGTGCCCCCACCTTCCTTTCAAACTCTCAGTTCCACTTCTCTGAAAAGCATACCCAGAAACATGTCTGTTCTATCCACATCCACACCTGGCATCCAGCCCAGGGACTCCTGCGGGCTGTGAGATGTTGCTGGCCTCTAATTGTCTGGATCTCTGATTTAATCTCCCATTTTTATTCAGTTTGGGGTTGTTTCCTTCCCCTTGACCTAGAGCAGGGGCTCCTCAACAGCAGGAATTTGTCTGACTGATCTTATCCCCTAGGCTGGCCTTCAGTGGGGAATCAGGGGCTAATGGTTGGGCTGGGTTCTCTATATGACCCTGAGCATTTCCTTCATCTGCACTTTCAAAGGATTCACCAGCCATCAAGCTTAAAAGCACCCCACAGGGATGTTTGGCTATAGCTATTGCATCACTGCCTTTGGGTTGTTGACTTAAGTAACCAGGAGGGTGCTAAGATTAGGTTCAGAATTTCTTTTCTTTTTTTAAAAGATTTTTATTTGTTTGACAGAGAGAGACGCATACACACAGGGAGAGAAAGAACACAAGCAGGGGGAGTGGGAGAGGGAGAAGCAGGCTTCCTCCTGAGCAGGAAGCCCCATGCAAGGCTTGAACCCATGACCCCAGGATCATGACCTGAGCCGCAGACAGATGCTTAACCGACTAAGCCACCCAGGTGCCCCAGGTCCAGACTTTATCCTGGTGGAGGAGTTGTAGACGAGCTGTCTGTGCTGACCCAGGAGAATTCACTAGGCTTAACTTCATGACAGTGAGCAAACAAATCTCTCAGTCCGCGCAAACCAGGTGTGTCGTATGTCTGATACCATTCCTTCTGGATCCAGCTGCTGTCCAGCCAGGAAGAGGATAGACCTGGAGACCCTGCAAGAATTTCCCAGCCCCCCTAACCCTTACTCGCTGAAGGTATCTTCTTCCCACTTCAGTGTGAGATGTGACACCTGGCAATCATTCTGGAGGACACCCAGATGGGACAACTATCAGTCTATGTGCCAAAACAAATGGATACATGTCCGCTTTCTTCTCCAGTCTGTGCTCTCAAACACTTGTGAAAGACTAGGGGGAAAATTGAAGAAGAAAAAAAAAAAAATCCATCCAGGTAGGAAAAAGCCCTGTCAGAGCCAGCCGCTACTGGGATTTATGGAAACACTTCATCACTGGAAGGCAAATCTTGGGAGAATGAAGAGGTGCCAGGCCCCAGCAGCTGCAGCCTGATGCCAAGTGGGCCAGAGACAAGGCAACATGCAGATGAGCCCCAGGAAGGGAGGAGTGGCAGAGTGCGGGCTATGAAGCTTTCCTGCTTCCCCACACCCTCCAGCTCCCCCTGGGAGCTCCTTTAGTTGACAGGATCCACAGAGAGGCTCAGGATCTGAAGAGGAAGATGCTGACGGGGGTGAGAAGAAAGGCGAGCTTTGTAGGCAAGAAGAGGAGGTAGAGAGTATGAAGGTGGAAGAGAATGAGGGAGGATGAGTGGGCACAGTTCTGGACCATGTGAGGCGATGGGCTTTGGTCGGTTCCAGAGAGGCTGGGAGAGCCGGCTCCTCATCTTCTTTCTGTTGTGCTGCTGCTGCTGCTGCTGAAGCCTGTCTCACCTCCCGGTGGGAAGCAACTCAGGAAAGCGGCTCCCTGCCCCCACTCCTTGGCCGGGAGAAACAGCACTGAAGAGGAAGGAAGGAAGCTCAAAGAAACGGAGGCTTTCCCCACTGGCTGAGGTTTGTCAGCACCACTCACTCCACGAGGAAGAAGGCAGCTTCCCAGGCAAGCCTCAGGCTGGTGTCAAGATACAAACAAGAGGTGCGTCTGGGTGGCTCAGTGGGTTAAGCCTCTGCCTTTGGCTCAGGTCATGATCTCAGGGTCCTGGGATTGAGTTCTGCATCGGGCTCTCTGCTCAGCGGGGAGCCTGCTCCCCCCTCTCTCTCTGCCTGCCTCTCTGCCTACTTGTGATCTCTGTCTGTCAAATAAATAAATAAATAATCTTAAAAAGAAAATAAAAAAGAGGGGCACCTGGGTGGCTCAGTGGGTTAAAGCCCCTGCCTTCAGCTCAGGTCATGATCCCAGGGTCCTGGGATCGAGCCCCACATTGGGTTCTCTGCTTCGCAGGGAGCCTCCTTCCTCCTCTGTCTATCTCTCTCTGCCTGCCTCTCTGTCTACTTGTGATCTCTGTCAAATAAATAAATAAAATCTTCAAAAAAAAAAAAAAAAGATACAAACAAGAGATCTGCTCTTTGTCCTGCTCAGCAGCCTACCTGGGGTTGGTCTGGACAACCCTATTTGTGTCCTCGGGTCTCTAGCTGACCCAAGGCCCTCCATAGAGTAGGAAAGAGGAATGAAGCTGGAAGGTACAGAATTTGCTTAAGGGGCGCCTGGGTGGCTCAATTGGTTAAGCGACTGCCTTCAGCTCAGGTCATGATCCTGGTAGTCCCAGGATGGAGTCCTGCACCGGACACCCTGCTGAGCAGGGAGCCTGCTTCTCCCCCTGACTCTCACCCTGCTCATGTTCTCTCCTTCTCTCTCAAATAAATAAATAACTAAATAAATAACATTTTATTTATTTGAGAGAGAGGGAGAGCAGAGTAAGAGAGAGAGAGAGAGAGAGAGAGAGTACGCACAGAGAGGGAGAAGTAGACTCCCGCTGAATGGAGAGTCCGACTCGGGACTCAATCCCAGGATCCTGAGATCATGACCTGAGCTGAAGGCAAACGCTTAACAATTGAGCCACCCAGGCGCCCCTAGATAAATAAAATCTTTTTAAAAAATTATTTTTTAATTTTAATTTTTAATTTAATTTTTAATTTTAATTGATGCATTGTCTCTATAATCCCTTTTCTGTTGTAACGTGTAAATCTTTATTTGCATTATGTGGAAAAAAAAAAAGCCAGTACAAAAATCGTCAGAAATGTTTACCACCAGCCTAACCCCATCACCAAGGCGTGACACCCAGAAAAGCTAATTAGGCCCCACTGCTATTAGAGTTATGCGCTTCCAAAGGCTTGTTATGACAAGAAAAAATAACGAAGACACAGTTTCTCCAAGTGTAAGCATCCAAGTCAAAACATGCTGCTTTTCCTGCCCCTCTGCACTCCCCAGACAGCCTCCTGCTGGATTTGCCTGTGTCATTAATGCATGCATGTTCTTGTCCCTCAGCCAGTGCACACCCAACTCCTCCTCCGTGCCAGGCCCGAGAAGACTACAGGACCTGGCCTCAAGGCACTCAGCTGGTAGGAGAAAGACAGGCACACAAATAATTTCCCATAAACTATAAAAATGCTGCCTTGATCCCTATTGCAATCCTGCCCACCAGTTCTTCTGGAGCTGCCTTCACCTACCTCTGTCCCATGGACAGGAAGGTGGGTGCAGGGGTGGGGAACAGGCCCAGGTGGAAAGTCAGCCGTGTATGTCCTCTCCTAACCAGCCCACATGCCCTACCACAGGCAACCAAGGTTCCGACATGACTCGGACCGGGTGGGGGAATGCAGTTTGCTCGGCGCCTCCGTGAGACTCAGTTCCACATTTCTTTGGGGGAGTCTCTTGGACGGTGCCCTACCTTGGACCCCTCCCCCCGACCGCTGCCATGGCTTTATGGCAGCAAACCCAAGCACATTTCTGAGAATGACTCCTTACCACCAGACTTCAGCCCGTGGGACATAGCCACTCTCTCCACTGAGTTTCGTCTTTGTCCCAATCAGAGTGGATTGTGATAGTGCCTATTATCCTTGTCATCTTTACTGAGTGCTCAGGAAGCCTCCAGGAACCCCTGGAAGAGTTCCTGCCTTCCAACAAAGATGGACAGAATGGGGCAGGATGTCTGATGGTGAAGCAAAAGCCTTGTGGCAAGGAGAAAGGTCCATAGCCCCTTAGGCCACAGCTAGGTGGGATGAGTTCAATTCAGTTGAATTTCAGTGTCCCAAATTTGGTACTTCCGAGCCCTAGGACAAGGATAGGACCATGCAAGGCCCCAAGGACACAGCAGAAACCAAAAGTGTCGAGCCTCTCTACCCTCCCTGGGCTTGCAGTCTCCAAGTCTGACCTGTGTCTGGCTGCTCCTCAAACCAGACCCTGAACCGGGGTGGGGGGGGGGGGGTATGACAGCTGGTCCGCAGTGTAGGACCACTGTCCTTCCCTAGAGCAGGTGACATTCCCAGTCAGCTTCCCCAGACTCGCCCAGCTTCTGGGTTGTGCAGCAGCAGGTATCAGGCGGGCAGCAACATCTTGGTTCCCCCTGCTAGTTATTATTAACTCCTTCAGCGGGGAGGCCTGGCATGGCTATGGTCTTTCGGACAGTTGACTGAGCAGACTGAGGAATTCCTAGTAACCCTGGACAAGGAACATCCGCCATTTTCCACCAAAAAGGGGGAGTCTCCCCCACCTCCTATCTTTGCTGACTCCAACTAAGCCCACCCCCATCCCCTGATCTGCTCCAGGGATCTTCTTGGGGCTCCCCCAGTGACTCTTCCCTCTCCCATACCTGCCTGGCCCAGGGCTTCTCTGAGGAGGCTGGGGGTCCAGGAGGAAGCTGATGTGCCACTTGGAAGCCAAGGCAGGGCTTGAGGGGCACAGGGGTTGCTGAGTCAGAGGATTGGGGTCACAGTGGAAGCCTCCTCCGCCTCTCATTTGCACTCTAATCACTGGAAGACAGAGCTGCCCAGCTCTCAGGCCCCCTACAGGGATATACCACAAGCTCTTCAAACAAGAGCAGGACCCATCCCCCTCAGCACCCTCCAAGCTCCTTGTGCCCAGAGGGCGAGCTCATCCTGCACAAAGCTGGTCCTCCCTGAGGCACACCCAGAACGAAGCTGCTGCCACCTCCCACCAGGACCTCCCCACTCCAGCCATCACTAGCCAGTGTCTTTCTTCACCTTTCTCTCCCAAGACCTTTTCCAACAGAGGTGTTGAAGGAAGTAGGCAGTGAAGTGAGGAGTGATCCCTGACAAAGGAGCTGTCTGACCTAGCTCCCAGCCATTTCCACAGGTCCCAAACCAGGGCTCTGCCCTCTACAGCCTGGGGCTGTGACACCATGAAGAAAGAAGGCAACAGAACACAGCACTGTACCTAGGAGCCTTGGCCGGCTGCCAACTGGATGTTTCCAGCTGCCCCAGTGTGTGCCCAGGGCTGTGGAGGCAGCTTTGGGCAAGGTGTTCCCTGGGGCTTCAGGGTGCCTCTACTCCAGGGTCAGTCCGGAGAAAGTCAATCATCTCCAGCCACATCCCTGTCTGCTTCTAACGCCAAGTGTCCCCCCAGGGGCACAGACTAGCGGGACCCCCAACCATGCCACTGGAGGGCCCTACTTCCACTTAGGAGCCTTTCAGACCGCACAATACTTTAGGCTGTGTGCTGAGGAGCTCTGAGGCCGGAGGAAGGGGAGACTCGGGGAGCATCCTTGGAGCGAGGAACGCTACTGCATGCAGGCGCCGTACACAAAAGCTAAGGCAAGCTAGTGCGCAAAGGAAGCATCCTTTTTGGTTCCCGCCTGAGTACTTCGGCATTCGAGGTTCCCCCGCGGGGTCCAGGAGCTGAGGCCCTTGGGAAATCCGAGCCCCAAATTTGTACCTCCTGTTCCCTGCGAGCTTCCCTTTCGGAAGGAGCACGGCCCCAACGAAGGACAGGCCCCGAACCCCAGCTACACTCGTCGCGGTGACTTCGGGGACTATGCGAAAAAAAAGAGGCCCGGCGGCACTCCAAGTCCAGCCGCTTCCCCTGTGGCCTCGGCCCTGCGCTCAGCTCCGCTCAGTCCTGCCTTCCCGCAGGCCTCAGTCCACTCGGGGGCCGCCTCAGCCGCGCTCTAGGCCGGGGTCCACTGTGGGCTCCCAGGAGTCCTGAGCCCCGCCCACAGGGGGGCCTCGCCCGCCTCTCGCTCTCCCCCACGCCCTCCTCGGCCAGCCCACCGCTGCCTTACCCGGCCTCTGGCGCCACCTAGTGGGAGCCCGCGGACACTGTCCGCCTCTCGGGCCCAGAGCGGCTGACAAGCCACTCTGCCGGGCTCACCTGGGGGACACCTGGAAGCAACAACTAAGATTGAGAACTACCCCCATCACCGACCTGAACCCACCTAGGGGCACCTTCCTGGACACACGGAACCTTCCACAAGCTTCGCTCCATCCCAGCTGAGACTTCAGGGTCACCTTTACCAAAGCCGGGGGCAAGAGAGCTAGTGAGGGCCCCAGAGGCCAGTGTTCATGCTGCCCTCACCACAGGCTGCTCCTACACGGGCCCACCCCACCCCAGGAAGATGGTAACCCTCACTTTAAGTCTCTTGCCCTATCTTCTCTGGGTCTTCTATCGCAGTGGTGTGGGAGGAGACTTCAGATAATTCTTTGCTGCTCTACATGAACAAAATCTGACAAGCAGGAAAAAAACCTGAAGTGTTGAGAACTGAAGCTGCCTTGCACTAGCCACATGACCTGGTTGCTTCTCTCGGCCTCAATCACCTTGCCTTAGGATGATGATCAAGAAGGTAAGCAAAGCAAGAAAAAGTTGTCATTAGTCAATTGGGGTTTTGTTTTTTTTTTTTTTTTTTTTAGATTTTATTTATTTGACAGAGAGAGAGACAGCGAGAGAGGTAACACAAGCAGGGGGCATGGCAGAGAGAGAAGCAGGCTTCCTGGTGAACAGGGAGCCCAATGCAGGACTCCATCCCAGGACCCTGGGACCGTGACCTGAGCTGAAGGCAGACGCTTAATGACTAAGTCACCCAGGCACCCCACAAATTGGTATTTTTAAAAATATTTTCTTTATTTATTTGAGAGCAAGAGCACGAGCAGGAGTAGAGGCACAGGGAGAGGGAGAAGCAGACTCCCTGCTAAGCAGGGAGTCCAACGCAGGACTCAATTCCAAAACCCTAAGATCATGGGCTAAGCCCAAGGCAGATACTTAACCGACTGAGCTGCCCAGCTATCCCAATTGGTTATTTTTTTTTTTAAGTATTTATTTATTTATTTATTTATTTATGAATGAGAGAGACAGAGAGAGAGGTGGGAGGGAGAGAGAGAATTTCCCTCGGACCCTGCACTGAGCATGGAGGCTGACGTGGGGCTCCAACTTATGACACCGAGAGCATGACTAGACCAGCGCTGAAACCAAGAGTTGGAAGTTCGACCAACTGAGCTGCCCAGGCAGCCCAGCCGATTGTTATTTTTAAGATACAGTAAACTTTAGAAAGGAGTGAAGCTCACCCTCAAAAGGCTGACACTGGGGTGGGGTCTTCCATGCTTTAGAGGACCTAGGGAAGGGCCTCTCCCAGGAGCTTGCTCAGCCCGGGCACCAGCGGAGCCCAGGCTGGGAGCTGCAGCAGGATGAGTCACGAGGAGCCTTCCCACCAAACGAGCTCCTAGAGACCCCAATATTTCCCAGCCAACAGCTTCGGTCCAGGCCGAGCCTTAGGATCTTGGCCCAGTGAGGTGCTCTCACAAGAGGAGAGAATGCAGGTTCTTCAAGCGTCGTTCAGATTCTGTCCCTTTTTCTCGCAGATGTGTTTGAAGTTGACCCTTTATCCCAGCTCCCAGGGTGTCTTAGAACCCCTCGGAGACCAGTCTTATCCCCCACCTTAAAGACAAGGAAGCCAGGCCAGAGGGATCCTAGCAACTTGCTCCGGGTCAGAGGTAGAGAGGAAGGGATACCTGTGGGTCTGTCCCTTTCCTCCATCACCCTCTCCAGCTCAGACCTGAGTACAGTCCCACTCCTACCAGAAAGTTACAGACTTTGCAGGAGTGCTGGGGAGCAGGGGTCTGCCAGTCTAAACATCGGATATTCCCAAAGAAGAGCGGGGCAATGCAGAGGCCAGAGGCCCTTGTGGTTTCTCTCCTTCCTGACCCTGCTGACCTTACTATTCTCTGCCAAAGCCAGGAATCCCTTTGCTTGAGCTCAGAATACTGGGTCCACTCACAGCCCAGTGGTTTCAGGTTAAACATTAAGCAGAACTTCCTGAGGCCAAGAGAGCAAGAGCAGGGTGACTTCCTGGGCCCCTGCTGCTAGGCCAAGGTGGTGAAGCACATGTCCCTGAATTGGGGACAGCCCTTCCCGGCACTTATCAGCAAGGTACTCAACAAGTAGTCGTGGGAACTCAGCTCCACCTACAATAGGAGACAGATCTCAGCTCTAGGTCTTAAAGGTGATGGGCAGAGAAGCAGCTTGGGGGATACAGGTGGAGACGGCGAGGACCCTGTGGGGCTGGGAGCAAGCCCAGAAGTACCAGTTGTTCTGTGACCAATGGCTCCTGATAACTGCCACTGGACACAGCTGCTGTGTCCTCTGCCTCCCACACCCTGGGCCATGTCCCAGGACAACCCTGCCTCTTCCCGGGCACTGAGTCATGCTACCCAGCTGGCCTGTCCATCCCAGGAAGGGCACTTAGGGGCAGGCCCCCAGAATCCATAGGCCCAACCAGGGCAGAACAGAAATCATTCTCTCTTCTCCCCACTAAAAGGCCAAGGCCAAACCTGTCTTCTTGAGACTCCCTGGGAGACTGGCCAGACCAGAGACCTCAAGACAGTAGGGGCAGGAGCTGGAGTGGAACTGCAGAGGTGTAGTTCCACTACCACCCTGGGGCAGACAAGCCGATGGCAGGCAGGACCTTTCCCACGGTCGTCCCACATGAGGAAATTGAAGCTCAAAATTTCTCTGCTGGTTCAGGCGGAAAGAAGAATGGCTAGGGAGAGCTGTGTGTCGGCAGTTTCTGGGGCCCATGCCCACCCCTTTAGCATAAAAGTGCTAAGGCACGGAGGCTATCGGGTCGGCTGCACAAAGGCCACCTCCAAGTCCTCTGAATGGGCCTGGCTGGGTCCCCTCCTCCCTCCATCACATGGACACCAGACCTGTAGCCATTCATATCCTAGAACATTGCAGGGGCCAGGGAAATAGATGCTTGGAGGCAATGGCATTGTAATAAAGACACTGCTTTTATTTAGTTTGATATGTTTCTATACAGAATGCAGAAAACACATCTTAAAATCATATAGAAGGAAATAAAAACATGTCAGTGGTTGGTGAACACTCAAATGTGAGATTGGCTCTGTCTCACAGAGTCCAACGGCCATGGCCAGCCCGGCGCTCAGGAGAGGAGGCTGCCTGCAAGGGCATTGTTGCTGTTGTTATTCTGTTCACTGCCCCATCGCCTCCAGTTGCTATGGCAACGGGCCATTCCCGGCCAGCCATGTCTCTGCGTGGCAGTGCCCGATGGTGGGGTTGCTAGGGGCAACGGAGCTGTTTGGAAGGCCTTTCAAAGCCCTCACCTGGAACACTATGAATTGTTTATTTTTTGATGAGGTCATCAAAAATAATCTCACCAGGTCAGGCCCCACTTGTGCTCCTGACTCTAGGGCAATGGGGAAACTCTGGCTTGGATCAGGGCTGGGAGGCATGAGACCCAGTCACCAGAGGTCCACTGAGCCCTCATCCACAGGCTCCCCTGCTACAGGGACACTGCTCGCTTGAGTACCAAGGGCTGGGCAGGGGAGAGAGGCTGGGCCCTGTGGGAAAAGACGCAGGGGGAATGCCCTCCTGAGAAGGGCAGGCTGGAGACCCCCTCCTCTCTGACCAGCCCTCCCCCCCTGAGGCAGCACACACAAATCCTCTGCGAAACAGTCAATATGGCTTAGAAGTGGCTGCTCGGTGTGCAAAGGGAGCCTGGGTCCACCCACCGGCCCTTGATCACGGAAGGGATACATTATTGCAAAAGGCATTCCTCCCTAAAAGGTACCCAAAATAACTCTTAGACATCAAGAAAAGTCATGCTCAAAATGGTTTCTTCCAAAGGAGGAGAATCAAAGCAGAGTGGGCACCCCTGAGTCACGGGACAGAGATGCAGATGGACGGACGGACGTTCTGCTAAAAAAGGCAAAAGAAGCTCAGTGTAATTTGAGAATTTAAACCATTATGAAAAGGGGGGAAAAATCAAAATGAGCAAAGCCATCAGTTCCATGGAATCAACACTAAGAGCTTGTACAAACTGCTGTAAGCATCACCATTTTTAATCTTTTTTTTTTAATAAAACAATTTGAGGCTGTATAAAAACTTTAGTAAAAAATTAGCTTTGAGAGCCCACAGATTTCGACTATGAACTATTGCTGGCACTCCTCCCCCGCCACCAGACCTTTCCCAGCCCAAGGCCCGGGGCTGCAGTGCCAGAGAAGAGGGGTAGGGTGGGTCAGGGTGGGGCTGTGGACTGTTGGGGCAAAGCGGCCAAGGTCAAGTGAGGAAAGAGCATCACATGACATAAAAATATTGCATCTTCACCAAAATGTCCCCCACTGAGTGTTTCAAAAACCATGATATTCCTTTCAGGAGGGGGGAAAAAACACACAGAAGAAGGGTAAAAGAAAGTATGTTGATGTGGTCGAGTCCCTCGACCCCCCCAAGCCACCCCCACGAGCAGCCGGCCCACCCTGGAGCACCTAGGTTGGGGGCCACAGCCACCACTGCCTCTTGGAGTCCCTTTTCCATGGAAATGAAGACCCCTTGGTGGTGGGCCACTAGCGTGCATGGGGTGGGGGTGTGGATGTCCACGGCCAAGAGGCCCCTCCAGCTTCCGGCCTCTGGCAAGAGCGGGAGAGCAAGCCCAGCACCAGGACCCCGGCCCCAGAGCCACGGCCGGGAGGCCCCCAGGCAGGCTCTGCGGTATCAGAGCAACCAAGTTTACATAGTGTGAAAAAATAGGATTCCTTTGATAAAAAATACTGTCCCTTGGTCTTCTCTAAGTTTGAAACACCCTGGGAACTTATTTTTAGCAAAGCAATTTCCCATACCCACCCAAAAATTATACATATAAGTTTAGGTAAACAGCAGATTAAATGTAAAAACTTAACCTTAACTTCTGAAAGTCCTTTGACTTTAATCTTTAGCTACTGTTTTCCATGTTACATCCTGCAGCTAGACACACGTGAATAGAAAAAACAGTACAGTTAGTGTTAAAGGCAAAACGCAGAGAGCCGGGAGGCCGCCCAGCACTGCCCGCGAGTTCATTCACGGCCCCTCGCTCCCTCCATCTACCTCTACTCCAAACAGTGCTTTCAGAGCCAGCCATCAAAACCGCAGCAAAGAATTTTCTATGAACAAACAAAAAAGCTGTTAGGCAAAAAATAAAAGTAAAAATGTCCCCAAAGTCTCTCCAGCTGCTTTGGGGTTTGGAGGACCAGAGAGGGCGGGCTTGGCCAGGCCTCGCGCGTGTCAGTGTGTGCTAGGTCAGGTGTCGGCTCCCAGTGGGCGATGGTCTGCAGGCCACCGGTCTCCACAGACAACACCGTGTTGTCTCCAGGGCCCTGCCCTACCCCTGCCTCCACCCAGGCGCTTGTGGGTTAAGGGGGCACGTAGGGAGGGGGCGACCGGTATGGGGTCATGTTCTTGGGACGGGAGCCCTTGCCCTCCATGGGGGCTGTGAAGGGTGGGGGGGGCTGGTAGGGAGGCGCGTTGGGATCCTCATCCCGCAGGGGCGTGTACTCTCCCACGGTGTCCTGGTTCAGAGGAGTGGTCTCGGGCACGCTCTGGTTGGGGTACTCAGGAGGGGGGAGAGGGGCTTTCTCCTCCTGCAGGATAAGTGGCATGCTGGAGGAGGGTGGGGGCTTGGAGTCATCCAGCTCGTCTGCAAAGATGATAGGCACCCCCTTCTTGATGAAGGTGGCCTGGTCCTCGAGGGTGAGCTTGCCCTTCCGCTTCTTGCGGTAGCAGATCATGGCAATGATGCCGGCGATGAGCAGGATGGCTGCGACCACGACGGCCGGGATGACCGTGTGCAGGTAGACATCATCCTCACTGCTCTTCTCGGGGTCCCTGTCTGGCACCTCTGTGGGCGGCGCCTCTGAGGGCACTCTCTTGGGCGGCGCCATGGGGATAAACTGCAGATGCCGGCAGCTGCCAGCACCAGTCACCGAGATGCTCATGGCCTTAAAGTCAGGCTCCAGGGCATTGGAGAAGGCAGCTCGCGGCTTCCCGTCATCCTCCGCGATCCTCCGGCTCAGCCCCGTGATCTGCTCCTTGGGGCAGGGCTCCAGGGGCAGAGTGTTGTTCGTCCACTCCACCACGATGGAGCCCCGGGTGATGTTCTGCAGGGTGATGGTACTACAGTTGCGGTCCCCAAAGGCAAAGGCCAGCTTCTTCACCAGGGCGATCTTCTTGTGGATGTCGTTAACCACGGGGGCTGGGTCACCCACAAACTTGGCCTTGAACCGCGCGGGAGCCTTGTCCCCTTGAGGGCGCTTGTGGACGTGGATCTCGAAGGCATCCACAGCAGACAGGCCCCCCTTGTCCGTGGCGTGCATGAAATACTCGTGCTTGCCCACGTGGCTGCTGTCGGGCAGGCCGTACATGAGCTGGCTGTTGCTGTTGAACTGCACCCAAGACTTCTCGCCTACCAGCTGCTGCTCCCGAAGCTTCAGGGTCAGCTTCAGCTTGTCGGTGGTGGTGTCCTCGTTGTCATAGAAGGTGTCTGACGGGATCTTCACCTCGAAGTAGGTGCCCACCCAGGCATCCACCCTGTCGATGTGGTTCTTCAGCTCTGGCCGCTGGTTGGGTTCTCCTCCACGGGGAACCCCACTGGTGGTGGTACGGATGCGAGTAGGCGGGGAAGCGGTTTCCAGTCTGGTGATGGGAGCTTTGGTGGTGACCCGCGGCACCGGTCGGGGTGTCCGTGGCTTTTTAGTTGGCCTTCGAGTTGTGGTGGAGGAGTCAGTAGAAGGCGTGGCTGGTTTTGGTGTGGGTACGCGTGGCTTCTTGGTGGTAGTCGTGGGAGGGGTGGCGACGGCCGTGGGCTCCACATAGCCAGGAATGGTCATCGTTGGGCGGATCTGGCCAGGAACCGTGGTGCCAGCTTCTGACACCCGAGTGGGCTGGATGGGCCCTAGGGTCGGGGTCTGAATAATGGCACCTCGAGTCCGAGTGGTGACTGTAGGCTTTCCAGGAACAGGGTCTCTGACTGGAGGAGCCAGCGTCTCTGTTGGAGGAGCAATGGCTGGGGATGTGGGGGTAGGCACGATCCTGGACGGTGGCTCCTGGATGGCCGTGGTGGGAGGCCCAATGGCAGTGACAGGTGTGGGAGTGGCATGGATCTGCCTCCGGATGCGTTTGGGGAGAGGGGGCTTCTTGTTGGCGATATGCCAACCCACCACAGGGTAGCCCAGCTGGGCAGACATAGCGCCCTCCCTGGCAGGGGCCTCCACACCACGGATATCAGGCACATTGTTCTGGTTCAGGGAGCAGCCCAGCTTCCAAGAGAGCAGGGCCCCGTTCTCCACCACCTTTTTCGCATTGCCCGGGCCGGCCATGAAGGCTGACATGTCGAACAGTCTGTTGTTCACCACGGGGACCAACTTCATGTTGGGGAGCTCCACTTCGGAGAAGCTCCGCATCCTGTGCAGGAGGTCAAGCCTTTGCTTCGGGGTCATCTTGGTGAGGTCAGCATCTAGAATGACCGTCAGGACAGTCACAGGCTCGTCGGCAGCACAGGCAGAGGACGCTGCCTCAGCAGGCTCTGGCGATGCCGCCCGCACGGACTGCGGCTCGCTGTGGTCTTCGGGGTAGACCTCGATAGAGAACACACTGGAGCTCTGCGGGACATGGCTCCCGTTGGCCCCCAGCCGGGTGGCACTCACTGAAATGTAATGCACGCCCTTATCGGTGTCGAGAGGGAGGCCCTCCAGGGTGTGGCTCTGCGGGTCCCAGTGCAGCCAGGACGGCAAGGCGTCCTTCCCCGCCGCCGACACCTAGAAGAGACAGCAGCATGAGTTAAGTGGCACTGTCAATGCCTAAGCGGACAACGATCACGACAGTTCCTCCCTGGCCTCGCCTAAACTGTGCGACTGAAGATGCTACTCAAGAATTTCTGTTGGGGGAACCAACTCTGCTCCTGGAGCTCTCATTCACCTGTCACGGAAGACTGGGGCTGCCAGATAGGCTAGCTTGGAAGGCAAATGATTGCCCAAGGTCACACTGGGGGCAGACAGCAGTGGTGGCCCTCAAACACAAGTCCCATCCCAGAGAACTGATGCCGTGGGGCTCAAGAATGTTGTGGGTCTCCACAACAGCAACATGCCTTGCCGCCTACTTGCCCGCCTGGCCTGCAGAGTCAGGTCCGTGTGTCTCCTCCCTCAGCCCTCCTTTTCAACCCTGTCTCAGACTTCTCCCTGCCCTCTGCAGACACCACAGTTTTGCTCGAGTCACATGCCCTTCCTGCCCAAAAGTGGATATGCATAAGACCCTGGCTGCAAGGGACAACTCAGTATCCCCAGACGCCTCACTTACAACTACCCCGTCAGTGGGACACACATTCAAGTAGAGTGGGACACATTTGGGTAGCAAGTACAGCTAGCCGCATCTAACGTCTTAATGAACCTGCTCTTCAAACCTCGGGAAAAACTGCAAAACCCAGGGTGAGGAGCTGGAAACAACTATTCTAGAAGAGTATTTATCAAAGGGTCCAAGGAGCTCTAAGGGAGAGTTCGTTAGTCAACTAAGTTTGGGAAATAGAGCCTACTTCTGTCCTTGGAGAGCCAAGGCCCTGAAGCCGGCCCGAGGAGCTCACTCCCTTATTCCACCCAACAATTTTAGGGTAGAAGTCCTTTCCACAGGGACGTGACTGGTAATAATCAAGGTATCCAGAGGAATGCTTCCAGAGAAACTTCTACCATCAGCTGACAAGAGGAAAGCAAGGCTTGTCTCTTGCCCAGGCCCTATCTGTGACTACTCTCCCCTCTGGGAAACACCTATTCCTGTCCCCAGTGCAAGAAAGGTGGCACCCACTCTCTGGTCTAACAAAAGTCACTCTCAGCTCCACGATCCTGTCCCATCAAGCCCAGACACAAACAGCATGTCTTACTGCCAGCCTCGGCCCAGGGATGGCCCTGCATGGCCACTGCTTGTCAGCAGAGGGACACTAACATGCTTCTCTGCCTGCAGCAGGAAGGCCAGAGCCATGCCTGTTAGGCTTGCTAAGAGGCTCTGGTTCCTCAGGCAGGATTCCTCTTGCCAAAAGCCAGGTGCCTGACTGGGAAGGAGACCCATACCTGACCTTCCCAGTCAGGACCTGCTGGCCAAGTCATGGCATTCCATCAGTCTTATCAGAGACTAGATACTCCCCTGTGAACAGATTTCCTACCTCCAGCAGAAACCCACAAGAAGACATCTGACATTATTAGAAGTTACCATTATTGGGGCTGTCCTTTCGTGACTGCTTCTGAACCCCTGAGATCACAGAGGGTCTGTGAATAGCTTCATTCATGGCATCACAGCAACTCAAGGCGCACCACCACCTACCTAAGGCACCACCAAGAACCCCACTTCCTGTTGTCACCATCCACTGCAAACACAGCCAAATGGATTTGTCTTTAAACCCATGAAAAACACTAAATATATTTCTCCTTTAAAATCTTTTTTAGCTACAAAAAATAATACTTATTTTGAATGTTTTAGTTAAAGCCTATGTTTTAAATTTTTTCAGTTCAGTTATATTAAATATGAAAATTATCACATCTACATATAAACACGTAACGCAAAGGCTGACTGCTCTCCTTTTGCAAAAAAAGGTAAGCAAAGCTGTAAGGCCCAAACTGAGGAGTCAGGGACCCACAAAGAGTTTTACAGTGCTACGGTGAGGCCTGGGGTCCTGAGAGGCGGACAGGAGGGGAGCCAGGTGGTAGCTGGGTTCCCAGCCACCCAAGCATGTTTCCTCAGAGCACTCCATCCCAGTGGCCACCACTGGGACGACAGCACACCCAGCAGAGGGAGGGCCTAGAATGGAGAGGTCAAGGTGAAGTCTTCCCGGGAGAAGCCACCTGCAGAGAAGACCAAACAGGGCGGGGAGAGAGACCAGGACAGGCTCTGGACATGGGTGCCAACTGGATGGCCAGGACCCCAGACATTCCCGAGTAGCCAGGCAGCTGTACCCAGCCCTATGTGCTCCATCAGCACAGATGAGTAAGTAGTCCCAGTGCTCTTCCAAGTCTCACCAGCTACACAAGGATACTTTCTAACAGAGAAAACCGAGAAGGGCCCCGCCTCCTCAAGCTTCCCAGCCCAGCTTAATTCCTATTCTGCTGACCCCAACAACCACAGCTCTGCTGCCAGACATTTCCTAGGGAATAAGCCTGAGCCACTCTTTGGCCAAGGTTCCCACATGGCCAAGCTCGAGGACATATACTTATTTAAACTATGCCAAGTAACATTTTTACATGTTAATAACATGTAACAGTCTCTCCAACCCACACTTCTGCCTTCCCTTCTACAGATCCCGGCCCCTCCGGATCCTGGAGCATTGGCCATGCCCTGGGCACAGAACACGTGTCTGACTCGGATCTATAAACCTGAAGCAGACAGTCCCCAGGGTCCTGGGTACTCCTCAGACAGGAAGGAAAGGTATCAACCTGAAAGTTCTAACACCATGCGTCTCTGAGCATCTAGGTATCAGCACTGTCAGGCCCAGGCAGCACTTTAAGTGGCAGTGATTCTCTTCAATAAAGGGCCACAAGAAGCAAAACAAACACAAGCCCTATACGGAACCCAGCCAAGTCACAAGCAAGCTGGCATCTCTGCATTTTCAAGGCCATTTGGGGAAAGCCCCTGAACTGGGAAGCCTGAACATGCCCAAAGGGCTGGCTGTCTCCACAGTCCCTGAAGGATTCCACTAATTTCCTCCCTCCTAGGGCACTCACTCAGTTGAAGGAATGCTCTGAAATGCAACACCTGTTCTACCCTGTCAAAGTGGGTGCCCCTCAGCCTGGGGGAAATCCATACATCCTCCCAACCTTTCAAAGCTTCCAGACTCTAGAACGCTTTTCCTCTCAGGGCCTAAGGGTGAAGTGGGATATGAAAGCTCCTCCTGAGAGAGCTGCCCCCATGACAAGCCAGGACTCTTCCCTACAACAACAGCAGATGTGACAGGAAGTCCCATCTCCAAGCCTTAGTCCTTGGCTGAATCCTGGTTCCAGACAAGCTGAGGCTTGATGCAGCCTCAGCCCCAGTTTTCTCATCTGTAAAGGGGGGAAAAACGATGGCATCCTTGTACAATCACTGGGCCAGGCACAGGCTGGGTTCTCTGTGAGGACCAGTTCCCTGCCCACTTCCAGGCTGAGAGGACCCAGTATGCATTGGGAGGCTGCTGCAGCAACAGGCTGAGCGTCCACCCCCCAGTCCTCCTTCTAGCCTTGGACCCAGCACACAAACTGTGGCCTTTTCTCCCTGGTCATCCCCCAAAGCAGAAGCTCAAAGCATCAAAGGGAAGTGGGGAGGCCAGAGGAAGGGGAAGCCAGGACTCTACAGGGTACAAGACCCTGGGACACTCAGGGACTTGCTTGAGAGCTGTCGGCCGGGACTGGATGAAAACCCTGAGGGGCCTGGGGGAAGAGAGAACTTGCTGCAGGGGCAGCCCAAAGACCAGCATTCACCTCTTCAGTCTCAAACGGATGTGCTCCATCCTGGCATGTTTGCACATGAGATTCCAACTATCCTTACAGTCTCTGGGTTTATGCACATAAAGATTTCTGCCCTAGGTGTACCACCCACAACTAAGCCTTAATGGCAGGAACAAGAGACAAGAGGCAGGAATCAGAGCTCTGTGTGAAGTGCTCCTTAGCACCAGCACCTGTGTTTAGGGGACAGGCTGGTCCAGGTCATGGGACACCCCCAGGGTTTCAAATCACTCAGCCCCCCATCACTAGATACCAACACTGTCTTGGAACTGGGGGAGGCAAGGCCTTCTGATCTTATAAAGCAGCCACCTTACAGAAAAAGCCTTCAGGCTATCAGGGAACACCTGCAGGGGGGCAGAAGCTCTGCAGGAAGAAGGCTCATTTAAGAAGATCATAGGCTCTAGCTCATAGGCTCACACAGAGCAAGCCAGGAATCTTTCCAATTTTAGCAACCCTCAGAGAAGACATGCTTCTGAGAAGGCAAGCCCACCACCGAGGAAAACAAGATCTCCAACTACCCCACACCCAGTTTTAGAAATCTTGATCCAAAAAGTACATCCAAAAACTAAGAATCAAAACCACTTGGGCAGACCCATATGGAGCTCCAAAGACTACCCGCCCAGCAATGCCCACAATGAATCACCATGACCAATGACTGGGGAACTGCCAAGTGTGAAGGTTTTAGTCACTCTTTAGTCTATATCAGTAGATAACTAGTAACTGACTCTCTGTTCAGTTCTGGGGCATTCTCTCCAACTGCCTCACTGCTGCCCTCTCTCACACACAACAGAATGTCAAACACCGGTTTGATAAAGGGACACGATCTGTTCCAGACACCACACAACACAAGCAGCATGTCTCACCCCAAATCAGTATCCTTCTAAGCCTGGAGAGAGAGCAAATGGACAGAGAACTTTCAGTACTTTATCCCTCACCAAAAAGCAAGTTCCCAATACCAAAACCAGATAAAGCTACCACAAAAAAGAGAAGCACAGGCCAATATCTCTGATGAACACAGATGCAAAAATATTCAGCAAAATACTAGCCAACTGAATCTAACAATCCAAAAAATCGTTCACCATGATCAAGTGGGATTTGTTCCTGGGATGAAAGGTGGTTCAATATTAGCAATTTAATCAATGTGATATGTCATATCAATAAGAGAAAGGATAGAAATCATTTGATCATTTCAATAGATGCAGAAAAAGCATTCAACAAAGAACATACATTCATGATAAAAAACCCTCAACAGAGTAGGTCTAGAGGGAATACGCCTCAACACAATAAAGGCCATATGTGAAAAACCCACAGGGAACATCATATTCAATGGGGGAAAAAACTGAGTTTTGCCCCAAAGATCAGGCACAAGACAAAGATGTCACTCTCACCACTTTCATTCAACATAGTACTAGAAGTCCTAGCCATGGCAATTAGACAACAAAAAGGGAAAAAAAGGCATCCAAATTGGATGTAAAGAAGTAAAATTTGGAGCTCCTGGGTGGCTCAGTTGGTTAAGCAACTGCCTTTGGCTCAGGTCATGATCCTGGAGTCCTAGGACCAAGCCCAACATCTGGCTCCCTGCTCAGCGGGGGGTCTGCTTCTCCCTCTGACCCTCCTCTTCCCGAGCTCTCACTCTCTCTCTCTCAAATAAATAAATAAAATCTTAAAAAAAAAAAAGGAGGTAAAATTTTTCCTATTGCAGATAACATGATACTTCATATAGAAAAGACTCCACAAAAAAACTACTAGAACCAATAAATGAATTCAGTAAAGTCACATGATACAAAATCAATGTACAGATATCTGTTGCATTCCCATACACTAATTAATAATGAAGCAGTAGAAATAGAAATTAGGAAAACAATCCCACTTAGAATTGTACCAAAAATAATAAAGTATCTAGGAATAAACTTAACCGAAGACATGAGACATCTGTACTCTGAAAACTATAGAAGACTGATGAGGGCGTGCGGATGGCTCCGTCGGTTCAGCACCTGCCTTCAGCTCATGATCATGAGCTTCATGACCTTCAGTCATGATCCTGGGGTCCTGGGATCAAGTTCCGAACTGGGCTCCTGCTCAACAGGGAGTCGTTTTCTCCTGCCTCTACCATTCCCCTCTGCTCGTGATCTTTCTCTCTCTCAAATACATAAATAAAATCTTTTTTAAAGAAGGAGACCCTAATGAAAGAGATTAAAGACAACACAGAGAAATGGAAAGACAGCCCATGCTCAAGGATTAGAAGAATAAATAAACATGGTTAAATATGTCTAAACTGTGTGCACACCAAAAGCCATCTTCAGATTTGATGTAATCCCCATCCAAATGCCTACAGCATTTTTCAATGAACAAATATTCCTCAAATTTGTATGGAACCACGTAGGACTCTGAATAGCCAAAGCAACCTTAAAAAAGAAAAACAAAACTGGAGCTATCACAATTTCAGGCTTCAAGTTGTATTACAAAGCTGAACAGAAACAAAACAGAAAACCCAGAAATAAACCCACAGTTATATGATCACTTAGTCTTCAACACAGAAAGAATATCCAATGGAAATAAGGCAGTCCCTTCAACAAATGGTGTTAGGAAACTGGTCAGCTACATGCAAAAGAAAGAAATTATACCACTTTCTTATACCATACACAAAAATAAACTCAAAATGGATTACAGGTCTAAATGTGAGACCTGAAACCATAAAAATCCTTGAAGAGAGCACAGGCAATAATTTGTGACATTGGCCATAGCTACGTTTTTCTAGGTTTGTGTCCTGAAGCAAGGGAAACAAAAACAAAAATATACTATTGGAACTATGATCAAAATAAAAAGTTTCTACACAGTGAAGGAAACAATCTAAAACTAAAACTAAAAAGCAACCTACTGCTGAATGGGAGAAGATATCTACAAATGACGTATCCATTCAAGGGTTAGGATCCAAAATATATAAAGAACTTTTACAACTCAACACTCAAAAAACAAAGAATCCAACTGAAAAATGGGAGAGGGACAAGCAGACTCCACACTGAGTGTGGAGTCCAACACGGGGCTCCATCCATGACCCTGAGATCATGACCTGAGCCAAAATCAAGAGTCAGCTGCTTGACCAACTGAGCCACCCAGGTGCCCCTTAGTGGTGCATTTCAAAGTGGCAAAGACTGCTGCCCAGGGATAGCCTGCTGCTTAGGCCTCTAGCAACCTTCTCTGGCAAAGTCCCTGCTGTCCCTCAGACCTGGTTACTGGCTCGTGACCTTTCAGTTCCCCACTCCTCAGCCAAGTTGCAAAGCTGGGCCAACCTGGAGCCACCTAATGGCTGGGTACCATATGCAACATCCTTGAGGCACTGACACATGAGGTGATCAAGGCATTCTCTGTGCAGGCCGACTGTGTGGTCTCCTCTGCCTAGGGAGACAGGAAATGGTCCCCCTGGTGGAGTCTGAGCCTCCAGTCAAGTTTCAGAGGCCCCATGGTGCTGACTCACATCAGGGTGATCCTGTATCTGGGCCCTGGACTACAACAATGAGACCAATTTACTCTGTGGCCAAGTTCAGCTTCTGTAAATGATGCACAGGGACAGTCACATGACGGGGCTGCAGGGAGATGGCACAAGTCAACAGGAAGATCCTCTGGCTGGAGATTAAGGAGCCAAAACTTTGTCCCCACTTAAGATGAGGAACCAAGGAAGTGGGTATGAGGGGCCTTTGCTTTGCCGAGTAAAGCAGAGCCATACCCATTAGAGACCATCTTTGCTGGACATGCAAGCCTCAAACCAGCACATGGCTCTTGCCATAAAAGCCAAGGCCACCAGATCACATGCTGAACACAACTCGTCCAGCCTAGCCAGTGCCTTCAGGTCTGAGTTATGAAGCATTTTACCTGATGTTAACTGTTCTCATCTAAAAACAAAAAGTAATTTTCCCCCCCAGAGGGACAGCTAAGCATAATTATAGCCATTAATAAAATTCTCACAATCAGTCAGTGCCTCAATCCCAACATCATCTATTTTTACTTTGTCATATTTTTTCAGCCCTTTTCAGGAAAAAAAAAAAAAATTTTTTTTTAAAAACGCCGAAGTCAAGTCCACACTTCAGTAAGTATTTGAGTTGATGGGTCTGGGCAAATGTCATTCTTACAACTCACCCCAAAGATGCCTTCCCTCGCCAACCCGCATTTCCCGGTGTGCTGTGTTCACAAGGGCTCCATTCAGAGCCAGGGAACACCCACTCGAGGCAGGAAGAAACTGCAGTTCATCTCATGCAGGCGGGGTTGCCACAAAGCTCTCAAGAATCCAAAGAAACGGTCCTTTCATGAGTTCCCCTTCCTGGCCAAAAAGAGTACCCATTGTTCTCAGGGGAACAATTGGGGGCCCACGCCAGCAGCTAGGAGCACAGTCCCAGGAAGGGCTGCTCCCAGTCTGCCGACATCTTGGGCTGAAGGAAAGTCCGCATTGTCTCCAGGCTAGGAGGATAAGGGGAAGCAGGAACGAAAATTCAACCTTGCGGACTCTACCAAAATGAGACATCTGAAGGGGCAGCCAATCATTTCCTGAGATGCAATGGTGTCTCTCCTGACCACCCTACAAAGGAGGGGTAAGAATGCCTCCAGGCACATAATCACCTTCCTCAGCCAGCCACTCGGGCACTCAAGTCACAGGAGAGGCACCTGCAGGGAGCTGGAGCCAATCCCGAGGGAGGCAAGAGTCAAGATGGGTAACTTATACTGTGGCCAACTTGGGAGAGCCGATGATCTAGCCAACAAAGGCCAACCTGGCTTTGTGGGACCCACCCACACAAACCCTGACAAGGAGGGAGGGTGCTCTAGGGTCCAAAGTCATCTGTGAGAGCAAAGGACAGCTGATGTAGGGTGAGCTTTGCGTACAGGTATCCAGTCTGGTCCAAAGGAGCACATGCAAGGACCACCTGCTTTTGAGTGTTCTAAGGCCACAGGAGAGAACAGAGTCCCAAGGCACAAGTCTCTCTGGAAGGTCATGCTGGCCACTAGGCCTGGAGGTACCCCACAGCCCCTGCTGGCATCATCAGGTCAAGGGGATCCATGTGGGAGTTAAGCCAGGGTCAGCAACAGCAAATCAATTCTCGAGGCAGAGCTAGAGAACAGCAGGGGAAGCAGCAGATGCTGGGCAAGCTGAAATTGAACAAGGGCCGTCTGGACACGAAAGGGTGTCACGCATGAGGCGGAGCAGAGAGTCCAGGACCTCAGGGCTACCTCCTCCGGGTGGTAGGTGGGTCCCCTCTTTTATTTCCTTGCGGCCTGGTATATAAAGTACAGGGCAGCCCTTTGCGAAGCTAATATTACCTGATGGGCACATTTGGCTGATGCAAAGCAATACGCCCTCTGCCACTGTGACTCCCAGAGTCACCACAACCTCCAGAAACAGGCAGCATAACCACACAGGTTCGATGCACAAGGTCAGACAAGGCTTGGGCACGTGGCCAGGGCAGCTCGCTTAGAATGAAACTTACTTTTCTATCCCTTCAATACACTACTGATTGCTTCGTCTGTTGCAAACACTGACTTACTCCATCACCAATCCCCATGCACATCCCCTGACCAGTCACAGCAAGAAAGACAACCACACTATCAAATCTCGTCTGGGGGCATCTGGGTGGCTCAGTCGTTAAGCGTCTGCCTTCGGCTCAGGTCATGATCCCAGGGTCCTGGGATCAAGCCCTGTATCGGACTTCCTGCTTGGCAGGGAGCCTGCTTCTCCCTCCCCCTGCTTGTGTTCCCTCTCACTGTGTCTTTCTGTCAAATAAATAAAATCTTAAAAAAAAAACCTGGTCTGATTTCAGGAGAGCACCACACTCTGAATCCTCATTAGACAACTGGGCCATGGCCAAAATGGCTAGAAGACCAACCCTCGCCCAGGACCCAGGCTGACAGAAGAGCGTGTGTGCCAGAGGCCAGGGTGGATCCTGAGCCTGGCATGTCCATGGGGCAAGAAAGAGGCCAGTATGGCTGGGACATAACATGCAAAAGGAAAAGGGGAGAGAGGGGAGGCCAGAGGCCAATCACGTGGACCTCCATTCTATATGCAGCTCAGTAATAGTTGGGGGGAAGGGGGGGTGTTAGCAGATTTAAGCTTTACCAAGATAAGAACATCTCTTGCCTCAGTGCGGAAAACAGTCTGAGAGGAGAACAACAGAAGAAGGCAGGACACCTGGATGGCTCAGTCTGTTAAGAGCATGCCTTCAGCTCAGATAATGATCCCAGCCAGGGTCCCCAGATGGAGTCCCCTATTGGGCTCCTTGCTCAGCAGGGAGCCTGCTACTCCCTCTGCTTGTGCGCTCTCTCTGACAAATAAATAAAATTTTTAAAAACAAACAAACAAAAGGAACAGAGAGAGGCAGCCTGGGCAAATTAGTGGCAGCTCAGATGATGGCAATAGTAGTGATGGATGCCATTTGGAAGTCACCTTAAAACACTCCTTGGGGGCACCTGGGTGGCTCAGTGGGTTAAAGCCTCTGCCTTCAGCTCAGGTCATGGTCCTGGGATCCTGGGATCGAGCCCCGCATCGGGCTCTCTGCTTGGCGGGGAGCCTGCTTCCTCCTCTCTCTCTCTCTGCCTGCCTCTCTCCCTACTTGTGATCTCTATCTGTCAAATAAATAAATAAAATCTTAAAAAAAAAAACAAAAACACACTCCTTGGGACCATGATCTGAGATATTCCTCACATACGTAAGAATATTGGGCAAGTCATTAAAAATCATATTCCCAAAGAATACTTAATGACCATGAGGAAAAAACTCAAACTACAGTGAATAAAAAAAGGTAGGTTTAGGGGTGCCTGGGTGGCTCAGTCAGTTAAGCATCTGACTCTTGGTTTTGGGTCAGGTCATGATCTCAGGGTCATGAGATCAAGCCCTGTGTCAGGCTCTACGGTCAGTGGAGTCTGCTTGGGATTCTCCCTACCTCTCCCTCGTCCCTGTTCCTGCTCTCGTTCTTTCTAAAGTAAATAAATAAATCTTTAAAGAAAAAAAACAAGTAGGTCCAGAAAGATGTCTAGTATAGGGTATATATAGGTATATATAAACCAGTATAAATTTTTTTTAAGATTAATTAAAAGTAATTTTACTTATTTATCTAAGAGAGCACATGCACAATCTGGGGGAGGGGCAGAAGGAGAAGGAGAGAATCCCCAAGCAGACTCCTCGCCCAACATGCAGCCTGACATGAGGCTCAGTCCCATGACTGGAGACCATGACCTGAGCCGAAATCAAGAGCTGAACATCCAACTGACTGAGCTACTCAGGTGTCCCAATAAATAAATCTTTTTTTTTTTTTTTAAGATTTATTTATTTATTTGAGAGAGAGCACATGCACCAGCAGGCGGAGAGGCAGAGGGAGAGGGAAAGAAGCACACTCCCTACTGACCATAAAGCCCAATGCGGGCTCACAACCCTGAAATCACGACCTGAGCCAAAATCAAGAGTCAGATGCTTTACTGACCTACTGAGCCACTCAGGCACCCAGACTCTAAATAAATCTTAAAAAAAAAATAAAATAAAATAAAAAAGAAGAAGAATTACCCTACAACCCAGCAATTACACTACCAGGTATTTATCCAAAGGGTACACACACAGATTCAAAGGGGCACATGCATCCCAATGCTTATAGCAGCAATGTCCACAACAGCCAAAATATGGAAAGAGCCCTGAAGTCCATCAACAGATGAATGGATAAAGAAGATGTACTCTCCCATCAAAAAGAATGGAATCTTGCCATTTGCAGCAACATGGATGGAACTAGAGAGTATTATGTTAAATGAAATAAGTCAGAAAGACGAGAATCATGATTTCACTCATATGTGGAATTTAAGAAACAAAACAGATGAACATAGGGGAAGGGAAGGAAAAATACAGTAAGATAAAATCAGAGGGAGACAAACCATAAGAGACTCTTAACTATAGGAAACAGTGTTGCTAGAGAAGTGGATGGAGGGATGGTGTAACTGGGTGAGGGGCATTAAGGAGGGCACATGAGGTAATGAGCACGGGGTGTTATATGCAACTGATAAGTCACTCAACTCTACCTCTGAAACTAGTAATATGCTATATGTCAGTTTATTTTAAATAAATAACAAAAACAAAATTTAAAATTTAAAAATTTAAAAAATATATGGCCAGAGGCGCCTGGGTGGCTCAGTGGGTTAAGCTGCTGCCTTCGGCTCAGGTCATGATCTCAGGGTCCTGGGATCGAGTCCCACATCGGGCTCTCTGCTTAGCAGGGAGTCTGCTTCCCTCTCTCTCTCTGTCTTCCTCTCTGCCTACTTGTGATCTCTGTCAAATAAATAAAATCTTTTAAAAAATATTAAAAATTAAAAAATTTTAAAAATATATATGGCCAGTATGATCTCGAGTCTAAGATGTCTGTGTGTGTAATATGGATACCTCCTCACAAACACAGAAAATGGTAGCAGACTTCACTCTGAGTGGTAGGAACAAGAGATTTTTCTTTCTCCCTTTTCTACAACACACATTTATATATCATTATTATAATGAGAAAAAAAAAAACCCTTTTTATATAAAGATTTATTAAGCCACTTGACATCCAGGGAAACTGAAGCTCCAGAGACCAAGTTATGCTTTCTGATCTGATTTCCCGCTCCACACAACGCTGATGGCAAGACTGTCTGGAACAAAGAGTCACACATTTTCATCTGTTTTTCTATAGGCTGATCAGCTACTAAATGGTCTGCTTTCTACAGATAAATGTGCTCAGATAAAATCCTGTTTTGCCCGTAAAATCTCTTTACTCCCCTGGTGAATAAGCCTGTTAAATATTTCTCTGCCAGATACAGCAAATACCCAGCTTGCTGCATTGATTCAATGCACCTCTTGTCAAAACTAATCCACGTAAAACATTCCAGTCACCACTGGAACAAGGGCAACCACTACAGGGTTTGGACATTCAGAAGATCAAATGTGAAGGTGGACGGACAAGGACTGCACTCCCCAAACTGCCACTCTTCTTTTTCTAATGGGCAGACTAGCAACTGGCTTGCTGGGGCATTACAAAGATGACACGGAAAATTTCTGCAAACAACAACAAGCTCTGTGGACCTGAGCCAGGATTTTTAAGAGTATGACCGCCTCTGATATCAGAAGGCCACCCTGAGAACAAGCCATGACCTAAAGAAAAGGGGGCTGGGAGAAAATGAAGGGAGCACAAGGAAGGTGCAAGTAAGGAGCAGGTCCGCCCAGATCCAAGGGAAAATGGCACAGAGCCACCTCTCGGCGGGACGAGTGGCACAGCATTTGTGACCATATCTAATCTAGATGCCTGGGGCTTGTGGGTCAGAGAGGAGAAAGTTGGAAAGGACCCACCAGAGACTGTGAGTGCTTTGACCAGTGAGTACAGTGAAGTGTTGCTGTGCAAGTTACCAAGCCAGGCCTTAAGAGACTGGCAGTTTCCACTTCCTGTTTCTTGGAATACCCAATCCTGGAACCCAGCTAACCGTGCCGTGAGGAAATTCAAGCAGCCCAGGGGAAGGTCTAAATGGAGAGGAACCAAGGACCCTGACCAACAGGCCCGGCTAAGCTCCCTGTCCAGAGGGAGCACCAACTTTCATCCACGAATAAGCCATCTTAGAAGTGACACTCCAGCCCCAGATGAGCCACTCTCGTTAGTGCCATATGAAGCAGATACGAGGTTTCCAGATGAGCTCTGACCCCCTGAATTCCTGGCCACAAAACTCTGAGTAAACAAACTGGGAGTTCTAAACCACTAACTTTTGGTGGTTTAAACACACCAAGAGATCACCAGAACACTGTGTCTGCAGATGTCTAAAGGCAAAAGAGACTTAAAAACTCCCATCACAAAGTACCAATCTTGGGATATTTTTAGTTCGTTTTCAACCCATACCTCAAGGGGAAGAATGCTTGCTGTAGGACAACTACGGCCAAGAGCCGAATGTGGCCTACCACCTGTTTCTGTACAGCCTATGACCTAAAAATGGTTTTTGCATTTTCAAATGATTGAGAGAAAATAAAATGAAAAGATTATCTTTTCACATGTGAAAATTATATGAAATTCAAATTTCAGTTCTAGCGTCCATAGGTAAAGTTCTACTGGAACATGCTCATGCCCATTCATTTACTCATTATCTATGGCTACTGTTGTGCTATAATGGCAGAGCTGAGGAGCTGCAACAGAAACCACACGGCCAGCAAAGCCCAAACTATTTACTATCTGGCCCTCTAAGAAAAAGAATTGACCTCTGCTCTAGGAGACGTTCCTAGCTTGAGGAGTGCAGCCTACCTATCTTGTGGCCACCGTGCAAATTCACTCAGGATCCAGGGGAAATTCCAAGGACCCACAACCCCAGACAAAGGGATGGTGCTTCCTGACACAAAAGCTTCCTATTTCACCCGATTTCCATCTTGGGCCAGCCAAGACACTCTTTTGTTAACATGGGTCTCAGATCCCCTTATTCTCTGGATTGCTTCCCCAAAGGAAATGGGGCAAGGCTGAAGGCTGGATGCTAATACTTGTCCTTAAGTGATCAAACACATTAGTAAACATACAACACCAAATGAGAGCAAAACTCCTATATTTACTTATACCATGTTTTATAAAAATAGGTTCAAATCATTTCAAAGTTCTGTATTTCTTGGGTTTGATACCATGGTTAATGAAAGAAGACCTTTTCCTGCACATAAGCCCTTCCATCAAATCCTAACGCAATGACCATGAAATTTTCCAAACCACAGATGTAAAGGCTTTTTAATGGTAACACCTTCAAAAACAGGAGAAAGAATAAAAGTTCAGGAAGCTATTCAGAGGTATCTGGGGACCCTCTTGTGAGAATCAGTGGTTGTCCCTCTCTTACGGTAACTGCACAGGTCCTGGAAGAACTGCGCTCAGAGTGCTGGAACTTAGAATGGAAAAATAAAAAAACAAAAACAAACAAAAAACAACTAAAACCAAAATGCAGATGAGACTTCTTCCTCATTTACTTAAACTTTACATCCATCTCACCTTGATGAGTTCTCCATTGGAGGCAACTGAATCCGCTGGAATGGTCACTCGAAATGAGCGCCCAACGACAGCTGTACCATCAGGAATGCCCACCACTGTGGGAAGAGCCTCGTGAAGGTCTGAGAGCACTGAATGCATGGACGCCTCGAGCTGGTTCTCCCAGTCCCTGCCAGCCTCCGAAGGCCAATGGGACTGAGCCACAGTCACAGACAGCAGAAGGAGAAAGGTCCTCCCCCAGAGGGGGAGCGGCAGCGAAAGGCCCGCAGACATCCTCATCCCGGCTTGGGACTGCTCAAGCCAACAGTCTCACTAAGAAAGGAGGCAAGTGACCTGGTCCCAGAGCTGGGTCCTCAGCCTCTGCACACCTGCTCCATCCCAGGGCCTGAAAAAGAAGAGAGCAGACTCAGACTAGCAAACCCAATAATTTCCAAGTTGTACACAGAAGTTACTACCCCCTTAGTGTTGACAAAACATCTCCCCTGAGCTGGATCAAGTCGCACCCTATGCTGTCCAGGACAGAGGAACAAGCTACATGTGGCCACCAAGCACTGGAAATGTGGCTGGCCCATTAAGGATAAAATATACATTGAATTTTGAAAAGTTAGCAAAGAAAAGGAATGTAATAGATCTCCTTAATACTTTTAAAATACTGATTACACATTGAAATATTCTTTTGGATATAAAATATATTATGAAATAAAATATTAAGTAAATAATACACATTAAACAAATGATAAATAAAGAAATGCTTAAGAAAACACAGGACCGAAATTAATACCTCCTTCTTATTTTTATTTTTTCACATGTCTACCAGAAAATACTAATGTGTGGCTCATATTATATTGCTGTTGGGCAGTGCTGCTCTAGACCTAACTCCCAGTATATAGCAAACACAGCAGTCATGAAGACACAATCAGACGAATCTAGAATGTGGGACGTTCTACAAGATAACTGGGCTGGTCTGCCCAAATGCTGACACCCCTAAACACAGGGGGGCTGTTCCAGATTTAGAAAGGGCCACCACTCAGTAGGTTAAAGCCTCTGCCTTCGGCTCAGGTCATGATCCCAGGGTCCTGGGATCGAGCCCCACATCAGGCTCTCTGCTCCGCAGGGAGCCTGCTTCCTCCTCTCTCTCTGCCTGCCTCTCTGCCTAGTTGTGATTTCTCTCTGTCAAATAAACAAAATATTTTAGAAACGGCCACCAGATGTATTGTGTGCATCTTGACTGGATCTGGATTTACTTAAAGCAAAAAACTTAAAAACTTTAAGAAACAAAAAAACACAGAAGCCCAGCTCCAAAAGAAATAATTGGGCCTCTGGGCAGGAGATTGGATTTAGTGTTAATTTTCTCAGATGAGATGATAGTAGTGTGGTTGTGTAAGAGGCTGTCCCTAATTTTGAAGGATTTAGGGATGAAGGAGCAAAATTCTCTGCATTTTATTTTGAAATGTTTCAAGGGGAAAAATGTTTTTTGTATATACAGAGATCAAGCAATATGGCTAGTATAACACTTATTAAGTCTTAAAACAATGCTTTTGGGGTGCCTGGGTGGCTTGGCTAAGCATCAGTTAAGTGTCCCACTCTTGATTTTGGCACAGGTCATGATCTCAGGGTTGTGAGATCGAGCCCTGCATCGATCTGGCTCTGCACTGAGCACAGAGCCTGCTTAAGATTCTCTTTTTCCTTCTCCCTCTGCCTCTCCCCCACTAAAAACAATGCTTTTGAAGACTCTAAAAAACCAAGCATTTGCACGGAGAAGTTCAGCAGCTGTGTATTCCTCACATCCCAAGCACTAATCACAGGACTTGTTTATTAAACCCGTATTTACAAACTCAGTGCCAGTGAACAAAACTTATTTGGCCTCTCTTGCTCCCCATCCCCAAAAGAGAGATCCCCTGCACCTTGTCCCTCAGTCTCCTGACCTGCTTCAGCAGGCAGCTCAGAACACTTGCCCTAAGGCTGACAGCCACACTGATGCATTGTGGGACTTGATGGGTGTCCCCAAGGTGACCAGAGCAATTTCCCATTCTAGAAAAGAAAGACCTGCCCTAAGCCAACCTGCCGAGGAGCCACATGATATTTTTTGACTGGGGTATGCAAAGTAAATGATACTGCTAAAAAAGCCAAACAAACAAACAAACAAACAAACAAAAAACAAGGTCGCTGAAGTGGGCAATGTACTATAAAGTCAATGCAAATCCAAGCCAATTCCAACAGGGCTGGGGTTGGGGTTTTTCTGGCTATTGATTTTGCCATTCCTGTTCCTACTTTGTTTTTGAACTAAAATTCATGAGGCAACAAAAGCCCATGTAAAATAATTTTGAAGTCCGGCAGTCCTAGCTTACCAAAGACTTATCATAAATTTATTTAAAGCAGCATTACAGAGGCAGAGTAGAAGTGGATTGTGGAAGCAGACAGAGAGCCCAAAATCAGCTTGCAAAGGAGCTGTTCAAAGGCACCAGGATCAATGGCCATTTATGCAGGAAATCAAGTACAGTTAGGGTCCTCCCTCACTTTTCCATTATAAATAAGATAAGTCCTGGGTGGATTAGCTATACAAATGTAAAAAGCTGAACTTATAAAAAAGTTATTTTAAGATTTTTATTTATTTGTTAGAGATTAAGAGAACGAGCACAAGCGGGGGGAAGGGCAGAGGGAGAAGCAGGCTTTCACTGAGCAGGGAGCCCGATGCAAAATTTGATCTCAGGATCTGAGATCGTGACCTGCTGTAAGCAGCTGCTTAACTGACTAAGCCACTCAGGTGCCGTTGATTTATAAGTATGTTTCTATGAAAATAACTTTTTTTTTAAAGATTTTATTTATTTATTTGACAGAGATCACAGGTAGGCAGAGTCGTAGGCAATGAGAGACAAGGGAAGCAGGCTCCCTGCTGAGCAGAGAACCTGATGTGGGGCTCGATCCCAGGACTCTGGGATCATGACCTGAGCCGAAGGCAGAGGCTTTAACCCACTGAGCCACCCAGGCGCCCCTGAAAATAACTTTATAAACAGCAGTTATATCTAGCCCTGTTTTTTTTTTTTTTAAATTTTACTTATTTATTTGACACAGAGAGAGAGAGTATAAACAGGGGAGTGGCAGAGGCAGAGGGAGAAGCAGGTGCTGGACTGGATCTTGGGATCATGACCTAACCTGAGGGCAGACACTTAACTGACTGAGCCACCCAGGAGTCCCAAAATCTTAGAACACAGTAGAATGTCAGGATAAGAAAGGATTTCATTTAACAAGACATAAAAAAATAAAGCATAATAGAAAAAAAACAACTGGACTTCCACATCTAAGAAGATGAGGTAGACCTATTTTTCCCCTCATTTCCCACTAAACAGGACAAAAAATTCCAGATATCATATATAAACATGAGACTCTAAAAAGGCAAGAGAGGAAGGCAGACCAGTGAGAGACCTCAAGACTCAAAGAAAGACAAAGTGGTGAGTTCCCTGGGTTTTCTTTTTGCCTCAAACATCCCAGATTTGAAGCTGAAGATGCTGGCAACCCAGAAATGCCAACAGATGACACAAAAGAGAGTCCCAACAAAAGTCTGCTCTCTAGCCAAAGGAGCAGGAAGGGGGTAGCCTAGCAAGACAGAAAACATTTAGACAATAACAGCTCTATTCTAGCCAAACACCACAGAAAAAACTATGGCCCCACTCCCACCCATGCCAGCAAAGGCCAAATGGAGAGCCTCTGACTTCCACCCTCATGCTATAACAAGGCTCCCTAATCCCCACTGGGGTGGTATCAGAGAAGGCCAATTAGGGAGCTAGGACTTTCACCTCCACTGTCCAGTAACAACGTACCACCTGGCCTACTTCTCTAGTCCCTCGGTGTCAGTGGAAACCAAACCTAGACTTTATGCCCATCCAAGCAGTAACGAGGCGTTTCTCCCACTACCTGTGGGGCTGGTGTCAGAGAAGAACTAGTGTCAGAACGTTCACCACTGCTCATTGATAAAGAGGGCTAGGGAACAAGAATTCCCACCTCTACCCAGCAGTTAACAAGGACTTCACCAGGCTTCAAGTGTCAAAAAAGGCTGAGTGGAGCAAACAAACAAAAAAAATTGGACTCTTAAGCAGAACTGGTACTTGCCAAAGGGGACATAGGTGGGGGGGGATGGGTGAAATAGATAAAGGTGATTCAGAGGTACAACCATGGGGCCCCCTGGGTGGCTCAGCTGGTTAAGCCTCCAACTCTTGACTTCAGCTCAGGTCATGATCTCAGCGACCTGAGATCAAGCCCCCAAATGGGGATCCACCCTCAGGAGGAAGTCTGCTTCTGTCCTTCTCCCTCTGCCCCTGCCCCCCAACTTGCACTGCTCTTTCTTTTTCAAATAAATAAGTAAATCTTTAAGAAAAAAAAAAAGAGGTACAAACTTCTAGTTATAAAACAAGTCATGGAGATAAAAAGTACAGCATAGGGAATAGTCAATAATATTGTAATAGTGTTGGTGACAGATGGTGACTACGCTTCTCATGGTGAGCACATAGGAATGTACAGAGCTGTTGAATCACTATGTTGTCTGCCTGAAACTAACAGAATACTGTATGTTAATTATACTTCAATTAAAAAAAAGAAAAAGGCTGAGTAAGGAACCTGGACTTCTACCTCCACTTCCCAATAATCAGGGAGTACCTCCCTCATCTGTCCCCTGCCAGAGTATTAGAAAAAGCCAGGAGGGGCGCCTGGGTGGCTCAGTGGGTTAAAGCCTCTGCCTTCAGCTCAGGTCATGATCCCGGGGTCCTGGGATCGAGCCCCACATCGGGTTCTCTGCTCAGCGGGGAGCCTGCTTCCTCCTCTGTCTGCCTGCCTCTCTGCCTACTTGTAATCTCTGTTAAATAAATAAATCTTTAAAAAAAAAAGAAAGAAAAAGCCAGGAAAAACAGTTTCAGAACAACAGACAAAACTGCTCAGGTTTCAATCAAGTACCACTCATCAGGGGCCCCTGCGTGGCTCAGTTGGTAAGGTGTCCGACTTTTGGTTTCAGATCAGGTCATGATTTCAAGGATGTGGGACTGAGCCCCACATCAGCCCCATCTGTGCTGGGCATGGAGCCTGCTTGGGATTCTCTCTACCTCTCCCTCTGCACCCCCACTCCCCCCCTTTCTTTCCCTCTCCAAAAACAAAAAAACAAAAAAACACACTCATACCATAAACCAGGAAGATCTCAAACTGAATTTAAAGAAGACAATTAACAGATGACAATACCGAGATGACAAGGATAGGTGGAAAGTAAAAGAAGAGAAAAAGAGGGGTGCCTGGGTGGCTCAGTTGTTAAGTGTCTGCCCTCAGCTCAGGTCATGATCCCAGGGTCCTGGGATCGAGCCCTGCATTGGGCTCCCTGCTCAGCCGGAAGCCTGCTTCTCCCTCTCCCCCTGCTTGTGCTGCTTGTGTTCCCTCTCTCACTGTCTGTCTCTGTCAAATAAATAAAATCTTAAAAAAAAAAAAAAAAAAACAGAAAAAGATATAACATGCACACATTAATTTAGAGAAAGCAAGAAAGGCTCTATCAATATCAGACAGAATAGACTTCAGAGCAAAGACAATTACCGGAGACAGAGGGAAATGACATAATGATAAAAGGCTCAAGCTACCCAGAATAACAACCCTAAATGTACACACACCAAACAACAAAGTTATAAAATTTGTGAAGTGAAAACTGACAGAACTGAAAGGAAAAATAAACAAATCCACAATTTTAGTCGGAAACTTCAACACCACACTCTCAACAATTGAGAGCAACTAGAAAGAAAATTAGCAAGGTTACAAAAGAATTCATGGGGCGCCTGGGTGGCTCAGTGGTTTAAGCCACTGCCTTTGGCTCAGGTCATGATCTCAGGGTCCTGGGATCGAGTCCCACATTGGGCTCTCTGCTCGGCGGGGAGCCTTCTTCTTCCTCTCTCTCTGCCTGCTTCTCTGCCTACTTGTGATCTCTGTCTGTCAAATAAATAAATAAAATCTTTATAAAAAAAAAAAAAAAAAAGAATTCAAAAATACCGTCGATCAACATGATCTAATCAACATTAACAGCAGAACATACATTTTTTTCAAATGTCCATGGAACATAAATACAGATAAGCCATATCTAGAGCCATAAATCAAACGCTAAAAAACTTAAAAGAAATAAAACAACACTGAATGTGTTCTCTAACCACAATGGAATCAAATTAGAAATCAGTAACAGAAGGGTAACAGGAGGGGCACCTGGGTAGCTCCGTGGTTAAGCCTTTGCCTTCAGCTCAGGTCATGATCCCAGGGTCCTGGGATTGAGCCCTGCATTGGGCCTCCTGCTCAGCAAGGAGTCTGCTTCTCCCTGTCCCCTTCCCTCCTTGCTCATGCTCTCTCAAATAAATAAATAAAATCTTAAAAAATAAAAAAATAAATTAAATTTATATGGAAAGGCAAAGAAACTACAACAGTCAAAAAATTTTTTTTTGAAAAAGGAGAAAAAGAGGAATTATTCTACCTAATATGAAAACTTAGCAAGGGGCGCCTGGGTCAGTGGGTTAAGCCTCTGCCTTCAGCTCAGGTCATGATCTCAGGGTCCTGGGATCGAGCCCCGCATCGGGCTCTCTGCTTGGCGGGAGCCTGCTTCCCTCTCTCTCTCTCTCTCTCTCTCTCTCTCTGCCTGCCTCTCTGCCCACTTGTGATCTCTCTCTGTCAAATAAATAAATAAAATCTTAAAAAAAAAAAAAACTTAGCAAGCTACAATAATCAAGACTGTATTAGTGGAGAGACAAACATATAAATCAATGGAACAGAACTGGGAATCCAGAAATATTTTTTTAAGATTTATTTATTTGAGAGAGAGAGAGGTTTTAAGCAGACTCTGTGCTGAACACTGAGGGGCTTGATTCCATGACCCTGAGATCCCAACTCGGGCCAAAACCAACAGTTGGACACTTAACCTACTGAGCCAGCCAGGCACCCCTAGAATCCAGAAATAGATTTAAACAAGAATGCCCAACTTATTTTTGAAAAAAATACAAAAGCAATTCAATGGGGGGAAAACAGCTTCTTCAACCAATAGCGCAACCCAGATGCCCTTCAGTGGATCAATGGTTAAACTGTAGTACATCCATACCGTAGACTACTAATGAGCAATAAAAAGAAATAAACTATTGATATACTAGACAAAGTGAACGAATCTCAAGGGAATTATGGTGAGGGTAAAATGCTAATCCCAGAAGTTTACATACTGTATTTTTAATACATACCTTACATATATGTATTATATATATTATATTTTATAATATTCTTGAAGTAACAAAATTATAGAAATGGAGAATAGATTAGTGGTTGCCAGGGACTAAAGAGGCAGTTGGGGCATCAAAGAAGTAGGCATAGCTCTGAAAGGGGCACACGAGGGGCACCTGGGTGGCTCAGTGGATTAAGCCGCTGCCTTCGGCTCAGGTCATGATCTCAGGGTCCTAGGATCGAGCTCTGCATAGGGCTCTCTGCTCAGCGGGGAGCCTGCTTCCCCCTCTCTCTCTGCCTGCCTCTCTGCCTACTTGTGATCTCCCTCTCTGTCAAATATCTTTAAAAATAATAATAATAAATAAATAAATAAATAAAAGGGGCACAGGAAAAGGTGGGCTCACAACGGTCTCCAAATTTATAACTGCTTTATCTCCTAAAAAAAAATAGGAGTGCCTGGGTGGCTCAGTCAGTTAAGCATCTGAATTGGTTTTAGCTCCAGTCATGATCTCAGGGTCATGGGATCAAGCTCTGCGTCTGGCTCCCCACTCAGAGTCATGCACTCTCTCTAAAAAATAAATAAAGCTTAAAAAACAACAGAACATTAAGGTATGACAAAGCTGAGTAGCAGATACTAAGGTTATATGTAATGTTAGTTATGTTCTCTGCTAAAGACTTGAAACACCGTGAAGGTAAAGGGCTGTCATCTCAAACTAAGAAAAATCCTAGAACAGTAAGTCCTGCTCCATGTCTTCTTCACCACCTGCTGAGGACTGGAAGGCCCTGTCCTCATTCATGTGTCTGGCAAATTCTGAATGGCATCCAGATCTCAGCCCCTGGGGCTACTGCCCTGCCCCAACCCTACCCCACCGATCAATTCCATTTCTGTCTACCCCTACCCTCCTGGGGTCCATTTCACTCAAGTTTACATACTCCTAGTTTCTAGTTTCTAGGACAGCACTTGCTCCCTAAAGGCTGAGAAAAAAACACATGAAGCTGCTCCACAAAAATATGAAAAGGGATTTGAGATTTATCTACCTTAGAAAGTCAATGAAGAGGGGCGCCTGGGTGGCTCAGTGGTTTAAGCCGCTGCCTTCGGCTCGGGTCATGATCTCAGGGTCCTGGGATCGAGTCCCGCATCGGGCTCTCTGCTGGGCAAGGAGCCTGCTTCCCTCTCACTCTCTCTGCCTGCCTCTCTGCCTACTTGTGATCTCTCTCTGTCAAATAAATAAATAAAATCTTTAAAAAAAAAAAAAGAAAGAAAGAAAGTCAATGAAGATATTTTATGATCTGGCATGATCCCATCCTCTCATCAGTGCTAGATAAATACTAGTACAACACTGTCCTCCTTCCTGTTTCCACTACCTTGTTCCATCCTAAGGCCATAGGTAACCAGGAAGTTCTCATGGGATTTCAGAACCATTTCCCAAAAGGTACTTCTCCTGCCAGCCATCTGGCTGTATCACACTTTTTCCCAGCGCAGACTTGCCAAATGTGTTAAATGCCATACTTCCTCAAGGGGACACCAAATGACCAGGGACTTAGAGGCTGGGATCCTGTGGGCATCAGCTCCCAAGAACCACTTAACTCCCTGTGACCGCTGCAGGGTCCTCCACCAGGAAAGGCAAAGAAGGAAACACCCTGACTCCTCAACACACAGGTTCATGGTACTCTCGGTAGAGGTCTTCTCCTCAGATTCCTATCAAGTTCCCCAAGTTAAAGGCTTTTCTTTGAATTCGTGTGTGTGTGTGTGTATGTTTGTATCTCCCAGTTTCCTGTCGGTGCCTTCATACCCCTTTTATAGCTTATTCTATTTATCACTTAATTTTTGGAAGTCTTCTGTTTTATACTATTTTTTTTAAGGATTTTTTTTATTTATTTGAAAGGCAGAGAGAGTGAGAGCACAAGGAGGGGGAGCAGTAGGCAGAGGGAAAGGGAGAAGCAGGCTCCCTGAGCAAAGCCTGATGGTTCTGCAGGGCTCCATCCCAGCACTCCCGGATCATGGCCCGAGCCAAAGGCAGACACTTAAGGACTGAGCCACTCAGGCGCCCGTTTTATACTATTCTAAATTGTAACTTGACAGTTTACTGTTGCAGTGCTTCTCTTAATGGCCTTTTTTCTTATACATTTTAACTCTTATTTAGTTAAGTGCCCAGCTCAACCAACACCCCACAAGACTGGAAGCTTGGGGGGACAGGGGGACATTTGTCACAATCAGTAATGAATACCAAGCACACACACAGTTCCAGACACACACCTAATGAATTAATGGGGAGGATACAGAACTTGGTTTTTTTAAGCTTCTTCCTGTGTCTTTACTCTTTAATTTACTTATTTTCCTACTTCTTAGAACCAGTTGATCTTTTACTTTTCTAATCTGATTCTCCATTTAAAAATTCTCGGCTTAGGGGCACCTGGGTGGCTCACTCTGTTGGGCATCTGCCTTCAGCTCGGGTCATGATCTTGGGGTCCTGGGATCCAGCCCTATGTGTGATTCCTGGCTTAGCGGGGAGTCTGCTTCTCCCTCTCCCTCTGCAGCTCCTCCTCCTTGTGCTCTCTCATTCTCTGTCAAATAAATGAATAAAAATCTTTAAAAAAAAATTCTCAGCTTATTTGAAAACAGCAACAGTAGGAGACACACCCTGTCCTACCAAGAACATAAGCTCAGTCTGCTATCTGCGGACACATGACGACATGGGGTATCTGCTTCACGGGTATGACTAAGTGCCTCTGCATTTAGCAAGCAGGCGATGTCCAGGGCACAACTCCAACTGCTATATGTCGGTTTTCCATGCCCTGGGGAGAAAAGATCTTTTGGAAACTTGGCAAAAAGCAGCCTGTGTCTTTCTGATGCTGGCTTCCTATAAGCAAGGGTCATATCTCCCCATGCAAGGAACTTGGCAGGCTGCATTCAAACGCCCAAACTAGGACATCCCATTGGAAGGTTTTTACATAGTCTCTTACTCACACACTTGGTCATTCAGAGATGGAAGCACTCCAGAGATCCGCCTCCTCCTTTTTTCAAGGAACAAGGCCCTGAGAGAGGTAACATTCGACCATGGTCACACAGCCTGTGGCCAGAACACAGTGAAGGTGCTCAGGAAACAGAGAAAGACTCGGGCAGAATCACAGTCTTCCTGACACAGCCACTCATTTTAATACTGCATACATGCACTCATATTATACCTTCTAGAAGACCAGGAAGTGCTCAGGGCAGCCCAAGAACATGTTACATCTCAGCTGAACTCACCACTACCTGGCTAACAGAAGCTGCCAAAGATGATCTATTGGAGAGCGCATAGTGGAATGGGTAACTCGTTCCCTCTGTACCAGTACCCAGTCAGTGCCTGCCACTAAGTCTGAGTTCAGTGCTGCCCTCGATCCCAGTGAAATACAATTCTGTGAAGAGGGACCTTCCCAGCGCCTTAGTGAAGCCCCTGGCTCTCTAAACACATGTTCGATAGCCATGACAGAAAGTGTGAAAAGTGGACAAAGCTGCCAGGCGGCAGTTCCACCCCTTAGTTCTAGACATTCCACCCCAGAGGGGGCAGAGAAACCTTAAAAGTGTTAGAGCCTGCAAAGCCTGGACACAGCACAGCCCTTTGGGACACTGCTATCCCAGAGCAGCCACTCGGGCTGCCCTCTCCTTCTTCTCTTGGTAAAAGCCTGCACTCCTGCCCCAAGAGCCAGGGAAGAGAGCCCCACGGTACCCTAGATACCCATCACACCCCTCCCTGGGCTAGGTGAATATTCAGCACCTCAGAGCACCACTGAGGCAGCACTTCCATGGTGCTGGCTGTGGGCAAGAAGAATATCTGACCAGGGGAACCCCCCACCCAGCTCCTGGGATATGGGCCCCCAAGAGTGAAAGGACAGTCTGGGGTAGGAAGCCCAAGGGGCCCAAGACCCCAAGACTCATTTCAGATAAGTGTCCTTACTCATAGGAACCCGATCTAGTTGGGATCGGAGCTGGCAATCCCCTGAATCTCCCAACCACCATGCCGATGCTTTCTTTCTCCAACTGTGACCCTGGGGACTCTCCAGTGACAGACACACACACACACACACACACACACACACACACACACACACACACGTCAAGTTTTCAGCAATGCCAAAAAGGTAGTGTCCTTTATAAACCAAATACTTAATATCTGCCCTGGAGGCAAGTGTATTTTAAGTTTACCAAGTCAGGGGACACAACTAAGGAATCAAAAGCATTATATATGACAGGCAAGAACCCTAAACTTCCCGAGGCCCAGTTCAGCAGGAAAGAAAGAATCCTTCCGGCCCTGCCTGTCACCAATACTAATCCCCAGCTATATGTGACTAAAGTACATGCCTTGTTTGAAGGTGGGGGGTTGGGGGGGGACATAAGCCCATGAGGCACAAGGCCTTGCGACCCTCCTCTGTCTAGACCATCTCAGATCCCTGGGAACTAGAAGATTCCACTGGAAGCCCAGCTCCAGGAAAGCAGATCTCTTCTGCTCAGCCTGTCTTTCCAGAGCTGATGAGTGCCCCATGCACACAGGAAGCTCAGTCAATAAATGCTTTCCACGCAATAAATGCAAGAACAAATGTGTATGTGGCACCAACTCAATTCATAGTAAACTTAATGTTTCCTCATATGCAGAAAAGCCCGCAGGGAATGAAACTAAGACATCTTAACTAAAATGCTAGAAGAACAGCTCCCTACTAGTTTTTGCTTTCCAAGAATGAAAGAAAAGTTGTGAGAGTTAATCCCTTACTAACTACACAAAATGTGGCTGAGGCCCCAACCACTCCCAGGAACTGCTCCTCCCCAATAGCTAGCTTACCTAGAAACTGTACTTAAACTCTCAAACTGCTTCTTTTCGCCGTAGTAATTAAAACATTTAAGGAAAATGGACTATCTTTTTAAACCAAACAAATAATAGAAGTCCATGTCTCTGTTTCAAATGGTTTTGAAAAAGTTAAAAGCAAAACCAACTGAAACAACCGCTTTAAGTTCCATCTAGCAAAAATGCTCTTGTCCCGGGGGTAACTGGGTGGCTCAACTGGTTTGAGCTCATGATCTCAGGGTCGTGAAACTGAGTTCCCCATTCAGCTCCTCGCTGGGTGTGAAGCTTAAGGCTCTCTCTGCATCTCTCCCTCTCCCTCCCCCCACTACGCTCATGCACATGCTTTCTCTCTTTCTCAAAAAAATTTAAATAAAATAAAATCTTTTGTCCAGACACTCAAAAGTTAAAATTAACTGTTAAATATCAGTCTAACATTAATATAAAAATTCTGGAGGGTTAACCAGTTTAAAACTGCTCAAACGGATGGCCAACAGGATGTACTCCACACAATGGAAAACAATAGTGTGAAGTCACTGTTTATTTGGGCTCCAAATACCAGAAAGACAGGCAGCTTTCTCTGCTTTGAGTTAAAAACGGGCCTTTTTCCCTCTTTAGCATCAGATAAGACAAGTGTTGAACCAAGTTGCCGGTGAAGATTCAAGGTGTTCCCTCAGAAGTGCTCACAGCTCCGGAGGCAGCTCAGGACCCCCTGACACAAGGCAAGCCCCTGCCTGGCCAGCGCGCTGTAGGATACCACCAGAGGTGTGGGGCAGACGCCCAGAGACACCACCAGGGAGCTGGAGAACCCACCAAAGGAGTCTAAGGTTACATACACAGCAGGACACTTTAAGTAAAAATATGTAGAAGAAAAAAATCACCTCTGCGAAGCAAGCACTACATAATCATCTATTAGAAAAGCTGCTTCGAACTTTTCTCACTTGGAAAACTCTTGCGAATTCTCACTTATCACAGATACCAAAAGTAGAGGTGCAGGAAGGGCAATGGTTTCTGCTGATGGTGGTTTGGTTTTTTCCAACAAACGCAGGAAGGAAGCAAAGCTCTAATACCTGGGTACAAACTCACTCAGGTACGAACATGTCCTAGAGGAAGAGAAGGAAAAGGCTCAATATCCCAGGGCTGCAGGCCATTCTCCACCGGACCGTGGTTTTTCATCTGCGTCTATTTTCACATGTTCTGTGACAAAACTCACTGAGAAACAGTTCATTCTACACTCCACTGACCTCAGTATGCCCCTTGCTGTTAAACATTACTCAGTACTAAACTGCGAACTTAAAAATTATTAACATGTAAAAATCTGTTAGATTTTTTTTACTACAATTAAAAAAAAAAAACTTTAATGGGTAACATGGTAAATTTTATTACGCATTTTAACCACAATTATATATTAATATTTTTTAAAAAACACATTACTCGGGGCACCCAAATGGCTCTGTCAGTTAAGCAAATGCCTTCCACTCAGGTCACGATCCCATGGTCCTGGGATGGAGCCCTGCATCAGGCTCCCTGCTTAGCAGGGAACCTGCTTCTCCCTCTTCCTCTGCCTGCCAATCCTGCCTCCTTGTGTGTATATGCATGCGCTGTCAAATAAATAAAATCTTAAAAAAAAAAAAAAAACCACACACATGTTACTCGGAGTCACACCCATCAGACTTCAGAAAAAACGTTCATGAGGCTTAGGTCCAGTCTGAATCATCGATGCCCAGGTAGGGCCCTGAGAACAGAAAAGAGTAAACTGAGCCCAAAGACAAGGACCATGTGGCTATAGCCGCTGGCGTGAGAGGTGGGGTAGGGCGGGGAGTAAATGTGAGAGGTCAGGGCCAGAGTCAGCAGAATCCAAGTGAGAATGAATTACCACATCCGCGTACCCCTGTGGCATCCAAGAACCCAATTACAGCAAATTACAATTATCTCAAGACAGCCCAACAATAATTACACTTCAGCGCATATTTACCGACTACCTACTCTGTGCTAGGTATGAAGCTTCATCTGCTATGCATGCAGCCTTCCTGCACTTCATACGAAAATATTCAATTAAGATCTGCACATATTACTAAGTCATAAAGCACAAGAGATAATGAAACTAAAGTACTTATAAATCGGCAAATTTACAAACACAGAGTAGGTGCTTATTGGAAACTAAAATGTTTCCTTCTGACTCCCCAGACTTGCGCTGACTATCCGAAACCCCTCCATCTCAGCACAAATGTAGAGCCAGACTATGTTTTGAGGGCAGGATGGTCAATGTCTGTGCATCAAGGCCAGATGCCGAGGGCTACCCAGAGAAGAAAGGAGGCAGAAGAGGTCCACTGCTGGGGTCTCGGCCACATGTCCCCTGCTGCCCTCTCCCCCAGGAAATGCTTAGCACCAAGCAGGCACTCGGCAGATGGCAGAGTGTATGGAACCAGTTTCCACCAAATCCCTGAAATGATTCACTAAGCATAAAAGCAGTCATCACACCTGATTTCACAGGTTAAAAGTTAAAAGCTGAGTTTCCTGATATATATTTTTTCCCATTATACTATAAAAGATTACAAATAGGCGCTAGGCGCCATCACTCAAAACTAATATGCTAATCTGACCGATGAACTAAGTTGAGAAAAAGCATGCTGACTGCTGGCCTTCCTGACCTAACTGGCTAATCAGACTCCAAAACAGAGGAGTGAGAGGAAGCGAGGGAGTGGCCCCAGCGCTCCCCGCTCCCTAGTCAGGTCTCTCCTTACCCCAGCCCTAGGCCCTGCCAGCAGCCTCACAACACAGATGCCACAGAGGGGTGTCCTCGCTCTGGTGAATGGGGGTTCTTGCACCTTCACCGGAAGGCTGCCACTGCACTCCATGTTTATCCAGGCACATACTTCAACCTTCAGTATTTAACAGTGTGATCTGCTTTGGCTACATTCTTGTTTTGGGCCACATTCTTAAGGCTCGACCGTCGAGAATATTTCAACCATGCCAGAAACTGCCAGACCAACAACCCTTGTTTATAAAAGGACAAGACACAACTAGCACCCACTCCGTTTGCTCAGGCTTCCTTGCTGGCTGGATTCCTTCCCTCCCACGTACGGCTCTAATTGGCCCTTCTACCCACCTCAGCCTTGCAACAACTATAAAATCTAAATCATTACAAACTTCTTCGGTAGGTTTTAGAAGTATGCTTCTGAAGGTTGTGGAGAAACAGCCAAAAGATGGCCTTGCAAACTCTTGGAACTCCTGTTCTGCAAAGCCACGGCTGCGCTGTTGTCAGGCAGTGAGGAGGAGGCAAGGCCAATGCAGAGCAGGACAAGGTTGCCTGATACACTGACCTCACAATCAGGCTTCCCTAGAGTGGCACCAACTCCCAGTAAACTGGCAAAGGCAAAACTCCGGGGCCGGGTCCTGCCAGCACCAGCATTGCTCGCTTTTCTCAGAAGAGGACACTGGGTTGCTCCTCAAGGAGATTCAGAGAATCTAAATCTCGTTTTTCCTCAGATTTAGGGAAATGTGTCCAGTTCGGGCACCTTCACACCAGGTATGCTGGATCTCCTCCCATCTGATCAAGAGTGCAGTGTACGGGACGCTCAGTCAGCTGGGTAGCCGACTCATTATTCCCACATGGGTCATGAGCTGCAACCCCACATTAGGTGAGCAGATCGCATTTTACACACACACATACACACACACACACACACACACACACGCACACAGTGAGTACACAGGCACCTTGCCTTTCCCAGTCTCCACACAGTTATCTGCACTGGGAAGTTGACTATTTAAAGGATCTCTTCTGTAAGCAGAAAATTTACCTTTGTCCTCTCACCGTAAACCAACCAGTCCAGTGAATCTTGAAGTTCTGGGGTCTTTCTTTTTTCTTTTTACCTTATAGCTGTGTCTTAGTAATAGACCTAATTAAGAGTCAGGGACCTCCTCTTTGCATTCTTTCATGCACGGATCAAGAGGACACTATCAGGGATTTCATGACAACACAGACCTCCTAACAGGCCAGCCAACCCCTCTCAGAGCCATGGGGATAGTCACTTGCCCTACCTGCTCAGAACTTGCGTGGTAAGAGGAAAGACCAGGAATGTAGAGGTCACAGGCGAGAGAGAGAGAGAGAGAGAACACTAACGAGAGCTCTATCTCCTCAGACTAACTGCCCTGAAGAACTTGACTAATAAAACAGAATCTGGCCTTTGTCCCCCAACTAGTCCCTCCACCTCAGTTATCTCTTGGTAAGATTTCTGATGCAAGAGTGGGAAATGCAAAGATAAAACAGTCAAAGCAACAACCCGCAGGGAATGGGGGAGAGTGCCCCCCACACCGCAGCTGAACCGTTCATCCAGAGGCAGTTCAGATGGGCCGCATTTCTTACCTGGCTGAGAAAACCACAAAAACCATAGCTCTCACTCTCTGCTGATGCCTCTCCAGGAACCCTTCAGGATCTCACTGACTGTTACAAACCAAATGAAGTGTCCCACCCAGCAACCTGCCCTCAGAAAGGCAGAGGGAGCAAACAGGAAGCCACAGGTTCCTTAGAGAGGATTTTCATCCCAAGGGAGGGAGAGGCCCTCCAGTCCTCTGCCGGCCTCAGATCATTAACCATGTTCAACCAATGCTTAAAGGAAAATCCAGATTTCCTTAGCACAAAGAACTAAAAATACCGCAAATTCACCAGTTACCAGTTTATTTATGTAGAGAGCTAGAGTTTTGTCTTTTTAAAAAATAATCAAGCGGGACATCTGGGTGGCTCAGTTGGTTAAGCGTCTGCCTTCGGCTCAGGTCATGATCCCAGCGTCCTGGGATGGAGTCCCACATCGGGCTCCTTGCTGGGCAGGGAGCCTGCTTCTCTCTCTGTCTCTGCCAGCCACTCTGTCTGCCTGTGCTCACTCTCGCTCGCTCGCTCTCTAACAAATAAATAAATAAAATCTTAAAAAAAAAAAAATCAAGCTCTCATAATCCACAGACACCTCAAAGAGTCACTCAGGCTCTCTACATGCACAAAGGTTAAGAAAGCAGGAAGTCACCCTGCATGCTCTTGACACCAGAGTTTCCACCTCTCAAACCCCAAGGGTTAGTGAAGCTGCAAATCGGAGCAGAGGTTTCTGGGAGGGTAACACTACAAAGTAAGCAACTATAGGTAATTCACAGAAGGCTAATTTAAAGTCTGCAAATCCACTTTTTTGATTACCTGTAGTGCACCCAGGGATCTCCGCCACCTTTTGCCTTTACAGACTAACTACTTAGTATTAAATTTGTCACTGCCCGTGGAGCTAAGGGAGTGAGTGACAAGGTTCACCTCCGTGACTCACTAAGCACCTCGCACAGGACCAGTGTATGCCTGTCTGGTACTGGTTACTTCCCCGTGGCTCTGCCCCCGCTGGATGGCATCACAACGAGGACAACACGGAAGGCGGCGCCTGGATACCAAGACCTGCAGATGGCCAGTGCACAGCACTTAGGGCCCCAATACAGTGGCCTTTAAAGAAATAATTTCCAAAACACTCTGGGGACTGAACATGTTCTAACTGCATCTACCCCTCGACAGGAAAGAAGCAGTCCTGCCCAACAGAACTTCAGGTGTGACTGTCCTCTGGGTATGGAGCAGGCAAGAGGTCAGTGACTATCCAAGGTCCCAGCACTCCAGAGAACAGAGCAACAGAGGCTGTAATGGAACAACAGCGATTTTTTTGGCCAACAGAATTTTTAAAAAATTATTTTATAAATCGAAGAATTCTCAGAAGCCCTTTTTTTCTAGGCAAATACAGAATAAAATAACACCAACTACAACAATGACCAATAGCATGGACACATATAATTTGCACAAATGGCAAATTAAATAACGATAATTGGTATCTGTTTTGCTCTTTAGATGAAAGACACCAGATTAATATTACAGAAACACATACTCTTTGCTTTCACAATAATTACTTTTCTTTCTCCATAAGCACCTTGCTCTAACAAGAACATACATGATAGGAATATGTTCTTGATAATTTTTATTCAACAAATTTGGACGGCCTACTCAGCATCAGATACTGTCCTACCTTCCCCTACCTGCTCTTTAATTCCAACCCCATTCCATTTGTGTTTCAATCGCTCCACAAATGAAGAACAATATAAAATGAAAACGCTTACTTCTTACTTAGAAGATAAAAATCTCAAAAAAAAAATTATTATATGAGCTTCTCTTGTTTCCCAATAAAAACTTGCCCACTAGACTAAGTGTCCACTAAGGGCCAGAACAGGCCCTAATTCACCTGGGTCCTGGGCTCAGACTGGTTCAATGCGAGACAAATAGCAAAGCTTGGACAGAATGGAGGAGAATGTAGGTCAGCAACAACCAGGGAACACCAAGGCCTCAGAGTATGGCCTCTATTTCCTAGACCAGTTGGGAAGGAAAGGGACAGAAGGATCCAGGCAGACACCTACTTTCGCTCAGTCTTCCGTGGGAGATGGGCCCACTGTCACCACCCAATGATGTGAGTCAAGACCCAGCCTTCCCATCAAGTTGAAAAATAGGTCAAAGATCTGAGAAAGTGTGCACTGGATCCTTACCCCCTTCCCACCTCCTGGGTGCCTCCTGCCTCACCTGTCATCACTGCCCCCCACCCCCAGCCTTGGCCAATGCCTTGTCCGTGACTCCTTGCTCACACCTGGCCTCTGGTCACTCTGCTCTGGGCTCCTCTCCTCCACAAGCTGGGACACTGCATCATTGCCCAACACTGACATGTCTACTGAACCTTCAGGTTCTCTACTTACCTTCAGGACTGGGCTCCAAGTCCTTTTCTCCCAAGAAGAGCCCTTCTTTCGACACTCCAAGAGTGCTTTTCCTCCTACCCAAGCATGTCCAACCCCTGCCACTCATTTAACGAGCCCACTCCATACCACACCCTCCTGAACACAGAGCCACAGATGTTCCCACAGCACAATTATGCTCCACTTAACCCGGACTGCTCACTCCCACGGCAACCCAACCCTTCAATGGAACAGGTGTTCGACAAGCACAAATCAGTGTTTCACCTCAAACGTGGCACTCCACCGAAGTGAATGCCTTCCCTTTGCTTTACTACTTCACAAACAGCTAGACATCTCCAGGGTCAAGCGTGAGACTTCTCAGGAAGAGGGGAGCAGAAAGCACCCCTTTTTGCACTGGCCACCCAAGGTCAACCTAGGCTTGCTTCCTCAGGGACCTTATCCCCCTGGTTTTAACCTGCACTGAGCTGCCGTAATGAGGAGGATCGTGTTCTGGATGCAACCCCTTAACACTGGCATGTAAACCCACACCCTCACAGCAACTCTACAGAACGTCTCCTTTATGACATGAAGAAAACAGAGATCCACAGCCAGTAAGACACAGAGCTGGCACCCGGAGTCCAGTTCACCAAATTACCTTGCCTAAGCCACAACTGCCATCACATGGCTCTTGCATTCCAGGCAGCTCATGACAGCTGCCTGTGGGATCAGGTCCACCCTCACTGCCTGGCACAAAAAGAAGTACTCATAAGCATTCATTAAGTGGATTTTTTTTTTCTAGCTCCCTCTCACCCTCCAGCTCCCCGTCCCCAAATGCTGCTTCCTCCGGAAAGCTGCCAAATGCAGCCGTCCATTATCTAATGAGCCCTCCGACACGCCTTTCCTATTTCGTTAAATTCTCAGCTCTGATTTCCCCATGTAGTCGAATGATGACACAGGGAGGACACGGGTCAGCCCCATGTCTTCCCATGACACCGGCACCTGCCTGGGGGAGAACTATGTCAAGACCACCTGAAACACAGGGTACATGTGTTCCACTGCCTCAAGGGACACTGCACCTTTAGTTCAAAGCCCTGACAACAGTCATGGGCACTGCCTGGGGAGCTGGATTTCAGGGTTCCTGGTATCAACAGCTGGAGATATCCTTCCTCTTTAGAGATCAGTTCAGTGGTTCTGATAATTTCCCTACCAATTAAGTAGCAATACATTCTTTTTGAGCAGGCAGGGCATTCATTCTTTTATGTTGGGGCTAAAGTCCAGCTTACTCTGCTGCTATCATGTTCACTTGTTCCACTTAATAACAAAAATCAAAAACTGGACACCGTGAAACTCCTTTATTCAACTGCAACGTGATTAAGCAACTAAATACAAAGTTAGTTTTAGCAGACTTTCAATAAATAAAAAGATGTATCATGCATCTATACCTTGGTTTCTCAATACCATGTCAACTAAACGGCACCACGGCTCCTTGTGGAAATGGCTGGTCTCCGGCTGGGGTCAAGGAGGCTGGAATATCTAGTTCCATCAGAAAGTCAGGGAGTGCCCAAACAACGATGCGGACATGTCAAAAGAACACAGAAGGGACTCCCACTGCCAAACCGGGGACAACCTGGGCATCAAAATAATGACAAGAATCACAATGAGGGGCGCCTGGGTGGCTCAGTGGGTTAAAGCCTCTGCCTTCGGCTCAGGTCATGATCTCAGGGTCCTAGGATCGAGCCCCTCGTTGGACTCTCTACTCAGAGGGAAGCCTGCTTCCTCCTCTCTCTCTGCCTGCCTCTCTGCCTACTTGTGATCTCTGTCTGTCAAATAAACAAAATCTAAAAAAAAAAAAAAAGAATCACAGAGTCAGCAATATGAACTAATAAACCAATAACCCAATGAATAAATAAATGGGGGAGGCAAGAAAACTCTTCTTAGAACAAGATGACACCAACACAGAAGGAACGATCTTAGAAGGATCAATAGATGCTGAAAGTAGAAGGTCAGAGTTTAACGAAAAACAAGGTACCTACACAGTCTCAAAGTGTCCCCCCATAAACTACTCACTAATGGCAAAGGGGAAAACAGCAACTTTAGAATAAACTGGTGGGTACCTCCTTAACCATTAGATCATTAGATGATCATTGATCATTGATCTAATGATCATTGATCATTAGAACAAGCTGCATCTCAGGGCATCTGGGTGACTCAGTTGGTTGAGTGCCTGACTCTTTATTTTGGCTCGGGTCATGATCTCAGGGTCATGGTATCAAGCCCCATGCCCTGCATTGGGCTTTACGCTCAGTGCAGAGTCTGCTTGGGATTCTTATTCCCTTTCCCTCTGCCCCTGCCCATGTGCACGCGCTCTCTCTCTCTCTCAAATTTTTTTTTTTAAAGATTTTATTTATTTATTTGACAGAGAGAAATCACAACTAGGCAGAGAGGCAGGCAGAGAGAGTGAGAGGGAAGCAGGCTCCCTGCCAAGCAGAGAGCCCGATGTGGGGCTCGATCCCAGGACCCTGAGATCATGACCCGAGCCGAAGGCAGCAGCTCCCTCTCTCTCTCTCTCTCAAATTTTAAAAATCTTTTAAGGGGGTGGGGGCACACCTGGGTGGCTCAAGTTGGTTAAGCAAATGACTTGATTTCGGCTCAGGGTCATTAAATGAAGCTCCACATCAGACTCTGCACTCAGTGCCAAGTCTGCTTGTCCCCCCTCCCTTTCTGTTTTCTCCGCCCCCGCTTTCTCAAATAAATCCTTTAAAAAAAAAAAAAGAATGTGGGGCATGGTCCACCTCTTCCCTCAGGACCTCAATTCTTCCCTGGCAGAGCAGGGATATTCATCAACAGTTGTGAGGCAAAGTCAGCACATGAGCTCTGTAAACTTGACAGCCTGTGTAACCTTAACCCCACCTCTTACTTCACATCCCAGCACTCTGCCCACTAGCATTCCAGGGTCCAAGTACCAAACTCCCAGACTTCATGATTCAAAACAGACGTCCCACTAGGCCTCTGAGCCCTCCAAGTTTATAAAGGGGAAATGGAGGTATTTTTAAAGCATTTCCTCCAGAAACACTATGAACACAAAATACACACAAAAAAAGGGCTTTGTTTATTTGTTTTAAAAGCGACTTGGGTTATAATGGAAGAAAATGTCACACTGGGGCCTGAAATTACTACATTGGGCTATGTTTGCTTAAGATTAAAAATAGTTTCATCTTCCCTTCCCAGGAGCCCTCCCTCCTGAAAGAAAAAACCTTGACTAGACCATCACCAATTTCAGAAGTCCCAGAGCAAATCTCAAGAGCTACACAAGCTTAACCCAGTGTTTGTCAGCATCACATTCCCCACTAACAATTCCTGACCACAACTTGGAAGACACACAGCACGCCTCACAATGATGCCATCGGCTGTCTGGCCCTTACCTTTGGGTTTAATGCAATAAAAGTAATTCATATGGGGGCACCTGGGTGGCTCAGTTAGTTAAGCATCCAACTCTTGGTTTTGGTTCAGGCCATGATCTCATGGATAGCAGAATGGAGCCCTGCAATGGGCTCCGCACTTGGGAGGGAGGGGGTCCTGCTTGGGGATTCTCTCCCTCTGCCCCTCCCCTCTCTAAAAAAAACAAGTTATTCATATGGAGGTAAAACAAATTCCAGTAATACAACAGAGCACAAGTGAAAAGTAGGCTTCTTTCCCAGGCCCTCAGATGAGCAGGCTGGGTTTCTTCAGTAGCCGTCTGCAAATGGCATATTTAATGTGTCTCTAAATCCATAAACAAGTACATTTCTCTTTAATTCATTCTTTTTTTTTTTTAAAGTAGGTCCCATGCTGGACTTTTTTTTTTAAGCTGTCCACAAATGAGACATTTACTGTGTCTCTAAATCCATAAGCAAGCACATCTCTCTTGAATTCATTCACTTTTTTTTTTTTAAGTAGGCTCCATGCAAGCCCAATGAGGGGCTTGAACTCAAGAGTCTGAGATCAAGACCTGAGCTGAGATCAAGTCAGATGCTTAACTGACTGAACCACCCTCTCTTTCATTTTTTTGAGATTTTTTTATTTGAGAGAGAGAGAGCACAAGTGCATGAGCATGATTGGGGGCAGGGTGTGGGGGAGGCAGTGGAGAAGCAGACTCCTCGCTGAGTAGGGAGCCTAACTCAGGCCTTGATCCCAAGACCCTGAAATCATTACCTGAGCCAAAGGCAGAGGCCCAAACAAATGAGCCACTCAGGCACCCCTCTTTAATTCATTCTTTTTTTTATAAGATTTTATGTATTTACTTGTCAGAGAGAGAGAGAGAGTACAAGCAGGGGGTGTGGCAGGCAGAGGGAGAAGCAGGCTCCCTGCCGAGCAAAGAGCCCAATGCGGGACTCAATCCCAGGACCCTGAGATCATGATCAGAGCTGAAGGCAGAGGCTTAACCAGCTGAGCCACCTAAGCGACCATCTTTAATTCACTCTTAAAGCCCAAATGAAATCACATATTTCATAATTGTTGCTTTTTAAATTCTACTAGAACTGGGAAACATCAGCCCCAGTGGCTGGACCCACCTCCTGACTGACCCTTGCTGCTTGTGGCACATCTAAGTGTCTGTATCCTGCCCGTTTTGCTCTCAAGGATGTGTTCACTTTTTTTTTTTTTCCATTTTATTTATTTTTTCAGCATAACAGTATTCATTCTTTTTGCACAACACCCAGTGCTCCATGCAAAACGTGCCCTCCCCATTACCCACCACCTGTTCCCCCAACCTCCCACCCCTGACCCTTCAAAACCCTCAGGTTGCCCCAACCTCCCACCCCTGACCCTTCAAAACCCTCAGGTTGTTTTTCAGAGTCCATAGTCTCTCATGGTTCACCTCCCCTCCCCAATGTCCATAGCCCGCTCCCCCTCTCCCAATCCTACCTCCCCCCAGCAACCCCCAGTTTGTTTTGTGAGATTAAGAGTCATTTATGGTTTGTCTCCCTCCCAATCCCATCTTGTTTCATTTATTCTTCTCCTATCCCCCTACCCCCCCATGTTGCTTCTCCATGTCCTCATATCAGGGAGATCATATGATAGTTGTCTTTCTCCAATTGACTTATTTCACTAAGCATGATACGCTCTAGTTCCAAGGGATGTGTTCACTTTTATACTTGCTTTCTTCTGGGAGGAAATCGGAGCACAAAATCCTAGATGTAGATTTGTTAGGCCCAAGGTTATATGTATTAGAATTGATAGATATTGCCAAAAATGCCTTCAATGTACATACCTGCCCGAAGAGATGAGTGACTTCTCCCTTACTTTCACTAGAAGTGAGTTATTGGCAAATTCCTTCATTAACAGCATAAGAAGAGGAAGGCGGGTGGGACAAGCTGAAACAGAGAACAGTTTGCCCCTCTCGTATTGCCAGACTATGGGCCATGACCGGCAGCAGGTATCATAAGTGCAGACTGGGAGTAGTGGTACTTCATGGTCAGACAGCATGACAGTATGGGAGGGTGAGCATCCAGATGACTAATGAATCAAAACACGGTGCTATGTTTTTCTAGTCAGACTTGATTACCTCAGAGGAAAATTGCTCTGGAGAATTTATGGGTGAGTGACTCCAAATAATAAGGTATTTGCAGTGTTCTTTGCTCCCATTGTTTCTTCCCTGGACCAGCCCTCTGAACCAGGCCACCTTCTGGGCCCACCCCAGAACAACTCCAGTGCTGAACACAAGGATAGGGGAGGGAAGCTAGAGACTATTATGGGCCCCCAAGTCTAATCTTCATCCTGTGATTTCACTGTTCTGGAAAACATTAATATTTTCTACCTCATTATGTCCAAATCTAAGTTTGATGCCTACTGTCCTTCAACTGAGGAGTAGGGCCTGACAGGAATGCTGGAGCCCATCCGTCCTGCAGGTGGCACCCTCCACTCTTGGGGCCCTGGGGGAAGAACCATCTATCCCAAGCCAATGGGACAGGCTGTCGTGCACCCAAGCACAGAAGTACTCCCCAGCCCACACTCAACTTTCTCTAAGATCAGCCTAACTTATACACATGGACAATCAACCCAACAGAAAGTGGTGCTCACAACAGAAAATGACATTCCAAAATCCTAAAGTGACCTTCCCAACTCTCTATCATGCTAGTTCCTGGTTCGAAGGCTGCCTGGAAAAACCAGGGGACCTAGACAACTTCACCAAGATGAGGAGTATCAGGAACTAGGAGGCATACCTTGCCATGAGGACCATGATACAAACCGTGGACAACACCAGGACCAGAGAGAAGGAGCATGAAGCCCTTCAGCAGATGTTATGTTTACATTATCTTCTACAGCCATACACCAAACCACTGAGGGATGAAATGACACGTGCCTGAAACATGGTTCAAAATTATGTGGGGTGGGATAGTGGTTGAAAGTGTGAGTAGAGATTCACTGTTCCAGTGTTTGAGTGTCCTTGAAATTCTCCATAATAAAAAGTTCAAAAATAAAATAGAGGGGTGCCTGGGTGGCTCAGGTGTTGAGTGTCTGCCTTCGGCTCAGGTCATGATCCCAGGGTGCTGGGATCAAGCCCCGCATCTGGCTCCCTGCTCAGCAGGAAGCCTACTTCTCCCTCTCCCACTCCCCCTGCTTGTGTTCCCTCTCTCGCTGTGTCTCTCGCTGCCAAATAAATAAATAAAAATCCTTAAAAAAAAAGAAGAAAAAAAATACAAGAGGCATATATACAAAATTCTTCCTAGTGATTAAAATATCAAATATATCCAGCAATTCATTCTTAGGTATACACCAAAAGAAGACATGGACAAGAACATTTGTATCCGTGTTATTTGTGATGTCAAAAACTGGACACAGCCCAAATGTCCACCAACAAGAAGAGAAGTAAATTGTGATATATTCATATGAAATACTATACAACACTCTTTTGTTGTATAGTATTTCATATGAATATATCACAACTTACTGAACTGTTGTACAGAACCACACAAATGTCAGAGACCTAATGTTCAGCAAGAAAAAAGCAGACAAATGAGAGTACACACACACACACACACACACACAAACACAAACACTCTATCACTCCTTACAGGAAGGTCAAGAGCAGCAAAACTAAGCCCAAGGACAGAGGTCAGAAGAGCGCTTACTTATGGTGAGATGCTGACTGGCAAAAGGCATGATGGACCCTTCTGGAAATGTTCTATATTTTGATCTGAGTGGTATATACATATGTAAAAGTGTGCTGAGCTATAAACCTATGATTTGTGTATTTTGCTACATGTATAAATTACGCTTCAATTTTTTACAAAACGGTGATATCAAAAACAAAAACAAAAAATTGCGAAGCTACTAGTTACCAAGAGATTCGGTGAAACAGCTTTATCTATAAAAGAACATACTTTCAAAGCCTGAAGAATGAGAAAACTCAGCTCTGGCCCAAGATCAATTGGCCAGGACCTACTACTTGCTGACCCCCTGAGGTGAAAGCAGGGCTGCTCTCTAAGTACTTTCACTGCTAGCTGATCACGGACACCTGAGAACACCAGAGCAGCCAACACCAGGAAACAGCTTTCACTCCCGCTTTTCCACACTAACCAAGCAGCCGTGCTTGTGTCTCACAATAATCTGAGTAATTCAAGTTTTTCTTAAGATTTATTTATTTATTTGAGAGAGAGAGAAAGGGAGTGCAAGTGCAAGGTGGAGGGGCAGAGGGAGAGAAAGTCTTAAGCAGACTCCTTGCTGAGCATGGAGCCCAACACAGGGCTGGATCCCAAGACCACTGCCTGAGTTGAAACCAAGAGTTGGATGCTCGACAGCCTGTGCTACCCAGGCGCCCCCTGAGTAATTCAAGTTTTAAATGACATGGTAAAGATCTCTCACACAGGAGATTCTGCACTCCCCTCACCGCCATGCTGGCTGCCTGACACCCACTCCTCTGGGCAGCTACTGAGCATTGCTAAGCAGCTTCTAGAAGCAGCCCTTCCTCCCCTTCCTCCAGCACAGCCCACACTTCCCTGACTCTGGAATTCCTTACATTCTCCTCCCTAAAGGACAGCCCTCAGAAAACTTGGATTCAAACCAAGAAAACAAAACCTGGTCTACCTCCTTAGGCCTAAGCAACCTTAGTGGACAGACAAAAATGCATGCAAAAATCTGAATTTACTTGGCTTCGAAATTACTTCTGTATAAAATCAATGAAATTTGGAATGTGTGAAGTAATAACAAACAAACACCACAGGCATATGTTAAGTGTCTCAGCACCAGGGGGAGGCCAGATAAATCCTGGTACAGTACATGATACCTCTCCTTGGGGGCAGTTCCCGCTGGTAGGGCAGTGGGCTCAGCACACAGTACATACGAAGGTTTAGGCTAGCCACCAGCACAGTCCTTTACCTCCAGATCCTCACAGCAATACTGTATCAGGCAGAGGCTGTCTGAAGAAAGCACAGAGTTGCCCTCACATCAGACACATGCTTGGGCTGCCCATCAAATTCTGGGGTAAGCTGGGTGGGGCCCGCAAACAAGAAAGCCAGGGCCAGCTGACAAGTTCCCAGGCCTGAAGCCTGGGCCTCTTCTCACACTGAAACCACCTCTGGCCCTCCACATGCCCACATCCTCAGCCACCCGCCAGCACAGCTGCAGCACTGACAGCTGACACACTTCCCTATACTGAAAGGCAGGTTTCTGTCCCCAGAGCTTGAGACCAGTAGGTGAGGCCACAACCGGAGCCCACATGAGCCTTCCACTGCTCACCCAGCCCACCGGCCTAATGGCACTGACCAGAGGAAAGACTGGATTCTGGCCATTCTCTAAGCTCTACCCGTTTCTCCGTTTCCTTACCATTTTAAGTGGGTGACCAAAACGTGCCCTACGACGAGAAGAAAATCCTGGGAAACAGCTTCCAGACACAAAGAAAATTTGTAAAACACAACACTCATAGGACAGAGTATGAGGCAACCATTAAAATCATCAAGACCAACACCTTCATTTTACAGATGAGTAAAATGAGGCATCCACAGTCCCTGAGATGGTGAGCAATCAAACAGGATGAGAATCCCTCTCCTAAGCCTCAAATCTTTTTCCCATCAGAACACCACAGAAACACAGGGAGAAAGGAAGGGAGGAAAGCTGAAGAAAGGAGACAAGAGGGACAGATAAGGAAAGGCAGAAGCACCAGGAGTTCGGCGGGAGGGCCTGCAAAGTGGGTGGTGCTGTGAGCCCCTCCCAGTCAATTAGGCCAGAGGAGATACCCCAGCTCTTCCTCTTGCGACATCCTGTCACACCGGTAGGTAGGGAGAGACTGGTTTGCTGAGGACTGCAGAGCCACTGAGAGGTTGGGCTGGGCTGGGCCTGGCCTCTCCTCAAGGAAACAGCGCTCTGGGTACCAGCTGTGAGCAGCGTGGAACAAGAGGAAAGCAGCCCTCCAGAGGAAAGACGCAGACCACCCCAGCTGTGCCAGAGGGTCCGAACCTGAGGCGGATCATGCCTTTGGATCCAGCCACCGATTCACAGGACGTATGAAAAAGAGCGTGGCCACCTGCACCCTAAGACACCATCAGCTACACCTGGACTGTGGGAAGACTCCCACATGGAGTCTAAGGGTCCAGGAGCTTGAGCAGATAATTGCAAGGAAAGGGACAGAGGGAGTATCTATAGATCAAAGAGACCTAAAAGATATATGAAGTTTTTAAAAAATGGACAAAATTAAACTACAGTGCCTAAGGATACACATTTGGGAGGTAAAACCAAAAAGAAATAGAAGGAAATGGATACAAAGGTATCCTTCCTTTTGGAAGGAAGATGAGAGGGGGCTGTAGCAGGGATGGGACCCACCAAGGGCCCTCTAATGGGGCCAGCAAAGTTTTATTTCTTGACCTTGTAATTCACTAAGCTATACTTTTTTTGGGGGGGTGGGGGGTCTTGTTTTCTCTATTTTTGTTTTATTTTTTTAAATTTTTATTTATTTGAGAGAGAGAGAGAGAGACAGCAAGAGAGGGAACACAAGCAGGGGGAGTGGGAGAGGGAGAAGCAGGCTTCCCACTGAGCAGGACCGTGAGTTCATGACCTGAACTGAAGGTAGATGCCTAACGACTGAGCCACCCAGGCGCCCCCTTTGTTTTATTTTATACTAGCACAGTTTAAAAAGTTTTTTAAAAAATTTTAGAATATATACAAATACCCAATTATTATGTTGCACACCTAAAACTAATATGATGTTACATGCCAATTTTTTCTCTATTAAAAATAAAGGACTGATTTTTTTTCCCCTACACACACACATGTATTTTTTTAGGGGCACCTGGCTGGCTCAGTTGATAGGATATGCAACTCTTGATCTCAGGGTGGTAAATTCAAGCTCCTTGTTGGGTGTGGAGACTGCTTTAAAATAAAAAAGAAAATAATAACGAGATGAGCTAAAGAGAAAACCAAACCAACCCTGGAAGAGCCTGAAGACTATGTAAAGCAGCACTCACACAAAGAGAACCCCGCCAGGAAGAGTGAACACGGAGGGCCGCGCCACGGGAAATTAGGCGAAACTAGGCGCACACCTCTAAATCTGGGGTTTGGCATTAGGAACACCCCCACCCCCGCCCCCACCCCCGCCCACTCCTCTGGTCCCACGCTCTCCAACAGCTGTTAGGTATTAAGCTGACATTGCAGCCGCCTGTGTGGCTCCTTGAGTCATCTCTCAACTGGTTCCCAGGAACAGAGTAAAGGTGTGCTGCTTTTTTTTACGTGGGTGACCAAAACGTGTCCCCTCCAGGCATTATTCCTTCCACCGCATATTTTCCTGCTCCCACAGCCTGAAGGGTTTTAACTTGCTTCCCTGCTAAAGCACACCAGCACAGCCTTTCAGATTCCACAATTCCTCAACTCTGGCCTAGCCCAACCTCACCGCTTCGGTTTCTGTTCAGAAGTTACCTCTATTTACACCACCATGAATCCATCATTTCAGGGCTGGCCAAAGTCTCTGCACGCATCTCGTATCCTTACTGCTAGCCGGTTTGACTCCACAGTGGTCTCTAGTCCCTCTAGTCCCAGCTCTCCCTGTCCCCTGTACCTCCTACCTCCTCCAGCTGACTTGGGGATTAACCAAAACAAACCTAACAAAGTTCCTCCTCACTGTTATTTTCTCCCTCCCCCTCCCCTTTCTCTAATCCCCCCTCTCATCCTTTCCTGCAGCTTCCTCAATTATCCCCCAAATCCCTCACACATCCTTATCCAAATCACCACCAAACCAAGAGGGCTCCCAGAGGTCACTTTAACCACTCTCTGAAACACCATTTTGCAGGCCCCACCAGGATCACCTGAGGCACAGCGTCGGGGCCAGGAACTGGTTCAACAGGTCACAGACACATCTGTGCGTGCCCAAATGTCAGCCTAGTTTTGAAAATAATCTAGAACTCCAGAATTGGCTAATCTCTGTGTTGGACACCTGAAACAAATGTACCACTACGTATCAACTATACTTCAGTAAAAATCTCCTCCTCCTCCTCCTCATCATCTGGAATTGCCTCCCTCCCAGGCTCTCCAGGGTCCTCTCCCTGATCTCTCATATTGCCCTCTGAAACAGGCCTAGGCTCCCACTCCCCCTTATGATGAATCAAAGGCACACGGACTGCCTATGGTCACTTCCCAGGAAGGGGACCCTCAGCCCCTCCAAACACACTTTCTTCGGAAAAATACCAACGGAGAGGAAATAATCTTTACTTCTCTTCCCTCTTTTGCCTGGTTGGGGCAAGGCCCATACCTGTCTCACCCACCACAAGATCCAACCCTGGAGCCTTCCACAGTGTCCAGAGCAGGACAGGGACTAAAAAAACACCTGCTGAATGAAGGAACAAATCGCTGAAGGCCAGCACCAACAAGGCCTGCCCGCTGCGTGCCGGCAGACAGCAGACAGTCCTCTCCACAGTCCGTATGCTAGCCTGTCTTGTAAGACTACTTAATAGTCCGTATTTAATCTTACATACTCCTAGATCAAATTCCTTGTCTTTAACTTTTTCCAAAAATAAGCACAGATTCATACGGTGTGCTAATGCATACAAAGCACAATAAGGACCTGACACGAAACAGACACTTTAAAACAGACATACAAAATACAAATAAGCCAGTCACCCATCATCTCATATGAGTGTAACATTTCTGCGCTTCAGACAATTTACATGAGCAAAACTAGCTAAGGAATGTGGGTGTCACTCTGTACACCACTGGGTGTCCTGGCTGCCCCACCTCAGATGCAAATCTGAAATAAAACTCCAAGGTCAATAATCCCGACAATTACAGGAAATGGACTTGCTTCCACATTGGGGTTCCTCCCGCTCTATTGATCAGCTTCTATACTGTGGCCTCCTCTGGACTGCACTGGTTCTGCACAGTCTGGGACAACTCCCAAACTGGGAGCAGCCCTCTGCGCTCTGCTTCCCCTCTGGCCTCTCAAAAGATTTAGTGAGCATTTACAGCTTTATTTTCAACTCCCCTCTAGTGGTATCAGGTCATTTTCTTATCTGATAACAACCAATAGCTCTACCCTCATCTGCCTCTTACACAAAGGTCAGAAACCAAATGCCTCCACTATCTGGAAATCACCTGGAGACTTCCCCACTGGGAACCCAGAGGCAGCCCCCACCGAGCACAAAATCGTAAAACACAATGCCCGTGTCACCTGGGGGCTGGAAACCAATTTTTGGCTTTAGGACAATTAATCCCTGCTTCGAAGCTGGGCACTGCTACCTGTATCCTCATCACACTCCAAATATTTGTGCTCAAAGAAGCCCCAAACAGTTCTGATTTCCAGGGAGGATGCTGATTTTATAGAGTAAGGTTCAGACATTCCATACTCAGTTCTTCCTAAGAACCAAAAAAAGGGGGAAATTCCTGTTCTAAAGAATTCTAACCCTACAGCCCTACTGAATTACATGTTCCAGGTAAAGCATCTGCTGCTGCCAACAGGGGGGCACCCACTTGCTCCAGGTCTCTTACAGTGCATGCTAGCTGCAAAGTCAGTTTTAGAAATTACCCAGTCAGGAGGTCATATGGTCACGTGGGGAAAAAATCAGTACAGGTCTGGTCTTTTGAAAACCTAGGACTTTCACTCTTAAGGCATGCCCGGTTGATAACTACAAAAGATATCAATACTACACAGAAAAAAGCACTTCCGGTCACTCAACTCATATGGCAACCTTGCTAGTCTACACTCCTCCTACTTCTTCACTGGTGAGATTAAGAAAACAAAACTGGGCACCAACAATTTCCAAATACATTCCTTAAAAATCTAAACAGTGTTGGGGCGCCCAGCTGGCTCAGCTGCTGGAGCTTGTGATTCTTGATCTCAGGGCCATGAGTCTCCACAGTAGGCATAGAGATTACTTTAAAAAAGGGGGGGAGGGGTGCCTGGGTGGCTCAGTGAGTTAAGCCTCTGCCTTTGGCTCAGGTCATGATCTCAGGGTCCTGGGATCGAGCCCCGCATTGGGTTCTCTGCTCAGCAGGAAGCCTGCTTCCCCCCTCTCTCTCTGCCTGCCTCTCTGCCTGCCTCTCTGCCTACTTGTGATTTCTCTCTGTCAAATAAATAAATAAAATCTTTAAAAAAAAATCTAACCAATGGTCGTTAGTTAACACAGAGACCTTGGTCCTCAAACTATTTCAGTTCTCTGCTCATCTTGACAGGTACCAATGCCTCCAAGGACCCCTGCCCCAATAAGACACGACAGCTCCTCTCAAAGCTCAACAGTAAGAGTGAGCAGTCAAGGCAGAGCTGCTTTCATGGAGGTACCCCTGGGCTTGTGTCTAGGTTTGTTTCTATCAAACACCTGCTCCATATAAAATCACCTATCACAGGGTATTTGGGTGTCTCAGTCAGTTACACATCTGGCAGCTCAGGTCAAGATCTTGGAGTCCTAGGATGGAGCCCTGAAACCCAGCTCCGCTCTCAGCGGGGAGTCTGCTTCTCCCTTTCCCTCTGCCCCTCCCCCTGCTCGTGCTCTGCCACAGGATTGCACTCTCAGGCAAGTAAGATGTCTATTTTTTTTTTCAAATAACTAAGATCTTAAAAAAAAATCAACTATTACATATGTAATTATAAAACACAATAATAAAAAACACCCCTGAACCCCTAATTCACCCTAAGAAACATAACCAGCTTTTATTAAGTATTAGATTCGTAGTTTACACCAGAAAGGAAAAGGACAAATATAATATTAACAAGCAGCAATAATGGAGTGGTGTAGAGCACATGACCAGCCAGCCAACCTTTATTTCCTTCTTTCTTTTTTTTTAAAGCTTTATTTATTTAAGTGATCCCTATACCCAACACAGGGCTGAACCCAAGACCAAGGGTCAGATGCTCTGCTGACTGAGCCAGCCAGGTACCTTCTTAACAGTCTATGGGAAGGATATTCTAACCCAATTTTACTGAGGAAGAGAGGTCAAAGGCCTCACTTAAGGCCACATTAGGATACAAGGGTCCCAGGGGACTCAGTACATCTGGTAGCTTCCTTCTCAGCCCCACATTTCTACTGCCGAGGATACTCAGTGTTTTCACTGTTCAAACTCATCATATGTTTGTGCCAAAACTCTTGCTGGTCTTGCCAAAATGCAATGACCCTCAGTGAGGAGACCTCACCTCTTTGGAAGTCATGACCCAGAACACTATGTATGACCAGGCACTGTCTGAAAGAAGTCCTCCTTCACAACTCAATGCCGCCGTTCGCAGTGGGAGCTCAGCCTGGCAAAGACGTTTTATTCCTTTATTTGATAAAAAGAAAATGCCACTTCCAATCCTAAAACAGAGAAAAGAAATGTATCACTCTGCTCCAGCAGAAGGATAAACTAAGCTAGATTTTTCCCCCTCTAATAAAAGGAAAAAAAGAAAAAGGTAGGAGGAAGGCAAACACCCAGGGTAGGGCTAGTGCCAGCTGTTCCTTTCATAAGACACTTCCACAGAAAACAAAGAAATCATACATATTGAAGCATCATGGAAGAATGCATTTTTTACTCAGATAATCAACAATTTACAGGACCATTCCAAAGTCTCCCTAATCTGGGTTTCAGAGGAACACATTTCTCAGCAGCTACCCACACAATCATATAGACTTCATGTAGAAAAGCCCTCAGCAGACTTCAAGAGGGTCTGCTCAGGCCTTCTGCCTCTTCCTGCCTCACCAGCTCACCGACTTACTCCTCACAGAACCTCCTAAAGCACAACAGCTGACCACACATCTGGCTCCCTGTCTGAAGCTAACACCCCTGAGAAAGGCAACTCTGTCCACTCACCAAAACTGTAAGTACCTCAGACTTCTTTTTTCCAGGGGCACGCTGGCCTGGGGTCAAGAGAACTGCCTGCTGGGTCAGGAAGGCCGTGTGATTATCAGCAGAGTACCCATATCCAGATGAAACTTATTCTTAAAAAGCTGAGTCCCTCTGGCTTCCCCTATGTGGAGAATCACATCCTGGCATCTTCAACGAGTTCTACAGTTGATTAAGGCTAAAAACAATTTTTTCCAGCTTTTTACTGAGATATAACTGAGGGCCAAAATAAAATTTTTTTAATTTATAAAAATAATTTCATTCACAAATAGATTAATCCTCTGTTTCCCGGAGGATTCCAAACATAAGAGGCCTGGAGGGAGCGCCCAGCCTCCTATGACCAGGCACTAAGCCACCCTTGGGAGCAGCAGGCCTGTTTCTCCAAATATGGCTTCAAATCTGCTGCAAGAGTAAGTAAGCTCAGGCCTGCAAAGGGGTCCTTAAGAATGTTTATCAAGACGTGACAAAAGAGGGCAGACCTAGGGGCAAACAAAGCACAAGGACTGCCCCTCAGAACAGTCCTGAAAATAGGGCCACATGGAAGGAAGGGACTGTTTGCTGGGCCCTCACCACCCAGTAACCACAGCAGACAGGGTAGAGGCCACAGCAGACCTGACACAGCCGTGGAGGGCTGTGCCTGCGGGCACGGCCCACAATGGGCCCTATTCTCCCTGGAAGCTCATGGCAGGAGGGGAAAGGGGAGGCGAGGACATTCCTTCACCCCCTCACACAGAGCGAAAGGGCACAGGGAGCCCAGGGCGCCAGAGGCCGGCATAAGAAGAAAGCATGAGCAGCCATTTTCCTTCCCAGCTTTCTGAATCAAACAGAAACCCCTCCTAAAAACAACCAGAAGAGAGACCCGAAGTGCCATCTGATTAAGGTGGCCTCCGATGGTAAATCTGATGGGGCTTACACAAGAGTCCCCTCTCTGGTCAGCAGTGCCCAACCAGAAGAGAAAACAACTCAGAGCTTTGAGGGGACAAGGGACCCCACAGGACCTGTTAGCTCAGGGCTGGCACTGCAAGCAGAAGGATCGACTTTCTTCCTGGCACCAGGGAATCCAGCCACTTTTTAAAGTACTTGAAAACTGGAAAAAGCACATCTTCAGACTGGCAAACACAGTATTTTAAGTCTATACTGTTGACCCTTCTGACAAAATATTGTGATCTTTTCCAGGTAAGCAGAAGCAACAGCTGGTAGCACAAATCCAGAAGAGAGAGGGAGAAAGGAATCCTACTGTTATCTATTTGTGACTTTAATGAATTCTATTTTTAGATCTTTAATAAAGAGCTTCTCTTCTAGTCTCCCACCAAATTTCTCTACTCGGGCAATTCAATCTTCCCAACACTGCTCAGTCTAAAAATACATAAGACACTACTTCAGGCATGCTTAACATAAGAGGTAAAGCAAAGCTCTCTACACTTCCTCATTTTCCACAAGACTCAGAATCCACCGCTGCTCAAGGGCTACTCATCAAACTGATCTCCGTTATTAAAAAATCCAGTGAGCAAGACTCCCAGAGGTCAGGGCAGATCGGAGGCAAAGACAACCTACCAGCCCAAACAGGATTTTTACAGTGAGGAGAGATGCGTGTTTTATGGAGGTATTCCATAGTACAATGAAGGCCCAGAAAATGGATAATGTCCCAGGTTTTAATTAATAGCCAAACTAAAAGGAAATGTTATTCGGAATTCCATTAATGACACTATAATTTTTTCCTGGCAAAAACTGGCTAGATAATCAACCCAGTCCCAGAGAACAACTGAGCTAAGTAAGAGAGGCATTTAGGACAACCAAGGCAAAACTGGTTCATTCTGTTAAAGACAGCCTTGGGAATCTTAAGTAATCCCATATCAACCGCTAGAATGTTTAGGGGGGAAGTGCTCCCAGCACAGAGAAAGGTGAAATAGAAAGGACTGGATCACTTGCCAAAACAAACATCTTCCAAGTCCACTAATCAGTTTCAATACACAGAAACCAACTACAAGAAAGAAGTCTGGGGGGAGCTGGATGGCTGTCAGTAAGCATGTGACTCTTGATCTCAGGTCGTGGGTTCAAGCCCATGTTGGGTGCAGAACTTATAAAAAATAATAAATTAAATAAAATCAAAAAGAAAGAACGCTGTAAGAACTGCTTCTTATTTATAGATTTCCATACTCCATATACAGAAATTCAACACCCGTAGAAATGAAGAGCAAGTGCCAAACAGGGGACCAAGCTGGGCACTGGCCATTACTTCCTTGAATAGGACACATCCTTCCAAGTGTCTCACTTGTCCTTGAGCTCCCCTTAACTGGCACCCTCTCCCATACTTAGGGTATCCAAGGGCTGTGAATGCCTCAGAAGAATGAAACTGAGGCTACCCATACCCCCAATGGCAGAAAACATGAAGTCTGAGCCTCTGCATGGCTATAGAGATTGCACATCCATGCAAGTCAAAGAAAAGGGACTAGAGAAAACACACAGCATACTTAAAAACAAACACCAATATAAACCTGCCTCACTTGACATTATAGGTGTGTGCCTGCAAAACTCTAAGTCACGTCTCACTTTTTTTTTTTTTTAAAGATTTTATTTATTTATTTGACAGAGAGAGACCACAAGTAGGCAGAGAGGCAAGCAGAGAGAGTGAGAGGGAAGCAGGCTCCCCACCGAGCAGAGAGCCCGACGCGGGACTCGATCCCAGGACCCCGAGATCATGACCTGAGCCGAAGGCAGTGGCCTAAACCACTGAGCCACCCAGGCGCCCCCACGTCTCACTCTTTTCAAAAACTCTGTACTTAATATGGTGATAAGAGATTATTAAAAAAAAAACTAAAGCCCAAAGATGTTAATAGCAACATTACCTATTATAATCAAAGTAAGAAACAAGAATCTAAAAACTAGGGACAGGTTAACCATCAGAAATGTCATATTTCTAGAAAACAGCTCATGCGATAATACTAGGAGAAAAGCAGGATGAAAATGAAATCTATCCTCTAACCTAAACTCAGTAAAAGGGCTGCCCAAGGTCTACTGGAGGATGGCCGGGTCTCAGAGGATAATGGGTATTTCTAGGGAGAATGGGGATTAAGGGGCTGGGTGAAGGAAAACTTTCCCCTACATAATAATCCTTTTGAACTTTCTGAGTTCTTACTATGTGTTGGTATTTCCCATTTTTTTAAAAATATTTTATTTATTTATCTATTTGACAGAGAGAGATCACAAGTAGGCAGAGAGGCAGGCAGAGAGAAGGGGAGCAGCGAGCCCAATGAAGGGCTCGATCCCAGGACCCTGATATCACAACCTGAGCTGAAGGCAGAGGCCTAACCCACTGAACCAACCAGGCACCCCGATATTTCCTATTTAAAGAAAGACTGGGGCACCCAGCTGGCTTAGTCGGAAGAGTTCAAGCCCTACATGGGGTATAGAGATCAGTTAAATAAATAAAACTTTAAAAAAAAAACTAAAACTGGGAGACAAAGGATTTTTCTTGTCTACTTTTTATTTTCCAAATTTCTTAAAAGATTTATTTATTTATTTCAGAGAGAGCAAGCAGGGGAGGAGCAGAGGGGAAGGGAGAGAGACCAGCAGACTCCATGCCGTGCATGGAGCCCAAAGCAGGGCTCGATCTCAAGACACTGAGATCATGACCTGAGCCACAACCAAGAGTTTAACCAACTGAGCCACCAGGGCACCTCCCCAAATTTCTTATTTTAAATATATGCATTACTTTTTTTTAATTTTATCTATTTATTTGACAAGAGAGAGATCACAAGTAGGCAGAGAGGCAGGCAGAGAGGGGGGGAAGCAGGCTCCCCACCGAGCAAAGAGCCCGATGTGGGGCTCAATCCCAGAACCCTGAAATCATGACCAGAGCCAAAGGCAGAGGCTTAAACCACCGAGCCACCCAGGCGCCCCAATATATGCATTACTTGAAGCAGCTTTTTCCCCACTCAAGTGTTTTAAAATTCCATATCATTTTAACAAGTATTCATCATCTTTCTTTTGCAGAAATCTCTCTGAAATTTTTAAGTACCTTACCTCTCCTCCTAGTGCTAGACTGCTTTAAAAGCCTTATCTTCCTGGGGCGCCTGGGTGGCTCAGTGGATTAAGCCGCTGCCTTCGGCTCAGGTCATGATCTCAGGGTCCTGGGATCGAGTCCCGCATCGGGCTCTCTGCTCGGCAGCGAGCCTGCTTCCCTCTCTCTCTCTCTGCCTGCCTCTCTGTCTACTTGTGATCTCTCTCTATCAAATAAATAAATAAAATCTTTAAAAAAATAAAAAATAAAAAAATAAAAGCCTTATGTTCCTGAAAAGCAGAGGCCCTGCAGGAAAAGAAGGATCCAACATTGGTGAATGCCCACAACCAAAATAGAATTACACCAAAGGAAGTGGGGAATGCCACTCAGTCTCCTGTGCACCCCACCAATCAGTCACCATTCTTTGTCAAAGACTGACAAAGGAAACCAAATGTTTTCTGTAGAATTAATCCAGGATCAAAAATTATGAACAACTTCAGGGGCGCCTGGGTGGCTCAGTGGGTTAAGCCTCTGTCTTCGCTTCAGGTCATGATCTCAGGGTCCTGGGATCGAGTCCCACATCAGGCTCTCTGCTCAGCAGGGAGCCTGCTCCCCACCCCCCCTGCCTGCCTCTGCCTTCTTGTGATCTCTCTCTGTCAAATAAGTAAATAAAATCTTTAAAAAAAAATTATAAACAATTTCAAAGATAAAAAATAATTCTAATAGGGGGCACCTCGCTGGCTCAGTCAGTAGAGCATGAGACTTTTGATCTCAGGGTCATGAGTTTGAGCCCTGTTGGGCACAGAGATTACTTAATAAAAAATTTTAATTAAAAAAAAAAAAAAAAACAACAACTCGGGGCGCCTGGGTGGCTCAGTGGGTTTAAAGTCTCTGCCTTTGGCTCGGGTCATGATCCCAGGGTCCTGGGGATCGAGCCCGCATCGGGCTCTCTGCTCAGCAGGGAGCCTGCTTCCTCCTCTCTCTCTCTCTGCCTGCCTCTCTGCCTACTTGTAATCTCTGTCTGTCAAATAAATAAATAAAATCTTAAAAAAAAAAAACTCTGGGGTGCCTGGGGCACTCAGTAGGCTAAGCGCCTACCTTCAGCTCAGGTCATGACCCCAGTGTGCTGGGATCCAGCTCTGCATCAGGCTCCCTGCTCAAAGGGGAGCCTGCTTCCCCCTCTCCTGCTCCCTCTGCTTGTGCTCGCTCTCTCTCACTCTCTGTCAAATAAATAAAATCTTTTAATAAATAAATGAATAAAAATTTTAAAATTCCAATATCTAAAACTTAAGACAGTGATATTTTAACCTCAATGCTATTAAATGCACACCATGATGTGTAGGACAAATACATTCAGTCATAAAAGTGATTTTTTAAATATTCAGCTGATTGTTCCCACTAGAAGCCTGCTTTTTTTTTTTTTTAAAGATTTTATTTATTTTTTGACAGAGAGAAATCACAACAAGGCAGAGAGGCAGGCAGAGAGAGAGAGAGAGAGGGAAGCAGGCTCCCCGCTGAGCAGAGAGCCCGATGCGGGACTCGATCCCAGGACCCTGAGATCATGACCTGAGCCGAAGGCAGCGGCTTAACCCACTGAGCCACCCAGGCGCCCCTAGAAGCCTGCTTTTAAAATAGAAGTTTAAGGGGCGCCTGGGTGGCTCAGTGGGTTAAGCCGCTGCCTTCGGCTCAGGTCATGATCCCAGGGTGCTGGGTTCGAGTCCCCCATCAGGCTCTCTGCTCAGCGGGGAGCCTGCTTCCCTCTCTCTCTCTCTCTCTCTCTGTGCCTGCCTCTCTATCTACTTGTGATCTCTCTCTCTGTCAAATAAATAAATAAAGTCTTTAAAAAAATAAAATAAAATAAAATAGAAGTTTAAAAAATTTTTTTAAATAAATAAAATGTGAGTATAAATTGGGTGCCTGGCTGGCTTAGTCAGTAGAGCAGGTGGCTCCTGATCTCAGGGTTGTAATTTCAAACCCCAGGTTGGCTGTAGAGATTGCTGAAGTAAATAAACTTATTTAAAAAAATTTTTTTTTTAAATAAAAGCACAAATTAAGCAAGCATATCGTTAAAGTTTCATTCAGATTTACTTCACTCCCACAGAGAACTCAGAACAGGTTCACCAACTTAGATACCTTCAGTTTATGATACTGCTCCATTGCATCCCATCATCCATCTCCCTACCCTGGACCCAGGGCAAAGCTAAGAAAATGCTTAGCCATGAAACCCAAGAAATAGGAAAATAGGAAACCCTATTCATTAAAGCTAAATTAAGCCCTCTGGCTGGTGTAATTTTGTAAACTACTCTAAAATCCTATTTATAGAAATTGCTATCTGAGCAGTATTACTGACTAATGATCAGAGTGAAACAGGACGTCAAAAGGCAAAGCAGGTTATGTGATTCATAGGAAGACTGCTTTCAAGTAGTACCCAAAGGCATGGACACAGAAAAACCTCCTGGGAAATGACCAGATTAATCACTTTTATATTCAGAACCACCATTACCCTACTCCAGGCCTGGAGTGTCCATACCGGGAAAGCAGAAAAAGATGGGGGCTTAAGAACCAACAGCACAGTAACACTAGCAAAGACACAGAAACATTCCTTAATGGCGAGGAGGAAGAAAACTTACTCCAGAAAACGATGGAGAAATCCTTGACCAATACACAAGACAGACTGAAGAACACACTACCTGAATTTATTCTCACTTTGAGTACCCTTGAGGTTGAATACTCTCTAGTCCCCATTTGGACCCCTTCAATGTTCAAACCAGCATTTACTTCTCTGATACTCTGGAAGCCTCCAGCCCCCAAGCAGTCACACTCCACAGTGGCTCCAATCTAAACAACACACCCAGAGAACCTGGATATTGAATCAAACTTTTCATCACTGACTTCCTGTATAGGCTAGAAAAAAAAACCTCATAAGGCAGGGCGCCTGGGTGGTTCAGTCCTTTGAGCGTCCAACATTTTGGTTTCCGCTTTCAGTTTAAGGTCATGATCTCTGGGTCTTAAGATTCTCTGCTCCAGGGCGCCTGGGTGGCTCAGTGGGTTAAGCCGCTGCCTTCCGCTCAGGTCATGATCTCGGGGTCCTGGGATCGAGTCCCACATCGGGCTCTCTGCTCAGCGGAGAGCCTGCTTCCGTTCCTCTCTCTCTGCCTGCCTCTCTTGTGATTTCTCTCTGTCAAATAAATAAATCTTTAAAAAAAAAAAAAATCTGTACTCAGAAAACTATGAAGTACTCATGAAAGAAACTGAGGAAGACACAAAGAAATGGAAAAACATTCCATGCTCATGGATTGGAAGAACAAATATTGTGAAAATGTCTATGCTACCTAAAGCAATCTACACATTTAATGCAATCACTATCAAAATACCATCAATTTTTTTCAAAGAAATAGAACAAATAGTCCTAAAATTTATATGGAACCAGAGAAGACCCTGAATAGACAGAGGAATGTTGAAAAAGAAAGCCAAAGTTGGTGGCATCACAATTCCAGACTTCAAGCTCTATTACAAAGCTGTCATCATCAAGACAGTATGGTAATGGCACAAAAACAGACAACTAGATCAGTGGAACAGGACAGAGAGCCCAGAAATAGACCCTCAACTCTATGGTCAACTAATCTTCGACAAAGTAGGAAAGAATGTCCAATGGAAAAAAGACAGTCTCTTCAACAAATGGTTTTGGGAAAATTGGATGGCCACATGCAGAAGAATGAAACTGGACCATTTCCTTATACCACACACAAAAATAAGACTCACAATGGATGAAACACCTCAATGTGAGACAGGAATCCATCAAAATCCTTGAGGAGAACACAGGCAGCAACTTCTTAGACCTCAGCCACAGCAACTTTTTCTTAGACACGTCACCAAAGACAAGGGAAGCAAGAGCAAAAATGAACTACTGGGACTTCATCAAGATCAAAAGTTTTTGCACAGCAAAGGAAACAGGCAACAAAACCAAAAGACAACCAGCAGAATGGGAGAAGATATTAGCTAATGACATATCAGATAAAGTGCTAGTATCCAAAATCTATAAAGAGCTTAGCAAACTCAACACCCAAAGAACAAATAATCCAATCAAGAAATGGGCAGAGGACATGAACAGACACTTCTGCAAAGAGACATCCAGATGGCCAACAGACACATGAAAAAGTGCTCATCACCTGGCATCAGGGAAATACGAATCAAAACCACAGTGAGATACCACCTCATACCAGTCAGAATGGCTAAAATTAACAAGTTAGGAAACAACAGATGTTGGCGAGGATGCGGAGAAAGGGGAACCCTCCTACACTGTTGGTGTAGGAGCTGGTGTAAGCTGGTGTAGCCACTCTGGAAAACAGTATGGCGGTTCTTCAAAAAGCTGAAAATAGAGCTACCCTATAACCCAGCAATCGCACTAGTGGGTATTTACCCTAAAGATTCAAATGTAGTGATCCGAAGGGGCAGGTGAACCCAAATGTTTACAGCAGCAATGTCCACAATAGCCTAACTATGGAAAGAACCTAGGTGTCCATCAACAGATGAATGGATAAAGAAGATGTGGTGTATATTATACAATGGAATACTATGCAGCCATCAAAAGAAATTAAATCTTGGCATTTGCAACGATGTGGATAGAACTAGAGGGTATTAGGCTGAGCAAAATAAGTCAATCAGAGAAAGACAATTATCATATGACCTCCCTGATATGAGGAATCTGAGAGGCAGGGTGGAAGGTTTGGGCGGTAGGGAAGGAAAAAAAATGAAACACGATAGGATCCAGAGGGAGGTAAACCATGAGAGACTCTTTAATCTCACAAAACAAACTGAGGGTTGCTTGGGGGTGAAGGGGTAGGGATAGGGTGCTTGGTTATGGACATTGGGGAGGGTATGTGATATGGTGAGTGCTGTGAAATGTGTAAGCCTGACGATTCACAGACCCGTACCCCTGGAGCAAATAATACATTATATATTAATAAAAATAATTTTTAAAAAAAGGTCAGACACTTAAGCAAGCGAGCCACCCAGGCATCCCCAATTTTTTTAATTCTTCTTTTTTTTTAATTAAGTAGGCCCCATGCCCAGTATGGAGCTCAGTGCAGGACTAGAACTCATGACCCTGAGATCTAAACTGCGGACATTTTAAAACACACTAGTTCTCTACCCACCAAGTGGGTAAACAAATCATGGCTTCTCCTCCCTGAGTACACCCCTTTCTTGCCATCTCTTTCAACCACTCTTTCTACTACCTTCTTTATACCTCTACCTTCTACCTCCTTCAACTGCACTCCTGCAAGACTCAAAACTAGGGCACAAGCACTATCCCACTCAGAACTTCCAGGGACACCCTACTGGCTCAGCTCAGCCTTTCAGGTCAGACTTTTCCCCCACTTTCCCCAAGGGACACTTCTTTTGGCTTTACTCCTTGGTCCTCAGGCATGGCCTGATCTTTCGCTCCTCCACCTTCTTCGGGTCATCCAAGGACAGACCCTCATCTTGCCTGCCTGCCACAGACTCAGCCTTCCCCCCATTTTGCTGTCTAGGCGCCCCGTTTATTCCAAGTCTCTCAAGTCCTCACCAGTATTTGGCTGATGCTGCCTTATATTCCACTGCCACCTCCTGCCCCTTCTATTCAATGGTAGATCCCTGATGATACCAGCACCATTCAGGTCCCTAATGTCTGCTGAACAGTCTCATCTTGAACCTTCCTTCTCTCTCCTCACTCCCCTGTTGAACACTGCCCTTGTTTAGATCACCTACCTCCTTACTAGACCATAGCAGTAACCAACTTGCCTCCCGTCCACTCTCCGTACTCAGAATGGGGGCTTTTTTTTTTTAATATTTTTTTAAATGTTTTTAAATAAACCCTATGATATGCCCAGCATGGGGATCGAACACACAACCTCAAAAGCAAGAGTCCCACATTCCACTGACTGAGCAAGAGGCACCCCAAGGTCACTTCTTAAAACCACCACAGCTGGGCGCCTGGGTGGCTCAGTTGGTTAATTGACTGCTTTCAGCGCAAGTCATGATCCTGGAGTCCCAGGATCCAGTCACAGATTCGGGGGGGTGGGGGGGGTTGTCCCTGCTCAGTAGGGAGTCTGCTACTCCCTCTGACCTTCTCCCCTCTCATGCTCTCTCCTTCTCTCTCTCAAATAAATAAAATCTTAAAAAAAAAAAAGTGGTTAAAAAAAAAAAAAAACCACCACAGCTGTGCTCCAAGTTCCTTCTGGTTCCAGCCCAACCTTCTAGAACATATAGAAAAGGTGCCCAGTCTTCTCTCTCACCCCTTGCCTCTGCTCACTTTTTTTCCTTCCAGAGTTGAGACCTTCCTGCCATCAACTCCTTCACCAATCAAACCACTACCCTTTCCTGAAGGTCCAGCTCAACTGAAGTCCCATCCTAAAGCCTGCCCTCCATAGCCTAGGACCCAGGCTCCTGGGCTTACTTCAGCATGGTGCCCAGAGCACCAGTAGAGGCCCCAAGAAGGCTCAGACAAACCCTAGTTTCTGAGAATGGTCCCTCACAGCATGTTCCTGGAATTCTGCGTGGAGTCCCTGATCACTCCTCCCATACTGCCCTGGCACTGTGCCCACCACCAAACACCTGGGCTTGGTCTTCACCAGAGAAGCACCAAACCAAGGCTAGCATCATCAGTCTGATGCAACACAAACTCAGGTGGGCACAGTCAAATGTTCAACCTATATTCAAATCCGGACTCTGCCACATGATGACAAGTTGTGTGACCTTGGAACATTCCCTCGTCTAGGACTCTGCTTCCTCAGTCAACATAAAGGATTCTCATGACCATTAGCAATAGTACACACAGAACAGAAACAGAAAGCCCATGACTGTGGCTGACATAGTCTATCACATTTCTGATCTAGAAAGCAAGAAAGGCCAGAACAACTGTGAGGTAAAGGATTATACATACTCTCATCTGCATCGAGAATGAACACACCTGTTAAAAAAAAAAAAAAAAAGAATGAACACACCCCTACTCTGAGATCAATACAACAGCCTTGCTCAACAGGAAATGCAATGCCTCAAGTTCAAGAGATAAGATTTTTAACATCCATATGCCCTGCCTCTTCTTCCCTGAACAATCTCAGTCCAAGTGGCTCCAGGATCCCCCTCTTACCCCACCATTCTCAGTGTTTTAATAGACACCAGCGAACTCACACAAGACAGAGTTAAATCCTTGGTCATGTTACTCCTCTGACCCACACATTCCTGAATAGACTTCTTCTCCTTGTCCCCAACCCCGCCCCCAAAACCCCAGCTTGACATTCCCTCTGCTCAACCTTTCCAGACTCTCAGCTGGCTCCTCCTCCCACCTCATCTCTCCTCTACTGGCTGACCTCACAAGCCAGAGGTCCTGAACCCCTCCCCCTCCCTGACTCTACCTACCTGGTCACCAGCAAGATCTTTTTTTTTTTTAAAGATTTTATTTATTTATTTGACAGAGAGAAATCACAAGAGAGGCAGGCAGAGAGAGAGGAAGGGAAGCAGGCTCTCCGCTGAGCAGAGAGCCCGACGTGGGACTCGATCCCAGGACCCTGAGATCATGACCTGAGCCGAAGGCAGCGGCTTAACCCACTGAGCCACCCAGGCGCCCCTTCAGCAAGATCTTTCTAAACACAGGTCTGGACCATGCCAGTCCAGTAATTTAAAAGCCTTCTCGGGCTTCTGCACCCTGAGAATAAAGTCTGAACTCCCCAGCACAATGGGCCTAGAGAAAGGCCTAGAAAGACCTAGAGATCCCACTGGCCAAGCTGGAGGATTCACAGGTGCTATTTTAGGAGCTCATGTACATGTGGTTCCCTGCATCCAGACCTTGCTGTCCCCCAACTAATTCCTGCTGGCCCTGCAATCCTCAGCTTAGGAATTCCCTCTCCTCAGGCTCCCAAAGCACCATATGAGCACACTTACTGAGCAGATACTATCAATCACAGGTTCCCTAATTCCCACTGTCCCTGAAACTTCGTTCCTTAAGGGCAGAACCAGCCTCTTTTACATAAGTCCCCTGAACCTACCACAAAATTAGGCAAGTAGTGAAGCCTAATATTCATTAAATGAATGAATGCATTTTGTCATACCAACTTTTCCAAAACAGTAAAGACTTGCTCTCTTCGTCTTTCAACCAAGGCTCGTATCAACAAGAGCTTTCATGTTCCAGCCGGGTGTTTGTTGCCTGTACAGCACTGCTTACTCTTCCTTTCATACAGTATCCCACAGGCTTTGAACAGGCTCACACTATGCACCTTCATCTCTCCTCAAATCTGCTTTCTCCAAGAAATGGTTCCTCAGCCTCCTTTAAACATGCAGACCATGAGCTCTTATTCCTTGGCTCCACAGCAAACAAAGTTCAATTCAACTTCTCTGGAGTCCAACTAGAGATTTGTATGCCTCCAAGGTTGAATCTTTTTAAAAACAGGGACATTCCAAAATTATCATGTCTCCAAACACTCACCATAGAGCAACCTGATAAAGTTACAGTATCCCATCTACAGCAGACTCAAAAACACCTGGTAGCAAATCCAACTCTTCATCTGGGCTCATGTCCTATAAACACCACTCTCCCGGCGCTGAGTCTGGGTTCCATGCCAGGAATCGCTTCTCCTCGCTTATTTAGGGAAATAGCAGGCCCGGCTCTTAAGTTAGAACTTCAGGCTATAAACGTGCTGTCCCAGGCTCTAGCTTCCACCAAGGCAAAAACTTCATGCTCATCACTAAAACTAATTCTGAAGTAAGTCAGTTTACAAACCTAAGAGCCTCACATGTCCTAGAGATTAAAATATGCATTTGTAATTAGCACTTAAGTTTGTATGGAATTAACTTGGAATTTTTGGCAGGAGTCTAAGCAGAGAGGGCATTTTCTCTAGACACTTTACAAATACACCCGCTGGTGAATCCGCTTTTTCAAACACCAAGTAAAAAGGTGAAAAGGCGGGAGGCTTCCAAAGAAGCTCGAGTTGGGCGGTGGGAGGGTGACCCCAAGGCTCTCTGAGCAGCTCAGGTCCCAGCGGCTGCGGCGCCCTTCCCCGCCTCCTGCAGGGGGTCAATGCCCCATCCTCCGGCTTCTGTCCAACTGGGCCGCGCGACGACCCTCTTTGCAAGCCCAGGGGGAGGCCCCAAGGCCGTACACGCCTGTGGCCAGCGTGCAGGCCCCGCGTTCCCCGGAGCGCGGGCCGGGCTGAGGCCTGGCCCATCGCCGCGGCGCGGAGCCCAGGCCCGGCCGCGGAACGCCCTAAGCCTTCGCCTGAAGGGCCGCGAGGAGGGGGGCAGCTCTCCCCGGGCCGTGCCGCTGCCTCACCCGCAAGGACGTCCGCAACCTGTCCCCACCGGGGGGCCAAACCGCGAGCAGCAGCAGGTGTTCCTCGGGAGGCTCGGCCGGCCACGGGGATGGGGGCCTGGACTCCTAGGCTCGGCGGCAGGGGACGGGCGGCGCACTCACCGAGCGCCGGCGGGCGGACCGCGGCAGGTGCTTGCTCCTCCCGGCCGCAAGACGCCGCGCCGCCGCCGCCGCTCCCCGGGGACTCGGCGTCGAGCTGCCGTCGCCACCGAGCCCGAGGACCGCGAGCGCCGCACCGCAGCCTCCGCGCGAGCACGTACCGGGCGGTGAGAGGGCGCCGAGCGCGAGGGCGGGGCGCGCGGCCGGAGCCTAGCAACCGCCTGACACGCGAGCGCCGCAGCCAATCCCGCCGCCAGCTCCGCGCGGCACCGACCAGCAGTCCCCGCGACGCCCGCTTCTGCCTGCGTCCGCCGCCCCGCAGCGCGCCGCACCCGCGCGCAGACCCCGCCTCCACCCGCGCCGCTTTGCTCATTGGCCCGCCGCGCCCCCGCCCGAAAAGACACGCCCCTCCCTGGAAGCCCCGCCCCGCGGCCGGCCGCGGCCGGCCCCCGGACACGCCCCGGCCCGTACCGGTTGCCCCCAGTCCTCTGGCCTGGCCGTGGGGGAGGGGCACCCCGGGAGGGGCACCCCGCCCAACCTCTGGCCTTCCAGCCGTGACCCAGGGTGGTCGGGCTCGGGAACTGGCTTTGCCACAGAAGGCCACCTATCGTTTGGCCCTCCAGATTTCTCTCGAATGCAAATCAAGAGGTATTTCTAAGCCGTGAAAACGATCAGGAAGCGTCCTCTAAATCGCTAAGGATGACGACCCTGTTGCTTAGCCCTTGCACGGATCGGGAAACTGAGGCGAGGGCCGGAAGGGCGGGAAGCTGGCCCCTCTCCAAAGGCCTAGCCCCTAGCAGGCGAGGTCGTCCGGGAAGCGCCTCAGGCCTGACCCTGTCCCCTTCCCCTGCCCCCAACTCCGGAATCCGATGCCTCCTCTGGCGCCAGAAATAGCTCTGACCCGCTGGCGCTGGTCACTCACTACTTGTAGCCTGCATTCTTTCAAGGGGTGGGGGAGTAAGGAGCGGAGGTTAATGCTGAGGTCCTTCTCCCTTCAAGGGGAGGGTCCTAAAGGGGCTCTCGCTTGTCCCAGGGCTTACCTATGGCCTCCAACCCCAAATGCCCCAGAGACCTGAAAAATCACTGGATGGATCTGGGGATGGGATCCATGATGGACTCTGCTCCCTTTCGCTCCCAAATCTTGCTGGGGATGTGTCCATTCCCTCCTGGGCCTGTGTCCAGGTTGGAATTCCAAGCCAGGACCTTTGTCAGAGAGCACATTCTGAACACAGAGCTGGCTGCTGCCTGTTGGGCTGTCCTCCCTGAATCCAGACAGGTGTGAGTCTCCCCTGCCTTCTCCACACTCCTTAAGGAGTGTCCGGGAGAAACAAATACCAGAGAGCCAGAAGGAAAGTCATCTTCCAAATGCACATAGCTGTTTGTGATTTTTTTAAAAGGTTTTTAAAATTTATTTGACAGAGAGAGAGAGAGAAAGCACAAGAAGGGGCAGTGGAAGAGGGAGAAGCAGACTGTCTGCTGAGCAGAAAGCCCCAGGAGGAGCTCTATACTAGGACCCTGGCATCATGACCTGAGCCAAAGGCAGACATTTACCCAACTGAGCCACCCAGGTGCCCCTTGATTTTATTTATTTATTTATTTTTTTTTAAGTAATCTCTACATCCAACATGGGGCTCGAACTCACAAGCCTGAGGTCAAGAGGCTCATGCTCTACCAACTTCGCCAGTCAGATGACTCCTTGATTTTTTATACTTTAATGCATAGGCTCCAAACCTCATTCACACAGACTAGAAAAGGAACTGAAATCCAGGGAAAAGGCCCCAAACCATCTTTCAGATGTTAAAACTAAAAAAACTATTGGCCTCTCAAATCCAAATTTAAAATTCTGCTGCTTTGAAAAGGCTAAGAATGTGAAAACTTACTTGGGTTTCTTTTTTTTTTAAGATTTTTATTTATTTATTTGACAGACAGAGATCACAAGTTGGCAGAGAGAGCAGGGAAAGCAGGCTCTTTGCTGAGCGGAGAGCCCGATGCAGGGCTCGATCCCAGGACCCTAGGATCATGACCTGAGCTGAAGGTAGAGGCTTTAACCCATTGAGCCACCCAGGCACCCCTTTTACTTGGGTTTCTAAATAAAATATATTCTCTCATTCACTCTTTTACTTTACTGTTTCGGTACACACCCCACCCCCAACCCAATATACACCAGGTACTGCTTTGCAACCCTAGGTTCTGAGGGGTATTTTAGTGCCTGACTGTATAGTTATATACATATGTTTTTCCAAAACAAAAGATATCAGTGGGTACTGGCCGCCTAAGGTACTTCCCTCCTACCATCTGCACAGAAGCTGCTGGCCACTTCTAGTCCTCACTGATCATCCATGGATCCCAGAGTAACTTCCCTTCTTCCTTTTCCAGTCCTTGCTTCTCTAGGTTTGTGGTTCCTTTGGAGGCACTGTGGCCCCCAGGCTGGTCCTAATGTTCTCCCCCTTCCCTACCCCTTCACTCCTGGCAGATCTCACACGTTTTCTTCCCCCCAGCCCAGAATGGCTCTAACCTGTGGATGTCATTACAGACTTTTTTCATTTTTGTTTGGGACTGGAGTTCTCTCCATCCTCCCTATTCCAAGCCCTAGAAGGACGAAGTCCTGGCTGGCCAGAATTGACCAGCTTTCTGGGGCCTAATTAGCCCCAGATGGAGCCCAAGCAGCTCCCACGGAGCCCATAGGTAAGTAAAGAGGGAGGTGGACAGCCATCTTCATGGGCCCCTAAGTTAAGCAGGGGCTATAAAGGGAAAGGCCTGTTATTCTCTATGGTCCTGGAAGTCAAAGCCTTTCTCCTCCCACTGCATAACCCAACCTAGTGCTCAGCACGAGGTCCCCAAGGACTCACCCTTGAGGGGTATTCTAGAATCCCAGGAGGGCCTAGGCCACCTGGGATGGTGATCACAGCCAGTTAGAGGGAATAGCCAAAAGCAAGGCCCAGAAAACACCCAAGAGGAGCTGCCCATGGGGCCCACATGGTATGGGCTGGGGGAGAAACTGAGAATAGGACTCTTTAGGCCTGACAGCCTTCAACTCTCCAGGCCCTTCGGCCTTCAAAGCTTCCTCCACTTAAACCCCAAGCCAGAGGCTCCAGCACAATGATCTGATCTGGGTCTGTCTCCCCCACTGGAGCATGAGCCCTTGAGGCCAGAGACCAGTCTGCTTGACCCCATATTACAACCACCACCTAACTGCCTGCACGTAGTAGAGGTTCCATTTCTGTTTAAGAAGGAAAGAATGAGCTGTTTCCTGCCTCACTTCCTGGTTGGTAGTCACCACAAATGTTCCAAGCCCTGTGCAAAGCCGAAGGCAAATGCCTCAGTGTTTACCTGGGGCTAAAGCCTTGGTTTCAGCTCAGATAAAATCCAGCAGATACCAACATGGACCAAACTTTCGTCTGGTCCTAGGATTGATTCCAGGACTTTTTACTCTGACATATTCCCAACAAATTGAAGGCTAAGGGCTGGGGCCCGGCTTCAGACTCTTCCAAGGGAAAGGAGGTTCCCGCCGCTGCTGCTCCCCCGGGGCCAAGGAAGAGGGGCAAGGGGCAGGGCTAGCTGAGGATGGAGGCTCCTGACCCAAATGCCCAAGCAGGGCCAGCCAAGTCAGGGCAAGGGAGGGGTCCCTTTTGTCTGGATTTAACAGAAGGAGGATTGTCTGGTAGCTCTGGCAGAAAGAAAGGGCTGATAAGTTCATCCGGGAGAAACTGCCAGTAGGCGTGTTTGCGGGTCACCACCAGCCTTCCCAGAAGCCACTTCCTTCTCTTGCGGGGCCCTCCACTCCAGTACTTCCACTAGACCCCTTTCTACATGTCTGGCACAGGCCCTTCCTCCAGTCAGCCAGCAGGTTCCACACCTGTCCATCCACAGGTATCCAGTCCCCTGGGGACAGAAACCCCACAGCAAGAATCAGTGTTGAGTGAATGAATAAAAATCACCTCTTCCCCCTGGGTGGACACAAATGTCTCAGCCACATTCCACTCCCTGCTGGCTCTGAGATAAGACAGTCCTCCAAGGCTGACTTTGGGCGACCGCTCCTAAAACACGGAGCTTACGGCCTTGAACACTGGACTAAACCCAGATTACGTCTGGTCTCGGCCAGGCCGCTGGTGAAAGCAAGTAAACTAGGGTCCTGTTTGTTCATTCTCTTCAGTCACTGACCAGCTAGCCCCAGCCTAGCAGTGGGAGAAGTTACCCATACTGTTCTGGTTCAGCCAGATTAACAGTCCCTCTCTGCTCTCAGTCACGTGTCTTGTTCTGGCTCGGGGATCTGCCACTGACTTCTCTAGGAGAGAAACACCTCTTCCTCTCAGAGCGGCCTAAGATCTGGGCCTGTTTGTTTCATCAGCCTGGGCTCCCCTTAGCACCTCTTTAGTCAAGAGACATAAATGGGTTTCCCAACAATCACTGATTCTCATTCTGTTATCATGGCTGTTGGGTAGGCCCTTGGAACACTGGAATGTGTTCCAAACAGACAGTCTTTGTCCTAGGCTGAGTGCTGACAGAGACAGGCAGGGCCTCTAGGAGCCCCCACCTGTGGTCTGGGACTCTCCAACATTTCTGGGAGCCAATTTGAGGGAAGCTACTAAAAGGACAAAGAGTGAATATTAGCCCCTCAGCCAAGATTCCCATTGTGTCCATATGAAGAATAAGTCCCGCTGGGACCGAGAGCTAAGTTCACTGTGTGATCTTTCATAAGCTGTTTGCCTTCTCTGAGCCTCTTAGTCAACCCATCATCAAGTGACCCCATGTATGTGGGCTTCAGACCTGCCTGCTCACTGAGAGTGACAGAAGACCGCTTTATGTGGCTGAGTCCAGACCAGGATGAAACACCCACCACGCTTTTTCAGACCACAGATATTTACTGAGTCTGTCGTGCGCTGGGAACACAGGGAGGGACGAAAGAAACAAGCACTGCTGTTGTGGAGCCCAAATTCAAGTGTAACCAGATAGAGACTAAATAAGTACATCAACCAAGGGCTGGGATCAGCCGGCAGTAAGTCAGTCCCCTCGATCAGGGGATGGGAGGGCAGGACAGGGGCTGCTCTGTGGTCCAGTTCATCAAAGAAGTGAGTCCCGCAGGAGGTGAAGGATGGAGCCCTGGGGTTTTCAAGGGAAGGAATAGCACAAGCCTAGGGAATGGCTGTGGTAAAACAGAGGAAGGAGTGGGCAGGCAGATCTGAGGAACCTCGGAGTTAACCATGGCCTGAGCAGTGAATGGAAGAGTGAACAAAGGACAAAGAACGACTAGTGTGAGGATAGGCGCCAGAGCTGGATTGAACCAGGCTGGGGTTTGCCAAGAGCACAGGATCCCAAGAGCAAGGGGCATGGAAGCTGAAGGGTGAGAGCAACCAGGAGTGGAGTGGGAATGGTGCCCTCGGGCCTCCTGGAAGGAATGCAGTGGGGTGAGGAATGAGGGGGCAGCAGCCTGGCCCCAGCCCTGGAGCTCCCCTGCCTCTGGTAGGTGGGGAAAGAGAGGTGAGAGAGCAAGCAGGGGTAGGGACAGAGATGGGGTCTTGTGTGGGAGGGACAGCAGGCACCAAAGAAGTCAAGTCAGAACAAGCATTTAGAGACAACATTTCTCAGTTTCTTTGCCTCCACCTTCCCCTGGAATGCAGAGAAGTGGCACCCCTCCTCCCAGCCCCAGAGGAGGAAGGAGAAGGGGAGGGAACATCCATTCCCTTGGGCTTGGGCAGCTCCTAGTAGGTGTTACATGTTGGGGCTTAGGAGAGACCCTGCAGAACCCACCGGAGAACGAGCACCTAGCACCAACTCCTGGTTAGAAGGAAGTCCATGGGCTGGACCAAGGTGGAGGTGGGAGAGAGTAGGGGGATAGTGATAAGTGTGGAGTAGGTGGAGGGTCCTGCCCCAGACAGGGTCCAGGGCAGTCCCCTACCCAACTCCCCTGAGGCTGCTGCCAGACCCAGGTGCAAAGAAGGCAGGTGACAGGTAGGGTGTCATCTGGCAGGCAAGGGAGGCCTTGGTCAGCTGATCCATCCATCTCCCTCCTGCTTACTGCTCAAGGCCAGTGACCTTCAAAGGTCCCTCCCTGCAGTTGCCATTTACCCAAGCTGGACTGAGGTCCTGGCTGGGGTCACCCATGAATGAGCAAGAGAGGGTCTATGTCCATCAGTAGGCTGAAACTGACAAGGGATCCCAGAGACCAGGAAGGCCTGGAGTAGGAAGCACTGGAGGTTGGGTACAGTATGGGCCCTTGAGGTAAGAGAGACCCCAGCTTGAAGCCAGAACTCTGAACTTCTGGGTGTGGGCATGGCTGGCAGCAAGCATGGTGATGGCTCCATGCAGAGGCATTGACATGTCCCATGCAAAAAGATGATGGGTAGAGAGTTTTTCCAGAAAAGGTGAAAACATTTCCTTCCTTCCTTCCTTCTTTCCTTCCTTCCTTCCTTTATTTTTTTAAGAAACATTTTATCTCTGCCTCCCCCAGCCCCATCCCCATGTTCCCAGGCACATAAGTGAATGTGGCAGCTGGCATAATACAAAGGTGGGGCATGGGGGTGGAGGGGAGGCTGCTTCTGAAAGGGATATCCTGGACCTCAGAGCCAGGGCCCAGCAGCTGCTCGTTTCATGTTGGAGGGGCCCCAGGAAAGAAGGCTGGCCTCAGCTGACCCCCTACCTTCCTTCTGCCTGAAACTTCCTTGTATCCTGCTTCCTGGGACCCTCAGTGATTAATTCAATGTCAGCAGCCCTGCTGTTGAGGTAAGCAGAAAACTGGGCCTCTTTACAGGCTTCTTTGCTGCACCCACAAATAATGGGACCAAGCTAACCCCCACTGAGTCCCCTCAGATCACAGGAGGCAGGGCCTGAGGGTATCCCTGGCTTCCTTGCACTTAAGGTGGGTGGGCACTAGTGGGAAGTCCAGGGTTGAAGCCCTGAAGGCTGGGTACATACAGGTAGGGGCCCTGGTGCCTGCCTCTGACTGACTATGCACTTGGGCAAACACCTTTCCCTCTCCAGAGCCTTTCTCTTTCTTTCTTTCTTTCTCTCTTTCTTTCTTTCCTTTTTTCTTTGACAGAAAGAGATCACAAGTAGGCAGAGGCAGGCAGAGAGGTGGGGGGAAGCAGGCTCCCTGCGGAACAGAGAGTCCGACTCGGGGCTCGATCCCAGGACTCTGGGATCATGACCCGAGCCGAAGGCAGAGGCTTTAACCCACTGAGCCACCCAGGTGCCCCAGACCCTTTCCCTTTCTGACCCTTGTGGGCCAAAGTTTTATAAAAGGCCCATAGTTGTTTCCTCTCCTTCCTAGAAGGGCCTGAACACAAGTGCATATGAGGAGCTGAGGAGGAGAAGAGAGGGAAAAAGCAACCCAGGGACTAGTGTGGGCTGGGGCTCCAGAGGGGTCCCACGGGAGACAATGCACCCCTTGGAGGAGGATGGACTTCGGGAGAACCTCTGGAAGGGGTAGGAGAGCACTTGGCTTCCTCCCTAGCTCTGTTCTCTACCCTAGCATTTCCTTCCCTGAGGAATTCCAGTTGCATCGAAAGGCAAGGGGGCAAGCAAATGCTCCCCTTCCCCCCCATCCCCCACCCCAACTCTTTACTGGCTGTCATTCTCCATTCCCACGGCCCAGCAACCAGGGAGCTTCCTCACCTGTTGCTGCCCCGCCTGCCTCCCTGTTCCGGGCCGCAGCTGTTCCCTGACAGCTGGACCGTTGTGAGGCTCTGCCTCAGGCTGAACTGCCAGGACCTTCTCCTCCCCTGTCTTGATGGCCCCAAGGCCCAACCACAACCCTGCTTTTCAAATGTCCCTGACCCCTAATCCTGGAGACCCACCACAGCTGTGGGCCACCTGCACCTTTGCAAGAAGCAACAGCTGCCTTTTCTCCCAGGCTCCTCCAGGGCCAAGGTCCCCTTGCCTCCTGTCAGCCTGAGGGTGAAGTGCCTGCTACCTACCCTGCATATCTCCCTTGTCTTCTCGGGCCTTGGTTTTCTTCTTCTTCTTTTTTTTTTTAAACGTTTGTTGTTGTTGTTGTTTTTAAGATTTTATTTATTTGACAGAGAGAGACAGATAACAGGTAGGCAGGGAGGCAGACAGAGAGAGGAGGAAGCAGGCTCTCCGAGAAACAGAGAGCCAGATGTGGGGCTCGATCCCAGGACCCCGGGATCATGACCTGAGCCAAAGGCAGAGGCTTTAACCCACTGAGCCACCCAGGCGCCCCCTGGGCCTTGGTCTTCTGAGGATCTTCTCCCATAAAACAATGAGAGGGGGCTTCGGGGAGGAAGGACTGTGCGGCCCTGTCCTCTGTTGGAGGCTGCCTTCACATGACCCACTGAGCTGGTCCTCATGTGGGAGCAGCCAGAGCCGACTTCCAGACCAACCCACCTGTCCTACTTGGGACTCTGCCTGACTTCCTACTGCTGGAGGACACGGACTTTCCCCCTCCCCTAACATCCCCCTCCCCTGCCCAGCTTGACCGCTCCTGTCTAAAACTTTACCTCCCACCTCTCCACCCTGTATCCTCCCCATACATCTCCACTTTCGCTTCTCTCAATACCTACTCCCAGTTCTTTTGTACCCCAGTTTTATTTTTATTTAAGTAAGCTCTATGTCCAAGGGTGCCTGGCTGGCTCAGTCAGTAGAGCTGGGGACTCTTGATCTCAAGGTGGCAAGTTCATGCCCACACTGGGCGTAGAGCCCACTTTTTTTTTTTTAAGATTTTATTTATTTATTTGACAGAGAGAAATCACAAGAGAGGCAGGCAGAGAGAGAGGAAGGGAAGCAGGCTCTCCGCTGAGCAGAGAGCCCGATGCGGGACTCGATCCCAGGATCCTGAGATCATGACCTGAGCCGAAGGCAGCGCTTAACCCACTGAGCCACCCAGGTGCCCTAGAACCCACTTTTTTTTTGGTATTATTTATTTATTTAAGTAATCTCTGCAGCCAATGTGGGCCGTGAACTCACTACCCTGAGATCAAGAGCCCCTGCTCTACTGACTGAACCAGCCAGGCACCCTATACCCCAGTTTTTCCTTTGCGCATGACCCGGGTGACAGGGAACCACTTTCAGTTGCTACAAACACGCCAGGCATCTGCCAGCTCCTCTCAAGCCCTCCCACATGCAACCCTTCTGCCCACAGCATTCTTTTTCCACTTAGCCTACCTCATTCCTGCTCATCACGGTCTCAGTTTCTGGCCTGGGCAGGTGTCCCTACTCTGGATCCCTGCTGAGCCCACCATATTATTATGTCAGATTTAAAATTTATCCCTAGCACAGACCGGACAATCTGTGTCAGTCTACACCCCCCACCCCAACCAACCCCTCCATCCCAGGAACCTCTCCAACTTGAGGCAGGGCCTGGCACTTAAAATGTACCTAATAACATTGGAATGAATGAACATTTGATTGGAAATGAAGTCTCCTGGAGCCTTCTGGAGAAACTTCCCCATGAGTTCAATTGGCATTTCAGAGCCCAAACTCCAGAAGCCAACCCACCTTCAGGATTTCCAGCCACCTGCAGAATAAATTTAAGCTCCACCCTACACCACTGAGGCCAGTAGGGACCTGGCCTAGGCTAGTCGAAACCCACCAGTCTCAACCCTTCTCCCCAACTCCCTGCAGAATACCACCCGTAAGGGTCCTTCTTCTTCCACCTACCCAAGTCCTACTTATCCTACTCAAGAACAACACCCATAAGCCTTCCCACCATCTGACTTCCCATCAGCTCTAGGAGACCCCAAGCTACTAGAGGGCAAAGACAGCCCTCGATAATAACATCTACCTTTACTGGGTTCTGTTCTCACCCCTGGACACACAGAATTTCCCCATGCCCCCAGACAACATTGCATGGCAGTTATTGGCCCCATGTTGCAGATGAGGAAACTGAGGCCCAAGATTTAAGTCACTTACCAAAGATGGTGTAACACAGGAAGTGGCCAAGCTGTGGCTCTGTGTTCAGTTTTACAGCCTTCACTGTGCCTGGCCCAGGGTAAGGGACTCCACTGGCACTGCTGAATGAGGGAACAAATAGATACAGTTACATCGAAACTTCAAGTAGCAGGACCCAGGAGCCCAGAACACAGAGGCCTTGGACTCAGGAGTGGGGCTTCCAGACATGGAAGAAACATGACCTGGTCCCTGACTTCCCTCCCCACTTGTGCACACAGCCAGTGGCCACTAGGCCTCTCCCTGGCAGAGTCTTGACACTGTTGATCTGTGAGAGTAAGTCAGGAACCAATAGGGGAGGGAAGAGGTTGCAGGACAACTTCAGTGGGGAAGAAAAGGCAGAGGCCTCCAGGTCAGCCAGCCTATTTCAAAGAGCAGCAAAAAGGCCTGGGGGCCAGTGGTTGGACAAAGGTATTCTCAGGATAGCCCAATTATAAATTTCTGCAGGATTATTAGATTACAAAGTTCCAGCGTTTAATCCAAGTTCACTTCAGTACTGAACTAGAAAAGGGTAAGGAACTGGGTGGAGGGCAGGGAAGTGGGCAAGTCAAATCACAAAGCCCTTTCTTTACTGAGCATCTACTCTGTCCCCAGACATGCAAGAAAGCCCAAAGCAGAAAAGTAGAAGTCACAGCTGGGAAACTAAGAAGCATGTGTTTTGGCTCTACAGGGGGGAATGCAGCACATAGGAGTCAAGGTGTGTGGAGGGGAGTCAAGCAGCCTGCCTAGGCTGAGGCAGCCACCTGGAGGAGGGGTCCCTGCAGCTGAGTCTCTGGAGAGGGGAGCGGCTGAGTTTCCTGTTCGCTTGCTAAATTCCCAGGAGGGGTTCAGCAATAGCCGAGTCTGTCTAGGCCTGCCCAGATGGACAAGAATCGGGCAAAGGTGACTGCCCGAGCAGGCCCTGACCAGGCCTCTTAAACTTTGCTGGAACTTGCCTGGCTCTGAGCAGAATGGCCTGGAGTGAGGGCCAAGTAGGGGGAGCCCAAGGAAGGAGATAGGGGCACTAACAAGATAGGCAGCTGGACCTGCATTGCCCAACACTAGAGTCATCTGTTCCAGATTCCTTTCATAATGGGATAAAATGTACCAACAGTGAGGCCCAGAGTGGGGCCTGGTAGAGCCCAGTGACTACAGTGGCAGGACAATTGCGTCCCAGGAAAGCCAGGGAAGCACACACATTCCTTGGCTTCCTGTCCCCAGCAGCTGCAGGAAGCTGTTCCAAACTCCCAGCTGTGCCCAGCAGCCCCCATGGACAGGAGAAAGTCTCTTGCCATCCCTCTGACTGGACACAGAGAGTCCGGGATGGGGTGGCTGAGTACCCAACAGCGGGCCCCAAGGGAGAAGGTGAGGCTGCCAGTCAACATTTGGAGAGGCAGCCTCAGTCCTGTCTGGGACTGAGCCTGGGAAGGGGGTAGCATGGATTTTATTCCCTGTAGCAAGGATCCCCAACCTTCCTTACCTCCATAATCTGAAAAAGCTATCAACACTTTCCCAGACAAACACTCCCCCCACACACAATCTTGCCTACAATTTAAAAGGGTCCTAAACATCTGGCAGTGCTAGGAAGGACTCGAAGCTAGGAGCCCCTGGAGTGTGCTGAAAGCTGGCGAAATTCCAGTCTGTTTCTGCCTCTACGGGCTGTGAGTCGTGGGCCACCTCCTGGCCATCTTGACTTGCACTGCCCTCTAGAGCCTGAGGAGTTGACTAGGGGAGCCTCAAGGGGCCCCCCCCCAGCTCTGCCATCTCCTTGGAGCTATTTCAACCCATCCTACTGGAGACTATAAAAGAAAGAACAGCTTTAAAGCCAGCTGAGAATCTAGACCTGCACTCATCAGAGGTGAACTGTCCCAATCACACTAGGCTTCCCCAGATCCCCAAGAATGTCTGCTGCCCGTCTACCTTCTACCCATCCAGATGAGTCTGGCTGCCAATAGGTGGCTCTCTGGGAGCATTTGACGTTCTGGGATAAGTCACTATTACTCAGTGACTTATATACACTTATCAACTTATTTCACACATACACTTATCAACACCTTCTAACATTCACCCTGTTTACGAAGCACCTACTATGTATCAGGCTTTGGGCTCTAGGAGGCACAAGTCCAAATCATACCCATACTTCTAGGTCCTGCTTGAATCGCTTGTCCTCCCAACCTTTGACCCCACCCCCCACCTTCCCCAGTGCAAACCTCCCAATTAGTTTCATCTTGAAACGGGATCCTTCTTCCATTCATGTGGGGCTTTGGTAAGCTACCCAAGTGTGGCCATCTCTAGGCAGAGCCTGCCCTTTTTATTCATTTCTTATTATCTCCTGCTGCCAACTGGCAACTCTGAACTGATAATAGGAAGTGAGGAAAGAACTCCTGTTTGCCCTAGGATCCAGGGGACCTTCAACAAAGTACCCCGGCTGAATCCTGGCAAGAGCATGTTGGATGTGGGATGCCTGGGTGGTTCAGCTGGTTAAGTGGCTGCCTTCAGCTTAGGTCATGATCCCAGGGTCCTGGGACTAAGTCCCATATCGGGCTCCTTGCTCAGCAGGGAGACTGCTTCTCCCTCTGTCTGCCTCTACCCCTGCTTGTGCACATGCGCACTATTTCTCTCTGACAAATAAATGCATAAAAATCTTTTTAAAAATTTAGAGGGGTGCCTGGGTGGCTCAGTGGGTTGAAGCCTCGGCCTTCAGCTCAGGTCATGATATGTGGATCTCTGCTCAGCGGGGAGCCTGCTTCTCCCTCTCTCTCTCTCTCTCTCTGCCTGCCTCTCTGCCTACTTGTGATCTCAGTCTGTCAAATAAATAAATAAAATCTTGGGGCGCCTGGGTGGCTCAGGGTTAAAGCCTCTGCCTTCGGCTCGGGTCATGATCCCAGGTCCTGGGATCGAGCCCCACATCAGGCTCTCTGCTCGGCAGGAAGCCTGCTTCCTCCTCTCTCTCTCTGCCTGCCTGTCTGCCTACTTGTGATCTCTGTCTGTCAAATAAATAAATAAAATCTTTTTTAAATAAATAAATAAATAAAATCTTTTAAAAATAAATAAATAAATAAAATCTTTTAGAAATTCAAAAAATAATAAAAATAATTTAAAAATAGTATGTTGGATATATCTCTTGCCATTTTGTTCAGAGTGCTTATCACTACTAGATATTATATGTAAACTGTTTTGTCTTATCTTCTCTCTAGAATGAAAACTCTATGAGGGCAAAGATTGTTTACTGCTGTATATCTCTGTGAAAAAAATGCTCAGTTGGGGAGCCTAGGTGGCTCAGTCGGTTAAGCATCTGCCTTTGGCTTGGGTCATGATCCCAGGGTTCTGGAATTGAGCCCCACATTGGACTCTCTGCTTGATAGGGAGCCTGCTTCCTCCTCTCTCTCTCTCTGCCTGCCTCTCTGCCTACTTGTGATCTCTGTCTGTCAAATAAATAAATAAAATCTTTTAAAAAATACTCAGCTAATATTTGCTAAATAAGAAAATTCATAAGGTTGAGACCAGATTCTATATACAATGTGGTATACTTCTGCCAGACTTGAACCCCAGTATAGCAACTCACTGACAGTATGGCCTTGGACAAGTTCTTTACCTTTCCACTGAGTTTTCTTTTTCTTTTTTTTTTTTTTAAGATTTTTATTTATTTATTTGAGAGCAAGAAAGAGAGTATGAGTGGGGGAAGGGGCAGAAGGAGAGGGAGAAGCAAGCTCTCCGATAAGCAGGGAGCCTGATGCAGGACTTGATCCCCAGACCTCAGGTCATGGGATCATGACCTGAGCTGAACGAAGGCAGTTGTTTAACTGAGCCACTCAGGTGCCCTCCACTCAGTTTTCTTCCTGCAATATGAGAGTACTTATGATTTCTACCTTAAAGGGGAGTGGAAGGAGTGAAGAACATGAGCATCAAGAGAACAGTGCTTGGCACATAATAAATGCTAAGTAAGTGCCAGTGATTATTATTATCATCGTTACTATTCTTATTTTTTTTTAAAGATTTTATTTATTTGACAGAGAGAGATCACAAGTAGACAGAGAGGCGGGCAGAGAGAGAGAGAGAGGGAAGCAGGCTCCCTGCCGAGCGGAGAGCCCGATGCGGGACTCGATCCCAGGACCCTGAGATCATGACCTGAGCCGAAGGCAGCGGCTTAACCCACTGAGCCACCCAGGCGCCCCCTATTCTTATTTTTTTTTAAAGATTTTGTTTATTTATTTGACAGAGATCATAAGTAGGCAGAGAGGCAGGCAGAGGGGCAGGAGAAAGCAGGCTTCTTGCTGAGCAGAGAGCCCCATGCGGGGCTTGATCCCAGGACCCTGAGATCATGATCTGAGCTGAAAGCAGAAGCTTAACCCACTGAGCCATTCAGGAGCCCATCACCGTTACTATTTTTATCCTGATTTGTTTGTTCAACATTGCCAGGAGCTTTCCTGGATCAGAAAGTTGATTGCTATCAGAGACCCACTATGCCGTTGGACTGTGGTGCCATTCACTCAGGACAAGTTTATACATACTCTTTCTGGATCCCCAAACATTACAAGCAAGAACAACTTGTGTATGTGAAAGAGAGAGAGAGAGCGAGAGAGCGAGCGTGTGTGTGTGTGTGTGTGTGTGTGTGTGTGCAGATATACACACACACAGCACAGTCTTGGAGGAGGTTGGGTTTCAGCAGGTTCTCAAAAGGCCTTGGTTGAACAGAAGTTTAGAAAGACTGGACAGAAAGTTGGCTTGAAATTTAGAAAGACTGGACAGAAAGTTGGCTTGCAGGAGACTCTTTCTGGCAGCTATTTCCAGAGTTCAGGTGTGGATCATGCAGTGAGAAGCCCATCATAGTCTTGTTTCTGATTATCCATGAGATTCTCAATGCCATAGTTGTGTTGGGGGACACCTGGCTGGCTCAGTCAGAAAGCATGAGACTCTTGATCTCGGGGTTGTGAGTCTGAGCCCCACATTCGATGTAGAGATTACTAAAAAAAAAAAAAAGTTAAAAAAATAGCTGCTGTGGAGATACTGATAATATCTAGAAATGACCTTTGGAAAGTTGAGGGTCCAAGGCTCAAGTGAAGAATACCATTCTGGGCATCCAGAACCCACCTCCAGCTTGTGCCAGTCCCATCAGACTTGATGGGGGAAGCCTGATGCTAATGGAAGCATGACTCACTTCCCAGCAGGTGGCGCTGCTGTCCTATGTGTAAGGGTTGCAAGCTTGGCGCTGTTCTCATAAGGTTGGTACCTACCCAGGCCCAGAAGACAGTGCCAAGGAGGGCAAAGCCATTTCATTCTCTCATGAATTCAGCAAACACTGATTTAAAAAAAAAAAAAAAGATTTGGGGCACCTGGGTGGCTCAGTGGGTTAAGCCTCTGCCTTCAGCTCAGGTCATGATCTCGGAGTCCTGGGATCAAGTTCCGCGTCGGGCTCTCTGCTCAGCAGGGAGCCTGCTTCCCTCTCTCTCTCTCTCTCTCTGCCTGCCTCTCTATCTACTTGTGATCTCTCTCTGTCAAATAAATAAATAAAGTCTTTAAAAATAAATAAATAAAAACGGGGCACCTGGGTGGCTCAGTGGGTTAAAAATAAATAAATAAAAAGATTTTATTTATTTATTTGCGAGTGAGAGAGAGTGAGCACGAGATGGGCAGAGGCAGGTGGGGAAGGGACTTCCTGCTGAGCAAGGAGCTCCACACCACCAGGCTCCATCCCAGGACCCTGAGATCACAACCTGAGCCAAAGGCAGACACTTAACCGACTGAGCCACCCAGGCGCCCCTCTTCTTCTTCTTCTTTTTTTTTTTTTTTTTAAGATTTTATTTATTTATTTGTCAGAGAGAGAGAGAGAGGGAGCACAGGCAGACAGAGTGGCAGGCAGAGTCAGAGGGAGAAGCAGGCTCCCCGCTGAGCAAGGAGCCCGATGCGGGACTCCATCCCAAGACGCTGGGATCATGGCCCGAGCCAAAGGCAGCTGCTCAACCAACTGAGTCACCCGGGCGTCCCTCTTCTTTTTTTTTTAAGACTTCATTTTTTAAGTAATCTCTAGCCCGCATGGGGCTTGAACTCACGACCTTGAGTTTAGAGTCGCATGCGTCACTGACTGAGCTAGCACTGCTTCCCAGCATTATATTTCTAGTGAACAGACACCCTCTGTCCCAGAGCGTGAATCAGACAACATACAAACTAATAAATGTGCAGCTCGATGTCAGATGGGGAGCTGTTGGGACTGAGAAGTGACAAATGTGCAGACAAACAGGTGGGAATAAACACGTGAGCCTGGGACCACGTGGAGGCCAGTGTGGTCAGAGTAGGGGATCAAGGAGTATAAGGAGAAGAGGGTCAGTGGTACAGTGTGAAAGATTGATTGGTTGATTAAGCATCCGATTGTTGATTTTGGCTCAGGTTGTGATCTCAGGCTGGTGAGATCCAGCTGAGCCCCACCTCAGGCTTGGTGCTCAGCAGGGAGCCTGCCAGACATCCTCTCTCCTCTCTCTGTTCTTTCCCCCCCAGCTCTCTCTCAAATCAATACAAATCTTTTATTTATTTATTTATTTTTAATTTTTTTTTAAGATTTTATTTATTTATTTGACAGACAGAGATCACAAGTAGGCAGAGAGGCAGGCAGAGAGAGAGGAGGAAGCAGGCTCCTTGCTGAGCAGAGAGCCCGATGGGGGTCTCGATCCCAAGACCCTGGGATCATGACCTGAGCTGAAGACAGAAGCTTTAATCCACTGAGCCACCCAGGTGCCCCAAATCTTTTTTTTAAAAAAAGGGGTGTTTGGAGGCGCCTGGGTGGCTCAGTGGGTTAAAGCCTCTGCCTTTGGCTCAGGTTATGATCCCAAGGTCCTGGAATCGAGCCCCACATTAGGCTCTCTGCTCAGCGGGGAGCCTGCTTCCCTTCCTCTCTCTCTGCTTACTTGTGATCTCTGTCAAATAAATAAATAAAATATTTTAAAAAAAAGAAACTACCTAAAAAAATAAAATTAAAATTAAAAAAGGGGTGCTTGGGTGGCTCAGTCAGTTAAGGGTCTGCCTTCGGCTTGGGTCAGGATCCCAGGGTCTTGGGGTCGAACCCTGCATCAGGCTCCCTGCTCAGTGGGGAGCCTGCTTCTCCCTCGACCTTTGCCTGCCTCTCCCTCTGCTTGTGCTCGCTCTCTCTCTCTGTCAAATAAATAAATAAAATCTTTTTTAAAAATCTTAAAAAATATTAAGGATATGCATTCTCCTATAAACATAATACAGCAATCAGAAATAAACCCTAGAGGGGCATTTGGCTGTCTTGGAGGAGCATGTGGCTTTTGATCTTAGGTCCTGAGTTCAAGCCCCATGTTGGGTGTAGAAATTACTTAAATAGGTTAAAAAAAAAACAAATAAATAAATACTTTTTAAAAAGTTTTTATTTATGGGGCACCTGGGTGGCTCAGTGGGTTGAGCCTCTGCCTTTGGCTCCGGTTGTGATCTCGGGGGTCCTGGGATCTAGTCCTGTGTCAGGCTCTCTGCTCGGTGGGGAGCCTGCTTCCCCCCCCCCCCCCCGCCTCTCTGCCTACTTGTGGTCTCTCTCTCTGTGTCAAATAAATAAATAAAATCTTTTTTTTAAGTTTTTATTTATTTTTTGATTTGTTAAATTTATTTGACAGAGAGAGAGAGCACAAGTAGGCAGAGCAAGAGGGAGAAGCAGGCTAACCATTAAGCAGAGAGCCCGATGTGTGGATCGATACCAGGATGCTGGGATCATGACCCGAGGCAAAGGCACATGCTTAACTGAGGCACCCAGGCACACCCATAAATACACAAATTTTTTAAAAAGGAAATAAACCGGGACACCTGGGTGGCTCAGTTGGTTGAGCCGCTGCCTTCGGCTCAGGTTGTGGTCCCGGGGTCCTGGGATTGAGTCCCACGTCGGGCTCCTTGCTCAGCAGGGAGCCCGCATCTCTCGCTGCCTCTGCCTGCCTCTCTGCCTGCTTGTGTGTACTCTCTCTCTCTATCTCTGGCAAATAAATAAAATCTTAAAAAAAAAAAAAAGGAAATAAACCCTAGAGTAGTGAGTCTCAACGTTTTTAATCACAAAACAACATTACACTCTTAAAATTACTGAGGCTTAGGAGGGATTTTATGTGAGTGATATCTACGGATGTTTATAATAGAAATTAGAATGGAGAAAATTTAAACCATTTGCTTATTTATTTTTATTTTATTATAATTAAATTAAATTCAAATAATTTGATTTAATTTTCTTAAAGTGTACACTCATTCTCTCTCTAAAAATAAAATAAATTTTTAAAAAAGAACACTTGGGGTGCCTGGGTGGCTCAGTTGTTAAGCGTCCGCCTTCAGCTCAGGTCATGATCCCAGGAACCTGCGATCGAGCCCCACAGTGGGGAGTCTGCTTCTCCCTTTCCCTCTCCCACTCCCACTGCTTGTATTCCTTCTCTCTGTCTCTGTCAAGTAAATAAATAAAATCCTTAAAAAAATAAAATTAAAATTAAAAAAAGAACACTTGTAAAGGTAACTCAATAAGTATGAAAGCCAGTATCATTGTATTTTTAGTTTAGTCTGTAACTTCTCTTTTTTTTTTCTCTTTTTTCTATATGATTTAAAAGGCAGAGCTGCCTCTGCCTTCAGCTCAGGTCATGATCTCAGGGTCCTGGACTTGAACCCTGCATCGGGCTCTCTGCTCAGTATGGAACCTGCTTCCCTCCCTCTCTCTCTCTCTGCCTGCCTCTCTGCCTACTTGTGATCTCTCTCTCTCTGTCAAATAAATAAATAAATAAAATCTTTAAAAAAAAAAAAAGAGGCAGGGCTGCTTTGGTCAACTCGTTTTTGATAAGGCAAGAGAGAATGTCCAGTGAAAAAAAGACAGTCTCTTCAACAAATGGTGTTGGGAAAACTGGACAGCCACATGCAGAAGAACGAAACTGGACCATTTCCTCACATCACACACAAAAATGGACTCAAAATGGATGAAAGACCTAAATGAGACACAGAAAACCATCAAAATCCTAGGGGAGAACACAGGCAGCAACCTCTTTGACCTTGGCCACAGTAACTTCTTACTAGACACATCTCCAGTGGCGAGGGAAACAAAAGCAAAAATGAACTGTTGGGACTTCATCAAGATAAAAAGCTTCTGCACAGGGAAGAAAACAATCAACAAAACTAAAAGGCAGCCTATGGGATGGAGAAGATATTTGCAAATGATATATGGGATAAAGGGCTGGTATCCAAAATCTACAAAGAACTTACTAAACTCAACACCCCAAAAAACAAATAATCCAGTCAAGAAATGGGCAGAAGACATGAACAGACATTTCTCCAAAGACATATAAATGGCCAACAGACACTTGAAAAAATGCTCAATGTCATTCATCATCAGAGAAATACAAATCGAAACCACAGTGAGATACCACTTCACACCAGTCAGAAGGGCTAAAATTAACAAGTCAGGAGACAACAGATGTTGGTGAGAATTTGGAGAAAGGGAAAACCTCTCACACTATTGGTGGGAATGCAAGCTGGTGCAGCCACTCTGGAAAACAGCATGGGGTTTCCTCAAAAAGTTAAAAATAGAACTATGACCCAGCAGTTACACTACTGATTCAAAGGGACACATACATCCCACTGTTTATAGCAACACTATCGACAATAGCCAAATTATGAAAAGAGCCCAAATGCCCATCGACTGATGAATGGATAAAGAAGATGTGGTATATATATAGAGAGAGAGAATGGGATATTACTCAGCCATCAAATGAATGAAACCTTGCAATTTGCAATGACATAGATAGAACTAGAGGGTATTATGTTAATTTTATTAAACAAATAATATTAAAATAGTATTATTTTATAATATGTTATTTTGTAAATAATATATAACACATCATGTTATTAAATATTATTAATAAAATGTTAATATTTAATATTAAATAATATTAAAATATTGTTTTTGTCAGAGAAAGGCAAATACCGTATGATTCCACTCATATGTGGAATTTAAGAAAGAAAGCAGATGGACATAGGGGAAGGGAAGGAAAAATAAAATAAAAACCGAGAGGGAGACAAACCATAAGAGACTCTTAACTTAAAAAAAAAGAGAGAGAGACTCTTAACTACAGAGGACAGGGTGCCTAGGTTGCTCAGTCGTTAAGCATCTGCCTTCTGCTCAGGTCATGATCCCAGGGTCCTGGGATGGAGCCCTGCATCTGGCTCCCTGCTTCTCCCTCTCCCACTCCCACTTCCCCTGCTTGTGTTCCCTCTCTCACTGTGTCTCTCTTTGTCAAATAAATGGATTAAAAATATTTTTAAAAAATTATAGAGGACAAGCTGAGGGTTGCTGGAGGAGAGGTGGGGGGGATGAGCTAAATGGGTGATGGGCATTAAGGAGGCACTTGTGATGAGGACCAGGTGTTATATGTAAGTGATAAATCATTAAATTCTACTACTCCTAAAACCAATACTATACTATACGTTAACTAACTTGAATTTAAATAAAAACTTGGAAGATAAACACATAAATAAATAGCAGGGCCCCTGACTGCATGCAACTCTTAATCTAAGGGTTATGAGTTCAAGCCCCACATTGGGTTTAAGAGATTACTTAAAAAATAAAGTCTTGGGGCATCTGGGTGGCTCGGTTGGTTAGGGATCCCACACGTGATTTCAGCTTAGGTCATGATCTCATGGGTCGTGAGATCAAGCCCAGGGTTGACTCTACACTCAAGGCGGAGTCTGCTTGAGATTCTCTTTCTTTGCCCCTCCACCCCACTCACATTTGTGCGCGTGCTCTCTCTCAAATAAATAAATCTTTTAAAAATAAAATATTTTTAAAAGAACAAATGCATAAAACAATTATAAATTTATGTCAGCAGTCACAAAGCATATAAAGATATTATTTTTGATAATAGCAATATAAAGAACAGAGGGGTAGGAACAGAGATGTATAGTAGATTGCTTATAAATTTGTTGGAACTAAGTTGGTATTATTTATTTATTTATTTATTTAATTTATTTTTAAAGATTTTATTTATTTTTTTGACAGACAGAGATCACAAGTGGGCAGAGAGGCAGGCAGAGAGAGAGGGGGAATCAGGCTCCCTGTTGAGCAGAGAGCCCCACGTGGGGCTCGATCCCAGGACCCTGGGATATGACCTGAGCCGAAGGCAGAGGCTTTAACCCACTGAGCCACCCAGGCACCCCTAAGTTGGTATTATTTAAATGAACTTGTTATAAATTTAAGATGTCACTTAAAATCCCAAGTTAACTATCAAGAAAGTAGTTTAAAAATATACAAGGGGGGGCGCCTGGGTGGCTCAGTGGGTTAAAGCCTCTGCCTTCGGCTCAGGTCATGATCCCAGGGTCATTGGATCGAGCCCCACATCGGGCTCTCTGCTCAGCGGGGAGCCTGCTTCCTCCTCTCTCTGCCTGCCTCTCTGCTCACTTGTGATCTCTGTCTGTCAAATAAATAAATAAAATCTTAAAAATATATATATATACAAGGGGCACCTGGCTCGCTCAGTTGATAGAGCATGATACTCGATCTTGTGGTCATGAGTTTGAGCCCCACAGTGGGTGTAGAGCTTACATAAAACAAAACAAAACAAAAATACAAAAAAGAAATAAATACAAAAAAGGAAAGAAGGAAAACAAAGTAGTACACTACAAAAAATTTTAACTAAATTTTAAAAAGCCAGAAAGGAAGGAATTAAGGAACAACAACAACAAACATACAGAATACATACAGCTAAAATAAATGTCACAAGTAAATCCTTTATCAGGAATCACATCAAATGTAAATGAATTAAACTTTACTAGTAAAAGTTTAGAAGATTGGAATTTAAAAGCCCAGATCTATCTATATGCTATCTATAAGAGACTCATTTTAGATAGAAGGACACAGAGAGGCTGAAAGTAAAAGCATAGAAAAATATACTCCATGCAAATAGTAACCAAAAGAAAGTTGGGCGGCTATGTTATTATAAGACAAAATAGACTTAAGTCAAAACAGCTTATAAGGGACAAAGAAATATATTTTAATATTTATGTATTTAAGTAATCTCTACTTAAATCTCTACCTTAATCTTAATCTCTACCCAACATGGGGCTTGAAATCACAACCCCAAGATCGAGCCACATGCTCAGGGTGTCTGGGTGGCTGAGTCCGTTAAGTGTCTGCCTTCAGTTCAGGTCATAATCTCAGGGTTCTGATATTGAGCTTGGTGACTGGCTTCCTGCTCACTGCGGAGTCTGCTTCTCTCTCTCTCTCTCTCTTCTCTCAAATGATTAAATAAAATCTTAAAAAAAAAAAGTCACATGCTCTATAGACTGAGCCTGTAAGGGCCCATTTATCCAGAGCAATTCCATCTTGGATTAAACAGTCATTTTGTTGTTTATGCAGTAAACTTAAACTGTCCCTGCCCCCCTTCCCCCCAGGGGACTTACTTAAATACAAGTCCTGGAAACCAGTCCCAGGTAACAAAGCCCAAATACAAGGGTTGGTCAGGCCAGGTGGAGACATCCGATCAGTGGGGGCACATACTCCCTAGCTACCAAGGAGTATGGGCCCCGCCTTTAGGGCACCAATTCTGACCAAGGTGATAGGCTAGTTCAAATGTCTACTAGGGTAAATTGTAATTCAATTGGTCACTTATGTGTGACCTAGCATGACTGTGCAGCTTTCTCTGTGTGTTATAATCTCATTGGCCACCTGTGCGTGGTGAGGCCCAACCACATGGCCTTTGCCCTTAAAAGTTAGTCTGTAAGGCAGAGAGGGATTGCCCTCTTCGTAAGAGGTGCAGCCGGGGCTAGTCGGTTTGATTCTTGATGCTTGGCGCAAAATAAAGCTTTGCTTGACCTTTGCTTTGTATCAGTCTCGCTCCTTTAATCACGGACCCAACACTGGGCGACCTTTCAAGCCAACCGAGCAACCCAAAGGAAAAAATAATATATTTTTTAAAGATTTCATTTATTTATTTGACAGACAGAGATCACAAGTAGGCAGAGAGGCAGGCAGGGTGGGGGGAAGCAGGTTTTCTGCCAAGCAGAGAGCCCAATGTGGGGCTCGATCCCAGGACCCTGAGATCATGACCTGAGCTAAAGGCAGAGGCTTAACATACTGAGCCACCCAGGTGCCCCAGGAAGAAATAATATTAATAAAAGGGACAACACAGCAAGAAGATACAATTATAAACATATACACATCTAACAACAAGGCCTGAAAATACATGAAACAAAAATTGACAGACTTGGACGAAAAAGTAGATAGTTCTACAAAAATAACTGGCAGCTCCAATACTTCACTTTCAATAATGGCTAGAACAACCAGACAGAAGATCAACAAGGAAATAGAGGATTTAAACAATGCTGTAGGCCAAAGTCGACCTAACAGTGTGAAGATTATGTAAAAATAAAATCTTAAGGGAGCCTGGGTGGTGGCTCAGTCAGTTAAGTGTCTGACTCTTGATCTCAGCTCAGGTCTTGGTCTGGGAGGCGTGACTTCACCCCCTATTGGACTCCATGCTGGGGGTGGAGTCTATTTAGAAAATAATAACAATAAATTTTAAAAATAACAAAACCTTAACAAACAAATAAACAAAATACTCTGTGACCGTTAATTTTTATGTGGGCCACAGAATTTCTAGACATTTAGCTAAATATTATTCTGGGTAAGTGTGTTTGTGAGGGTATTTCTGGGTGAGATTAATATTCAAATAGACCGAAGAAAGCATGTTTCCCTCCCTAATATGGGTGGGCTTCATTCAATCAATTGAAAAACTGAAAAGTGCAGAAAAGTTCAGTAAGAGGAAACTCCTGTTGCTTGATTGAGCTGATACCAAAAGCTGAAGCCTTTGGACTGGGACTGAAACATAAGCTTTTCTTGGGTCTCAGACCTGCTAGCTTTGGACCAGAATTTATGCGGTCAACTTTCCTGGTTCTTGGGCTTTCAGATTTGAACTTGAACTGCACATTGGCTCTTCTGGTTTTTCAGGTTGCCATCTGCAGATCTTGGGGAGGTCTCAGACTCCAAAATAGCATGAGCCAATTCCTTATTCTCTTTCTCTCTCTCTCTCTCTCTCCATCTACCTATAATACAACATGCTCAGAAAACAAAAACAAACCATGGGGTGCCTCGCTTTTTCAGTCATCAGAATACATGACTCTTGAACTCGGAGTTGGAAGTTCTAGCCCCACATTACATAAAAATAAAATCTTTAAAAATAAATATTCCCATCATTTCTCTTTACCTTTTTAAAATTTACTTTGGGGGCGCCTGGGTGGCTCAGTGGGTTAAGCCGCTGCCTTCGGCTCAGGTCATGATCTCAGGGTCCTGGGATCGAGTCCCGCGTCGGGCTCTCTGCTCGGCGGGGAGCCTGCTTCCCTCTCTCTCTCTCTGCCTGCCTCTCTATCTACTTGTGATCTCTCTCTGTCAAATAAATAAATAAAATCTTCAAAAAAAAATAAAAAAAAATAAAATTTACTTTGTTTTTTAAAGATCTTATTTATCTATTTGACAGGAGACCCAGAATGAGAGGGAACACAAGCAGGGGGAGGGAGAGAGGGTGAAGCAGGCTCCCCGCCGAGCAGGGAGCCCGATGTGGGCTGGATCCCAAGATCCCAGGACCATGACCTGAGCCGAAAGCAGATGCTTAACAACTGAGCGACCCAGGCGCCCCAACTTTTCATTTTTTTCCAATTTTAATTCCAGTGCAGTTAACATATGGTGTTATAGTTGATGTGGGAAACAAAGGCAGGGGGCAGGGTGGGGGGTGCTCAGTTAGTTAAGCATCTGCCTTTGGCTTGAATCATAATCCCACGGTCCTGGGATCAATTCCCACATAGGGCTCCCTCCTCAGCCAGAGGCTTCTGCCACTATCCCTGCTTGTGTTTGTGCGCTCTCTGACAGATAAATGCATAAAATCTTTTTTTTAAGATTTTATTTATTTATCTGACAGTCACAAGTAGGCCGAGAGACAGGCAGAGAGAGAGGAAGGGAAGCAGGCTCCCTGCTGAGCAGAGAGCCCAATGCGGGGCTGGATCCCAGAACCCTGGGATCATGACCTGAGCCGAAGGCAGAGACTAACCCACTGAGCCACCCAGGTGCCCAATGCATAAAAAAAAAAAAAGGGGGATACTTAGGTGGCTCAGCTGCGTGAGCGTCTGCCTTCAGCTCAAGTCATGATCCCAGAACCCTTGGATGGACTGAGTCCTACACTGGGCTCCTCGCTTAGCTGGGAGCCTGCTTCTCCCTCTGCCTACTGCCCACTCCCCATCCCTGCCATTTGTGTTCATTCTCTCTCTCTCTCTCTCCGGCAAATAAATAAATAAAATCTTAAAAAAAAAAAAAGTGCTCTTGGAACTTCCTTTATCTTTACTTCTCCCAACCCCAGGGTATATGATCACTTGCTCATCACAATCCCCAGGCATCAGGGAGCAGTAGGCAGCAACAGGCAGAAACTTTCTGCCTCCAGGTCCTGTCCCCGTGCTTTAATAAAACCATTTTGAACCAAAGAGGTCTCAAAAATATTTCCTTGGCCATGGGCTCCGAACTCACCAATACAACACAGCAATGTCCAAAAAAACTAAATTCATAGTCTTCCACTTTCTTTTTTTTTTTTTTAAGATTTTATTTATTTATTTGACAGACAGAGATCACAAGTAGGCAGAGAGGCAGGCAGAGAGAGAGGAGCAAACAGGCTCCCCGCAGAGCAGAGAGCCTGATGCGGAGCTCGATCCCAGGACCCTGGGATCATGACCTGAGCCGAAGGCAGAGGCTTTAACCCACTGAGCCACCCAGGCGCCCCAGTCTTCCACTTTCTTGAACATAGGGAATATCATGTTCGAGTTTTAATGTCCTTGTCTATTAACTCTAGAATTGGTTATTTCTGGGTCTGTTTCTCTTGTTTGATTTTTCTTTTCATTATAGGTCATTTTTTTGCTGCTTTACATGATTGGTAATTATAATTTTTATAATTTTTTAAGTAGGCTCCACATCCAATGTGGGGCTTGAACTCCCAACCCTGAGATCAAAAGTCAGATGCTCTATCAACTGATCCAGCCAGGTGCCCTGTGACTGCTAATATTTAATTGGATGCCAGACTTTGCAAGTTTTACTTTTTTAAGTGCTGATACTATTGTGTTCCTATAAATATTTGTGACCTTTGTTCTTGGATACATTTAGGCATTTTGATCATTTTGAGGCTCGATTTTAAGCTCTTGTTATAGGTGGTGTCTGAGCAGATTTTAGTCTAGGGCAAATTTTTATGCACAACTGAAGCAATTTCTAGGCACTTTGCACATGAATTAGTGATGGAAGCAGACTGGGTCTGAAGACCCAGAAGGGGTCCTGCAGGACTAGCTAAGAGGGTCTTGGCTTCATGAAGGATGGAAAGCAGAGTTTACTGAAGATATATGTATATAGAATCATACGGACAGAGTCCAGGAGACTTGGAAAGACCATGAGTCTCATTTTTGCTTGGGGCCCGGGGTTTTTATTGGAGATTATGGTCTGGTGCATGTGTCCTTTTAAGCATTGGGAACTGGTCAGAACAAGGAGAGGATCCAGATGCTCTTCAGAAGTCATTTATTTCCTGAAGTTAAGTGTCTCGGTGTCAAAGTGTTGGGAGTCAGTGGTCTTGGAGAATGTTTATAATGACCCTGCCCCATCACTCCTTAGATGTGATCGCTTGTGCTAGAAGACTCTGAAGATATCACTATCTCTCTATCCCTTACAAGGAAGACATATGCTATTTGAATTACTAGGTATGTGTAGAGTAGGGTGAGGTGCTCGTTCGAGTAACAATAGAAGCCAGAGGAGAGGTCCCAAAGATACAAATGTAGTGATCCACAAGGAAACCTATACCCCAATGTTTATAGCAACAATGTCCACAATAGCCAAACTATGGAAAGAGCCCAGATGTCCATTGACAGATGAATGGATAAACAATATGTAATATACACGCGCACACGCGTGCACGCACACACACACACACACAGGAATATTACACAGTCATCAAAAATGAAATTTGCCATTTGCAATGCCGTGAATGGAGCTACAGAATATTATACTAAGTGAAATAAGTCAATCAGAGAAAGACAATCATCATATGATCTCACTGATGGGTGGAGTTTAAGAAAAAAATCAGAGGATCATAGGGGAAGAGAAGAAAAAAATGAAACAAGATGAAACCAGAGAGAGAGACAAACTGTAAGAGATTCTTAATCTTGGGAAACAAACTGAGGGTTGCTGGGGTGGGGTGGATAACTGGGTGATGAACATTGGGGAGGGTATGTGCTATAATGAACACTGGGTGTTATATAAGACTGATGAATCACAGACCTGTGACCCTGAAACACATAATACATGTATGTTAATTAGTTGAATTTTTTTTAAAAGGAAGCTAGGGGTGCCTGGGTGGCTCAATGGTTTAAGCCGCTGCCTTCGGCTCGGGTCATGATCTCAGGGTCCTGGGATCGAGTCCCGCATTGGGCTTTCTGCTTGGCAGGGAGCTTGCTTCTCTCTCACTCTCTCTGCCTACTTGTGATCTCTCTCGGTCAAATAAATAAATAAAATCTTTAAAATAAATAAATAAAAAGGAAGCTAAAGCAAAGGGAAAAAATGGCTACTTTAATGGGGTCCCTTCAGCTTCCCTGTCTCATTAGCATTTTGTTTTTGTTTGTTTGTTTTTACTAATGGTTGATGGGAACACAAACTTTCTGGATCAAAAAAAGATTTGGTGTTATCACCTTTTAATTCTTTTTTTTTTAAGATTTTATTTATTTATTTGACAGGCAGAGATCACAAGTAGGCAGAGAGGCAGGCAGAGAGAGAGAGAGAGAGGGACGCAGGCTCCCTGCTGAGCAGAGAGCCCGATGTGGGACTCTATCCCAGGACCCTGAGATCATGACCTGAGCTGAAGGCAGCAGCTTAACCCACTGAGCCACCCAGGCGCCCTCACCTTTTAATTCTTTTGGTAGTTCTTTGGCTTTGGGTAGTTTCCTCACGTGCATGTGCTGATCATATTAAGCTGAAACCTCAAGGGGATCCCCCCTAGGGATCTCTGGAATCATCTCTCTCTGCAGCTCTGTCCTGTCTTGCTTCTAGCCATCTTTGCCTCCCCAAACTCCCAGTTTTGTCCCCTCGACTCAGGGAGTCTGACAGACTCCATCTTGGTTCCTCCTCACTATATTTGGAAATTCTTTCCAGACAGTAAACTGGGATAATCATTGAGTGTTTTTTTGTTGTTGCTTCTCCTCTTTTAGGGATCACTGTTTTGTGGTGTTTGATGGACAGTGTCTAAAAATGATTGTTTCACATATTTTGTCTGCTTCTTTAGTTGGCTCAGGTCAGTGGGGGTAAATCTTTTCCCAATTATCCATTTTAGCTGGAAGTAGAAGTCCCTAAAATTGAACTATTTGTTCATTTGGATTGTATTTATTGAGCACCGTCTATGCCCAGCACAGTGCTAGGAGATGTGGGATACAAGGCAACAGACTAAATTCCTGCTCTCCTACCTCGTGTAGCCCAGTGTGGGAGACAGGCTTTGGGGGGATGATTACAATAAAATATGGAAGGCCTCTGACAATGTACAAGATCTAACTTAGTCCAGGAGATCAAGAAAGTACTCCCTGAAAAATCAAAATTTAAAGCAAGAACTGAAGGGTAGATAGCTGGTTGGTGGTAGGGCAGAAGTGATCTAAAGAATGTTCTGTGAGCAGACTAGAAGGAAAAGAGAGGGCACCAAGTGGGAGGAACTCAAGTGAAGGTAGCAGGGTTGGGGAAAGGGACAGATTTTCTTTTTTTTAAAGTTATTTTTGTTTTATTTGTTTGTTTTGTGATCTTTATGCCCAACTTGAGGCTCAAATTTACAACCCAAGGTGGAGAGTCATGTGCTTTTCTGAATGAGCCAGCTAGGTGCTTCCAGGGAGCAGATTTTGAGTAGCCTGTGGTGGGGGCCATTCATGCCTCGGACTCATGGACTTACCAAGAGCTTTTGGATTTGACCCTGAAGTAGAAGGATTCCAGGAGGATTTCACACTGAAAAGGTTGTCTTGCCACAGAGTAGGTAATGGATTGGAGGGGCTGGAGTGGAGGTGGCTATCTACCGGGAGATATGAGGCAAGACCCATCTGCAGTGAAGGACCACACAGGTCTGTGTCTGCTATTGTAACTGAGTAACATGAATTTGCTCCTTGATGAGTCACAGAAACTACACCAGGAAGAGTTGTTACACAAAGGAAAAGTTATGTGCAACAAAGAAGGATATCACAGGAAATAACTTCCAACCTTGACTCCCAGAGGAAGGGTGAATAGGTTCCCTTTAATTAGGTTTAGGATGAATATTTATATACTGACTTATTTTATATTTTTTTAAGATTTTATTTTTAAGTAATCTCTACACACACTGTGGGGTTCAAACACACGACCCCAAGATCAAGAGCCAAATGCTTTTCTGACTGAGCCAACCAGGTGCCCCCTAGGGTTAGGATGGATAGAAATGGGAGCCTTGGGGTACTGGCTTGCTCGGTCAGAAAAGCATGTAACTTTTGATCTCAGGGTCTTGTGTTTGAGCCCCACAGCAGGCGTAGAGATTACTAAAAATAAGTAAATAAATAAACTTAAAAAAAAGAACAAGAAATGGGAGCCCTGTCATCGGATGGAGAAGTAGGCATAAGGTCATGTATGTGCCTTAAGGAAACACGCCTATCCATACCTTGCATGTTATGTAAATGAGGCTTGTGCTTCTCCTCGGGTGGAGACTTCAGTATTATGAAGAGGTAAAGGTACCTGTCGGTGACTCCACGGGTCACTCCGAGGTCCATCTGCCCAGGCATGAGTCAGGGGTTCAGCTCAAACCGGCCTGGGTTGTCTGGGCTGCCGGAGCTCTTTATCCAAACCAGGGGTTATTGCTTGAGGGGTAGTTTTGTTTTCCATCACAGCACATTGTGTCCCTGGGGTCCTTTGCTTGAGTTAAGAGATAAGCTGGAAAGGAGAGCTTAGGGAAAAATGTGGGACAAAATTTGGTGGGTACTAATAGGCGAGCAGTAAAGGTTAAGTCTTGGTGTCTAGCTGGTGACACTGGGCCTATGCTTTCAGAGCTGAGTCCTAGAGCCCAGAGCTTATATATATCCTCCTGATTTCCAGGGGGCCTGTTATTTTCTGGGATTTGGGAAAGCCTCTCTTGACCATAGGGTGGTCTTCAGAAAGAGAAAACTCTCGGGAACTGGAGGGACCCAGGCAGTGAATCATTAGTCTGAGTCCAAATGGAGACAGTGATGGCCAGTCCAGGAGACCCACGGACACAAATTATTTTCCCTTGGGGGTGCCTGGATGGCTAGTCATTAAGCGTCTGCCTTGATCACGTGGTTCTAGAATGGAGCCCCATATCAGGCTCACTGGAGCCTGCTTCTCCCTCTCCCTCTTCCTGCTGCTCCCCTACTTGTGCTCTCTCTCTCTGTCTCTCTCTCTCTGTCAAATAAATAAAATCTTTAAAAAAATTATTTTCCCTTGACAACAGCTAATGAGAAGATGAGAAGACAGGGAATGTTTTCTGTCCCTGGAAGTCTCTGGGGGCACCTGGACTGGGAAGGCACAGGTCTTCCAGGCTGTTCCTTGGGTGAGCCTAGAATCCTGGTTTTGTGTCTGTCTGGTACCCCACTTTGAGAGCACTATGGGTTACACTGGGCCTGTGTCTTCGGGTTCCCCAACAGGCCCGAGTCACCAAAGCTGACTATTACCTGGAAGGTTCTGACCTGTGAGGAAGGAGCCCAAAAGAGACCCTAGTTTCAGCTCTACTTCATACTACTTTATTGGCTTAGGAAATCACTGGAACACTTCCGGCCTCAGCTTTGTTATCAATAAAACAGGCTTACCTAATGATATCTGAGGCACTGTTTCCACAAGTGCCTAGAAGGATGGTGATGATGATAAACATAATGGTTAACATTCATTTTTTGCTTTGCTTTTTTTTCTCTTTTAAAATCATGTTTATTGAAGTATAATATAGATGCGGTAAAAATGCACAAAAATTGGGGCACCTAGCTGGCTCAGTCTGTAGAACATGTGATTCTTGATCATGGGGTCATGAGTTTGAGCCCCAGGTTGGGTGCAGAGATTACTTAAAAGTAAAATCTTTAAGGCACCTGGGTGGCTCAGTTGGTTGGGAGACTGCCTTCAGCTTAGGTCATGATCCTGGAGGCCCTGGATCCAGTCCCACATTGGGCTCCCTGTCCAGCAAGGAGTCTGTTTCTCCCTCTGACCCTTCCTCCTATTTATTTATTTACTAATAAATAAATAAAATCTTTTTAAAAATAAAAAATAAAATATTTTTAAAAATTAATAAATCTTAAGCATTCAATTTGATAAGTTTTAAAAATTGTCTATACAAATGTAACTATCACTACAATCAAGTTTCGAATGCCTGGGTGGCTCAGTCAGTTAAGCATCTGCCTTCAGCTCAGGTCATGATCCCCGGGTCTTGGGATCAAGTCCTGCATAGGGCTCCTTGCTCAGCAGGGTGTTTGCTTCTCCCTCTGCCTGCTGCTCCCCCTGCTGTGCTCTCTGACAAATAAATAAATAAAATCTTTTAAAAAAATTACAAATCACCAAAATCAAGTTATAGAACCTTTCCATCACCCCAAAGTATTCCCTTGTACTTCTTCATAGTCAATCCCTTCCCTTCTCTTCCTGCCCCAGGAAAAACTGTTCTGATTTATATTACTGTATATTAGCTTTGCCTTTTTTACAATTTCATGTGATTGGTATCATATACAATGTACTCTTTTGGGTCTGACTTTTTTTTTTTTTTAAGGATTTCTTCATTCATTTGAGAGAAGGAGAGAGAGTAAGCATGACCTGGGTGAAGGGCAGAAGGAGAAGCAGACTCCCACCAAGCAGGGAGCCTGATGAGGGACTTGATCCCAGGACTCCAGGATCATTATCTTAACCAACTGAGACCCAGTTGCCCTTGGGCCTGATTTTTTTGCTTAACATAGTACACTTGAAATTTAATGGTGCTGGTGTGCACATTAGTTGTTCACTTCCTTTAAAAAAAACCTTGGGGGCGCCTGGGTGGCTCAGTGGGTTAAAGCCTCTGCCTTTGGCTTGGTTCATGATCCCAGAGTCCTGGGATGGAGCCCTGCATCAGGCTTCTGCTCAGCAGGGAGCCTGCTTCCCTCTCTCTCTCTCTGCCTGCCTCTCTGCCTACTTGTGATCTTTGTCTGTCAGATAAATAAATAAAATCTTAAAAAAAAACCAAAAATTGGTATTCATAGTATTTACCATTTTACTCATTTTAAGTGTATAATGTATATATATATATATATACACATAATATATATATATATAAAGCTTATATATCAGTGGCATTAAGTATATTCATAGTGTTGTATAATCAACACCACCATTTCCAGAATTTTTTTTATCATCCTTAACAGAAACTTTGTACCTGTTAAACAATAAACTTATTTCCCCTTACATCCTTGGCAACTCTGTTTTACTTTTTGTATGAATTTGCCTATTCTAAGTACCTCATGTAAGTGGTATCATAATATAATATTTGTCCTTCATGTCCATCACTTAACATGTTTTCAAAGTTCACACTAAAGCATTTATCAGTTTCATTCATCTTTAAGGTTGTGTAATTTCATTGTATCTATATACCACAATTTGTTTACCCATTCGTCTGTTGATAGATACCTGGATTTGTTAATTTCTTTTTGTTGCTAACCAGTATTCCATTGCACGAATACACCACAATTAGTTATCTGTTCATCTCATGGACATTTGAATTATTTCCTATTTCTGGCTATTAAGAATAGTCATCGGGCGGGCCTATGCAGCATTCACTTCTCTTGGGTAAATATTTAAGAGTACAATCGCTGGATCATATTGTAGGCATGAATTTAGTTTTTGAAGAAATGCCAAACTTTTTCAAAACGGCTGGAAATTATCAAGGGATTAAAGTTCCAAGCACTCCAAATTCTTGCCAGTCTTTAATTTTAACCTGTTCGGTGGGGTTGAGGGAGTTCTCATTAGAACGTCCTGATGAATAATCATATCAAGCATCTTTTCAGGTCTTTTTTCGCTATTTATATTCTTTTGTGAATTATCTGTTCAAATCCTTTGTCCATTAAAAAGGGGGAGAAGGGTTCACACCTATTTTTGCGATCAACGTCTGACGGGCCCTATGCTCATTCATGCTCTTTGATGCTTTACCGCCCTGTACAGAGGTACGAACCGAGCAAGATTTGGCCGGCGGAGACTGGCCAGGATCTCTTCCATTCCGCGGGTCTCGGACGTTTCTGGGCAGGGCCCACCGCTCTCAAAGGCTCGCGCCATGATTGGCTGAAGGAGCACTTCCTCAAGCACTTCCGACTCCCGGCCGGCCCAGAGCATCAGTAATTGGCTGGGCTGACCCAGCGCGCGTCTCTCCGGGAGTTGTAGTTCTTGGGGGCTCTGCTGGGGACGCCGGGAAGGGCCAGTTACTGCGGGGGCCAGGAGCGACAATCGGGCTTGGTCGAGGCTGCTGAAACTATGTCCCGCGTGTCGGTGCCCTGCCATGTGAAAGGCACCGTGGCCCTGCAGGTGGGCGACGTGCGAACCTCCCAAGGCCGGCCTGGTGTGCTGGTCATCGATGTCACCTTCCCCAGCGTCGCGCCCTTCGAGGTGAGCAAGCCCCGTGGGCGCGACCCGGGCTCCTGGGCGGGGCTAACCTGGGAACTCGGGCGTGTTCCAGGCGTTTAATTTTTTACTGAAAGCCTCTGCAGTGTCCTGCCCCTTGCAAATCAGTTAACCATTTATTTATTACTTCAGTTAACACATATTTACGAGACTGCCGTTTTCTGTCCTGTTCTCTTCAACATCTCTTCCCGATGTCCAGAACAGGGGCAAGCGTAGAAGTGCCAAGGAAGTAGGATGATGCTGGAAATGCAGTTGTGAACCAGAGAGAAGTGAAAGATCATTTTGTTCCTGGCCACTGGGGTGGGGATCATTAGACAGTGTGTTACCCCCAAAACCTGCCTCTTGCGCGTTCCCTACAGTCCCTGCTGGAGGTCAGGTAAAGCGCATTCCTCATCGGGATCATCCCAATGGCTCCAGTTTCCAGTCTCCAGTTGCCGGTCCACATCTGCTGGCTGACACTACGAGAGTGACTGACAGTACAAGACCTCAGCACAGAGGACAAAGTCCACTTTCTAATGGCTTGGCATTTGGAGCCATTTGTGCCTTGCCTGCCTTTTGACCCCATGCACTTTGTACCATGGTGTGTGGCCTCTTCCAAGCTGTTCCTTACCATAAGCTGCGAAACTTCACTATAGGGCCCAACCCTGTAAATATTGATTCAGTGGGTGTGGGGTGGAGCCTGTACATCTATAGTAAAAACAACAACTTATTTGGGTGACTCTGATGAATGTGCAGTGATGAGGATTGCTAGAGTCAGGCTGAATCACTGTGGTTTCAGGAGTGGGCCAGGTTTCCTCAACCTTTGATGCCCCTTTGCTTATGTTACTTTTACACTCTCTCTTTTTCCGGTCCACTTGGTGAACTCCTTCTTGAGGCCTCATCTGTACGTCTTTCTGCCTCCTCCAGAGCTAGGGTTCAGGCAGCATCTTAGACCTGTGAGAAGATCTGCGGTCATTGATTATTTGCATGACCTGCTCCTTTGGACTATGAGCTCTTCTGGGAAAGTGAAATTGTCTTTGGGCCCCAGTGGATGTTTGTTGAAATTGTTAGATTGGTGGAAGAATATATTCCTAAGGGGAGGAGAAGATGGTATGTTTGAGCCTTTCAGGCCCTGGGTCTGGGTCTGATTTGTCATGGTGGGTTGTGTGTGCTCTAGTTACAGGAGATCATGTTTAAGAATTACTACACAGCCTTTCTGAGCATCCGTGTTCGCCAGCACACCTCAACGCACACCCCGGCCAAATGGGTGACCTGTCTGCGGGACTACTGCCTTATGCCCGACCCACACAGTGAGGAGGGAGCCCAGGAGTATATATCGTTGTTTAAGCACCAGGTCAGCTGGGACTCAGCATGGCTGGGGAAGTCCAGAGGAGGGCTCACAGGGGGATTGGGGATTGGGGCCAGGATACCTGGAGAGAAGAGGGGAAGCAAGGCTGGCCTGGGCTTGCACCTTGGAGGGATTACTGTTTTGTTTTTTGTTTTTTTTTTTCCTTTCTAAAGGCCTGGGGAGGCAGCATTTTGGCTCATTGCTGGTTGGGAGGCTCTTGGGCAGTGAGCTCGGGCCTTGCTGGGTCCTTGTGTGTGTGTGTGTGTGTGTGTGTGTATCTATGTCAGATGCTGTGTGACATGGCCAGAGTACTGGAGCTGCGCCTGATTCTGCGACAGCCATCACCACTGTGGGTGTCTTTCACAGTGGAGGAACTGCAGATTTACCAGCAGGGACCAAAGGTGAGTGACCAGCTCAGAGCTGTTGGTTGGCCCTTTCCCTAGAAGGCTCTTAGCTATGGCTAGGAGAGCTGGGTGTGGGGTCGGGAGTGGACAACAAGACTCAGAAGCAAATTAGCCAGGAGGGAATACTGGAAGCTAAGGGCAAGAGGAGAGGTCATGTCCTCATACCCCTGAACTTTTGAGGCTGCCTGCCTCTCTCAGAGCTTGACCCTTCAGGTTCTGGGAGATACTTCTGTTCCTGGGGCCTCCTGTATAGCAGAAAAGCTTAAGTAGTCTCTAAGCTCTTAGGTAGTTTGATGGCCCGTTGGACCTCATGGACCTCTGAACAGGGTTTTCTCAGTATCTGAGGCTCAGGTGCCCTTCTGTCTTCTCTGAGGACCAGGGAATCTGGTCTTTGGACTTTTCCACTCTGTCTCCTTCAGGGGAGTATGCCTTTGCTTTGCAGAGCCCCTCCATGACCTTCCCCAAATGGCTCTCCCACCCAGTGCCTTGTGAGCAGCCTGCTCCCCTCATTGAGGTAAGCCCTCATCGTGGGTCAGAACCATGTGTGCAAAGCTCTTGTATCCAGCACAGGCTCAGGTGGGCCTCTTTCTACAAGAATCTGAGGCTGGACCCAGGGTCCTTCATTCACTCTGTGCCATCTTCCTCTTGGGTGGTCCATGGGCTTTGAAGCATCTCTCACTGGGGCTGGGCAGCCTCCCACACATTGGGCCCTAACCTCATGTTTCACAAGTCATCTGGGAATGTTTCTGGTCTCCCTTGGTGGGCCAAATAGCCCAACTTGGCCTCTCTGGAGCTTTAAGGGCACTGCTGGGGAGATACCCATGGCCACTGACCCCTCCTTCTGGAGCAGGGTCTCCCAGACCCCAGCAGGGTATCCTCCGAGGTGCAGCAGATGTGGGCGCTGACAGAGATGATCCGGGCCAGTCACACCTCCACAAGGATCGGCCGCTTTGATGTGAGTGATCGCTTCCCTCTGCTTCGTTCCCGTTGCCCTGAGCGGGTCAGATCTCATGGTCTTTTGTGTTGCAGGTGGATGGCTGTTACGACCTGAACTTGCTCTCCTACACTTGAACCGTGGCTGTTAGCCAAGACGTTGGCCTTCTGTGCCCACCCAGACCTGGTTTGGGCCACCAGAGGCTGAAGTGATTTCCCTGTGCATTCCGAGTGTTGCCTGCATGTCCGCTGGGTCTGGGCCATGTTCACAGATTCAAGATTCCTGGGGGCTCACTGTGTTGCTTCAGCATGAGCTCTCGGCAGGGGTGTACTCTGTCCTCATCCGACTGCAACCCGAAACTCCTTTTACTACCCTAAAAACACTTCAGTACTACTTACTAAGATTCCCCTTGTGTCCTCTGCTCCTCCTGCCAACATGCACACTCCAGTCTCCTGGCTGCTGCTTCACCCTGAGTGCACTGGGTTGGGGTGACCTACTAAACGTCCTCTCACTATTGCTGGGAGGCTGCTACAGCCTTTTACACTCACGTAGTTTGGAAAGGAGGGAAAAAGCAGGAGCCCATTTCTTCCTTCTGCGCCCTCTAGTGGTCCTCTTTCCCTTTGTGTTATGCCCCTAAGAAGAAATTTCTGGTCTTCACTCCTGCCTGCCTAGGGAGCAAAGCTGGAGATTTGGGCAGCCTGAACCCCTTGGTCTCTGAGCTGGCTCCTCAGTGTGTGTCCAAATGGGTCTGCCTATCCAAGCTGTGCAGATGCCTCCGACTAGGCCAAAGTCTGAGAATGAGTTCTTTGACCTTTGTGCCCAAAGCACATCCTTCTCCATTCTCCCAGCTGCCCCCTTCCAGGAATCATTCTCTATGATAAAAGATCAGCCTTGGTAGGGTGTGGGTCCAGGTGAGCGCTGTCACTGGTGTCTTTTAAGAGGCTGAGGTCTGTTACAGCCCCATGCCTGCTGCTGAATAAGGCAGGCTGCCCTTACGAGAAAAACTTCCATTTTTTCCTGTCTTTGCCCCCAGGGGCTATGATGCAGCAGTACTGTAACTTGTGCTAGACCTGGAAAGTTGGACATTTCTGTGGCTCAACAGCTTTCTGGAGGAAGATCAGCCCCCTTCTGGTGGCCACTCTCTGCTCTTACCAGAATTCTTGCAGGTGTTACCTGCAGGGTCATTTACTGAGCCCTGTTCAGCTTTTGCTAAGAGGGTAATGACCACAATCCTGTGCTCAGGGAGTAGCAGCCCTCAGAGAGAGTGCATGTGTGAGATTGAGAGAATGTATATGTGTGTGTGTGTGTGTCTAAGAGAGAGTAGGGGGGATGTCCCTGGAGATATAGTGTGTAAGAGTGTGGGGAGGTCCCTGGGGTTGGTGGCAGGGACTGCACTTCATTGATACCCAGCACAGGCCCTAATGTGCAGCAAGACTAATAAATACTTGTGGAATGCGTGACTGCTGGCTGCCTGTGTCTTCCCAGTGGGAAAGCTGGAGACCCTCACTAGAGGCGGGATTGCTGAGGTGCTCAGCCTGCCAGACTAGCTCCACCCTCATGCGTCTTCTCCACCCCCTCCTCTCCTCCCGTGTGACCATACACTCCTCTAGTCCTGAATATGCAATTCAGGCCTTTTGGCCCTTTATAGAACTTTGACCTTTTGGAGGCAGGGCTGTCCGCAAGGGGAGGCCTAGCCCCCAGCTCTGTCTCTGAGCAGCTTAACTGGTTTGGACAGCCTAATTGGTCCTGGAAGATCAACTAGAAGTGCCTGGGGCTCTTTCCCTACAGCTTTGAGTCCCTGTGCACTGCCCTAATGCCCCGCCTGCCCTTGGGGCGGCCTGCCTTTGGGGCTACCCGCCCTTTCTGATCCCCTTTGTGGGAGAGAGACCCGTCCAAGCAGAGCTGGGACTACATCTCCCAGCGTGCCTGGCAGCGTGGTGGCCTCTGTGTGCCGGCCGCACCAGTTGCGGGCAACAATGCAGCGGGCTGTGAGCATGGTGGCCCATCTGGGCTTGCGGCTGCAGGCGCTCCCGTCGGCCCTGGGCCGTCCATTCAGTTGCGCACAGGTGGGATCGAGGGTGCCGGGGGAGGGTGCCAGTTTTGGAGGTGGGGGAGGGGGGAGGGGGGAGGTCGGGACACTGGTGGCCCTTAACCCAGCCACCCGCAGGACGTACTCCGCAGGACACCACTCTATGACTTCCACCTGGCTCATGGTGGGAAGATGGTGGCGTTTGCAGGCTGGAGTCTGCCTGTGCAATACCGGGACAGCCACGTTGACTCACACCTGCACACACGCCGGCACTGCTCGCTCTTTGACGTGTCCCACATGCTGCAGGTGAGCCAGGGGAGCACGTCGGCTGCCCAGTCAGGGCTTCCTCCCCATCTGCAGTGGAGCAACCCTCGGCTTTGTGGGGAGCCAGATTCCAAGGGCCACCATCCTCGCAGAAGAAGTGGAGATCTCCGGTGTCATAGACTGTGGTCCCCAGGAAATTAACTCAGAGGGTCTCTTGGTTGTCTCTTCTTTAATCTCTTCAGCCTGCTCCCACTCAGTGGCGTGCCTTTGTGTCCTGGGTTCCCCAGGGCTGGCACCCATTCCCATCGACTCTCCTGGGTGTTGGTTTGGAAAAGGCGTAATTCAGGATGGTGCTGGACCCTTTCAAGTTCCCTAACCTCCTCCATTGCACCCTCTCCTGTGTTGGGGGATGTAGGAGAGTCAGGTGGGACTCTGCCACCTGCAGAGTCAAAGGATTGTTTGGGCATTTTGGCTGGGTTGGATGGGACTGTGGGCAGTCCTTGCCCAGTGGCATGAGGTTTTTGATCTCTTTCCCAGACCAAGATACTTGGTTGTGACCGAGTGAAGCTGATGGAGAATCTCGTGGTTGGAGATATTGCAGAGTTAAGGCCAAACCAGGTGGGCCCCTCTTCTCTTATATTTCTACTCAGTGGGTGTTCTTAGTCTTGAGCCAGCAAATGGGAGGGGCGGGGGTGCAGCAGTGGCTCAGACACAGCTTCCCAGGGCTTGTGGTCTTGGGCGATGGGGTCCCTGGGTATGTCCAGATGTCCATTTATCTGCAGGGAGGGGGCCTATTCCATCCTTACTAGATCGGGCTGGGAAGCCAGAAACCCAGGTTTAAGTCGTGTTTTGTGGCCTTCCATGCTGTCAAACACCCGCAATGCAAAGGTAGCCCCTAAATTAGCAGTCTCACCATCACCAAGAGCTTCTTAGGAATACACTCTCAGGCCCTGCTCTACACCTGCTGAATCAGAACCTGTGTTTTAACAAGATCCCCAGGTGATTCATGTGATCTCTCAGCCTCAGGCTCCATCCATCCAGTGGGGAGGCTTGTGAGGCCGGCCTCACGGTATTTTGGCATTTTGCTGCGTCACTCGTGGTATCATCAAGATGGACTTTGAAGTCTCCATGTTGGGGTTTGGGGCATGGACTGAGTTGTCTCAGGTCTGGGTGGGATGAAGCAGCGAGTCCTAGATGCCCTGGATTAAGTGTGAAATGGGGCTCTCAGCACTGAGTGGGGAGAAGTGCAGAGGCCCCACCAGATCAGGGAGGTCTCCCAAGATGGGGAAGGGGTAAAAAACTTTGTCGGTGCATGAGGATCCAAATCCTGGGCTGGGCAAGGGCCTGGGCTTATCTAGCCTTCCTCCTTGCCCCTTCCCCCCACCCCCACCCCCCCGGCCCTTTGCCTGAGGGTTCCACGAATTGGTGGTGGCTGTGTGTGCCCAGAAGTGAGTATGACTCATACTTGACCTGGGCCTCCTGGACCTGGAGGCAAAGATGTTCCACTTTGGCACTAGGGGACACTGTCGCTGTTTACCAATGAGGCTGGAGGCATTTTAGATGACTTGATTGTGACCAGCACCTCTGAGGGCTACCTGTATGTGGTGTCCAACGCTGGCTGCTGGGACAAGGACTTGGCTCTCATGCAGGTACGGCCCCTCTGTGTTCTAGGTACCCTGTCTTCTTTGCTTACAGAGCAGCATCCTTGCTGTCCAGAACAGACCTGGCAGGGACAAGGGGCTCAGATCATAGCTCTTTGAGTGAGTGAACAGCAGGCCAGAGTGGGCCCTCCATGGAGAATGCCAGTTTTCAGTGACGGGGGATACAGCAGGGGAGACTGGCCATGGCTCCCAGGCGAGCATCCTCTGGTGAAGGTGAAAGCCGGAGCCCGATGTGAACACGGGCAGACCCGGGCTTGGGTCATTCCTACCACTTATATAACCTTGTAAGATGGGAACCAGCCTACTCTGCCCAGCTTTTCAGCTCCCAGCCTGCCGTGGGTGCTCAGTAAGTGGTCCCAGAAGCTGATGCGGTGTTTGTGTCTTTCCTTTCAGGACAAGGTCAGGGAGTTTCAGAACGCAGGCAGGGACGTGAGCCTGGAGGTGGTGGAGAATGCCTTGCTAGCCCTGCAAGGTGAGCAGGCCAGGCTGGGTTGGAGCCGACCTTTGCCTCGCTGACTTTTTTGACTTCTCAGCACAGGGGCCATCCCAGAAGGAAGGTGTGGATGGTGGGCTGTTTGTGGGCCATAATTCTAAGTTTGTAATTAGTCCTTCCCTCTACGTGCTGTGAGGCTCAGGGGCTGTGGGCAGGAGCATCTTCTTCCACCTTGAGCCCTTAGTAGGACTTGCTCAGGGCTTATTCTGGCCCCTGAGTAAAGGCTGCGGTCCAGTTTCGAGGGGAAACAGGGACCTGGACTCTGGGTCACTGGTTCCCTGGGCCCAGGCCCCACAGCGGCGCAGGTGTTGCAGGCCGGTGTAGCAGAGGACCTGAGGAAATTGCCCTTCATGACCAGTGCTGTGATGGAGGTGTTTGGTGTGTCCGGCTGCCGTGTAACCCGCTGTGGCTACACAGGAGAGGATGGCGTGGAGGTAGGTCAAGAAGTGGGTGTAGGGTAGTGCAGGGGACAGGACTCTGGAGCCATTGCCCACCTGCTCTGTGGTGTTTCATGCAGATTTCAGTGCCGGCAGTGGCGGCAGTCCACCTGGCAACAGCTCTGCTGGAAAACCCAGAGGTGAAGCTTGCGGGACTGGCGGCCCGGGATAGCCTGCGCCTGGAGGCAGGCCTCTGCCTGTATGGGAATGACATCGATGACCACACCACGCCTGTGGAAGGCAGCCTCAGCTGGACATTGGGTGAGTTCGGCTGGCACTCCAGGATAGAATCCTGGAGGCTGACGTGGCCAGCCCATGACTGCTCCCAAGGCTGTGTACCCTGGAGCCCATGACTCAGCCTCCCTAAGCCTCCTTTCCCTGAAGGTGCCACTGTGCCTTTGCCCATTACATGCTGAGGATCTTCAGCAGGCTGAGATGGGCAGCACAGCCTCTAAGACCTGGGGACAGGATGTGCGTGGCTGACTGCATGGCAGGGAGGAATGGGGCTTGGGGGAGCCTGAGCAAAGGGGTCTCACTGCTGGATGGATGTTACTTTGGGGTCCCTGTAAGGAGGACCTCCTGCGGCCAGGGGTCTATGGACTGTGGCTTAATCCCGGTGTGTCATGCTTCAGGGAAGCGCCGCCGAGCCGCCATGGACTTCCCTGGAGCCTCGGTCATTGTTGCTCAGCTGAAGGGCAAGGTGCAGCGGAGACGTGTGGGGTTAATGTGCGAGGGGGCGCCGATGCGGGCGCACAGCTCCATCCTGAATACAGAGGGCACTGTGATTGGTAGGTGGACCAGGGAAGTTGGAGAGCCCTTGTTCTTTCCCTAGGAGGGTGGGCGTTGGACTGGCATAGTGATGCTGACATACGGCCTCTGCTCACACAGGTACTGTGACCAGTGGCTGCCCCTCTCCTTGCCTGAAGAAGAATGTGGCCATGGGTTATGTGCCCAGCGAGTATAGCCGACCAGGGACCCCACTGCTGGTAGAGGTGCGGCGGAAGCAGCAAGTGGCCGTGGTCAGCAAGATGCCCTTTGTGACCACAAATTACTATACCCTCAAATGAAAGGGGCTTGGGGCAGGGCCTCTCCCATCTAGGAGCCTGGACCTGGAGGACATTCTGTAAGGGTTAGTCACAAAACTGAGGCTGAATACACTGGGGCAGAGGTTGATTCTGGTTGTCTGGTTGAAGGGGGCCCATCCCACCAATCCTACCCCCATGTGCCTCTCCAACTTCCAAGACCCCATTTCTGAGCAAAGGACCAGTTCATGCAATGTTAGCCTGTGCCCCCACTGAGCCCATTCTTGTCTGCCTCCCGGAGGGTTACGGGAAGCCTTCTGGCATCTCTTCCTTCCACTCTGCCAGGTGCTAGCTGTGGAGCAGAGGCTGACATTTAGAGAGGGGTAGAGCCTGCCCAACCTACCTCACCATGATTTCTCACGCTGCAGAGGGGTTATTACGTTGGGTAGTGCCGGCCATCTTCTTCAGTTTACTTTCCATGAATGCAAACTGCTGCCTCTCCCTGGGTAGGAATGATTCCTGACTCACCAAGGGTTGGCCCTGTAGGGCTGCTGTGCCTGTGTAAACTTGGGGACAGCTGAGAAGGCACAGACTCACTCTTCCACATTCCCAAGTTAGCCCAGCCTGCTGTCCAGTAGCAAACCATGTGGGACTCACCACCTGTCCTGAGCCCCAGGGCTGTTGTAGGACAGACAGGGCCTCCTCCTAGACTTGACTTAACCTGGCCAACCTTTGCCCCCAGGGCCTATTACTGGACTCCACTGACTTTTAAAAAAACATTAAATGAGCTTCCTTTTCTTCTTGCTTGCTAGTCTCTAGCTTCATTGTCCTTTGGCCACATGGTTCGTGGGGTGCCAGCCCAGTGCCTGCTTGCCTAGCCTCTGAGGCAGGCTCAGAGTGGGTTCCCCCTGAGAGGGGTGGGTCTAGAAAAACTAATGAGGATAGTGCCCCTCCCTGTCAGGCACTCACCACTGCTCCTCCAGGGAGCTGAGCCTCTCCAACTCTGCAAATCGTTGCATCCTGGGCGCTGAGGGGCAGTAGCCCCCACTGTTCCCACTCCAGTTTCCCCTGTGCATGTGTACCCTTGTCCTGTCTGAATAATCACACAGCCAGTGCACTTCCATATTTAATAAGCCACATCCTCAGTGAAACCGGGGGTGAAACATGAGACCCTGATTCTGTGAGGTGGTGTCAATGGGTAGGGCTGGGGCTGCAAAACGGTCATCCTAACCAGCCACGAGGTAGCTCCTGAGTAGGTCCACGTACACCGGTTTGGTGTCGGCCTACGTCCAGTGCACCTCTGCTGCCAAAGTGGCCTAGCCAAAGGCTGCCGGATAGAAATGTGACCTCTAATAGAGAAAGCAGGTGGCGGGACACTGAGGTAGCTGGTGGCCCAGCAGAAGCAGGTGGGAGTGTGGCCTTCAGGAAAGGAGGCAGTTCTAGCAATACACTGCTTTCAGAAACTGCATTGTGCCACCCACACCTTTGGAAGCTCCCGTGGTCCAGTGCGTAGGTGGCAGGCCTGTGGCTCTTTCTGGTTGAGGGTTCTTGGGGGCTGAGATGGTGCTCGTGAGGAGGAGCTGAGCCTGTGGCTTCTTAGAATGAAGCTCCTTTGACTCAAGATGGGAAGCAATGAAGCTGCGGGGCACAGTGGCGCAGGACCACTCCTCCTTAACTGCTTAGTATCTCCCTGGGAGGGGGCAGGGTATGACCCCATGGGCACTTCAAGCAGTGGGGGTGGAAGGTCACCCCTCGAGGCTCAGCCTCTTTCAGGCACCAAGCTTGCCAACAAGGACTGAGAGGACTATGAATGAGTTCATATCCAGGAAGAGACCATTTCCATAGCCTGACTCACACCTGGAAAGCTCTGGATGGGCCAGGGAGGTGCATGTTTGGTGCCTCCAAGTCCAGGCAGCGCTAGCTCCCCCTGCCCTACACTGGAATGGCCAGCTAAGTAATAACAGAGGATAAGGCCATGTCTAGTCCAGAACTCCTTGGCTCCCTGCCAACAAAGCAAAAACAAATTCAAGAAACCTAGAGCTTAAGGGAAAACAGGCTTCCCTTACAAATTCCAGAGCTGGTCAATCTCAGGTTTCCTCTCAGGACGAATTTCTATGGGGTCACATTCCAGGGGGATGGGAAGGGATAAGAACAAGCCACAGCAGAAAATGGACTATTGGCCTCCCCAATAGTCCGCTTCTTCTGAGCTGACCCCTGAGAGAGGAGGGTGGAGCATGCCTTCTCCTTAAGGCACCCAGATCAGGGTAGAGGCAAACTTTACCGGCCCAATGCCTGGGGCTGCTGGAGGCAAGGCCAAGGGCAGTGGAGGCCCAGGCCTGCAAGCACTGGGGCACTCCCTGCCCCCAACCCTGATCTCCCCGCCGTTGTCTCTTGGGTCTGGGTAGCAGCAGAACCCAGTGCGGGAACCAGCAGACCTGGTGATGTCCCTGGAGATCCTTCTGCTGCCTTCCCTTATTCTCTGTGGGTTTTGAGAGGTTCATTTGCTGTTGTTTCCCTAAAAATGATGGAAAGAAGAGAGGGGTTATTCCACAGGCAGCCCGACAGTCCCTAATTGGCTCTTTCTAGCCCTTTAGTGGCTGAGGGGGGCTCAACAAGGCCACACTACAACATAGACCACTCTACTGAGTTTCCACATCCCGCACTGGGTATCCCCCCCTTTCTCCTCTGACACGTTCTTCCTCCTCTAGTTCCTTGCCTTATTGTGGTGTTCCTGTCTTTCCCCAGTTGCCCAGGACCTGGGCAGTGGCAGGCCTCTTAATTAGACTCATGCATTCTCTATTGGACCCCATTTATTGGCATTTATAAAGACAAATTTGATCAGGCCATAGCCTTGCTGAGTCCTTCAGTAGCTTCCTGAGATTTAGGATAGGGTTTCATGGTCCCTTGACGTTCGAGCTACAGTGTCCCAGCCTTGTCTAGTCTTCCAGTATGACACGCTTGTTCTTGCCCTGACTCTTGTGCTATCCATTCTTGGCCTGGTACACTTAACCACTCCCCAGCCTTTGCCCACAGCTTAGCTGTCTGTTTTGGAAGAAAACTCTGACTGGCCTCACCCCCCGCTCTTCTGCCCTTCCCTTTTATTATTATTAAATAATTTTAAATATTATAAAATTATATATATTAAATATTATAAAATATAAATATTAAAAAATAATTTTTATTATTAAAAAATTTATTAAATTTTTTTGCTGCCCTCCCTTTTAAATCTCTGGCTCCCCCTGTAAACAAGGCCTGGGTTGTCCTTGTTCCTTGGACCTAGTGTGGCTGCTGTCATATGGTAGGAGCTCAGAGATTAGTTGAATGAATGCTCTGATTAGTGATTTGATGTTTTACAGATGACAAGGCTGACCCTGATGAGGCCAGTCAGTGCAATAAGGATAATGCAATAAAGACAGAGGCTCCTATCTTCCTAATTGAGGGGCCTGCAGCAGAGTGGAACCCAACAGACTTGCCACTTCATCTCGGAGATCACTACCAGCCTCACAGGTTGCTGAACAGCCTGCTGATAGACTGTTCACAAACTGGTGTCACTCAAAGCCTAAGCTCTGCCTGCCGGCCTTGGAGCTTGGTGTAAAAGCCACTAAAGTGGTGGACTCCTGCCCTGAGAACTTCCTGCCCCTGTCCCTGTTCCCAGCACAGGTGTGTCCTCTGCCTGCCAAGCATGGGGTTGCCATGGGCACAGATGTACTCACCACGAAGTGAAATGCGTGGAGCCGTCAGGTGTGGATCCGTTCTGGCCGCCCAGACCTGGGGGCAGGAACACATCCAGAGCTGCAGCAGGCTGGGGGTGGGGATCTGAGCAGGTATCAGCCCAGGTGAGGTTAGAGGCCAGTGGTGTTGTCTGGTGGAGTCTTGTGGGGGCCCTAAAGGGACTAGGAGTATTGTCTGATGGCGGTTCAAGGGAACAGTTACAATGTGATGGGTGTACCGCGGTTTCTGGCATGGAATGGCATGTTGGCAATGGGTGAGGGTACAGTGTTAAGTTGTGATAAGGTTCTTAGGGGACCATTGGTAGTCTAGGGGTTCTGAGGAGCCCAATGGTAAGGTCCGGTGGGGGTGGGGAGCCTCACCTGGGCGGTGATACAGCCCTGTCACCGTGCTCCCGTAGAACCCCCACGCCAGCTGGATGCCCAGGAGACTTAACACCAACCACAGTAGCAGCAGCTTGAAGAGAGTCACGCGCATGTCCTGCGCCTCCCACTCCTGCAGGAACTCGCTGCCCAGGGCGCCCAGCGCGCCCAGCACAGTGGTCGGCAGAGCCTGCAAGGACTCCCCAGACCAAGGCTCCGCCATGACTGGCCCATGCCCCACCCCGGGGACTGTCATTGTAGTCCCCACTGCGCAGGCGTCTGGTCTTCCGGGGCCAGGCCTGTTAGTGCGCACGCGTAAAGCAGGGAAGGGGAGCCTACCTCGCTTGCGCGAAGCGTTGGCAGTTTGGGGCGGAGTACTAAAACCGCGCACGCGCACTAGCCCCACCCTGCTTACTTAAAAGATGAGTGAGTCGGAAAGCATAAAATAGCAACCAGGTCTTTTATAGCCCCGGAGTTCCCGTGATGCCCCACGCGGCTGCAGTGATTGGTTCAGCGCCTTGCTTTTAGGGCGTGGACGCGCTCCTGAGCAATCGTGGCTGAGCTGTGAGTGCGCGCGCGCGCGCGAGGCCGCGACTGGGCCTGGCTCGAGCCCGCTGGCACGCGGGGGCGCGCACGTCGCTTCCCCGCCCTCCCGCCGCCGACCGCCCTCGCTCGCTCGCGCTCCCTGCTCCCCGCCCGCCGCCCGCCGTCCTCCGTCGGTTCTCTCGTTAGTGTGCTGCCGTCTCCTTAGCCACCCGCCCGTCTCCGAGCTTGCGACTCGCGGACAGGCGTCCTCGGCGCAGAGAGACCGGACTGCGAGTCGTCGCGTAAGGTGAGCGAGAGGGTTCCCTCCTGGCGCCGCGGCGCCCCGGGCCCGCCCGGCACTCTTCCGGCCGCTCGCCCGCCGCCCCGCCGAGGCCGCGCCCCACCTGCTGCTCTCAGCCGGCTGCCCCTGGGCCCCGGCCCCTGCCCCGGCCCGGGCCCCGCTCCCTAAAGCGGCGGCCCCGCCCGCGCAGTCCCCGGAAGCGCGCCCCGCGGCCTCCCGCGCCCCTTCCCCCGCCCGGCCAGGCCTGGTGGAGCCCTAGCCGCCCGCCCGCGGTCCCCGGCTCTTCCTCTCTCAAGACTGCGTCGGGCTGGGCGGGGGCTTCGAGCCGGGCCCGGAGACCGCGCCGCGCTGCCGGCCCCGGCGAAGCGCGCGTGGCTGTCGGGAGTTGAAATGGGAAAGAAACTCTTTACAACTCCATCTTGGCTTTTACATTGAATATGAAACATGAATCACCGTTTTATACAGGGTGAAGTCCAGTTATGTTTTGGGTAGATTTTCTTTCTAAATGAAGAATTCCCGGAGATGTGTAAGTAAGGTAGTGTTGAGATCTTACGGGTTACGATTCTGGGGTATTGAAAAGGGAATTTTCCAGTTGAAAACATTTTTTTTTTCATGATTTAAACTGCTGCATCGAAATAGAGTATTAATTTGCAATTTTGCTTAGTATTAAGTTAGTACCTTGATAGGAATCACCTAAACAGCTGTCCGTAGTTACCGATTGAACCCAGTTACAAGCCGTCTTTATTAAATAGCACTGTTTGCACTCAAATCGATTTGGTCAAAGCAGTGTTTAGTAGTTTATGGTGGAAAATTGGCATTTTTTTTGGCCTCAGAGTTGGTTTCACTTGTGTTTTTTAATGGTCTTGATTTAAAATTTTTACCAATACTGGTGACTTGTTTCCTTCTCTTTGTGTTTTTAAGTTTGTGTTTGAAGTAAATGTTTCTTGCAGGTGTGCGGTCAGATCATAGTCTTCTCTGCCAGATCTGAAGGGAAAAAATACTGAAAAAAAATTTTTTTAAATGTTATATGTGGATGGGGCGCCTGGGTGGCTCAGTGGGTTAAAGCCTCTGCCTTCAGCTCCAGTCATGGTCCCAGGGTCCTAGGATCGAGCCCCGCATGGGGCTCTCTGCTCGGCAGGGAGCCTGCTTCCCTTCCTCTCTCTCTGCCTGCCTCTCTGCCTACTTGTGATCTCTGTCTGTCAAATTAAAAAAAATAAAATAAAATAAAAAATGTTACATGTGGTGAGAGTTTTTCAAGTCATTTAGTGTCAGATACCCGAATATGTAACGTGTATATACCATTTCATGATTATTACTTTAGATATGGGTAAGTTGGTGGAGATACTGGTATGAGCATTGGGCACAAGTGACATTGTTTGGCCTGGAAGTACAAGACTAATTTCTCATTGTGAAGGATAACTTATTTAAAGATCTCTTGATAAATTGTCTGGAGAGTAGTTCCATCTACTTTTGTAGAGCAGTGGTGGCTCTTGGGGACATAACAAAATAGAAGAAGACTTCCTTTGAGTCAAGAGTCTTGTCCTAGAGTTATGGCTTCTGTTCTCATAAAAATTGGTACTGGAGGGAAGAAGAGAATAGGAATCCACCAACTTTTTCATAGACCCATAATTTTAGACCCAAAAGGAATTTTCAGGGTTCATGTGGCCCAGCCCCATTTGCAGATGAGGAAGTTGAGTCCCAGAGACTTAGTAAATTACCTAAGATCATTTGTCTAGTCAGGTACAGGCCAGAACTCTTTTCTCTTTAAGGTATTCTCTTTGTACTCTCAAACAGCTTGCTTATTTCTAGTGTTTTCTTCTTTTACGTATTACTGATTTTATATTTGTTGTGAGAGTCTGAAAAACTCATTTTCTAAACAAATTTCAGTTCTTGAGCTTCACAACATTCTCCTCCCTGAAACTGGATGGTCCTGCAGCAGTTGACTGAAATACATAAATGAGTATGTAGGGTCCTTAGTTGCCTAGTTGTAGCTTTAGGTGTTTGGTTTTTTGTTTTAAGATTTATTTATCCATTTGAGAGAGAGTGAGTGTGAGTGTGGGGAAGGGTTGAGGGAGAGAGAAGCCTAGCAGACTCCTTCCTGACCTCGGGGCCAGCTTGGGGCCTGATCCCAGGACCCCGAGATTATGATCGGAGCTGAAACAGAGGATCAGATGTGTAACTGACTGCACCAGCCGGGGCCCCTGGGTGTTTGGGTCTTCTTGAGGGAACAGCTTCTTCCAATGGGAGGCCCAGACTCCCCTGTTCCAAATCCAACTAATTAGGTCAGGCCATGGTGTTATCATGTGACTGAGGGCTCTTTTGCCTATTGATTTGAGGTGGGGTGGAGAGAAACTGCACATACCAAGTAAGTAGTTTCCTGTGAGTGTGGTGGTAGTTTGTTGGAGTGTTCTTATAGTCTGATTCTTATTAGGAGAGTGAAAACAGGTAGATCTTGAGTCCTGTCCATGGAGTATAGTTCAAGCAGTGACAGGAGGAGGAGTTGCTGCTTTGGGACCTCTTAGTTGTCTGGAGCTGAGAGATTTATGTTAACTCTGTCAGAAGGAAGACTGGTACTTAAGCTTCTAAGGAGAACTAATTTGGGCATGCTGAGCTTGTATGGACAGCACTTTGGGTTTACTTGCACTAGTGATAATGATAAATGGTAAGTAATCACTGGATTTTTTTTTTTTTTTTTTTTTTATTTATTTGACAGAGAGAAATCACAAGTAGACAGAGGGGCAGGCAGGCAGAGAGAGAGAGGGGGGGGGGCGGGAAGCAGGCTCACTGCCGAGCAGAGAGCCCGATGCGGGACTCGATCCCAGGACCCTGGGATCATGACCTGAGCCGAAGGCAGCGGCTTAACCCACTGTACTTGTAAAAGGTACCTAAAAGTTATTTTACCTTCACGTACTATACTACTCAGTTTATCCTTTATCTCTGGCCAGTTAGTTTGCCTGCACCTACACTTTAATGTAACTAAATTTTAAACTTGTGTTAATGTGTCTTATTATACTGTGCTCTTTGGGACTATGCTCACTGTTAAGTATTTATGAGATTAATAAATTAAAATTTCCAAGATAGTTTAAAGTTAGTAATTGCTCTGAAATTCCTATTTCAAGTGTTTCTATTTCAAATGACTCATTTTTAATCTGTGGTGCTATAATATTAAGTGAAGGCCTTATATACTCATAATTATGGTAGTCATGTGACAGAAAATCAGATAGGCATTGAAGCTGCTCATTCTGGGTGTTGGTCTGAATTTTTTGGCGCTTCCTCCAGATGATCCTAGTTAACATTTTATAGTTAATAATGGTCAAAATATCAGATAAACTCTGTTATATTGCAGCCAGTTTTTTTCCAGATTGAGTTTTTTTTTCCTTTAATGAAGAGGGTGGATAAAGGAAATATGTTTAAGCATGTTTATAATAGTGTCTCACTATTCAAGTGAAGGGAAAGAGGAGAACATAAACAACTGAATGTTTGGAGTAGAGTAAATGGAGAAGTGGAAGGTAAAATGAAATTAGAGAGGTGGGTAGGGACCAGATCATGCAGGGCCTTTAGGATATGGGAAGTTCTTTGGGTTTGTTCTGAAAGGAGAAATCATTGTGTGTGTGTGTGTGTTTTTTTCTTTTCTGTTCTGTTCTTTTAAGATTTTATTTATTTGAGAGAGAGAGTACACAAGCAGGGGGAGTGGCAGGGAGAGGGAGAAGCAGGCTCCTGGCTGAGCAGAGAGCTGGGTTTGATGCAGGGCTTGATCCCAGGACCCTGGGATCATGACTTGAGCCAAGTGAAGGCAGATATTTAACCAGCTGAGCCACCCAGGCACCCCTTATTAGATGTTTGTTAGCAGAAGAATGATAGGATCTGATTGATATTAAATAACTAGAATCACTCTCCAAGAGTAGGAGTAGATCTGAGTCCATTCTGACTTCAGAGAGTAAACTTATATATATATATATTTTTTTTTAAGATTTTATTTATTTGACAGACAGAGATCATAAGTAGGCAGAGAGGCAGGCAGAGAGAGAGGAAGGGAAGCAGGCTCCCCACTGAGCAGAGCCTGATGCGGAGCCTTGATTCCAGGACCCTGGGATCATGACCTGAGCCGAAGGCAGAGGCTTTAACCCACTGAGTCACCCAGGCGCCCCCTAATATATATATTTTTAAAATACTAATTTGTTAGAGACAGAGAGAGCACAAGCAGGGGGGAGTGTGTTAGGCAGAGCATTCAAGGGGAGAAGCATCCTCTCTCAACTGAGCAAGGAGCGTGATGTGATGATCTGGGATCATGACCTGAGCCGAAGGCAGACACTTAACTGAGCGTCCCAGGCATCCCAGCACTAAACTAATATTGATCATTTCTGACAAAAATATCAGAAAGATTTCCTAATATTATTTTTCTTGACCTAATGACTTCACCCTGGTTTTTTGAAGCCATTTATTTTCTGACAGTTGTCTTTCAGTCTGTAATTTCTCTGTAATGCTTTATTAAGAAGAATGTGTAATATAAAACAAGTTATTCAGGGGCGCCTGGGTAGCTAGCTCAGCGGGTTAAGCCTCCGCCTTCAGCTCAGGTCATGATCTCAGGGTCCTGGGATGGAGCCCGAATCAGGCTCTCTGCGCAGCAGGGAGCCTGCTCCCCGCCCCCCCGCCCCCCCCACTCTGCCTACTTGTGATCTCTCTCTGTCAAATAAATAAATAAAATCTTAAAAAAAAAAAGATAAAACAAGTTATTCAAATGTTCATGGTAGTCTAGGAGGTAGGATTAGATGTGTTCATTGTAAGATTCTTTTAACTTTGCTATGTGTTTGAAAATTATATGTTGGAAAAAAATTATATGTTGGAAAATTAATTTATATAGGATTCATTTGTTTTTGATTTTTGCTTTTAAAAGTGCAGTATTATAATATTCACAAGATAATGTTAATTGTGAGCATTTTATTAACTGAGGGAAGCTACAACTTGTATAAATGTGATTATTTGGTGGTATATCAATCAAAAATTAAATTCTACACTTTTTCTCTCTCCTGGACTCTAAGTTACTTCACAGAACTTTGGGCAAGCCTATTTATACCCTGTGTTTTGTTTTTTTCCCCTTGTCAAATGAATAGACATAATTACTGATATTTTTATATTCTTATAGTGCCTTTCATCTGAGAAGTTCAAGGCACTTGCAGAACTTCTGCCGCACAGGCCGTGGGTCTTGCAGCACATTTGTAAGGTATGTAAATAGACACCTCTTCTTTTACTCCTTTTTTCTGTGGAAGACAGATTATTATATAAACGTTAAGTTCTAGGGAAATGTGATTGAATTACTGCTAATGATTCTCTTCACCAATCTCGAATTCTTTATCTTAATCCATACCTTTTCTCTCTGGTTTTATTTTTTTCCCTCTCCATACGGTACTCTTCTCACTTCCCTTTTTACTTCTAAGTGATCTTTCTTTCTTTCTTTTTTTTTTTTTAGATTTTATTTATTTATTTGATAGAGAGAGATCACAAGTAGATAGAGAGGCAGGCAGAGAGAGAGAGAGGGAAGCAGGCTCTCTGCGAGCAGAGAGCCCGATGCGGGACTCGATCCCAGGACCCTGAGACCACGACCTGAGCCGAAGGCAGCGGCTTAACCCACTGAGCCACCCAGGCGCCCCTCTTTCTTTCTTTTTTAAGATTGGAGAGAGGAAGGGCATAGGGAGAGAGAAAACCCCAAGCAGGCTCTGTGCCCAGCACAGAGCCTAATAACACAGGTTTTGATCCCACAACCCCAAGACGATGACCTGAGCTGAAACCAGGAGTCCAACCTCAACTAACTGAGCACCCAGGCACCTAAGATATTTCTTTTTTTCTTATTTATTTATTAAAAGATTATTTTGTCAGGGAGGGGTGCCTGGGTGGTTCTGGGTTAAAGCCTCTGCCTTCGGCTCGGGTGGTGATCTCAGGGTCCCCGGATCAAGTCCCATGTGGGGCTCTCTGCTTCCTCCACTGTCTCTCTCTGCCTGCCTCTCTGCCTATTTGTGATCTGCCTGTCAAATAAATAAATAAAAATCTTTAAAAAAAAAAAAAGATTATTTTGTCAGGGAGAGTGAGAGAGCACAAGCAGGGGGAGTGGCAGGCAGAGGGAGATGTAGGCTCCCTCTGTAGGAGCCCATTGTGGGACTTGATCACAGAACCCTGGAATCGTGACCTAAGCTGAAGGCAGATGCTTAACCTACTGAGCCACCCAGGCCTCCCAAGATACTTCTTTTTTAGATGAAGATATATTTCCTGAGGAGATGGACTCGTGTGTTATACACATACTCTTTTACTTCTGAGCCAATCCCATTTTACTCCTTCTGTTTTTCATTAAGTTTTCATTTATTTTGTAGTCTGGTTATCATACAGTTTATCCAGCGCTTGTGCTTCAGGTTTATCTAATAATAGCAATTAGCTAGCTAGAGAATGAAGATTAGAGGACAATCTTCCCTCTTAACAGGGGTCAGAGACATATTGGCTTAGGTGGGAGCAATTGTAACAGCTGGCATAAAAGCCCATCCAGGGGTTGTGTAGATACTTAAACTAATTACAAATAAAGGACAGAGGAGTGTCTTTTTAAAAAATTTATTATTTTTTTAAGATGTTATTTATCAGAGATTGAGAGAGAGAGAGAGAGCAGGGGGAAGGCAGGTAGAGGAAGAAGCAGGCTCCCTGCTGAGCAAGGAGCCCAGTGCAGAACTCCACCCTAGGACCCCGGGATCATGACCTGACCCGAAGACAGACACTTAACTAACTGAGCCACCGGGAAATCAAAGTATCTTAATTGATACCATGATAAATATCCTGGCCTAGTACTTTTTGATCAGCTTTCCTTGTTCTCTTTGGGTCTGCGGGAACTCTATGTATGGAGAAGTGAGCTGTGAAGAGGATGAATATGTTGTGGTGAGACAGGCTACCTGCCAGTGAAGGCATATAATGGTAGTGGTTTTGGTTGGCTTTGAAATCCTCCTTGGCATGGTAAGAAGAATGGCTAAGTTAGGTTGTGGTTTTGTCATTCATTTGTTGAACAAGTAGTTACTGAATAGCTATTTTATATATATATGTCAGGTGCTGTTCTGGGACACATCTGAAGAAAACAAAGAGGGTTCTTGCTCTCTGGCTCAGTTGGTAGCGCATGCAACTCTTGATCTTGGGGTCATGAATTTAAGCCCCACTTTGGGCATAGAGCTTACTTAAGAAAATAAACTGTTTCACATTAAAAAAAAAAAAAAGTCCCAGTCCTCAAGAAGTTTTTTGTTTATTTGTTTTATAACATCTTTATTCCTAAAAATATGAACAGTTGGTTTGGAACTAAAAAGTCTATTGGTTTTGAATCTTACCTACTTTTCTCAATATCACTGACAAGTAGAAAGCACATCAGGTGTTACTAATCATAAAAATATTAATAGTCCTGCTTTTGGAATTACTGTTCTGGTAGGGAAGTCTGGTGATAGGTAAGGATGGGGCTTACCTTTTTTAGGGAACAGCAAGAAATCTTGACTGGCCGGAACCTAAACAGCAAGTGGGAAGAGTGGGAAGAAATAAACTTTTACCGATAGGCAGGGGCCAGATCTTGTAGGAACTGGGAATTTAGAGTTTATTCAGATTGTGTTGGAAAGCTATTAAAGGGTTTTTATGGGAATGGTAATAATATCTGATTTTATATTTCTAGCTGGTGTATTGAGAATAGGCTGTAGGGTGGCAAAAATGGAAGCAGGGAGACCTATTGGAAGCTATTTATTTGAGAGAGAATGCATTCTAGTGTGGGGGGGGAGAGAGAACTCAAGGAGATTTTTTTTTTTTTTTTTAAAGATTTTATTTATTTATTTGACAGAGATCACAAGGAGGCAGAGAGGCAGGTAGAGAGAGAGGAGGAAGCAGGCTCCCTGCTGAGCAGAGAGCCCAATGCAGGACTCCATCCCAGGATCCCGGGATCGTGACCTGAGCCGAAGGGAGAGGCTTAACCCACTGAGCCACCCAGGCGCCCCTCTCAAGGAGATTTTGTACTGAGTGGGGAGAGGGGTGTCTGTCTCACGACCCTGAGACAAATCATAACCTGAGTTGAAACCAAGAGTCAGATGCTTAACTGACTGTGCCACCCAAGCCACCCCTGTTGGAAGCTTTTTAAATCCAGTGACAGCGGATAGGGGCTTGGACGAGAATGGTAACAGTGGAAGTGGAGGGATTCACAATATATTGTAGAGGAGTGCTCATAGGCTTTGCTGATAAATTGGAAGATGCAGCTTCCTAATCTCTTGATCCATGGCAAGATTAGCTCAGTGCAGTTACTGGGCATAGGAAGACAACTAGCCAGGACCCCTGGGTATGTATTGTTGTCCCCAAGGCTTGATTTCTCCTTTAAGTACTTTGTGTAATACATTAGAGTGGTTTGATTGATGGCCTCCCCTGTAAGGGGGAGACTATGTTTCAAAGTTTTCTTAATTGTGTATTTCTGCATCATTGTATTTATATAGTGAACATGTGCTTCCAGAGTGACAAGGATTTTATTGATAGGAAGCAAAAAGTTACATGAATTTCTTTACTGCCACCTGGCTGAATTAGGATAAACACAACGTGTTTGGTGTTTGCATTTTCTTGTCTTTTTGTTTGTTTAACTGTAGGAGTTAGTATGTTGGGACTTATGTCGTAGGATTTTTGCCATCTTTTTTTTTTTAAGATGCCATCATTTTTATAAATGTTGCTTAACATTATAAATAATAGTTTGATAATATGAGACAATATAAATCACAAATTGTCTTGATTCATTTTTGGGTTGTAGTAAGGACTCTGCCTTTATTTGATTTTGGGGTCATTTAGTTCCACTCTTAAGCAACAGTAAATAGTAAGTAGTAGTGGCAGAGATGCAAAGGCGGACAGAAAAGTAGATGGTGGGTTGAAGATTTTCTGCTGAGATTACCTTTTATAACTTGAAGTGTTCTTGGACAATTTCTGACCCATGCTACATCTCATGTACGCTAGTGTGTTGAATGGCGGTTTAAGAGGGTTCAGTCATGAAGCCAGAAACATGTACTTTTCATGTACTTGCTGTATGCACACTTCATTTATTTTTCAGGATTATTCTTTAGAAGTTACAGCTTTCATTAATTAAATTTTCCAATTTTACTAATGTTGCATCCTGACCATAGTCACTAAAACAATTTTTATATTCAAGTTTTATTTATTAACCTAATGGCTACATCCATCATGGGGCTCAAATTTATGATCCTGAGATCAAGAGTTCCGTGCTTTTCCAACTGACCCAGCCAGGTGTACCTAAAACAAATTTCTAAAACGTGTGGGAAAATGTTTTTTTGTTGTTCTGTTTTGTTTTTAAGATTTTATTTATCTGACAGCACAAGAGCACAAACAGGAGGAGCAGGAGAGGAGGGAGCACAAACAGGCTCAGCAGGGAGCCTGATGTGGGGCTCAGTTGCAGGATCTTGCCATCCTGACTTAAGCCTAAAGCACTCGCTTAACATTAAGCGACTTAGGCACGGAGCTCCTAGCTACTTTAAAACACAGAGATTTGATTCTGTTACTTTAAAAAATCATTTTGACTTTAAGCATATGGTTGAAAATTTTACTTTTGTTCTTTGTTTTTTTTGTTTGTTTGTTTATTATTTGACAGAGATCACAAGTAGGCTGAGAGGCAGGCAGGGCTGGGTAGGGTGGGGTGGGGGAGAAGAAGCAGGCTCCCCGCTGAGCAGAGAGCCTGATGCCGGACTCAATCCCAGGACCCAGAGATCATGACCTGAGCCGAAGGCAGAGGCTTTAACCCACTGAGCTACCCAGGCCCCCTCTACTTTTGTTTTTATATGTATTTTTGCCTTTTTCTCATTGTGTCCAAGTCTCTCTAGTACAGACCAGTTGGTCTCTGATGTCTCTCTTACGAATCCTTAGCAAATGCTATGTCACTTTTCAGGTGTACTTTTACATAACTCTCTTGTTCGGTATTCAGGTTTTGAGAGCCTAAGGAAGTACGTGTAGGGTGGCTATTTAATGCTGTAGTTATACATTTTTTGCCAGGAGATAATTTTATACATAATTTTGTTGGAAATAGTGCTTGTAACTTTTCCAGTTATTCAGAAGGAAGCTCCTGTTTATCTCTTGAAGGTTTTAAGTTCAGAAAAGGAAGGCAGTAGAATATCTTGGGTAAGAACATAGGTTGTGGAGAGAGGCTGACAGTTAAGTACTAGCTCTTAAACTTGTGTTTTGTTTTGTTTTGTTTTATTAAGTAAACTCTACCCCTAGCATGGGGCTCGAACTCAACCCTGAGATCAAGAGTCACATGGTTTACCAACTGAACAAGTCAGGTGCCCCTAGTTCTTACATTTAGGACTCTGGACAATAATGTGCCCCCTTTGAAGCTCAGTTTCCTCTTCTTTGGGGTGTGGGTGTGTATTCCAATTAGTATTGGAATGCTATGAAGGTTCAGTGAGAGAGAAGCACTTAGCTCCAATGCCAGACGTGCAGCCCTTTAATTTTCACTATTCAAGCTACAGTTTGTAGTACCCAATAATCACACTAATTGAATGTGGAAGAAATTTTAAGTGTTTTTTTGTTTTGTTTTATTTTTTTTTTTAAAGTAATCTCTGCACCCAGTGTGGGGCTTGTACTCACAACCCTGAGATCAGGAGTTGCGTGGTCTACTGACTGAAGCGGCAAGGTGCCCCAGTGTGGAAGAGGTTTTTGGGGGGAGGAAATGAAGGGTAGCATCCTAAGACATAATTCTTGGGGAAATACAGCAGGGCTGTGATACTTCAGAACAGTAGCTCCCAAACTTAGCAGATCCCAAAGTTGGGATCCAGTTCCCCAAATTGGGAGTCACTTTGGGAGGGTTTTTTTGTTTCTTAAGATTTTATTCATTTAGGGTGCCTGGGTAGCTCAATCACTGAGTGTCTGCCTTTGCCTGGGTCATGATCTCAGGGTCCTGGGATTGAGCCCCACATCGGGCTCCCTGCTCAGCGGGGAGCCTGCTTCTCCCTCTCCCACTCCCCCTGCTTGTGTTCCCTCTCTCTCTGTGTCTCTCTCTGTCAAATAAATTAAAAAAAAAAAGATTTTATTCATTTATTTGACAGACAGAGATCACAAGCAGGCAGAGAGGCAAGCAGAGAAGAGGGAGGAAAGCAGGCTCCCTACTGAGCAGAGAGTTCGATGCAGGGCTCGATCCCTGGACCCTGGGACCATGACCCGAGCCTAAGGTAGAGGCTTTAACCCACTGAGCCACCCAGGCGCCTTGGGAGGGTTTTTTTGTTGTTTGTTTCTGTTTTTGTTTTTTTCCCTAATTACCTTTGTTTAGGTACAGATTTTTATATGCAGTAAAATGCATCTATTTAAGTGACAGTTTGGTAAGTTTTGGTAAATACATACACATTTGGTAAATATACACAGGTTTTGGTAAATACATACACATGTGTAATTGCCACCCAATCAAGATACAAAACATTTCTTTGGAAAGCTTTAAGGTTTTCTATTTTTTTTTTTAATATGTATACTTTTTAATTTTATTTTTAAGTAATCTCTACACCCTGTGTGGGACTTGAACCCACAGTTCTGAGGTCAAGAGTTGGATGCTCCATGGCTGAGCCAGATAGGTGCCCCAAAGTTTTCTTTTTTAAGTAGGCTCCACACCTGGCATGGGGCCCAACACCAGGCTTGAACTCAGGAACCCTGAGATCAAGACCTGAACTGAAATCCAGAGCTGCTTATGTTATGCATATTTTACCACGATAAAAAAAAAAAGCAGGGGTGTCTGGGTGGTTCAGTCAGTTAAGAACTGACTCTTGGGGGTCGCCTGGGTGGCTCAGTGGGTTAAAGCCTCTGCCTTCGGCTCAGGTCATGATCTCAGGGTCCTGGGATCGAGCCCCACATCGGACTCTCTGCTCCGCGGGGAGCCTGTTTCCTCCTCTCTCTGCCTGCCTCTCTGCCTAGTTGTGATTTCTCTCTGTCAAATAAATAAAATATTAAAAAAAAAAAAAAAAAAAGAACTGACTCTTGGTTTCAGCTCAGGTCATGATCTCAGGGTCCTGAGGTTGAGTCCCATATAGGTCAAGTCCCAAGTCCAGGCTCAGGCACAGAGTCTGCTTGTCCCTCTCCCTCTGCTCCTCCCCCTGCTCGTGCTTTCCCTCTCTCTCTCTCAAATAGATAAATAAAATCCTTAAGAAGTTTATAATAAAAGATGGGAGTACTTGGCTGGCTCAATTGGTAGAGCATGTGACTCTTGATCTGGGGGCTGTGAATTCAATCCCCACATTATGGGTAGGGGTTGCATTAAAAAAAAAGGCAAGGGGCACCTGGGTGGCTCAGTGGGTTAAGCGTCTGCCTTCTGCTCAGGTCATGGTCTCAGGTCCTGGGATTGAGTCTTGTCATGGGCTCTCTGCTCAGCCGGAGTCTGTTTATCCCCTCTCTCTGCCTGTCTACTTGTGATCTCTCCCTCTCTGTCAAATAAATAAAATCTTTAAAAAAAAAGTATATTCTTCCTATTCTAGAGCATAGTCCTCTCATTGTATTGCTTCCTTTGGGGCTTTAAGAGTATTTTCTTGGGGTACATGTCTGGCTTAGTTGGAACATTCAATTCTTGATCTTGGGGTTGTGAGCTCAAGCCCCATGTGTAGAGATTACTTTTTTTTTTTTTAAGATTTTATTTGAGAGAAAGTGGGGGAGAGAGTGGAGGGGTAGAGGGGCAGAGAGAGAAGCAGACTCACTGCTGAGCCAGAAGACCAATGTGGGGCTCGATCCAAAGGCAGACACTTAACTGAGCCACCCAGGCGCCCCTAGAAAAACTTTTTAAAATATATTATTTTGGAGCAGGGAAGTTGATGAAGCATGGATATGAAATAGTACAAAAGGGGTGGGCATGAAAAGTAAGCCCTTCTCCCATTTCAGCCTCTCCAAATCCTCCTTTAGAGAGAACCTTCTGTTTCTTGTGTGTCCTTCTAGAGATACTGTGTCTGTATGTATGTTACATATTTTTCCTTTTTTTAGGTGCACACTATTTCACATCACAGTGTTAGAGATCTTATTCTTTCCCTTAACAATAGGTCTGGGTGATTATATGGCAAGATACTTAATAGGATACACTGTGGAAAATAGTTTGGCAGTTCCTCATATAGTTTAAGATTTTCTTTGTCAGAGAGAGAGGGAGGGAGAGCACACATTTAGGGGGAGCAGCAGGCAGAGGGAGAAGCAGACTCCCCACTGAGCAAGGAGTCCGATGTGGGGCTCAGTCCCAGGACCCTGGGATCATGACCTGAGCTGAAGGCAGATGCTTAACCGAGTGAGCCACGCAGCTGTCCCTTGCAGTTCCTCATATAGTTATATAAAGAGTTAACATACAACCCAGTAATTCCATTCCTCAATCTATATCCAGAGGATTTGAAAACAGGTACTCAGACATGAGTTGTACATGGATGTTCATAGCATCACTATTCATATAGCCAAAAGGTGGAAACAATCCAAATGTCCACTAGCAGATGAGTGGATAAATAAATGTGGTTATGTACAGATAATAGAATGTATCAGTTGTTTAAAAAAAGATGAAGTACTAATACCTGCCAGAAAATGGATGAACCTTTAAAGTATTGTGCTGGGGTGCCTAGGTGGCTCAGGAGGTTAAGCATCTGCCTTAGGCTCAGGTCATGATCCCAGGGTCCTGGGATTGAGCCCCGCACTAGGTCAGTGCGGGGGCCTGCTCTGTCTCCCCTTACCTACTACTCCCCCTGCTTGTGCTGTCTCTCTGTCAAATAAGTAAAAGCTTAAAAAAAAAAAATGCTAAGTGAAAGAAGCCAAACACAGAAGGTTGTACTTTATAAGATTTCATTTATATGAAATATCTAGAATAGTAAATCTATAGAGACACAAAGCAATTTAGTGGTTGCCAGGTGCTAGGAGAGGGGGAACTGGAGACGGACTGCTTAATAGGTATGTGGCTTTCTTTTGTGGTGATGAAAATGTTTTGGAACTGGATAGACTTGGTTGTTGTACAACATTGTGAATGTGCTAAGTATCACTGAACTGTTCACTTTAAAAAGGTGAACTTTGTATTGTGTATATTTCACCTCAATTTTAAAAAAGAAAAAAGGTCTAAATAGATGTAAGCCTCACCCTGAAGAGTTTTCATCTGCTAATCGTATAGAGATAGAGGAATAGAGATGTTTGTGCCAAAATGCAGGATGTGTATTGTCATTGCTGAAACACCTTCTCTGTATGGCAGGTTTCCAGACAGGCATTGTCTTGTACGCAATGTAAGTGGGGGATTAGGCTGCACAAAGTCAAATCTTGATTCTGCCCATCCATTTAAGGTTAACTCTGGAATATATACATTTTGAGGTGAATGGTAAGATGTGTTACTTAGGAAGCCAGAAGGGAGTATTTCTTTCCTCCAGCCCCAAAGAAGAATTTAAATCTGGCGTTGTTCTCATTTGGCCATATATTACAGGCTTTGTGGGGTTTTCCTCTGCTTGCCTTTATGTGCATTAGGCCTGGTGCTCTTCATCTCTAAAGGCCTTTGAACTGACATCATCCTTTGACAACTGCTTGATCAAGGTGACAAAACAGCGACAGTACCAGGCTCAAGGGCATTATGAAATGGACAGATGGTTTGAGCCTTTTTGCCAGAAGTCTCCTGTGTTGTCTACAGATAAAATAAATGGCTTTATGTTTTCAATTTAATTTCCCAGTGTTTAATGGTGTGGGTAAACCTGAAGTTGATAGGACAGGTTTTCACTCAGCACTGTGAAACAGTTTCAATGTAGTGATTTTCTTTGACTTAATGAAGTGGTATGTATTCTGTTCATTTTAGATGTGGGTTTTTTCTTTTTTTTTTCCCAAGATTTTATTTATTTATTTGACAAACAGAGATCACAAGTATGCAGAGAGGCGGGGGTGGGGTGGGGTTGGGGTAAGCAGGCTCCCCGCTGAGCAGGGGCCCGGATGTGGGGCTCTATCCCACAACCCCGGGATCATGACCTGAGCTGAAGGCAGAGGCTTTAACCCACTGAGCCACCCAGGCGCCCCTTAGATGTGTATTTTAACATAGGACGAAAACAGTAGAATGTAAGGTAATGGAGAAGGGAGCGCCTGTGAAAATCTGCATTTGAAACTAGGTTTATTGTTTGAACAAAAATTAGATTTCTAATTTGGTTGTTACTTTTAGGACTGTCTGGAGAAGAGTCTGTGTTTTGACCTTTATTTTCACTTTCATAATTCTAATAGCTTTGCTTCCAGAGAATGCATTGTAGGACATCTTTTTTTTTTTTTTTTAATTTTATTTATTTATTTGACAGAGAGGGATCATGAGTAAGCAGAGAGGCAGGCAGAGAGAGAGGAGGAAGCAGGCTCCCTGCTGAGCAGAGAGCCCGATGTGGGGCTCGATCCCAGGACCCTGAGATCATGACCTGAGCTGAAGGCAGAGGCTTAACCCACTGAGCCCCCCAGGTGCCCCTATAGGACATCTTTTAAGCTTTAATGGGATTCATGTGTGTTTAGGTACAGTATGGGTCTTGTGGGAAAGTTGAGATCTTAAACCGCTGAAATTGCTTTCTTAAGCTTTAAATTTCATTTTATTTCTGGGTTTTTTCCCCCTTCCTGCAGTATCTAGGGCTTAAGTTTTGCTGCGTAATAATTGAGGTCTTTCCTTCTAAGGGAAAGAGTTTTTGAGTTCTGTCCTTGGAGTGTGTTGGCCTGATTTAGGACTGGCCAGATTGGCACTTCTTTCACTCCCCATTTTATACTTCTGAGTCTGATTTACAGGGTTTTCTGTCTCCTATATCCTGTCATAGGCTGCACATCTTTCTCACCCAAGCATGCGTTTTTCTAACTGCTGTGAATTCAGCTACTGGCCAGTTAGACTTACAGAGTTATTTATAAAATAAGAGCAGTTGAGTTCATAGGGAGGACCTGAGTTTTAACACTCCTGTTACAGATAACTTAAATTTCTGATTTATATGAGGGTTTTCTATAATTCTCCGAGAGCATATTCTTAAACTACTAAAACAAGTGTCCTAGGAGATAACCTTACCACTAGTGTACACAGCTGATGTTGTAACTTTTTTGTTTTGTTTTGTTTTTACTGTTTTCTTTTTTAAAATCTGTATTCAGCACATTGGTTTTATAAAGCTTCTTTGCCCTGGAAATGTATTTTTTCAAAATTTTTATTTGAACATATAACCACTGTGTGCTTGCACCTATGCTTATTCGACAATGGTGAACAAGACAGATGTGATTCTTATATTAATAGTTTGGGAGGAAGAAACTTTGGAGGTATGTGGTGAGGCAGAGAGAAATGTTTGGTGCTGGGGAGTATCCCAGGGGCCTGATCTAAGTTGGGAGCTCAGGGAATCCCCTGAGAGATAGTGACTTAGCCTAAAGTATGAGTTATCTAAGTGAGGGAAGGGTAGGTGGGGTACATTCAGGGCAAAGGAGAGAAGGAAGAAATCACGGCTTAATAGCTTGAGTTACATATTGTTTTGGCTAAGGGTGGTTGTATTCTTTGGGTCTTATAATTTCATAAAACAGTGTCTTGGGATTTATGTATTATCTGCAGTGTGACATTTTGTGTCCAGGTTTCACCCAAAGTGTTTCTTGCATAGTTTGCATTGACACTACACCCTCTTGTGGAAACTGACATTGACAAAACCTGGGATTGGGAGGAAGCTTTTTTTTTTTTTTTTTAAGATTTTATTTGTTTGACAGAGATCACAGATAGGCAGAGAGGCAGGTAGAGAGAGGAGGAAGGAGGATCCTAAGATCTCAGGACCCTGGGATCATGACCCAAGCCGAATGCAGAGGCTTTAACCCACTGAGCCACCCAAGCATCCCCTGGGAGGAAGTTTTTTATTTTATTTTAATTTTTATTTTTTTAAGATTTTATTTATTTATTTGTCAGAGAGAGTGAGCACAGGCAGATAGAGTGGCAGGCAGAGGGAGAAGCAGGCTCCCTGCTGAGCAAGGAGCCTGATGTGGGACTTGATCCCAGGACGCTGGGACCATGACCTAAGCCGAAGGCAGCCGCTTAACCAATTGAGCCACCCAGGCGTCCCGAAAGCTTTTAATGTACATAAGGATCATCATTCTTTTTTGTTTGTTTTAAGATTTTATTTATTTATTTGACAGAGAGAGATCACAAGTAGGCAGAGAGGCAAGCAGAGAGAGTGAGAGGGAAGCAGGCTCCCTGCCGAGCAGAGAGCCCGATGCGGGACTCGATCCCAGGACCCTGAGATCATGACATGAGCCGAAGGCAGTGGCCTAAACCACTGAGCCACCCAGGCACCCCTGTTTTGTTGTTTTTTAAAGATTTTATTTATTTATTTTTTAAGATTTTATTTATTTATTTGACAGAGATCACAAGTAGGCAGAGGCAGGCAGAGAGAAAGGGGGAAAGCAGGCTCCCCAATGAGCAGAGAGCCCAATGCGGGGCTAAATCCTAGGAGTCTGGGATCATGACCTGAGCCGAAGGCAGAGGCCTAAACCACTGAGACTCCCAGGGGCCCCTTATTTATTTATTTGACAAGAGATCACAAGTAGGCAGAGAGGCAGGCAGAGAGAGAGGAAGGGAAGCACTCCCTGCTGAGCGGAGAGCCTGATGCAGGGCACGATCCCTGGACCCTGGAATCCTGAGCTGAGCCGAAGGCAGAGGCTTTAACCCACTGAGCCACCCAGGTGCCCTTTAGGATCATCATTCTTCTATGTGAAGTTCACAGGATTAAGTTTAAGACTGTACAACTTTTGCTTTTGTAATAGTCATCTGTACAGTACTGATTCATATGAACTTATTTAGAGAAAGAAATAAAACATACTAGTTTTTCTTAGCCACAGTTTCTGTTACCCGTATTCAACTGTGGTCTGGAAGTACTGATCCTCTTTCTGACATCTCTCAGAAAGTCAGTGGTAGCTTAATCCTACATCACAGTGCCTACATCACATCACTTCATCTCGTCACATAGGCACTTTATCATCTCACATCATCACACAAAGGGTGAGTACATATGGTATTATGAGTACAAAGGGGTGGGGAAAGACTACAGTCACATAAGTTATTACAGTATTTTATAATTATTTTAGTTATTCAGTCTCTTTTTTGTGCGTAATTTATAAATTAAATTTTATCACAAGTACGTATAGATGGGAAAGGCATAGTATATAGAGTTTGGTACCATCTGTGGTTTCAGGCATCCACTGGGGGTCTTGGAATTTATACTTTGCAGAGAAGAGGTTGCCACAGGATATAAAATTTCAAACTGGGGGCGCGTGGGTGGCTCAGTGGGTTAAGCCTCTGCCTTCGGCTCAGGTCATGATCTCAGGGTCCTGGGATCGAGCCCCGCATGGGGCTCCCTGCTCAGCGGGGAGCCTGCTTCCCCTCTCGCTCTGCTTGTGTTCTGTCTCTTGCTCACTCTGTCAAATAAGTACATAAAACTGTACAAAAATAAATCAAAAAGAAAACCGAGTTCAAATAAAATTTCAAACTGGATTATATAATTGAGGCATATGGATGTTAAAAAGCTAAGTTTTATGAATTTAACTTCTAATCTGTTGTGTCCACTGTTTAACGAGTATAGTAAAAACAAAAAAAGTAAAGATTAAGTTATGTCCAAAGCTGTGCTGTATTAAATGCTTTTATTTCTTGGGTCATTGAGAAATGGTAGAAATTTTGCTGTAATCATCACTGCTTCTTTTGCATAATTAGTTCCCTTGAAGAATTATGAGTTAAAATTATAATTATCTTAAGTATGCTAAATTAATCATTTTAAAGCTGTGATTATTTTATCTGCATAGAAATTTATTCATTATCTTTCCAAAATATTGTAAAGATCTTGATCCAGCAGAAGCATAGTTACACAGTTGAATTATTTCCACTTCTGTTTCTTGGCTGGAGAACTGTTCTGTGCCTGCTTATAATGAATGTTTGGCTAATAAACATATAATACATGCGTTGTAACCTAGTAGCACCATCTGAAACATCTTTGGTGGTTTCTTATCTGCCAAAAATGAGCTAAAAATTATGCACAGAGGCAGATTTATTGTGAGTCTAAGAAAATAAGTATTACAAAATGTGTAGTCCCTGAACGAGTTACTGAAATTATTCAGCTAATTTAGGTTGTAGAAGTCAAATTACCGTCAGCCCTGAAGTTTGGTTTAAATGAACACCACACCCAGTCTCCAATTTACCTAATTTAAAGCCTATTTTGTTATAATTTCCCAAGGAAAAAAAGCAGGAGGGGTCCAGTCCATTTCTACCAGGTAATAGCACGGTTGTCAGTCAAGGAAAATCAGACTTGAGGGCATTAGAAGAGGTGCTTTAAAAGTGAGAAGAATGTGATTGTGTGTATATGTTTAAAACAAATTGGCGTTGGAGTAAGGATTTTTTTTTTTTTTTTTTTTAAGATTTTATTTGCCAGAGAGAGAGAATGAGCACACAAGCAGAAGACAGGGTCAGAGGGAGAGGGACCCTGGGATCATGACCTGAACCAAAGGCAGACAGATGTTTAACTGACTGAGCCACTCAGACACCCCAAGGATTTTTTTTTTTAAGATTATATTTATTTATATGAGAGAACATGCACAGTGCACAAGCAAAGGGGGAGAGGCAGAAGGTGAGGGAGAAGCACATTCCTCTTGGAGCAGGGAGCCTGACGTGGGGCTCCATCCCAGGACCCTGGGATCATTTTTTTTTTTTTTTAAATATTTTATTTATTTATTTGACAGAGAGAGATCACAAGTAGATAGAGAGGCAGGCAGAGAGAGAGAGAGAGAGGGAAGCAGGCTCCCTGCTGAGCAGAGAGCCCGATGTGGGACTCGATCCCAGGACCCTGAGATCATGACCTGAGCCGAAGGCAGAGGCTTTAACCCACTGAGCCACCCAGGCGCCCCGGACCCTGGGATCATGACCTGAACTGAAGGCAGACGCTTAAGTGACTGAGCCACCCAGGCTTGCTAGGTTAAGGATTTCCATAGCCACCTTTTGGAAAGTTATGAAAACCACAAACTCATTTGTTGGTGAAACCTGAACTGATGAGAAGTTGTTTAGGCTTTATCCTTCTTAGTATAAATGATCATTTATTTTACTGAAGTATTAACACACTGGGTTATACTGGGAGTATTTTGCATTTGCACAGCATATAATTTTTCTAAAACCTGAAAAATTCTGAGTTTGGAAACATCTTGTCCCAAGGCTTTGGATGAAGCATTGTGGGCTTGTAATTCCAGACAGTGAGAGATAAGCTAAATAATAATATTACTTTTATCAATAGGAAAGAAGAAGGTGGGATAAGGTATGGATGTGATATGTACTTTGGGAAAACTAATTACAGTTGACTTTTGAACAAATGGGAGTGCAGCTGAAGATCCAAGTATAACTTGACTCCCTGAAAATGAAACAGCTAGTAGCCTACTATTGATTGGAAGCCTTAGTGAGAATACAGTCAGTTAACACATATTGAGTATGTTAATACAGTAAGCTAAAGGATAAAAGGATACTAAGAAAATCATGAGGAAGAGAAAATAACATTTAGTTCTCTAATGTAAATCTGCATGTAAGTGGACCAGTGCAGTTCAAACTCATGTTGTTCATGGGTTAACTATATTTGCTAGGTAGAAAAATTTAGGAAATTTTAGGAAGAACAACATTCTTTTCAGGTCAGGCCAAAGTACAAGACGCTCTTCAAGTTCTGGACAGTTGGAATTTGGAGGGAGTTGCCATTTATCCAAAATAAGACCTAAATAATAATGAGAAACATTTGTTGAACACTGACCTATTTTCAATAGGTAATCTGTTTTTGTCTGATTTAATCTTCATATGAACCCTTTTTAGAAGATTTCATTCTCCACTTGACACATAAGGAAACTCGTAATGGGACACAAAGCTACTAAGTGATAGAGCCTGGATTAACGCTTAGGTAGTATAGCTTCTTTACCACTACTGTTAACTGGCTATTATCCAATAACTATTGCTGTCTATAACTGAAATTAATTTCTAGAAGAATCTTTTCCTATGGCTTGTCTGGGACCTGTCCATATAATGAATATTTCTGATTTTACTGAGTGGTGCATTTGGTAGATGCTATATGTTCATTAGACACACACAGGATGCGACTCAGATTTTGAAACCTAAATACACTGTTTGGTCAAGTAAGGTTTTTGGTAGTGTTTTGGATGGGGATGGGAGGTGGATAAGAATCATCTGGAACTCTTTGAGAACATGTGTCGGGTAGCCCCTCCTAGAATGTGTGGTTGGGGTAGGGGTTGGAGTGCATGTGTTGATCACATCTTCCTCCAACTATAGAGAATAGTCAAGCTTATTCATTTACAAGTTAAGATACAGTGATTGTAATGCAGTTTCCAGGCCTTTTCTCTGCTTCTTGGGGACACATCCTAGAATACAAGAAAGGAATCCTAACAGGCCTTAAAAACACTTGTCCTTAGAGTTTCATGAGTGGCCCAGTCCATTAGCGTCTACTTTCAGCTCAGGTCAGGGTGTCAGGGTCCTGGGATTGAGCCCAAGTCTAACTCCGTGCTCAGCGGGAAGTCTGCTTCTCCATTCCCTCCCTCTTCCCCACTTGTAGCTCACTCTCAAATACATCAATAAAATCTTTAAAAAGAAAGAACAGCTGTCATTAAATAGTTATTCGCTAGATTGGGAAACGTTTCAGTTTTGAAAAAACACCACTGTATTCAGGTAACCTTGAATTTGCTCTAATCTTCAGTGCTTTAGCTGATAATTATTTTTGATCTTCCATAATGAATCTCTTCAGCAGTTGAAGTTGCTGCTCTACAGTATTCTAAGAATGGGGCACCTGGCTAGCTCGGACTGTAGAATGGGTGACTCCCCCCGCCCCCAATATTTATTTTATTTGTCAGAGAGCACAAGCAGAGGGAACAAACAGCAGGCAGAGGGAGAAGCAGGCCCCTTGCTGAGCAAGGAGCCTGGTGTGGGTCTCAGTCCCAGGACCCTGGGATCATGACCTCAACTGAAGGCAGATGCTTAAATGACTGAGCCACCCAGGCATCCCAGAATGGGTGACTCTTGATCTCCAGGTCATGAGTTTGAGTCCCACATTGGGTGTAGAAATTAGTAAAAAAAATACACTAAAAAAATACTCCCAAGAGTTTGTCTTCAGCACTTAAAAAAAAAAAAATCATTTATTTGACAAGGAGAGACATAGCAAGAGAGGGAACACAAGCGGCGGGAGGGGAGGAGTGGGAGAGGGAGAAGCAGACTTCTGGCTGCGCAAGGAGCCTTATGTAGGGCTCAATCCCAGAAGCCTAGAGTCATGACCTGAGCAGAAGGCAGACGCTTAACGACTGAGCCACCCAGGTGCCCCTGTCTTCAGCACTTTTTGCCATATCTAAGATGATATGGCAGATATATAGTCTTCTTTTTTCCCCCTCCTCTTTATTTTGTTTCATATATGAACTTATGGACTAGAGAGTTTTATATACAGTAGTTTGTTACTTGTAAATCTTGTTTGAAAAGAAGTAACTTCCTACTTGAACAATGAGACTTAGGCCAATTTTGAAAAGAAGGGAAGTGCTTAGAGGAAGTAAATTTGAAGGCTAATATCTAATCTTAGTAACTTGAGATTTTGAAAGTTTTCTTTCAAAAAGTTAAATTAACTCTTTCTTATACCAATGCATTTTTTCCCAAAAGTTTATTTATTTTTAGTTGTCCTTACACCCGCAAAAGGCTCAGGCTCATGACCATGAGGTCAGAAATTTCATGTTCTGACTGAGCCAGCCAGGTGCCCCTACACCAGTGCAGTTTGTGTGTGTGTGTGTGTGTGTGTGTGTTTTCAAGATTTTATTTATTTATTTGACAAAGATCACAAGTAGGCAGAAAGACAGGCAGAGAGAGAGAGAGAGGAGGAAGCAGGCTCCCCGCCGAGCAGAGATCTCAACTCGGGGCTCGATCCCAGGACCCTGGGACCATGAACCGAGCCGAAGGCAGAGGCTCAACCCACTGAGCCACCCAGGCGCCCCAAAGATACAGTCTTTTTTACTGGAATTTACAGATGATAGACTCCAGCAGTTAAAACAATAGCTGTTGGGCGCGTGGGTGGCTCAGTGGGTTAAAGCTTCTGCCTTCGGCTCAGGTCATGATCCCAGGGTCCTGGGATTGAGTCCCGCATCAAACTCTCTGCTCAGCAGGGAGCCTGCTTCCCTTCCTCTCTCTGCCTGCATGTCTGCCTACTTGTGATCTCTGTCTGTCAAATAAATAAATACAAAATCTTTAAAAAAAAAAAAAATTAAAACTTGAAAATAAAAAAAAAGATTAGCTGTTACATGCTAAGTATTGTTTTTTCTAAGCCCTTTCCTCTGTTAACTCATTCAGTAATTACCACTATCGGTGATGGTAGGAACCATTATTTTTCCCATTAGTACAGATCAGGAAGTAGAGGTACAGGGGTTAAGTAATTTGCCCAAAGATTCACAGCTGCTCTGAATACTGGTACCTGATTTCAGAGCCTTCTTTCTGCCATTGCAAAGAGAATATCAAGTGATGTAGGCTTACATAATCGTTTGGGAAGCAGCACCTAGTAGACCAAGTGCTATAGGAGTTCAGGGATAAGGAAGAATGAGTAGGTGGGGATGCCTCTGCAGGAGGTTGTAACTCTTGGCGTAAAAGGAGATAAAGTGTTATGAGTACTGGGAATCAGTTATTGGCAGTGTTATATGCTATACTTGAACAGATAGTCATGTTTTTTTTGTTTTGTTTTGTTTAAGATTTAAGGTACCAGGATGGCTCAGGCAGTTAAGCATCTGCCTTCGGGTCTGGTCATGATCTCAGGGTCCTGGGATTGAGCCCCCACATCGGGCTCCCTGCTTGGTGGGAGGCCTGCTTTCCGTCTCCCTCCTGCTTGTGCACTCACGAGCGCGCGTGCTTGCTCATCCCTCCCTCTCCCCATGTCAAATAAATAAATAGAATCTTTTAAAAAGAATTGATTTATTTGAGACAGACAGAGACAAGAGCCGGGGCCGGGGGGTGGGGTTGAGTAGCAGAGGGAGAGAATCTCAAACAGACTCTCCGCTGAATGTGAAGCTATGGGGCTGGATCTCAACCTTGAAATCATGATCTGATCTGAAATCAAGAGGCCTGTGCTTAACCAGCTGAGCCACCCAGGTACTAAAGGTAGTACCACCACCTTTAGCTCAAACTTCGTTTCCTTTCCCCAGCTTTGCTGTCAAATGATGATCTTGCTTTTTATTTAATTGAGAAAATGGAAGCAGTTAGAAGGGTCTGCGGCTACATCTACTCACTTGCCTATGTTTGGCTCTTGTGGTCTGCTTCCTCCTCTGTGACAGTAGAGCGGTCCCTTAGGAGTTCGTAGTTCATATCTAGGGTCATCCCCGCCACTTGTGTGCTAGATGTGTTCCCCTTAATCTCAATACTTTGCTGTAGCAGTTCTTCCCTCTTTTGCCCCAATTTGGCATACAGTCCACTGGCCAGACCTTAATAACCTCACCTAGCTGTATCAGAGGTCAGGAAATGTAGTTTTTCTCATTAGCAGTCACGTGACCAAAAAGGAGCGTGATAGATAATGAGGCAGACAACAGGCAGCCTCTGCCACACGTTCCAGACCATTTTTTTCTTAATTAAAAAAAACTTTGCTGATAACAAGTTTTATGAGGTATAATTTACATGCCATACCCTTCCCCCATTTAAAGTATATAATTCAGTGGGTTTTAGTATATTCACAAAGTTGTGTAATCAATTTTAGAACATTTTCATCACCTCAGAAAAAAACTTTGCAGCTGTCATTCCTTGGTCTCTCCATCACTACCCCCAGCCTTAGGCAACCATTAATATTCCTGTCTATGCAGATTTGCCTACTCTGGACATTTCATATAATGCAGCCACATAATATTTGGGCTTTTGTGACTGGCTTCTTTTACTTAGCATAAAGTTTCCAAGGTTCATCCATGTTGTAGCATGTTGTAGCATGTAGCATGACTTTTTGAAAGAGCATTTTATACCACCTTCTTGCAACCCTCATCTCCTCAATCCAGCACAGTCTGCCACTCTTTCCTCATGGCCAGCTGAACACGTTTCCCCTGTGCTGCTGGAGGCTTTTAGTTCCTATGTCTGTGCCCTTTTCACTAGCCATGGAATATGAACCCATTCCTTGAAATGTCTTCATCCTTTCTCTTGGTGCTGGTTGTCCTCATAGCTTCCTGACTGTAATCTCTGGCTTCTTGATGCCTACCTTTATCATTTTTCTAGTAGTCTATGGATAGATCACTTCTTCTCATTCCATACATTTGAGGGCTGTGCAGTTTTTACCTGTAATAACAACTTAACCTGGGCTATAATCCTTCAGCTGGTGGGGAGTGGGGGATATGTCTGGGGTTAGGGAAAAGCCTATAGGTTGTACTCCTTCCACCTCACCCTTTCATTAGGCTTCACTCTCCTCCCGGGCATACTCATACCCTCACCATGGTCTTCTCCCTATCCAGTTCACCTCCTAGCCATCTGTCATGCTGCTGCCGAGGTGTCTTTGTAAATTACAATCTGGTGATTGTGCTGTTTCGTTGGTCTTCCCTTGCTTACAGAATAGAATACAGGTTGCTATGCATGACATTCCAGATCCTCCAGTCCAACCATCACTCATATTTCTAGCTTCATTTTCTAATAGTCTCTCTGAATTCTTTTTTTTTTTTTTTTTTTTAAAGATTGTATTATTTATTTGACAGAGACAGCAAGAGAGGGGATACAAGCAGGAGGAGTAGGAGAGGGAGAATCAGGCTTCCTGCTGAGCAGGGAGCCTGATGTGAGACCTGATCCTAGGAATCATGACCCAAGCCGAAGTGATTGAGCCACCCAGGTGCCCCTCCTCTCTGAATTCTTATATTAAGAGTCATTGAGGTTATTTGCTTGGGCTGCTCCTCACATTAGGAATTATTCCTAAGTTGCTGTTACTCTTCTCAACTCCTTTCAGAGTACTTGATCTCATTCCTCAAGGTCTAGGTCAGATGTTCTCTTCTCTGAAGCCCTCTGCAGAATTGCTTACTTTTTTCTTTATTCATACCAGAGAGGATGAACTTCTGTTATAGCACTTAATTACATTGTATTTTTTTTCTCTAAGACTGTCTTCCAGATAAGACTGCTCTTTAGCACCTAGAACAGAGAGTGGCCCATAGAATATCCATGGTTTGTGTTAGGCTGATCCAAGTGTAAGGGAATTGAGACAAGGCCACTGGACCTGGCAAGGAGGTGACTGCCATTGGACTGAAGTAGTGGGTGGAAGAGTGACTTGGAAGATGTATGAGGGATGGATGGAAGTGCCTGCCAGAATTTATCTTTAAGTGACCTGATAAAATGTGTTCTCAAAAATCTATAGAATGAAATTATGAGTACATTTCCTTTGGCAGATCCTTGTAGTATGCCAAAAAAAATTTTTTTTTTTTTTTTAATAAGAATTCCACGTCTGCCAGACAGCCTTGGGAGAATTGTTTGGAAGAGTGCTGTCTGGGAGACTGTGACAGTGGACATGTTCAGTGTCTGCCCTGTCCAGTACTAAAGTCCTGTGTGTCCGTGGACCATTTGAAATGTGGCCATTGGGCCCAAGGAAGTAAATTTCAAAATTTCAACTAATTTAAATATTAATTAAGAAATAGTTACATGTGACTAGTGGCTACTATGTTGGGCAGTGGAACTGTGATAGTCCCATCTTTGGGAGTGAATGCAGCCCAAACATTCTGTCTCTTGTGTTCAAGTGCTTCAGACAATGACTCTCCTCCCCATATATGTTTTTTCTTTTTTTTTTTTTTCTTCACTTTTTAAATTTTCCAGTTCGTAACTATCACAGAAGTCTTCGGCTTCCTCTGCACTTATGTATGATTCAGATATGAGGGAAGTCTTTCTTCACAGTGTTGAGGAGAGCTTCTCAACACTTCCTTTGAAAGGTGGATCGAAGTTAAAATTTTATTTCTGTATGTAGCAGCCACTGGTAGATTACACAGTGGTTTTTTTGTTTGTTTCTGCTTTTGTTTTGTTTTTGTTTTTTCCATTCAGCAAACACATGTAGATAGCCTAATGGTGTCTGGCATTGGTAGTGTAAAGATGAATAATACTACCCTTGTCCTAAATCAGCTTTCAGTCTAGTAAAGAGAGTCTTGATTAAGTATGAATGATAAATAAGTGTGAAAATATTTATGAAGTAAGTTGTGTGGGTTGGGAAAAGGAAATGGAAGTTACTAGGAAAGAAATGACTTGTCATTTTGAAAGGTAAGTATTTACTAGATAGACAAAAGGTGGGGAGGTTTCCTAGGCAGAAAGAAGATGTATGTAGGACCAAATATACCTTAATTTTATAAAATTGTATTGTGATGCTAAGATGATAACGGAATACAGGGAATTGGACCTTTTACCTGGAGACTTGGAGGTGACTTTAAACTTCAGAGAACTTTGTTCGAAAACACTGATTCTGGGGTGCCTGGGTGGCTCAGACAGTTAAAGCCTCTGCCTTCGGCTCGGGTCATGATCCCAGAGTCCTGGGATCGAGCCCTGGGTCAGGCTCTCTGCTCTGCAGGGAGCCTGCTTCCCTCTCCCTCTCTGCCTACCTGTGATCCCTGTCTGTCCAAGAAAGAAAGAAAACATTGATTCTGTAGTGCAGTCCTTAAAATGCAGAAGGTGTCTTTGTGATCCAGGTTTAAATTAAATTTCTGATCTTTGATCCTTGATCTTATTTTTTTATCCGACTGTCCTTTTTTTTTTTAATGTCTTTTGTTTAAGATTTTTATTTATTTACTTGACAGAGCACAAGCAGGGGGAGCGGCAGACAGAGGGAAAGGGAGAAAGCAGGCTCCCTGCTGAGTAGGGAGCCAGATACCGGGTTCAGTCCCAGGACCCTGGGATCATGACCTGACGTGAAGGCAGTTGCTTAACGGACTGAGCCACCCAGGCACCACCCTACCTTGACCATCTTTCTTAACCTAACTGTAGGTGAAGTTCTTGTTTGTTACACTAGCTTCATTGCTTAGTAAAGTCAACTTTGTTGGCAGTTATTAGGGGTTTTTTTGTTTTGTTTTCAGATTTTATTTATTTACTTACTTATTTTTAAGGATTTTATTTATTTGACAGAGAGAGACACAGCAAGAGAGGGAACACAAGTAGGGGGAGTGGGAGAGGGAGAAGCAGGCTTCCTGCTGAGCAGGGTACCCAATGTGGGGCTCAATCCCAGGATTCTGGGATTCTGACCTGAGTCAAAGGCAGACGCTTAATGACTGAGCCACCCAGGCACCCCTCAGATTTTATTTTTAAGTAATCTCTATACCCAACATGGGGCTCAAACCCATTAACCCTGAGATGAAGAATCACATGCTCCACCCCAGCACCCCAGCAGTTACATAGTTATTAATGATGGGTGTATAAACATACAAGAGCAGGTACTTTACATTTTCTGTCATTGAAATGGCTCATGAAGCCTGCAGGTTCCTAACTTTGAGCAGCTTTCTGTTCATCTTTGTTCCAGTTAAATTGTAATTAAAGTATGCTCTTTAAACCCCAAATCGCAGCATTATTTGCAACAACTTGTTATCTGCACTTGTCTCTCTAGGCTCTTTGAAGATGTAAATTTTTTGCTTTGATTCCCTGTTTTCCCCTTTGATTGTTCTTTCATATTAGTAACCATGTTTCCTTTTTTTTTTTTTTTAAGATTTTATTTATTTATTTGACAGATACAGTGCACAAGTAGGCAGAGGCAGGGAGAGGGAGAAGCAGGCTCTCTGCTGAGCAGGGAGCCTGATGTAGGGCTCCATCCCGGGACCCTGGGATCATGAACTGAGTCAAAGGCAGCTGTTTAACCAACTGAGCCACCCAGGTGCCACCTTTTTATTTAATTATTTAATTAATTAATTTAAAGAAGCCCAGGTACCTGGGGCTTTATCTTTAAAAGAATATATTAAAACAATGTTCTTATTTTTTATGTAATTTAGTGTTGTTGTTTTTTTTTTGTTTGTTTGTTTTTTTTAATGTATACAGTATACAGGTCTCTGGCCTTCAGAGCTCTTTTGCTGTACCAAATCATCTGTGTGGTGACATTTCCTTATGATAGCACAAATGGAGTGATGCTGAACCCTCAGTTTAAACTACCTTACTCCGAATCCTGAAAAAAAATTTTTTTAAAGATTTTATTTATTTATTTATTTGACAGACAGAGATCACAAGTAGGCAGAGAGGGAGAGAGGAGGAAGCAGGCTCACCGCTGAGCAGAGAGCCCGATGCGGGGCTTGATCCCAGGACCCTGAGATCATGACCCGAGCCGAAGGCAGAGGCCCAACCCACTGAGCCACTCAGGCGCCCCCCCCCAAATTAATTTTTGTAATACAAATTCCAATTTCTTGTGATTCTCTCAGGTAGGTGTAAAGAAGACTACTGGATTGTGGTAATACATAAAGTGTGACAAGCTGGACTCTTCAGCTGCATTTGCATTTTATATAAGAACTTACAAAATCAAAGTAAAACCCTTAGATGATTATTACATGAGAGAGAAGCCTTCCTTGACTAATTCTTGGCCACTCTAAATAATTTAAATAGTCTGTGCTTGGAGAAGAAGAAAAGGCATGGGAGGTATATAAAGAAGAAAATAAAGACTAAACTCTCAAAAAAATCTTAAGATATCAGAGGGAAGCAGTAAAGAAAACAGTGATACATGGGGTGCCTGGGTGGCTCAGTGGGTTAAGCCTCTGCCTTTGGCCCAGGTCATGATCTCAGGGTTCTGGGATCGAGTTGCACATCAGTCTGTCTGCTTAGCGGGGAACCTGCTTCCCCTCTCTCTCTGCCTGCCTCTCTGCCTGCTTGTGATCTCTCTCTCTCAAATAAATAAAATTTAAAAAAACAACAACAGCACAACAAGCATCCCCAAAGCTTCCCTGTGCCTCATTCCTATCCTAAGGCCCTGCGCTTGTCTGATTTCTTTCACTATTGATTAGTTTTGCCTAGATTTGAGTTTCTTTGCTGGGTTTTATTTGGGCCTGGTTTATTTTAACAATCTTTCAGAGATTCACCCAAGTTGCTTCAAGTAGTAATTGGTTTACTTTTCATTGCTGTGTAATATTCTGCTATTTGGTATAATACTGTGTGTCTGCTCAGCTGTTGACTGATGATGATTTCTATTAGAAAATCTTGCACGTGCGTTTGGTATATTTATTTACTGAACATTTCTGTGGGTTTATACCTAAGATTGAATGTTGAGCTTTAGTACACACTACTAAACAGTTTTGCAAAGTAGTTGTGCACTCCTACCAGCAGTAAATATAAGTTCCAGTTAATTCGCATCCAGCAGCACTTTTTTTTTTTAAGAGGGAGAAGGGAGAGGGGAGGAAGAATCTTAAGTGGGCTCCATGCCAACTTGGGGGCTCCATCTCATGACCCTGAGATCATGACCTGGAATCAAGAGTTGGACACTTAGCCAACTGAGCCACCCAGGTTCCCCCAACAGCACTTTTTACATTTTAGCCATGCTGATGGGTGTGTGGCAATATCTCATTTGTCTTTAAATTTTTTTTTAAGATTTTATTTATTTTAGAGAACGTGTGCGCATGGGGAACGGCAAGGGGGAAGGAGAGGGACAAGCAGACTCCATGCTGATCATGGAACCTGACATGGGGTTTGATCTCATGAGCCTTGAGACCATGACCTGAGTGGAAATCAAGAGTCAGATGCTTAAGTGACTGGACCACCCAGATCCCCTTCGCTGTGGCTTTAATTTGATATGATGAGTAATATATATGTATTTTTTTTTTTTTTTGACAGAGATCTCAAGTAGGCAGAGAGGCAGCCAGAGAGAGAGGAGGAAGCAGGCTCCCTGCTGAGCAGAGAGCCTGATGCGGGGCTCCATCCCAGGACCCTGGGATCATGACCTGATCCAAAGGCAGAGGCTTTAACCCACTGAGCCACCCAGGCGCCCCAATGACTAATATTTTTGAACACCTCTTCCTGTTTATTGGCCATTTTAGAAAGCTGCTTTTGTGAAAAAGGTTTACTGTGGTCTAAGAAGTTCAATGATTGGGGAAATAAAATGCCTATGAAACATACTAAGATGTAGATTGAAATTTTATAATAGAAGCCAAAAGAGTGGCAGAGTATCTCAGATGATCACTAAGAAACAGATAAAAAGATTTCAGAGAAATTGTAAGATCACTCAGAATTAGCTTTGTGTACCTACCGGTGGTGGGTGCTTCATTTTACCTGTACAGTAAAGATACACTAAATCAGAGGTTCTCGAAGTTGAGCATGAGTCAGAATCACGTGGAAAGCTTATTTAATTTAATTTAATTTTATTTTATCTTGAGTATGAGGAGTGGGGAGGGGCAGAGGGAGGCAGAGAAGCAGACTCCCCACTGAGTTGGGAGTCCAATATGGGACTTGTTTTCAGGACTTCAGCTGAACAAAGGCAGACAGACAGACGCTTAACGGGCTGAGCTACCCAGGCCCCTAGTGGGTTTGCTTAAACCCAAATTAATAATGGACGCACTTTCAGGACTTCTGGTTCTGTAGGTTTGTTGTGGGAGCTGAGAATTTGCATTTCTATCAAATTGTCAGGTGACATTGATAGCACTAATCTGAGGACCACTTTGAGAACTACTGACTGGAGACTCAGGATTCTTTTTTTTTTTTTTTTTTATTCATTTGACAGACAGAGATCACAAGTGGGCAGAGACTCAGACAGAGAGAGAGGGAAGCAGGCTCCTCGCTGAGCAGAGAGCCCGATGCGGGGCTCGATCCCAGGACCCTGGGACCATGACCTGAGCCCAAAGCAGAGGCTTTAACCCACGGAGCCACCCAGGTGCCCCGAGACTCAGGATTCTTAAGGAGATAGCTAGTTGAATTGTGGTGGCTAGATATTTGCCTCAATAAGATTATTTTGTTAATTGAAAACTAATGATTGAAGGATTAAAAATATAGGGCAGGGGCACCTGGGTGGCTCAGTGGTTTAAGCCTCTACCTTTGGCTCAGGTCATGATCTCAGGGTCCTGGGATCGAGTTCCGCATTGGGCTCTCTGCTCAGTGGGGAGCCTGTTTCTCCCTCTCTCTCTGCCTGCTTCTCTGCCTACTTGTAACCTCTCTCTCTGTCAAATAAATAATAATAAAAAAAAATATATATATAGGGCATTAGGTCAGTCAGTAGTGCCATACAGTATTTGCTTTTTGTCCACTCAGCGGTTCTTTTTAATTTCCAGTCCAATTAAGCTAGGAAGACTAGAATGCTGTGTACTAAACTCTAGGCTAAATGGACAATTCAGAAAACCCTCAAGAAGCTATTTAGACAAATACGAGTCTACATTATGGTCACAGAAACATGAGAAAATCACTAAAGACTGCTGTGCGAAGTGGAGAGGACTGAATGTTAATGCATGTTTGTGGTTTACCTGTTCGAGTGCAGGAAGCAGCCCCGCTTAACTGCCGAAAATGTCTGATGGACAGACCACTCCCACACTGCAACTAGATGAGCAAGGCAAGTAGGAGTGCAAATAGGCTGTAGTTAGCCTACAGGAAATCATTAGACTTGTGAAAAGAGGTGTAAAAGGGTTGGCCACCACATATCAGTCTTACTGTAGGAGAGTTTCCTGCAATGCAGAAAGCCACAACCCTTCCTTGACATCATCTGTTCTCCAGTGAGAGTAAATAAACTTGAGACACTAGAGCCAAGAGTTGCTAACTTCATAGCAGCTCAAATATACTTTTGATATTTGGCAACTCTGTCTTCCTCTTTTTATGTAAATGACATTCTAAAAAGAATTTGCCGAAAAAAATCACAAAAGGCTAGAAAACTGCCTGGGAAATGCCAAATAAATGCAATATAGTTTTAAAATCTGAAAAAAAAAAATTTTTTTTTTTTTTTAAGTAATCTTGGGGCACTTGGTTGGCTCAGTCAGTTAATCGTCTGCCCTCGGCTCAGGTCATGATCTTAGGATCCTGGGATGGAGCCCCCTCTCTGTGATCTCCCTCTCCCTCTGTGCCTCTCTCTCGCTCTCTCAAATCAATAAATAAAATCTTTTTTAAAAAATTTGTTTAAAAAATCTCTAATCTCTATCCACAGTGTGGGGCTTGAACTCAAGACCCTGACATCAAGAGTCGCATGCTTTACCAACTGAGCCAGCCAAGCGCCCCCCCCAAACCACAAGGCTTTTGGTCAAATACATCAGAACCTCAAGAAGAAATAATTGAGAGTAATCAGTCACCTTCAATTACATATTAATTGATTGACTCTTTCACAGTGTCACCAAGGTTTACTTGGGTAGCAAAGGCGAAAAGAACACTATAAGCTCTGTGATTGCTTCTTGACATTTGGGGGAGAGGAAGGAGGGTAAGAAAGTGGAGTGTTTAAGAATAGAGGCTCTGGAATGATTGCTTATTAGTTCAGTGCCGAGTTCTGCCCCTTACTAGCTAGCTGTGTGACCTTTTGGTACTTCAGTTTCCGTATCTATAAATGAGAACACTAGGCTCATTCTCATTGGGCGGTTATGAGGATTAAACATGTTAATAAAAAGTTTGTTAACACATTATTTTTTTAAGATTTTATTTATTTATCAGAGAGAGAGGGAACACAAGCAGGGGGAGTAGGAGAGGGAGAAGCAGGTTTCCCACCTAGCAGGGAGCCTGATGTGGGCCTCGATCCCAGGACCCTGTGATCATGATCTGACCCGGAAGGTAGCTTGTTAACAGCATTATTAAAGTGTTTACTATTTCTGGCATTTCCCACAAAGTGGTAAAAGACAGATTTCTCCACCTTCAGCTAAATGCCTATGGGTCTAGGTGGAAGTAGGAAAAAAATGAAGTTGTAGAGGAGAAGGATGAAAAAACAAATGACCTAAATAAATAGAAAGGCATCTTGTCTTCATGGATCAGAAACTTAATACTGTAAAGGTGTTAGTAATCCTCAAACTGATCTATAGATGCAGTGCAGTCCTTACTAAAAATCTCAGTTGCCGTCTTTGCAGAAATCGACAGGCTGCTCCTACAATTTCATTTGGTAATCCAGGGGACCTGGAATTGCGAAAACAATCTTGAAACAGAGCACAGTTGGAGGACTCACCTCCTGATTTCAGAACTTAAGTGCAACAGTAATCAAAATAGTGTGTGGTACTGGCATAAAGACAGACATACAGATCACTGGAATAAAACCGAGAATCAGGGGCGCCTGTGTGGCTCAGTGGATTAAGCCGCTGCCTTCGGCTCAGGTCATGATCTCAGGGTCCTGGGATCGAGCCCCACATCGGGCTCTCTGCTCTGCAGGGAGCCTGCTTCCTCCTCTCTCTCTGCCTGCCTCTCTGCCTGCTTGTGATCTCTCTCTGTCAAATAAATAAAATAAAATCTTTAAAAAAAAAAAAAGTAAGTCCTCGGTGCACCTGGGTGGCTCAGTGGGTTAAAGCCTCTGCCTTCGGCTCAGGTCATGATCACAGGGTGCTGGGATTGAGCCCCGCATCGGGTTCTCTGCTCAGCAGAGAGCCTGCTTCCTCCTCTCGCTCTCTCTGCCTGTCTCTCTGCCTACTTATGATCTCTGTCTGCCAAATAAATAAATCTTCAAAACAAAAAAGTCCTCACATTTAGGGTCAACTGATATTCAGTATGGTTACCAACACCATTCAGTGGGGGAAAGAACAGTGTTCCTAATGCTGGGATGACTAGATTTCCACATGACAAGGTAATGAATTTGGACTCCTACTTCATATCATGTATAAAGATTAACCTAAAATAGATAAAAAGCCTAAATGTAAGATTTCTCATGACCTTGGATTTGGTAGTGGGTTTTTGGTTTTGTTTTTTTTGTTGTTTGGTTTTTTTGGTTGGTTTTTTTTTTTTGCTAGTTTTTTTGACAGAGATCACAAATAGAGAGGCAGGCGGGGTAGTGGGGGAGCAAGCTCCCCCCTGAACAGAGAGCCTGATGTGGGGCTCGATCCCAGGACCGTGGGATCACAACCTGAGCCGAAGGCAGAGGTTTAAGACTGAGCCACCCAGGTGCCCCTTGGCAGTGGTTTCTTAGATATGACACAAATCAACAGCAACCAAGGAGAATATTAGATAAAATTGGGACTTGATCAAGTGTGCTTCAAAGGACACTATCAGGAAAGGAGAAGCAACCCAGTTCAAAAATGGGCAGTGGATTTGAACAGACATTTTTCCCAAAGAAACATACAAATGGCCAGTAACCACATGAAAACATGCTCAGCATTATTAATCATTAGGAAAATGAAAATCAAAACCGTAGGAGATGCCACTTCACACCCAGATGGCAATGGTTAAAATAGTCTTGGCAAGGATGTGAAGTAATTGGAACCTTTGTACATTGCTAATGGGGATGTAAAATGGTACAGCTACTATAGGAAACATTTCGGCAGTTGTTTAAAAAACAAAACAGGGGGCGCCTGGGTGGCTCAGTGGGTTAAAGCCTCTGCCTTTGGCTCAGGTCATGATCCCAGGGTCCTTGGATCGAGTCCCGCATCAGGCTTTCTGCTCAGCAGGGAGCCTGCTTCCTTCTCTCTCTTCCTGCCTCTCTGCCTACTTGTGATCTCTGTCTCTGTCCAAAAAAAAAAAAAAAAAAAACCTTTAAAAAAAAAAAAAAACAACAACTATATAATTGCCCAATTATATAACAGTACTAGGGGTGTGTGTGTGTGTAGCTGTATACTTAAAGGAGTTGAAAGCAGAGACTTGGGCAGTACTCTTAGGATGCCAGTGTTCATTGCAACATTAGTACAGTAGCTACCAGGCAAAAGTAACACCAAGCATCCACCAGCAGGTAAATGGACAAACCAAATGTGGTATATCCATACCATGGAATATAGTTCAGCCATAAAAAGGAATGAAATTTGATACATGCTACAACAAAAATGAACTTTTTTTTTTTTTTAAGATTTTATTTATTTACTTGAGAGAATGAGTGAGAGAGAGAGAGAGAGAACATGAGCAGGGAGCCCAAAAGGGACTCAATCCCAGAACTCTGGGATCATAACCTGAGCTGAAGGCAGGCGCTTAACTGACTGAGCCATCCAGGCACCCCATCACAGATGAACATTAAATGTTACATTGTGTGAAATTAGGCACAAAATGACAAATATTATGATTTCATTTATATGAAATAACTAGAATAGGCAAATTTATAAAGATTAGAGGGGTTTTTAATCGGGCTAAGGGAAGAGAAGAATGAGGAGTTACTGCTTAATGGTTACAAGTTTCTATTTGGGGTAGTGAGAAAGCTTTGAAAATAGTGCAGTGCTTGCACAACATTGTGAATGTAATTATTCCCACTTAATTGTTGTAAAGGAAGAAACATCTCCTGTTTGTATCCTTTACTCTCAATACTCCTCTACACTACCTTCTACTTCTCACACTTTTGGTCACCAAATATTAGGGAGAGAGGGCTTTTCCCAAACCAGGCAGTTCTATAACACTGACTGTGATTCGATTCAGTTCTGACACTATCTACCTGAAGTTAGCATCAAATCCTATAGGTTAAGCACTCAGTCCGACAAGTCTGCTCCACAGCCTCCGACTTCAGACCTCAGTAGCCAGTCCAGGTTATTTATTACCTGTGCTTCTGACTGACTGAATCCCAGGATCCCAATCTCCTCCTGGAGTTCAGTTAATTTTTAAGAGCAGCTCACAGAACTCAGGAAAATATTTTACTCACTAGATTACAAGTTTATTATAAAAAGATGTAACCCCAGAACAGCCAGATACATAGGATATGTGGAAAGGGATATGGAGCTAGCTTGCCCGCCCACCCCAGATGTTCCATTTTTTCAGTACCTGTACATGTCCACCACGCTGGAAGGTCTTTGAAGCCTGCCCTTTTTGTTTTTTGGAGGCTTTAAGTAGGCATGATTGATTAAATCATTGGCCTTTGTTAATTAGTTCAACCTCTTTCCCTCTTCCCTACCTGGGTTGGCAGGGAGGGGCTGAAAGTTGCAAACATGTGGTTGGTTCCCCTGGCAACCGGCCCCCCCATCTTTAGGGGATTTTCCAAAGTCCCCTTGTTTATATAAACTCTGGTGTGGTTGAAAGAGGGTTTGTTATGAATAACAAGATACTCCTTTCACTTTGATCAGTCATGCCAGATTTACTTCAGGACTGGAGCTATTTGAGGACAGAAGATCAAACATAAAAAGTTCTTCCATTGTTGGGGCGCCTGGGTGGCTCAGTGGGTTAAAGCCTCTGCCTTCAGCTCAGGTCATGATCCCAGGATCCTGGGATCGAGCCCCACGTCGGGCTCTCTGCTCAGCGGGGAGCCTGCTTCCCCCTCTCTCTCTGCCTGCCTCTCTGCCTACTTGTGATCTCTGTCAAATAAACAAGTAAAATATTAAAAAAAAAAGTTCTTCCATTGTTCATATAATTTAGGAAATTACAGCAGTTTTAGGAGTCTTGTGTCAGGAACAGGGACTAAGACCAAATATATATAAGTCACAGTATCACAGTTGAATACTTGAAAAAAATGGCAAATTTTGTTACATATTATCACAACTTCTAAAAATAATGTAATATACTAAAACCCACTGAACTGTATACTGTTTTCTCTATTGAGATAAAATTGACATAAGACATTGTGTAAGTTAATGGTATACAAAGTGTTGATTTATACATTAGCTAACACCTGCATCATGTTACATAATTACCATGTCTTTTTTGTGGTGAGATCATTTAAGATTTACTCCTTAGCAACTTTTTTTTTTTTTTAAGATTTTATTTATTTATTTGACAGACAGAGATCACAAGTAGGCAGAGAGGCAGGCAGAGAGAGAGGAAGGGAAGCAGGCTCCCCGCTGAGCAGAGAGCCCGACGCGGGGCTCGATCCCAGGACACTGGGACCATGACCCGAGCCGAAGGCAGAGGCTTTAACCCACTGAGCCACCCAGGTGCCCAACTCCTTAGCAACTTTTAAGTATATAATACAGTATTAACTGTAATCACTGTGCTATAACATGAGATCCCCAGAATTGTATACTCTAAATTTGTAAATTGTATGGTATGTGAATCATATTTCAATAAAGCTATTTTTTAAACAGATTTTTTTTTAAAAGATTTTATTTATTTATTTGACAGAGAAAGATCACAGCTAGGCAGAGAGGCAGGCAGAGAGAGAGGAGGAAGCAGGCTCTCTGCTGAGCAGAGAGCCCGATGCAGGACTCGATCCCAGGACGCTGAGATCATGACTTGAGCCGAAGGCAGAGGCTTAACCCATTGAGCCACCCAGGCGCCCCTCAGTAAAGCTATTTTTAAGAACCTTGTATACCACACTTCAATAGAATAGCTTCTTTTCACATATCTTTTCACATACCTACCCCCTTATGACCAGTTAGGTATTCTTCCACAACATGTTTGCTGAGTAGTCCTGGCCTAGTTTATCTGTTGACTGGCAAAATATAGGCTAATAAGAGTTTAAGGATGATTGACTTGCACGCCTTTTTGGCAGTGAGTAAATCCTTTGTTGTCTGTCCCAATTGCACAAATTAGATTTCAGCAACATCTCTAAAAACAGATGGAAAACTGTGTGCCTTATGCCAGAATGGTTTTTCAGTTTGAAAATTAATGTGGGTTTGTTTTTTTTTAAGATTTTATGTATTTATTTGATAGATATCACAAGTAGGCAGAGAGGCAGGCGGGGGGTGGGGAGCAGGCTCCCTGCTGAGCAGAGAGCCCATGTGGGGCTCAGACCCAGTACCCTGAGACCATGACCTGAGCTGAAGGTAGAGGCTTAACCCACTGAGCCACCCAGGCACCCCTTACTGTGTTTTAATATACTGGCCTTACACTCAGTAAATTCTAGTCACTAAGCTTCCTTCCCTGTTGGTAAAATAGAAATGAATGATAATTATACCTGTCTCTGGCAAAAAAGTTCAAGATCAAGTAAGTTCCTGTCAAACGTATGGAAAGGGCATGAGATACACTAGGGTGTAGGTATCATGGTCACTCATGAACGTCCACACAGTTTGTTAGGATCTGTTGTAGCAGTTTTTGGAACTTCTGACACCATTTGTATTAAAGAGAACATCAGGAAAATGGTTAGTATAGTGTGGTTTTGTTTTGTTTTTTCTTAAAGAAGTTGTATGTCAGGTTATGGGCAGAAATGGAGTTGAGAGCCACAACCAGCCTGTGATTAGCGGTAGGCATCACCATCAGACATGGCAGTGAAGTGTATCTTGTGGTTGCTGTGGTTGTCCCTCTGATAGGGCCGGTGAGGTATATGCTTTGGAAAGTGCTAAATCAGCAGTGGCAGCAGAGGAGTCACCCTGAAAAACGAACGAGGCATTACTCCCAAGTATTTACTATTTTTTTTTTAAATATTTTGTTCATTTATTTGAGAGAGAGCACAAGCGAGAGAGTAGCAGAGGGTGAGGGAGGTAGCAGGGAGCCCGGGATGGGGCTCGATCCCAGGACCCTGAGACATGACCTGAGCTGACGGCAGCCATTTAACCAATTGAGCCACCCAGGCACCTCAACTCCTGAGTACTTGTGACCATGTCAGCCAGGATTTGCACATCACAAAAAAGATGTTCTTACCTCCTGTCCTCACTGTTGTTCAGGGGAGAATGTTTATGTCCAGACAGCACTGTGCACCTAGGCAACAGGGCCAGTCCCATCCTTTTGAGTTCGAAGTCAGAGTCAGTCTTTGATAAGTTTCAAGTCTTTGGGGGTGCCTGGGTGGCTCAGTGGGTTAAAGCCTCTGCCTCTGGCTGAGGTCGTGATCTCAGGGTCCTGGGGTCGAGTCCTGTGTCCGGCTCTGCTCAGTGGGGATCCTGCTTCCACCTCTCTCTCGGCCTGCCTCTCTGCCCACTTGTGATCTATGTCTGTCAAATAAAATTTAAAAAATAATCTTTAAAAAAGAAGGAAAGGAATAGGCTTTGGAACAGAGGGAAAAACTTGGGGTGGACAGATGAAGTGTCACTTTCTGGAGGAACATTCTGGAGGAATGTTCAAATAAGGCATTGCTTTGAGCTGAGGTGGGAGAGTTTTATAAGTTCAGTTAGTGGAATTAGATGTGTGGTAAGGAATGGAGAGAAGATGGGAAGAGAAAATTAGAATTTTAGAGGACCCTAGGGGTAAGGCCGAGACGTCTTGACCTGATTTGGCGTTGAGGACCTTTTTTTTTTTTTTTTTTTAAGATTTTATTTATTTATTTGACAGAGACAGTGAGAGAGGGAACACAAGCAGGGGTAGTGGACAGGGAGAAGCAGGCTTCCTGTTGAACAGGGAGCTTGATACCGGGCTCGATCCCAGCACTCTGGGATCATGACCTGAGCCAAAGACAGATGCTTAAAGACTAAGCCACCCAGGCACCCCAGCATTGAGGATGTTCTGAAGGCCTTTGAGCAAAGGCCTGATGGGGTAAAGCCCAGGCAGGCGTAGGAATAGAGAAGTTGGCTGCAGCAAGCAGGGCAGAAGTGAGGTGAGACCAGTTGGATTTTTGCTTTTTTCCAGGTAGGCTTTACTGAGGACTGAGGACTTAAACTGGAACAGTGATTATGGGAAGTCAAAGGTGTGGGTAGTGGTAGTAGTGGAAGGGAGAGCCATGAAGGGGCAGAATTCCCCAGAAAAGAGAATTGTGTAACCACAGGATTTCTTTTCTTTTCTCTTTTCTTTCCTTCTTTATTAGAGAGGGAGGGCAGAGGGAGAGAGAATCTTAAGCAGGCTCCATGCCCAGTGCAGAGCCAGACTTGGGGCTCCATCTCACAACCCTGAGATCATGACCTGAGTCAGTTCGAGTTGGATGCTGAACCATCTGAGCCACCCAGGTACCCCAAACCACAGAGCTTCTGCAGTGAGTTTTTAGGAGTATAATTTTGTTTTCTTCACGAGGATTGAGGTAACTGGAAAGAGAAGATTGGACAGAGGTTGGGATGATGTCTGAAAGAGGTTGAATTTGGGATGCAAGTAGAGCATAGAATTAAGGTGCATCAGAAGTTTTAGAACAGGGACTCGGTCAGAGAGAGATTTGGGAATGACATTCATAGAAGTGTTTTTTGAAGAATTTGGATGCCCAGAGATAGGTTGAGTATTAGGAGAATGAGGGGGAAACCCAGCCTTACTGGGAGTGACTAGGTGTGGAGGCTGTAGCTGATGAGACACATAACACATCAGTATATTTTGTGAGGGAGATAAGTTACAACAAAAAATATCAAGGAGAGGGGCGCCTGGGTGGCTCAGTGGTTTAAGCTGCTGCCTTCGGCTCAGGTCATGATCTCAGGGTCCTGGGATCGAGTCCCACATTGGGCTCTCTGCTCGGCGGGGAGCCTGCTTCCCTCTCTCTCTCTGATTGCCTCTCTGCCTACTTGTGATCTCTCTCTGTCAAAATAAATAAATAAAATCTTTTAAAAAAAAATATCAAGGAGAATATGGACTGTATTTTGTGAAAGGAGGCCATTGATGATTTCTGAGAAAGTTTTGGTAGTTTGGACAGAAGGCAGGTTGGAGGGAGTTTAAGCAAGCCAGAAGGTACGAAGCAGCAGAAATGTGTACCTTTTCTTTGAAACAGGCCAGAGAGAGAACAATAACCAGAAGAAAATGTGAACGTGGGAAGATGTATTATTTTAAAGTAGGGACACTCTGCACTTTACCGTAGACTGAGAGAAGGAAGCCGTTAGAGAGGGAGCGATGAAGGAGGTGTGGCATACCACACGTGGCAATACTGTATGAATTGAAAGGTGCTGGAGGGCATAAGGTTAGGCCTAGCTGGAGGGAGAGACCACAGTAGGAGGAGCTGCTGTTCACTGATGCCAGACCCCATAAGAGATGCTTGCTGAGAGGCTGCAGCCCCTGAAGAGGAGTGCTCTTCTGGAGGCCTATGATGCGGGCTCCTCAGTGCTGCAGTGAGCGGTCTGCTCCTGTGTCTGTTGAGTATGAAGCACAGGATGACATGGGACACTGCATGTAGCTCCTGTATTGCTTTTCTTGGGCATCCATTTCTATTTGCATGTGGGTGGGACATATAATATTAGTTGTCTTCATTAACAGTAACTGCTTAAAAAAAAAAAAAAAAAAAAAAAAAAAAACAGTAACTGCTTAATGTAATTTGCCAAAGTTTGTTCCATAGCCAGAATACACCGTTTTTTGAGATTGTGGGGGAAAGACCGATCTTGTGATGGCAGATAACATTAATTGGAGTAGGTATTTTCTGTGCCCTCTCAACATCATGGGAGATCTCCTTTCAACCTTTCTTCTTCCTTTCAACTCTTGTGAGGATGGCACAGTAACTTTTTATAAAGGTTCTGAACTGAGGAAGGAAATTTACAGCCATTTACATACTGTTACAGGTGACTTAAATATGTCATAACTGACTTTTATTGGACAAATAAACCTCCTCAAAGCTCTTAAGAATTTAGACTATACAGGGGCGCCTGGGTGGCTCAGTGGGTTAAGCCTCTGCCTTCGGCTCAGGTCATGATCCCGGGGTCCTGGGATTGAGCCCACATCGGGCTCTCTGCTCAGTGGGGAGCCTACTTCCCCTCTCTCTCTGCCTGCCGCTCTGCCTACTTGTGATCTCTCTCTCTCTCAAATAAATAAATTAAAAAAAAAAAAAAGAATTGAGACTATTCAGCCTAGAAAATGACATATCTGGCAGAGAGACTGCAGAGAACTCATTGTGGTTTCCTTTCTCAAGCTTTGGAAAGTCGTGTACTTGAAAAAGATGCTAGATTTACAGCAAATTAAAGGAAAAGATGAGATAACATTTTCCTGGGTCATTTTAGGAAATAACTTGATGTTTGTACTTTTCACTTCTTGTCAACAACTCTGGTTTGTGTGGCCAGACTCCCAGAAATCAACTTGTAATTCTAGGCTTTCATTTTCATTTTGTCCCATAATCACTTGTAATTTCTGTCTTTCTCACCAGTACAGGCTGATTGGTTTTACACTTTCCTAGGCCAAATGCTCCCCAAGGAAAATTTTCCAAAGCCTTTTTGATTGCTCCCTGGCATTTTCATTTTGTACATCTTCAACCACATTAGATTGAGAGAAATTGTTTTTTGAGAATTGAGCACCTTCTAGGAATGAGGTATTCAAAGCTGGCATCCTTTTTTTGAACCAGGGTTTTCCTTTTTTTGAACCAGGGTTTTCCTGTGAATTTTGTTTGCATCTGGTGAGGCCCTGGTTGTTTGATTTTTGAGCACAAACCAATATAAGTTAGGCCCAAAGAGATGTGAATATATAAAATCTTGAAGTGAATTTCAGAGTGTGAGAAAAACAAAATGATTTACAAATCCTATCAAGATGTTAGCAGTCAGACTGAACCTAGAGGAATGATTTTTAAGAGGTAAATCCATTACTATCTGTGCCCTGGATTCTGAATGAGGTAATCTACCTCCTTCTCATTTAAAAAATGTTTTTTGGTTTTTGGTTTTCTTGTATTTATTTAATATCTACTACATACATGCCCACTAAAGTACCTAATTGCATAAAGCTGCAAAGAAACTTGATACGTTTTTTGCTCTTCGGTGATGTGCAGTCCAGTTCAAGGCAAAACACAAATGAAACAACTACAGGACCTTGAGACAGGTCCCATATCCATTAGGAATCCAAAGCAAAAAAGGAAAACGGAGCTGAAGGGGTGGCCAGAGTACTGGGCTATAGTTTAAAGACTGACCTCAATAATACAATACTGTTTTGATTGCATGCTCCTGTTTGTTTGTTTGTTTTTTTAAAGTAGGCTCCAGGCCCAACGTGGGCTTGGACTTAGTACCCTGAGATAAGAGTCGCAGGCTTACCACTGACTGAGTCAGGCAGGCACCCCTGCATCCTCCTCCTGTTTAAAGAATGATATCAAATACATTTCCAGTTTATACTTATTACTGTACTTTCATTACTAGCATTATCCTTGAGCTAATGCTTTTGTGCAAAAAATAAAAGACCTTTAAAAATCACTAGATCACTTTTGGGTTTGGTTAAAAGTTCATAAAGTCTGTATATACTTAGCTAGGCACAGACTGCCATATGTTAAGCATCATGAGAACTCACAAATGCATGATGGCAACACTGTGAGCCCTTCCCATTATGGGATCTTCTGCTTAGGAGTTCATGCAATTAAAATTTTAAAGCTAAATTCCTTAGGTTTTCTGGACTTAAAAAATGTGTTTCTTGTGTTTCTTTCATGTACCCCAGTATCATACCTGCTCCAGTTTGGGAAGCTTTTCGTTTAGATAGTCTGGTTTTGTTGAGTAGGTATTGTTGAGGATTAGTTTGACTACAGGTAACAAAGACCTCAAAAATACCATCTTAAACGAGACACTTACTTTTCACATAAAGGAATGTAGACGTGTAGGCAGTGTGGGGCTGAGATGGCGGCTCCCAAGAGCAGCTAAGATCCAGGCTCTTTCTACATTTTTTTTTTCTTCAGCTCCAGAGTGTGGCACTTACATACTTCATACACACATCCACATCCTTTCTGCTTTCTGAACAGCCTTGGCTCCAGGTTTAAGCACCAGGAAGGAGGAAGGAAATGGGGAAGGGCATGGGACTTTAAGGAAGACTTGACTTCACTCTAAGGAAGACTTCCTGAAGTCCCGCAGGCATTGCTGATACATCTCCTGGGCTAGAACTTTGTGCACAGCCATACCTAAAGTAAGGGAGGCTAAGAAATGTAATTTTTTTTTTTTTAAGATTTTATTTATTTATTTGACACAGAGAGCACAAGTAGGCAGAATGGCAGGCAGAAGGAGAGGGAAAAGCAGGCTCTCCACTGAGCAGGGGGCCTGATGCAGGGCTCAATCCCAGGCTCTGGGACCATGACCTGAGCCAAAGGCAGCAGCTTAACTGACAGAGCCACCCAGGCATCCCAGAAATGTAATCTTTTAACTAGGCAACAAAGTACACAGCTAAAAATTGGAGTGCTATTCTAAGAGGGAATGGTGAAAATTGGGAATTGGGGCAGTTGACCATTAAGTTAGTCTCTAACAAATGGAAGGATTCTGGGGGGCAGGGTCCTGGTTTGTTTTTTTGTTTTGTTTTGTTTTGGTGACAGCTATATTTAAATACACTACACATGGGGCGCCTGGGTGGCTCAGTGGGTTAAAGCCTCTGCCTTCAGCTCAGGTCATGATCTCAGGGTCCTGAGATCGAGCCCCGCATCGGGCTCTCTGCTCAGCAGGGAGGCTGCTTCCTCCTCTCTCTCTGCCTTCCTCTCTGTCTACTTCTGATCTGTCTCTGTCAAATAAATAAATAAAATCTTTAAAAAAAAAATACACTACACATACTTTACAGTTTACCCATTTGAGTATATAATTCAGTGTCATGGGGGCGCCTGGGTGGCTCAGTGGATTAAGCCGCTGCCTTCGGCTCGGGTCATGATCTCAGGGTCCTGGGATCGAGCCCCGCGTCGGGCTCTCTTCTCTGCAGGGAGCCTGCTTCCTCCTCTCTCTCTGCCTGCCTCTCTGCCTACTTGTGATCTCTCTCTCTGTCAAATAAATAAATGAAATCTTTAAAAAAAAAAAAAATTAATTCAGTGTCATGTAGTCATACTGTATAGTGTATTCATAGAGGTGTGGCTCTGCATCCATCTCATGACAGTTTCATCATCCCCAAAAGAAACCCCACTAAATCATTTTCTTTGCTCCCTCCTTCAACTCCCTTAGGCAACCACCAACCTACTTTCTGTCTCTGTATTTTCCTACTCTGAACATTTTATATATATACACATACATACTTAAATGCACACATTGCTTGTTTGTTTGTTTGTTTGTTAATTTTAGGGGTGCCTGGATGGCTGAGTCTTTAAGCATCTGCCTTCAGCTCAGATCATGATCCCAGGGTTCTGGGATCGACCCCCACCTTGGGCTCCCTGCTCATCGGGAAGTCTGCTTCTCCCTTCCTCATTCCCCCTGCTTGTGTTCCCTCTCTCACTGTGTCTCTCTCTGTCAAATAAATAAATAAAATCTTAAAATAAAAATAAAATAAAAGTTTAATGTGGGGCTTGAATTCATGACCCTGAGATAAGAGTCCCATGCTCTACCAACTGAGTCAGCCAGGTTACCCTAGAAATTTTATTCAAATGGAGACACTCAGTTATGTGGTTCTTTGTGGCTAGCTTCTTTCACATACGTAATGTTTTCCAGTTTCATTCAAACTGTAGTATGTATCAGCACTCTCTCTTTACTGCTGAACATTATTGTATGGATATATATACCACATTTTATCCATTCATTAGTTGGATGTTTGGTTTGTTTCTGCTTTTGAGAAAAAAAAAACACAAGCACAAGGTTTTATTGGGGTGCCTGGGTGGCTCGGTTGGTTAAGCATCTGCATTCAGCTCAGATCATGATCCTGGGGTCCTGGGATCAAGCCCCATATTTGGCTCCCTGCTCGGTGGGGGGGGGGGCTGCTTCTCCCTCTGCCTGCCATTCTCCCTGCTTATTCTCTCTGTCAAATAAATAAAATCTTAAAAAGGGAAAAGATTTTATTTATTTAGAGAGTGCACAAACAGGGGGAGGGGCAGAGGGAGAGGGAGAATCTTCAGGCTGACTCCTCTGAGTGTTGAGCCTGACATAGGGGCTTGATCTCATGACCCGAGCTGAAGGCAAGAGTTGGATGCTTAACTGACTGAGCTACCCAGGTTCCCCAACTATGATGAATATTTTAATGCTGCTGTGAATATTTGTGTGAACATAGGTTTTCATTTTTCTCAGACATATGTCTGGGAATGGAATTGCTGGGTCATATCTATTCAGATCCTTTGCCCCCGCCCCCCCCCTTTAGGATTTAGTTTTTTTACAGAATGCACAAGCACAGAGGAAGGAACAGAGGGTGAGGAGGAAGAAGGGGGAAAGAAGCTCAAGCAGATTCTACACTGAATATGGAGCCTGACATGGGATTTGATCTCACAACTGTGAGATTAGAACCTGAGCCGAAACCAAGAGTCAGATGCTTAACTGACTGAGCCATCCACGCACCCCCCCCCCAAAGCAACTTCTTTATTGCAGTCTCATGAGAGACCCCGAGACAGACTGTCCACTTAAGCTGCTTTTTTAAGGGTTTTTAATGTATTCTAGATACAGATCCCTTATTAGGCATGTTATCTGCAAACATTTGCTCCTGTTCGGTAGGTTGTCTTGTTATTTTCTTTTTTCTTTTCTTTTTTTAACATAGGCTCCACACCCAATGTGAGGCTTTAACTCAGGACTCAGATCAAAACTCATATGCTGAGCCAGCCAGGCGCCCCATGTCTTCTCATTTTCTTTTCTTTCTTTCTTTTTTTTTTTTTTTTAAGATTTTATTTTTATTCATTTGTCTCAGAGAGAAAGACAATACAAGTAGGCAGAGGGAGAAGCAGGCTCCGAGCCTGTTGCCTGACTCGATCCCAGGACTCCAGGATGATGACTTGGGCTGAAAGCAGACACTTAACCGACTGAGCCACCCAGGCGCCCAGTCTTCTCATTTTCTTGATGGTACCTCTTGCGCAAAAGTTTTAAAAATTTTGGGTGCCTAGGTGGCTCAGTTGGTTAAGCAACTGCCTTCGGCTCAGGTCATGATCCTGGAGTCCCACAACCGAATCCCGCGTTGGGCTCCCTGCTCAGCGGGGAGTCTGCCTCTCCCTCTGACATCTCCCCTCTCATGTTCATAAAATCTTTTTTTAAAAAAGTTTTAAAAATTTTGCTGAAAGTCCCAATTACCTATTTTTTCTTTGGTTGCTAGGGATAAATATATCCTTTTTTTAAAAATTAATTTATTAGAGAGCAGGCGAGCATGTGTGGAGGCATGGGCCAGAGGGAGAAGGGGAGAGAGGCTCAAGCAGAGGCCGTATTGGACATGGAGCCTTAAATAGCGCTTGGTCTCAGGACCCCAGTACCCTGAGACTACAACCCGAGCTGAAACCAAGAGTTGAACACCCAACCAACCATGCCACCGAGGTGTCCCCTCGTGTGACAGAGATCACAAGTAAGCAGAGAGGCAGGCAGAGAGAGAGGGAGGAGGAAGCAGGCTCCCTGCTGAGCAGAAAGCTCGATGTGGGGCTCGATCCCAGGACCCTGAGATCATGACCCGGGCCGAAAGCAGAGGCTTTAACCCACTGAGCCACCAGGCGCCCCTCCCCAATATATTCTTAAATATATTGTTCACAGTGGCTAAGAGGTGGAGGCTACCCTGTGTCTATCATTGGATCAATGGATAAACAATGTAGTATATATGCATACAATGGAATGTTACTCAGTTTTTAAAAGGAAGGAAATTCTGACACATGCTACAACATGTATGAACCTTGAAGACATTATGCTGTGTGAAATAAGCCAATCCCAAAAGGGCAAATGCTTCTTGATTCCACATCCTTCCACATGAAGTAACTAGTGGTAAAATTCATAGAGACAAAGTAGAATGGTGGTTGTCAGGGCTAAGTGGGAAGAAAAGGGGGATAGGGAGTTAAATGTTTTATGATTTTAGCTCTTACATTTGGGCCTATAATCCATCTTTTTTATTTTATTTATTCGAGATAGAGCAAGCAAGAGAGAGAGCTGGAGAGGGGCAGAGGAAGAGGGAGAAGCAAGTTCTCCACTGAGCAGGGAGACTTTTGCAGGTCTTGATCTCAGGACCCTGGATTCACCCCAGCCAAAGGCATACACTTGACTGACTGAGCCACCCAGTACCCCTGGGCCTATAATCCATATTGAGTTAATTTTTGTGTATGATTTGAGGGGTAGCTTTCTAACTTCATTCTTTTTTTTTTTTTTTTTAATTTTTTCTTCATTTATTTGACAGACAGAGATCACAAGTAGGCAGAGAGGCAGGCAGAGAGAGAGGAGGAAGCAGGCTCTCCACTGAGCAGGGAGCCCAACATGGGGCTTCATCCCAGGACCCTAAGATCATGATTTGAGCCGAAGGCAGAGGCTTAACCCACTGAGCCACCCAGGCACCCCTCTAACTTTATTCTTTTGTGTGGATCTATTCAGTTGTCTCAGAACCGTTTGTTGAAAAGATTTTTTCCTCCATCAGATTGTCTTGGCATCCTTGTTGAAAATCACTTGACCCTAAATGTGCGCTTATTTCTGGATTCTCAATTCAAGAAGCCAGCTTGGTATCTTGATAGGGATTGTCTTGAATCTGTAGAACAATTTGGAGGATGTTGCCATTTAACAGGTATTATCTTCCAATCCAGAAACATAAATATCTTTTCATTCATTTACATCTTTCTTTCAGCAGTGTTTTGGAGTTTTCAGAGTATGTGTTTTGTACTTTTGTTAAATGTATCCCTGTTCTTTTTTTTTTTTTTTTTAAGATTTTTTAAGATTTATTTGATAGAGACACAGTGAGAGAGGGAACACAAGTAGAGGGAATGGGAGAGGGAGAAGAAGGCTTCCCGCCCAGCGGAGGTGCCGGATGCCAGGCTTGATCCCAGGACCCTGGGGTCATGACCTGAGCCAAAGCAGATGCTTAATGACTGAGCCACCCAGGCGCCCCATCCCTATCTTTTTGAAGTTATTGTAAATGAAATTGTCCTCTTAATTTCATTTTCACTTGTTCATTGCTAGGTTATAGAAGTACAATTGATTTTTATTGTTCTTGTATCTTGCAACCTTACTGAATTTGTTCTGATGATTTTTAGTGGATTCCTTAGGATTTTCCATATATATGTGTGTCATCTGCAAATTAAGATAGTTGTTCTTCTTCCTCTTCAATCTGGATGTGTTAATTCATTTTATTGCTTAATTACTCTGGCTAGAATGGCCATTATCATGTTGGATAGAAGTGGCAGGAGTAGCCATTCTTGTCTTGTTCCTAATCTTGAGGAAAAACTTTCAGTCTTTTTACCATTAACTATAACCGTTAGTTTGGGGCTCCTGGATGGTGGTCAGTTAAGCATCAGTTCTTGGTTTCGGGTCAGGTCGTGATCTAATGGTCCTGGGATAGAGCCCTGCATCAGGCTTTACATTCAGCATGGAGTCTGCTTAAAGATTCTCTCTCCCTCCCCTTACTCCACTCTCTGTCCCTCTCTCAAATAAATAAATAAATCTTAAAAAGAGAAAAGTTAAAGTATAACCATTAGTTGTGGAGTTTTGGTGTCAAGTGGAAAGTTGTACTAGCAATTTGTATTTGGATGTGGCTTGTGCCTCATGGTCAGAAAAGTGTGTGTCATAGCCTGAGGCTATTAATAGCTTCTTTTGCTTCTAGATAACACCTTTGTCTCATGTTTCAGCATGGCTGCCATCCGGAAGAAACTGGTGATTGTTGGTGATGGAGCCTGTGGCAAGACTTGTTTGCTCATCGTCTTTAGCAAGGACCAGTTCCCAGAGGTGTATGTACCCACAGTGTTTGAGAACTACGTGGCAGATATCGAAGTTGATGGAAAGCAGGTGAGTACACCTAACAACTGGTTTCATTTTGCATCTTAGGCAAAGATGTTCTTAGAGCCTGTAGAGAATTAGGCCATTTTGTCTCTTTGGTACACAGTATAATAACAATGGACGTGTGAATGCGAAATCGATTCTGTTCCTGCCATCATAGCCCAGATTTGTTCATTTTTAACTGCTGTCATCTAGACTCTACTCACATCCCTATTTTCTTCTACATGGGGAAGCCTTTTTATAGCTTTATGTTTGAAATTTAGTTTGTTGCCAGATAGTGAATGCTAAAATGAATCTTTTCGTATGGATGAACATTTCCCCCCCAGCTCTGTCATGATATTTTCACTCAGCGCTGAAGTAAGATTACTAGGTCAAGAGGTCATTTTATGGGTCTCAAAGGGGTATTCTGATCTACGCCAGTCACCAGTGTGACATTTAAATAACATCCTCATATTTAATATTTTTTTAACAGTTTTTTACTCTAACTTAAATAGGCTGCCACCATTGTTTCAGTTACCTGTCACTGGCAACAAGGACAGTATTTCTTCATGTCTGTCCTAAAAAGTCCACTGGCAAGACTGGAGCAAAACTCTTCTGGAATTAGAGTTTACTATATCTATCTTTATATATATATCTATCTATATATATATATATTTAAGATTTTATTTATTTGTCAGAGAGAGAGCATAAGTAGGCAGAGCGGCAGGCAGACAAGAGGGAGAAGCAGGCTGTCCACTGAGCAGGGAGCCCAAGGTGGGACTCGATCCCAGGACTCTGGGATCATGACCTGAGCCAAAGGCAGCCGTTTAACCACTGAGCCACCCAGGTGCCTCTAGATTTTAGAATGTATTTTTCAATTTTCTGTTCCCTTTTGTTATCAAAATAATTTCTTACCCAGCTCCTGTACAACTTTTGAAGAAGCATGAAATTCCCACTGCAGGTAGGTCAGCTGAAAAGAAAACTAGAACAAGGCCTCTTCTCCAATATATTCAGTCCTCTTGGGCATTTAGTCACATGTCTCATGCTGCTAGCACCTAATGTATTGGCCTTCATAATTCCATGTCCTTTCTTTCTTCTCATTTTCCTGCTTTACCTGTTAACCCTTTCTGTCCCAGTGCTACTTAGCTTCAGTTTGTGGTACTATGTATGGAAAGCACATTAAGCCAACTATTCAGAATTCTAGGGTCCCTGAAATAAAAATGCTTGATAGCAACTCAGTAGCCTCTAAGTTGAGAGTGTGCTGCCTAGGAATGTTCATTTAAGAGTGTACTGTAATAGCCTAGGAAACCATCCAAGATTCTAGGTGATTGTGGTCCCAGGAACAGACCTACTAAAGATGGAAAAGTCCTTTCCAAGAGACAGGGCCAACACCCTGAAGCATTTATCAGGAGATAGTCAGAGTTGGATGTGTCTGACTAAGCACACATGAAGCATGGAGGGGCCAAGTAGTGCGATTTGGTGGAGTGAATGAGTTGTACCATTCTGAGGTTGGTTATGTTGTGAGGCTTGGGTATCAGTGTATTAGAAATTCATATATCTTGGGGCACCTGGGTGGCTTAGTTGTTAAGCATCTGCATTCGGCTTAGGTCATGAGGTATCAAACCCCACATTGGGCTCACTGCTTGGTGGGAAGCCTGCTTCTCCCTCTCCCACTCTCCCTGCTTGTGTTTCTTCTCTTGCTGTGTCTGTCTTTGTCAAATAAATAAACAAGAATTTTTTTAAAGATTTTATTTACTTGACAGAGACAGCGAGAGAGCAGGGGGAGTGGGAGAGGGTGAAGCAGGCCTCCTGCTGAGCAGGGTACCCAATGCAGGGTTCGATCCCAGGACCCTGGGATCACAACCTGAGCAGAAGGCCCCGACCTGAGCCACCCAGGCGCCCCTCAAATACAGTGTCTCCGTGTTTAAACATTGGAGCAGAATGATAAGACCAAATAAGGAAACAATTGAATTAGAATGTATTGGGAAAAGTTACTCAGGTCTGGTGTTTCTCTCTTATGCTTTGTACACCTGGTAGAATGTTGTTTACACTTCAACTTTCCTTGTTCATCTGCTTTTCAATTAGAATGTTGTTTATAATTAAATACTGTACTTCTTACAAATTATATTTTTTACTTGATATTTTATTTATTTTTAAAGGTTTATGTATGTATGTATGTATGCATGCATGTATTATTTGACAAAGAAAGAGAGAGATAGGGAAAGAGCAAGCACAGGCAGGGGAGAAGCAGGCTCCCTGCTGAGCAAGCAGCCTGATGTGGGGCTGGATCCCAGCACCTGGGATCACAGCCCAAGCCGAAGGCAGCTGCTTAATTAACTGAGTCACCCAGGCGCCCCTGACTTGATATTTTAAATTATGTACTCATTATGTACTTTATTATGTACTTCATGTACTCTAGTCTTCTGAGAAATTTCAACCTAAAACAATTTGAACACACTCCACCTCAGGCTTCTTTTTCTATTTTGGACAGTTTGCCATTTGAATGTTCTTTGGTGATTACCACTTCTTTTGAAAGTTGGGAGGATTAACCTTGCATTCTTGTGTTTATTTTTCCTATCACAGGTAGAGTTGGCTTTGTGGGATACAGCTGGGCAGGAAGATTATGACCGCTTGAGGCCTCTCTCCTATCCGGACACTGATGTTATACTGATGTGCTTCTCCATTGACAGCCCTGATAGTTTAGGTGAGTAACTCTGCAGCCTGATGTTTGTCACTGTGTGTGTGCCTGGCTGACACCTGCTTTCTTTCTTTCTTTTTTTTTTTTTTAATATTTTATTTATTTATTTGACAGAGAGAGAGGTCACAACTAGGCAGAGAGGCAGGCAGAGAGAGAGGAGGAAGCAGGCTCCCCACGGAGCAGAGAGCCCGATGCGGGGCTCGATCCCAGGACCCTGAGACCATGACCTGAGCCGAAGGCAGAGGCCTAAACCACTGAGCCACCCAGGCGCCCCTGACACCTGCTTTCTCAGGTCCTCTCTGTGCATGAAGTGGTTGAAAAGCAAACATGAACTTAATAGAAGGAATCATCAGTGACCAGAGTCCTAGAGCCTTGGGACTATAAACCCTGGGCCCTGGATCACTTTTCAGCCTAGGTCTCCTAGTAGGCAGGTTCCAGATACAAAGCCATCTTTTCAGCTGTGTTTTGGGGAAGGCTTTCTTGGGTGCTCACACCTTTTTTCAGTACCTCATATTGAGTGTGTTACTTTGCCATATCTAGACTGGTGATTTGCTATTTCCTGGTAGTGTGTGTGTGTTTAAAGGTTTATTTATGGGGTGCCTGGGTGGCGTGTGTGTGTGTGTGTGTGTATGTGTGTGTGTGTGTTTAAAGGTTTATTTATGGGGTGCCTGGGTGGCTCAGTGGGTTGAACTTCTGCCTTCAGCACAGGTCATGATCTCAGGTCCTAGGATCAAGCCCCTCATCGGGCTGTCTGCTCAGCAGGGACCCTGCTTCCCCTCTCTCTCTGCCTGCCTCTCTGTCTACTTGTGGTCTCTATCTGTCAAATAAATAAATAAATAATCTTAAAAGAAAAAAAATAAAGTTTTATTTATTTATCTGAGAGAGAGTGTGTGTGCAGGGAGAGTAAGAGGGAGAGGGAAAGAAGCAGACTCCCCTGAGATCAACAGTTGGATACTTAGCAACTGAGCCACCCAGGACCCCTTCTGGTAGTATTTTTAAAGCCCCATTTTAGCGCTTTTCTAAAGTATCTTAAATAGTAAAGAGAGACTTGAATATGACCATTTCACTATCTCAGTTGGTCACATTATCTGAGAAGCCACCTTCCTTCAGAAAAAGACTGAATAACACTGACCCAACACTCTGCGAAGCAAGGCACCAAGGCCTGAAACAGAACTTACTTTCAGTTTGTACCTTAGAGGATAAAGTGTCTCTCTCAGTGATGTAGTGCTCTGTCTTTACAAGGTAGCAATTGGGCCAAGAACATTGTCATCATCAACACAAACAACCTTGGAGAGCCTGCTGGTGGTGTGGGCTTGCGCTGGCCAGTTAGGGTTATGTGACTTTTTTCCCTTGGTCATGGTTGTACCCATTTTAATGACAGTACTTGGGTGCTCCAAGATTTTGAACCGCTTGATTAAGGTTATCCCTCCCAAGGCATTAAGCTAAGACTGAGCCCTCTGTGCAGTGACTCCCAAGACAGACAGAGCAAGTCTCTGCCCTTGGTCCACTTTGGTCATTTTCAACAGTTGTTTCAGTTTTGGTTTCTCAAACCCGGCTTCCTTTTTTTTTTTTTTTTTTTTTTTTTTTTAAATTTATTTATCTGACAGATTGATTACAAGTAGGCAGAGAGGCAGGCAGAGGGGGAGGGAGAAGCAGGCCCCCTGCCAAGTAGAGAGCCCAGTTTCAGGGCTCGATCCCAGGACCCTGAGATCATGACCTGAGCCAAAGGCAGAGGCTTAACCCACTGTGCCACCCAGGTGTCCCTAAACTTTGTTTAACTTGATTGGATGTTATTAGACTATGGCCCCACCTGTAGGTATAAGATAATAAGTTTGATCAGGAATCAGAATGTTGTGAATGGTGTGGAAGTTTCAGTTCTGCCAGCCAACCCTGTAATCATTTTATTTTTTGGGCCTCTGTTGTCTGGACTGGTAGTTGGTCTAGAGTCTATATTCTGGTTGAGACCTGGGGTGGCAAACTTGTAAAAGACCAAATAGTAAATATTTGAGGCTTCGCTGGCCATATGTTGTACTGAACTTTGCCACAACTAGTCAGTTCTGCTGTTGTATCACAAAAGCAGCCACAGAATATACATAATGAATGAACTTGGCTATGTTCCAGTAAAACTTATTCTTTTTTAAAAAGATACTACTTATTTTAGGGGCGCTTGGGTGGCTTAGTGGGTAAAGTCTCTGCCTTTGGCTCAGGTCATGGTCTCAGGGTCCTGGGATCGAGCCCTGCATCAGCCTCTCTGCTTGGCAGGCAGCCTGCTTCCCCCTCTCCCACTGCCTTCCTCTCTAACTGCTTCTGATCTCTCTCTGTCAAATAAATAAAATCTTTTTCCTAAAAAATATTTTATTTATTTTAGAGAAACAGTGTTAGCAAGCAGGGGTAGGGGGAACAGAGGAGGAGAGAACAAGAATCTGAAGCAGTCTCTGTACTTAGCACCAAGCCAGACACAGGGCTCAGTCCCACCACTGGGATATCATGACCTCACCCGAAACCAACAGTCGGATGCTTAGCTGCCTGAGCCACTCAGGCATCCTGAAGACTGTTTATTTATTTGAGAGAGAGAGCGCACACGCATGCACACACAAGCAGGGAGAGTGGGAGAGGGAGAAGCAAGGAGCCCAGCGTGGGACTCAGTCCCAGCACCCTGGGTTCATGACGTGAGCCAAAGGCAGATGCTTAAGTGACTAAGCCACCCAGGCACCCCTTATTTTTATAAGTTTTTTTTTTTTTTTTTTAAAGTGTCTGCCTTTGGCTCAGGTCATGATCCCGGGGTCCTAGGATTCAGCCCCTGAAGCGGGCTCCCTGCTCAGTGAGAGTCTGCTTGTCCCTCTCCTCTTGCTCCTGCCCACCGCTCGAGTGCTCTCATTCTCTCAAATAAATGAAATCTTAAAAAGAACTCAAAGGCTAAGGCTCCTGACTGCTACAAATAATTAGGCATTAACCTGGTGTAGAACAAGGGAAAGAATGTGTAGGCAGAGGAACTAACACCCCCCCTCCTGTGAAAGGCTTCATGAAAATAGCTGGGGCGTCTGGGTGGCTCAGTCGGTGAAGCGTCTGCCTTCGGCTGAGGTCATGATCTCAGGGTCCTGGGATCCAGCTCCACGTCGGGCTCCCTGCTCCGCCGGGAACCCGCTTCTCCCTCCCTGCCCCCACCCCACTCCTCCCCGCTGCTCATGCTCTCTCTCTCTGTCAAACAAATACATAAAAATCCTTAACAAGAAAAGAAAAGAGCTGGTAACTTCTGGGTATACCTGTGGGCCCCATTCTGCTCTCAGCCTTGAAATCCTGAGCTGATGGAATCAGCCCAATAATCCTAAGTATTTTTTAAAAGTAGACTCCAGACAAGATTTTATTTGCTGACCTCTGATCTAGATGGTAAGGATTCCTTCTCTCTGGTTTTCTGGAATTCCCAAAGGCCCTCCTGTGACCCCACTGTAAATCCATGCAACGTAATATTCCTCAGTGTGATCAGATTATTTTTGGGGTGGGAGATACTGTAGGTGATTGCCATCACTGAATTAAAAAATAAAGTTTTAGGGGTGCCTGGCTGGCTCAGTAAAGCATGAGACTCTTGCTCAGGGCTGTGAGTTTAAGCCTCATTGGGCATGGAGCCTACTTTAAAAAGGGGGAGTTAGTGCTCGCTTCGGCAGCACATATACTAAAAAGGGGGAGTTAACTTGTTTTTGTTTTCTTAAGATTTTATTTATTTGACAGAGCAAGAGAGCACAGCAGGGGGAGCAGTAGACAGAGAGGGAGGAGCAGGCTCCCCACCAAGCAGGCAGGGAGCCCAATGCGGGGCTTGATCCCAGGACCCTGGGATCATGACCCAAGGAGAAGGCAGACACTTAGCCCTCTGAGCCACCCAGGTGCCCCCCCAAAAATTAAGTTTTAATGTTATTCATGAAAAGAGAAGGCAAGACAGAGGCGCAATTCATTTTATGTGTCCTGAGTTCCAGGGAGTGGGGGGACTATTGAAGTAATAATTTCATATTCTGGAAATTTTACTGAGCATCTATTTATGCAAGAAACTTCTAGATTAAGGGAGACAGAAGAGCAAAAAAACCAGTTAATCCAAAAACAAACAAACAAACAAAAAAAGCAGTAAATCTGATAGCAAGAAATTTTGCAAATAACATTCTTAGGAGGTGGGTATGGAATGGGCCATGACAGTATTCTGTTTTGGAGGATGACCATAGGATGGTCAGCAACCCTACTGAAAAGGTGACTTCTGGGAGAGACCTAAGGGATCTGAAGGAAGCCAATACAGATATCTAAAAAGAACCTTCCAGGCAGGGGGAACAGCAGATGCAAAGTCACCAAGGTGGGAAGAGGAAGGCTGGAATCCAGTGTAGCATTAGAAGGGATGGGAGTGAGAGTTGCAAAGCTATATGGTTAATGGTGTGGACTTTTCCCTTCATCATGAGTAAGATGGGAGCTCTTGGAAGATTAGAGTAAGGGAGGGGTGACTCACTTACTTTTAAAGTGACCACTGTCACACCTGAACTGAAAGTGACCACATGTGCAAAGGTGAGAGCAAGATTTGGGCTGAGGCTGTTTGACTTTGTTGTTAGATGGGTTGGCCCTTTTCACTGTATTACTCTGTGTTGTTCTGAGGACTGGAAACACTGTACTTCTTTGGGAAGCTCTTTGTTTCAGAATAAAACTTTTGAGTTTTAAGTTGTGACATTAGTGATACAGTTGACTCTTTTGTTGCTATAGCAAAGGAAGATGGACACAGTCAAGTGTCCATCTTATGTGCTGAAGAGTAGAGCATTAAATTAATGTTTGCTGACCTCACTTACATAGCTTCTTTATCTGATGTGGTCTTTCAGCCAGAAGACAGAGCGTCTTTCCATAGTCTATAAGTAACTCATAATCTTTTGGTAATTTGTGTTGAAGTCAAAGAATGAACAGTTTACTTTTTTTTTTTTTTAAGATTTTATGTATTTATGAGAGAGAGAGCGTGCACAAACAGCTGCAGGGAGAGAGAGAAGCAAACTCCCCACTGAGCAGAGAGCCCGACATGGGGCTCCATCCCAGGATCCTGGGATCATGACCCACGTTGAAGGCAGATGCTTAACTGACTGAGCCACCCAGGGCACCCCTGAACGTTTACTTCCAAAATATAGCATCAGGTTACAAGCAGATCATTAACTAATGATTGTCATTATTAAGTACTTTGTATGCGCTGACTCAGAATAATCCTGTGTAAGGTACGTAATACTGTTACCCCATTTTATAAAATCACGCCTGACACTGAGGTGCCCAAGACCATGGTTGTGGGCAGTTGAATGTGGGCCACTTACAAACCGTGATGTATGTCCGCCCTTTGTAAATTAGTGCAGTGTTGGCAAGAAGCTGGTTATCACTCATTTTCAGAAGTCATTCTTGAGCCATTGGAAATACAATAACCTACATGGTGGGAGTGCTGAAGGTATAGAGAGAACATGGGGACCCTGGGCCAGCTGTAGCATGAGAATAGAGACCCTTTCTGTAAGATGTGGTCACAATTACTAGCTAGCAGTGACAGAAATGGTCCATGGATACCTTCCCTCCTTGGGTCAGGTTGCGTCACGGTGAAGCCACCCTCTGCTCTGGATCCTTTGCTCCTCCAGAGGCTTTAACTGGGCCCCACTTCCATAGGAGCTGAGCTCCTTAGTGGAGACTGAGGAAAAAGCTGGTGATTCTGTGCTTAATGGAAGGGGGTTAGATTTTGCCTTTTTCTGTGGTTTTGAAACTCGTGAGACTCCCATTAAATGTCGAGCATACTTTTAAGTAGTTTCCTTGCAGTTAAACTAGGGCTCTTGGACATTCTTCAGAATAGAATTGTGCATCTCCAAATTTTGCTTCTTTCAGAAAATATCCCAGAAAAATGGACCCCAGAAGTCAAGCACTTCTGTCCCAACGTGCCCATCATCCTGGTTGGGAACAAGAAGGATCTTCGGAATGATGAGCACACAAGGCGGGAGCTAGCCAAGATGAAGCAGGTATGGTCTGGGGCAGGCCTCTGTTTTCCTGTAGCATTCTTTTTAAGATTTTATTTATTTGACACAGAGGGACAGCGAGAGCAGGAACACAGCAGGGGGAGTAGGAGAGGGAGAAGCAGGCTCCCCGCTGAGCAGGGAGCCCAATGCAGGGCTCGATCCCAGAACCCTGAGATCATGACCCGAGCTGAAGGCAGACACTTAAACGACTGAGCCACCCAGGCGCCCCTCCTGTAGCATTCTTAAACCCAGGGCCCAAGGTTGGATGTTGAGGGAGCCCAGCAGAAACTCTAACAAACCAGGCTATTTCAAAGAGTCCCAGAAGCCTCTCTTTCTCCATCTGTCCCTCATTTACTGGGCATACTCAGGGTCCTTAAGACCCCTTTATAAAAGGAGATGGGATCTTCTCTGAGGTAGTGCTGTGCTTCTAGGGATTGCCTGCCTGAGAAGGGAACATCAGCAGTACTCAGTGCTCCAAATGTAGGAACTTTTTATCAGGCTCTTGATTTCCCTCTCCTGTTATTACGTTGGTATATGTGAGGCCAAAAATTAAATTGGTGGCAGCTAAAGGATCAGGAAATCCTGAGGACAGGGAGAGCAGAGAGCCCTGATGCCTTTATGAAAGTGGTGATGGAGTTTGCATCTTTGCTTCTGAGAAGCCAGCTGGCCCAATGGCAGGTCTTTCCCAGTGCAGAACAAGAGCCTTGAGGTCTTCAGCCCAGGTTCTTCCACTGAGCTGCCTCTCTGAATGTCAAGGTCAGGATCTGTTTCCTTCCAGAGACATTTAATCCTCTGTGAAGCTAACTACAGGAAAACCCATGTGCTTACCGTGGACTGACAGCTTGAATCATTTTGCCCTTGATTTCCTTCCCTAACCCACGGGGCTTCTCTGGCCTCTTCCTTCTTTCTCTCTCAAGTCTCAGAGAAGAGCTTGTTTGATAGGGATTTTATATTGGGGTAGGGAGGATAACTGCATATGAATTTCATAAGACAGAACTCAAATCTGGTTTTGGCAGCTTTTAAAAGAAGTCTTTTAAGCTGAATTTGAGTACTTTGCACTTACTTCATATATGAGACACTTAACTGAAAGTGCTCTTTTCTCTCTGCTAGGAGCCCGTGAAACCTGAAGAAGGCAGAGATATGGCAAACAGGATTGGTGCTTTTGGGTACATGGAGTGTTCAGCAAAGACCAAAGATGGAGTGAGGGAGGTTTTTGAAATGGCCACGAGAGCTGCTCTGCAAGCCAGACGTGGGAAGAAAAAATCTGGGTGCCTTGTCTTGTGAAACCCTGCTGCAAGCACAGCCCTCATGCGGTTAATTTTGAAGTGCTGTTTATTAATCTTAGTGTATGATTACTGGCCTTTTTCATTTATCTATAATTTACCTAAGATTACAAATCAGAAGTCATCTTGCTACCAGTATTTAGAAGCCAACCGTGATTATTAATGATGTCCAACCCACCTGACCACCGGGGTCCTTCTGACACTGCTCTAACAGCCCTCCTCTGCACTCCCACCTGACACACCAGGCGCTAATTCAAGGAATTTCTTAACTTCTTGCTTCTTTCTAGAAAGAGAAACAGTTGGTAACTTTTGTGAATTAGGCTGTAACTACTTTATAACTAACATGTCCTGCCTGTCATCTGTCAGCTGCAAGGTACTCTAGTGAGTCCCTACTTAAGAGCTTTACTCCTTAACAGATTTTATTGGCATAGCTCTGTGATGGGCATCCAGTTTTTTGAAAATGCTCATCCAGAAAGGCCCAAGTCTATGCAGCTGTGGCAGAGTTACAGTTCTGTGGTTTCATGTTAGTTACCTTATAGTTACTGTGTAATTAGTGCCACTTAATGTATGTTACCAAAAAATAAATATATCTACCCCAGACTAGATGTAGTATTTTTTGTATAATTGGATTTCCTAATACTGATATTTGTCATCCCTGCAGAAAGTGTATTGGTTTTTTAAAAAAGAAAGTGTATTTGAAAATAAAGTCAGATGGAAAATTCATTTTTAAAATTCCCGTTTTGTCAGTTTCTCTGATAAAAGATGGCCCATATCACCTGTTTTCGGCCCCACATATCCCAGTACCCCCTCCCCAGAGCTGGGCTAAATAAATAGGAATTTGGTTTCATGCCTGAGGCACTTAGACACTTCAGAAGGTGGCATGACCTGTCTCCCCTGGACTGCAGGGTCTGGCTCTAGTTCACAGTGCTCCTTTTCCTCACTGTATCCAGGTTCCCTCCCAGAGGAGCCGCCCGTTCTGTTGGGTGGCACTCACTTTCTCCTCTCCAGCTGACTAAACTTTTTTTCTGTACCAGTTAATTTTTCCAACTACTAATAGAATAAAGGCAGTTTTCTAAACTTCCTGTATCCTGGTGTTTGTGTTGCTCTCTCCAGGGCTGGGAGTGGGAGGATATATCCAGCCTAGCTCTCTCCTTGGATGTGTCCTTCAGAGTGTGAAATACCAGTTTGTTCCCCATTCTGGACCCCCCCCCCCACCACCAGTTTGGCACTAACCTGGCTTCTCCTAAGAAGGTGGAAATGATTTTGTGGCCTAGTGTGGGATTGCAGTGTTCAGAGGACACATGAAGGGTACTCCAAGCAGTCTTTCCTCTGGAGGAATCTCAGGAGCGTGACATTTTTTCTCTTCCTGTCCATTTTCCGTGTCTTTAACTTAGAGGCCTGAGCCTCAGGTTAGGTTGATTAGGTATGGAGGATGGCCTGAAATTGGCTGGGGCCACTCCAGAAGCCAGGGAGGTGGCTGGGCCTCAGTGGCTCCTTGGGAAAACCAGTGTTAAGGACAGTGTCCCACTGGAGATATAAAAGGAGAAAGGAGATCAGAGGCTTGGATGAGAAGACGCGCCAGGCAGCCCCAGAATGCTGGGAAAGGAGTTAGAGCTGCATTTTGGAGCCTGAGCCCTGGCTGCCCTTGGCAATGAACAGTTCCTCCAACTTAACCTTCCTAGAGCCACAGGGCCTCGTCACAGAGAGAACTTGCCTTGGCAGCCACTACCAACTGCACCACCACCCCACCACCGCGAGTCACAACTCGCTCTGTGCACCTGGCGACAATAGGGCACAGACGGCAAGGGGAGTAATACGGCTTAGCCTGGGAGGGCTGTGTGGCCACGAGCGCCACCCGCTGCTGTTGCTGCCCAGTCTCCTTGGACCCTGCCCCATCCCTTAACTAAAAACCTTTGAGAAGGAATCGGAGCCCTCTTGGGCCCAATCCCTGGGCGGGGTAACTCTGGAAAGCCACCAGCGCGACGGCGGTGGCTAGACGGTGCGGCTCCGCACGGCCTGGGCGGTGTCCGCATCCGGCCAGACCGCACCCTCCCACCAGGCTGCAGGGAGGGCGGAGGCCGGATGAGGCGGGGCCGAGGGGGGTGGGGAGAGCGGCCGGGAAAGTCTCTGCGCCACGTGACCCCATAGTCCTAGCAGTTCCCCGCCGTCCCTCCGCACTGTAGTCGGGAAGCCAGTCATGTGTGCTGCTCCGCTCGCCGCTGCAACCGCGGCCGTGCGCTCTGTGTATGCTTTCTCCGCGCGCCCGCTGGGCGGCGGGGAGCCCCTGAGCCTGGGTTCCCTGCGGGGCAAGGTGCTGCTCATCGAGAATGTGGCATCGCTCTGAGGCACAACGGTCCGGGACTACACCGAGATGAACGAGCTGCAGCGGCGCCTCGGGCCCCGGGGCCTGGTTGTGCTCGGCTTCCCGTGCAACCAGTTCGGGCATCAGGTGCGCTCTGGGGGCAGAGCGTGGGCGGAGTGGTGGGGCGGGCGGGCGGCGGGCGTGTACCTGGGGCTGGGAGCGCAGACGGGGCGCCCGCCAGGCTAGACAGGCGCAGGTCCTGGCTGCGGAGAGGCGGGTCGCCGGCGCTCCTCTCGGCTGGGGTTCAGGTCTGTCTTGGAGTTGTACGGGAAGGGCAAGAGCCTGATGACTCATCGAGAAACTTCTCGTTTGCGGTCCGAACGTTTCCCCTCCCCTTGAGGCCCCGGGTTCCAGCTGCTTTTCCCTCCCGCAGGAGAACGCTAAGAACGAAGAGATCCTGAATTGCCTCAAGTACGTCCGACCCGGCGGCGGGTTCGAGCCCAACTTCACGCTTTTTGAGAAGTGCGAGGTGAACGGTGCGCAGGCGCACCCTCTCTTCGCCTTCCTGCGGGAGGCTCTGCCTGTCCCCAGTGACGATGCCACTGCGCTCATGACCGACCCCAAGTTCATCATCTGGTCTCCCGTGTGCCGCAACGACATCGCCTGGAACTTCGAGAAGTTCCTGGTGGGCCCAGATGGTGTGCCTGTACGCCGGTACAGCCGCCGCTTTCCAACCATCGATATTGAGCCTGACATCGAAGCCCTGCTGTCCCAGGGGCCCGGCCGTGTCTAGGCAACCCTCCTCTCCCTCTCCCTGCTGCTTGGCAGTCAGAGCGCTGCCCTCTGGGGATTTCGTCCATGACGGTGTTGCCTCGAAATCTGCATGGAGGAACGCCTGATTTCCAGGAAAATCCCTCGAGCTGGGCGCTTCTTGTCCTTCCCAGCACTCCCTCCCTAACAAGGCTCTTCAGTAATAAAGTGTTGGGTGTCAGCAGAACTGTGTGTGTGTCCTGTGTCAGTTAGGGACATCTTCCCTAGGAACCTCATTGTCACAGGGCTGTGAGGTTAAGCCCCCACCCCTTGGCCTTTGTTTTAGTCAAGCCTGAACTTCCTGCCCTTTTGTCTGCAATGTCTGGAATCCACTTTCCTGTGTGGAAAGCCTAACTCCTATCCCAGTGTTTTTCCCTCTGCCAGGATATTTTGTAGGGCCATCCCAAGGTCCTGTTACAAGGGAAGTTCAGATTCCAAAAAGAGGAAGACAAGTCAAGAGCCAATTGCCTAATCCCAGCGGTAGGCCTCCTTTCCAAGTATAGGGCTAGGCAGGAAATGACATTCGGAAAAGAGAACACCATGGGTTCCCACTTATATTCAGTCTGTGGCTTCTCTAAGTGCCAGGCCCACCTACTTTACAGGGTCGTAAGCCCGTGCAATTTTGCAAATTTTTTCCCATTACTTTGTTAGATCTTTGCATGTTGCCACCCAGGCTTATTTATGTCTGGTCCCATGCTGCCCTAAACTGCTTGTTGCCTCTCATGTACTCAGAGTGAGAAGAGTATACAACGGGGCCTTCTGACCACGCCCTGCTTGGCACTTAACGGTTGCAATTACCGCCAGGCCCACGGTAGGGGCTTATCTTGGAAGCAAGCTGCTGCTTCTCAGGTGCAGTTTGGATCTAACTTCTCTCTCACTCTCTTGTGTCTGCTGCCTATCTTCTGAGACAGACCTGCAGCCACTTCCTATCACAGCCCAGGGGGTCTCTGGGCGGCTTGATGCAGCTCCTGCTTGGGCAGACAAGGATGCGAAAACAAGTTAGCAGTGTCTCCCAGTCCAGAATGTGGGTTCATCATTCGGTCCTGGGTCATGCATCCTGTTGGCTGCCAGGAATGCAGTCCTCGGGAAGGCAGAATGAGTATATAGTTACTAAAAGCATGTGCAGTTCTGAGGTAGTACAGGGTACTTGGAGAATAAGAGAGCCTGGCCCTGTAGAAAGGATCATGCTTCCCTCCTGGAGGAAATGGCACTGAAGCTGAAGCAAAGTCAAGAAGCTTTCAGCTGCGGAATGAACTGACGAAGGGTGGACAGGCAGGGAGTGCAGGGTGGAAGGGTCGGAGGTGGGAAGGGGACATTGCCGACTGAGTTGGACAACACAAGGACAAGCAGGTTTGGGAAGAAGATGTTCAGATTCAGACATCTTGCATGAGACATCCAGATGGGATATCTGGAGCAGGTAGTTACAAGAGGCTCCAAAAAGGAGTGTGGGTGGGAGACAAAGATCTAGACAAGGGGACAGTAAGTAGCCACTGGAGAGTATGAGATCACCTGGGGAGAGTGACAAGAAATAAACCAGTGGGTGCCTAGGCTGGAGGCCTATGGATTCACAATGCTGGGTCAGCTAACAGAAACAGCTCGGGGAACGAGGATGGAGTCAAGGGGCCATGAGAAGGGAGATATTTCATAACGGTTGCTGGGGCAAGTGCTTGCAGACTGAGTGTCCCTCATTCCTCAGCAAGTACAGTTTTGGGGGGCGGGAGCAGCTGGAGCTGAAGCCATATAACCAAGTGTCTGAGATGTGTCAGGTCCTCTTCTGGCAGGCTAAGCGTAGAGCCTCCAGGAATCACCAGGGTACTGGTTAAAACTTATGTTCCATGGCCCTCACCCAGAGATACTGCTTTGGAAATTCTGGGGACTTAGGATCCTACTCAGCTACCTACCCACTGAATGTGAGGACAGACTTTCTGCTCCAACTCTCCCCTTTCCTGTAAAGGACCAGCGCGGCCCAGGCCACATTGTCTGGTTAGGCTCTAAATGGGAACCCAGGGCTTTCCCAACTGACTTCAACCTCTTCCCCTCCCAAGCTGCCTGGTGACTCACTCTTACTCGCCCACTTTTTTTTCCTGTCAGTTTATGCCTGGGGTTGCCAAAGAAGGGAACTTAGGAGTTCCCAATGTGGCTGCCCCTGGCTGGCGCATCTTCCTAAGACTTCAGGTGGCCTGCCTCCCTTAACTTAAAGTCATTTCCAACTCCCTCCTTCAGGAAGAATCAGAGTAAAGCCAGTTAACACTACCCCTTCCTCCCCCAAGAAACTGGATATTTCCCCCCCAACACAAACAAACACACACTCCTACACAACACATTCCTTATCATTCAGCCATGAAACCCGCTGCTGGCTCTGACCTGCACCCGCCCCACCCCATCGTGAATCAGCAGTTCAAGTGGGCAAGTAAGAGCGAAGGAATCCCGGTGAGCCCGCCTGAGGTCCCGGTGTTCAGTTAAAGCGGCCGCTGGGCATTGCTTGATTCTGGGAGTGGCAACAGCATTCAGGCCACAGGCCTTCTGAAAAGGAAATGGGCCCTGCTGTTACTCAGATTTGGAAGCTTTCGTTTTTGGAGTTCTTCCAGAAATTCTGGGTTCTCTTTTTGTTTTTAAAGCATTAAATCTCATAAAATTACGTAGAAGTCCATCAAAGTACCATTATGTACACTTTAAATATTTTACAGTTTTATTGGTCAATTAACCCTCAAAAAAACTGAAAAAAATATCTGATAAAATACCGACACTTCTTACAGTTAGCTCTTTATCAGATGACTTCCTCATTCTGTCTCAATGTAGTTCCGCAAACAACATTTAAACCTAGCTTTCTTTTTTTTAATTAAAAATAGGGGTGCCTTGGGGCATCTGGTGGCTCAGCCATTAAGCAGCTGCCTTCAGCTCAGGTCATAATTCCAGGGTCCTCAGATTGAATCCCGTGTCAGGCTCCACACTCACTGGGAGTCTGCTTCTCTCTCTTTTCCTCTCCCTCTGCCCCTCCCCCTGCTTATGCTCTCTCTCTCTCTCTCAAATAAATACATAAAATCTTTTTTAAATTTTTAAAAATAAATGAATTACAAATAAATAAAACAAGTTGATTTTCTCAGAAGTATTCCTGACCCTATCAGTTCAATAAATTGCTTTATACATTTTTTTTTTTAAGAGAGAGAGGCACAAAGGAAGGGTGGGGGGACAGGGAGAGGGAGAGAGAATCCCAAGCAGGCTCCATGCCCATCACAGAGCCTGACACAGGATTTGATCCCAGGACCCTGAGATCATGATCCGAGTGAAATCAAGAGTCGGACGCTCAACTGACTGAGCCACCCAAGCACCCCAGTTCAATAAATCTCTTAAGTTTAAACTTTTGGATAATACTAAGTAAAAACAACGCTGCCTAAAGATTTCCATAAGAGAACGCAGCATGGATCTATATAGAATGGGCAGTGACCCCTGAAGATGGTAGGTTTTATTATACTGACAATCAACAAATAGACGGGAAGGGCATGCTTCCACGCACAGAGGTGTGGCACAGCTAGGATGGCGCTAAAAATAAAGCCTAGCTCCAGCTGGTCCCACAAGTACCAGACACTTGCTTTGTATCAGGCACTGCTGGGCTGAACTGGTAGCTGGGAACACAAACAAGAGAAGTTCTTTTTTTTTTTTTAAGATTAAAAATTTTTTTTTTTTTTGTTTATTTGACAGACAGATATCGTAGGCAGAGAGGCAGGCAGAGAGAGAGAGGGAAGCAGGCTCCCTGCCAAGCAGAGAGCCCGATGAGGGGCTCGATCCCAGGACCCTGGGATCATGACCTGAGCCAAAGGCAGAGGCTTTAACCCACTGAGCCACCCAGGCGCCCCACAAGAGAAGTTCTTGCCTAAGGAGTAAGGGCTCATGGGTCTGGAGCCTACCCTGTGAGTAGCAGAGAAGCAGACTCTGAGTCCCAACAACCTTCAGCTTTGACCTCAAGACTCAACTCCAGGGGTACCTGGGTAGCTCAGCAGCTGAGCGTCTGCCTTAGGCTCAGGACTGAGCCCCTACTTGTGCTCTCTGTCAAATAAATAAAATCTTAAAAAAAAAAAAAAAAGCTCAACTTCAGATATGTCATGTGGGGAAGCAAAACAAACATGCCAACTGTTAGTTGCCTCCAGAGGCACTGAGACTGACCTGATATGACAGTGTTGTGCTAGGCAGAGGTCCAGCAGCCTTTCCATCATCATCTCTCAGACAGAAAACATCCTCCCCAAGGCCCCCCTCCCCAGGCCTAGTATAATTACAGCCAGAAAGGCCAGAGTAAGAGACCACAAAACAGGCCCACTTCATGCAAATGCCTAGAGTCCAAGCAGTATCCAGGGGAATGTGTAGCTTGCCTTGGGGTGTCTTACGATCCTACAGGCCACCTGGTTCCCCAGGGAGGCATCCAAGTCTTCCTGCAGAGGAAGCACCTGTTACCCTAGCCTCCTCTGTCCCCAGCACCTAACTATGCCTGTGTCCATGAGTATGTGAATCCAAAGACACCCTGGTCCCCTGAGCATCCTTTACACACTCATCATACGTGCCCAAGAGCCCAGGCGGAATGTCTTGGTTCCTTATACCAGTTGCTTAGGTTTCCTTCCCAGCAAACATCCCAGCAACATCACCCTCCATGTTCCTGGAGCACTTCATCACACAACGCACCAACTATAATTACTTGTGAAAATATCTTCCCCAACCATACTGGCTGTGAATCTCTGGAGGGTAGGGACTGCGAGTACCAGTATGTAATAGATTACCAGTCAAATGAACAAATGACTAGTAACTGGTATTCTTATATTCATGCATCTGAGAAATGCCTGTTGAGAATTTACTTTGTACAAAGGTCAACCAACATAATTAAAAGCTAAATACTTGTGTATTGGGGAGACATCAATAGTAACAGAATTAGAGGAGGAAGAGAAGACATTGGCCACACCTAGGCCTAGGAACCCACACACTCTCTGCCCAATCACGGCTGGCCACCAACAGTGGCATTACCAGAATGGAATCTGTCCAACAGCAGGAGTCTTCAGGGTAGGAAAGGTGATCCCACTTCCTGTCGGAGATTTCTTCTGGTCTTTGCCTGTCACCTTCCCCAGTAATCTAACCCTTCTATAACAGAGGTGATAATCTCACTGATAAGATGTTTATTTAATTCTTCTGAAATGTACTTCTAGAGCCTTTTACTTTTTCATACTCCCCTAGCCAGGTTAAAGGAGCACAGACAAGAAGGAAATAACAGTAATTCTCCCCCGAAGATAGCTGTAATCAAAAGCTGCCCAATATTTGTGAACACTGCCACATGTGCTCAGTCACTGCTGGCCTAGTGTGGACCACTGCTAACCTTGGAGAGGCCAACTGCAGTCAGGTGTAGAGCAAATCACAGTGCCAGCCAAGGCAAGAAGTTTATGATTTGGAACCAAATAAACTTAAAGTTCACACACCCAGATATTACAAACTCTCAATTAGGTCATCACAGTCCAAGATCAAGCAGTATGTGACTCAGTCAAACCTGTTTCCTGTAGCTCCTTTCATGCTTTCCTTCCTGTTCTTGTGGCCCAAGCTACCATGGCAATGGGTGGCTTGTTCAGTTCTGGGGTTTGGTTATGAGGCCAAGTGACTGCCCTACTAGGCCTACACTCTCCCTAGGGTAAAAGGCCCAACAGAGAACATGGCCCTAGTGCAAGGGTGTCTCCTGAGCTGAATCCCCATTTCCTCCCAAACCCACAAATCCCCATTTCCTCCCAAACCCACAGGTCACCCACAACAGCAGGAACACACAGGCAGAGGGTCACTGTTTCCAGTTCCCAATCTTTAACATTTTAATGAAACTCACTAAAAGCGTTCTATTTTTTAATTTAAGATTTCTATTTATTTAAGTCATCTCTGTACCCAACATGGGGGTCGAATTCATGACCCTGAGATCAAGAGTCACATACATCTTTCGACTGAACCAGCCAGGTGCCCCATTAAACATGTTTTAATACTTTTGAAATGATTTTTTGACTATGAAGTTCACCTTATTCTTGCATTTTAACTACTGGCACTTTGTGATCTTAGTATACATTTTTTAGGAACTACCTATAATTAGAGCAAGATTTTTTACAGCCATTTAATAGCACCGAAGAGATCCTGCCTTAAAAAGGTTTTCCAAAGTCTTCTTATTTATAATTAGGTATTGTCCCCTTTTCTAGTGGTGCTGAGGATTTGTTCTACTTCCTTAAGACTCTGACCCATGCCATAAATGGTATAGGAGAAATTGTTAAAAAAAGAAGAGAGTAGAAACCATCGAATGTAGGTTCTGAAGTCATGTCGATAACCCAGCTTTCTTTTTCCATAAATAACAGGACTAAAGGTAGTGTTTCTCACTTCACAACATTTTTAACAAATTCAGGTAACTTTCACAGAAAGGCACTCAGATTGTCAGGGTTGGCTTCCCAGATGTAGAATTACCATGTGGTGGTAACTCTTGTCTGCGGAGGATTAACAGCTATAAGTTATAAGGTTATTCAGTTATTCAAGGCAGTTTTAATTCTTTTTCATTTTCTTCTCCTATCTACCCAACTGCCAAGAGGCCCTGTGTTACCAGATGGTGCCTGAAGGGTGTCCCAGGCAGTGCAAATTTGATTCATGTTAATTTCAATTAGCTAAAACCCCACATGAAAATAGTAAATCTGCTCAAATGACCTACCATGATTTCACCTAGTCAGTGCTACCTCCTCCATCCCCAACACTGAACTCTCCTCCTCTCCTCCCTTGTTGCCATCTTTCCAGTTAAAGGTTCTTAATAGGTCTCTCCTGGGCTTCACCACTGTGGGTATGAAGCACCCTCAGCCATTGTCTCTGCTCCAAAACCTTTTACAATATCTGTGGGCCGTTTAAGGCAGAATGTGTGACCCTTCTGGCCTCTGTTTTAGCTTTAGATGGAAGGTTCTTTCCAGTAGTCTGTGCCCAGGTTAATTGGTCTAACCCTTACTCTTTGATTCTGCCCTTCTTGTTCCAGTAACTGATCCTGTAATTTCCCTTCCTGTAGCATGCACCACCATTTATTTCTGTTTCTTCAAAACCACGCTCAAATGCTACCAAGTCAAAGTCTGCCTTTCACAAGCTCGGGAGTCTGCAGTCTTTGGTTCATACTCTTTAATGGCACTTACCTACTACACACTGCTTGACCCTGGGGTTATTTGTGGAGGATCTCTTCCCCATTAGATTGTTTGAAGTCACACACTGTGACTTATTTTTGAGGGCAGGAACTGCTAGACCAGCTGCTAGCCAGCTGCCTGGTTTCTTCCTTGCTCTGGGCTTACTTGCCACTCCATGAGGAGGGCTGTGCTTTTTGTATGTAGGGTCGAGCGGGAAACATACAGTTTTAGGACACTGCATATTGTTGCGGCAGCAAATTAAGCAGTAGCTTGGGCACCGGATGTGGAGAACACTACCTGAACCTCCTTCCCCTGTTGCTATCGCCACTCAGCGGCTGCTTGTCTCCCTGACAAGGCAAGTAGCTAGCTCAGTTTGGAGGGTTTGGGGAATTCAGTCGTGGGCTACGATTCTGGCGTCTACACTGTTTGAGAGGAGTGTTAATGACTAGATCACATCTTCGAGTCCCGGTCCCACGGCGCTGGTGCACCCAGCAGTCCCCCAAATCCCTGTAGGGCCTCCAGGGCAGGCACCCCCATCCCACGTTTGGGCGGCTAACGACTGGCCTAAGGTCTCTAGCTCAAAGCAAGAGCTAGTTCCAGGGCTTCTCATACCTGGCTTGGGTTTATCTAACAGCAGGCTAACACCGCGGGCCCGGACGGGGTACCCGGAGGCCGATGGGCCTGTGATCAAGCGCTTACAGAGATGGCCGGGCCAGACGGAGAAATGGGTGCAAAACAACCACCCCGCGGCTCCGCCCGCAAGGCGGGAGGAAGGGGCGGCTAATTTGTCAGCGCCCAACTCCTCTTCCGGTCCCCTTCTGGCTCGGTCGCGCACCCGTGGGAGAAGGGCAGTGCGTGCGAGGCGGGCGGGCAGGCGTTCCAGGCCGCGGCGCTAGGTGGGGCTTGGGCGCGCGCGCGTGCGTGCTTGCGTGCGTGCGTGGGCGCGGCCCACAGCACGCCGTGCGCGAGGCGGATGTCCGGGCCGGCTGGGCCGGGGCCGCGGACGAGATGGCGGAAGGTGGAGGCTGTCGTGAGCGACCGGATGCGGAGACCCAGAAATCAGAGCTCGGGGCCTTGATGAGGACCACGCTCCAACGAGGGGCGCAGTGGTGAGCACCGGACCCGTGTTTCCGCTGCCCAGGCTCAGGGGCAGGGGCTCGGGCCCTCAGACCGGACCCCTCTTTTCCGGCTTGGGTAGGGGCCGGGCGGGGGCGGTGTTAGTGACCCTGAGAGGGTGTCCTGAACCCTACCTCTCAGGAGAATTTCCTAGGGAAAAGTGTGAGGGTTGTTTTGGCCCATTCGGGGCCTCAGACGGCGGACCCGGTGTGGGCAAGGGTTGCAGGAAGGGGAGAAGGGGAGTGCTTAGGGGGACCTTCTGGATGGGAAGAGCCCTTTGCCTTCGAGGACTTGTGTGACCTTGAGCGAAGGCGACCACACCTCCCAGACCCCCGTGCCTTACTGTTAAAGCCAGGGTAGCAATATTTGGCACCCCCACCTTATGGGTTGAGGAGAAGAGATACTTTTGTAACTTGTAAACTGCCAAACAGATGTGAAGGTCAGAAGTTGGACAAATGTTTGAGAACTCCAGGTTATTTTGGTAGCAAATGTCAAAAATAATTGTGGCGGCAGCATTTTGGAGCGGGAGAGGGGGATAGCTTAGAGCCTAGATGAAAAGATTAAAAGTACAAAATTTAGAAAAGCAAGTCTGAGACATGAGGTTTCTTAATTTTTTAGTAGAAGGGACAATACTTCTACTAGTGAAGATGTTCCTGGGTGATATTATCATGTGAGAGTAGAAAGCTAGGGCTTGGCTTTGCATCGAATATGATTGAACATCCACCTTTTAAGAAATGATGGTGGTGTTGACAATGCCACTTATGGTAACAGAGGAATTGACCAGGGAAGGGAAACATTGGGATTAGGAGGAGTTCAGATAGGGCTGTACAGCTGGCCAAGCTGTGAGAGGCAGGGCAAACAGAAGTTATCCTGCATAGGGGTGATGTATGAAGAATATTCAGAGGAACCAGAGGAAGTTTGAGATAGACTAAGATCATACACTAAAAGTGTTTGGAGGAGGGGCGCCTGGGTGGCTCAGTGGGTTAAGCCTCTGCCTTCCGCTCAGGTCATGATCTCAGGTTCCTGGGATCGAGCCCCGCGTCGGGCTCTCTGCTCTGCAGGGAGCCTGCTTCCTCCTCTCTCTCTGCCTGCCTCTCCGCCTGGTTGTGATTTCTCTCTGTCAAATAAATAAAATATTAAAAAAATAAAATAAAAGTGTTTGGAGGATATTGTTCAAGGGGTTTGGAGGTAAAAGAGTCTTTTAAAGGTTTGGATGTACTTATGGATCCTGTGGCCTCTGGGAAGCTGCCTGATTGCTGAGGTTTGTTTTTTATAAAAACTTAAAGGACTTGGGGTGCTTGGGTGGCTCAGTTGGTTAAGCATCTGCCTTCAGCTCAGGTGATGATCCCAGGGCCCTGGGATGGAGCCCCGAGTGGGGCTCCCTGCTCAGTGGGCAGACTGCTTCTCCCCTTCCTGTGCCTCTCCCCCTGCTTGTGCTCTCTCATTCTGCCTCTCCCACACTCTCTCTCAAATGAATAGATAGATAAAATATTAAAAAAAAAATACTTAAGGGGCACCTGGGTGGCTCAGTGGGTTAAAGCCTCTGCCTTCGGCTCAGGTCATGATCCCAGGGTCCTGGGATTGAGCCCCACGTCAGGCTCTCTGCTCAGCGGGGAGCCTGCTTCCCCCTCTCTCTCTGTCTGTCTCTCTGCCTACTTGTGATCTGTCTGTCAAATGAATAAATAAAATCTTTAAAAAAAAATACTTACAGGAGTCGCCAATATAAATGTTGTACTTTTTTTCCCCAGAGCGATTTACTACTTCTTAGTTGTAAAACAGCATAGTGATTCTTTTATTTTTTCATAGGGATACTTTAAAAAATATAACCAGATCAGGAATAACTAGAGACTAGAGACTATTATATTTGTATAGTACCATACCTAGACACGATTATATGTGTGTGTGTACCTTTTTTTTTTTTTTAGCACACATTTTTTATAATGTCTTCTTTGGTACTCAAAGAACACTTGAATTGTATGGTGTTATGACCCCATTTTCAGAGAGAGAATTAGTTTAATGCTTTTCATGTTGAGCAGTATAACCAAACTTTCTGTTCTGGACAAGGACCTCTATAAAGATAATTATGAAATTAATGACTTGCTCATTGGCAAACAAGATTTTAGCCATAGGAGGACTTCACTTAAATAAGCATTTTTTAAAAAGATTTGTTTATTTATTTATTTATTTGACAGAGAAGAAATCACAGGTAGGCAGAGAGGCAGACAGAGAGAGAGAAGAGGAAGCAGGCTCCCTGCTGAGCAGAGAGCCTGATGCGGGACTCCATCCCAGGACCCTGAGATCATGACCTGAGCTGAAGGCAGAGGCTTTAACCCACTGAGCCACCCAGGCGCCCTAAATAAGCATTTTGAAACCAGTCATTTCCTTTTATTCATTCATTCCTTTTTTAAAGATTTATTTATTTTATTTATTAGAGATCACAAGTAGGCAGAGGGGGAGGGGGGAACAGGCCCCCTGCTGAGCAAAGAGCCCCATGCGGGACTGGATCCCCTGGGATCATGACCTGAGCCAAAGACAGAGGCTTTAACCCACTGAGCCACGCAGGCGCCCCTCTTTCTTTTTTTTTTTTTTAATTTAAAGATTTTATTTATTGAGAGAGAGAGGGGGTAAGAATGCATGAGTGGGGAGAGAGGCAGAAGGAGAGAGAGAGAAAATCTCAAGCAGACTCCACGCTGAATGAGGAGCCTGACATGGGGCTTGGTCTCTCGACCATGAGATCATGACCTGAGCTGAAATCAGGAGCTGGACACCCAACCAACTGCGCAACCCAGACACCTGTCTTTCTTGTTGTTGTTTAATAAAAATATTTATTTATTTTTAAGTAAGCTCTATGCCCAACATGGGGCTTGAACTCATGACCCTGAGATAAAGAGTTTTACACACACTCCTTTGACTGAGTCAGCCAGGCACCTATATTCATACTTTCAGCATTTCACTTAATGGACTCTTATCCTAGGCCAGGCTCTTTGTGCCATCTGAAGCTTAGCCCTGCTCTTGTTCTTGAAATGTGTTTTTGAATGGGAAATGTGTGTTCCCTAGGTGGAAAGATCATAAAAAAAATTAAAGGAGCAACTGCAAAAACTTAAAACCTCAGTTTTTCTGGTATAGTAAATTTTTGTCTGTCTCTAGGTATCTTATTGACAGCCGGTGGTTCAAGCAGTGGAAGAAGTATGTGGGTTTTGACAGCTGGGATATGTACAATGTGGGTGAACACAATCTATTTCCTGGCCCAATAGATAACTCCGGACTCTTTTCAGGTATAGTATCCTGTTGCTTTTCTAACTGAAATACCCACCTAGGCAGTGACCTGGGTGATCACGTTTATCAGTAACATGGACATTGTGAACCTGACATTCCTGTTGTGATGGATAGAAACAAGTGTCCTTGATTTGCATCTGTACCAGAAGTCTTTGTAAGACTGTCATGGAGGAATGAGCTACTTTTTTCCTAAACTAACTGCTTCACACATGAGCATGCTTCTCGTATTTTTCTTTTTGGGGATTAGTTTTTTAAGAGCTGTTAGATTAGCACGTGGAATGGAAAGAAATAGGTTATCATTTTGAAACTGCATCTGGAGTCTGAAATTTGGGCACCAGAATTTTCTGTGTTACCTTTGCAGTGGAACAGATTGCAGACCTGTCTACATCCGTCGAGCATTCCTATGATGATTGTCATAGGAGTGTGTGAGGAGAGGTGGAAGGTAGAGTTATTATCACAGTCAGCTCCCATTGGAAGAAGTGATTGAAAAAATGATGCATGACATACCAGAGCTGGGCTTGTACCTACAGATGTGTAGATATGACAGTTGACCTCTCCCAGGCTGTGTTCTGGTTAGCTTTAGATGCCCTGGCAAGCAGGATGAGAGTGATCTGTCGATTGTGTTCAAAATCAGAGCAGTAGGAAGGCAGACATGTATAAGGTTTGATCCAAGTACTTAACACTAACCTGGGTGTTTTTTAAAAATGGGCAGTGCTTCAGGTGAGACTTGTTTTAGGGAAGGTCAGGTGACATCATAATTCATGTGCTTTGTTTCCTGATGTAGGTCAGATGGTGGCATCACACCATGAAGTTGGTGTAAGGGAGCATACAACGTGTTTGTACTTTTCCTCCCCCTGCAACCCTCCCCCTTTTTTTAAAGGAATCTCTAACCCCAATGTGGGGCTCGAACTCATGACACCGAGATCAGGGGTTACATGCTTTACTGACTGAGCCAGCCAGGTGCCCCTCTTGTTTTTCTTCTTCTTCTTCTTCTTTTTCTTTTTCTTTTTTCTTTTTTTTTTTAAGATTTTATTTATTTATTTGATAGACAGAGATCACAAGTAGGCAGAGAGAGGAGGAAGAGCAGGTTCCCCACTGAGCAGGGAGCCTGATGCAGGGCTTGATCCCAGGACCCTGAGATCATGACCTGAGCTGAAGGCAGAGTCTTTAACCCACTGAGCCACCCAGGTACCCCTTCTTCTTTTTTTTTTAATAGAAGATTTCTTAATGCTTATAAGAATACTAATGATAAGAGCTAGAGGAGCTCTGTGAAATCATTTGGATGACCTTCAGCTAAGGGCAAGCATTTCTTCCATGGTTCCCCAATTTAATGTCACCTGGCTTTTCCTTGAAACATTTGCTTTGTGCTTAGGATATGAGAAGTACATTTTGTTCAGAACCTGCATGGAACATTGACAGTACAGGAATGACCTATCTCTGGTGAATCACCCCCTTAGTTCCCAGGCTCTCAGTCACCTACCAGTCCGAACCCAGTGGCCTTTCACCTAGAGACATGGAATTGGCTGGATAGGGCTCTTGAAAGTGTGGGAAGGATGGGGTCTAGCATATCCTTCCTTATATTGTCTGCAGAGCACCCCTTTTCTTCTTCCCACCTCTGCTTCTGTTGTATATCAAATGAAATCCTTGTGCTTAGGCCAAGCTGTGCTCTCATTTTCCCCGTTTATTCTCCTCTGTGGAAGAAATTTGCAGGGACTAAATCCTCATTCCCGAACCTTTGTGTGATTTTGAGCATGACGCCTTTAGACTGGTCCTGTTTCAAGTGAAAGTAGTGAACTGCACTGGGAATTCCAGTCACATTCCCTGCATTTGCACTGAGCATGTAAGCGTGATGTGTGCGAAAATCATCATGGACCCTTAGAGGGGAAAATGGCTTGTGGAAATGATGTACTTGTGGTTGGTGATGCTGAAAGCTGTTGTTCCTTTACCACATTTAGAGATTTCTGGCTGCTGCTTGGTACAGTGTGTGTAGCCAGATCTGCATAGTGCTTCGTGTTAGAAACAAAGAAGCATATATCTGCAAGAAAGACAAGAAGTGAATAACTTAATGAGTTTTAATTTATAAATCAGAGAAGTTTATGAATCAGAGAAATTTAATTTATAAATCAGAAAAGTGTCAGTTTTGGGGGGAAGCTTTTGTCTCAAGCAGACTGATACCAGTGGATCATCCTTCTGTTCTTCAACAGAGAAGGCCTGCTCTGTCAGTGTTAATAATCATGCCAGATGGGCTATGGAAAGTGGTTGGCTCATCAATGAGGAGGATCCACTTTTTTTTTTTTTTTAAGATTTTTTTCTTTGTTTATTTGACAGAGATCACAAGTAGGCAGAGAGAGGGGGGAAGCAAACTCCCTTGCTGAGCAGAGAGCCCAATGCAGGGCTTAATCCCAGGACCCTGAGATCATGACCTGAGCTGAAGGCAGAGGCTTTAACCCACTGAGCCACCCGGGGCCCTCCCCCGCTTTTTTAATTCTAAAATACACATAATAGTTTATCCTTTTGACCGTTTTGAAGTGTGCAGTTCAATAGTATTAAGTATATTCACGTTGTTCTGCAACCAATTTCCAGAACATTTTCACCACGCAGAACTGCAACCCATTAAACTATGACTCCCGATCTCCTTTCCTCTGAGCCTCTGGCAGCCACCATTCTATTTTCTGTGTCTGAATCTGTCTATTCTAGACACCTCACTTAAGTGGAATTGTTCAGTATTTGTTTTTCTGTGACTGCCTTATTTTATTTAGTATAATATTCGGGGTTCATCGTTGGAGCACGTGTCGGAATTTCCTTCCATTGAAGGCTGAATAGTGTTCCGCTGTAGGTATATACCCCATCATGTTTATCCGTTCGTCCATCTCACCTTGGTATTCCTGTCTTCCGCTGCTATTTAATTCCTTTCCTGTTCTCCATCCAGATGAAAAAGGCAGAGGTGGGTCAGGTCTGCAGCTTGCTGCAAGGAAAGGCAGAAGAGCTGATGGTATAGGGTCAAAACTGGCAGGGAGCACCGGGGGATGCGGGTGATGGGAAGCCCCCATCACTTTGTGAATGCTGTTTACGGTTTTGGTTTTGGTTTTTAATATCTTATACCTTGAGTTACAGATGAGTTGCACTGCTGTGGGTACTTCTACACCCACTACGGCAGGAGTAGGTGGGAGGTGATCAGTCTTCCCTTGATCCAGTTCCTTGGTCTTCAGCTGAGGGAGTGTGTTTCAGATCGTGGACGTCCACTCCTAGTCATGTTGCCTGCCTGTGGGGTGTGTGAGGTGGACATTGAGCACGTTAGGGTGTTAAAGACATTCCCCCGTCCGTAAGAGGTTGTCCAGCTGGGTTTCAGCTTGGCCTGTGGAAAACGAAGAATACTGAATGACTCTTGGTAAAATAAAGTTAACTTCAATGATGTGTTTGTTGTTTTCTTAGTAAATCTTTCAGAAGATATTTGACCTCAATGACATTTCCCTAAGCAGAATATTATGTTAAATGTTCATAATTTACAATTTTCATTGTGGAATCTAGAAGCATATTGAAAATATAAACTGGAGTTTTTTATTCTCCCTATTCCATTTTGTTATAGAAGAAATACATGTTCCTGTGAAGGTGTGGCTAAAGACAGTTGTCAGGTCTGCTCTGTGTTATGGCCAGTGACAGAATTTTGGAATTTTGTACCTGTTCTATGAATAATTTTGTTTGTGAAAAGTACATAAGAATCCTATAAAACAAATATTTCTGGGGAGAAGAGCAGTGAGTTATGAGGTGTTTTCTTTTTTCAGATCCTGAGAGTCAGACCTTGAAGGAACATTTAATTGATGAATTGGACTATGTTCTGGTCCCAACGGAGGCCTGGAATAAATTACTGAACTGGTATGGCTGTGTAGAAGGCCAGCAGCCCATTGTCAGAAAAGTGAGTACACAAGTTGTCACAGCTGCTGGTCAGTGTCTGTGAGTGCTCCCTGGGGACACTGACTGGTGTTGGTTTTCTGGGTTACTGGATGTGCCTAAGTGGTGGAATAGAGGTGTTTGAGGCCTTCTTTCTGGTTCTCTTTAGGGAATTGTGGTCGTGAGTGGTGGTGAGTGTGGCTGCTCACCTGAGATGTTACAGTGAGTGGCCTCCAAACATCAGAGCTGCCCATGGCTTGGGATGTGTCCAGCAGTGCCATGAGAGCACTTTCTGGAAGGCTCTATGAGAGAAAGTTTACTTGGGGTCATGTGGACATACAGTAATGTACTGCTTCTTGTTTATCTTACAACCTTTCTGAGACTGCTTTTTCCTCTGTGCTTATGACTCTTGGGCCACACTGTTGAATATCTCAAAAAGCAGGTGTTTATAAGCCAGAGAAGAACAGCCTCCTGGGGAAAAGCAGGCTGTGAGGTAGAAATCCAGATTCTTCACCTCTTTGTAGATGGGACTTAGGAGAAGACCATCCACCCTGACTCCCACAGTTGTTTGCTTGTCCTACCAGAGGGGAAATCACATGCCTGCTAAGAGGTAGACATTGGGTAAATTTCTTACTCTCCCTGGTATATAGTTCCCCTTCTCAGCGTAGGAAAGATCTGTAGTCCTGAGGCCATGCTTCCAACAGTCATTGTTTGAGGCCAGAACTATATTCTTTCTCTATCTGGAAACCTGGGGCCCTGTGAGGGGTTAGGGATCAAAAAGTTGGAGGTGTGCCAGTCTGGCAGATGTCCCCTAATGCCCACAGTGTTGCCATATGGTGAGTGTTCTGCTACCCCAGGGTTTTACCTACATTCTCTAGTCCTCTCATTCAACAAACCCTGCAAGGGAGACCTCATGATCCTGACTTAGAGATGAACAGTGACTTCCCTGTTGTGCACTGTTACAGCCAGCTGGTTCTGGCTCTACCCGGGTACTCTTTCTTGTGAAGGGAAGAAAGATTTGAAACTCTTGGACGGATGCTGGCGGCTTTAAAAATCTGTCCTTGTGATTCCCTGATCACTTAGGGAAAGTGATTATTGTGTGGATTCTGCCTCTTACCACTGATGAAACCTATTGTTTCCCAGACCGCCCAGTGTGGAACCGCTGCTGCTTCACCTGTGCCTCTTGTTTGCAGGTGGTGGAGCACGGGCTCTTCGTCAAGCACTGCAAGGTAGAGGTGTATTTGCTGGAACTGAAGCTCTGTGAGAACAGTGACCCCACCAACGTGCTGAGTTGCCATTTCAGCAAGGCAGACACTATCGGTGAGTAGCTGGACTGGTGTCCCGAGTTTCCGGAAGCGGAGAGCGCAGAGCACTGTGGCTGTTGGGAGTGAAGCCAGGCACCCGCTCCAGAGTTGTTACCCACATAGTCTCAGGTTGTGGTTACCAGTCCTGACCTGATTCTTGTGGAGAGCTAGGCCTGGGAATCGTGTTTTACAGACTCTTGGACATGCTCCCTGACCATGATACGTGATACGGTGATAAAGATGAGGAAATGCAGATTCGGGGAGGTTATACTTACTTATTAAAAAATCTCTGAGGGGGTGCCTGGGTGGCTCAGTTGGCTAAGCATCTGCCTTTGGCTCAGGTCATGATCCCAGGGTCCTGGGATTGAGCCCCACATCAGGCTCCCCGCTCAGCTGGAAGCCTGCTTCTCCCTTTCCCACTACCCCTGCTTGTGTTCCCTCTCTTGCTGTGTCTCTCTGTCAAATAAATAAATAAAATCTTAAAAAAAAAAATCTCAGGGCGCCTGGGTGGCTCAGTGGGTTAAGCCTCTGCGTTCGGCACAGGTCATGATGCCAGGGTCCTGGGATTGAGTCCCACATCGGGCTCTCTGCTTGGCGGGGAGCCTGCTTCCTCCTCTCTCTGCCTGCCTGCCTCTCTGCCCACTTGTGATCTCTCTCTGTCAAATAAATAAATAAATAAAATCTTTAAAAAAAAAAATCTCTGTGAGAAAGTGGCAGGGCTGGTATTCGAAACCACATTTATTTTAACTTCAGAGGAAGGTTTTGTCACCTTTCTGTGTTGCTTGTGTGCTGTAAATGGGACCCACCTATTGAAGAAGGAGAAGCATAGGGAAGGTTTCTAAGTGTATGAGTGCAGGAGGATGCCCATGGAAGACATTTGGCCTTAATCAGCGAGGGGCTGAGGTCATTCTTCCAAAGCACCCTGTGACTGACGGTCCGAACAGGAGGGAGGATGAGCATTAGCTTGCTACAGCTGTTATTAGCCTTGCATCTGGAGTGAGGTGAGTGATCCTTCTGTCCGTCTGAGTGATGCTCAGTCCTCAGTGATCCTTCTGTCCATCTCTAGCAACCATTGAGAAGGAGATGCGGAAGCTATTCAATATCCCTGCTGAGCGTGAAACACGGCTGTGGAACAAGTACATGAGCAACACCTATGAGCAGCTGAGCAAGCTAGACAACACTGTCCAGGACGCTGGGCTCTACCAGGGTCAGGTAGGAGGGCTCAGGCCACGCCCAGCAGGCAGTTCTCCAGGGTGTGTGGCCAAGATACCTTCTGGTTCTGAGCTTGTCACCAGTGAGGTCTTTTGCATGTTCCTTATTTGGTTTCCCCTTTCACTCAGGTGCTAGTAATTGAGCCCCAAAATGAAGATGGCACATGGCCGAGGCAGACCTTGCAGTCAAAGTAAGTGACCATTTTTTCTCTTGTGGCTGGGCACACAGGTGTAAGAGAGACACTATTTTCTAAGGCGTTTACTTGTGCGAATTAAAATTTTTTCGGGGTCAGAGGAAGAAATGATCCATTTCATATTCAGAGTCTGTTTCATATCCAGAGTCTGTGATACTGGCCTTTGGTAAGCAGCACTTTGGGCACCTGTCTGAGGAAAGCTGTCAGAGTGTGTGAACACGGTGGTGAGCCTCCTCTCCTTGAGAATGAGAGAAGGAAGAGAAGGGGCCGGATCTGGGAATGCTGCATGCCAAGAGGCAGCTTTGTTTTTGCCAGATGCTGTTATTTTCTCCACCTGTGATTAGAAGCTCGGCTGAAAAAGAAGAGGGCTCAGGCATGGGGTCCTATATGACTTAAAGTTTGATCCCACACCACTTTTTACCCACAGGCCTATTATTGTTGCCCTTTTTGCATACTGGGGGGATTATTCTGCCTTTAAACTGGGACCCCAGGCACCTCTATCTCTGGAGAGGTTTGTGTGAGGTGTGGAATTGTGCATGTCCTGAGAAGGGGACAGAAGTGGTGATGAGTTTTTCTTACAGTAGAAGGGGGCGGGGGTGGATTGTGTCTTTGTTCTGACAGTTATGGGGATAGTGTTGGTCTTTGCTCTCTTCCCTCAATCAGTTCTTGGACAGTGACTGATAGTAATGGGCTCATACATAGCTCTTTTGAGAATCCTGAAAGCTGTGGGCTCTCTCTTGAGAAACACGTCAGAAGATACATTTTGCCAACAATCTCAAGGGTTTTACAGATAACCTGAAGCCTAACCATGGACTCCAGTTTTAGAAATCCTGGTCACCAGTTCCTGACAGGATGATATATAGCTGTGGTAGGCAGAATAATGCACCTCTCCATGTCCAAGTCCTAATCCGCAGAACCTATGAATATGTTAGGTTCCATGGCAAGGTGATTAAAATGTGATTAAGGGTCTTGACATGGGGAGATTATCCTGGATTATCTGGATGGACTCAGTATAATCACAGGGTGAATGGGGGAGACAGGAGAATCAGGAGATGAGAGGACAGAAGCAGAGCCTAAGTGATGATAATGTGAGAAAGACTTCACTGGGCGACTTTCCAAGATGGCACAGTAGGAGACCTTGGTTTCATCGGGTCCTAGGAATTCAGCTAGATAGTTAATTAGATCATTGTGAACACTTACGAACTCAACCAGAGATCTAAGAAAAGCATTGCTGAAATTCTACAGATAGCGAAGTGACCACTTTCTGCAAGGTAGGGGGTGTGGAGAAGTGAATCTGAGGCAGTATATGGGAAGATAAACTGCGGCGGGGGCGGAACGCAGCAGTCAACATAGGAAACCGATACAGCAGCTGAGTGCAAACTCAGAACTTTTAGAAGTCAGCTCCGGTAAGGGAGGTCCCTGCCTGGAAGGCGCTCAGGTGGCAAAGAGGGGCAGAATCCTAGATGGGGCAATGTGGTCTCAGGATCTTCGGGGTCACAGAAACATCAGGGGTGCCTGAGTGTGGCAGAGTTCCCAGGCATGGTAGTGGGGAAGCCAGCTGCTATCATTGAACCCACAAGTGGGCTGTCAGCTTGGTTTTGCCATAAACTGCAGACTCTGGCATGGTTGGGCAACTGTTCTCTGAGCAGGGGCCCAGCATTCCACTGAACCATGGCAAGACCCACCCCTTCTGGAGACTCAAAGCAGGGTCACGTGCCTGAGATAGAAATGCTCGGTCAGAGGCTGGGTGAGCATGGAGTGCGGCTGGAGACCTGGGGGACAGGAGTGATTGACTGCTTTTTCCTGAGGGCACACAGAGGAGTGGGTCCCCAAGCTCTGTTCCAGGGATTGGGAGGCTGCTATTTTCATTCTCATCCTCTAAACCTGCGCAGAAAGCCTTCAGGGAACAGAAGCCACAGAGAGCAATCTGGAGCCGCTTGCTTAGCCTGGCCCCGTGTCAAGGGCAGTGCAACTCCGCCCTGGCAAAGACACTTGAGAATCACCTCAGCAGGCCCCTCACCCAGAAGATCAGCAAGAATATCCTAATAAACTAAGACCATGTTTTTACCCATCATAGAGAACTCTAGAAGTCCAGCAATAGGGAAGAATTGTGTATAGAATTCATGGTATTTTTCTGATTGTTTAGTCTTTGAATTTTAATTTTTTTCTTTCCTTTTCAACCAATTTCTTATTTTATTAACCCTTTTTTAAAGTCTTTCTCAATTTTCATTTTTACAGTTATATTTTATCCTTTCGTTGTATTTCATTTTGTTTTTGTATATATATAAGTTTTCTGTACAGTTCTGGGATGCAGTTTCTTGTAACAGACAGACCAAAATACACCCAGATTCTAGTGTATTGCTCTGTTCTGTTCACCTGTCTGATTATACTCTCTCTTTTTAAAAGTCTTTTTAAGTTTTCATCTCTATAGTTACATTCTATCCTTTCATTGTATTTCATTTCATTTTTGTATATATGTAAGTTTTTCTTTCTTTATAGTTACGGGACGTAGCTTCTTCAAAAAGACAGACCAAAATACACCCAGAATATATTATATTGCTCTGTTCCGTTCACCGGTCTGTTTATACTCTTTTCTTTTTTTGTTGTTTTTGTTTTTTTTTCTTTTGTCCTTTTTCATTTTCATTTTAACAGTTATATTCTATCTACGTTTCTTATATTTAATTCTTATATTTAATTTTATATTTATGTTCTTAAGTTTAATTTTATTTTTGTACATATATAGGTTTTTCTTTCTTCACAATTTTGGGATCTAGTTTTCTAACAGACCAAAATACACACAGGATCCAGTGTATTGTTCTGTTCTGTTCTGTTCACCTGTCTGGTTATATTCTCTCTGTCTTTAAAGATTTTATTTATTTACTTATTTTTTGTTTTGGGTCTCTTCTGATTTGTTTAGTATATATTTCTCTGGGGCTGTTATTGCCATTTTAGTATTTTGTTCTCTTGTTCATCTATTCTTCTCTGCACAGAATGACAAGATGGAAAAACTCACCTCAAAAAAGAGAACAAGAGGCGGTACTGACTGACAGGGACCTAATCAGTATGGATATAAGTAAGATGTCAGAACTAGAGTTCAGAGTAATGATTATAAAGATACTAGCTGGGCTTAAAAAAAGCATAGAAGACTCTAGAGAATCCCTTTCTGGAGAAATAAAAACTAAAATCTAAGCAAATGGAAATCAAAAAGGCTATTATTGGGGTGCAATAAAAAATGGAGGCTCTAACTGCTAGGATAAATGAGGCAGAAGAAAGAATTTGTGATATAGAAGACAAAATGATGGAGAATAAGGAAGCTGAGAAAAAGAGAGATAAGCAACTACTGGATCATGAAGGAATTTGAGAGATAAGTGATACCATAAAGCAACACAATATTAGAATAATTGGGATCCCAGATGAAGAGGAAAGAGAGAGGGGGGCAGAAGGTATATATATAGAACTTCTCTCATTTAGGGAAGGAAGCAGACATTCAAGTCCAGGAGGCACAGAGAACCCCCCTCAAAATCAATAAAAATAGGTCTACACCTCGACATATAATAGTGAAGCTTTCAAATCTCAGAGACAAAGAGAAAATCCTGAAAGCAGCTCAGAACAAGAGGTCCGTAATCTCCAAGAGTAGAAACATTAGATTGGCAGCAGACCTATCCACAGAGACTTGGCAAGCCAGAAAGTACTGGCATGATATATTCAGGGTGCTAAATGAGAAAAATACGCATCCAAGAATACTGTATCCAGCAAGATTGTCATTCAAAATAGAAGGAGAGATAAAAAAGCTTCCAGGACAAACAGAAACTAAAAGAATTTGTGATTATTAAACCAGCCCTGCAAGAAATATTAAAGGGGATCCTTTAAGTGAAGAGAGAGTCCAGAAGTAACATAGAACAGAAAGGAATAGAGACAGTGTACAGAAATGGCGACTATAGGTAATACAGTGGCGCTAAATTCGTATCTTTCAGTAGTTACTCTGAATGTAAATGGGCTAAGTGCCCCAATCAAAAGCACAAGGTCAGATTAGATAAAAAAGCAAGACCCATCAGTATGCTATCTGCAGAAGATTCATTTTGACCCAAAGACACCTCCAGATTGAAAGTGAGAGGGTGGAAAACCATTTACCATACTAATGGACATCAAAGAAAGCTTGGGTGGTAATACTTACATCAGACAAACTAGATTTTAAACCAAAGACTAATAAAAGATGAGGAAGGCCACTATATCGTAATTAAAGGGTCTCTCCAACAAGATCATCTAACAACTATGAGTATTCATGCCTCTAACATGGGAACAGTCAATTATATAAACCAATTAAAAGCAAAATTAAAGAAAGATATTGATAGTAGGGGACTCTTAACACCTCCTTCTATTCAGAAGATCATCTAAGCAGAAGATCAACAAAGAAACAAGGGCTTTAAATGACACATGGGACCAGATGAACTTCATAGATAAAGTCAAAGCACTCCATCTTAAAGCAACAGAATACACATTCTTCTCATGTGCACATGGAACATTCTCCAGAATAGATTGCATACTGGGTCACAAGTCAGGTCTCAACCAGTACCAAAAGACTGGGATCACTCCCTGTGTATTTTTCAGACCACAATGCTTTGAAACTTGAACTCAGTCACAAGAGGAAATTTGGAAAGAACTCAAATACATGGAGGTTTAAGAACATCTTACTAAAGGGTGAATGGGTCATCCAGGAAATTTAAGGAAGAATTTAAAAAATTCATGGAAAAAAATGAAAATTAAAACACAACTGTTCAGAACCTTTGGGATGCAGCAAAGGTGGACCTAAGACAGAAGTATATGGCAATATAAGCCTTTCTAAAGAAACAAGAAAGGTGTCAAATATACATCCTAAACTTACAGCTAAGGGAGCTGGTGAAAGAACAGCAAATAATGCCTACACCCAGAAGAGAAGAGAATAAAGATTGGAGCAGAAATCAACAAAATAGAAACCAAAAGAAGAGTAGGACAGATCAATGAAACTAGGAGCTTGTTCTTTGAAAGAATAAGATTGATAATCCTCTGGCCAAACTTACCAAAAATAAAAGAGAAAGTACCCAAATAAAATCATAAAAGAGGAGAGATCACAACCAACACTAAGGGATCATGTTATAAACAATTACATGCCAACAAATAGGCAGTCTGAAAGAAATGGATGCATTCCTAGAGAGATACAAACTAACAAAACTGAAACAGGAAGAAATAGAACACCTGAACAGACCCGTAACCAGCAAGGAAATTGAAAGGTTAATCAAAAATCTCCCAACAGACAAGATTCCAGGGCCAGATGGCCTCCCAGGAGAATTCTACCAAACATTAAAAGAGGAAATAATGCCTGTTCTTCTGAAGCTGTTTTAAAAAATAGAAGTTGAAGGAAAACTTCCAAACTCTTTCTGTGAGGCCAGCATTAGTTTGATCCCAAAACCACACAAAGACCCCACCAAAAAGGAGAATTACAGACTAATATCCCAGATGAACATGGATGCCAGAATTCTCACCAGCATACTAGTCAGTGGGATCCAATAGTCTATTAAAAGGATTATTCACCACGACCAAGTGGGATTTATTCCTGGGCTTCAACGGTGGTTCAACTTCCACATATTTATCAATGTGATATGCTACATTAATAAAAGGGTAAGAACCATATAATCCTCTCAATAGATGCAGGAAAAGTATTCGACAAAGTACAGCATCGTTTCTTAATTTAAACTCTGCACAGTGTAGAGTTAGAGGGAACATACCTCAGTATCATAAAAGCCATCTACAAAAAGCCCACAGTGATTATCATTCTCAATGGGGAAAAACTGAGCTTTTCCATAAGATCAGGATGGGATGTCTGGCATCCCCCACAGCAGGGATGTCCATGATCACCACTGCTCTTCAACATAGTACCAGAAATCTTAGCCTTAGCAATCAGACAACAAAAATAGGTCATCCGAATCAGCAAAGAAGTCAAACTCTCACTCTTTGCAGATGACATGATAATCTAACCCAAAATTGCTGGAACTCATACAGGGATTCAGCAAAGTAGCAGGATATAAAATCAGTGCACAGAAATCAGTTGCATTTCTATATGCTAACAATGAGAAGAAAGAGAAATTTAAGGAGTTGACCCTATTTGCAGTTGCACCAAAAACCATAAGATATCTAGAGATAAACCTAGCTAAAGAGGGGCATCTGGGTAGCTCAGTCAGTTAAATGTCTGCCTTCCACTTACATCATGATTTCAGGGTCCTGGGATCAAGCCCCAGGTTGGGCTCCTCGCTCAGCAGGGAGTCTGCTGCTCCCTCTCCCTGTGCTCCTCCCTGCTGCTCGTGCTCTCTCTGTCTCAAATCTGAAAAAAACAAAACAACAACCAAAAACCCTGGTAACCAAAGAGGCAAAGGATCTGTCCTCAGAAAACTATGCAGCACTTATGAAAGAAATCGAAGGCACAAAGAAATAGAAGAACATTCCATGCTCTTGGATTGGAAGAACAAATATTGTTAAAAGGTCTGTGCTGCTAAGAGCAATCTATATATTCAGTGCATTCCCTATCAAAATACCATAAACTCTTCACAGAACTGGAACAAATAATCCTGAAATTTGTATGGAACCAGAAAAGACCCCAAATCACCAAAGGAAAGTTGGAAAAGAAAACAAAAGCTGGTGGCATCGTCAAGGCAGTATGGTACTGGCAGAATAAACAGGCACATAGATCAGTGGAACAGAATCGAGAACCCAGAAATAGACCCTCAAGTCTCTGGTCAACTAACCTTCAACAAAGCAGGAAAGAATATCTAGTGGAAAAAAGACAGTCTCTTCAACAAATGGTGTTAGGAAAATTGGGCAGCCATATGCAGAAGAATGAAACAGGACCATTTCCTTACACTATACACAAAAATAGATCCAAAATGGATGAAAGACCTAAATGTGAGACAGTCCATCAGAATCCTAGAGGAGAACACAGGTAGCAATCTTTTTGACCTTGGCCACAGCAGCTTCTTGCTAGACACATTTCCAGAGGCAAGGGAAGCAAAGGCAAAAATGAAGTAATGGGACTTCATCAATCTAAAAACTTCTGCGCAGCAAAGGAAACTCAACAGAACCTAAAGACAACAGGCAGAAGGGGAGAAGATATTTGCAAATGACATTCAGATAAAGGGCTGGTATCCAAAATCTATAAAGAACTTAATCAAACTCAACACAAAGAACAAATAACCCAGTCAAGAAATGGGCAGAAGACATGAATGACATTTTTCCAAAGAAGACATACAGATGGTCAAGAGACACATGAAAATATGCTCAACATCACTTGGCATCATGGAAATACAAATCAAAACCACAATGAGATACTACCTCACACCAGTCAGAATAGCTAAAATTAACAAGTCAGGAAATGACATGCTGGCGAGGATGCGGAGAAAGGGGTATCCTCCTAGCACTGTTGGTGGGAATGCAAGCTGGTGCAGCCACTGTGGAAAACAGTATGGAGGTTCCTAAAAGTTGAAAGTAGAGCTACTCTGTGACCCAGCAATTGCACTACTACTGGGTATTTACCCTGAAGATACAGAAGTAGTGAGCTGAAGGGGCACATGCACCCCAATGTTCATAGCATCAATGTTCACCATAACCAAACTATGGAAAGAGTCCAGACGTTCATCAACAGATGAATGGAAAAAGAAGATGTGTCAGTCATATATATATATATATGACTACAAACACACACAAATATATAATATATGTATATATAGAGAGTGGGTAGAATACGCAGCCATCAAAAATTTGAAATCTTGCCATTTGCAACAGTGTGATAGAACTAGAGGGTATTATGCTAAGTGAAATGAGTCAATCTGAGAAAGACAATTATATGATCTCAGTCATATATGGAATTTAAGAAACAAAATAGGATCATAGGGGAAGAATAAAGGCGAAATCAGGGAGACAAACCATAAGACTGTTAATTATAGGAAATAAACAGGGTTGCTGGAGGTTGGTGAGGGATGGGGTAACTGTGACGGCCATTATGGAGGGCATGTGATGTAAAACGAATAGAAAGCCTTTACTGGCCATGAGCCAGGGAACGTGTGTGGCTTCTAGAAGTCCCTAGAGCCTCCACAAAGAAACACAGCTCTTTACCTCAGTGAGAATCATTTTGGATTTCTGACCCGCAAAATTGTTAAGATAATAAATTCCTGTTGTTTTAAGCTAGCAAGTTGTTGGTAATTTGTGACAGCAGCAGTCAGAAGGCTAGCCTAGCTTGCTGACTCCTTTCTTGGAACTGGAAATGCCACAGAACTGAGAGAAACTTACTTAAAAACTGTGAGGACCCCCCCAGGGGAGACAAAAGGTGGATCTGTGAGGTAGGGTTGACAACTTGGAGCAGAAGAGGCTGGATATACTGGCCAAGGAAGACTGTTCCGTTCTGCGTTCTTTTCCCAGTGTTGCTTCTTATCTCTTCCACACCTTGAGGTCTCAGATTCGAGTAAAGGGAGATAGCTTTTGGAAAAGAGCAGTGCCTCCTTGAATTTGCCTGAAGGTTAGATTCTTCCTGCAAAGTGTGTCCCGTGGCCAGTGAGCCCAGAGTGAGATTCCTGAGGTACACTCCTCACTCTCCTAAAAGGTAAAGACACTGTTCTAGATACTGAGGATACAGCGATAAAGTTTCTATTCTCAAGAAACAGTAAGTAGACAAGAACTACCCACAGGTACAATGGTTTTTATGTACTGTGGGAAAATATCAGGGAAGAAAATCACGTGCTAGGCTTTGGGAAGGAGCAGTTTTTTTGTTTTTGTTTTTTTTAAGATTTTATTTATTTGTTTGACAGGCAGGCAGAGAGAGAAGGGGAAACAGGCTCCCTGCTGAGCAGAGAGCCCGATGCAGGGCTGGATCCCAGGACCCTGGGATCATGACCTGAGCCGAAGGCAGAGGCTTTAACCCACAGAGCCACCCAGGCACCCCGGGAAGGAGCAGATTTAAGTAGGGTGATAGGGAGGCCTCTCTGAGGTGCCATTTGAGCATGGTCACAACGGAAATGAGGGACTCAGCAGTGAGTGGAGTGCTTAATGAGAATAAGATTGTGAGGCTGAGGTGCCAGCCACGGTGGACGTTCTGAAGCCAAAGCAGGCTTTGTTGAATACTGGTGGGAGTTTGTTGGGGCTGATGGCAGGAGGGCTTGGGATGACGTGGGGCCATGGGCCATGTGAGACTCTGGATTCCAGGTGTACCTTGGTGGGGGGGGTGGTAGAGAGTTTGTTGGAGGCAGTGTAGTGAGTGGAGGAGTAGTGTGGTCTCACCTGGTGAACAGCTCAAGGGAGCCATAACGAGTAGCTGACAGGTATAGTCAAATGAAAAGAAAATGGCCCATTGATGGCCTGTGCTAGTGGGAGCATAATCTGTGCTCCCAGCCTCCTGGGAGCATGGAGTAAGCATAATGAGTATCATCAAGGAAAGGAAGTGGGGACATGAAACAGGAATAAGGAGGCATACTTGGGACCAAAGAATTCGGGAGATGGGTTGAGTAGCAGAATGGATGTCGCTAAAGAGTAAAGAAGTTGGAAGGTCAGGTCTAAGAATTCTGTGCAGCATTAGGAGGGATAGAGAGGTGAACGATAGGCGGAGCGAAGTGCTATGGAGGATGGGATAGAAATGTCAACATTTGTGTAATAGGAATCTCTGAGGCAGAGAGGAAGTGACCAGAGGAAGGGGAAGAAAATGTATGAGGTTATAATGACCCAGAGTTTCCCAGAAATCATAGAAGAGGAAAGATCTGAAATTTAAATAATGCTAAACACAACAGATGGAAGAAATCCCACGCCTAGACACTACAGGAAAAACCTAACAACAAAGATGTAGAGAAAATTTCAAATTTTTTGAAAGACAAAGTCACAAAGGAATAAGGGGACTAGTATCAAACTTGTTAGTAGCAATAATGGATCTAGGAGAGACTTTTTCAGGGTCAAAGTAAATAACTTGAAAAGCAGAATTGTGAATCCTACTAAACTTATTTAAATGTAAAGTTGAAATATTTTTTTCCTTTAGCATAGCTGACCTTGAAAGGTTTTCCACACTGGGCTCCTGAGTGGAGGAATTACTTTTAGAGCCCAGGGGCATGCAGTAGAATCCGTAATGTGAGAGAGAGCACACTCATAAGGAAGTGTTCTGTTGGCCAGAAAAGCAAAGGGCTTTGGGACTTTGGAGTGAGCAAAGATTTTTGACAGAAGACACAACGCCAGGAACCTTGGAGGAGGAAATGGATAGAGGGGGTGACTGTGACTTTTAAGAATGTTCACCAAAGAGTGAAAAGGCAAGCCACAGGGTGAGAAAAGATATTTGCAATAATATGTTTGACACATTGCTTATCTCCAGAATTTTGAAGAAATGCCTCCCAAGTCAGGAAGAAAAAGTTAGGCAACCCCGTTAGAAAAGGGGCAAAACATCTTGAACAGTTAATTACCAAAAAGGATGTCTGGATGGCTAGCAAGCATATGGATAGGTGTTAACCTCTGCAATCATCCAGAAATGGCAAATTAAAACCATAACACAGTGCTCCTGCACACCCACCGAAATGGCTCAGTGAAAAAGATGGACAGTACCAAGTGATGTTGAGGTGTGGAGTACCTTGGATTGTTGGGCCCTGCTGTTAGGGGATATAAATTGATGTGGTGATTTTAGGAGATTTGGCAACCCTTACTAGAGGAAGAATAATGTACATATTTTACAACTCCTGTGAACCAGTCCTAGGCATACAGCCAACAGAAATACATCTCATGTTCACTTAAAGATATGTTCAAATATGTTCACGACAGTACTGCTTGTCAGAGTCACAAACTGGAGTTAAACCAGATGTCCAAAAATAGAGGGGATAGAGACATTGTAGTGTATTCACCCAGTGAGAGTCTGTAGGGACCCAGTAGTGTTGTGTGTCATGAACAATGTTGAATGAGAGAAGCTGGACACAAAATGTGGCATCCTATGTTCTCTTAATATCAAATTTAAGAACAGGCAAAACTTAACCTAAGGGGCTCAAGGTAGTGGTTAGTTATGGGAGAAATCGTGACTGACAGAAGCATGAAGAGGACACTTGGGGTCTAGGGCTGTCCTGTTTCTGGGTCAGAGTACTGGTTATGTAAATGTAATCATTTGGTGCAAATTTCTTGATTTTGACGTTCATGATTTATGTATTCTCTATGTAGTACTTCAGTAAAAAGTTGAATAATAATATAGGTGTAAGAAAGCAACTAATATCAATAACAGTCCAGAAGTTAATTCTGGGTAATGCCAACATGGAAGACAAGTGAGGAAATGAGAGGCAGTACAGAGCTGAGAGAGATGGGAATGTTATAAGTCTAAGTAGTTGATGGGCAAAAATAAAAACAGTTACAGGTTCTAATAAGTTAATGGAGTAACTGCCAGAAATGTAAAAGTAGAAAATATATCTTTGAAATATGCTGTGTTGATTAGGAAAGGTTTGAAGGCAGTTAAGAAAGATAAGTCTTTCTTAAGTATTTCTTAAGTTAAGATAATAAGTCTTTCTAAGAAGAATTTCTGAGGTATCCCTGGCTGGCTCAGTGGGCTAAGCATCTGCCTTCGGCTCAGGTCATGATCTCAGGGTTCTGGGATCAAGTCCCACATTGGGCTCCCTGCGAGGGTGGGGGAGAGCCTGCTTCTCTCTTTGTTCCTTGTTTATGCTCGCTCTCTCTCTCAAATAAATAAATAAAATCTTAAATTTCTGAGGTGGGCTGTCCAGTGCTGGTATCATTAGAAACCCAGCCGCTCTGTCTTGTTCCGCTGTGTGCAGCTTCTGCTTAAGAGGTGCTTCCCTGTGGATTTAGGATCCTGAGCTGCTGTGGTTACACCTGCATTCAAGTGGCAAGGAGGAGGAAGCAAGGAAGAGGAGGGACATAGCCCTTCATTTTAAGGAAATTGCGCAGAAATTATACATAAAACATCTCTTTGCTTCTCTTTGGCTAATGATATGACCATACCTGTCTTCAGGGGAGCCAGGAAATTGCCTTTTAGCAGGGTTGTAGCTAAAAACTGGGTTTCTTGGGGTGGCTTGGTGACTCAGTCAGTTAAATGTTTGCCTTCAGCTTAGGTCATGATCCTAGGGTCCTGGAATCAAGCCCTGCGTCAGGCTCTCTGCTCATCAGGAAAGTCTCCTTCTCCTCTTTCCTCTGCCCCTGCTTGTGCTCTTTCCCTCTCGCTCACTCTTTCTCTTAAATAAATAAATAAAATCTTTTAAAAGATTTTTAAAAATTGGGGTCTTTAAGGAAAAAGGGCAGAATAACTTACTGGGAGACAAAACGGGGGGAAAAAACCAAACCCCCTTTTTCTTCTCTACTCTACCAGTACTTGCCACTACCTGTGTGTAGGTTTTTCTCACACCATCCAGTTCTCTGACACCTGCTGGGTGTTGTACAATTTCACTCAGTTCTAGCACAGTCTACCTGGAAGTACCATCAGATCCCACAGGTTAAGGTCTCAGTCCATCAGAAAACTGGCCCAGTTCCAAGTCCAGGTTGTTTCCTGTGCTTGGGATCACTAGCTATTAATCAGAGGTTCCTGTGACCCCTCCTTGGACTTGATAATTTGCTAGAATAATTCATAGAACTCAGGAAGACAGTTCACTTGCTAGGTGACCAGTTTGTCAAGAAAGGCTATAACTCGGCAACAGTGAGATGGAAGAGGTACCAGGTGGATATAGGAAAGGGGTGAGGAGCTGCCCTCAGTCATTCCAGACTTTTGGCACCTCCATGTTTTCACCAACCTGAAAGTTCTCCAAAGTTCCCGGTGAAGCTCTCCAAAGTTCCCATACTTCAGAGATTTTTGTGCAGGCCTCCGTAAGTAGGCATGATTGATGAAATCATTTAGCCATTGGTAACTGAACTCAGATTTCCAGCCCTTCTCTCCTGTCCAGGGGTTTGGTGTTGGGCCACTGCAAGTTCCAACCCTTTAATCACATGGTTAGTTCTTCTGGCAAGCCCCACTCTTTGTGATTTTTTAAAAGTCATTAATGTAAACTGAGGTGGTTAAAAGGGGTATGTTGGAAATAAGACATTCCTTTTGCTTTTAACACTTGTTATTTCACGAACCAAGGGCAGAAATGCAAAGATAACAAAAGATGCTCCCATCACTCATTACTGAGGAAATTATTGAGGGACTGTGTGCCAGGAATTTTGGACAAGACCAAAATATACATTTCTTAATTATATTTTTTAAAATACATATTTCTTATAAATCACAGTACCGGAGACAGCTAGGAAACTGCCACACCTAAGAAGGGAAATTGAGAGCAGGAAGTAAAAAAGAACAACTGAGAATTCGTAATTAGAAAACATGAGATAAGGAGGCTAAATTAAGGACAGCTTGAAAAGTGATTAAAATAACTATAAATGGGTTAAAATCATTCATCAAAACTCTCAGATTGGAATTTTTTTTTTTTTTTTTAAGATTTTATTTGAGAGAGAACATGAGTGGGGTTTGGGGAGGAGAGGGAGAGGGAGAAGCATGCTCCCCGCTGAGCGGGGGGAGCCTAATGCGGGACTCAGCCCCAGGACCCTGGGATCATGACCTGAGCCAAAGGCAGACACTTAACTGACTAAGTCACTGAGGCAACCCAAGATTTTAGAGAGAGAGAGAGAGAGAGAGCACAAGCAGGGGGAGGGGCATAGAGAGAGAGAGAGAGAGAGAAATGGGCTCCCTGCTGCACCTTGGTCCCATGACCCTGGGATGATGACCTGAGTCGAAGGCAGACACTTAACTAACTGAGCTACCCAGGTACCCCTTTTGATTAGATTTTCTTTAAAAAAAAAACAACTAAAACCAGCTATATATTCAGTAGTGCATCATCTGTCAAGCAGACACAGGTTAACCTTGAGGGAGTGGTAAAATGTGACAAGCGAGTTTGTTATCCAGGGGAAGTCATTGATTGGCCTACCCCCCCCCTTTTTTTAACCCACCTATAGAGTCAGTTTAACCTGTGTTGTGGCAGGAGAACAGCATAAATTGTGTTCAGCTCTTTTATTAGTGAGGGCCACCTTGTAAATTCTGAACATTTTAAGATGATCTTCTCTTCCTAGTGGATTGTGCAAACCTTTGTGTTCATGCTTCCAAAGTTTTTTGTAGAGCAGGCCTTACTTCCCTCTCTCTCTCTTTCTGACTCTGTCTCCCTCTGACTTTACTTGCCTGAGGTCTCTAATTCCTGGTTAACTCTGTACCATGGCCCCCTTTTGAGGCTGCCTGCCCAGAAGTAGAAGAGGACAGTATTCCTGAAGCGGAGATGTGGGTACACGCAGACGAGGGTTAACAGCATTGGTGTGGGGAGAGCATAGCTTAGGGTGTTGTGAAGGCAGTGAGAATTCCAGTACAAGTTCATTGTTACCTTTTTCTTTTTCTTTTTTTTTTTTTAAGATTTTATTCTGAAGTTCTACAGCGAATTTGGGCTCAAACTCACAACCCTGAGATCAAAGATCAAATGCTCTACCAGTAGAGCCAGGACGTTCATTGTTATCTTAATGATAATGCCAGGTGCTGGACTCTGGTTACTTGAGGTCATCCCTAAAGGGTGGGCTCGTCTGCAGAGCAGCTTTCAGCCTGGAGAACATCTGAGAAGCATGCAGAGGTCAGTGGAGCAAGGAGGGCAGGCATGAGTGTGTTACAGGGCCTGGATCTTGTGTTCAGGTTATGTTCTAGTTGTGACTAGTAAGGACTAGACATGCCAAGAAGCAGGAAATATCTGGGTGGAAAGCTACTGAGAGACCAGAGGCTTGACCGGAGTGTCTTTTAAAGGAGCAGAAGCATCCTTTGGAGTTGTAGCCTCTGTTTTCAGAGTGTTTGTGGCATGAGACCCATTGAGGTCTTGCCTCAGCTAATCTGTACCCTGGAGCTTAAGATGTTTCCCACTTGCAGTGCCCCAGAATGTGTTCTAACGCTGCCTGATGACAAGTGCCAAGCGCCCAGGCGTTTCCCAGGTAGTCACTTTTCCGCACAGAGGTCTTTTGTCTGTCAAGGGTGGAATTTAAGAAAAATTTGGTCTTGTGGCATATGGGTGGCTCAATCGGTTAAGTGTCTGACTCAGTTCCCGCATGATCTCAGGGTCCCGAGATCAAGATTCCCCATCCCACCCCCGCTCTGCATTTAGTGCTGAATCCGCTTGTCCCTCTCCCTCCCCCTTTGCACTTTCCCCTGACCTGCTTACTGACTTTCTGTCTCTCTGAAATAAATAAATGTCTTTAAAAATAAGTTTGGGTGCCTGGGTGGCTCAGTTGGTTAAGTGACTGCCTTTGGCTTAGGTCATGATTCTGGAGTCCCAGGATCGAGTCCCGCATTGGGCTCCCTGCTCGGCAGGGCATCTGCTTCTCCCTCTGACCTTCCCCCCTCTTGTGCTCTCACTCGTTCTCTCTCTCTCTCTGTCTCATTCTCTCCCTCTCAAATAAATATATAAAATCTTAAGAAAGATTTTCTTACATAAATTTTCAGGCATATAAAAAGACATCCTTATGTACTCATCATTGGATTTCTTTTTGACTGAATTTACTCTGAAAACTACTGGCAGTATTTTCTAGAACATTTTACACAAATGTCAAATAAAATTTTTCTTTGTTTTCTTTCAATTCAACCAGAAAAGTCTGTTTAAGGAATTGACGGATTTGGTTTTGGCTTTTGTGGATTTTCCCCTTTTGTGTTCAAAGAAGTAGAATGTTACTAGTGAACAGTTAGTAAAAAGGGTAGTGTTAAATTATATGCCTTGAGGTTCTGCATGTTAGAATTCGAATTTCACTATCTTATAGTACCTGTCAACAGACCTGAGAATGGTATGCCATATCAGACCAGCCTCGCGTAGCTGCTTCTGCCTTTATCACCATGGACAGGTTTCTAGTGTGTGCTGAAGTCACCTGTGTGGTGAAAGAGAGTGCCCTTGGCTCTGCCGAGTCTCACTTGTTGAGGTTATCTGGATTCTTGGACTTTTTTGCAGCATGAGAATGAGGCTCTGTGAAGCAAATACTCTTCAGGATTTGAGAAAGGTGCATTTCCCTTTGGGAAGGAGAGGGGCTGGGGAACCCTCTTTCCCGTTCCCTCACTGTGACGTCAGACTGTGGAACAGAACTCAGTTCCTGGTGCCTGACTTAAACCCCTGGATAGTTTCCTGATGTTTGTCTATTGCAGGTGTGGGTGCAGGGTCACTCCTTATCTCTGCTGCCTTGTTTCACTTTCTTGTAGAGAACCCTGGTTGAGATTAGATCCCTTCGGTTGGGCTCTTTGCTGGGGCATATCATAATCATATTCTGTAGTCTAAAAATAACCCCAAATCAAGAAGGAAAACCACAGTTGTACATATTTGAAACAGAGCAGAATGATCCACTTTCTTCTACATGTTCTTATACAGATTTTAGTAGAAAATTGATAAAAAACCATACCAACTTAATGTTTGGGATAGCACTTGCATTTATTAATCAGAAAGTTGGTATAAATCTAAAATAAGATATATTGTGAAAAATATTGAAACATAAGTTTGAAACAGAGGTGACTCACATTTGATAAATTTGAGGAAGCAAAACAATTCTCCTTGAATAGTGTAGTGAAACTAAACTACCGTTTTCCTGTTGTAGCGTACTCAGAGCCAGCTGCTCATTTCGGGTCAAGTATTTTGGGGATTTTCCTCTCTTATTGCCATTTTTCTTTGTCTTTCACTGGTAACTCTTATTAGGGAAGCTTATGATTTATAAATCAAATCAGGATGCCCTAAAGACCAACTTTGTGGTTTATCCTACCGAGAGATTGGGTGGGCGACCACATGGATGAATGAGACCAGGAAGACCAATTAATTTCTTGACTCACTTAAGTAAAATTAATCTTGAAGTAGTACGACAGTAGGCCTTCAGCAGTTTATTTTAAATAACTGAATATGGAGAACACTTATTTCTTGAAAAGAGACCTAAGGCATTCTGTAGGGTTGCTTTTTGCAAAAAGTCAGTAGCGTTGTCTCTGCTTCTCTCTCCCAGATCAAGCACTGCGCCTAGCAGAAATTTTCCTACCTCTCCAACATCATCAGCAAGTCCCTATTCCTCAGTGTCTGCCTCTCCCATTGCAAATGGTGATAGCACTAACACCTCTGGGATGCACAGCTCCGGTGTCAGCAGGGGGTAAGAGCAGGCCCTTTCACTTTGCTTCCCTCCCTCAGAGTCCTTTCCCAGCCTGTGTCTGGAGAGCTCCTTTGCTGCAACACTAAGCCTAGTGGGATTAAGCTTCCCCTTGGGAACATGCTGCATGTGTTTTCTCTCTCCATTTCATACCCACCATAGAGTATGTCTCCTACTTCTCACTTATATTGCTTATCCTTAGATGAGCTGCTGTTTTGCGCACAGCCTAAGTCACTGGTGATCCTGGGGGGCGGGGGGTCACCACTTCTCGCGTGAAAGGATGGGCTGGCTGTATCACAGCACAGTAATAGCTCTGAGGGAATGGTTCTCAGCCCTCCCTGCCTGTTTCCCCCTCCTTTGTACGAGCATCTCACGAGCGCCTGCCACATAGCAGACTGAATGGAGGAGGAGGAGGGTGAGGTGAGAGTGTGCGTGAATACTCAGGCACAGTTAGGACAAAGTGTGGCCTGGTGAGTGGTAGCAGGTGTGAGCTCTTAATCTTGGTAACCACATGTTCTTCCGTGAAGTCACATGGCAGTTAGCCTTCTAGAGGGAAACACAGAATTTGCCAAAAGCCTGAGAGTAGAGAACTCAGCATTTCTCCCCTTAAGGATGTGCTTATCACCTGCTGTTGTATCAAATCAGGGGCAGGGGTAGGAGAAGGGGAGTGGCTGGAGGGCTGGCGAGGGGTGTAGGAAGAACTCATATCATGGAATTATTACCAGCTAGGGATTGCAGAGGCCCTGGAGGAGCCCCACAAGTTTTCCTGAGGGCATGTGCACAGCACTCGCTTTTATTGCTGATGTGAATTGTGTTTTCCAGTGGATCTGGCTTCTCTGCTTCGTATAATTGTCAGGAGTCGCCATCGTCTCACATTCAGCCTGGGCTCTGCGGACTTGGAAACCTGGGGAACACCTGCTTCATGAACTCCGCTTTGCAGGTAGAGGGGAGAACAGTCGTCTAAGTAACACTGCTTCTTCACAGGACTGGGGCGTGGTTAGGAAAGGCATGCTAAAATGATGGGGGGACCCTTTACCAGGGATCCCTGCCTACCCTTTGTTAGTACTTCAGGAATCCCTATCAGGGTACCTCCCACTGGTTAGTACAGAATGGCCTTATCACTGTTAATGGCCCTGAATTGTCTTCTGAATCAGTCCTGGGGTTGGTTTTACTAGTAAAAATATTTTGAATTTTGTTGGCCACTAGGGATGATCTTCCCAGAAAATATCGGGAGTACTTGTCCAGTTGGTTTCTGATGGGATGAGAATTCACTGCAGCTGGTACTGCCTTCTTACCAATGATAACTGTCTAATCTCATGCCCCTGATTGTGCAAAATCCTAAAGTCCTTCCTTTGATACTTCATTTGTTTGTTGATCAAATATTTATTGGGGACATACTGTGTGACCATACTGTGGTGGACATGGGCTGGAATTAGGGTCTAGCTACAGAGTTAGGAGGGCAGAGTTATAAGACTGCCTTCGGTTTCAATAATTTGCTATTATATTAAGTATTATTTAAATCAACAATTTTTTTATATTTTATTTCTAATTTTAATAAAATAACTAATATTTAATATTTTACATATATTTTTTAAAAAGATGTTAATTTTTTTTGAAACTAACTTTATTTAAATAAATAAAACTATTATACTCAGAGTTGTGGTTTATTATAGGGAAAGAGGATACAAGTTAAAATTAGCCAAAGGTTGGAGCAAATCAGGAGAGTCCCGGAGGGTCCCCAGTGTAGAGCTTCTGTTGTTCTCTCCCTGTGGAGTCTGGGTGCATTACTTTCCTGGCATTGATGTGTAACAGTAAGCATGGGGTATTGCCAAATACGTAAACTCACCTGAGCTTTGGTTTCCAGAATTTTTATTGGTGGTTTATCACATGGCATGATTAATTGATTGCCCGGGTGGTTAAACTCAGTCTCCAGGTAGACTAACACGATGTGACCCAAGCCCCCCACCCCCATCCCCTACTCCCCCCAGGCCACGGTGGTGGTTTTTCTGGAGTAGCTGGTTCTCACCCTAAGATGACAGTGTAAGTGTGGCCACCACCACCCCAACATGAGATTATCCACAACACTGGAATTACAACAGTAGATTCTCCAGTATGACTGATGACCTCCAGACAAACAAAGATATTCCTGTCAGGAATAACATTCCAGGGGTCACCAGAGTACTTTTCAGAAGCCAAGGACAAGGGGCACCTGGCTGACTGATTTGGTAGAGCATGTGACCCTTGATCTCAGGGTGGTGAGTTCAAGCCCCATGTTGGGTGGAGCCTACTTAAAAAAAAAAAAAAAAAAGATAAAAAATTGTACAAGTACAGAAGCCAAGAGCAAGAGCCAGACTTTCTCTCTGGGCAAGGCTAAATTCTTTACTATACATAAGAGATTCAGTGGTCAGGAAATGAGACATGGTTTTTGTACTCACAGGACTAACAATCTAGCTTTGAAGTTTCATGGCGTAGAAAGGAAAAAATAAAAAGACATGTAAAAAAAATACGTGACTCTTGAGTTTGGAAATTATTTTTTTCCACTGTGGTGAGATAGGAAGAGCAGAGTACTGAAGAAAAGAAACTTGAGATTTGGCTTCTCATGGATAGGTTTTTCTCAGCTCTTTGTATCCTCAATTTCCCTCAACTGTTTAATGAAGATAATGATAATGAGGATGTCTATAGCTCTACATGTAAATTTCAGGAAAAAAAAAGATTAAATTCCATCTTTTTTTTTTTTTTAAGATTTTATTTACTTATTTGACAGAGAGAGATCACAAATAGGCACAGAGGCAGTCAGAGAGGGGGAAGCAGGCTCCCTGCTGAGCAGAGAGCCAGATGCGGGGCTCTCGACCCCAGGACCCTGAGATCATGACCTGAACCGAAGGCAGAGGCTTAACCCCCGAGCCACCCAGGCACCCCTGCATTTAAGTTTCTATCTCTTAATGCTAGGAAAAGAATAAATGAAACCCAAATGAAGTGGGAGGTGAATAATAGAAGAGCAGGAATTAATGAAATACAGGGGTGATTAACACTGTAGCCAAATGTGATTCTTTTTTTTTTTTTAAGATTTTATTTATTTATTTGATAGACAGAGATTGCAACTAGTCTAGAGAGGCAGGCAGGGAGAGAGAGGAGGAAGCAGGCTCCCCGCTGAGCAGAGAGCCCAATGCGGGGCTTGATCCCAGGACCCTGGGATCATGACCTGAGCTGAAGGCAGAGGCTTTAACCCACTGAGCTACCCAGGCGCCCCGCCAAATGTGATTCTTAAAAAAAAAAAAAAAAAAAAAGCCATAAATGCTCAGAGTAACTGATGAAGAGGAAAAGAGAGAAAATGTAAATGACTAAAGCTAAGAATGAAAGAAGACTATCACTACAGACCCTGTAGCCATTAAAAAGATTAGAGGAGGGGTGCCTGGGTGGCTCAGTGGGTTAAGCCTCTGCCTTCAGCTCAGGTCATGATCTCAGGGTCCTGGGATGGAGCCCTGCATGGGGCTCTCTGCTCAGCAGGGAGCCTACTTCCTCCTGTCTCTCTACCTGCCTCTCTGTCAAATAAATAAATAAAACTTAAAAAAAAAAAAAAAGATTAGAGGACAGTAACCCAATATTGCAGTTTATGTTAAGTAAGTAAAATTTGAATACAATTAAATTTTTTAAAAATTTAAAAAGATATAAACATAGTAAAACAACTTTACGCCAATAAGTTTAGATGACAAGTTTCAACAAGTTGCTTTGAAAGGCATAATTTATCAAACTTATACAGGAAGAAATAGAAAATATGAATAGTCCTGTATTTGTTAAAGAAATTGACTGAGTAACTAAAAGCTTTACAACAAAGAAAATTCTTGTTCTGGATGGCTTTATTGGTGAATATATTCAAGGATTTAAAGTAAGAAGTGATACCAATCATATAAACTCTTTCAGGAAATGGGAAAAGAGGGACAGCTCCCTAAATCATTTTACAAGGCAGCATGCTCTGAAAGCAAAAATTGACAAGGATTTTTTTCCCCCTGAAATTCTATTTATTTATTTATTTATTTTTAAGATTTTATTTATTCGACAGAGAGAGCACAAGCAGGGGAAGTGGCAGGCAGAGGGAGAAGCAGGCTCCTCACATAGCAGGGGGAGCCTGATGTGTGTCTTGATCCCAGTACTGCAGGATGATGACCCTAGCCCAAGGCAGTCACTTGACCAACTGAGACACCCAGGTGCCCTCTAAAATTTTATTTTTTATTTTTTATTTTTTAAAAGATTTTATTTATTTATTTGACAGAGAGATCACAAGTAGGCAGAGAGGTAGGCAGAGAGAAAGGGGGGAAAGCAGGCTCCCTGCTGAGCAGAGAGCCCGATGCGGGGCTCGATCCCAGGTCCCTGAGATCATGACCTGAGCTGAAGGCAGAGGCTTAACCCCTGAGCCACCCAGGCGCCCCTAAAATTTTATTTTTAAGTACGCTTTACACCCAGTGTGGAGCTTCAACTCACAACCTTGAGATCAAAGAATCATATGCTCCACCAACTGAGCCAGCCAGCACCTGCGATAGGAATTTTTAAAAAAGGAAAATTTCTGATGGTCATATGTCACTCATTATTGTAGTCACAAGTAATGTAAATGAAATTTTAGCAAATCAGACTCAGTGATGTTTAGATAAAAGTGTAGAACAAGGGACGCCTGAGTGGCTCAGTGGGTTAAAGCCTCTGCCTTCAGCTCAGGTCATGATCCCAGGGTCCTAGGATCGAGCCCCGCATCGGGCTCTCTGCTTAGCAGGGAGCCTGCTTCCCTCTCTCTCTCTGGCTGCCTCTGTGCCTACTTGTGATCTCTGTCTGTCAAATAAATAAATAAAATTTTTTTTAAAAAAGAGTAGAACAAGTACAATTTGTACCAGGAGAACTCAGTTTGACACCTGAAAAATTGATGTGTGTCACTTAGCTAAGTCACAGAATAAAGGAGAAAATTATATGACCATCTCAACAGATGTAGAAAAAACACTTGGTAAAATCAAGTTTTTGAATTTGAAGAGTTAAAATTAGTATGTACACGCATACTGATGTTATTCATTATTTTTTCTAGTATCTTTCCTGATCTTTTCCCACATAATGCTTCAGCTCTAGTAAAGATATTTTGGCTTCAGCTTATTTATATTTTATCTTCCAATGAGACAGTGGAATGTCATAATCAATTCCAGTTAAAAAAAATATATCATATCATGGGGCGCTTGGGTGGCTCAGTGGGTTAAGCCTCTGCCTTCGGCTCAGGTCATGATCCCAGGGTCCTGGTATCGAGCCCCACATTGAGCTCTATGCTTGGTGAAGAGCCCGCTTCTCTTCCTCTCTCTGCCTGCCTCTCAGCCTGCTTGTGATCTCTGTCTGTCAAATAAATAAATAAAATCTTAAAAAAAAATCTCAAAATTACGATGTTAAAAATTAACCATCCTTCATTGAATAGAAAAGTATTCTGTCGGGCACTTGGGGCATTCAGCTTTTGCCCTCGGGTAGTTATTTCAGAGACAGTTCTTAGTGAACGTGAACCCTAACACCATGTCCTTGGGAGGTTAGCTGCAAGGCAGGCCACCAGCTTGGGCTTCTGGGACGCTGTCCCTTACAGTTGTGAGCCTTGTGGAGAGTCTGCGGAGAACTTCATTTTGTTGGGAGTTAACCCTCATTGGCCCTTAATAACTTGGTTTATCTTCATCTCTGTGTGCTTCAGAAGAGGTGTGAGCTCTGATCGTGTTCTTTTTCAGTGCTTGAGCAACACTGCACCGCTGACTGACTACTTTCTTAAAGATGAATATGAGGCTGAAATCAACAGAGATAACCCTCTGGGAATGAAAGGGGAGATTGCAGAAGCCTATGCAGAGCTCATTAAACAGATGTGGTCTGGAAGGGACTCTCATGTGGCACCTCGCATGTTCAAAGTAGGTTGCTATAGATACTTCCTTTTTTCCATTTTGGGGAGAGTGATTTAGTGTTATTCCAGTTGCATTTTGGGGTTAAGATGGGGGTCTGAGATGAAAAGCCCCACGAGGAGATCCTCCTTTTCTGTTGACCAGGCATTCAGCACACGGTTACTCTAAGAGACCTCAGCCCCCGCCTGTGGGCTGGGGCTGCTGCAGAGGGCGTTTGTAGGCTGGTTGCTCAGAATGCTGTATTCCGTGGTGCCAGTCTTGAAGTAGGAAACATCCTAAGCCAGAGTGTAACGATTCGGTTTAATTTCCGGTATTATCTGACAGGCACTCCCAGGTTCTTTGAGCCTGGACCCTATACCCACTGTGGGCCGCCCAAGTCAGGAACTGGGTGGATACTCCAAGAGTGTGATGTGGAAGTCAGTTGTCACTTGGATCCCTCAGCTAGAAGAGTGGGTGAACTGCAGTGGGCTCTTGGAGCAACTTGGGCTTTCCCTTGCCTTAAATATTTTTTCCTGTTGAGGGGAAGGACCTTGCCTTCATATTTTGAAATCTGAGAGACCCTGTTTAGCCTGCATCAGTGGAATTTAAGGAACCTTCATGAAGCTCGTGGTAGGAAAAGATGGGCTGATTTTTTATTCAAAGGGGTGAGGGGTCATAGCACCTTGGCTCAGTAAGAAAATTTAAATGGTTTATTGAAATTAAAAACTAATTCTTTTTGGGGCGCCTGAGTGGCTCAGTGTAAAGGTTAAGCCGCTGCCTTCGGCTCGGGTCATGATCTCAGGGTCCTGGGATCGAGTCCCGCATCGGGCTCTCTGCTCAGCAGCGAGCCTGCTTCCCTCTCTCTCTCTCTGCCTGCCTCTCTGTCTACTTGTGATCTCTGTCAAATAAATAAATAAAATATTAAAAAAAAACCAAAACAAAACACTAATTCTTTTTACCCCTGTGGTCACATTAATCCATGGGAGATACATGTAAATTACTGTCCCCATACCATGAAGTCAGAAAGAGACTAGAATCAGGTGACGGTAGGTACATCACCTCAAACTCATGGAAATGAACAATTGGAGGACCATATTTAGGTATTAGGGGGAGTGCAGAGCTTCCTTGATGATGGACGTTTTTCCTCTCTGCACTGTCTGGTATGGCAGCCAGGCAGTCCCTAGCCACTTGAAATGTGGTTCATGTGAACAAGGAACTGAATTTTTTTATTGTATTTAATTTTAATTTCAGTAGTCACATGTGGCCCGTGGCTCTGGTACTGGGCAACACAGGTGGGAGAGCATGGATTGTCCAACGTCAGGGGGGCCTTGTTAAACCTAGACTCCTGGACCTGTCCTCAGAGTTTCTGATTCTGTAGGTCTGCACTGGGCCCAAGACTCTGCTCTCCTGGCAAGTTCCCAGGTGATGCTGGTGGTGCTAGTTGGGGACCACGCTCTTGAGAATTGTAGATGCAGAGCAGTGCAAGGCAGGCAGTCATTTAAGGACAGGAGGACTGTTAGATACAGGAGGATTCCTCTGGCTGATGCAGATGCCGTTTGTAAAGTTCTCGTGGAGATTCTGAACCAAAGAAGGACATAAGAGAGGGATTTGTGTCAGTACTTGCAAGGTGTTTCTCCCTCAGGGTGCCCCCCTTCACTTACTCTTCTTTTAGGGGAGTGGTCCAGGGGTCAGGTCCGCTGTTGTGCTGGCTTTTGATCTGAGCCCTCTCTCTGGCGAGAACTACTGGCCTCCTTTAGGCTCCGAGGAGTTAATTGGGCCACTCGGCCAGATGATGTTCTCCCTTACTGTCCCAGCTGACCCTGCAACGTTATTTTTGATGGCAGGTTCTCATCTGACTTCACTGGTTCTTTAAATCTTATGCCTTCTGATGTGATTGCTTTTGTTGTAGACTCAAGTGGGACGTTTTGCCCCTCAGTTTTCTGGCTACCAGCAGCAGGACTCTCAGGAGCTGTTAGCCTTTCTTCTGGACGGACTGCACGAAGATCTGAACCGAGTAAAGAAGAAACCCTACCTGGAGCTGAAGGATGCCAATGGGCGGCCAGATGCGGTATGATGTTGAGGATTTTTGAACAATAACTTTTCATAGAAGTTGCCTCCTACCGAGAGTTGCAGGGACATCCTTTTGGTCTTTGAGTATTGGTGCCAGGGCCCTGGTTGCCCTTTGCTGTTGATGACATGGACACAGGCTCTGGTAGAGAAATGCATTTTGGGTCAGAAAGAGACAAACTAGTTACTCCTAATTCTCCTGCTTGGGGCTCTTGAAGTCAGTGTCCGTTTGCGGAGTGTAATTCCATTGCTGAACTAGAAACTAGGGCAGTCTGAAAACCAAAGTGACTCTAGTATGGGCCTTGGGAGTGTCACTGCTCTCATTAAAATACATACATGATTATTAAAATAGTTTGTTATTAACATTATTAAGGCACTGATTTTTTTTGCCTCAACTTTCTGATCTGTGGAAAGGGAATTTGGTATTTAACTTTACCCTATCACATTGGGCTTAATCATACGAAAACTTTAAAGTTGTATTTATAGCTTGAAGGAAAGACTATGAGTTGAGTGAATTAGCTGAACTGTAGTATAAATTAAAACCTCACTGCTGGGGCGCCTGGGTGGCTCAGTGGATTAAGCCGCTGCCTTCGGCTCAGGTCATGATCTCAGGGTCCTGGGATCGAGCCCCGCATCGGGCTCTCTGCTCCGCAGGGAGCCTGCTTCCTCCTCTCTCTCTGCCTGCCTCTCTGCCTACCTCTCTGCCTACTTGTGATCTCTCTCTCTGTCAAATAAATAAATAAAATCTTAAAAAAAAAAAAAAAAAAAAAAAAAAAAAAAAAAAACCTCACTGCTGGGGTGCCGGGGTGGCTCAGTGGATTAAGCCTCTGCCTTCGGCTCAGGTGATCATCTCAGGGTTCTGGGATTGAGCCCCGCATCGGGCTCTCTGCTTGGTGGGGAGTCCGCTTCTCTTCTTGTCTCTGCCTGCCTGTCTGCCTGCTTGTGATCTCTGTCAAATAAATAAATAAAATCTTTAAAAAAAAAAACCAAACAACTCACTACAGGGACTTTGGATCATTGAACACGTTGGAGAAGGCAGTCCTTGCCCTAGTCAGGTCCATTTGCCCCCAGTGCTGTCAGGGCTATCCGGCTCCCATCAGAGGACACACAGACGCCTGTATGCCCCACAGTCCTACGTGAAGACTTTTTTAAGTGTGGGAATGGGCGTGGAGCTGGCATGTGATAGTGAGAATGGTCTGCTGAAACCAGTCCCAGCCCTGGCTGGCCTGGATCAAGTTCTTTGCTATAGAGACTGCCTCAAGGTCCAGCTCAGATTCTGTTCTGGATCATTCCGGAGGAAGGGGTAAACAACTCAAGTGTGTTGAGATGTCTTATTTATCTTTATCCTTCCAGGTGGTGGCGAAGGAAGCCTGGGAGAATCACAGGTTAAGGAATGACTCTGTGATTGTGGACACGTTCCACGGCCTCTTCAAATCTACTTTGGTTTGCCCAGAATGTGCTAAGGTTTCCGTGACCTTTGACCCATTTTGCTATCTAACTCTGCCACTGCCCCTAAAGAAAGATCGAGTCATGGAGGTCTTTCTGGTTCCTGCTGACCCTCGCTGCAGACCTACCCAGGTAAGGGGATCTGCACCCTATTGGCACCCCTCACCGAGGGACTCTGAGTGCGGCTTCTTCTGCCAGCTGCCTCTGAATCCCTGTGGCACTGGCCTGAGTGTGTGCCCTCAGCCTCCGTCAGACCTTTGTGTGATCCTCTGTCACTCAGGGGAGGTTGTGAAGGTCCTCTAGGCTTCTCTGTCACTCCCCACCCCCGCTCCATTCATTCAGCTAAGGTAATATGACTGATCTGCTGAGTGATCCTGGCATCTGAATGCTGGGAGGCAGCAGCAGGGTACTTCTTGGTCAGTCAGCCCAGAGAGTCTGCTAGAACAGAAGGCCAGATGGATGGCATGGCCACCAGGTCTTAAGTGTCCCGCCCTACTGAAGGCTTTAGGACTCCACTGGCAGTCTGTAGAATTTTCCACCATTCCTTAAAGGAGGTAGTGGATGACTGCCGAAAGTGAAGAATGAGACAAAGCAGTATATAGGAGGGAAAGAGATGGCCGAGCTCCTGTGCTGCTGCCCGAATAGGGAGGCGGATGCTGAGGCAGAGGACTTGCTGTTTGCTCCTGACCACTCCTCAGGGCCCTGACCGTGTGTGACTCATAAGAGGTCATCTTGCGCTCTGTGATGCCTGCTTCAACCAGCTCATCTACCCTTTGCTGAGTACCTCTCTCACCCCTCCCTTCTTTCTTTTTGCAGTACCGTGTGGTTGTGCCGCTGATGGGGGCCGTGTCTGACCTTTGCGAGGCTCTCTCCAAGCTGTCTGGCGTTGCTGCGGAAAACGTAAGGCGGGGTGGTCAGTGGCACTCAGCCTATTGGGGCCATTTCATAGTCCTTGGGAGTGTATTTTCAAACTTGTAGCCATGTTTAGGGGGTAGTTCTTACTGGCCAACACAAACAGGATTTTGTGTGGATGCTTCAGGCCTCCTGGCCCTTGCTCACAGTGCACACTGCGTCTGAGACTGTCCCTTCAGCCACGGGGAGCCCTTTCTCCTCCATTGATGGCACACTAGCTATGATCAGAGGGCCAGGAGTAGGGCTCTGCTCTTAGCTTTCCTTCCCCTTCGCACATGCCCTTTTCTGTAGTATGAGAAGCTGGAAGTTCTTTCCTACCCTATAAGTCTGGAGTGACATGATGTTCTTGATAGAAATCTTTATTTATTTATTTATTTTTACGATTTTATTTATTCATTTGACAGAGAGAGACGGCGAGAGAGGGAACACAAGAAGGGGGAGTGAGAGAGGGAGAAGCAGGCTTCCCGCTGAGTAGGCTCGATCCTAGGACCCTGGATCATGTGGGGCTTGATCCCAGGACCCTGGATCATGACCTGAGCTGAAGGCAGATACTTAATGACTGAGCCATCCAGGCGCCCCAGAAATCTTTATTTAAAAGCAATTGCCCTCACTGGGCTTTCTGCTGAGGCTGGCCCTGTGTGGAGGTGGGGAAAGTGAAGATCCCTTCCTCCATCCTCCTGGATGCTCTGAGTCCCTCCCTTTTCCCAGCACTGGTCAGTGTCCTTGCTCAGCCCCACTCTCCTGGAACCCTGCTGGTTTTAGGCAGTTGTGTAGTTGGGGTTTGGTGTGTGCCTCTATGTGCCGAGGATGGTTTCGAAGCTCTTGGCCCCGGGGGACACTCCAGAGGTTTCTGGATGACTACCAGTCTCTGGTCAGCACTCATTCCCCACCATTCCTACCACTTGTGGGCAGATCCCATTGTAAACCTCAGGACAGATGTTACCAGCATGTTTTCTGCTGGTGGCAGTCATGTTTTGTTTTGTTTTGTTTTAATATTTTATTTATTTGACAGAGAGAAATCACAAGTAGGCAGAGAGGCAGGCAGGGAGAGAGGAGGAAGCAGGCTCCCTGCGGAGCAGAGAGCCTGATGCGGGGCTCGATTCCAGGACCCTGGGATCATGACCTGAGCCGAAGGCAGAGGCTTAATCCACTGAGCCACCCAGGTGCCCCGGCAGTCATGTTTTTGAGGGCCTTGGCCCCTGAGCTCTGGGGCTGGTGGCCTGGCAGTCTCTCTGGAGGCCACACTGGTAGCACATCGTTTTCATTTGCTTCTGGGTTGTACGTAGAGGCTCTTAACCACCCTGTAATCTTTCTGTTACTGTTTATTCTTAGATGGTGGTCACAGATGTATATAATCACCGGTTCCACAAAATTTTCCAAATGGATGAAGGTTTAAACCACATCATGCCTCGCGATGACATTTTTGTGTGAGTACTCAGTGGTTTTGCTGCAGGGTTAAAGGAAACATTCTAGAGGCTTTGCCTTGTAGGTGTCTCCAGAGGAGAAGATCTGGTAGTCAGTGCTCAGGTGCATTTCCCCTGACTCCCTGGTATAAGGGATGGATGTTCAGAGAACTGTGGGCAGCCGTCAGTGCTAAGCACCTCCTGGCACTTCAAAGCTGGGCATTCCAGATAATTCTCTTTAGCATGGACATAGCCTTTTGTCAACAGTTACTAACTTTTAAGAAGACCTGTTTAATGGTTCTACAGATGGACTTTCTGCCAGAAATGCTTTTCTCAAGAAGAGTTAGAGCTGTGCAAGGGGCCATGGGAAGTTGAGAGAAGGGATGTGGTACAGGCAGTAGCCCCTTGGGACAGGTAGTTTCAAGAGCGACAGGGAGGGTTGATAGAAATAGCGTTTTCCCATTCTAACATTCTGTAAGCTCTGAGACTTAGTTTTCTCATCTGGGTGGGGATAGTACACCGTCAGCTCCAGAGGCCTCCTGGACCCCTTCCAAGTCCCCTTACTTCAAGGCCCTGTAACTGTGTCTGTGTCCCTCTCCCAGGTGGGGTGGAGTGGAGCATGAGCTTGCCCGAGCTCCCTGACAGCCACTTGCTCGGGGAAGCTCAGATGTGGACCACACCGATGCTTTTTCTCCCTCATTCCCTCTCACTGGAAACTTGACTCTGCTGAGGAAGGTTTTTAGGATTGTTTTGGTTTGTGTTTTGGTTGAGGAATGTAGTACGCAAAGGAGGTCTTATCTTCCCTTTAAGTTTTCGGGCCTGCAGCATCTAGATCACTCTAAACGGAGTACTTCTTGACCACATCCGAGATCCTGGTTCTGTTCACACTTGTGCACACTACCTCCCCACTCACAGCCATCTTCGCTCACTTTACAAATGGAGGGCACCAGGGCTCATGCTGGCCATTGGGCTAAGGCTGTCCATTCTGACCCTAAGTCCTGAACAGCGTCTCCCCTCAATTCTAGAAACTAGTGTTTGCACACACCAGAGCTTAGAGGAACTGGGGCATTGCCATGTGGGGAGCTTGGCAAACCGCCACCAACGAAAGAGTTTGTGGAGGCCCAAGTGCTAACCATAAGGAAGCAAATTGTTTTAAAGATGAAGTCGTAATTGTCGTGAAAATATGCTAGTACCACGAATATTTTTTGAGCATGTGGAACACTGTGCTGCTGAGTTTTACTGAATTCTCTCCACTGCCCTCCAAGGTGGGTAATCCCATTGTTCACCAAGTAAGCAGAGTCAAAGGGGAGCACTTAGCCCTGTTATAGCAGCCAGAAAGTGACAACGTCAACGTGGAATTTGGGCCAGCCTCACGCCCAAGACCTGGTTCTTGACCCTAATGCTGGACCAGAGGGCCTTTACCTAGAGCACATCTTAGACATTTTTATGAGTTGTTCTTAGAACTCCTCCTGCACATACTTCATTTAGGATCGTTTGCCAGGCATCTGGGGAGGGGTGTGTGTGTGTGTGTGTTTGTGTTTATAGTTTTCAAAAATTGAATCAGTAAGTTTGTGTCTCCCCCTATAGGAAGAGGGAAAGACTACAGTCGGTTGCCAGCAATTTTGGTAACATCTGTTCCAGGATAAAACATCTATAAATCTCCTCAATCCCATGTATTCACTAAGTAAGACACATTTTTCAAAATCATTGATTTGTATTTAGCATTTTCTTTGGTTTTCTCTAATTTTTTAAAAAATAAATATGATTCTTTAATTTCAATGCTTTTGAACAAAGATGGCAGTAAGTTTTATAAATTTGCTTCCTTATTTGAAATAAAGAATCTTTGCCTAATATTCTGGGTATACATTCTTGTATGATATTTGGTTTTATTAAAGGTCAGGGCACATAGGAATACCTTTTTAAAAGTTGAGCTCCTTGGTTAAAAAAGATGATGAACTTGGTGGCCAGGCACCGCCCCCGCCCCCCTAGTACCTCTATGTCTGCAGTGATGGTCCAGATGATGGCTGTCATCTGTGTTGATTCCATTTGAAGGACCACAGAGTGGAGGCCATGGTTGGGGAAAGAGAATCATGTTAGCCCCGAGTCCCAGGTTGTGTAGGTTCACGTTTTGCTGACAGTGACCCTTGGGATTGCTGACCCAGCTTCTAGAATCATCTTGGAAATGATTTATCCACTTTTTATACTGAGGTATGGTTTGTCCCAGCAACCACAGTCCTGGCCACCACGTAGCTGCAGCTCAGATATCTGCTGCTCGTAGTGGCCCACTGCTGAAGGTGCCTTCTTGTGTGATTGACGTAGGTACGAGGTCTGCGGCACCTCCGCTGATGGCTCTGAGTGTGTCACGCTTCCAGTCTACTTCAGGGAAAGGAAGTCCAGGCCGTCGAGTACCTCATCTGGGGCTGTGCTATACGGGCAGCCACTGCTGGTTTCTGTTCCCAAGCACAAGCTGACCCTCGAGTCTTTGTACCAGGCTGTTTGTGAGCGGATCAGGTGGGTTGCAGGAACGCTTTTTGCTTGTTACCTAAAATCGCAAGGGGCCCAGCCACAGTAGTGACCTGCACACCACCACCCCCGCCCCCCTGCACTGGGTGCCTGTATTGGTCCCGGGTGCTCAATCCTGTAAAAGGTAGTTGGGCCTGCCCCCTGGCAGGGCCAGGACAGGTGCTGCGGAGACAGGGTGTCTGGCACCTGTTAAGCGCCGTGACATTGGGCACCTCAGCTTCCTCTGTGGTCCCTGGAATTGTATCTGTTGCACTTGTCAGTCATTGGGTTTAGGCTTTCTAGTGTTTTGATGTCTGTTTGTGTTTGAATACGGTTTCCAAAATACTCCACTATTATTTTGAAGCTGGTGATTAATGTTACTGAAAAATATTTCTTTTAATGATGGTGTCACGTGACATTCGTAGAAGACTCGAAACAGACATTCACAGATGATTCAGAGTCTCCAGTAACTTGATACTCAAACATCTTTTGGGTTTGTCTCAGTTTCTTGAAGTACTGAGCCATCCCCCGATTTTAAAGTCCTTTTAGTTACCTGAATGGCTCTGTGAATGGCTGTATATCAGTTGTGAACCACGTTTAGCTGAGTAGTGGAGAAAAACAAGTAAATGTTACGGCTAACAATAATTCCTTGTCCTTTTTTTTCCAGCCGCTATATAAAACAGCCTTTGCCTGAGGAGTCCGGCGGTTCGCCCTTGGAGCCGGGGGCCTGCAATGGCTCCAGGGGCAGCTGTGAAGGTGAGCGCTCGCCACGCACTGGAGCTGTGACTGACCAAATCCCTCCTGACCTCCCTCTTCTTCCAAGGGTGCACACACGGGAGAGGGAGGCTGTAAGGCTTGGCGGGGGCTCTGACTGGAGAAGAGGCCTGGGAGCCCCGTCGCACCCGTTCCACGCTGCCAGTGCCTGTTGTCCAATTTGGGCGCCTCGTGGAATCTCTCAGACATGTAGGCTGGCTTTCACCTCAGGCGGAGCTAGCCTGACAGGACTTACCTGAGTAAGGTAGTCTGAGCCTGAGTGACTTACCCAGGTTCACAAGGCCAAGTCAGGAATTGATTCTGGTCTGTTGGGGCTGGCGGAGTGGGTGCTTAGCCAGCCCTTGACGGCCTCCATGACCTGGCTTCCGTCGGAAGAGCTATCATGTTGGCCCTTACCCGTCACTCTGGTGCGGCAGCACCACTGTGAAGGACAGGAGTCCTGTCCAGCCAGTCAGAGGGCAGAGACAGTTTCTTGAGTGTTTCCTTCATTCTACCTAGGAAGCTACCCGTGATTGGTGACTCGTGATAGCTCCCCCTGCGGGAGCAAAGCCAGCCATGGTGTGCAAAGCAGCCGGCAAGGCTGGTTGCAGGAAACCCGGAGCCCTCGCCGTCCTCCTGTGGCCAAAGGCTTGCAAGCTCATCCCTGACTGGGGAGCTGTGTCTGACCTGCATTATGGTCGTCACCCTTCTTTTTGGGGCCTCTGTGACTTAGTGGATTTATCACCATAAAACCACAAATGTCCTCCCACTTACTGCTATAACTTTTCAGTTGCAAATCCAAATGCTCAGATTTCTCCAAGACATGCACAGTCTTGGAAAGTGAGAGTTTGTATTGGAAAATGCCCATAAGGCTCTGTCCTCAGGGGATATTGCAAATGAGAAGTAATTTAGGTTGAGTGTTTAGTATAGTCCTATGTTATTTTTTTTTTTTTAAGAATTTATTTATTTATTTGAGAGAGAGAGAGACCATGAGAGGGGAGAGGTCAGAGGGAGAAGCAGACTACCCACTGAGCAGGGAGCCTGATGTGGGACTCGATCCTGGGACTCCAGGATCATGACCTGAGCCGAAGGCAGTTGCTTAACCAACTGAGCCACCCAGGGCGCCCCAGTCCTATGTTATTCTTGCCCAGAATATCATGTTCTCCTGCTAGGGATGAAGAGGAGGGTGTTTTCTGCTCCGGCCCCACATGCTGAGATGGCAGAGTAGCCATGGCGGTGTCCGAGCAGACCTGGGGTGATCCATGGGGTTCTCAGCGCTCGGGCAGTTCAAGCACTGTGATTCCTAGCTTAAAATGTGGGGTGGACTTCAACAAGTCACTTCATTCCTCTGAACCTTGGTTCACCCGTCTGTAGAATGGGATGATAACATCTGTTTCACAGAGTCGAGGTTACAATTTAATGAGATAATGTGGGGTAAAGTACCTAGCACATAGTAGATGCTCAGTTAATCATCACACCGTGGAAGTATTTGCTGTTGTTATAATTAGCCTCGCTTTGTAGACATTCTGTCTCTTACTGCTATTGCTGCAAATACTGCTTTTGAATCCTTTAATGGAGTCTTGGTGCATAGACTTCAAACTCCGTTCAATGCTGAAATTCTTCTGCATCTTTACTGCCATGGCTCCTTGTCAGGCCTGTGGTGCCTGTCTCCTGCTGATTCTCTGAGTGATCTGGGGTAGCTGCTTTCACTGGACTCCGCTTACTTTTCTCATTTATGGTACGCACAACATTAGTTTCCAAATATTGTCCGAGTAACTGGCAGCCAGTGGCATAGCCGGGAAACACAGTTTTTTTTGTTTTTTTTTTTTTTTTGGGAAACACAGTTTTTATAGTTCTGGGACTCTGTTCACTGAGCGGGGTGGAAGCAGGCTTTGGCTGTGTCCCTCTTAGGGAGCAGGTAGGGAAGTGGGGCAGGCTCACCTGGGCGGTGAAAGCGGCAGTGCAGCTTGTCTCAGGAGCCAAGTGAGCTGGTCGGAAAAAGAGTGTCTGTGAGGGCCAGGCTTGCTGTCGTAGGCCAGCTGGCTGTTGGGAACGGTGCCCCTGGGGGTCCATGTCACACCCTCATACATGGTGGTGCTGTCCTGTGACCTGAGAGGAAATTGCTGCATTGTCCTGAGCCTGACTTCGTTCCTCAGGAGCGCTCTCAAGGCAGATTGGCTTTAAAAAAGAGGATTCTTATGTTAGAACATCCTCTTTTTCTCAGAGTTTCCATGTCTTACTGCTATTTCCTGAGTATATAAACTTGATATTTTAAGTATTTTCTTCTCTTACTTTTACATCACCTTTTGGAGTTTGTCCCATCTTTGTTCAAATTACTTACCCAATACCCTGACTTTCCCCTTTCCCCCACAACAAAGAGTACCGTGGCTATGTTTATGGATCATTTTACTGCCGCCACACATACCAGTTCTCTGGAAATACCTGGGAAATGGAAGTGTGTGTCTTCAGAATGCCTGGTAAAACTCCCGAGGGACGCCTGGCTGACTTAGTCGGAAGAGCATGCGACTCTCGATCTCAGGATCTTGAGTTTGGTCCCCATGTTGGGTGTAGATTACCATGAAAAAAATCAATGAAACAAAATTCTTGAAACTCAGCAATCTCAAATGAATAATGAGAAAAAAAAGAAAAGATAGGGAGGGCCCTGTCTGCTGTGTCACCGGGACCCAGCCCGGCAACTACATTTGAGAGACTCTCACCGACTCCTTGTTGAAGGGACAGTCAGCAGTTTCTTGTAGAGGAACTGAAGGCTTTTGCTCAGTATTTGTGATCATAGTAATATTTTTAAAAGTAACTTTTAAGTTACGTTTCTTAACCCTTTGGTCCTTTTCTCTCTGTGGGTCAAATGATGAAGTTGAACGAGTCAGAGGATGTGGGTTGAAGCCCAGTCATCACACGTTAGCAGGGCCCCTCTGTATCTCACCACCTCGTGAGGGTGAATTCAGGTGCCTTGTAGGGGCTAGATGGACGTTCACGTACACGGGACAAACTGTGGGAGGAAGCACCGGAGTTAGGTATGAAGTAAAATAGTTAACATTGAAGCAGTGGCAGACTGCATACACTGGTTTTTGTTTGTGTGCCAGGAGAAGACGAAGAAGAAATGGAGCATCAGGAAGAAGGCAAAGAGCAGCTCTCAGAAACGGAAGGCAGTGGGGAGGACGAGCTGGGTGGTGACCACGGTGAGACCACCCAAAAGAAGGTCAAAGGCCAGCCCTGCCCGAAAAGGCTTTTTACCTTCAGCCTCGTGAACTCCTATGGAACAGCTGACATAAATTCCCTTGCAACTGATGGAAAACTACTTAAACTCAACTGTAAGCACTTTCTGTGACCTTTCACACTGGGCTTGGTGAGGGGGCTGAGAATCCGTCTGAAAATCCTGTTTGTACCCGGTACACGCTGCACTGGGCTCTCGCCGTCTCCCTTGAGCTCCATGAATAGACGCTTGTGTGAGCCTTGGCTTAAAGCTCCCTAAAGACTGTTCCCGAGGCCCGAGTGCCTGCCCCTGCCATCTTGCCAGGCTTGTCTCTCTGGTCCTTTCCCTCCACCGCCACCACGCTCGGGGCCTCTGCGTGGGGTTGATAACACTTCTTGTGCCTCCTGCGTGGCAGCGGACTCCTCTTGCTCATGAGACTACGTGCCTGTTTCTTCTGTTCCGTAAGACTGCTCAGGACATGTGACCCATCTAGATGATGGTCATGGATTTCATGGGCTGTTCGTTAGCTGGAGCCTGTGACGCGGGCTGCTGAGCACACGGAAGAGGCCGCGCAGGACGCGCATGGTGTGGAGAGCATGCGAGGTCAGGGAAGACCCCTGCCCCGAAGCATTTGTGTCTCCTTCACTGAAAAAGACATTAGCTTTCTCTCACTCCCTTTCTTTTTTGTTGGATCTCTTTAAAAATGTGTGTTCTTACCAGGTTTATTAAGGCGTTTTCAGGTCTTTCTCTCCCTGTCTCGGCAGCTCCCTCCTCTCTGTGAGGCCTCCTCCTCTTGTCAGTGCATTACGGATTCTGTCTCCTGCCCCCTCTCTTGCACACTGCGGCCTGGACAGTGCCTGCAGGCAGTAGGCCGGGCCCCTGTGGGCAGCACCTTGTTTTCCTTCTCTCGGGGATCTCGGGGATCAGTCGAACTCTTCCTCTGTCCTGTACCCCGTCTCAAAACAGTCTTCCGCTGTTGCATCAGGTGTTCTCATGAGTTAAGGCAGGAGGGTAAATCTGGTCGCCGTCAGTTCATCTTGGCCTCATCCCCTTCGGTATCGTATATGGTTAGCGCCTCTGGAGCTTACTGCGGCACCAAGGGAATCTTTGCCAAAAGACGTTGGGGGCTGGCTCAGGGCAGAGCATCGTCTTGCTGTGGCTGCTGAGGGAGGCAGGAGTTGATGGCGCAGCCCGAGTGTTTTCTTCTCACCGCTTCCCCGAGTGCTGGCTGTTAGTAATGAGTGACACTTGGGTCTTCCTCCACAGCTCGATCCACATTGGCCATCGATTGGGACAGCGAGACCCGGAGCCTTTACTATGACGAGCAGGAGTCTGAGGTAAGGGACTGGGGACTCCTGGTCGGGAGGAGAGCTGGGTTCTGCCCTCGCTGTGCACTTGGGTCAGTCTCACCGGTTCCCCAGCAATTTAACAAACTCTGGGTCAGACTGAGAATGGAAAGCACTGAAAGATTTTGTCATTATATGTTGAGGCTCCAGAAAATACATTATATCCTGGGCATGGGAGCTTGGGAGGCTGTGGCTTTCACCTGGGCAGAACTCATGTCCCCACGGGAAGTCAGCGCTTTGTCCCCCACAGGCCTATGAGAAGCACGTGAGCATGCTGCAGCCTCAGAAGAAGAAGAAGACTGCCGTGGCCCTGCGAGACTGCATCGAGCTCTTCACCACTATGGAGACCCTTGGGGAACACGACCCCTGGTATGCAGCCCCCCAGTCTGGGGGCGGACACTCGTGCAGCCCAGACTGAGATCTGCTGGGTCGATCTATGTACAGAGAAACCCTTTTATGGGGGTGGGGAGATATGTCACTTTTTGTCACTTCTTTACATGACTGACCCTCTATCGCAGCCTTTCTGTGCCAGTTTTCTGGACCGAGAAAGCCATTCCCCCCGACCCCCGTTTCAGAAGCTGGCTTGGAGCTGCCGCCACCTCTCCAAGCAGCCATGCGGAGTGCAGGAAAGGATGTTGTGGGATTGTGACTGTGCCTCCGTGCTTGGGGGCCCTGGCTTGCCGCCTCCCCGCTGAGTGGAGGTTTCTCTTTCCTCCTCAGGTACTGTCCCACCTGTAAGAAGCATCAGCAGGCCACTAAGAAGTTTGACCTGTGGTCCTTGCCGAAGATCCTGGTGGTCCACCTCAAGCGCTTCTCCTACAACCGATACTGGAGGGATAAGCTTGACACAGTTGTGGAATTCCCGGTCAGGTGGGTCCCTGAGCTTCGGAAAATTAAAAAGTCAGCAGGAGACCGGGGCACCGGCCGGCTGAGAGTTCTGTCACCAGAGATTGTCCTGCATTAGGATGTGTGTTGCTGGGCTGCAGGCAGTTGGACTTTGGCTGACCCCCCTCCCCATCCTCCTACCGCTGGGGAAAAGATTGTCCAGCAGAAGCGCTTCCCAGGCTCAGGGTAGCTCCTTAACTGAGCTGGGCCTCCCGTCCGTCATGGGTCCAGGGGGCCTGGGCTCAGCCGGAGGGTGCAGACACACAGGGCTGCTGCTCCAGAAAACTGGATGACTGGGGGCAGCAGCAGGGGCGCAGAGCCACCTGTCCGGTCCCTGAGGCGGAGAGTGGGACCGGCTGCCTACTTGTGTCCCCGGGTCCTAGGATGCAGAATGATGGGCCCAGGAAAGTAAGTCAACCAAGTAAGAGTTCATCCACAAAGTGTGGATTTTTTTTTTTTTTAAAGATTTTATTTATTTACTTGACAGAAAGAGATCACAAGTAGGCAGAGAGGAAGGCAGAGAGAGAGAGAGAGGAAGGGAAGCAGGCTCCCTGCTGAGCAGAGAGCCCGATGCGGAACTCGATCCCAGGACCCTGAGATCATGACCCGAGCCAAAGGCAGCGGCTTAACCCACTGAGCCACCCAGGCGCCCCCAAAGTGTGGATTTTAAAATGCTTCCTGGGGGGTGGGAGTGGAGGTAGAGAGATGGATAGAGTGTAGACAAAATGTGTTCAACTTTTCTGTATGTTCGAAATTTTTCAAAATAAAATGTTGGGAAGTGTTCTGGGATCTGTTTTGGCATTTAGCTGAAGTTTTTTTTTATTTTGTTTCTTATTTTTTATTTTTTTAAAGGTTTTATTTATTTATTTGACAGAGATCACAAGTAGGCAGAGAGGCAGGCAGAGAGAGGGGGTGGGAAGCAGACTCCCCACTGAGCAGAGAGCCTGATACGGGACTCGATCCCAGGACCCTGAGATCATGACCTGAGCCGAAGGCAGATGCTTAACCCACTGAGCCACCCAGGCGCCCCTTAGCTGAAGTTTTTATGGCTCCAGCTGTAATTTCGATCCTGACAGCCAGGATCCGCATAGCAGCTGTAGCCCTCTTGTCCGTGCCCAGAGCCCGTCCTCACCGTGGGGTGCAGTGCTTGGGCCCCAGCTGCCACGGCCTCTTCATTCGCTCCTGCTGTGGTTTGCCTTCGAGGGCTCCCGTGTTCCAGCTTCGTGCATTAAAGGGTTTGGTGGGTTACTGCTGCTTCTCTCTCTGAGTTTAATGTATTAAAGGCCATTTTTGTGTTTTGTGCTCAGAGCTCTGAACATGTCGGAGTTTGTTTGTGACCTGTCAGCGAGGCCTTATGTGTATGACCTCATTGCCGTGTCTAATCATTATGGAGCCATGGGGGTTGGCCACTGTAAGTACTGGCGTTGCTGCCTCTGACGTGTTGACATGCCCTCGGCCAGTCTCACTGGCCCTTTCCTGTGTGCCGGGCCCTGCCTTACGTGCCTTACACAGCGCCTCAGGCCTCTAGCATAAGGTGTCAGGCTTTGTTGAACTGCTGCTGGTACTGCTTCATTCTCTCTTTCTCTTTATGTTCTTTTTTTTTTAAGATCTTAGTTTTAAGTACTTTCTCCTCCCAACATGGGGCTCGAACTCATGACCCCAAGATCAGGGGTCTCATGCTCCACCGACTGAGGAGCCAGGCACCCCTGGTCTTCATATTCTTGAATCCAATAGTCCCACCTCTGGGAATCTATCCTATGGGAAGTACTTGACATTGGGAAAAAGCTTTATGCACAAAGATTCAGCTATCGTAGTGAAAAATTAGTAGCTGCATCAGTGACCCAGCAGTTGGCACTGCTTTCCACCTACGTGTTGGAAGAGCGCACAGCCACTGCAAAAGAAAATGAATGATAACATGGGGACATGCCCAGGACATGTTCAGACTTGTGTCATTGCGGAAGCCAGTATCACAGCTGTGCTAAAGCAGAAAGCAGGGAAACTTTCTCTGCTTTACCTTATCTTCCAGAATGTCTGGAATGTGTAGGTTTTTGTTTTTTAAACGATTTATTTATTTAAGAGAGATGAGAGAGAGAGGGAGAGAGCTGGGCCAGTGGGGAGGGGCAGAGGGAGAGGGACAGTAGGGACAGGCCCTCGGCAGCTTCTCCTGCATTCTTCACCCCTGGGGTAGGCGCTGTAGTGAGGGCTGAAGGGCTGGCCCCAAGTCAGTGCAGCAGGTGGAGACAAGCAAGCAGTTCTCCATTAGAGCCTGTCGTTTCGTAGTCTGGAAGGGACAGGAACTGCTCATTGCTGCTGGGATTACTGTTGTAAACACATCTTGCTGGGGAATAGTATAAAATCCAGACAGAAAGTGTTTGCTGTGGGAATGCTAGGACCACTGCGAGGAATTGTTACCCAGCCACAGACTTTTCACAGTTTCAGAGAAAGGTACATTTAAAGCGTCTTGTCCACGTCCCAGCTCTGCAAAGCCAAACGCCTAGGGTGTCCCTCACCAGGATTACCCGGAGGATACAGAGGTAGGAAGAGGCAGTAGTAGCCATCTGCTGGACCAAGTGAAGTTTGACTTGACCGGTTTTTTTGAGAGCCATTTTTGCTAAAATCTTAAACTATCAGCTTCCTTTGTGGGTCCCTTGGCTCTGGATGATTACTTACAGCCATCCTGAAGATTGATACAGGATTTCTCTATTCTTTTGATTAGTTTCCCAAATTTACAGCTAAGCCTTGGTCCCTGACAGCTCCATTCTTACCACCACCCTGCCTTTTTTTTTTTTAAGGGCAGGAGGGAGAGAGATTATGAGAGGGGGAGAGACGATCTTAAGCAGGCTACATGCCCAGCATGGAACCTAGCTCAGGGCTCAAAATCACAACCCTGAGATCATGACCTGAGCTGAAATCAAGAGTCAGATGCTTAACTGGCTAAGCCCACCAGGGTCCCTACTTTTACCCTTTTTGAGGAAGAACACATTTCAGAAAAAGATGAGTTATCTTTTAGTTGTCACCTGCAAATTACTTTTAATTTCAGGGCCTTTGTTTTATTTTTTTAGAGTTTTATTGTTGTTTAGTGCAAGCCTAATAAACTGGCCAGATGAGTTCTCTGGTGATTGCTAGAGGTATTTTCTTTGTTGACTTGCAGACACTGCATACGCGAAGAACAAACTGAACGGGAAATGGTATTATTTTGATGACAGCAACGTGTCCCTGGCCTCTGAGGATCAGATAGTGGTGAGTAGGCTCTAGTGCTTGATTCCTCCTCTTACCTGATGGATTAAAAGCTGAGAAGGGTCTCCCGGGCTATCCTGATGTGACAGTGGGAGCTAGGAGTGGTAGACAAAAGAGCTGACTGCTCTTCCTTCCAGAACCCTTGCTAAATGAGAAGCTTCACTCTCCGGGTTTGGTCGCAGGCACCGGCCCTTCCCCACTCTCTGAGCAGGGTCACCTTCCTGGTTGCCTCTGTGCATGGTGGCACAGGGCAAGATGGCAGAGCCCTGAGAAAAAAGCCCTGTTTTGAATAGTGAGCAAAAAGCTGGGAGAATGGGTGATCATTCCAACCGGTGAATGGACTTTTCCCCTCTTGTGTTTTAGACAAAAGCAGCTTATGTGCTATTTTACCAACGTCGAGATGATGAATTTTATAAGACGCCTTCAGTCGTCGGTTTTCCTGGATCCTCTGAGGGAGGGACAAGCCCAGGCAGCTCGCAGCAGGGCACGGGGGAAGATGAGGCTTGCAGCATGGACACCAACTGATGCTGCCTCCGAGACCCTGCTGCCCCTCAGCACCAGTGTAATCCCCCAGGAGAACATCTTTGACACTCTGAAGACTACTAGTGTTCCGTCTAAAAACCAGATGAGGAAATCCCCTTCTTTTATGAGCAGAAGAAAAAAAAGACCCTGTTTGCTCAGAAGGGTTATGTCAAGAGGCTGAATTATTTTTCTTTTTATACAGGTGGTGAGAAATTTCTGTAAGACCTGTGGAGCTGGAAAGTGGGGGGTTGGGAGGGGGGTGCACAGTGGAATAAGGCCGAGGAATTCCAAAGAATGGACAGGAACACTGTCATAGAGTGCGGTGGCCACGAAGACCCACTGCAGGCCGCCCTGAGTTCCTGGATTTATCATTCTGGTGCTGGTTCCTGGTCACCCCAGCAGTCTGCCCACAGTAAACCAAGCCTCCAGTTCACTTGATGTTGTCCCCTTCTCCCTTGCTGTGCACTGACATGGGTTTATAATTCCCTCAAAATTGGTCCCTGAAGCCCATTTCTGTTTCCCTTTGAGCCATCTTGGAATTTCCAGCTTCCTTCCCCGTAATGAAATGAAGATATTTGGTGTTGGGGTCTCCCGCCCCTCAGTCTCTTGTGGAACCTAGCAGTTCTGTTATGTCCCTCAACATCCTTGATGAATTAAGACGGTTGGAGACGGGGTGGCGCTTTTATTAGGTATCACTTAAAAGAAGTTGGTACACAAAACTTCTGGGTCCAGTAGCCCACCCAGTTTCTCTCCACGTTGGCTTGAGAATGGGAACCTTTCCCTTCTCGCCGACTTTGGTAAGAAATGAAATTATGCTCCCCCCACCCAGCGGTTTCTGGTTGGTCTTGCCCCCCGCCCCCGCATCCGGCTGCGTCCCTCGCTGGTGGGGTGGGGGGGCCTCGCTTCCGCTGTGGCCGAGTGGGTTTTAAGAGGTGGTCGGTCCGGGCATTCTAGCCTGACCTTTAACCTTGGCAGGGGTGGGGGGGGCAGGGAACGCCATTCTCGGGCACGCGACCGGCCGGGGCGTGTGCGGCGACCGTTGGCCTGGGTGGCGGTGTGGCCGCACTGGCGGGTGAGGACGCGCCGGTGGACCTTCCGCCCAAGGGCCGGCTGTGGGCTGCGGGCGAGGGCAGAGAGGGGCTGCAGAGGCGGCTGGGCCGGGCGGCAGGAGTGGGCGGGCGGGAGGGCGGGGAGCCGGGGAAGGCGGGGCTGGGCGTCCCTGGGGCTCGAGTCCGACTGCTGGTTCCTCTGGGAGATCCGCGGGCCACACCCGCCACCTGGGCAGGAGGGCGCCCGGAGTGTGGGTTCCTCTGCCCTCTGGCCGGTGGCGTGGATCACGCTGCAGGAGATGCGCCCTTTGGGGGTGGTTTGGAACTTCGTCTGTAACGTTATTCTCGTGTTGTTCTTCCAATGTGCATTTCCAATGTGTTACGTAATAAAGACATGGTCGCTTTTAGGGGAAATGTCTGAAAAACTGCGAAGATGCAGAAAGGAGCTGACTGCGGCCATTGACCGGGCCTTTGAAGGCGTCAGTCATTCCCAGGAGTGCTCGGGCCGGCCGAGGCTGGAGCTGGACGCCGCGCCGCTCTCCTTCCCCCTCCCCGGGCACCGGCTCCTCTGCAGGAGGCACCCGCAGGCGGTCTGCTCCTCCTCCGCGGCTCCCTTCCTTCCAGTCCCGTGCGCTCCTGAGAACGAGAGCCCTGCCTTTGCGCCAAACCATGCCCCAGTGAATGCAAAGCCACAGGCTTCATGCCCGAAAAGAAAACCTCTGACCAGTAAGGAAAACGTATTGATGCATTCCTCCATTTTGGCACCCGAAAGACAGTTCTGGAGAGCCGCGGGAGACGGGGAGAACTGGAGAAAAGACAGCCTAAGGTGATTCCAACTTGACAGTGTAAAAAGTTAGAGTCAGGGGCCCCCCCGTTTCTGCAAATGTGCAGGTTCTGAGTTGAGTGCAGCACGGCTTCTGCCTGCCCCTAGGACTGCCAGACCCTTCCTAGAGACCACTCTGCCGGTCCCACAGTGATAGTGAACGTTAGAGAACCCGATTCTAAGTCACTTTGTTGTTCATACTGCAGAAAGGAAAATCTCCATTCCAGTGTCCGTGCTAGGGAGAGGCCAGATGGGTGGCTGGTCCCTACTTCCTGCTTTCATCCTTGCTTCTGCGCTCTTCACCCCCTCCCCAACCTACCCCCTCCCCACCTCATGAGGTGTTAGACCTCATGTTAAGATCTCCCTTAGACCTCTTTTTCCCTGATAGCTTTAAAGTTTCTCTATTTACATAATGTCTACAACGTGGGGCTCAGACTCACCACCCTGAGACCAAGAGTCACATGCTCTTCTAACTAAGCCCGCCAGGTGCCCCTGTCCCCGGTAAGGTTTAAACTGCCTGGTTCTAGGCACCTTGAGCTGGAGCAAGGATGACTATATGGGATGGACCTTCAGGGTCCTGCCATCTTGGCTGCCCTGGAAGCAGCGAAGGAAGAAGCCATTGAGTGGGTCCTGTTCTGACATGTGAATACGGGCGTTTGTAGGCAGGAAGGCACGTCACAAAGGTGCTGTCACGAGTGCGCTGTCAGCAACGCTCGTGAGTCGCGAGGATATTATTAGTCGACTTCACTGACTCGGCAGTTTCCAGTCATCTCTGTAATCACAGCATAGTTACCAGTATGTTTTTAAGATGAACACTGAGCTCCCCACAAGGTTTTCTTTGAAGAGGCTCTAACCCTCCACCTTTTCTTCTTTTTTTCCACCTGGGGGTTGCAGGAAAGATATGGAGAAAGAGTTGAAGGTTGACTCAAACATGCCACTCAGCAATTCTAGCCAAGAGGTCACAAAAGATCTGCTTGATATGATCGGTGAGTACAAAGGGCAGACCTGTCCCCTCCTTGGGAGAACAGGTCCTTCACGCAGGCCCCTGAGTTGGCAGGTGTCTTTAAAACCACCCTCTCAGTTCTCATCCGTCTACATGGTGCCTCTGTTTTGCCCACGGCAGGCTCTCTGCACAGGGCCCTCATGCAGCTGATAGCCGGTGGAGTCACATGGGAATCAGGTCATTTCATAAATGTCTGGTTACAGTGAATCCCTGGGCATAAGGGACAGTTGTCCCCAGGACTTGGCGGTTGAGCTTAGATCTGGACACAGGACAGAGGCAAAAATGGGGTGGGGGGTGGTCCCCGAAGATTAGAAGGAAAGTTAGAAACTCACGTCTCCCCTGTAACGCCAACACCCAGAGAAAGCCAACGTTAACAGTGCTGGAGCTCCTGCCAGAGGTTTTTTCCTACACATCTGTACATTCTGTGTGGGAACTGTGTATTTTTGTATGCTCTTTTTTTCAAACGACTCACACTGCTCAGTGGACAGACAGTCCCCAGTTAAGGGCACTGCCTGAACCTCTTGGCTCTGGAAGGGCCTCCAGGTTCTAAGGGATAAAGGGAGGGCTGGTGGGAGGAGAGGCTCCCCTGAGGCCACAGAGCAAGACACCTACCGAGCCACTGGGCAGAGGGAGCTGGAGTCCTCTGCCTCGGCTCACCACCCCCCACTCCTTGCCAGCCCCAGGCAGCAGTCTGATTCCACTGAAGACTCCATTTTTCTCACAGGATGTGTTGCCCTGCCTGCAGGTCAGGGAGTTCCCTAAGATCCAAGACAAGCCCAGACATGTCTGAGTCCTCCTTCCTGGGGTACCAGTGGGTAGTTGGGCTCAATAAACGCAGAGCCAGAGGGGTGGGCACCAAGACCACCTTAGCATCTGGGGTTCAGTCTGGCAACCCACCTGCCCTGACATCCCCGGAGAGGGCTGCCCATTGTGGGTTTTCACTGGTGCCTGGAACGTCTCCTGAAACGTCTCACTGGAATCGTAATGCCGAATGTTCTTATTTTTAAGACCATACGAGCATCCGAACTATTGAGGAGTTGGCTGGGAAACTAGAATTTGAAAACGAGCTGAACCGTGTGTGTGGCCGCTGCGGAGATTCGCCCTTCAGGGAGGAGGCCTGGGCCTTGCTTGTGGACGAGAGCCCTCAGAAGGCCCCGGAGAGCGAGCCCGGCAGCCTCAAGCAGGCTTTCGACGATCACAATATCGTGGAGACTGTGCTAGACTTGGAGGAGGACTACAATTTGATGAGCTCTTTCAAATACCAGGTTGAGTAAGGACGGCTGACTGGAGCTTTGGTTCTTTCCAGGAGCAGGCTGCCGTTCGGGCAGTGGTCGGCGTCCTGGGGGCCTCTGCCTCGTACGTGGCCGGCAGCATTAGAGAATGCCACACCCTTTAACTTGCACTTGTGTCCCTTTTTGAGCTGAAAGCCCAATTTTTTTATTCTGTTGTTTTGAATTGTTTCTCACTGTTGATTTTTTTTTTCACTTTTCTTGACATCTAAACTGTGTTTTTGATTGGTATTTAATACACCCAGTACCCAAGGCAGGTGCTGGTCGTGGCCTCTGCTCTCCCAGTGTTCTTTTCCGTGGGCCCCTGAAGAAGTACTGGGACCACAACCAGGGTGGGCTTTGTGTACCCCCTGGGACCAGCCCAGGCCAGCCCAGCCCACACAGACCGTGGCCCACAGCCCTCCTCCCCTTGCACGCCTTGCACACGTGGCTGGCTGTTCTCTGCCTGGGCTCCAGACCACCCTCCCCTCGGCACCCCCAATGCTGACCCTGCTCAGCTTGAAGACTGCTGCTGGGGCCTCATGGTTGTGTTGGAGGGGCTGACCCCCACCTGATGGGACATCCCATGAGGCCTCCCCACCACACGCCCCACATCGGACACCTCGGCCCCCAACACAGGGCAGTGGGAGAAAAAAGTAAGCGCAGGTCCTGCCCATCCACCTTCATGCCTGAGGCCTCACGCGTCCCACGCTGGGCCCGGAGACCCTGGAAGCCACAGGTCTTGGGGCAAGAAGGGGCAGGGACAACGAAGGAGCTCGACTTAAAAGCCTGGCAGCAAAAGCCCAGTGGGGCTGGCTCCAGCCATACCCCTGGGAAGAAAGGACAAGGACATCATCAGGAAGGGAGGCAAGCTTTGGTGCCTCCCGGAGACAGAGCCTCAGAGAAGTGCCCGCCTTCTGGGCTCAGATGGGCTGCATGGGAGTGAGGAGGCTGGCACAGGGGCTATTGGTAAAACCCAAAGAACTGGGAAGGAAGGCCCCATGGCCAAGGGGTCCCCTTGCCAGGCTTTCTTTTAGGCTACAGATCTAAGCACAGGGCAGGCTGCAAAGCCAGGGGCCCAGGTCTGGTGACTCCCGCTCCCCAGCAGGGTGGCCGTGTCATGGGATGGGCCTCCCCATGGGAAGGGCCTCGGGACAGCCACCCCCACTGCCCTACCTGGGGCAGAGGGCGACAAGATTAACCCGAGGCTCCTCCCCAGCCACCCTACACTCAGTCCCCACAGCCGCCTCAGTAAGCACTCATGCCCCCGTGGGGTTGGGGAGTTTCCTCTCCCTTAGCAGGAAGGACAGGAGCAATGAGGAGAAAGGCTCAGAGCATCCTGGGAGGCCCTGCTCAGGTGTAGGGTGGTCTGTGCGCGGAGAGATGTCTACCTGATACCGGAGAAAGCAGGGCTCGCGACAGTGCGTTCCGAATAGTAAGTGCTGATGTGGACAGTCTCCCGGGTGGCGCTTAATCCCGCCTAATCCCACCCCATCCCTTCACCAGCCCTTGATGCTGGACTCAGTGACTCACTTCCTAGGAACAAAGGGAAAAAGAAAAAACATTTTTTTTTTCCTAAAGATTTTATTTATGTGGCAGAAAGAGAGAGGGAGCTTGCACAAGCAGGGGGAGCAGCAGCAGCGGGAGAAATGGGCTCCCTGCTCAGCAGGGAGCCCAGTGCAGAGCTCGGTCCCAGGTCCTGAGGCGAAGGCAGACACCTAACCAACTGCGCCACCCAGGCTCCCCAAATCCGTAAATTTCTATGGAGAAGCCTGACGGCACCCAAACAAGTGATAAAGGGGACACCACCAGTGATGTCGTGTGGATGCCACACCCTACCCCCACCTCCCAGCCATAGGGAGCAAGGAGAAGGGAGCTCCACTTCCTTTGGCTTCTTACCCAAAGCCCATGTTCCCGGTCTAATCACAAGCTAAACGGCCGACAAGCCCAGGCTGGGGAGGTCCTGCAGGACGCCCGGCCGGCACTCCAGACTGTCAAGGTCATGAAGAACAAGGAAAGACTCCAAACCCGTCACAGACTAGTGAAGACTAAGGAGACACACTGATTGTCCTCGTGGTAGTCGGGATTGCATCGGGGAGCAGAACGAAGATGATGGAAAAACCGGCGAAGTCTAAACAAAGGCCAGAGTTCATGTATTTTTCTCAGCTTTGACTAAACGTGCCTCAGTTATGTAAGACGAGGGGAAACTGGGTGAAGGGTGGATACAAACTGTCATTGCAACCTTCCTGTAAATCTAGTTATTCCGAAACTTCAAGCGTATTTATTTTTCGGAAAGTGCACTTGCTCTCCAGTTTGTACAGATGTGTGTGAGCACAGCATGTGCCGGAGATTGTTACGGAGGGACAAGGGGGTTTGTCTTTTTTTCCCCCTTGTCCATATTTTTTAATTTATTTGCAGTGGACATGCATGGCTTCTTAAAGCCCTCATCTCCACCAACCAGCCACGGGTATCCCTACCCGCTGACTGCCCAGAACTGACTTTCACAGTCCCCAGAAGCTGGAGCAGAGGCCAGACCCGCAATGGGAGAACTCATAGGACCTTGACCTTGAGGATGCGGGGTCCAGGGACTAGAAGCTCTAGGTCTCTCTTGGAGCTGCTGCTCAGCATTCCATTCTGGCTCCCCCAGGGTCTTTGCACAGGGAGTGGGCGCTGGGAATGGGGGCTTAGCCCTAAGCATAGAAGACTGAAAAAAAAGGAAAGGATTAGAGGAGACTGTAGAGGAGACTTTGGTCCTTGAGAACAAGGGCCAGCATGGGGGAGGGACCCAGCTCTCCCTGGTGGGACAGACAGACTAATTGCTATTTTAGCTAAGACTTTATGTAAAAATTCAGATTTACCAGAGGGGTAATTCGTCCTGGGATCCTTGAATGAGGAGGTTTTCCTCACTGTAGAAACACAGCTATTCAGTTAAAGCAGGTGAGCCCTGAGCCTCTGGCTCTCCAGTCCCAGATTAACAGGGGGAGCCATATGGCTATTTCCCTGGTGACATGGACTCCTGTCTCCATATCCCTGACTCTCTGAAGTGCCCCCAAGGAGACCTTCCTGCCTTTGTCATTTGCTTTACTAGGCAGATGTGTGCTCACACACGTACAGCGGGGGTGTTCGGGGAGTGGGGCTCCAAGGACTTAGCTAGAAGGGGAACAGGAGTCTAGAACATTTATTTTAATACAACTTCCTCAGGTTTTCAGGGGGCTGGGACCAAAGGCTTCTCAGGGAGACAATGATAGTCATATTTGAGAAACTAAAAATGTTTTACGTCATTTGGTTCTCTCCCCCGCAGCTCATCTTGGCAAACCAAACAATCACTGAATTGTTTCCGTGGAAACACCAAACTGTGATTTGGATTAGCAGACTCAAAATAGAAACAAGGCAACCTCAAGAATAAATAGGAGCTTTGGAACCTGCTAGTCACAAACTGCAAATTCAAGCCACAGCACAAGGCACGTGAGAAGTGGGGCCCATCTAGCCCTATAAGAGGTCTCCAGGTCCCCTGGCTGCATCCCACCAGTGTCCCTGCCCAAGCCACTAGGAAGCAGCTCTATATACAGACTAGTAAGACTTTGTAAGGTGGGAGCTGGTCCGCAGAAGCTCCTAGGACCTGCTGGGGGGCAGGCAAGGACGGCTGAGGAAGAAGGGGTAGGAAAAAGGAGAGACGAGCCAATGGTTGAGTGAAGGTCAGCAAGGAGCAGAGGGCCACAGCTAAGGCCTGAGAGCCGAGCAGCTGTTCTTTCAAAAGGACAATTTAGGGATGGCAATGGGCTGGAAATGTTGACCCTGGCTTCAGCTTCGTCCCGATGGCCACGTTCTCCACATTCCTGGACATGGCTATCTAGCCACGTGGGACTAAAGTCTGAAATCTTGCCAGGTGAGCTCTGGGGGCGCTTCCGGTTAGTAAGCCTCTGCTTCTGTGAGGCTTCAGCCGGCTCAACCAGGAACTGGGGCCTGCCTTCTCATCTCGGGTCTCCAGGCTCCCCTCCCCCTGCCTCCTGCTCCCTCTCACTGGGGGACTAGGAGAGCTACCTCCCGGCCCACCTGTTCTGACTCCTTGGACCTCCACTTCTAATCCCAGGGCAAACCGCAAGGGGATCAGAGACCCGGCAGAAGGGAACAGAAAACCTGGGGGCATGTGTCCCTCCCCTGTGCACCCAGGAATGTGCTGGTAGGGCAGCGACACCATCCTCCCACTGGAGGAGTTAGTGATCAAAGAAATTGAGGAAGAGATTTGCAAAAGAGGCCTAACTCAGGCCAATCTCCCTCTTCTTGAAGCCAGGTTGGGACTCACTGGGTGTCAGCGTGCCACCTCCTCCCGCTGAACCCCGGGACGTTTAATATGGCAGTGACCAGTGAAGAAGGCACTCAGACGACAGAGGCCACTGCACCTGATTGCAGATAATTACTGAAAAGGCTTTCATGGCAAGACTGTCTGAGGCTCTGGCAATCTGCTTTCTCCCTGGAGTATGTGGGAGAATGTTAATATTTTATGTTCCAGATAAATATTTATAGGGTAGACAAAGTTTTACTTAGGAAATCTACTTGACAATGAATCCTAGCCTTAGTGGGGAAGGACTCTCTGTGCTCGGCCAGCTGGAAGATGACTGATTTGATGAAGGGTTTTGGCCTAAGGCCTGGCATGAAAAAATTTTCAAAACCGCTCAACCCTTGTCGGAAGCAACTATCTTCTTTTGAGTGCAGAAAGGCTACATTCTGGGCACTCTGGGTGGAGAAGGGTTGCTGGCATCTGGCCAGGGAGAGAAGAGGCCATACTGCGGGAGACCCCCTCATCAGGAGCCCTTTGGAACTTCTGAGACAAAATGCTAAAAAGGGAGGTTGCAAGGGGATGCTGGAGAGAACTGACTTAGGGACGGCGCTGCAGGGAGCTGTTCAAATGGCGAGTGAGAAATCTCCGCTCTCAGTATTTGTCAAGTGTGTGCTCGTGTCAGACACTCTTCCAGATGCCGGGGGTACTGCAGGGGTGAGGCACACGCTCTTATTGCTTTTATACCGCCTCCCCTCCCCGCCCCACCCAGCAAGGCAGGTAAAACATAGGTGTGCACATCAGTACACCATTTGAGATGGAGCTGTGGGAGAAAATTACAACAAGGGAAGGCAATGGGCAGTGAGTAAGGCAAGCTTCTACAGAAAAGGTCACAAAAAGACCTCTCTGTAGGTGACATTTAAATTGATACTTGAATGTCAAGACAATTAGGTGATGTGGTTGGCTGGGGTCATTGTCAGAGGGAGGCAGCCCTAGGTGGCTCTCTGGGCTCTAGGTCCCTAGACCTCCCACGACACCCACCCCCTGCCCCCCACCGTGGAGCCACATCTCTCTTAGCATCCGAAGAGCCAAAAACGTTGTGTGCTCTGGGGATGTGCCTGGGCTATGTCACGCTCACCAAATCTGGCAGGAACACAGTTAAAAAAAAAAAAAAAAAGTCTTAGGAATAAAATAAGAAACAGAATATCCTTTCCTGATGATTACCAGAGACAGGCAGTGTAATTTTAATTAACCCAAGCTTGTTAGGAGATAAATTTACTGCTCTTTCTACAAAACACCCAGCTCAGGGAACATTGAGTCACTTGATCTTTGACTCCATAACACAGAAAGAAATACTTCTGAAGAAATACACGATTTCGTAACTCACAGCAGAATCAAAGAACAGAGGGTCCTGCTTTGGCATTTCAGAGTTAGACAGACCCTTCAATGAGAAGGCCACAGTCATAAATATTAATGGAGTTCTCAACAAGTTCTAAACTTTGAGTTAAAACAATTAAACTGTTCTTTTTCTTTTTAATTTTTTAAAGATTTGAGAGAGAGAGAGAGCACGAGCAGGGGGAAGGGAAGAGGGAGAGGGAGAAGTAGGCTCCTTGCTAAGCTGAAGGCAGCTGCTTAACTAACTGAGCCACCCAGGCACCCCAAAATGATTAAACTTTTCAACTTAGAGTAATAAAAGATTTCCAGATACAAACCCCTATGGTCTACAAGCCTTATGCTAACCACATAGCAGCCACCTGTAGTCAAGTTTGAGAAGGGCTGGAAGGAACCCATGGCGGGGCTGGGCCCCTTCCTCTCATGCTTTCCTTGCACAAACAGAGGAAGCCAGTGGGGAAGGCTGTAGGGGCTGGCAGAGGGCAGGGTAAACATCCAGTGAGACATCCAGCGAGGCTCACAGGGAGAGAAAAAGCCAAGCAGCCTGAGAGGGAGTCCAAGTCTACTCCCTTGGCCTTGGAAAGGGGCTGCTGCCATTGCCTGTGGCTCCCAGCTACAGGCCACAGGACGTCCTCGGTCTGGAAACCGGAGTAAGAGCAGCTTAGGCTGGTGCCTGGTATCCCTGTCAAAGGTGTCGAAGGCAAATTAAGCTCAGACTTTTGTGCGACACACCCCCTTGAAAATGAATGCAAAAATAAGAAAAAAATCAAGGACCATTGCTTTCTATAATGGTCCACTCAGAGGCCCTAGAGTCATTTACTCTTGCCTTGAAAATGGGCAACGACACAGAACTAGAGGGTATTATGCTAAGCGCAGTAAGTCAGAGAAAGACAAATATATCCTTTCACTCATATGTAGGATTTCAGAAACAAAACAGATGAACATAGGGGAAGGAAAGGAAAAATAAAATCAGAGCTGGAGACAAACCATAAGAGACTCTTAACTCTAGGGAACAAACAGGGTTGCAGGAGGGCACGGGGTGGAGGATGGGGTAACTGGGTGAGGCTTTAAGGAGGGCACGTGATGTAAGGGGCGCTGGGTGTTACATGCAACTGATGAGTCACTTGACTCTACCCCTCAATTAATGACACACTGTATGTTAATTAATCTGAATTTAAGGGGTATTAAAACAAGAAAATGAGCAGATTCTGGAAGCCAATCCAACCAGTGAGGATTTTTACTTTCAAACAATAAAGGAAGAGAAACCAGTCTGAGTAGGGTGCTATTTATCAAAGTCATCTTGGGAAAAGCCTACAGGTAAAAAGATGGTATCTCTTTTATCCATTTGATTACGTTGATGGGATATCCCTTCAATAAACTTAATGAAAAAAATATACTTCTAAGTGTTTTGTTTTTTGTGGGTTTTTTGAGACAGCGAGCATGCAGGGGGAGGCGCAGAGGGAGACAGAGAGCTTAAGCAGGCTCCACTCTCAGTGCCGAGCCACATTCCAGCTCAGTCTCAGAACCTGAGAGGAAGACCTGCACCGAGTCTGATGCTTAACCAGCGGAGCCACCCAGATGCCCCCCAAAAACATGCTTTTACATGTTTTTTATGTTTTATTTTTTATTACAAAAGAAATGTGTAACAAAAATTCAAAACTCTCTGTAAGAAAGCCAAAGTCTCATATAAGCCCAATGCTCTCCAGAAATATTACTGGACCCTTAGATGCTCTCATTTGCTTGAAGAATGGTTGAAAACAGGGTGCGGGAAAACAGCCAAGAAGAAAACTGGGACTGTGTGCTTGTGTACAGCAGCCTTCTGGGCATTTGTTGGGTGCGGGTCACCTCTCTTCCACTGGCAGCTTAACAGTCTCTGTTTCTCTGTGCACGAGAAGACAGATTTAGTGTGTTCTGTAATAATAGATCCACTGATCAAAAAATGCAAGCACTCTGACAGTAAAATTGGGTAAAAATAACAAAAAAAATACTGAGGCCTGGAAAAGTATTGATTATGTGTAGGAAATACTGTGAAGACCAAAAATGTTGTGTTGGGGAGTCACGCTGTCACAACGGTTCTGTGGGAACACCGCTGCCACTCACTAGCCCTCCTCTTTCACGAAACCACACGCTGCTCCTGATTCCCTGCACCCAGGCTGCTGGCCCAGCTCTGCACCACCGTCTTCACACACTTCCCTCCAATAAATAAGGACGCAGGCAGCTCTCACGCCTCTCACGGGCAGCACCGGGTACCCAGCAGGCCAGATCTGCTCCGCCAGCCCCGCACCCGTCCTGCACTGACCCTAGCAGGGCCCCTGAGCCTGCATGCTGCCGGCAGGGACTTCCTGCTGTTAGCCGGCCTCAGTGTGCGATCATGTGTCTTTCCAGCTGTGACCCATCCACTACCAGCTGAAGACTTTTGTGGGCGGGTCAGAAGCCATCATCACTGCTATCAAAGCCCAGATCATAGAGCATACTCTTCCCTGGCTCCTTGCACACAGGGGGGTCTGAACTTCTGAGGTTGATGTCGCTGAACCAGCTCATCTGGTGGTCCCCCTGGGAACTGGTCGCAAGCAGGCTGTTGTCTTGGGAAGAAAGCCCACTGAGTCGTAAGATGTTTCCTTGCGCTGCCCTCACAGTCTTACTGCGCATGACTCCTCCTCCCAGAACAGCGCTGACTGGTTTTGTGGGGCTGCTGGGGCCCCACAGATGCAGGGGTTGAGCACGGGGTTTCTGCTGCTCCAGCGGGGGGCTTTGTGGGCCAGAAATTGGAGGCTGAGGGTATTTAGGGATGAAAGCACAGGTTTTGCTAGGGGCTTGTTCTTGCTTCCTGGCTCGGAGCCTGCCTCTCTGGGACTTCCTGGGCGCCTGCCTTTTGCCTTTCCTCCCTCTTTCCACAGTCCTGCTTTTCTGTGCAGTCACCAGCCTTTGTTCACGAGAGTCACATGGAGACACACCTTCAGCTTGACATTTTTGGCAGGTGTTCTTAATGCTGGTTGTAAATTTGTTTGAGTCCAGGGGGAGAAGTCTTGAGGCTCCCTGAGAAACCCAGTCTTTACCACCAGGAACTTCGGGGCCTGGGAAGCCAGAGCTGTGGTTCTCAGAGCTGGTTTTAGGACTGGTCCAGTTCCTGCGGTTGGTCTGCACAGCCCTGTCCTTGACTTGCCTGTTTCTTCTGCTGGTTCCAGCTGCCTGCCACATAGCCTCTTCTTGGAGAGCACCACTTTCTGCTCTCTCACCACAGACACCAAACTCTCCGGGCTGTGGGGAGCCCATACGCCGAGTCCGTATGGCAGGAGGGGCCTGAGCTGGCCACAGAACTGCCTCCTCAGAAGCGTACCTGCCCGGCCTGGTGAAATGGAGGCTCTGGACCAGAGGTGGTGAGGTCTGGGAAGTGCTGTCTTTCGCATGCCCGGCAACCCGAGGGACTGGAATCAATCTCTTCAGCTCTGCCAGGACACTGGCCACATTTAGCTGGCCTAGCTGCTCACACAGCTGCTGGAAGTCCTTACTCTGCTGGGCCACTAAAGCTTCAAGGTGCTTCAGGTCTGATCTCATTTCTATAAACTCTGCTTGTCTCTAGGGAAAGACAGTGAGAAAAGAGTTATAGGCACTGCAACTCAGAATGCACAATGAAACGTGGAACCAACCAAATGATGTGCTAGCAGAACCAAAGCTTGGCCCTGGCTTGGTACTTTCCAGAAGAAGCATGGCAACATTCTGGAACAGGGCCTCTTGGGTCCCCATCATGCCAGAGAACCTTAGAGATGGAAGTTGCCCCTACCCTGGTCCATTACCAAGGGACCTATCTGGCTTCTGCTCTTGGCTGAAAAAAAAATTGCGACTTTAAAGGAGTCCCTCTGGGTCTTAGTGACAACGCTAAAAATATAGTTGAGGAAAGAGGTTGGGATCCACACTTACAGCTTCAAATCTTTTCTGTATCTCAAAAATGACCTGCTCCATGTTGCCTTTGTCATGCACCGCTTCCAACACCAGATCACTCTGGGCCTGCACGGTCTCTTGCACTAAATACAGAAAAATGACAATCACTCTACGAAGACTATGGCATGCCTTACCCACCACCACCCCGGCCTGCAATGGCGAAAAGGGGGGAGCTGGAATCTGGCATGCACCACCTGAGCCTGCTCCCATAGTGCCCAGGACTCTCCAGCCAGATCAGCCTTGGTGAGGAGAGGAAGCCAGAGTAGGGGGGTTCTTCTACTGTCTCTTCTTCCCTCCCTCCCTGAGAACATTCTGGCAAGGCAGACTCAAGCTCAGCACCTCCTGGGGACTCTGAAACCTGCTGTCCAGATGACGGCACCAACCTCCTCCTTGGCCTACCTTTTTGGTCCTGTCATCAGAGTGACCTCTTCAGAACATAGATATGATCATGCTTCCTCTGAAACCTATACTGAAACTTTCAATAGCACCCCACTGGCCACTGGATGAAGTCCGAGTCTCTATTTTTCTAAAAGATTTTATTTATTCGTTTGAGAGAGAGAGACAAGAGATAGAACACAAGCAGAGTGAGAGGCAGAGAGAGAAAAACTCCCCGCCGAGCCGGGAGCCTGACAGGGGGCTTGATCCCAGGACTGGGAGATCATGACCTGAAGGCAGATGTCCAACCATCTAATCCACCCAGGCACCCCGAAGTCCAAACCTTTAAACTGGCCATGAAGACCCAGCCTCACTTCCCCGTACCCTCTCCGTCCACCTCCACATCGCTGAGGTCTGTTTCCCACGCAGTCTCTCTCTCACCGTTGGCCTTGTGCATGCTGTTCCCTTGGCTCGGAGTACTTACGCTTCTGTCCCTTCTTGACTCTACCCATTCCCCTCTATCACCACTTTAGTGCAACTAATTCTTTTTTTTTTTTTTAAGGTTTTATTTATTTGAGAGAGAGAGAGAGAGAGTGCACAGGTAGGGGGAGGGGCAGAGGGAGAAGCAGACTCCTCACTAAGCAGGGAGCCTGACACAGGGCTTGATCCCAGGACTCCAGGTACATGCTTAACCGAATGAGCCACCCAGGTGCCCCTCAGTGTTCTTCCCTCTGCTCTCAGCAGTCACCTCCTTGGAAAACAGCACTTCCTGGCTAGCTTGGGGGCTCCTTTTTTCTGCTGTTGGCACTATGTGTGTGCTCTACCATTACTTACCACCTATCACCCATCGCCTATTTATGCCCTATTTACATTTGGGCGGTAATGAACTCGGTGACATGAATGCTAAACACTCGGGACTGATATTGATCTGTCTCTTTGACATAGGGAGATTTTACACACACACACACACACACACACACACAGTAACGCATTGTGTTGCAATTATAGCCTCTCTCTTGCTAAGTGGCAGGTCATGTGAAGACACGTTTATTCAACAAATATTTGATGAGTATCTACTATACGCTATAAGCTATTGTGAGTTCACATACATTTTAAATGCATAACAAGTATAACTTACAAATAATCAGGAATAATACACCAGATATCCCTTTTATCATCTCATAACTATTTAAAGGGCGTTCTAAGATTCTTGACAAAATTTTTTTTCATTTTAGGTGGGTAAAAAACAATTTGGCAACAAGAGAGTGCTTAACTCTTTGCAATAAATGGAAGGAACATCAGAGTGACATCTGGTGATTGAAAAGACAGGATATCAAACTCAAATTTATGGGACGCCTGGTGGCTCAGTGGGTTAAGTGTCTGTCTTTAGCTCAGGTCACGATCCTGGGGTCCTGGGACTGAGCCCTGCATCAGGCTTCTTGCTCAGCAGGGAGCCTGCTTCTCCCGCTGTCTGGTGCTTCTCCTCCTTGTGCTCTCGCTCTCTCTCTGACAAATAAATAAAATCTTTGGGGGGAAAAAACACAAAAAGGCAAAAAAAAAACCCTCCTCAAATTTAGTCTTATTTGAAATCTTGCCTCAATCTGATAGTTGCTTTGGTTAGTTCCCCGTGTCCCAACTATGCTGTCTCTTTCGTCTTCCCTTGTCAGCCCAAGGGCAGGAATTTAACACATGCTATCTAATAAAACTTAAGTGATTTATTCAGAGTTTCTCTCTAAAATAAAACGTAATCCCCTTCCAAAAGGAGACTTACATTTCAGATTTCTTACATTAACATAAGTTCTAGATAGATTAACAATTTTCGTATAATTAAGTAAATCATAAAGTACAAGGAGGAAACATGGGGTAAATTGTAACCTTGCAGAGGAAGGCCTTTCTAAGCAAAACATAAAAGCCAGAAGCCATTAAAAAAAAAAATGGGTGAGTTGCATGTCCTTGTTAAGTTATTCCTGGGTAGTTTGTCTTCTGTGTTAGATTTATAAATGGCATCTTTTTTTCTCATTTCATTTTTTTGTTAATTTCTGCTATGTTACTAAATTATATGGTCTATGGCACTTTTCCAGTTGGTTCTCAAAATATCAAGGGAAAACATGAGGCTCAAAAAATATGTCTATAAGGGATAGTAGGGGGTACCCAGATAACATAAAGAATCAAGAAGCAAAATGGCATTAAACATCTCAATAAGCAAATTAAAAATAGAAGACAATGGAGCTATGCCTTAGAAATTCTGAGGACAAAGCATTTCCCCCTAGGATTCTAGACCCCTGTGGAGATAGAAGACATTTTCAAACATGCGTGTATAAGAAAGTTCCCTCCCATGTACTTTTTCTCAGAAAGCTACTGAAAGATGTGTATCACCAAACACAAGTGTAAACCAAAGTCCAGGAAACAAAGGGATCCAAGACTGAGGATGAAAAAAAGAGAATCCTCAGAATGATGGTGAAGACAAGTCCTAGGAGTGGGACCTCAGGAGTAATCTGCCCAGTTTGGAGCTGGAAGACTGAGCTCTATGCAGAACATCTCTAATGAGAAAATAAAACAAAGAATTCATGATGTGTTTGAATGTATTATTTGGATATTTACAGTTTTATCTGAAAATTATCAGATACTGTGCTAGGAACATGGAAATGATCTTTTTTTTTTTTTAACATGGAAACGATCTTGAACAAAACTGTCTACCACATACATGAATTTTTGCAGTTTTGAAAAGGAAAAAATAAAAATGAAAAGTAAATAAACATATACATAAATAAGTGAAAGCTGTAATAAATGCTATGATAGGGGTTTATCACAAAAATAACAGAGTGGGAGACACTTATTTCAGATAAGGTCATCAGAGATGGAGACATCTAAGGTGAAACCAGGAGGATTGAAAGGAGCTTGCCCTGCAAAGATTAGGGAAAGGTTACTCAGATAGAGAAAACAGCAAGTGCAAAGGGAAAGAGCTTGTTATGACTGAAATAGGCAAGTCAGTGTAGTCTTGCAAAATAGCAGTGAGAAATGATAAATTTTGTGTTATGTATATTTTACCGCAGTAAAAAAAGAAGTTTTTAGAAAGCAAATTTTCTATTACTCAATACAAAGTTAAATTCCATATGTCAACCAATTAGGAAAAGGCTGTTTACTTATGTTTCAAATACTGGATTCCTATTCCTAAACTCAATTAGTCAAATATTTTTCCAGACATCCTTGTAGATATTTGTAGTAGAAAGCAAATGTAATTATCCTATCCTAGATGAATTCCTAAATAGCAATGTTTCTTAGCAACAGTGAACATTACCAACCACAAAAGCAGAGAATGGGGAAGGCAAGAAAATTGTTCAATTCCAGATTCAGTACTCAGAAACCATCTATCTGTGGCCCCGTATATTCTTTCCTTGGCCTCTGGGAAATGTATGTTTGAGATCTTCTCTTTCTCACAGGAGCTTCTATATCAAGCTCATTACTTCCAAAGTTTATTCTTTTTCCTTTTAAAGAGTTTAATAGCTCAAACCTATAACAGTATAAAAAGGTATGCAATGAAAAATTGACTGATTCTCTCCTATGCAGACCTTGATTCCGCTTTGTGGATTTAACATTATGAGCGGTTTCTGGGACTTTGCACTGATACATTGATACACGTGCATATCCATGTTTAGATTATAGATCGTGTGCATGTGTATGTATATGTATGGGTGTTTTGTAGAAGGGGACTCATTTCATTTCTGCTTTGGCCATAAACATCAGGTATTTTTAGCTTGTTTTATAAAAATGCCATTTAAAATCCATTTCCATATTCTGGACTGTGTCTCTGTTTTCTTTGAAGATGAATTTTTTATTCATTTCTATTTACGTACTCTGTAGTTTTGCTCTCCCTGCCATGCTGATGACAGCCTGTGGAAAGGTCTGGGAGCCTCCATGTATAAGAAGAGATTGTTGAGTCTCCCATTTTGGGGGGAAAGCCTTCCCAATTTTCACTAACTGGTCCTCCACAAGATGTGTCCTGGAGTAAATTATGCGCACATAAGCAGCACCTTGCTGTTACTATTTAATGATGAATAGCTATCCCCATTTCAATATGGTTCATTCTTCTTAATGATTATATATGCCTTGCTTAGAAGGGCATTTCTCCACTCTAAGATTATAAAAACGTTGCCCATTTTTCTTATAGTTCGTTTTATGATTTATCATTACACTTACTACATTGATTCATATGGAATTTTATTTATTTATTTATTTATTTTTAAAGATTTTGTTTATTTGTTTGACAGACAGAGATCACAAGTAGACAGAGAGCCAGGCAGAGAGAGAGAGGGGGAAGTAGGCTCCCCGCTGAGCAGAGAGCCTGATGCAGGGCTCCATCCCGGGAGCCTAGGATCATGACCTGAGCCGAAGGCAGAGGCTTTAACCCACTGAGCCACCCAGGAGCCCCTATATGGAATTTATTTTTATGTATAGAGTTATCTGTTTTCCAAAGAAGACATTTTCTGATTTTCTTTCTTTTTTTATTATTTTAACATGGGGCTTGAACTCACAACCCTGAGATCAAGAGTTGGATGCTTAGCCAACTGAGCCACCCAGGTGCCCCCATTTTCTGATTTTCAATAGCACTCCTTTTTATTTTCCTAATGATCTTATTTTTCAATAGAACAGATACCTATTAGGTAGTAGTGCTCTTTACTAATTAGCCCACCTAAACCTAAATTAAAGTAGGGTGTGGATGGCCTTGGTAATTCGTTCTCTATTACTCTGGTCCTCAGTCCTCACCTGAAGGACAAGAGGAGTTAGATCAGACGGCTTTAAGGGATCCCTGTGGTTGAACAGACAGACTGTGACTGGGGAAATTTTTCATGACCGCGTTCTGTGAAAGTACCCATTACATTATTAACACAAGAGCACTTTCGCACAATATCTTTCCCTTTCCCCTGTGAGCCACAGTGAGCGCATGCTGAAGGCTGCAGACTGTACTGACTGGCAGATTCAGTGCTTCAGGACAGCTAGATTGGGCCACACCATATGATGATAGAGGATTTGTCTGGTTCCTTTCTCAATGACTAACTTCCTGATCCTGATCACTACTTACCAAGAATGACTTACAAAGGAATGACTTTGAACAGGATACTTGTGCCATTTTCAAGAATGATCAGGCTTTCTAGGACCACCTGGGTAGCTGTTGGTTAAGCATCCGACTCTTGATTTCAGCTCAGGTCATGGCCTGCTTGATCCCAACTCAGGCTCCATGATGAATGTGGAGTCTGCTGGAGATTTGCTCTCTCCCTCTCTGTCCATCCCCCTGTTCAAGATCTTTAAATACATACATACATAAAATCTTTTAAAAAATTATCTGGGGGCGCCTGGGTGGCTCAGTGGATTAAGCCGCTGCCTTCGGCTCAGGTCATGATCTCAGGGTGCTGGGATCGAGCCCCGCATCGGGCTCTCTGCTCCGCAGGGAGCCTGCTTCCTCCTCTCTCTCTGCCTGCCTCTCTGCCTACTTGTGATCTCTCTCTCTCTGTCAAATAAATGAATAAAATCTTAAAAAAAATAAATAAATAAATAAATAAAAAATTATCTGGATTTGTAAATAATATGATGCCACAGTGTCTGTTACTGTTTGCCCTATCAATGTGGCTCCTTCTCCTGAGTCTTATCCCCTAAAAGGGAACCATCAGGATGAAGGATCAGGATCCCTCTGCCTACTATAACCCAGACCCAGTTCTAGTCCTCGCTCTACCTTGATCTTATACTGGGAGATTGGGCACTTCCATTCCCTGATCTGGGCTAAGAATGTCATATCTTCGCTGCCTGCAATCCTCCTTTTTGTACTTCACCTAGTTTCAAATGTAGAAAGCAAAAGGAGTGCTTTCCTCAGGCACTAACAAATGAGTTATTCCATCATGCTATACAAAGGAAGCACTCCTGATTTGCTTCTGCTCTTTGTCTTGCTACTTCTTGTGAGGGCAACAGTCCCAGGCTTCCAGAACGGGTTTCCAAACAGATGCACAGTTGCCCTGTGTGTGGGATACCCAGGTTGGAAGCCAGCAGACAGTACAGTGCTTTTTGGCAGACAGACGGAGATTAATTTCTAAACCACACAAAGGCATTAATTTTCGTAAATCATGAGCAATCCATTCCAAGGCATTTAAATAAGTTGACTTCAATTTGTTTAAAATAAAAAATAAACACAAAGACAAATCAAAACAAGTGCAGATGCCATCATCATCTTGCTATTTAGTTGAGAAGCCGCTGGTCCTACAGAGGTGTCCACCCAAGAAGAGCAGTGTTATGACTCTTCTGTTTCGTAAGAGCCAGGCCCATGGTTTTATCTAAATGTAAATCACTAACTGATTTACGGAGAACAGGAGACTTTACAGATCACTAACTGTAACTGGAATGGAGAAAGATGCTGTGATTCACTACAAAAAAGCTCTCATTGAAACCAAGGCAGCAAGAAGATGATGAGGTGACTGGAGTATTTCTAACTCCTAAGGGAGCAGTCTTTATTTCTAAGTCCTAAGGGAAAAATGTCTTTATAGACAGCACAGCCAGAAACTCGTTAGGGACTCAGGGATGCTGCCGATTCACTTGAGGCAGTGAGATGAGAAATCTGGCAGGGCTACCGAGGCAGCGGGATTACTGGTGGAGGATTAATGCTTCACAGAGGGAATCTAGGGACCAGGAACATTCCCAACATCTAGGTGGGCCCCACTACCCAGTTGAGCGTGATCCACATCTCTTCAGGGCTAACCTAATGTACCCATCATCTCATCTGCAACAGTACAGAACCTCACCCCTGACAGAAACATGGGTAGGGTCAGAAAGTTCAGTTCACTGCTCACTAGTGCCCTCTGCTGATAACCTCTAATACAAGCTACTCACAGGCCTTGGCCAGGGTCTCCAAACCATCCAAAATAGATTGGCTTCTTGAGCTGAGATGTTCCTTAGACTTTTCCACAGACGTCTGCAACTAAGCAACCCCAAATTAAGAATGAATTCACAGACCATTGCCTTATTTTCCTAACTTGGAGTATTGTCATTAAGTGATTTTTTTAAATTTATTTATTTTTTCAGCGTAACAGTATTCATTGTTTGCACAACACCCAGTGTCATTAAGTGATTTTTTAAAAGGTAGTTAAAATACTGCTATCCTATATGAATTAAGGTCAATGTAATTAGTAAACTTCTTAAAATGTAAAATGTTCTAATTCTTTGACAAGTAGCTCTACTTACCCCATGAATGCTTTCTCTGATATGCGAAATGAGGTTGTATACAGTCTCACTAGAATAAACGAGAAAAAAAGAAATTAAATCCTTGTGGAATACTGAAAAAGTATGTAACAGAATTGATTCCATGAACATAGAGCATCAAAACAGTGCTTTATTAGACTTGGAGACTCAACCCTGAAAAATTTTAGTGTACAGCTACAAAAAAATGAAAATGTAGACTTTTTCTGACCATTGCCAAAACAAACCACTTATTTCTTTTTAAAATTTACTCTACATGTATCTTAAATAAGCAGATACTAGCAACTCAAGTGGTTACTACAGTAAAACAGACCAGCTTTCATTTTCATAGCAACAATGGCTTCAGAAGCTAGTGACTTCCTTCTGGTAGTCCAAAATTTCTGGAAACATTTTAGTCTAATGACCATTTATTTGAGTGTAAGAATGGGTAGAGATAGTTCTGGGAGTAATATTAATTTCTTTTTTTAAAGATTTTATTTATTTATTTTGAGAGACAGAGAGAACAGGACAGAAGGAGACAGAGACAGAGAATCTCTGGCAGATTCCCCACTGAGTATGGAGCCTACTCTGGCTTCATCTCATGACCTTGAGATTATGACCTAAGAAATCAAGAGTCAGAGGTGTCCCTCAGGTGTCCCCCTGCCACCAAAGGTTTTATTTATTTATTTATTTACTTACTTACTTACTTATTTATAGTTGGGGAGAAGCAGAGGGAGAGGGAGAAAGAATCCAAAGAAAACTGTGCTAAGTGTAGAGCCTGCCCTGGACCTTGATCTAACAACTGGGAGATCAAGACCTGAGCCAAAACCAAGAGTTGGAAGCTTAACCAAGTGAGCCACCAAGGTGTTCCAGTAATATTAATTTTTAATGAAAAAGAAACTATAAGAATTATTCCTCAAATAAATATCCCACTTTTGAAAAGATTCAGACATGAATTGCCATTAAAATTTTTTACAGGTTTTGTTTCTTCACTCTTTGCAATATAAATGCAGATTCAGTTTTTGAACTCTAATAGGACTACTCCTCATACCAAGTCTTTTGGATGCTCCACCAGGTTGACTTTAAAAGGAGAATTTGGGGGCGGCTAGGTAGCTCAGTCAGTTAAGCAGTCAATTCTTGGTTTTGGCTCAAGTTGTGATCTTGGGGTCATGATCTTAGGGTCATGGGAGGAAGCCCCATGTTGGGGGGGGGGTCCCTGCTCAGTGGGGAGTCTACTTAAGTAGAGTATCTCTCTGCCTCTGCCCCTCATGTGCTCTCTTTCTTTCTAAATGAATAAATAAAATCTTTAAAAGATAAATAAATAAAAGGAGGATTTTATAGAATCATTAGGGGTCTACAAACCTTATGCTTTTTATGAAAGAGATTGGGACATTACCTGAAAAATTTTAGAGTCCATCTACCAAAAACGAGAACATAGACTTTTTGTGACCATTGCCAGGCAAACAATAGAACTATTTAAAATAAAACAGCTAATGAGTTAGGAGCACTGGTGTGGCTCAGTCAGTTGGGCTTCTGATTCTTGATTTCAGCTCAGGCCATAACCTCAGGGTCATGGGGGTTGACTGTGCCAGGCTCCAGGCTCAGCGGGCAGTCTGGTTTATTCGCTCTCTGCCCCCCCCACTCCCACATGCACACATGTGCATTCTCTCTTTCACAAATAAATCTTTAAAAAATTAAGGATATTAAGAACAGAATGCTATTGAATTATAAAAGCAGAGAATAAGAAAGGGATCTAGAAATTAAAAATAGCAGAAACAAGTAGAATAGTTAGAGAAGATACAGTTAAGGAAATAGGACAGAAAATAGAACAAAATACAAAGAGATTGAAAATAGATCAACAGAAAAAAAAAGAGGATATATGCAGGAGATTCAATACACACCCAAAACTAGAGATTCAGAAGAAAGAAGAATAAAAATAGATTTTCGAAGATAACAAAAGAAAAATTCCCAGAACAAAAAAACCACAAGTTTATAGGTCAAAAGGAACTCATTGATGCCCAAAGATGATGACATGCCACATAAAAGCACACTACTGTAAAATTTCGGAAGTCTACGGATAATGGGAAGGCCTTAAAAACTTGCAGAAAGAAAAAGGCAAGTGATGTATACAGGATCAGGTCTCAGAATGGCAAAGACCTCTTAAAAGCAACATACAAAATGATGTGGTGATGACAGCAACTAGAAATTTTTGGGAAAAATAATTTCCAATCTAGAATTCTATATCTAGCCTAATTTGCAATCAAGTATGAGGGGAAAATAAAGAATTTCAGATAAGCAACGTCTCAAAAAATCATTTAGGTGCCATGTACCTGTTGTCAGGAAGTTTTTGGAATATATGTTTCACCAAATCCAAGGAGGAAACTAAGAACAAAAAAGACATAGGATCAGAGTAACAAAGAATCCAACACAGGAGAGAGGTAGTGGGAACGTAGGAGAGAGGGAAGGTAGGAACACTTAGGATGACGGTGAAGGGAGGACTCAGGATGACAGCTGCGTTGCAGAGCAAGAGAGTACCAAGCTCAGATCAGAATTAGGAAGATGACTCTGAGAAGAAAATGACACTGAAGAATTTCTGATGTGTTTGGGTATAAAACAAGGGAGCTTCTGAGGTGCCTGGATGGCTCAGTCAGTTAAACATCTGCCTTCAGCTCAAATCATGATCCCAGGTCCTGGGATTGAGCCCCACACTGGGTTCCCCCTGCTCATGCTCTCTGTCTCTGTCTGCCTGTGTGTGTGTGTGTGTGTGTGTGTGTCTGTCTGTCTGTCTGTCTCTCTCTCTCTCTCTCTCTCTCTCTCGAGTGCGCGCACCCATCCACCCACCCCCCCCACACACAATATTTCTCTCATAATCTTTAAGAAAAAAATGAAACAAGGGCTTTTTTAGTTCTGCTGCAGAATTTGGGGATAAACTCTGATTCCTATATAGAAAACTCAGCAGAAAAGGAAGCAAGGTAATTTTTAACATTAGGAAATTTTAATCATGGTATATATATATATATATATATATATATATATATATATATAGTTTTTCTAGGATATCTAGGATTTAACGATTGAAAACTGATTTTTTGTTTTTAAAGATTTTGTCAGAGAGAGAGCACAAGCAGGGGGAACAGCAGGCAGAGGAAGAGGTTCTTCATTGAGCAAGGATCCCAATGTGAGACTTGATCCCAGGTCACTGGGATCATGACCTGAGCCGAAGGCAGATGCTTAAGCAACTGAGCCACCCAGGCATCTCAAATGAAAACTGATTTTAACTAAAATGATGGAAGATGAGAGTTTATGGTGGAGGAGGCTGAGAAGCAATTTTTTTAATTTTTTTTTTTTTTTTATTTATTTGACAGAGAGAAATCACAACTAGGCAGAGAGGCAGGCAGAGAGAGAGGAGGAAGCAGGCTCCTTGCTAAGCAGAGAGCCTGATGCGGGGCTCGATCCCAGAACCCTGGGATCATGACCTGAGCTGAAGGCAGAGGCTTTGACCCACTGAGCCACCCAGGCGCCCGGAGAAGCAATTTCTTATTCCAGGGTAGAAAGTCATTCTCTGAAGCTGAAAAAAAATCAAGAAATGACAATATAAGCTAGCTAGCATATGCCATAAGATATATGGACCTAAATACTAGCATGGCTAAAAGGGTTGCAAGTTGGTTGCAAAAAGCAAAAGGGAATTAAAAGTGGGGAAAGATAGGCCTGCTGTTTCACTATAATCCTAATTTTATTATTTTTTTAATTTTATTTATTTGACAGAGAGCACAAGCAGGGGGAGCAGAGGCAGAGGGAGAAGCAGGCTCCCCACCGAGCAGGATGAGCCTGATGTGAGACTCAATCCCAGGACACTGGGATCATGTCCCGAGCCAAAGTCAGATGCTTAACCAACTGAGCCACCCAGGCACCCCAATCGTATTTTTTTAAAGTATGTGTATGTGTGTGTGTGTGTGCATATGTGGCTTTTTTTTTTTTTTTAAGATTTTATTTTGACAGAAAGAACACAGGCAGGCAGAGCAGCAGGCAGAGAGGGAGAAGCAGGAGCCTCACCGAGCAGAGAGCCTGATGTGGCGCTCAATCCTAGGACCTAGGATCATGACCCCGGTCAAAGGTAGATGCTCAACTGACTGAGCCACCCAGGCAACCCCCCTAATTATATTTCTAAAACCTGTGTACATGTATGGAAAGCCTGGCTGGCTCACTTGGTTGAGCATCCAAGTCTTGATTTTGGCTCAGGTCATGATCTTGGGTCATGGATCAAGCCCCATGACCAGCTCCACACTCAGCAGAGTCTGCTTGATATCCTTTCTCTCCCTCCTCCCACTCACTCTCCCTAAATAAATAAAATCTTTAAAAAATATGTGCCTGTAAAATTTTGATTAAAAAATACAAAAAATTGGGACACCTGGGTGGTTCAGTAGGTTAAGAGTCTGCCTTTGGCTCAGGTCATGATCTCAGGGTCCTGGGATCAAGCTCTATATTGGGCTCCCTGCTCAGCAGAGAGCGTACTTCTCCCTTTCCCTTGACCTGTCTCTCCCCACTTGAGCACTCTCTCTCTGAAATAAAATCTTTAAAAATAAAAGTGTAAAGATGTCTAAAGTCTAATAATGCTACCAAAATGCTGCTCATAAAAGCCCCTACTCTATTATACTACCAGTTATACCATGGTATACCACCAGTTGAGAGTGATTCTTTATTCTTAGGACCTCACTCCTTATTAGTACACTTGGAAACCAATGTTTTCAACAGGGAAAACTATATTATACAAATTAAATACTGTTTGTATATAATTTTATATTGACATTTTTAAAAAAAGATTTATTTTGAGAGGTGGGGGCAGGCAAAGGGACAGGAAAAGAGAGTCTTTAAGCCGACTCTGTGCTAAGCGGGGAGGCTGATGCAGGGCTGGATCTCAGGCCCGGGAGACCACGACCCTAGCCAAAACCAAAACTCAATCGACTGCGTCACCCAGGCGTCCCTATAGTGAAGTGTTTTATGTATAACTGATAGCTCCCATTACCTTAACTGTTTATCAATCCTTGATTCCACCTGTCTAAATTGAAATGTTAAGTTCTGATTTACCCAAAGTCCTTAAATTAAGATGCTTAATAAACAATGAAAACATTAAAAGCTTGATAATTGAAACTTTCATAAAAAGTTAGTGTTCGTTTGGAAGCCATTTTTATTATTCTTTAACAAAATAAAATAGAAAAAGTTTGCTTAAAAGTAGAGATTTCCCACCCACCTGATACCATGTATAGATTCATAGGAAGTCAACTATGACTTGATCTTTTCTTTAGAAAAATTCAACTAGGAAATTGTTTATCTGTACTAACACACACACACACACACACACACACACACACACACACAACCTGTTTTTAAGAATGGAAGTAATTACTGTTCAATGTTAGTGAATTATTCTGCTTTGAAAATCCACTCATTTTTTCAACAACTTTTTTTTTAAAGATTTTATTTATTTATTTGACAGAGAGAGACACAGCAAGAGAGGGAATGCAAGCAAGGGAAGAGAGAGAGGGAGAAGCAGGCTTCTTGATGAGCAAGGAGTCCGATGCGGGGCTTGATCCCAGGACCCTGGGACCATGACCTGAGCCGAAGGCAGAGGCTTTAACCCACTGAGCCACCTAGGCGCCCCTGAAGGCAGACACTTAACCGACTGAGCCACCCAGGCGCCCCTCAACAACTATTTATTGAGCCTTCCTTTGTGACAGGACCTTGATTATAAGCTTCAGTGATATGGAGTAAAAAAAAAATTCAACTCCCTACCTTCAGTGAGTTTACCTAGTGGTGTTTTTGAATGTGGTTTTAAGATCCACTCAAATTGAGTGATCTTATTAAAAAATTTGATCGAACTTATTGAATCAAATCTTCTGCTTACTGAGATGTCCAATAACAATGTTTTTATATAAATTATAGTACATGCAAAGCTGACAGCAACCTTGCATGAGGACATAGCTGTGCCAATTGCTTATAGTCAGCATTTGTTCTGACTAGTTAGTATTCAAGCTATATTTTTTTTTTTTTTTTTTTTTTTTCAAGCTATATTTTTTTAATCACTTTATTGAATTAAGGTTGAGATGGAAAAAGCTGTACACATTTAATGTATACAAGTTTGGAGATAAGTATACAAATATCAAACCATTACCACAATCTATTCCAAAAACATATCCATCACTTCCAAAAGCTTTTTTTTTTTTTTTTAAGATTTTTAAATTTATTTGTCAGAGAGAGAGAGAGCACAAGGAGGGGAGCAGCTGGCAGAGGGAGAAGGAGAAGCAGGCTTCCCACTGAGCAAGGAGCCCAATGTGGGACTCGATCCCAGGAGGCTGGGATCATGACCTGAGCTGAAGGCAGACGCTTAACCGACTGAGCCACCCAGGCGTCCCCCAAAAGCTTTCTCTTACTCTATTTAATAGTAGTAGTAGTGATAAAAACACTTAAAACATTTACCATCTTCGTGTGCCTGGGTGGCTCAGTGGGTTAAGCCTCTGCCTTCAGCTCAGGTCATGATCTCAGGGTCCTGGGATGGAGCCCCACATCAGGCTCTCTGCTCAGTGGAGAGCCTGCTTCCCCCTCTCTCCCTGCCTGTCTCTGCCTACTTGTGATCTCTCTGTCAAATAAATTAATAAAATCTTAAAAAAAACAATTTGCCATCTTAGCAAATTTTAATGTATACAATACTCTTTGTTAAATATAGGCACTATGAAGTACAGCGGATCTCTAGGATTTATTCATATTGTGTCAACTGAAACTCTGTACCCTTTAATTAATACCTCCCTGTTTGTCCCACACTCCAGTCCCCAGCAACCACCATCCTACTATACTCTGCTTCTTTGAGTTTATTTTACATTCTTCATATAAGTGGTATCATATAGTACAGTTGGCCCTTGACCAACTCAGGGGTTAGGGAAGCTGACCCCACAACACACACATTTGAAAATCTGTATATAAATTTTGACTTCCCCAAAACATAAAGACCTATTGTTGACCAGAAACTGATAACACAAATAGCCAATTAACACAAATTTTGTATGTTATATGTATTATATACTGTATTCTTACAACAAAGCAAGCTAGAGAAGAGAAAATGTTAAGAAAATCATAAAACACAGTACTGTGCTATAAAAATTCCCATGTAGGTAGAACTGTACAGTTCAAACCTGTATTGTTCAAAGGTCAACTGTATTTGTCTTTCTGTGTCTGACTTATTTAATTTAGCATAACATCTTCCAGGTCCATCCATGCTGTCACAAATGACAGAATTTCCTTCTTTTTTAAGGCTGAAGACTATTCCATTGTATGTATATACCACATTTTCTTTATTCACTCATTGATGGATACTTAGAGGTTACCTCCATGTCTTGGTTATTGTAACGAATGTTGCAATGAATATGGTACTGCAGGTATCTCTTTGAGATCCTGATTTCAATTCCTTCGGATATACACTTAGAAGTGGGGTTGCACCAAATTACATTCCCACTAGCAGCATATAAGGGTTCCCTTTTCTCCACATTCTTACCAACACTTAGTTGGTTTTTTTTTTAATAATGGCCATCCTGATGTAAGATATGTCATTGTGGTTTTGATTTGCATTTCTCTGATGTCTAGTGATCTTGAGCACTTTTTCATACACTTGTTGGCCATTAGTATGTCTTCTTTGCATATATGTATATTCAGTTTCTTCGTCCTTAATTAATTAGCCAAATTAAGGCTTATTAATAGCCCTAATTGGGCTATTAGTTTTTAAACTATTGAGCTGTAGGAGTTCCTTGTATATTTATTAACCCTTTATTAGATATATGGTTTCTAAATATTTTTTGCCATTCTGTAGGCTGCCTTTTTATTTTGTTGATTGCTTCCTTTGCTGTGCAGAAATTTTTAGTTTGATGTTATCCCACTTACCTATTTTTGGTTTTGCTGCCTGTGCTTTTGATGTCATGTCCAAGAAATCATGGTCAATGCAAATGTCAAGAAGATTTTACCTATGTATTACTTTTTCTTCTAGGAGTTCTACAGTTTCAAGTCTTATGTTTAAGTCTTTAATCCATTTTGAATTGATTTTTATGTATGGTATAGGATAAGGGTCCCTTTTTATTATTTTCCTATGGAGCCAGTTTTTCCAACACCATTTGTTGAAAAGATTAACCTTTCCCCATTGTGTATTTGTGGACTCTTTCATACTGTGTTAAATATTTAAAACATAACCCCCTGAAAAATTCATTATAGAGTACAATGCAACCATTAGAAATTATTCTGTATATGAAATAGAAACATAATCATTAAAGATTATTAAATCCAAAAAGAAGATTAAAAAAAGTAGTCCATAGGAGGAGTGCCTGGGTGGCTCAGCCGTTAAGCATCTGCCTTTGGCTGGGGTCATGATCCCAGGGTCCTGGGATTGAGCCCTGCATCTGGTTCTTTGCTCAGCAGGGAGCCTGCTTCTCCCTCTCCCACTCCCCCCCTTGTGTTCCCTTTCTTGCTGTGTCTCTCTCTGTCAAATAAATAAATAAAATCTTTTTTAAAAATCCATAGGAAACAATACATTTTTATTTTTAAAAAATAGAGCACCATTATATAAAACATTGTTAATGGAGGTTCATAGAGTAAACTGATTCAAGAGGCACACTTCAGGATCTGACAGACCCAAGATCTCTGCCAAAAACTCCCATTCAGTTTAGCTGTGCCCCTTTGGATGGAGTTTTTCCTGATGTCCCCAGTCAGAGCTGGGAGCCTGTCCTTGGTTTCCAAAGCATTTGAATGCAACGTCTACTATACCATTTACAACTTTGTACTTAGAGTGGAAAGTCCAGAGTTTTTATTTTAGGCTGGTTTGTATCCTCTTTCCTTTTTAAGTAGTTCAGGTTAGCAGTCTTGGAGGGAAGCAGAGCATCTTTCTTCTGCTAGAGGTTGAGAGTGCCAGAGGGGTTTGCTTTCTTAGCTTCTCCTGAACTGACCCTTTCCCTGACACATAACTAGGAGTCAGGAGAAAAAGACTGTGAGTTCTCTCTCTAGTTGCTGTGGCTCCAGCAGAAGGAATATAGACCTCTAGGAGAATGGTAAAAGGGTGAAGGGAGGGTCTACTATTCTCTGGCCAGGGGTTAGTGGCAGCAGAATTTGTAGTGGACTAATTTTGTGGCTGGGTTTAGAGAATTCTCCGCGATGGGTAGCACCTAGCAATTGCAAGACTGTTGCAAAAACGTAAAAGTGGCTTCATTTTCTTTCTTGGAAATTAGAATCCTGATTTTTTTTCTCCCTGGATGCACTGCCATCCAGATAGATGACATTCCCAGACTCCCCTGAAGCTAGGTGTGACCATGTGAGTAAATTTTAGCCAGTGTGAGGTATAAGGAGTGTCGCATGTAACTTCAAGAAGAGTCCAAAAGGGAAAGGAAGATACCTTTTCTTCTTTCCTTCATCCATCATTTGTCTGGAACCCTGACAACATCTGGAACTCCAGCAGCCACCAAGCACTGTGAGGACAGGGGTCACACCTTAGGAATGCAAGACCAGAGTGCTGAAAGGAGTCAAATCCTTGAGAACCATGAAGCCACCATTCTAGTCCTGGACCACACACTTCAGGATCACTTTTGCATTATAAACATCTATCTTTTAAAATCTTTGTTATTATGAGTGTGTATATATGTTATAAACAGTTGAACATAATCCTAGCTAATAAAATGAGCCACCCAATATGTTTTACTCTTTTTAAATTGTAGTTGACACTCATCACCCATCTAATATCTTTTAATTAGTTTTTACATTAAAAATTTTAAGTTGGGGTGCCTGGGTGTCTCAGTGGGTTAAGCCGCTGCCTTCGGCTCAGGTCATGATCTCAGGGTCCTGGGATCAAGTCCCGCATCGGGCTCTCTGCTCGGCAGGGGACCTGCTTCCCTCTCTCTCTCTCTCTGCCTGCCTCTCTATCTACTTGTGCTCTCTCTGTCAAATAAATAAATAAAATATTTAAAAAAATTTTTTAAGTTAAAATTTGTATGTATGTTTTTTTTAAGTAAAATTTTGTAAGTAAAAATTGTGTATGTATGTACACAATTCTGAGTTTTGACACAAATTCAGGGTTCATGTATCCATTACCACAATAAGGAGGGCAGTATTCAAAGAAAACCTTCATGTTGCCCCTTTGTGGTGAAGTCCAGCCTACATCCTTAACCCCATAATCACTGATCTATTCACCATCTCTATAGTTTTGTCTTTCTCAGAATGTCATGTAAATGGAGTCATATAGCATATAACTTTTGGACTGATTTTTTTCACTCAACATAGTGTCTTTGAGATTCACCCATGTAGCTGTATATCAGTAGCTCATTATTTTTTACTGCTGAGTAGTGTTCTGTTATATGGACATACCATAGTTTGTTAATCCATTTATTTATTTAAGGACATATATGTTGTGTCCAGTTTTTGGTGATTAAGAACAAAGTTGCTATAAACATTTTTGTACAGCCTTCTGTGTAGACATAAGTTTTCATTTATCTAGGGTAAATGCTTAGGAGTGGAATTATAGAGGCAGATAGTAAATTATGTTTACTTTTTTTTTTTTAAAGATTTTTATTTATTTGATGGGGCACCTGGGTGGCTCAGTGGGTTAAAGCCTCTGCTTTTGGCTCAGTTCAGGATCCCAGGGTCCTGGGATCGAGCCCCACATTGGACTCTCTGCTCGGCAGGGAGCCTGCTTCCCTTCCTCTCTCTCTGCCTGCCTCTCTACCTACTTGTGATCTGTCTAATAAATAAAATAAAAAATAAAAAATCTTAAAAAAAAGATTTTATTTATTTGAGAGCAAGTGAGTGAGAGAGATCACAGAGGGAGAAGGAGAAGCAGACTCACCACTGAGCAGGGAGCCTGATGCAGGGCTCAATCCCAGAACGCTGAGATGAAGACATGTGCCAAAGGCAGATGCTTAAATGCCTAAGCTGCCTGGCACCCCTTATGTTTACTTTTATAAGAAACTGTCAAATCGTCCAGAGAGTCTATGTCATTTTGCATTTCCACCAGTAAGAATTCCAGTTGCTCTATATCCTTGCCCAGCCCTTGGTATTGTCAGTTTTTATTTAAGTTTAGCCATGCTAAATTGAGAGGTAATAATATGCCATTGTGATTTTCATTTGTATTTCCAAAATGGCTAATGATGCTGAGCATTATTATGAGCATTTTTGTAATAAGCATTTTCATGTACTTGTTATCCATATGTATTTTTTAAAGTTTATTTAAGTAATCTCTACATCCAACATGGGGCTTGAACTCACAACCACGAGACCAAGTTACATGCTCTTCCAACTGAGCCAGACAGGTACCCCTATTATCCATATACTGTCTTGTACGTATCTGTTAAAATCTTTTCCTATTTTTATTGAGTTATTTATTACTTATTAAGAGTTTTTATATTCTGAATATAAGTGCTTTGCTGAAAATGTTTACAAACATTTTTCCCACTCTGTAGCTTCTCTTTTTTTGTTTAAGATTTTATTTATTTATTTGACAGAGAGGGAGAGAGAGATCACAAGTAGGCAGAGAGGCAGGCAGAGAGAGGGGGGAAGCAGGTTCCCCACTGAGCAGAGAACCCAATGCAGGGCTCCAGCTCAGGACCCTGAGATCATGGCCTGAGCTGAAGAGAGAGGCTTAACCCACTGAACCACCCAGGCGCCCCTGTAGCTTTTCTTTTCAATATTTTTTTTATTTGTGAGAGAGAGCAAGCTAGAGAGCACAAGTGGGAGGGAGGGGCAAAAGAGAAGGGAAAAGCAGACTCCCCACTGAGCAGGGAGCCGAGTGTGAGGCTGGATTCCAGGACCATGAGATCATGACCTGAGCTGGAGGCAGACAGACACTTCACCAACTGAGCCACCCAGGCACCCCTGTAGCTTGTCATTTCATTCTCTTTTAATAGTGATTGTTGCAGAACAAACACTTTAAATTTTGGTTGAAAACAAACACAGGAAAATCTAAGCTAGAACTTTCATACTCTGAATTCAGGTTTCCTTCCCTCATTGCTACCATTTACTTTTCAGAGTCCTTAAATGCCACATGGACTGTGGTCCAGGGCTTTTAGTTGCATTCAGTGAGGAGATAGGATGGAGTATGCTTACTTTGTTATACCCTGAAATAGAACCCATTCTACTATCCTTTTAATAAATTCCTTTTCCATTTAAATGAACTTATTTCTATTGTTTACAACCAATAATTCTGGCTTAGTTGTATTATTTACCTATCAAATGTCTGTTTGCCTAACCAGACTAAGAACTACAAAGACAAATTTGTAGTACTGGGCCTACCACAGTATGTATGTATGTATGTATGTATGTATTTATTTATTTATTTATTTATTTATTTATTTTAAAGATTTTATTTATTTATTTGACAGAGAGATCACAAGTAGGCAGAGAGGCAGGCAGAGAGAGAGGAGGAAGCAGGCTCCCTGCGGAGCAGAGAGCCCGATGTAGGGCTCGATCCCAGGACCCTGAGATCATGACCTGAGCCGAAGGCAGCGGCTTAATCCACTGAGCCACCCAGGCGCCCCTACCACAGTATTTATTTAGTGAATGAATGAATGAATGAATGAATTTCAATATGGTGATCAACAATTATTGAAAGAACATGGTTATTTTATATTCTACTTGCAGTACTTAGGTGATTTATTAGTTATGAGACTGATCTGTCTTCTCAAATATTACTGACCAACCAATAATCTGGGTCACGGCCATCCATTGTTTGGTGTACCCAGAATCCTCCTCTAAGGGGAACTGCTTCTTTCTGCATCCAAAAAGCCGTTCTGGTGAAGACTTCTAGTCACATCTCCCTCCTTTCACCCCTATGATCTAAGCAAACCTATCAGAAGCTTCCACTAGGATTTTTCAAATTCAAACTAAGGGAAAAGACTCCCTTTCTCTGTGTTTGTGGGAAGCTGGTCTTTAATAGGAAACAATAAAATATAGATGGAGAGAGAAGCACAGAAAAGAGATTCTGATTTCATTTCATTCCCTGCCTTCCCAGCTTGGTTAAAAAAGCTAATATATCCTCTGTTTTGTCAAAGCTAGTTTGAGGTGAGTTTCTATTTGCTACCAAAAGAGTCATAACAAATGCAATCTGAGCCAATTGATTAGGCTTCTTTTGAGATTTCTTTCCCTCATCTTCTCTATAAGTTTGGAAAAATATGTACTTTCACAACACAATATGTAAATCCATGTCTTATAGTATCTCTTAAGTTTGAACCCTGCACCATGTCTTATCACTTTCCTGCTTCCAAATCTACAGTGGTATGCATTCTCTCTCTCATTTAAAAATTTTTCACTCCTTTCAACATTTTTTTTACTTTTTTTTTAAGTTGGTTTTTTTTTTTTTTTTTTTTTTTGATAGACAGAGGTTACAAGTAGTTAGAGAGGCAGGCAGGGAGAGAGGAGGAAGCAGGCTCCCTCCCCACCAGGCAGAGAGCCCAATGCGGGACTCAATCCCAGGACCCAGGACCCAGGAGACCACAACCCCAGCCAAAGGCAGAGGCTTTAATCCACTGAGCCACCCAGGTGCCCCTTACTTTTTTTTGAATTAACATATAATGCATTATGTTTCAGGGGTACAGGTCTGTGATTCATCAGTCTAACACAATTCACAGCACTCAATATAGCACATACCCTCCCCAGTGTCCATCACCCATCCACCCTATCCCTTCCACCCCCTTCAACTCCAGCAACCCTCTGTTTGTTTCCTGAGATTAAGAGTTTCTTATGGTTTGTCTCCCTCTCTGGTTTCATCTTGTTTCATTTTTCCCTCCCTTCCCCATGAACCTCTGTCTTGTTTCTCAAATTCCTCATATCAATGAGATCATATGATAATTGTCTCTCTGATTGACTTTATCTCACTTAGCATAATATCCTCTAGTTCCATCCATGTCATTGCAAATGGCAAGATTTCATTTTTTTGATGGCTGCATAATATTTGTGTGTGTGTGTGTGTACACATGTACACACCACATCTTCTTTATCCATTCATCTGTTGATAGACACCTAGGCTCTTTCCATGGTTTGACTATTGTGGACATTGCTGCTATAAACATTGGGGTGCACATGCCCCTTCAGATCCCTACATTTGTATCTTTGGGGTAAGTAACCAGTAGTGCAATTGCTGGGTCACAGGGTAGCTCTATTTTAAGCTTTTTGAGGAACCTCCATACTGTTTTCCAGAGTGTCTGCACCAGCTTGCATTCCCACCAACAGTGTAGGGGGGTTCCCCTTTCTCCACATCCTGGCCAACACCTGTTGTTTCCTGTGTTAATTTTAGCCATTCTGACTGATGTGAGGTGGTATCTCACTGTGGTTTTGATTTTTATTTCCCTGATGCTGAGTGATGTTGAGCACTTTTTTTTTTTAGATTTTTTTTTTTTTTTTGACAGACAGAGATCATAAGGAGGTGGAGAGGCAGGCAGAGAGAGGGAGAAGAGGAAGCAGGCTCCCCACTGAGCAGAGAGCCCGATGTGGGGCTTGATCCCAGGACCCTGGGAGAATGACCCGAGCTGAAGGCAGAGGCTTAACCCACTGAGCCGCCCAGGCGCCCCAAGTGGAGCACTTTTTCACGTGTCTGTTGGCCATCTGGATGTCTTCTTTGCAGAAATGTCTGTTCATATCTTTACCCATTTCTTGATTGGATTATTTGTTCTTTGGGTGTTGAGTTTTATAAGTTCTAAAAAAGATTTTATTTACTTATTTGACAGAGACACAGTGAGAGAGGGAACACAAACAGAGGGAGTGGGAGAGTGAGAAGCAGGCTTCCTGCTGAGCAGGGAGCCCTATGTGAGGCTCAATTCCAGTACCCTGGGATTATGAACTGAGCCAAAGGCAGTTGCTTAATGACTGAGCCACCCAGGTGCCTCAGTTCTTTACAGATTTTGGATACTATCCCTTTACCTGATATGTTATTTGCAAATATCTTCTCCCATTCTGTCGTTGTCTTTTGGTTTTGACTGGTTCCTTTGTTGGGAAAAAGCTTTTAATCTTGATGAAGTCCCAAGAGTTCATTTTTGTCCTTGCTTCCCTTGCCCTTGGCAATGTTTCTAGGAGGAAGTTGCTGCTGCTGAGGTGGAAGAGATTGCTGTCTGTGTTTTCCTCAAGAATTTTGCTGGATTCTTGTCTCACATTTAGGTCTTTCATCCATTTTGAGTCTATTTTTGTATGTGATGTAAGGATATGGTCCAGTTTCATTCTTCTGCATGTGACTGTTCACTTTCCCAACACCATTTGTTGAAGAGACTATCTTTTTTCCATTGGACATTCTTTTCTACCTTGTCTAAGATTAGTTGACCATAGAGTTGAGGGTCTATTTCTGAACTCTCTATTCTGTTCCATTGATCTATGTATCTGTTTTTGTGTCAGAACCATATGGTCTTGATGATTACAACTTTGTAATAGAGCTTGAAGTCCGGAATTGTGACACCACTGTAATGGCCAAGTTTTCATGTCTGAGATACCACCAAGAAGCCAACACCAATGCAATCACACGAGGGTTTATTTGACAAGCTTAAGCTTGGGCCCAAGTATACCCAACACAGCAGAGTAGGGACTTGGACCCCCACACTAGTTAAGGCAGGGGGTTTTATGGGTCATTACAAGAGGCTGGTGAGGGGGGGCGGGAGAAGTTTCAGACTTTTCTGCAGTAAGCTGATTAGCTGTTGCCAGCCTCTTTATAGGGTTAGGTACTTCCTTGGAAGTGTTTACAGGGTTGGTATAGCGGTTTTTCCTGGAAGTGTTTACAGGGTTAGGTATTCCTATTATTAAAGCAGGGTGGGGGTCCCTGGAACTAAAGTAGGGGAAAGTTCAGCCATTGGTCACAGGGGCCTGAGATGGCTGCCAAAGCTAAGATGGCTATGCTTATGTCAACCTTAAAACTCGAGGTGGATTGGTTTCTGTTTCTCCACCTCAAGTTTAGCATTAGCGCCAGCACGGCACTCATTTTACCCGCCTCCACAGCCACCAGCTTTGCTTTTCTTTTTCAACATTCCTCCAGCTATTTGAGGTCTTTTCTGGTTCCATACAAATTTTAGGATTATTTGCTCCATTTATTTGAAAAAAGTTGATGGTATTTTGATAGGGATTGCATTAAATGCGTAAACTGCTCTAGGTAGCATAGACATTTTTACAATATTTGTTCTTCCAATACATGAGCATGGAACGTTTTTCTTTTTCACATTTTAAATAAGATTTTACTTATTTGCGTGCAAGAGAGAGAGCATGAGCTGGGGAGGGGTGCAGATGGAGAAACAGACCCTTTGCTGAGTGGGGAACCCAATGTGGGGTTAGATACTGGGACCCTGGGCCCATGACCTGAGCCAAAGGCAGACACTTAACCACTGAGCCACCCAGACGCCCCTCACTTTTCTTTTAAGTAGGCTCCACACCCAACATAGGGCTTGAACTCATGACCTTGAGATCAAGAGTGGCATCATCTGCCAACTGAGCCAGTCAGGTACTCCGTTCTTACCACATTTCTGACAAGCACTAATTGACCCAAAAAAAAAAAAAAGATCTAAAGTCTAAAATCTTGAGTTTTGGGCCACCTGGGTGGCTCAGTCAATTATGCGACCTACTCTTGATTTTGGTTCAGGTCATGATCTCAGGGTCATGGATGGAGTCCTGAGTGGAGTCTGCTTGAGATTCTCTCCTTCTCCCTTTGGCCCCCTCTGTTTACCCCATCCCTGCTCATGCTCTCTCTCTAAAATAAATAAACAAAATCTTTAAAAGTAATAAAAATAAAATAAAATATTGGGTTTTGGGGCATGTGGGTAGCTCAGGCTCAGTGGGTTAAAGCCTCTGCTTTCAGCTCAGGTCATGATCTCAGGGTCCTGGAATTGAGTCCTGCACTGGGCTCTCTGCTCAGCGGGGAGCCTGCTTCCCCCTCTCTCTCTGCCTGCCTCTCTGCCTACTTGTGATCTCTGTCTGCCAAATAAATAAATAAAATCTTAAAAAATATATTGGGTTTTATTTTTGCTAGAATTTATTAAAATTGTGATTTTTTAAAAAGATTTTATTTATTTATTTGACAGAGATCACAAGTAGGCAGAGAGGCAGGCAGAGAGAGAGTAAGGGAAGCAGGCTCCCTGCTGAGCAGAGAACCCGATGCGGGGCTCAATCCCAGGACCCTGGGATCATGACCTGAGCCAAAGGCAGAGGCTTTAATCCACTGAGCCACCCAGGTGCCCCCAAAAATTGTGATTTTTTTGCCTATCATATAAGTCAATATCTTAAGCTTGAGTTTTTTTTAATGGATAGAGATTCTTCAGAGTCCTCATTTTTCTATTTAAGTGCTACATATTTTTGCTATCTTGTAAATAATTGTTAACAGAAACTCATTTCACTACAAAAAAAAAAGAAGTAAATGATATTGGGAGAGAGAGAAAGGAAGGAAAGAAGAAATGTTGAAATTTGGCATTTCAAAAAAACTTTTTTTAGCTGCAGAAATCTTTTTTTCTTTAAGTAATCACTATACCCAGCATGGGGCTCAAACTCACAACTCTGAGATGAAGGATCGCATGCTCTACCAAGTCAGCCAGCCTGCCCTGCTGCAGAAATCTTGATCAAACAAAATATTATCCCATGTCTGGAGAACAAAAAAATTTAACATTGATCTAACTGAAGGAGTAAGAAGGTGAGTACTCTGCAGCCCCCTAATAGCCATGAGGGGCCTCTGAGAAACTGGTAGGGTCCTAGAGCCTGGATTCCTAGGGGAAAGAAGTCTCTCAGTGTCTGGGATATGTTCATTTACTAACAGAATCAAACACTTCAAATAGAGCATTTTGCCCTTCTCCCTAAAGGAAGACAGGTATTCAAGAGAAAGGATACTTAGTCTAAGAATCCTTAAAGAAATTCTGGCTTTTCAACATGAAAGTACTATTGGTAACACTAAGTGATACCTCTTCACTGTCACAGAAATAATAAAGTATATCTCTGCTTGAGTGTTTTGATTTCCATGATACCTAAAGATATTCCCTGATAACTAACTACCAAGAAATGAACAACTTAATTTCCTCAGTGACTTCAACTTATTTATTTATGAATTAGTTTAGGAGCCCTAATTTATCTCATGTATTTGCTAAGGTAAATAAATGAATATAAAACTAACAAATAAGACTGTGCATAAAATTTAGGGTATATCTTAAAAAACACCAACATTTTGGGGCATCTGCCTGGCTCAGTCAGTGGAGCATGTGACATATGACTCTTGATCTCGGAATTATGGGTTTAAGCCCCACGCTGGGTGTAGAGATTACTTAAAATCTTAAAAAAAAAAACAAAAAAACCAACATTTCAAAGTGAGAAAATCAGCCTGAATAGCTTGAATCAGCTTTTTAAAGAATTCATGTGCTGTGCTCACTTTGGCAGCACATATACTAAAATTGGAACCATACAGAGATTAGCATAGCCCCTGCACAAGGATGACACGCAAATTTGTGAAGCATTACATATTTTAAAAAGAAGAAGAATTCATGTACTATGTTCTTGACACTAAAAAAACCTTTTATCTAATTTCCTAACTGTGATGACCTGAAAAGATAACAAATTAAAAGGCAGAATTTTGGCAAAATAGACATAACATTACTTGACTATTGTATTTCTCTAAGAAGTCCTTTAGCTTACTTTTTCAGAGGGTCAGAACTATGGCAGCCAAATTCAAATCTGCCACAAGTCACACTGACAAGTAAACAAATAGAGAGTAATTATTAGATGAGCTATAAAGGCAAGACTGTTATCATGATGAAATAGAATTATTTGACTATTAATATTCCATTTTCTGCTTCTCTCAAAAGAGATGTCTCATCCACTTGAAAGGTTTGCATACCTGTCACATTTGTCTTTTGCCCTTTTCTTTTTCTCTTCAAACTGTTCTAACAGGCCCTTTGATTTTCCAACTGACAAAGGAAGAGGAAATAAGCCTCTATCGTTTGCATCTCCTCCAAACAGCGGGGGTTTTGTCTGGTACTTTGTAAAAATACTAGGTTCACTCTGTTAAATGAAAAAAAAAAAAATCACAGCATTTCACATGTGAAAATATTTATAGCATTCACTATTTTCTACACAATGTAGTCACATTTAAGTATAAACCACAATACTAAAAAACAAAATGGCATGTAGTATTTCTTTTTTATTTCATATATATTAGAAAATTACATTAAAATAAAGCAACTCTTGGGACGCCTGGGTGGCTCAGTTGGTTAAGCGTCTGCCTTCGGCTCAGGTCATGATCCCAGTGTCCTGGGATAGAGTCCCACATCAGGCTCCATGCTTGGCAGGGAGCCTGCTTCTCTCTCTGTCTCTGCCTGCCACTCTGTCTGCCTGTGCTCGCTCTCACTCTCTCTCTCTCTCTCTGACAAATAAATAAATAAAATCTTTTAAAAAAAATAAATAAAGCAACTCTTTTTATTAATAAGGTTTCTGCCTCACCAGCCCAGAAGTACCAAAAATATCAGCTGTGGGTACCTGGGTAGCTGAGTCAGTTAAACATCTGCCTTTGGCTTAGGTCATGATCTCAGGGCCCTGGGATTGAGTCCCATATTACATCAGGCTCCCCGCTCAGCAGGGAGTCTGCTTCTCTCTCCCTCTGCCTGCTGCTCCCTCTGCTTGTGCTCGCTCGCTCTCAAATAAACAAATAACATCTTAAAAAAGTAGGGGTGCCTGGGTGGCTCAGTGGGTTAAGCCTCTGCCTTTGGCTCAGGTCATGATCTCAAGGTCCTGGGATCGAGCCACACATCGGGCTCTCTGCTCAGTGGGGAGCCTGCTTTCCCCTCTCTCTCTGCCTGCCTTTCTGCCTACTTGTGATCTCTCTCTCTCTGTCAAATGAATAAAATCTTAAAAAAAAAAATTCTGACCCATGAAAGGAGACAAATTGGTCTCAAAAAATTGAGGACTCAGGAGACTCTGTTCTTGATTCTGGTCCTTATCTGTTAACTAAGTCCTCAGAATCCTCATGTCCCTCTTCAAGGAGATAATGTAGCATAGTAGACTAAAATCCACAAAGCACCTAAAGTTTCTTAGGAAAAATGTCCATTTAAAATAAAATTTATGTTACTTTATTCCCATTTTTTCTAAAGCTCTTATCTCTTATGAAATTTTCATAAACAATAGTATGTCTTAGAAAATGTTATGCAATATTTGTCTCTCCCTAAGCGTCAAGGTACTGGCAATATTCTACAATATATATATTTTTTCCATTTTAGACTACCAAGTGTATCAGACTACTGAGTTACCAATGAAGTATAAATCCATTTAGGAGAGTAAACCTTAGAAATGTATAATTATAAAATATAATCCAACAGAATAAGTCTTTATAGCTTATCTCCATGATGACTATGAAATTTGTGCAGAGAAATTCTGGAAATGAGACTCACGTCCAGAGAATTTTGTTGTGATTGTTTTGGATGTCTCAAGTGGACACCATCCAAGGGTGCTGACAGAGTCTCTGAACTTTCTGGACAGAACTGGGATCCAAAGAGGAACTGGGAATCACTGAGACTGGAGTAATCAGCCTGATTATTATTCCAGCTAGATGACTTAGTGGTCCTGAAATTAAGCAAGAAAAGAGAAGTATATCAAGTGGACAAACATTCTGAACAAATGAAATCATAATTCACAGCTATTCATTTCAGAATATTCTGGGGAGAGTACTAGTTTGTTCTGACCTCCTCGGCCCCTGAACACTCCCAGTACTATCTATAAAGAAACACAAACAAATTCTGAAATCCAGGCATTTTCATTACAGCAACTTGAGAACAATCAGATGGAAATTCAGACATGAAGGACTGACACCATGATTCCTTATACAACAGCACTGTGGACTATAACACCTTTTGGAGGATCAAAGTTCCTGAAATCTTTAGAGATTAAAAGAACATTATCTTTTAAAAAGTTGAATCTGGGGGTGCTTGGGTGGTTCAGTCAGTTGGGCAACCAACTCTTGATATCAGCTCAGGTCATGATCTCAGGGTCATGGAATCGAGCCCTATATAGGGCTCTGTGCTGGGCATAGAGCCAGCTTAGGATTCTCTCCTTCTGCCCTTTCTTCCCATCCCCTATTCTCTCAATTACTCTCTCTAAAAAAGAAAGTTGAATCTGTTAAACACTAAGGGAATAGATAAAAATATGGTATATGCCTATAACTGATGCATTAGTCAGAAGCAATAAAGTAGATTTACATATAACCACATGAATAAATCTCAAAAAATTTAGAGTGCAGAAAAAGTAAAAATTGAATGAACTCTGTATCATTTATATAACTTTTTATTCTTAAAGATTTTATTTGACAGACATAGATCACAAGTAGGCAGAGAGGCAGGCAGAGAGAGAGAAGCAGGCTCCCCACTGAGCAGACAGCCTGATGCAGGGCTCCATCCCGGGACCCTGGGATCATGACCTGAGCCAAAGGCAGAGGCTTTAACCCATTGAGCCACCCAGGCACCCCTAACCTTTTTTTAGAATACAAAGAACCCAGTGTTGTTGTTGTTTAATTAATTTATTTTTTATGAACAGAACCCAGTGTTTTTTAATGAACAAGAAATCTGAACATTTCAGTAAACAAATATATGACTAGCCAATATACAATAAATCATTAGCTATTAGTACTATTTTTAGTATTTTTCAGCTGTATTAAAACAGATCGTTTTATTTTTTTAATTTTTTTTCAGTGTTCTAAGATTGTTTATGCAAGACACCCAGTGCTCCATGCAATATATAACCTTTTAAATCTACATCATACCACACCAAACAAGTATGTAAGTATGTATGTGTGTAGAAGGTGAATTAGAACTCCCATTACTCTCGTAGAGTGTGCCTACAGGGAAGGAAGGGAGCAGGATTACAGGGAGAGTAGGAGTCATAATACAAAAAACACAAGACACCTTAGTTACAGACTGAATGTTTGTGTTCTCCAAAAATTCCTATGCTGAAGTCCCAATCCCTAAGGTGACAGTGTTTGGAAATGAGGCCTTTAGGAGGTAATTGGGGTTAAACAAGGTCCTAAGGGTGGAGTCTTCATGACGGAATTAAGGTCCTTACAAGTAGAAACACTAGAGAGTTTGCCCTTCTTCTTTCTTTCTCCTCCACGTGAGGACACAGAGAGAAGACAGTTGTCAGCAAGCCAGGAAGGGAGCCCTCACCAGAAATGATCCAGCTGGCATATGATTCTAGGACTTCCAATCTCCAAAACTGAGAAAATAAATTTCTATTGTTGAAGCCATCCAATTTAGGGTACTTTGTTTTGGCAACCCAGCAGACTAATTTAGGCCTCATCCAGACTGAAGAATACGATCAACTCAGATTTGTGCACAGAAGGATCCATTAAACATTGTTTTTGAAACAAGGTGGTGTTCCCTTTCACACCTTTAGTGTCTTATTCTTGCACTTCCAGCTGTGGACTTCCAACTTGCTTCCCACGGATGTCTACACCAATCTTTATTAAAAGGAGAGTGATACTGATAATGATACAATCACACTTGAACACAGTGTACTGAGTCTATATCAGAGACAGCATAAAAGCAGGCAGACAAGTAAAATACAGTCTTCAAGTTTTTACTTCAAAGACATCTCAGTAAGAATTTGTTACTTAATGCTGTTGTGTGACCTGAAAAAAACACTCTTTTCATTACAACATACAAACACAAATCATTCCTTGTTTAAAAAGCTAAAGCTAGGGGGCCCTGGGTGGCTCAGTGGGTTGGGGCCTCTGCCTTTGGCTCAGGTCATGATCCCAGGGTCCTGGAATAGAGCCCCGCATTGGGCTCTCTGCTCAGCATGGAGCCTTCTTCTTCCTCTCTCTGCCTGCCTCTCTGCATACTTGTGATCTCTGCCTGTCAAATACATAAATAGAATCTTTAAAAAAAAAAAAAAAAGCTGGGGCACCTGGGTGGCTCAGTGGATTAAGCCGCTGCCTTCGGCTCAGGTCATGATCTCAGGGTCCTGGGATCGAGCCCCGCATCGGGCTCTCTGCTCCGCGGGGAGCCTGCTTCCTCCTCTCTCTGCCTGCCTCTCTGCCTACTTGTGATCTCTCTCTCTGTCAAATAAATAAATAAAAATCTAAAAAAAAAAAAAAAAAAAAAGCTAAAGCTAGGGGCGCCTGGGTGGCTCACTTGGTTAAGCATCTAACTCTTGACTTAGGTTCAGGTCATAATCTCAGGGTGGTAAGACTGAGCCCTGAGTTGGGGCTCTGCTCTGGGCATGGAGCCCACTTAAGATTCTTGATTCTCTCTCTCCCTCTCCCTCTGCCCCTCCTCCTGTCCTTGCTCTCTCTCCACCCCCCAAGAAATAAATAAGCCAAATCTAAAATAATTTGATAGCATATAACTACATATCCTAAGCCAAAGGAACCATCATATATTGACGTAAGACAAAAAGAAACTCTAATAGTTCAGCACAGGAAAGAGCAATTACTTCACTGATGGAACTATTTTCTAAGATTAGCTAAGGTAATGGGCCACACACATGTATTATAATATGGGTTGCATAATCATCCTCAAAATAGCTTAAATAGCTCTCTGTGACTCCCCTCTTAGGTCAAAGAGAATAATTAGCTGGACTGGAAAAAAAAAACAACAACTGTGAGCTTATAGAAATATGTAGGATTTGCATCTTAAAGCTACGATCTAGAATTTAACAAAGATTTTCCCTACTCTGTATCAACTGTAAGCATTTTTTTTCCTTTTAAGAAGTAAAAAGCACAGTGCTCTAGTCTTTATTGAATTAATAACTGTCTTCAGGAAGGTGTTAGGAAGAAAATAAACTATCCAATAATAAAACATACCAAAAGCAATTAGAAATCCCTTAAATATATACTACTTCTGGGGCACATTCACCAAGTTAGCAATGGCAGGCCCACTGCATGGCTGGCAGACACAAATGTAAATACTTCAGTGGAGTAGTAGAAGGGGCAATATCTCAGTGAGCCTTGTCAACAGCTGGCTCTTAACTCCACAGGACCTACAAATGGTACCACACAATGTAATACGTACCTCAACATTGTCTTGATTTTGCTCCCTGTTGTTTCAATAGTAATTGCTCCAACCAAAGTGAGTTTCTAGATGTTGGGCCGTGTCTAATTCTCACAGGCCCCATAGTCCCTAAGCCCAGTGCTGGACACAGAGCCGCTGCTCAATTAACACACATAGTTGAATTTACCTTGTTTTTATAATCAGAAAATTGGCAAAAGGAAAAAGACAAGGATGGGAGAGCAGTGAAAGGAAGGGAGGAGAAGGGGGAAAAGCTATAGAAGTAACTCTATTACTAATTAATAGGTAGGGAAGGGTTTTCTATGAAAACAACACAACTGTAAGATCCTCAGTATCAGAGTATATAACCTGAAAACTTACCCAGAGCCTGAGGGAATACTGAGCATCTCTTTGATATTCCAGACATTAAAATTCATTTCTTATGGTTAACCCTATTAAAAAGAGAGGAATATTAATTTAAAAGTTTAAGATAGTGTAACTTTCCCCCAAAGATTACTTTACTGGTAACTATTATATGTAGATGAGGACATTTCAGCAACTATATTCCCATCCATTGGTAAAAATTCCCATTATGTGTGTCAGAAACAGGTATTTTCAGGGCACCTGGCTGACTCAGTCAGTGGAGAGTATAACTCTTGATTTTGGGGGTTGTGAGTTTGAGCCCTGTGTTGGGTATACAGATTACTTAAAAATAAAATCTTTAAAGAAAGAAAATAGGTATTTTCTGTTATTAAACTGCATACAAACCCCCTCCTTCTTAATACCAGGGAGAGCCTAATCATCTGTGAAACAGTAAATTTGCATTCCATCTTGTTCTCTTGTCCTTTTCTCTTGCCATCCTATAGTCCTGGAAAAACTGGACCGCCACATGCCAAAGAATGAAACTGGACCCTTGTCTTACATCACATACAAAATCAACTCAAAATCAATTAAAAGTTTAAGTTTAAGACCTGAAACAGTTAAATTCCTACAGGAAAACATAGGGGGTAAGCTTCTTGACATCAGTCTTGGCAATGATTTTTTGGACTTGACACAAAAAGCAAAAGCAACAAAACCAAAAATAAACATGTGAGACCACATCAAACTGAAAAGCTTCTACACAGCAAAGGAAACCATCAATAAAATGAAGAGGCAACCTGTGGAATGGGAGAAAACATTTGTAAACCATATACCTGATAAAGGGTTAATACCTGAAATATATAAAGGACTTGCACAAGTCATAGAAAAAAAAACAAACAAACCAATTAATAAATGGGCAGAAGAACTGAACAGACATTTTTCCAAAGAAGATACACAAATGGCCTAAAGTATAGAAAAGGTGTTCAACATCACTATTCATCAGGGAAATGCAAATCAAAACCACACTGAGATATCATCTCACATTTGTCAGGATGGCCATCATCAAAATAACAAGAGATAAATATTGGTGAAAATGTGGAGAAGAGGGAAACTGCATTGTTGGTGGCAATATAAATTGGTGCAGCCACTATAAAAAATAGTATGGGGGGGCGCCTGGGTGGCTCAGTGGTTAAAGCCTCTGCCTTCAGCTCAGGTCATGATCTCGGGGTCCTGATATCGAGCCCCACATCAGGCTCTCTGCTTGGCAGGGAGCCTGCTTCCCCCCTCTCTCTCTGCCTGCTTCTCTGCCTACTTGTGATCTTTGTCTGTCAAATAAATTAAAAAAAATCTTTGAAAAAAAATAGTATGGGGTTTCCTCAAGAAATTAAAAATAAAATGACCATATATAATCCAGCAATTCTACTTCTGGGTATATTTCCAAAGGAAATGAAAACAGGATATCAAAGAGACATCTGTACTCCATCTTCACTCCAGCATTATTCACATAGTCAAAATACAGAAACAAACTAAGGGTCTCTCAATGGATGAATGGATAAAGAAAGTATGGTACATGTACACACACACACACACACACACACAGAGAGAGGAATATTATTCAGCCATGAGAAATAAAGAAATTCTGCTATTTGTGACAATAAATTCCACGGTTCCATGGATGGAACCTAAGGGCCTCATGCTAAGTGAAATAAGCCAGAGAAGACAAATACTGTATGGTTTTACATACATGTGGAATCTTAAAAAGAAAAAGGAAAAAGTCAAACTTATAGAAACAGAGAGTAGAAAAGTGGTTGCCAAAGGCTAAAGGGTGGGGGAAATCGGGAGACACTCATAAAAGGGCACAAATTTTTAGCTGTAAGATGAATAAGGTCTGAGAACCTAATGAATAATGTGGTGAGGATAGTTGATAATGCTGTATTGTATAATTGGAATTTGCTGAGAGAGTAGAACTTAAATGGTTTCACCAAATAAATACACACATACATATATAAACAAACAAGTGATCTATGAGGTGATAAATGTAGTAATTAACTAGATGGGGGAGATCCTTTCACAATGTCAAATCACCATGATGTACACTTTAAATATATTACAATTTTATTTGACAATTTTATCTCTTTAAGGTGAAAAAAACCCCACCCAAAAACCTAACAAGAAATGCCCAAAAGCTATGTGAAGAAAGCTATAAACCATTCCTATATAACGGGAAAGATATGTCATGTTCATTGATAAGAATCAACATCACAAAGATGTTAAATCTATCTAGATTAATTTATAACTTTGAAATGTCCCAATAAAAATACCATCATTTTTTTTTCTACAGGGAGAAAACTGATTATAATGCTCATTTAGAAATGAAAACAAGCAAAAAAAAAAAAAAAAAGAAAGAAAGAAAGAAAACAAGACCAGCCAGGAAAATTCTAAAATAGAAAGAGAAGAAAGAGAAGGAGGGGAAAAAAAGAAGGGGTGGGGGAAGCCAGCCCTACCAGGTATTAAAAACATATTATAAAGCTTCTACAATTTTACAGCATTATATTAGTATATGATTAGATAGCCAAGCCAGAATAGATTATAACAATAGATCTAATTGAAAGTGGGAATGTATATGAATATACGATAAAGGTAGCATCTCAAATATATTGAGGAAAGACATTTTAAAGAGTAGAGTTGAAGGGCTCCTGGATGGCTCAGTGGGTTAAGCCTCTGCCTTCGGCTCAGGTCATGGTCTCAGGGTCCTGTGATTGAGCCCTGCATCGGGCTCTCTGCTCAGCGGGGAGCCTGCTTCCCCACCCCAACCCTGGCTGCCTCTCTGCCTACTTGTGATCTCTCTGTCAAATAAATAAATAAAATCTTTTTTTTAAAAAAAAGTAGAGTTGAGGGGTGCCTGGGTGGCTCAGTTGGTTAAGCATCTGCCTTCGGTTCAGGTCATGATCTCAGGGTCTCGGATCAAGCCCTACATCTGGCTCCCTGCTCAGCAGGGAGTCTGCTTCTCCCTCTCCCCGAGTTCCCTCTGCTTGTGCTCTTTTTCTCTCTCTAAAATAAATCTTTTTTTTTTTAAAGTAGAGTTGAGGGGTGCCTGGGTGGCTCAGTCAGTTAACTGTCTGACTCATGTTTTTGGCTCAGGTCATAATCTCGTGGTCCTGAGATTGAGCCCTGAGTAGGGCTCTGCATTCAGCGTGGAGTCTGCTTGTCCCTCTCCTTCTCCCCTAGCGCTCTCTCACATAATTAAATAAAATCTTTTTCTTTTTGAAGTAGAGTTAACGGAATAGTTATATGAAAAAAAGATTAAGACTGAATCTAGTCCTTTTGCCATATACAACAAAATATCCAGATGGATCAGAGATCATAAAAAATAAAATCATAAAAGCACTGGGGCTGGGAGGGGGTGGGGAGGCTGATAAATTCCTCTACAACCTGGTTGTAGGGAAAATTTTGATTCAAAATCCAAAAGTAATAAAACAGCTATAAATTTGACTACATAAATTTTTTAAAAAGATTTGAGTGATTGAGTGGGAGGGAGAGGGAAAGAGGATCTGAAGCAACTCCACACTGAGTGCAGAGCTGGACATGGGGCTTGATCCCAGGTCTGAAAGATCATGACCTGAGCTGAAATCAAGAGCCAGGCGCTTAACTGACTGAGCCACCCAGCACCCTGACTACATAAAATTTTTAAACGAACATTGGCTCAGATGGTTAAGTGTCTACCTTCAGCTCAGGTCATGATCTCTGGGTCCTGGTTGAGCACTGCCTCAGGCTCCCTGCCCAAGACATATGTGCCAATAATTCACACTCAGCTTTTGGTCTTGAAATACCATTCACCACTAAAAGGAACCAGGTCTGGGGCAGGAAATGTGCAAGATGAGTCTGGGACATCTTGTCCCAGAGAATAAGGAAGTTATCAGACTACCAGAACCAAAGACTTCTGAAGAGCTAACTTAAAGGGTCTTCCTCTGTTAAATATATAATTACATTTTTTTTAAACCCTCATCAGTCACTTTGGAGGCTAGGCAACCAAGTTATCATTTTGAAAACTGGTAGGATAGGCAAAAGAATCAATCATTTATCTTACCTTTCTAGAATAGATATACCTCAAAATAACCAACACATAGATGGTAAGAAAGTTCTTCTTTATAGAAGTATTCCAGCTAATAAACATGGAATGAATGGTAGCATTAGATTATCATCATTTTGGAAGTCCAATGAAAATAATGAATCTAGGCAATGATCATCAATGGCTGCTAAAAACCATGAGGTAAAAGGCTGATGGGGAACTTTACAATGAATAGATGAGGCTTAAAACACCTAAACCTCTCAACTGATCTTTTCATCATGAAGACGCCAGCCCTAGTAAGAACCCCTTGTTGCAGTTCAACAGGGCTGCATTACCAATGCCAAACATTACCAAAGAAGTAAGCATACTTGCTAAAAATATTGAGACAATCTTGCTAAGAACCAGTTTACAGAAAATATAGGGGTTGAATGGAACCAGAGGAATGTAATCAGCAAAATCCAGAGTGGTTAATTCTATAGTTTAAATGACTATATTCTTTTAAAACATAAAAGGCAAGGGGCGCCTGTGTGACTCAGCTGGTTAAGCGTCTGGTCTGACTCTTGGTTTCAGCTCAGGTCATGATCTCATGGGTTGTGAGACCAAGACTCCAGTTAGACTCTGTGCTCACTGTGGAGTCAGCTTGAGATTCTCTCTTCCTCTCCCTCTGTCCCTCCTGCTCATGAGTGCGCGCTCTCTCTCTCTAAAATAAATAAATATTTAAAATAATCTAATGTTTGTCCTTTGCTTTAAAACAATGTAGATAGATTGGGGGACCTGGAGAAGGTTACAGACTGCCCTAGGTTATTTGGTAAAACTAGGTGATGGGTAGGTACACTGGAGTTCACTCATCTAATGATTTCTACTGCTATATGCTTGAAATTTTCCACACTAAAAAATTAATAAGTAGGGGCACCTGGGTGGCTCAGTGGGTTAAAGCCTCTGCCTTCGGCTCAGGTCATGATCCCAGGGTCCTGGGATCAAGCCCCATATGGGGCTCTCTGCTCAGCAGGGAGCCTGCTTCCTCCTCTCTCTCTCTACCTGCCTCTCTGCCTACTTGTGATCTCTGTCTGTCAAATAAATAAAATCTTTAAAAAAATTAATAAGTAAATGGATAAAAATACCTTGTATTAGCTGAAAATTCCCAAAGTTGTTACCTCCAACCCAGACCCCTCTTCTGAACTTTACACTCCTATAGTCAATTGCTGACCTGACAACTCTACCTCGGTGACTAATATATACCTTAAACTCAACATGTCCAAAACTAAGATTATCATCTTTCCCCCAAACATTCTCCACCTCAGTCTTCCTATTCCAGTTAATGGCAAACTCCATCTTTCTAGTTGCATGGGCCAAAATCTAAGAGTCCATCCAAAACCAAGATCATCATCTTTCCCCCAAACATTCTCCACCTTAGTCTTTCTATTCCAGTTAATGGCAACTCCATCTTTCTGGTTGCATGGGCCAAAATCTAAGAGTCCTCTTTGACTCTCTTCTCACATCCAATCTGTCAGGAAATACTATGGTTAATTCCTTCAAAACATATCCAGAATCGGTCCACTGTAAACCTCAATATTTATTGTTTCTCCCTTGCTTTTTCTCCACAGCACACCATTATTCTAATAATTATATATCTTATTTATCTTGTTTTGTCTACTGCAGCATGCACAACCAAGCCTACTATAATGTAAAGTCAACCCTTTGATAGAATTTTTGTGTGTTCTGTTCCCTACTATACCCTCAAAATCTAGGCACAAATATTTGTGCCAGGCACAAATAGAAAATATTTACTGTTAAATGAGTTTTTAAAAAATGAGAACTAGGGGTGCCTGGATAGGTCAGTCAGTTAAGCATTTGCCTTTGGCTTGGGTCACGCACGGATCTCTGGGTCCTGGGATCCAGCCCTGCTTATGGCCCCCTGCTCAGCAGGGAGTCTGCTTCTCCTTCTCCCTCTGCTACTCACCCCTGTTTATTCTCTCTCAAATAAATAAATCTTTTTAAAAATGAGAACTAAATTAGGACAAGAGAGCAAAACTTTACAAGTATCCACAAATTGAAAAATACATATAATTTGTTTTCAATTATAATTTCATTCAAATCCCTAGATTACCACAGACTTATTACATATTTTAATAAAGGGGAAGAATTTAAGTAAATATAAACTCTTATGTTTACTTGTTAATTTTTTCCCCATCTACACTTGTGAAAATTCCTTCTAGAGTCTAGATTTAGAATCTGGATAATTTTATACACATCACTACAAGACCATTATTCAAGACCATTATTACCTCATCTAGATGATACATCCTCTATCATCTTTAATTTCTGTTTATGCTAAGAGAGGAGAATAATTTATGCAGTATATGGCTTGGGGTTTAGAATAACTACATTGGGGGTTCCAAATCTAACTTACTCTTAAGAGTTTTCATAAATGTGGTTGGAAAAATTCCATAGTTGCTCCCCTGACTATCTCTAAGGACTACATGGGGCTTGATGGGCTCAGCCTCAAGTTTATCTGTTCTCTGTGCACTTAGCCATCACCTACTACTGACATAGGCTTTTAAATTCCCAGAGGGCAGAAATCCCCCCTGCCTAAATCTGTCCTTATAGATGCTAGTAAGAGGTAGTCGTGCTTAGGTAGGACACTAGTTAAATGAAAACTGAGATGCACACATTACAAACTTTCAAGGGCAGGGTTCTTCCTCCTCTCATCCCCCAGTCCAATTAGAAGAAGCATAAAAGCAGAGGAAAGGTTGGGGGGGGGTACCTGGGTGGCTCAGTCAGTTGAGGGTGAGAGCCTTGGTTTTGGCTTGGGGGGGTGATCTCATGGGTCCTGGCATAGAGTCCCTGGCCTCCGCACTCAGTGGGGAATTTGGGGATTTTCTCCCTCTGCCCTCCCCCCAACACCACCAAAATAAGTAAAATTTTAAAAATGGGGGCGCAGAGGAAAGGCTTAAGTGCATGCAAGGAATGCGACTGTCTCCACAGGGGGCCCTGGCAAGGCGGTAGGCAGAGGAGGAAAAAGCGGGCTTAAGAGAATACCCTACGGGTCTCAGAGAGCACCCCTCACCCGGTCTTCACCACAGAATCCTAAAGCTACAGTGTGAGGTCCTCTACGTGCCCTTCTGGCTCCTCCACTAGGTCGCAGAAAAAAACCAGTTCTGTCCCTCAGACTCTGTGACCCCGCGGGCCTTCAGGAGGCCCGCTTCAACCTCACGCAGCCATCCTCTCATCTTCATCTCTTTTCAACCAGGAGACATATTCTGGACTCCTAGACTAAATCATTTCAGTGTCCTTTCCAGAGGCCGCCAAGGGATACTGCATAACAATAAAGGCAAACCCCAGTCGGTTTCCCTGGACTCCTGTTCACCCTGACTCTCCGAGCCAATTCTCTTCCTCGAGTCTCCTAATCCCGGACTCGGGATGAGAGGCTGTGGAACCCCGCGAATCTGACAAAAACAGCTCTCCAAGGACAAACACAGAAAGTAAGTCTCCCTGAACACCCAGAGCGGTCTTTTGTCACAGGGAAAGAATAACAGGCTAGGAACTCCAGCACAAGGATCGAGTGGACAAGCCAGCGTCCCGAGAAATTCCTCGAGGCCCCCGGAAATCCCGAACCTATAGTAAAGCCCCATAAGGCTCCCCAACCACCCCCCACCTTCACCCCATCCTCCCCTCCGTGCAGTCTCTAACCAAACCCCTCCCGCTTCCACCTCTGAGGGCTGGCGCGTGCCCCAAGCGCCCCACCTGGGGCGTCTCTGATCTCGCCTCAAGGCCAGTCCCGCCGATGTTGCCTGAGCATGCGTGATCCCGCCCCCAGGGCATGATCTCACCAATGAGGGTTGGGCCCCGCCTCTGGGTCCGCCCCCTCAGCTGCTCCAGATTAACGGTTCTAACGGTTTTAACGGTCCTAACGGTTTTACCGGCAGGTTCCTTGGCCTGGCCCAGTGGCCTACCTCTCACCGCATACCGCTGCACGGCCCACGTGTGCCTCACAAGATGTACCCGCGCACCTCCACAGTCACATCCCTGCTGCCACCCGCACCCCAGCCAGCATCCCCTCATCAATGCAGACCCGCTAGGAGTTACCTGACCCACCCTGCTGTTTGTGGAGTGGACTGGGTGCCCAGGGGCTAGGGCACCGGCTGGGGCCCAAGAGATCCTAACAAGACCTGGGTAGGGAAAGCAGCTGGGAGGAGAGGCGCTGTGGTCAAAAGGGGACACAGAACTGGCAGCCTGGTGGGGAGAAAAAGGCAAGAGATAGTGCAGGGAACCTGGCCTGCTAGATACTGAGACAATCTGAGGGCAGGGTGGGCAGGGGCAGAGGGTATAGGGAGGAGGGGTCTGTGTAACTCTGTCTCTGATGGTTATAGATGGTTTTTAAAGCCATGAAGCAGATCATCAATGAAAGAGTATGGATGGAAAACAGATTGAGCCCCAGGACATACAACTTTAGAGGCCTACATAAGGAAAAAGCAGCAAAAGACCCCAAGCAGGTGTGGTCAGGGACAGAAGAGGGACACCCGAGAGAGAGGTGCTGTGGAAGCCTCCTGGACCATCCTTCAAAGAGGAGCTATGTTGTTACTAGTGGGAGAATGGAGGTGTGGAGGTCTCAGTTCTTGGATTCCCCATGAAAGACTTATACGAGGATCCCCACTCGAATAAAGGCTGCCAGAAAGAAAATAGAAAGCACAAAGCAATTTATTAAGTTTAAGATGGGAGAGTACGGGGCACCTGGGTGGCTCAGTGGGTTAAAGCCTCTCCCTTCTGCTCAGGTCATGATCCCAGAGTCCTGGGATTGAGCCCCACATTGGGCTCTCTGCTCAGTGGGGAGCCTACTTCCCCCTCCCTCTCTGCCTGCCTCTCTGCCTATTTGTGATCTCTCTCTGTGCCAAATAAGTAAATAAAATCTTTAAAAAGGGAGGATGGGAGGGTAGGCAGGGTCAGAGATGGGAGCTGTTCTGGGTTAGGGGTGTCTTTTTTTATGTTTGCAAATTATGGGTCACAGCTAGGGAGATCTCTGAGGTTGTTTCCAAACAATCTAAGGGACTCCTCCAACTGGTTAGGAGAGGCAGTTTTGGGCCTTATAGGTTCTATTTTTTTTTTTAAGATTTTACTTATTTATTGATAGAGACACAGCAAGAAAGGACTATTCCCTCACAAATAGAGGGAATGAAAGAGGGAAAAGCAGGCTCCCACCAAGCAGGGAGCCCCATGCGAGGCTCAGTCCCAGGACCCTGGGATCATGACCTGACCCAAAGGCAGACACTTAACGACTGAGCCACCCAGGCGCTCCTGAGGGCTACAGGTTCTTGCTGGAACTGTCGTGACCCTCTTGCCTCACTGAGGCAAAAATCACAATGTAAATATAATAAACCTAGGGGGTCACCCCGGAGCAGAGGTTGAAGAGGAAAGCATATGTTCTGCATCTGTAGCTCTTGGTCTGTTCATTCCCTGGGTTTTGGAAGCAGTAAGACCAGGATGCTAAAAGCCACGAAGTTAGGATGTTGTGCCCTCAGGTTTCTAATGGGTAACCTATTCATCAGAGCCTTTGCCTCCAGCTCCTGTCTAACTGCCTGCTTCACCAATGTCAAATGCTGCCGATAGGTCAAGGAAAATGAAGAGTGAGAATTAATTATTGGGTGAATTTGATGAGTGGTTTAGTGGGGACAAAAACTTGATTAGTGTTTGGATTCAAGACATCTGATAAACAAAATATATAAAGAACCCTTTAAAGCTCAACAATAGTATCACCTGATTTTATTTTTTATTTTTTAAGAATATCACCTGATTTTGAAATGGGCCAGGAGCTCCTGGGCGGTACAGTGGACTAAGTGACCTACTCTTGATTTTGGCTTGGGTCATGTTCTCAGGGTTGTAACAAGCCCCGCGTCAAGTTCTGCAATAGGCATAGAGCCTGTTTAAGATTCTCTCTTCCTCTGCCCCTCTCCCCACATCTAAATAAATAAATAAGTAGGCCAATGCAGGGTTTAATATATTGCACCAAAAAAGATCTACAGACAGCAAATAAGCAAGCAAATGAAAAGATGCTCAACATTATATGTTATCAGGGAAATGAAAATTAAAACAATGAACTGTCACTACATACCTATCCGAATGGCCAAAATCCAGAACACCGATAACACACATGCAGGTAAGGAATGGGAATGCTAAATGGTACAGCCACCTTGGAAGATGGTTTGGCAGTTTCTTATGAAACTGAACATACTCTTCCAGTAGTCATGCTCTTTGGTATTTTTACCCAAAGGACTTGAAAACTTATGTCTGCACAAAAACCTGCATGTGGATATTTATAGTGGCTTTATTTCATAATCGGAAATCTCAAAAGAAACCAAGAAGTCATTTTCAGTAAGTGAATGAATAAACTGTGGTAATCCAGACAATGGAACATGAAGCCCTAAAAGAAATGAGCTATCAAGCTAGCAAAAGACATAGAGGAAAATTCAATATATATTACTAAGTGAAAGGAGCCAATCTGAAAAGGCTATATACTGTAGGATTCCAATATGACATTGTGGAAAAGGTAAAATTATGGCAATAGTGATCAGTGGTTGCCATGGATTGGGGGGAGGGAGGAATGTATAGCTGGAGCACAGAGGATTTTTAAGGCAGTGAAGCTATTCTATACGATAGCATAATGGTGCATACATGTAATTGCAGTATACATTTGTCTAAACTCATAGAATATACAATTGCAAGAGTGAACTCTAAGGTAAACTATCAACTTTGGGAGATAAGGATGTGTCACTTTAGGTTCAGCAATTATAACAAATGTGCTATTCTGGTGGGGGAGATTGGTAGTAGGAGATGTTGTACACACGTGGGGCAGAAGGTATACGAGAAATCTCTGCACCTTTTTTTTAAGATTTTATTTATTTATTTGAAAGACAGAGATCACAAGTAGGCAGAGAGAGAGAAGGAAGCAGGCTCCCTGCTGAGCAGAGAGCCTGATGCGGGGCTTAATCCCAGGACCCTGGGATCATGACCTGAGCCGAAGGCAGAGGCTTAACCCACTGAGCCACCCAGGTGCCCCATCTCCGTGCCTTCTACTCAAGTTTGTTGTGAACCTAAAATTGCTCTTAAAATTCTATTTAAAAATATATATGTGTAGAGTTTTGTGTATCCATACAACGGAAAACTACTAAGCCATAAAAAGGAATGAGGGAGGGTGCTTCCACTGGGTGGCTCAGTGGGTTAAAGCCTCTCCCTTCTGCTCAGGTCATGATCCGAGAGTCCTGGGATCGAGTCCCGCATTGGGCTCTCTGCTTAGCAGGGAGCCCGCTTCCCCGCTCTCTCTCTGCCTGCCTCTCTCCCTACTTGTGATCGCTCTCTGTGTGTCAAATAAAGAAATAAAATCTTTTTTAAAAAAAGGAATGAGTGATTGATAGGTACCATGACATGGATAAAACACAAGATAATTATGCTGCATGAAAGAAGTCAGACACAAAGAATACATATCAAATGATTCGATTTGTAGAAAATTCTAGAAAATGCAAAGTAATCTATGGCAGCAGTCAACCAGCAGTTGCTTGAGACCAATGAGTGCCATAGAGGAGGATTACCAATGGGCAGAAGGAAACCTGGGGGTGATGGGTACGTTTACTACCTTGATGGTGGCTATGTTTCATGCATGTATACATAGGTCAAAATGTGTCAGATTGTACACTTAATAGGTGTGGTTTATTGTGTTAGTTATACTTAAAGCTTTGAAAATAAAAACATTACAGATAGAATTGAAGCTCCACTCTACCTTCTCTGATACCATTCCCCAGGTAACTTCTATCCTGAATTTGATGCTGATCATTTCTATGTATATTTTATACTTTTAATCCAAATGTTTGCATCCGCAAATAATATATAGCATTGTTCTGCATGATTGTGTCATTTTATAAGTGGTATACTTGGTGCATTTTTCTACAATTTGAATTTTTAAAGATTTTATTTATTTATTAGAGAGAGAGAGAGAGAGGGCATGAGAAGGGAGAAGGTCAGAGGGAGAAGCAGACTCCCCGTGGAGCTGGGAGCCTGATGTGAGACTTGATCCCGGAACTCCAGGATCATGACCTGAGCCGAAGGCAGTGTCTTAACCAACTGAGCCACCCAGGCATCCCTCTACAATTTGACTTTTTGACTCACCTTTTTAAAGAGATATATATCTGTAGATTAAAGTATCTTTCCTATTGCCCTAGTGGTAAAACACTCAGCTGCTTACAGTTTTTCCCTTCTGCAGATGCTGCACTGAAAATTTTTGTACCTGTGAATACATGTGAGAATGGGACATCAGAGTAACTACAGTAAGGGTGGGTGTTCTGGCTGGTAGGGTTAGATCAGTGACCCCAGCAGGGTGAATGTTTTCTGCTGTTAAACTTTTTATTGGCATATTTATAAAGGATGATTGCCAGCTCCTTTTGGTTAGTGAACAGGGAGAACTGTTCATGTTCCTGTGTTACAAATGGAAGAGAAAGACCGTAATCTGCTCAAGGGCAGCTTGGAGGGTAAGCACAATGTCAAATATTTTCATGCTCCTTTTTTTGCTCATCTGTTATGCTTTCCTTCTTTCCTGGGGCTCTGGCAACAGCCACCTGCCGAGTGTTCTCAGGTGCTACAGACTCCTAAAATCGGACAGAACCTTATTCTGAAGCAGCAATTTTATCCTAAGAAGCATCAACCCTTTTAACACTTCTTCTGACTCTGGAATGCTTTCTAAATTTATGTCCCTGGCAATATGGTTAGACAATTTTACAATGCAGGATTCACCTTTAAAATGTTCTTTGAAGGGGCGCCTGGGTGACTCAGTGGGTTAAAGCCTCTGCCTTCGGCTCAGGTCATGATCCCAGGGTCCTGGGATCGAGCTCGCGTAGGGCTCTCTGCTCGGCAGGGAGCCCGCTTCCCCCCACCCGCCCCGCCTGCCTCTTTGCCTACTTGTGATCTCTGTCTGTCAAATAAATAAATAATCTTTTTAAAAATGTTCTTTGCTATTTCATTGACTGAGTTCATCACACTCTACTGTAGAGTATATGTTTCTATTTGTAAGAGCTCTATCCAGGCTGTTAATGCTGAGGGGCAAATTTCTCTCATAAAGAAGTAAAAATGAGCAGGAAGCACAAAGGGGTAGCAGACTGGGCACTGCCTCAACGATCTCAGCAGCATTGTGCAGTCATAACCTCCTTTTGTCACTAAGCAACAAGAAGTTGAGATTCTCTTTGCTCAGACATAGCCTCAAAAAGACAAAAGGAAAGTTTGCTTTTTCTACTTGCTTCCTGGAAAGATGCGAAGTGATTTAGTAGGCTCGTGGGTAAGAGTGCACTTTACAATTAATCTTCGCTCCTGGCCCCGGGGTAGTACCTGAAATTTGAATGAGTCATGAGAGTAAACTTAGCAAGAAGGATTTCATCCAGCATCCAGGCTGGTGTAGGACCCTGAACTTCCCACTCCCCCTCTGCCATTCTAAGGTTACCCCTGGAACCTACCTAGTCTTTCTGGTGCCACGTCCTTTCCCATATGTCCTGGTCTCATGCTAACCAGCTGAACCTCCTAGTCGTCTAGCCACCCTATTTATTCCAAGTTCTTTGCTTGGTCTTCCCAAACTTCTGGAGTTTGACTGCCCTCTATACTGGGAACATCTTGAGGGCAAAGACTTTTGTCTTCCCAAACTTCTGGAGTTTGACTGCCCTCTATACTGGGAACATCTTGAGGGCAAAGAATTCCACCTGTATATCCCATGCCCAGTCCCATGCCTGGAATGCAGTAAAGGCGGCCCAATAATACTGAACTAAATTAGAGAGCAAAAAATTAATAATAAAATAAAAAATAAACTGAATAGAGAGCAAGTTCAACAAATAATAAAAAGATGGGGCGCCTGGGTGGCTCAGTGGGTTAAGCTGCCGCCTTCGGCTCAGGTCATGATCTCAGGGTCCTGGGATCGAGTCCCGCATCTGGTTCTCTGCTCAGCAGGGAGCCTGTTTCGCTCTCTCTCTCTCTCTGCCTGCCTCTCTGTCTACTTGTGATCTCTCTCTCTGTCAAATAAATAAAATTAAAAAAAAAATCTTAAAAAAAAATAATAAAAAGACAAGTTGGGCAACCCAAACCCTCAGTGGGATGAAAAGATAAAGGGCTTTTCAGTCAGGTATAGGAGGCTCCTGTGATGGCCAGAGGCCAAACTTGGGTCACATTCTTTCTGCTCAGAGCTATGATCATGGAGGACCAGACATACCCATCCTTTGCAGGGAATTCTTAGAACAAAGAGTTGGGCTCTAGGAGCGCCCTGGGTAGATATTGCTGTCCACAGGGCATCCACCTAATGATACCAATACAGTGTAGCTCCTTCTTAGACCTCTCATAAATGTTCATTTCTGTCTTTTGTCAGTCCCTGTCTCTGAAATCCTCTCCAGAAGGTATCCTTATTGGTAAAGTACGTCTTTTGAAAAGCATATCCCTTGCTTAGGTGCTCTAGCTTCAGAGGGTGACCTTCTTACCCCAGAACAGCAGGATATGTGGCAAATAAGTGTTCATGATTTTGTCAATAGATGCCCAGGATGGAACCATTCAGTCCCCAGGGAAGGATCATATCACCAGTCAGTGGCATTGTTCTCAAAACTCTGCCCGGTGCTCTGAACCATCCCAACCCAAACTCTCTGGTCCCCTCCCCTCCTGAAAAGTCTCCCTTGGCTCTTAGAAGAGAAACCATATATTTTTTCAAGATGTTATTTATTCGACAGAGAGTACAAGCAGGGGAAGTGGAAGGCAGAGGGAGAGGGTGAAGCAGGCTCCCCATTAAGGGGGGAGCCTGATGTGGGGCTCAATCCCAGGATCCTGGGATCGTGACCTGAGTCTAAGGGGAACACTTAACCAACTAAGACACCTCGGTGCCCTGAGAATCCATATTCTTAAACTAGTGTGACCCTTCCCTGACCTTACCTGACTAGTTTGCTCAAAATCTTTTAGTCACAAGGATTTTTGGGTTTTTTTTGTTCTTCCAACACATTTCTCTCTTTCTGGCATTGGAACCTTCGCTCTTTCCATTCCCATCACATAGAATGCTCTTCTGCTGTTCCTCGCGCAGCTGACTCCTCCTCATGTTCAGGTCCCACCGTCATTATCATGAAGGGCTATCTGTGTTCCCTGTTACTCTTGATCTAGTCATCAGGTTATTTCTTCCCTGACCTTATTTGCTGTGTCCGACTCCTTCACCAGAAGGAAGTTTCACAAGGACCAGGATATATCTGTCCTTTCACCATTTTCTCCCTAGCTTATATTGGGATTTTATGAAAGAGGGGAAGGATGGAAAAAAGGAAAAAAGGGAAAGGGCACATACATACATAACCCTCCTAGGTGGGCCAGCACAGCTGAGGCAACTGTTTTGTTTGTTTGTTTGTTTGTTTGTTTGTTTGTTTGTTTTTTAAGATTTTATTTGTCAGAGAGAGAGCACAAGCAGGGGGACGGCCAGGCAGAGGGAGAAGCAATCTCCCTGTTGAGTAAGGAGCCTGAAGCAGCATGCAATCCCAGGACCCTGGGATCATGACCTGAATCGAAGGCAGATGCTTAACCAACTGAGCCACCCACGCGTCCCAAGACCAGCTGTTCTAATGATGGATGACAGATGTGTGTCTCTCTCCTCAGATTCTTTTTATTCTGACAGTAGCTCCCAGGAGAGGGTTCTGGCCTGGGAACCCTGAGGTCTGAGACTCAGGGTAAGCATTTGGGAAGGATTCACCCTCATGCCTGCCTTATTATAGCACAACACTGGCTTCTATGGGCACTACAGAGGCCAATTCAAGAGTGAAAGCGCTCAAGAATACCGCCTTGCAGCCAAGCCCCAGCCTCCAGCAGTGTTCCTGCAGCGATGTCAGGTACAAGGCAGCCCTGGGGGCAGCTGGGGTGGCTGGGCCAGTTTCTATTTCTCTTGGAACCCAGAAGCATTATCCCCAGACCTACCACTGCTGGACTGACACCTGAGGCCAGCTTATGCCCCAGAAAATACAAGAGCCCTGGCCACTCGTCCCTGAAATAGCATATTTCCAGATCTCCACCTATAGAAAGGGTGGAGAAGAGCTAGTACCAAGCTGGACAGTCTTGCTCATTGCTTCTTCTAGGTGGATGGAAGGTCAGGACCCAGTTTGGGTAGGTGGCCATGGGGAAAGACCCTCCAGAACCCAGAAAGTAATCCTTGAGTTTTGCCAACAACTGCTCTCAAGCTCAGATTCCTTGATGTCACGAAAGCCCATGGCCTAATCCACAGTCAGCCTTGTAGTCCAGGGACCCAGGAGGCCTCCTCTGGTGAGGGAAGCAGCCTATAAAGTGGCTGGGTACCCACCCACATGTGTAGCCAAAGAGGACTGGAAAGGAGTCATGAGAGAAATAGCTGGAAAAGGCTTCCAGAGAACAGGAGAGAGAGAGAGAGAGAGAGGGCCCAGACCCTCTACTGCTTCTAGGTCTGGAAACAAGGAGGAGGCACTGATCATCAATTGGGGTCCGAACAATAAAAATCTCACTCAAATCAGGAGAACTCAGCAGAGTGTACGTGAAAAGGAGTTGGATGTGAGGGCCTCAAGTAAACGTGGTATCACAGGCTGGTAACAACCATTGGTCAGTACCATTGGGCCCAAAAGGACAGGGAAAAAAAAGTATCGCTCCTAGAACCCAGAAGGAGTGGATAGTTTGGAGACAACTAACCTGAGAGGAGTGGTGATCATTGCTGGAGAGAGATAGACAGGTGGGGGCTAGTCTCGGATGGAGTTTAAGAGAAGAGACCTCTCCTTCCTTCTCTCATCTCTTCCCAGGGCTTTTCAATGGCCAGAGGGAAGGCAGGCTGGCGAGAAATGCACTCAGATCAGCCCCCTGGGCAACAGCAGAGTGGAAAACATGGAAAGGAACCTGGAGGAGAGTCTGGAACATTCTCTGCCCACTGCAGCTTCTTGCTTCTAAGCCTCTAGCCAGATCCTTCTTGATCTGCCATCTAAATTCTCCATGACTTGCTTTTCCAGGCCAAGAACAGGGTCTTAGAGGCTGCCATGCCATGGAGCCCGAATTTCCTTAGCATTCTAATTTGGAAGAAGGGCCTGGCATTGCCTACTAAGAGAGCTGGGTCCAAAGGCAGCTCCAGACCACTTATCTGGGATCACTTTTCCCTCGAGAATAATGGGACCTGGGTAGTTCAGGGACAGAGGCAAACCGGGGACTTTGTTCTGGGTGTTTGTAGTAGCCCAGTGCCAGCTGTCATCCTAAAGACTGGAACATTCTCTCAATCTGTCCCCCAGAAACAGAAGTAGGGAACATGTTTTGGGACATGTTTTGGGACATGTTTTAATTGAAGACTTGTTACACGAAGCATTTACTAGCTTTACCAGCATCCCCAAACAGCATGATCTCTGTGTCTTGGGCTCAGATTGTATAAATGCAAGGTCTGGTGGCTCTTTCTATGTCTAAAGCTCTTTTAATTAGTGGAACTGTTTGGGGAAGGTGCACATTTTATTTTTCTATTAGCTAAGAGATACCAGGTTTCAACCAGCTGCTTGCAGCTATTATTGTGGAAAAAACTTTTCAAGATGTGACACCACTTTTCTTTAGTTTTGGGCAGGTAGAAATTGTGTTCAAATTCAAATGCAAGAAAATTCTCTTCTTTTTCTTTTTCTCTTCTAGACCAGATTAACTTATTTCTAGTAGTCACCTGCCTGACTCTTGGGACATGTAATCCTGGTCCTTTTTGTTTCTTTCTTTTCTTTTTTTTAAGTCACTTTATTTCTTTTTATTTTTATTTATTTATTTGACAGACAGAGATCTCAAGTAGGCAGAGAGGCAGGCAGAGAGAGAGGAGGAAGCGGGCTCCCTGCGGAGCAGAAAACCCAATGCAGGGCTCGTCCCCAGGACCCCAGGATCGTGACCTGAGCCGAAGGCAGAGGCTTTAGCCCACTGAGCCACCCAGGTGCCCCTGTTTCTTCTTCTTTTTTTTTTAAGAGGTTACTTTTATTTTTAATGATCCTGTTTGTTCTTAAGGTCAGACAAGAGTCCCAAGGACTCATGGTTTGGAGTAGGTCCTTCATTGGTGGTGCCATGATTGTTGTATCCCTGTCCTACCACTGACATGCCTCAGTCTGTCACAGGGGTTCCTTACTCAGCATCCTATTGACTGAAGAATGCCCAGCCTCCACAAGGGTCCGAGCTCTTCCACATGCAACTACTGCCCCATCCCAGGAAATCTACCTTTCCTCCATGGTTTCTTCAGCTGAAACCCAAGCCCAAGCCCATCTGCTCAGAGACCATGGGTTTTACCACCTCAATTGAAAAGGATCCTTAGAAACAAAGATGCAGTGAAATTCTTTCCAGGGAAAAGAATACTCAGAACTGCCTACATGGAAGGAAATGGCTTCACTTCTTACCAGGCTTTCACTATTGTGAGAACAAAACTTGAGTCACTGGAAGTCAATAGATTATGCTACCACCATTAGAACAGTGAGTTTCACTCTTCCGGGGATGGTGTCTAGAGGCATTCAGAATGATCCAGAATCTGACATACCATCATAGGCTGTCCTATAATACAGTCTTTAACAAAACTAAGCTGTTCTGAACCCTTGGTAATAGAATTGTGCACCTTTATACCAACAAGGTTGGGAAAGCACCACGGTCCACATGGAGCATGTGACCAGACTGACTTCAAGAAGTTTGTGTTGTAAGACCTAAAGTTCATATGAGGTTGTCTGAAACAAGCAAATAACATGTCAACAGTGCCTGTAGTGGTTCCCTATATGCTAAGTGTGTCTATGACCAGATCAAGTGTGCTTTCCTTACTGAGGAGCAGAATAACACTGTGAAACTGTTGAAGGCACAAGCATAAAGTCAGAAAGCTAAATTTTTCTTAATGAAGCTTTTTGGATTAATAAAAAAATCAAAAGGCAAAAATACAGGCATAGTGAGTTTTCAGAGTCAGAGCTGACTCCAACAACAGAGGCATCCACATTCTAGGGCTGTGTACAATTCTTTAGCCAAGGATAGAGATGGAGAAGAAATTTGGGGGTCAATTAGAACTTGCTGCATACTCCCAAGGTTGTTTTATTGAAATTTTTATTGAAATAACTAACAAATTCATAAACTGTTGTGAGAAATAGTAGAGACCCTTTCTATACTTTTCCCAGTTTCCCCCAATGAAAACATTTTGCAAAACTATAGTATAATACTGCAACCAGGACACTGACATTTATGCAACCCACCTATCTCAGATTTCCATTTTACTTATACTCACTTGTATATATTAAGACCTATGAAATTTTATCACCTATTTAGGTTTGTGTACCCAACACCACAGTTAAGATACTGGCCAACATCGCAAGTATCCCTGGTACTGCCCTTTTATGACCACACCCACCAGCCTCCTGCTCCTCTACCCTTTCTCTGTCCCTAAGCCCTGGCAATTACCAGCCTCTTCTCCCTTTCTAAAATTTTGTCATTTCAATAATAATATATAAATGGAACGATATGGCATGCAATATTTGGAGATTGGTTTTTCTTGCTCCACATAATTTCCTAGAGATTCATCAGGTGATTCATGGTTCATTCCTCTTCATTACTGAGTAGTATTCTATAGCATGCATATGTCAGTTTGTGTAACCATTCACCTATTAAAAATATCGAGGCTGGTTCCAGTTTTTGGCTCTTACAAATAAAGCTGCTACAGGTTTTTGGGTGAACATAAGTTTTCCTTTCTTTGGATTAAATGCCTAAGAGTATAATTGCTGGATTATATGATGGTTGTATGTTTAGTTTTTTAAAAACTGCCAAACTGGTTTTTTAAAGATTTTATTTATTTATTTGACAGACAGAGATCACAAGTAGGCAGAGAGACAGGCAGAGAGAGAGAGGAGGAAGCAGGCTCCCCGTTGAGCAGACAGCCCGATGCGGGACTCGATCCCAAGACCCTGGGATCATGACCTGAGCCGAAGGTAGAAGCTTTAACCCACTGAGCCACCCAGGCATCCCTGCCAAGCTGTTTTTTAGAGTGACTGTACCATTTTATGTTTCCATCAGCAACGTATGAGTGATCCAGTTTCTCTGCATTCTCCACAGCATTTGGTACTGTCTCTATTTCAGCCATTCTGATAAATATGTCATATCTCATTGTGATCTCAATTTGCATTTCATTAGTGTTTAATGATGGCGAACATTTTTTCATGTGTTATTTGCCATCTTTATATTCTCTTCAGTGAAATGGCTTCATGTTGTTTGTCCATTTTCTTTTTTTTATTTAAATTCAATCAATTAACATAAAGTGTATTATTTGTTTCAGGGGTACAGGTCTGTGATTCATCAGTCTTTTATAATACCCAGTGCTTATTACAACACATACCCTCCCCAATGTCCATCACCCCCTTACCCCATTCTCCCACCTCCTTCCCCTCCAGCAACCCTCAGTTTATTTCCTAAGATTAGGAGTCTCTTATGATTTGTCTCCCTCTCTGGTTTTGCCTTGTTTCATTTCTTTTTCTTTTCCCCTATGATCCTCTCCCTTGTTTCCTGAATTCCACCTATCATTGAGATCATATGATAATTGTCTTTCTCTGATTGACTTACTTCGCTTAGCATAATATCCTCTAGTTCCATCCATATCGTTGCGAATGGCAAGATTTCATTTTGACGGCTGCATAACATTCCATGCACTTCTTTATCGTCCATCTGTCAATAGACATCTGACGTTTGCCCATTTTTTAATAGGATTGTTATTTTACTGTTGAGTTGTGAGAATTCTTTATATATTCTAGATATTATTCCTTTATTGGCTATTTGGTTTGCAAATATTTTCTCCCAGTCTGTAGCTTGTCTTTTCATCTTTTTTTATACAAATTTTCACAGAGCAAAACTTTAAAAATTTTTTGATGAGGTCCAGTTTATCAATTTTCTTTTATTGCTCTTGCTTTTGGTATCAAGTCAAAGAACTCTTTGCCTAGTTCTAAATACTAAAAATTTTTTCCTGTTTTTTTCTAAAAGGGCCCTGGGTTTTTAATCCCTGTTTTTTTTTAGTATATGTGCTGCCGAAGCGAGCACTTTAATCCCTGTTGTGTCAGCTTGCTTTATGAGGAATGAAAGGTAAGGCTGGCTGGCTTCCCACCTTCATGGAGCTTTCATTCTACTTGGAAACCAACACCAGCTGTCTAGGGCAGGAGGTCGTGCTAGGGGAGTTGTTAAAGACACATACCACAGAAAATTCTGATTCAGGGATCTGGGATGGAGCTAAGCCCAGTCTTTTATCTAGCAACCTGTTATCAGCCATTGCTCATACCCCAACCCAGCCAAGACTGAACTCATCAGATCTTGATGAGACACTTCATTCAGGTCTGCAGCAGGAGAAGCTGAATGGCTGGGGACAGGGAACTCTAGGGCTAGAGACCAGGCACAAAGTCAAGGTGGATAGTCTTAGGAGAGATTCCTACTGAAGTCTGGAGGCCTGGGGGGTGGTCTTTCTCTGCCTGGGGATAGGTTATGGTTCTCTGGCTCCAATTGAGCCAAAGCAAATGCATTGAGGACTTTCTGAACCCTGTCCTTTAATTAAACAGCAAACATGTATTTTCCCAGGCACTGGGCTCAGTGTTGGAGTTATAGATGTGACCAAGACAGACAATAATCTTTGCCCACAAGGATCTTACGTTCTTATCAGGAACATTAGGCAACATCATGCTATGTAGTCACCTAGTATGCCAGAAGGTGGAAAATGCAGAGTTGGGGTGACGGCACATAGTGTTCAAAGAAATCCTCCCAAGTGGGAAGTGAGAGGGAGTCCTATGGCCAGGTACAGGAAGAGTCCCAGACAGAAGGCCCAGGTGTTGCAAAGGCCCAAAGTGGATATAGCTGGTATGTTTCAGAAGCATTAAGTATGCCAGTGCGGTTGCAGGTAATGGAGAAATCAATATTGTGTGGGTCTCATGGACCACTACGATGACTTTGGCTTTTACAAACATGAGGAACTATTGTGGATTTTCAGCAAACAAGGGAGATGATCTGATCTACATATCAGAAGAGTTATTTTACCTGCTAAGAGGACAATAAACTGGAAGGGAAGGCTTGGAAGCAGGGACATCAGGTAGGAAGCTCTCGTAATAATTCAAGCAAGAGAAGAAGGTGCTGCTTGGATCAGGGAAAGCAGTGGACATGCTAAGGAGTGGTCCAATCCTGGGCATACATTGAAGGAATAATCAACAGGATTTCCTGATACTTTGGATATAGGGTGTGAAAGAAGAGAATCAAGGGAACTCCAAGGTTTTTGGTAGGATCTAGCTACCATGACCTGACCTGGGGAAGGCTATGGAGGGCTGGGGTTGGGGTAGATCCAGAGGTACATAGGGCAGGAAGGTTTCAGAGATCCCCATCTACAGAGGAGGATGCTGAGGCACAGAGAGGTGAAATGACTTGCTCAAGGTCACACAGTCAACAGTGTAAAGGGCCCAAAATCATGTGTTGGAGATGCCTATAAGACATTTACAAGAAGATATGGAATAGCTTCTTGGCTATTGAGTCTGGAGTTCAGGAGAGAGCTCAAGCTAGATAGAGAAATGGCAGTTTCCAGGTGGTACTTAGGACCAAGAGCTTGGGTTGTTGATGAAGGATTAAATGTGGACAGAGGGGAGGAAAGAATTGAAGCCTGGTCCTGGGCAATCTAAGAGTTAAGGGAAGTGACATGAAATTTAAACCACCGCCCTGCTGGTGGCAGGATGTCTTCGAAGATGCCTCAGCCCCCTCTCCAATCAGCAGTCCTAGAGACTTCTGATTTGGAGGCAAATACCAGCATGAGATGTCCTAGGAGTGAGGCATTCCTTTAATTTCTAGCTGCTCTTTCAGGATTTTGGCAATTTTAGCAGTTTAGGGGGAGTGGCTCCTGGAAGCTTCCCTCCATTCTGGGTCCTGATGTAACATCTGAAGGGCAGGTGAGCATCATCCTCCCCCCCCCCCCCATTCACCTTCTTTCTCACTGTCTTTAAAGGAGCCAGCACAGCAACACTTGTTCTCCAAGCATGACAACCGTACTTCTTTCGACAAAGTGAGTGCTGGAGAAAGGAAGGAGAGTGGGCAGGGCCCCAGCCTAGACTGAAGTTGAGGTAGGGTTGGTGGGGTTAAGACACTGAGGGGAGGGAGGGCTCCTGAAAACCTCCTTGTCTGGGAAACAGCCCATTTCCCAGACAAAGGTACCTCTGCTTTGGTTTCATCCACTAGCTTGCCTGACAATGTGCAAATATCCTAGAGGCCACTGGCTTTCTGGAGGTTTCACCCTGGAATAGAAGGCATGACTGGGGAGGCATGCCAAAGAGGCTGGGGTACAGGCCAGGGGAGCCAGGCATCATCAAGTCGGCTCGGGTTGAGAAGGGGCCAAGGGGTGCTTGGTGCCAGGACTGTGGGCCAAGGGCCCATACCGTTGAGGAGGGCCCCTACTGCCTGCTGCAGGGAATCGGAAGGCGGAAAGACCTGGAACGTCTGTGGCAGCGGCACACCTTCCTGCGCTGGGCACCCCAGGAACTGGAGTTGAGCCAGCAGCGGCCCCCTGAATCCTCCTACCAGGCCAATTTCCGGTCAGGCCCAGGACTCAGTGATCTCCCCCAGCGCCTTATCCACTTTGTGCAGATGGAGCCTCCCCGAACCAGCACCACCTACCAGCAGAACTTCTGCCAGCCATCCCGGGGTGGCCACTGTGGCAGCAACAATACAGGACCGGTCACCAACACACTGCCTGAACTCCCAGGGATCCCAAGACCCAAGCTGCTGCAGCATTACCTTCATGCTGGGGTCTCGGAGTGTCTAAACTGGTCCAGATTATTAAACAAGGACAGCTGACACAGCAGCCTGTCTGTGCCTGCAGTCCAAGGGCTCTTAGAAGCTGGACAGTGGAGAGGCCCACGGCATCTGTGTGCTGGGCAGGGGAGGTGCTGCCCTGGGAAACCTGCCACTGAGTGAGAACCCTGCAGGAGCCTAAGGGCCCAGGAGAGCCACCATGGTCAGAGCAGATCAGTTCTGGACCCCAAATCCATTCTTTCAGTAAATCCAGCTGTGAGCCCCTTGCACTCATGCAGCTGTAGGGAAAGCAGTCAATGGGCCCTTCTAGTGAGCACCGAAGACTGGAGGAGGAGGCAAATGCTGGCAGCTCTGATTTCTCTGGGAGGCTACCATGCCTCTAGGGGTCTGGTGGGAAGCCACATAGTTCTGCCTAAGCTGGGACAGGAGGAGCCTGCCCTGGCCACAGCCCCTACTGGAACACCCCCTCCCTATGGAGGTGAGAAAAGACTTTGAGGAGATCCTGTGTGACGTGAACCTGGAGGTCATCCCGACCCTGGGGTGCTTTGCTGTAGTTTTCTGAGCTCTTCTCTGGCCATGTTGTGGGTGCCCTCTAACACCCAGGACAGTGGGGGCAGCAGTCATCCTACGTCACCAAAAAGAAAACTAAGGCTTAGGTGAGGCTAAGACACCAGAACACTTTGGGGAGCAGAAGCCAGATCCAAACGGCTACTCTGAACCCTCTTCCCTAGGAGAATCAAGGCCCCTGAAGGCGGGCAAGGGGCTGCTGGGGCAGCGCAGGAGTCCACACCGAAGGCCACACACCAGGCTTTAGCAGCACTTTTACTTTCACATCTGAACTTCCTGGGTCCTCACAACAGCCCTGTGAGGTAGGTAGGGCAGGAAGGTTTCAGAGATCCCCATTTACAGATGAGGATGCTGAGGCACAGAGAGGTGAAATGACTTGCTCAAGGTCACACAGTCAACAGTGTAAAGGGCCCAAAGCCACTATTTCTCTGGTCCTCTGGAGGTTCCTACCTCTACTCCTCCACGCCCTCTGTGTCCTCTGACCTCCCCGAACTCTCCTGGGGCCACAGAGGCCCTCAAGGTAGGCTGACAGCTAGGATTTTTCAGGAACAGCCACTGGGGTGAGACTGGTCAACTCCAGGTAGGCACTAATCCTGTGGGGCCTGAGGCCAGCTCTCCCATCCTCCCACTTCCCAGTTGGACAGAGGGCCCAGTAGTTCCGGAGCAAGTGTGGAGCTAGGCATGGTCCATGAATGAATGGGGATAAAGGTGGGTATAAGCATATGTGTCCTGCGCTAAAGACAAAGTGCCCTCACCCTTTGTACCTGACCTTGGGCCTCCCACATCCCACAGAGTCACAATGAGCTTCTTCAGCAGCAAAAGGAGCCACGGACCTGTGCCCCTGGCACTGCGCTGCTCCAGCTGCCACATCCCCGTCAGGCATTCAGACCCCATCACGCAGACACAGTGCCTCCACAGCTTGGCTGGGACCCTGGGCCACACCCCCAATGACAAACAGCCGGGGCCCAGCCTGCAGACTAGAACAGGAGCAGCGGGCTGTGGGCATGGCCGGCAGGGCCTCCCAGCGCCGCCGTGCCAGGCTGAAGCCCTCCACAGAGCCCAGAGGACATGGCTGGTTGCCTGCAGGAAGGAGACAGAAGTTGTAAAGGGCCCCGGCTGCAAGGGCCCTGACTCTTTTGCTTGCTGAGCCCACAGATGGCCCAGCAGGCATCGCCCCAGGATGAGCTACCAGTGCCTTGCCCCCACTGCCCCCATTCATCATCCGTTCCTTTCTTTAGATTTCTATTTGTCCATTCATTTAGTGGTCACTTGTCCTGTTTCTGTCTCATAGGCCCCTACTGGTGCAGAGCCATCAATCAGGTACTAAGGGGCACCCCAAGAGTAAGGCTAAGCAGACTATACCCTGGCTGCTTCACAGATTGGGAAAGGGAAGGTCACAAAGTCCTGATCCCTGGAGTGCCTGCAGAAGGGCAAGAGGTAGTGCTCATGCTTGGGGCTCTTCCTTCCTGTCTTGGGTTCACCTCCTTTCCCTAGCCCCACAGATACTCACCAAGGCCCCCAATGGCCATGATGTGGCCCCCAAGGGAGCCAACCACAAAGTCGGCCCTCTTATCCCTCATACGCAGGCTGCGGGGCAGCTTGGTCCAGGACCCTGCAAGAAAGGGGAAGTCAGATCCAGCCCCACGACATACATTGTGCCCCCTCCATCCCAAGGAAAGTGGGGGGACAGCCCAGGTTAGCCACTGCTCACCATGTTCCAGGTCGAACATCTCCACAGTGTTGACAAAGTGTGGGCGGGAGTAGAAATTGTGGGGCCCAGGTTGCTGCAGGCCACCCAGGCTGAAGACGTTGCCTTCTGCCATGGCACAGCCAGCAAAGGCCCGGCGGCTGGGAAGGCTTGGGTGCCGGGTCCAGGTACAGGCCTCCAGATCAAAGGCCTCAAAAGCAGTCACTGGAAGCTTTCCCTGGCGGCCCCCTGCCAATGGAATTGGGGCACCTGGGAAAGAGCCTGGAGTCCTAGCAGGCTCCTCCTTCACCAGGTTGCTAAGCCTTCACCACTGCCCACCCTAGCCCCCCATACCCAGTTGTGTGCATACCAGAGCATGGATCCCCTACCCTGCAGATCCTCGGGCACCAGGGGTATGCTTTTCCAGTCCAGGAGGGCCACCAGAGGTCAGAACCTCCAAGCAAGCCTGGCTTACTCAAAGCTTCTCTTGTCCTGCCATCTCAGGCTAAACCTGATCCCAGCCAACCTATGCGGATAGGTGCTTCTGCACTTCGAGCCCCTTTCCCATAACCCCCAGGCCCTTACCCAGGACATAGATCTTGTTCCCGTGCAGGAAGGTAGAGGCCCCGTAGCAGGGTGTGGGCATGGAGGGGAGCGAAAGCCAGCAGTCCCGCCGGGGCTCATATACCCGAACTTGGGCCTGGGGAGCCGTGTCTGGGCCCATTCCCCCCAGAGCATACACCATACCATCTGCATAGAAAAGAGCAATTCAGAGTGCACCTCAGCCTGGCCAGGGCACCCTACCCCGACGGCTGCCCTGGTCAGGCCTGGGCGTGGCTGGGGACCCACATGTTTGTAGTACCCCTCCCAAGCAGCAGGGAAACCCGCCTTCCTTCCTGGAGTGGGGGCTGGGAGAGCTAGGATTCCTGCTCTGGCCAGGGCCCCTCCAAGTGAAGAGCAGGAGGCAGATGATCTAATTATAATTCATCTCTGTCTCCCTGGAGATGCTATGGCAACCAAGTCTGGCATCCAAGCAGGACCGGTGGTCAGACCTGGAGGCCACAAGGTGGGGGCTCCTCTAGGGGAAGAAGGCTGCAGGATGGCTTAAGCCAGGGAGGGGCATATGGGGATCTATTAAGCATAGAACTCAGCCTGGGGAGGGATCACTGGGGATCAGCTGGGGGATAGGAGAGGGGTTTAGGCCTGTCGGTAGGGGTGCTGGCTGTAAGCCTTCTGCCCAGAAGCCCTGCCAGCACCTCTGGATCTCACACTTTCCCTGGAGGAGATTCTGGCCCTGTTACACCCTCCGGGTCAGAGGGGGGTATGTCTGGAGGCCTTGGGGAGATGGGTCAGTCAGTCAGCTGAGGGCTTCCATGGCAACTATTCCCAGGCCAGCTTGGCCTTCCCATCTCAGGCTCCCTGGTAAATGTGTATATGGGAGGAAGAGGGGGGAGGGAATCTAAGCACTTACTGGGCTCTGAGCCAAGGCCCTGCTCCCCTCCCCCTCCCCTAGACTATTTATAACCCTGAGAGTCATTGGGCTACCCCTCCTGCTCTCTCAGAAAAGAGGAATGGGCAGGGAGGTGGTTGGGGCCTCCCAGCATGCTGGGGGCCAGCCTGGGCTCTGCCTCCCACTTCACAGTGGGAAAGGGCAGTTAAGGCCACTGCTAGCTCAACTCAGACCTAGGTAGGAGCGGTCTTTACAAAAGTCAAAGCTGTGTCCAGGGCACTCAGACAAAATGTACAGCTCTTGTCCAATCTCTGAGGGTAAGGGACCAAGTCAGAAAGGAATAGAGGGTGTGGGGGTGCCTGAGGGACTTCCTTAAGGCCACTCACCTCTCTCCACAGTTGCAACCCCCATGGCTGCCTGAGGGAGGGTGGCCCGTCGCTCCCAGCGGCCCTCATCAGCCAGGAAGGCCTCCACGGCAGCTACAGGGCTCTGGCCCTCATCCACACCGCCCACCACTAGCACCTGCTTGCCCAGCACCACAGCAGCTGCACCAGCCCGGGCAGTGGGCAGGGGGGCCAGTGCAAGCCATGTATGTGAGGCCATGTCCAGGGTCTCGGCAGTGTCCAGGGGCAGTCCGGCTCGGCCACAGCCCCCCAACACAAGCAGGTGCCCATCCTGGTATGCCACTGTGCCGTACACCCGGCAGGTGGGCATGGGTGGGAACACCTGCCAAGCAAAGGCCCGGCCACCGCTTGTAGCCATGGTGTTCACCTCCAGTGGCAGGCCATACTATCTGCTCAGGCTGCAGGCCTCACTGAGGGGCATGACGGGGCCTCCTCTTGACTCTGTCAGGCCCACAGACAGTGTCTGACCAGTTCAGGGAACTTGCCTTCACCTGGAAGAGAGAGGGAAAACGAAGGGTCAGGGCCACTGAGCAGCCCCTCAGTGTACAGTTGAGCAGTCTGTAGCTGAGGGCAGGGCTGGCCCAAAATCACTGGTGGGAAAGGCACAGGGAGGACCTACCCCTGACCTACCCCTGCTGGCCAGCGCACCACTGTAGCTCAGAGCCCTCCTGGGTGAGAAAGAGGGCAGATTCCCAAATACTCAGAGAGCTTCTCCCTTTCCTATGGGGCATGAGGGACTCTCCCCTCACTCCCTGCCCTCACCTAAGAACACCCAACATTCCCTCCCCCTTCAGATCTAGGTCGAAGTGACAGGTCAGTTGACTTCCTTCCTTTTGACAATCCTCATGCTGGTGCTCTGCACGAGTCCTACTGTACCCTCCCCTTAATGCCTTCCAGTGCGCCCTGGACAGCCAGGGATCAGACTCCAGGGTATACTTACAACCCTTTTGGGGGCCATTCCACAGAGATCATCCATTCCCACGAGCAAAAGGCCAAGATCAGGGCGTTTGGGAGGGGAGGAGCTGGACGTCAGGGTCCCACATTCCCCCTTCAGGTCTACTCTTAGGGGTTTGCCCATGCCAGGTTCCCAGAGGCCCGGCTCCTCGGTGTCCAGAAGTAGGGAGGGGGATGATTGTGGGATCCCATGACCATTAGGACTCCAGACTCCCGTAGCCCAGGGCGTTTCCAGTAGGAATGAGCAGCTGGACTTCCGAACCCCCTCACAGCAGATCCCCAAGTTCCTCAGCCTCTCCTTTCCCGCGGGGGCCAAGCTCCTGGGACCCTCGGCGTGATGGCCTCTTGGCCCCAAACTTCCAGCTCGCGGGAGGCGGGGGGGCGGGTCCCGGCGAGCGCGCTTGGGGCTCTGCGCCCCGCGCCCCAAACTTCCCCTGAGCGCGGCTCCTGCGGGACTCACCGGCCGGGGCTCCGGCGCCGCCGGGACGCGGGGTCCGCCGTTCCGGCTCCGTGCGGGCTCTGGCTGGGGCTGAGGCCAGGCTCCGGCGGGGCTCCGGCGGGGCTCCGGCGGGGCTCCGGCTCGGCTCGGCGAGGGGCGGGGCTGGACCGGGTCCGCCCCTCGTCCCCCCTCCCGACTCGGGAAAATCTCCCCCCCCTTCCCCCCGCCTTAACCCTGCACCTGCCGTGGCCAGAGCAGGGCGCGTCGACCCATAGTCACAGGCAAATCGGTAAACAGACGGATGGACATGTGGACGCTGGGCCTGCCCAGGATTTAGAGTCCGACCTCGGGCTGGGGGAGAACTGAGGCAGCACTGAGCAGCACAACACGTGTATGGCGGGGGACCGCTCTGAGCGGGACCCAGCCTGGGAGCACCCGCGGGGTGGGGGGGCGGGGGGCGGGCCAGCAGAACCTGCAGGCTTGAGGGGCCGGCGCCCGCCCACCGGCACTGAGCTGGTAGGAGCTCTAAGACAGGCTTCGCGGCGGCGCCCCCTGGAGGCCACTTGGGGCGTGGCCTGGGCCTCTGGTAGGGGCGGCGGCGGGGTCGCACCTCCACAGGCACAAAGCAAGACAAGGAAGAGGTCTAGCAGGGGATGGAGGAGCAGGCAGTGCCGGCCTCAGTGCCTGACAGTCCCTCCCACAGGTCTGTGTGGGGGAAGTTCTTGCTGGAAGGGTAGCTCGGAGCAAGGGATGAGCTTCAAGAGTCAGAGGCCAGGGGACCTCCCACGCAGGTCACTCTGTAGGGCCTGAGGCCTGGGCTACTAAGAACCCAAGACATTTTGTGACTGTTCATGTCCAGGGTCCTGGGCCTGCCTGTGGCCAACTCTGGGATCAGGTAAGAGCAAACTGGTGTGACAGGAGCCTATCTATTTCAGACCCTGGCCCTGGCCCAGCTCATCTTCGGGATATTCAGAGCATGGGTTAAGTCTGTGAGCTGCCAGAACGTTTGTGCAGGTTGGCGGTCACCTAGGAGAATTCCTTGTGGTTGTCTGTGCTTGCTACTATCTTGTCCCTCTTTCATGGACGGTGTGTGTGTCTCACTTTCCCCAGAAGCACATCTGAAATAAAGATACCAGTACCTACTGTTAATGTGGGAGGTGAGACCAGGACGCACCAGAGGAGGAGTGGCAAAAAAAGAAAGCAGCCAATAAAGGCTGTGTCATCAAGCAAGTTACCACTGTGGGCAACTGGGACCAAATCTTTCTGGGTTGCTTCCCAGAGCAAAGGTTGCTTGAGGAATTCGTTCTCAAATCTCCATCAGTCATGGGTTGAGAGCTGCTTGGAGGCATTAACTCCTTGGTTTGCCTAACTTCTGAAGCCAACCCTGAGTGTGGGCAGAGCCTTTTCATGACCAGAGAGGGTATCCAGCCCCTTTTACATGCTGGCAATTGGAGTTGGAAGGCCTCCATGGAAATGGTCATACCAAGGCCAGTTACAGAACCTAGCTAGAAGACTTCCATCCATGGCCAGAGCAGGATGCATCGAACCATAGTCACAGGCAAATCGGTAAACAGACAGATGGACACGTGGACTCTGCTCCCAATTTCCTCTTCACTTAGGGCACCGGTACCTTCCTTTACAGGGTGTTCACACTGCTCTGCAAAACCCCTTACATTTCCCACTCTTCCCTTTCTAGACCCTTTCCCCTCTCCACCAATTAAGCACTTAAATATCTTCCTACCTTGAGATACTCCCAGTATGCTCAGTCCCTCCAGTCTCCCTTTCCTCCCCTCCAGTCACCTTGGTATCTGCTACCCTATGTCCACTGCTCCCCCAAAACTGCTCTTGCCAAAGTCACTATGTAACACCATACTACAGGTCCCTATGGTCTTTGTCATAACTGAAATCTTGCTGACATCTTCAAAGTTCATTTCTTGTGACCGTGGCAACTCTGCTCAAACTCGTCCTGCTTCTCAGAGTCTTTTGAAGGCCTTGCTTCCTCTTCTCCCCAGGAAGTATCTCCTCAAGATCCAGCCTTGGTTTTTCTCCTTGTCACATAGACTCCCTCCTGGTGATGCCTCCCAGGCCCACTGGTCTCACTCACAACTAGATTTCCACTAGATCTCTCTGGTCAAGTGGAAATGGATCTAAGGTCCATCAAACTCAGGGCTGCAAAAGGTGCCAAATGGAGAGCAAGGGCTGGGTCCTGGGATGACCCTGTGGTCTCTACCAACCTCATCCTTTCCAATCCCTGTTATGCCTATGGGGTCAGCACCCACCAAAATCCAGGTGAAGTCACACTTTGCTCCCAGAGTTCCATCTGGAACATACTGAGTACCAAGAGGCAGAAGAAGGTTCATCTTCCCCCTCAGGATGTTAGGTACCCATGACCCTGACCCCCAACCCTACTATCCCCCCAGTTCTAATGTCTGCAAGGAATACAACCTGGGGATGGGCCTGCCCTACCTGGTCCTCTATTTTTGTACTGAACTCCGGGCTGGACATCATCAGGGAGGGATTCCGCTTTCCAGGACACACCTGAATCCATGCCATCCCTGGAAGCTTGACTCTGACTCTTCATGGGACTGGCTTCTGTTTACACAGTCCTGGCCTCCCCCTAAACATAGGAGGCCCACACTGCTGGCTTTGGAGAAGCTGTGGAAGACAACTGGCATAGAAGATGAGGTGATATTGGTCCAGAGAGTGGCAGCTAATTCTCAACCATAGATGGGTCAGATACTGGAATCACCCACAGTTGAGGACTGGGCATACTAAGGTGGGACTTCCTGATTGTACCAGGAGACCCTGAACCTTGGGACTCCACATTTCCCTTCTTTCTAACAGAATGAAGGGCTAGAAGCACGGACCCCAAAGGAGGAGGAGAGTTTGCATTTTACTGTTGGACACCTTGGCTATGCTCAAAGGTACTGAGGACCTCTTAGTACCTCTGGGAAGGTACTGAGGTCCTGGGAAGCTCAGAGTTACCAGATGAGGCCTAGAGCAGGTTGGGTGTTTCTCTTTAGGGGTGTCCAGACTCTTCTATATCAGCAGAAATGTAGAACAAGCCTGAGGATCATGAGGTCATACAGGGAGGGAGAAAAACTATTAACCAGTCCCTAAATGAAGCATCCACCCACCCATCCACAGGCTTTCACCTACCCCTCAACTACTAAATATGGCACCATTGTACATATCAGGATCCAAGTGTTGTGGCAATATTTCTGCCTCCTAGTTCAGGCTCTGACTGAAGAGCATATGTCCCCATTATCTCATGTATGAAACCAGAGCTTCCATGCTGGCTCCCAAGCCTGGACTTGGGTGGGGGTGGGGGTGCAAAGAGGGGCCTATGGTCAGAGTCTGACCTCTTGGACTTCAAGGGCTCATTTTGATCTGTGTTCTCACATCTGAGGCTGCTTGGGCAGTGGGCCCTGTAACCACCAGTCCTCTGCCGACCCCAGGGTACAGGTAGCAAGACTGAGGTCCCAGTCTCTTAGGCAAAAGGATAAGGATTCTGGGCAGAGTTAAGACTGGAGGCAGGACTTCCTGCCATTGAAGGGGCTGATGCTGGGCAAGGGTTCTCCCACCACACCCATGCACATGTTCCTAGGCAAGTACACTGGTATGCTAGGACTCTCAGATTGGACATGCCTAGCTTTGGGATTGTGTGCAGCATGTGTGTGTGTGTACATCAACCTTTCATCCACATGCAGGCCTCATTCTTGGGAAGAGTGGAGGGTCTGCTGCCCTTGAGGAGATATCCCTGCAACACTCCCAGGCAGGCAAGGGGCATTTCTCTTTCCTTCTGGTCAGGAGCTTGGGACAGAGGTAGGCCCTGTCTGTGGCTGTGGGAGGACCAGAACCTGGAGGATGGCTTGGAGCTTGCAGGGAATCCCTCCCAGATGTTGCTGCACCACCAGGTCCCTCAAAGGGGGTGTCAGGCCCTAATCCACTCCTAGCAGCCCTGTCTGGGACAAGTCTGAATGCACCTCTGCTCCTCAGACTCCTGCACAGGGCCGGGTGGATTTAGAGCCTTCCCCACTGCCACCTCCTCCAGGAAGCCTTCCTTGGTACCCACCTGCCCTGTCCCTAGACTTTGGGGGAAACGGGGTCTCGGGGGGTCAAGGGTCACTGGGGGCGGGCCAGGTCCCGGAAGCGGAAGTGCAGAGCACTTCCGGTGCGCAGCGGGCGGCCATGTTGGAGCAGCGGAGGCGGCGCAGAGGCGCGTCCTGGGTCCCCGCGGTGGCGCCGGTAGGTTGGGGCCATGGGCCTAGCCGCGCCGCGGAGGGGCCGTCCGCGAGGCGACGGGGCGGATGGGCCGGGCGGCCGGCTCTTTCGAGATCCCCGCCCTCCACCGGCCGGGCCAAGATTACCCCCACCTCCCTATCCCTTGCCCAGCGACCCCACCCTGGGGCTGCGCGACCCGGTCGGGCTCGCCCCGCTCGCCCCGCCCGCCCCTCGCGTTTCGCTGCTTCCAAGATCCCTGCTTCTATCCGCGGCTCAGGCCCCAGGGACACAGACTCCCAGGCCAATGGCCGTGATCTGCCCCAACCCGCTACCCCTTGGATGAGGCCTCTCCCGTCCCCCATCTTTCATCAACTTCCCTGTCGGCCCCTGGGGCACGTGTGAAGGGAAGTCAGGGACCAGACTACAGCCTGTTTCCGGAGCCTCTTGGAAGGCCCAGAAGATCCTCCAAGAGTCTAGACCGACCTGGGCGGAAGAGCCCCCAGTTCACCCCCAATACCTGTGCCTGCGGGGAAACAGGCCCCTCCCTATTCAACAGTTCACAGTCCTGGGAACTACACCCCCTGGGAAAAATAATAATAATAATAAAAGAACTAAAGTCATGTGCAAAAATTGTGCTTGGAGAATGGCCTCTGGAGAGAGGACGTGCCCGAGACACCTGAGGATCCGAGAATGTTTCCAAACAAAGAGCCCCAGGGCACTTCCTCCAGGGGATTCTGAAAACTTCCTCTGCTCCATTAGGGCGGTAGGAAGAAGCAGCACAGACGGGCTTCCTGGCCCCAGGGACCTGCCTGATCCCAGCTGATCTTTTAATGCTTCAGTACAGCTGGGGAGCTCCCTTTGGGAACCTTCGGTGTTGGGTTGGGTATTAGACATTAGTCCTGACTGACAGCCCATGGCTTCTTCAGAGAAAAAGTCTGGGACAAGTTGGGTGTTCCCAGACAACTCCCATCTGGGCTGTACTGAGGTCTGCAGCCTCCAGACCCTAGTTAGGACCGCTCAAATTTCTAGTGTCCACCTTATTAACCCTCCTGTTGGAGCCTTTGGCTGCCAGACCTTGGGCTCTTGGTCTGGCTGCCTGGCCCCCAGGCTGGCTGTCTGATTGCTCAGACCTGTGTGTTTATTACCTGCTGCTTATCTTCTTAGTTTCTGTTGAAGGAGAGTCTGACTCTTGCTTTGGGATTATTCTCTACGATTACAGTGGCAGGATCAGACCTCTGAGCCTGTCTGGGGACTCTGAAAGCAAAACTTCTGGTAGTCAGGGAGGTTCACCCCTCCCCCCCGCAACACCTGAACAACAGCAGCTGGAATAACAGGAATGGTCATGACTTCAAGGCTCATGTTGTCCTGCTTTTAACTGTTTTTCCATCTAGACCTCCGAGCCCTGATCACGGACTTTACTCACACACATTAAATGTACCTTACTCTTTCTCATTTCCAAGCCATTGCATAAGTTCTTCCCCTCTTTGCTCCATTTCCATCTGGAGTTCCATTCCTCGGTTTTGTCCCATCAAGGTGTTGCCTCTCCTAGGAATCTTTCTCTGACTCTGGCAAGCTGGGCTGGGTGCCAGTGTGCACTCCCAAGAATTTTGATGGTCTCTTTCTTGCCTTCTGTATAGGGCTCCTTGAAGACATACCTGCATTCCCAGGATTTAGTCTAATCCCAGGTTTCTGGCCTTAGAAAATGGAGAATTGAATTAAAATGGGCCAACCAAGCCCAAATCTTCCCAGGGACCCAACAGCAGTTTGGATGGCTTTCATGAGCTTCTGGACATTTATCTTGAAGAAACTGCCTCTGACCCATGTGGGTACCCCCTGCTGACCCAGTCCTCACTCTGCCAGGAGTTCAGGAGACCAGGGTTTTGCCCCAAGCAGTGGCTCACTCTGGCCAGGCCCTTTGTATGGATAGTTGTTCTCATGGAGAATGCAAGCGCTGATGGACTTATCTACCTGCCTCGCCCCTTATCAGTGCTGGATTTTTGTTTTTGTTTTTTTGTTTTTGTGTAATGATATCTTTTCTTTAATGCAATATATCCGAAGTATTACCATTTTTTGTAAGTAATCTCTACACTCAACATGGGGCTTGAACTCACAACCCCAAGATCAAGAGAAGCATGCTCCACCAACTGAGCCAGCCAGGTGCCCCTCGGTGCCGTTCTTATTGATTCTTTTCCTCTTGTCTTGGAGGTGCTGAGCGCTGGTTTGTGGATACCCAGGCCGATCTGCAGTGCCTAATGCCATGAGCGTGGTGCAGCATGTGGAGGAGAAAGCTGTGCACTCCTGGTCGCGGATCTCCACGGCAGGGAAGAAGGCCCTGGAGGAGGCGCTGCTTGTCTTTAACCCCATGAGCCAGGATCTCAGTGCCACAGAGGCCCAGCTTGTAGCCTTCCTGCAGGGCCTGCGGGATGATGGCTTCCAACCCACCATCCTTCGCAGCGGTGATGTCTATGGCTATAGTTCATGTACAGCCAACCCCCCAAGCCAGACGAAGCTACAAGCCCGTGCCCCCACCCCAGCTGCAACATCACCTCCAGCCAGTGCTCCCCGAACTGCTATGCGGCTGCCTGCAGGCCGGGCCACGCTGCTCCCTATGCCACTATCTGGAAGGCTGGCCAAAGCATCCACACCAGCCCTTTCCAAGCACGCTACCACCAACCTGCTGCTGAGCTCCCTAAAGCAGTCAAGTGCCAGCCGTGCCCGGGGTGCAGCAGTGGGCTTCCCCACCCACCTCTATCCAGGTGTCTACCCTGCTATGCGGCTCTCTGTTGTCCTTGAGGCCCTGGTTCCACTAAAGGCTCCCATACCCTGCCTGGGTGCCAAGCACAAGGCACAGTCACTGCAGCTCTCACTTGCTGACTCTCCCCTGAAGCTGCGCAAAGGTCCAGGGAAGAGACAGGGTAACTGTCGGCCCAAAGCTCCCAGAAAAGCCACAGGCAAGGGCCCTAAGAGTCTGACTCACAGAGGCCCCAGGCCCAGACCCCAACAAGGCACTACACCCCAGAACAAGACCTACAAGGCCACCGGGTCCCTCAGTGGCCTACGAATGAAAGGTGGCTCTGCCCTGGGCACAAAAACGTCCCAGGCCAAGACAGCTCGAACACCGTCCAGAGCTGCCCAGGCCAAGGTGGCTCGAACACAGGCCAAGGCTCGGGCAAAAGCCAGGGCAGCACAGATCAGGGCCAGGGCCAAGGCAGCACGGATCAGGGCCAAGGCCAAGGCAGCACAGATCAAGGCCAAAGCCAAGGCGGTGCGGGCCAAGGCCAAAGCAGTGCGGGCCAAGGCCAAAGCAGTGCGGGCCAAGGCCAGAGCAGTGCGGGCCAAGGCCAAGGTGGTACAGGCCAAGGCCAAGGTGGCTCGGACCCAGCCCAGGAGCAGGGGCAAGCCAAAAGGGTCTGTTCAGGCCAGGACTGCAAGGAGGGGCCCAAAAAGCCACCCTGAGACCGTGGGGCAGAAGAGGAAAAGGGCCAAGGAGTCAAAGGATCTTCCTCCTCGGAAAAGAACACGACTTGGGCCCCGATCCCCTAAGGCGTGGCTAGGGCCTGGAACAGCAAAGCTGCTGAAATTCCGGGCCATCAAGGTGGACAGGCGGTGCTCGGACGATGAGGTGCGGCAACGGGCTCAGCGGATCCTCCATGTGAACCTGTCCCCTGTAATACAGCTCCAGCCATTGCTGCCATACTCAGCACCCTGATTCCTTCGTAAAGTTATGTTTGGGGAAACTGAGCCCAGTTGTCTGTGTGGCCAGTGGCACAGTGTGCAATGCCCATGGATTCTACAACCCCAAGGACTGTGGGTACCTCTCCAGGGCCCTGTGAGCCACCATTCTCCTTTCAGAGACTGGAGGATGTGGGGTGGTATGGGCGGGTGGGAAGGGTGTTCTCATGGCGCGATGCACTGTGATTTGTTATTCTTCAAGTTGTACCTCCACTGTTCCATCTATCACGTTTTATACCTTTCCACCTTCCAGTCTCCCGGCCTACCCTTCATGGTCTTCTGTGTTTGTAGCTGCTGGTAGGCCAGCAGCATCTAGGAAAAGTGGTCCCAGGAATAAGGCTGCCAAAGGGGGTCCTGGTGGCCTGAGACGGGTCGTTGATGTGAGTGGGAAGAGCAGCTCCCAGGCTCCTCTGGAGGTGCTGGCCTCTAGATGTGTGAGAAGCAGCCCCTGAGGACCGGGGCAGAGCCACTGGCAGGTGACACACCTCCCCTTCTGGCTGCACTGGTTTGTTATCCAGGCAGGCCCTGTGCAGGAGGACAGAAGGTGGCTGTGTGGGGAACACTGCAGCCAGCAGGTTTCTAGGCCAGGCAAGGGGATGTTTGTGGTACTGCTCCCCAGGGGCCATTCAGACAGCCTGGCCTTGTCTCCTAGCCTGCTCTGCCCTTCCAGTCTCAACTTTCCCAGCTGGTGGCAACAGTTTGGGGGTTGAGTCAAGGCCAAGGCTCTGGGTTGTTCAGCCATTGAGTCTGTCCTTACTGACTGCAGAATTTTCTCCTTGGATGAGTGGGGTACTGTTTTAGCTGAACCAGGAGAGTTTCTATAACTGCTTCGCCCCATCAGCATTGGTTTCTGCCTGAGTCCCAAGCGCACTGTTTCCAGGTCCAGCCTTATCAAGCTTCCCAACAGGGGCCTGTGTGTGTTTCAGACACTAAAGGTTCGTCCTGCTTTGAAGAGGGGGCTGCCCCCCCCAAAAAATAACTAGCTCCCAGCCCATCTGCCAGAGCCACTCCCTGTCTGCCCAGCTGAAAGGCAGTGGCTGGGGCTGGCAGGGAGGGGGACACATTCCCCAGAGGATCCTAGAGACCAGCAGCCTTTCAGGGTTGGGGGGGTGAGGGGAGCCTCATTTGAATGAGAATTGGATCTCTGTCTCTGGGGGTTAGTCTGAACCCTGGCCTCACTAGCGCCAGCTGCATTGGATGGCGGACTTGTAGAGAAGTTTTGCTTGCTTTTTGGTACCCCTTCCCTACCTTTTCTTCTGATTCTGGTGGGGGCCATTAATAGGGCACAGCCTCCCTTGGTTCCCAGGCTCTGGCAACCCCCTTGCTCTGAGCCTCCCTGTGTCTTCACAGCCCTGCATGCTTCTTGTTGTCTGACAGTCCTGCTTTCATCTACCATGTGAGTATGGGGCCACACCCCGCTCCTCAAGGGCAGCCTGCTTGCCACTCTTCCTCCTCTCAGGCCTGATTCCAGCTCCCATGGACCAGGAACCCCAGCCAGGCTAGGCCTCTTCCTTTGCAGTCTAGTACTCCTTTCAGTTCTACTGCTGCTGCTACCAGGGGGTGAGAGGTTGCCTGTTTCCCTGAGAGCCATCCAGAGGGGGAGAAGAACTCTCCAGGCCTCCCTGTGGGGCAGAGTGAGGTGAGGGTTACCCCTAGGATCTCTACTCAGACCCTGTCCTTCCCAGTCCAGGTTCTCAGAACAATTGCTGGAGAGGTGACAGACACTACCCCCACCCAGCTGCTCAAGGGGCAGCTGCTAGCCACTGCTAGCAATTTGATTGGTTGGCCATGGCCAGAATTTTCGAACCTCACCACCTGCGTCCTCTGAGGCCCCAGCTGTACTGCATTATCAGTCACCTGCCGGTGGGGAGGAGTGTGAGGGCTCTGGAGATGTTATCTCTGGGTTTTCCTGGGCAGGTTTGGACTTGTGGGGCTTCAGGTCATTGCTGGGGGCTTGCAAGGGAGGACTTTGCTCCCCAATTTTGGAATTGGAGGCCAACCACGTACCTTTTGTCATTCTCCTTGGGCATTCCCCCAGGAATCTGACAATTGCTTCTTTAGTGACTCTTGGGACCAGGGAGGCCATAGCATAGAGAATGTGATCTGGAGTGGTGGTCGTGACAGCAACAAGACCTGGTGGCAGGCAGAGAGTGGTGAGGGTACCCATGTGCCCATGTGTGCAGGTCTAGGGTCAGGGCCTGGTCACTCTGACGAGCCTTGTGGTTGTAGGTGTTGAGAATATGCCACCATCCAGCTAGACCCAGAGAGTGCCTTCTACTTTACCCACCTCACCATGACTTTAAAGGTATTCCAATGCACCAGCCAGAAGGCTTGCTCTGTGTCTCCTGACATGGTGGCCACCAGTGATGTTTGCCCCTGGTGACCCAAGGATCCTCTCCCCAGACATTCCGCCCAGCACCTCTGCTCCTGGAGCACTCAGTGGACCACGGCCACTCCTGGCATGTGTACTGATTCTTTGCCTACAGCTGCTCAGGCGTTCTTCCTGGGATCCTTCCTGCTCCTGGCCACAGAGTCAGTGACCTTGTTTGTGACCAGCATTGCTTTGACATCAAGCCTTCCACTGAGGGTGAGGTCAGACCCAGAGGAAGGGGGGTTTGGGCCCTGGGGTGAAGCCAGAGGCTCAGGTTTGCTTTCTTCTCTCAGGTGGTTTTCAAAAGTTCTGGACCTAGCCATTCTGGTGGAGGAGCCAAACAACACCAGGATTCAGGGTAATCGTCCCCAGAGCCAATCCTGTACTCCTTACATGTTAGGACAGCCAGATACTGGGGGGATGGGCTGGATGGGGGGAAGGTCCTATGTGTACGCAAGTGGGGCAGGGATGGCAGGCAACCCAGGATCATTCTTCAGCTCTGCCCCATCATGGTATCCTATTGTGGGCCCTGTTATGGCCCTCCATTCCTGTCCCATCACTGTTCCCCATACCTATGCCCGGTGAATAGGGTCTATGTGTAGCTGTTTCCATCTCTGCCCCATCATAATTCCTATGTGGGGCCCCATTGCAGTTCTCATTACTACTTTTCTTTGCCAGCCCCTAACAATGTACCCCATCACTGCACCTATCACTAAACCTCAACTGTTCCTTTTATGAGCCTCCATCACTGCCCCCATCCTGGTCCCTTGGTGTTGCCCTGCCCTGATTGATCATCGGGCCTTATTGGTACCCTGCAGCTCTGTAGCTGCCTCTAGGTGGCGCCAGGGTGTCTCTGGGTTGTAACCATCTTGGTTTGTTGTTGTTTTTATATTTTATTATTTATTTGACAGAGATCACAAGTCGGCAGAGAGGCAGGCAGAGAGAGAGAGAGAGAGGAGGAGGAGGAAGCAGGCTCCCTGCAGAGCAGAGAGCCCGATGCGGGACTCGATCCCAGGACCCTGAGATCATGACCTGAGCTGAAGGCAAAGGCTTAACCGCTGAGCCACCCAGGCACCCCTAACCTCTTTCTTGTAAGGCAGGAGTCTTCAAAGACAAGACACATAACCTAAATCCAGTGGGAGAGCCCAGAGTCAGGTCAGGTCAGTACCAGAGCAGGACATATCCAAAACTAGCTTTTTCTCTGCACTCTCTATCCACCTTGACTGGTTACTACCAACTACTCACCAAGTCCCCATGCTAGGTTTCCAAGCAGCTGTTGCTCTTCTGACCAGGAGAGAGACATCTGGCAAAGGAGCAGTACAAGAGATAACCTTGGCTCATAAGCTGTAGAGCAGAAAGAAGCCATGGACCCATCTCTTCTATGTGTACATTGAGCAAGTGCCCACTGAGCTCTGTGGTATCCCAAGCATCTATCTACTGAGCAGTGCTCAGCGGGGAGCAGGTAGGCAAGGTATCTGTCTTCTTGTAGCTGACATGTAAGTGAGAAAAACTGTGGATAAATAAGCGTACTAATACCATAGATGGTTTGGCTGGATGATAAACTGGTTTGTAGTTTTGATGGTGGGCTGGGGAATGGAATGCTTTATTGCACTGGGGAAGTAGGTTTCAGCTATCTAGTGATTCCAGGATGGGGTGTCCAGGAAGCAGTGGGATGGTCCGGTCTCAGCTCAGGACTGATACCAGAGCAGGAGCTGTGCAGAAGGAATTATCACCATTAGCCTGTAGTTGTCCTGAGATGGTATGCTCAGAGGAGCAGGAATGGGGGCATGTCACAGCATGAATGCTGGAGGAGGTAGCTGTAGTGACAGAGAGAGATGAGACCATATCCCATTCCTCCCCCTTCCATCGCAGCCATGGAGGAATGATGCCCAGTGTACCTGAGACACCCCCACCCCAATCCCGGTCTGTGTCTCCAGGGCTCCCGTGTGTGACAAACTTGATGTGAACTTCTCCAAACTGCACAAACTTGATGACTGCTGGGAGGCCTAAAGGGACACCCCTTCTACTACGATGCCCTTTATGAGCTCGTGGCGAGAGGCAGCTCCCTGTGCCATGCCCATGCCTCTGCGTATAAGCCCACAGCTGGGACCCAAGCCAATGTGAAAGGCATGGTGAGCACCACGAGAGGGGCATCCTGTGGCTGAAGGAGTGGGCAAGCTCAGGGGACTGGGGCAGACTCACCTTGCCCTCCTCCCTGGCAGGTGCATGGCCTTTGCGTCTGCCACCACCACACAGTTGCTACCCACTGTGAGCACCGCCAGGACCTGTACCACGACCACCCATGGAGTGCAGCAGAGCCTGGGCAGCCTCACATTTGCCAGGGTAGGTGCAATGCCCTCTGCCTGGCCATACTTGCCGGGGCCAGCCCACTCCATATCCTCCTTCCTTGTTCTGCCCTAGAATGCAAGTGGAATGGGCATGCTCGCAGTTGTCACTTTGACATGCCCTTGTATCTGGCATCTGGCAATGTGAGTGGAGTTGTGTGTGACACATGTTAGCACAACACAGCTGAGCGCCACCGTGAGCTCTGCCAGCTCTTCTTCTACCGAGATCCCAGGGAGGATCCCCATTCCCTTTACTCTTGCAAACGTGAGCCCTCAAATCCCCAGTCCCAACTCTGACCCTGATCTTTTAGCTCCATGTGACCTCTGACCTAACTCTGTCCTCACCTCTGACGCATGATCCAGCCTGTGACTGTGACCCTGTAAGGACCCTGGAAGATGGTTTGTGTGATGCCCAGATGAGACCTGTGGCTGCTGCTGTGATGAGAATTGTGTCGCTGCAAATTTCATGTCTGAGGCCAGTGCTGTGACTTCTGCCAGCCTGGTCACTCTGGCCTCAGCCCTACCCACACAGGAGGTTGCCAGTGTGAGTTACCCTAGGAGTGGACCCCAAACCCCATGTCCTTGCTCTCCCCCCACTCATTCCCCTAATAACACATGCATGTGCCTACCCCTGTAGCAGTCCCAGTAGCACCCTGAGAGCCCTGTGCCCTAGCCTGCAGGTGTGACCCCCAGGGCCAGGTCTGTGGCACTCATGCCTGTGATTCCTCCAGCAGTGCCTGTCACTGCAAATGCTTTGTCTCTGGGTGGGACTGTAGCAGTTGTCTGGTAAGCTTTGACCCACATTCCGATATCACCTTGGTCTTGGGCACTGAGCTTCTAGAAGCTGATACGTATAAGGCTATAATCAGTGTGTCTATAGACTGAGCCTTGCACATGGATTGGTTTGACTCCCTGATCTGGTCATCAGGGTCAATGCCACCTCAGCTAGCTGAACCAGCATATGCCCTCCGGTGGGAACTTTGGGAGCCTAAAAAGGAAAAGCGATGAAACAAGTTACAACAATATTGGTTTAAAGTACCGTGTTTAAAGGTGTTTTGCAACAAACATGTTTAAGGGAACTCAGACCAAGAAACAGTTTCATCCTTTTCTTGCCTCTCCTTGAATGTAAATCCTTTGTTTAACTTTTACTTCAACCCTTGCAGTGTCCTCATCTTACTTCTTAGGAAGTTGTACCCTGGGAGTCTCCTCACCCTCTCTCAGCAGTGAGCAGAGAAGCAGTCAAGCCCTGTGCTTATGCCCTTTCCTCCTGCAACATGCAGTCCCAGTATATGACCTCCCAGGCTCCAGATCTTCCTGTCCTTTTTCCACCTACTTGCTCTCTCTTACAACCTGAGTTCTGGGGTCTGAGCAGTGACTCTCTAGGCTGCCGGTTCTGTGACTGACTTTGGGGGTGCCTACAGCAACAGGTACAAGGCAGGGCCTGGGAATTGGGATCAGGTGTTAAGAATCGAGAGTTGACTGTCCCTCCCCCCGTGCTTGCTCAGGTGTTCTGCTGGGGAGGGCCTCTGCCTCTGCCACCCTCCGTGGCTGCCACTGCCACGAACTCTAATCTGGGCACTTCTGTGATGCTCTTGACCAAGCCACTGCTGAAGCTGAGCTTCGCCAGGGCCTCCAGCCAGCTGACCCCCAGTCACCTGTGAGTGTCTGGGAGGGGTAGGGGCAAGGGCAAGGAGGAAACCAAGGCTCAGACTTGGTTTTCAGGGAAGGGAGTGAGTGTATAGAGAAAAACAGTTGGAATAAAAGGCTCAGTAAGATTAGGAAGGTGAGAAAGTCATGGTCAGAGGTTTGGTGTTTTAGAACCCATATTTTCAGGGCAATGTGGAAGAAGAGAGGGCCAGGATGTTGGAGGACCCTGACACCTGGCTTGCCCCCAGGGAGCCTCCTGGCCTGCTCCTGCCCACTGTACACAAACCTCAGGGACCTCTCCTGGTTGGCTCCGGCCCCGAATTTGGAGACAGTGTGACCCTCGGTGTGCTTGCCACCCTGCTAGGCAAGCCTATTACAGCACCCAGCTGCCCAAAGTGAGGAGTCTGAGGAAGAGGGTGGGGTCATAGGTTGCTAGGGTCTTAGTAGGGATGGGGTTCAAGGCCTGGCAATATGGGTCCCTAAGGTCTTGGGGGTAATGGGAACCTAAGTCCTGAGGTCCAGGTCTGGGGTGATCTGGGTCTGGGAGTCTGTGTCTCACATCCAGGCCCCAGAGGAGCCCCTGCTCTTGCAGACTGCCTTGGGGTTTGTACATGTGGTTGATGGGGCTGACCTCTCTCTGCTGGCGCCCACAGTGCCTCGTGCCTTGGAGTATGACATTATCCTGCACTATGAGACCAAGGTCCATGACATAGGTGCCAAGCAGATGAATGGGTGATTCGGGGTGGTGGGCAGGGGCACCAAAGACTGACAGGCATTAGTCTGTGTTTGTGCCCAGTCCCTGCCCAGGAGCACCCACTGTGTCCATCTGCGCTCACAGCAGCTGTTCCAGGTGGCCTTGACCTATGCACACAGGTAGGCAGGACCCTAGAACCCCCAACAGCAAAACCCTGTTATGCTGCCAACACATTTGAAACACTCAAAGTGGAAAATCTCCCATCTGGAATCTCATCATGTCGTAGAGCAATCAAAACAGGGACTAAAGGTAAAATAGCAAGAGTTCAGAAGTTGGTCTTTTTTGCATGGGTCATATGATGAAATACTGAAGGCACCAGAAATGGGACACACCTGGGGCCACATGATCACGGCCTCCTTAGCTCACCTTCTCTGCTCCCTGCAGACCTGTGGTTTTATCCAGACCTTTCTGCTTTGAACCAGGGACACACTACTCCATGATTCTGCAGCTATGGAGGACCAAGGGGGTGCAGAGACATGAGGGGAGCACTATCCTTCTGGATTCAGTGAGGTCCTAGGGGCTCCACCCCACATCTGGGGGAGATAAATTATAGCAGAGTGATGTGGATGTTGTAGGGCTTGGGAGTAGGCGTCAAAGAGGCCTGGAGTTGCACCAAGAGAATTGAGACAGGTGGATAGATAGTGTAAGGAGGCTGATCCAGGCAGTCACAGAGCCCATGCCAAGGACAGAAGAGAACAGGCAGCCACCAGACCTCCAAGAACCTATGGGCCAGGAGAGGGGCTTAACCTTTACTGTGGGGCAGAGGGGAGCCATGGCAGGGTCTTGAAGAGGGAAGATTCATGGGGGAGAGTGGATTATTAGGGGGAGGCTGCTGTAGTGATTCTGAGCGAGAGGTGGCATTGCCTGGACTAGATGGGAGCCATTGGACAAGAAGGAGAAAGAGACTCAGAAGAGAACTAGGAAAAGGGGCAGGAAGGGGCTGTGAGATCTACTGTAAGGAAGGGTAATTAGTAGGTATCAGTGAGTGAGGCTGGGCTCACTGCCCTCTTCCTGCCATCCTCCACCCTCCTACTAGACTGTGTGAAGGAGTTGCCTGGGCTGAGATCTGTGGACCCTGGGACCACGGGGCACTTACAGGAACTCCACAAGGCAGGCAGCAAGGAGGCAGCCAAGACTGGCCTCCCCAGCACCATGCCTGTGGTTCATGCCTGCCTTGCCTGCAGCATCTCGGCCCTGCTCCAGGGGGTGGCCCTGGTGAGGATGCAGCCCTGGCTTGAGGGGGCTGCAGCATGGGGGGTGCAGGCAGCACCATGAGGCTCACCTTATCTTGCTCTTTCACCCCTAGGGCTCCCTGAGTACTGAGTGCACCCCACCAGGTGGGCAGTGCCCCTGCCCTAATATCATTGGTCGTACCTGTGACCGCCGCATGTCTGGAACATGGCTTCGGGCCCACTGGCTGCAGTGGGGTCTGGGAACAACCATCTCCTTTCTCCTCATGGCTTGATGGCCCTGTCATTCCCCGCAGAGTGTCACTGCCACACCGAGGGGCCACTGGTACCATCTGTAGCCCTGTGAGTGGGCAGTGCACATGCCAGGCAGCCTTGCTGGTTGCTGCAGTGCCCACTGCAGGCCTGGCTTCCATGGCAGTGTTCTGCATCCAGGGGGCTGCTGGCGTGAGTGTGTGGCTAGGATGGGTGAGAACATCCCAAGGCAGGTGGGGGGTTCTCCTTCCTCAGACCCTTCCTCTTCCTCTTCACAGCTGCAGCTGTGACCCTTGGGACACTGTCCCAGCATGGTGCACCTCTCGGGCTGAAGCCTGCTTCTGCGACCAGGTCAGTGGGCTCTGCTCTTACTGTCCGCACACACTGGGGCGGGACTGTAGCCGCTGTGCCCCCCTCTTCTGGAACCTGGGGGGACCCTGGGGCTGTGAGCCCTGCGACTGCCATGCATAACACACTGTGCAGCGGGCATGTCACCCAGTGAGTGAGGCCACATTGCACATGGCTTGTGGCAGTGTCCGGGTGTGAGTGAAGGTGTGTGTGTCTCTGACAAGGTGTTACTTGTGCCTGGTGTGGCCACCACCACTGGGGGGGTGTTGTTGTGAACAGCTGTGTGAGTCTCTGGTTTTGTGTGACATCAACTGTAAGGTAGTGGCGGGACTTGGTGTAAGCAGACACGAGACCACACATGTCTGACCTCCCCCATGCAGCTGTGTGCTAGTGCGTGGATGACCCACCGTGAATGGGTCCCAGCAAGAAGAGTGGACATGGCAGGGGTTGGTGGGGAGGCCGAGGAGACACAGGTAAAGGGTGGGGATTAAGAGCTGATGGAGGCAGAGGGGGATGCCACTGTGAGCAAGAGTTTCCAGGAGGAGAGCGGTCAGCAAACAAATGAAATGAGGTCTGAAGTGTGGGTTCTTGGTCCTGAGCAAAGAGACGGTGGGAGTCAGGGTGAAGGAGGCATGAGAGTGAAGGTATGGAGACAGCAGGGGGTTCAGATCAGGACACAGAGAAGCAAAGAACATCAGGACAGGAGTTGAGAACCCAGAGGGTCTGTGGGAGGCTGGCCATGTAGGAAGGTGGGGGCTGGCCAAGGAGGTCAGGCCAGAGGAAGCCGGAAGAGAGAAGCCTTCAGCCAGGCATTATTGTGGGTGCTGCCTCAGGCAGGTATTGGGCAGGGAGAAGACTCTGTGCTTGGTGTGCATACACTGCCTCTGAACACCCGTGTCCTTCTCCCTGGCCCAGAGGAGGATCAGTGTTCTACTCACTGGCCCACGCTCTCTTCTCTCAGGTCACGGGTCAGTGCACCTGCCGGGTGGGATTTGGGGGCTGCTCGTGCTCCAGGTGTCAGCATGGGTACTAGGGTGATGCAGAGCAGGAATGCAGAGGTGAGAGGGCCAGTCCCATGATCCACACCACCAGGGGTGACTCTTCCCTGAAGGGGCCCAGTATGGAGAACAGGGGAGCAGCGGGGCTTTCCTGGGGGAGAACACAGCATGTTTATTGCTGTTTCTCCCAAAACTCAAAGAAATGTTCATGAAAACAGTGTTGGCCAGGCCAGGTGGGGTATGCCCACAAAGGGCACACGGAAGGTGACTCTTTTCTGAACCCATCTGCCAGTCCTTCACCCCAGCTGCCCCGTGACTAGATGATAGAGTTTCCAGAGCATAGTGATGCTTCCCTGCCCAGAGGCTGCCCTGCCATGTAACCTCTGGGGCCAGGGAAGATGCCAGTGCCCATGTCATTCTGAGCAGTGGCTTAGGCAAAGGCTTGTGTGCACCCTCCCTCTCACACAGGGCTGTTCTCCGGGCTTCTTGGAGGCAAGGCTATGGCAAGTGCTACCTGCTCCCTTCCCTGCCAGTCTCTGCCCAGCAGCCTGTGCCTATGACCCACAGGGCTCCATCTCACCCAGCTGTGATCCACACACAGCACCTGCTTATGCAGAGAGGGCATCTCAGGGATGAGGTGCCAGGCATGTGCCCGTGGCTCCAGAGGTGGCTTCCCATGCTGCATGTCCTGCCCTGCCTGTTTCAACTCCTGGAACCTATGTCTAACTCTGCTCCAGCTGCAGCTGGGAATTGTGGCCTGGAAGGTCACCTCTCTACACCAGGGGATGCCTGGCTGGGGGCAAGGTAGACACCTGCAGGGCCCTGGAGGGGATACTCCAGCAGGCACAGATTCTCCTGGAATCTTCTTCACCTGTTTTGGGCACTCTGGAGCAACCTACAGAGTGGGTAGCTGGATTCAGGCAAGGGGTCTTGGGTCAGTAAGGAGGAGGTCTCCAGCTAGCTTCTCAGGGCTAGGGATTTCAGAGGGTCTCAGGTTGGCCTGTCTGAGTCCTGGGTTTGGGAGTCAGGTGGGTTTTCTTGAGTGAGGAGTCATAGAGGACAGTATGTCTTGGTCAGGCTGATGCCTCCATCTTCCTGCAGGAGGAAAGTGACTGTGTTGGTACACACACTGTGGGCCACAGTGCAGTTTGTGGCAGAAAGAGAGCCACACTCTCTGCTCTGCAGGGACCCTGCTTCCTCCTCTCTCTCTGCCTGCCTCTCTGCCTACTTGTGATCTCTCTCTCTGTCAAATAAATAAATAAAATCTTTAAAAAAAAAAAAAAAAAAGAAAGAGAGCCACAAGTTAGGAGGCAGTGTGGACGACTGGAAGATTTATCCCAGGAGCTAGACTGAGTCAAGGATTTGGCCTGTCCCAAAAGGGCTACAGGAGCCCAAGGTGGGGCCTAATGGTAGGGTGGGTGGGCAGGTGAGGGTAGGGGCTAGGCTGGGGCAGAAGAAATGGACTAGGTGTCCTTGCTTATGTACCTGGGGAGCCCAGAAGGCTGATTGGCCCTGCCTCAGCCAGTGGAGCCCAGAGTCTCCCCTCTATCCATCCCTGCCCTCCCCTGCAGGTGCTGCAGCCCAGGTCTCCTCAACTGCCCTGCTTTCCCAGGAGGCCCTGCTTGGAGCCCAGCTTGTGGCCACATTTAGAGAATAAGACAGCATCCTGGGAAAGGCCTGAGAGGCCTGGTGGTGGACAGAGCAGTTGCTGCAGGGGATGGGCCAGCCAGGGACAGGGATAGCTTTGTGGGAGCTGAAACTGAAGGAGCTGGTCAACAGGGTCCAGATGTTGGATCCACAGCTTCTGACACTCCTAGTCAAAGCTGGAGTGGTGGGTGGAGATATGGACCGCTATAGGGGTTCTGCCGAGGCAAGGACTCTCTTCTAGCAGTAACCTGGGTGTAGGGCAATAGGGGATTTGGGACACGTATTTCTCACCGGTCACCTGTCTGGTTGGCAGAAATGCAAAGGTTGGGGATCTGTGGGCTGGCCTGTGTTCCTGGACCCTGTGCTCTTCCCTCTTGTCCTGGGACCCTGCGCACTGCCCAGTAGGCTCTGCTTGCTTCCTACAACTCTTCCGATAGCCTGGGCATAGCTGTCAGGCCATTAGAGCAGCATCAGCAACTGGTACAGAGCCACTGGGGCCATGAATGGGAGCCAAGGGGGGAGTTGCATAGCTTGGCCATAGGACTGCAGGAGACACATTCCACATCTGACCCGCTCCTACCAGCTGTAGCAAATCCAGGCCACGGCAAGCACCGCAGGAATCCAGGCGCCGGAGACATGTCTTCAGGCAAGAGGGCACTGGGGTGTGGCCACCATAGCCCACGTGCAAGCATGTGCAGATCCCAGCATTTCCTCCTGGGTACCTGTCTGCTTGTTGTGTGTCTGTTCACAGCCAAGGGCAGGGACAGGTGGGCATCTGGGACACTGCTATGATACTCCTTCCAGAATGAGGACTACTCATAAGGCCTGACCAGGGGTCAGGTGGGAGTACTAGGCTGCTGGCAAATACTTAACAGTTGGCTGGAGGTCAGAGGGAATTGATATGTAGTGTTTGCCAGTTTCCATGGTGTAAGTAAATCCACCACGGCTGATTTTAGTCTACCTACCGATTACAAGCTGAGTCACAAAATTCCTGAAAATTTAACTCCTGGCTCTTTTATTTATTTATTTATTTTTAATTTGACAGAGAGAGAGAGATCACAAGTAGGCAGACAGGCAGGCAGAGAGAGAGGGGGAAGCAGGCTCCCTGCTGAGCAGAGAGCCCGATGCAGGGGCTAGATCCCGGGACCTCGAGATCATGATCTGAGCCGAAGGCAGAGGCTTAACCCACTGAGCCACCCAGGTGCCCCTAACAGCTGGCTCTTGTTAGCCCCCAGCACACCAGGTAGTCATGTCAGAGGCAGGGTATTGTCAGGGTCAGGGTTTGTTGGGTCAGAGGTCAGAGTTCACATCCAAGATTCCTACCCCAGTTGCCACAGATGAAGGTGCAGGTGCTGTGAGTGTGGAGCTGGTGGCATGGTGTGGGCTGGTGGTGCCCCTTCCCCAAAGTGGGGCAGTGGGCCTTGCCCTCCTGCGGGTTCAGATCCAGGGTGCCCTCCCTGCACTAGACACCACAGGAACTGCCCGGAGCTGAAGGCGTCCTCCGTCAGGCCCAGGAGAGCAGGTGAAGGGCTGGGAGGATGGAGGCAGAGGTCAGAGGGTGGGGAGGAAAGGTATGCCCAACTGATCACCTGCACCCTTCAGGGAGGGGAGAGCTAGGGCCAAGGACCAAGCCCTGGATGTTCAGGGGGTGCTCGCTGAGGTGAGAAGTCACGCAAGGGCTGCAGAGCGAGGACTGCGGGCAGCAAACCGAATACTCCCAAGGCCTGGAGGCCAGTGTACAGGAGGTGACATCCCACCCATACCCCTCGGCTCCTTCACACCTCTTGTTTAGTGGCTGCTATTACCCCTATTCTCCTCCTGAGATCCTTGAGCCACTGGGATACTGTGGCGCTACTAAGTACAGAGACCACGAAAGCACCCTACTTAGTTGCTACCCTGCTGCGACCTCCCAGTGATCCTTTGACCTTTGTCCCAGTTGACAGGGCACCTGGCCCAGATGACACTGGCAGTGGAGGTGACCCCAGTCCTGGGGATCTGTCCAGTGCAGCTGTGGCTTGCAGGACCCTTATTTATTTTATTTTTTTTTTTTAAGATTTTATTCATTTATTTGACAGAGAGAAATCACAAGAGAGGCAGGCAGAGAGGAAGGGAAGCAGGCTCTCCGCTGAGCAGGGAGCCCGATGTGGGACTCGATCCCAGGACCCTGAGATCATGACCTGAGCTGAAGGCAGCGGCTTAATCCACTGAGCCACCCAGGCGCCCCTGCAGGACCCTTTTAGCCCAGAGTCAATGGCCGGCCCAGGAGACAGAAGCGCAAGCAGTACGTGCAGTTTTCATGGCTGGGGGCCTGGGCAAGTGAGATGGGTACATGGGGCATTGAGGTCTCACAGGTGGGATTTAGGCTGGGACTGGGCTATGCTGGGCTGAGGCAGGGTCTCAGCTCTAAAACCCCCTACCCTGCACCCCCCCTCCAAGAACCTTAGGTAGCAATATGCCTAAGACAGTAGGAACTAGGTGGGGTGGATTTCAGGTTGAGTCCTGCTCTGAGTTGCAAGTGGCCCTACTAGGCATGGCAGAGTTGCAGAAGGGCACAGATAGATAGCCTGGCGGCCACGGGGCAGGCCTCAAGAGAGCAGGCCCAGCAGGCATGAGCAGAGGTCCAAGAGCTGCTGAAGTGGGCACAGAACAGCTGGAACCAGCTAGAAGGTAATGGGCCACAGTGGGGTGACAATAGGGTGGGATAAGGGTCAGATGGGAGGGTCAGAGTCAGAACAGGGATGATGTGGGAGGGTCAGGGCTGGGGTCAAAGTTCAGAACAGGGATAGAATTTTGATAAGGGTTAGAACTCATTTAGGGCTGGGGTCAGAGTTAAGATCATGACAGAATTGAGGACCAGGGTCAGGGAGTAGGGCCAAAAGTCAGAGGGTGGCTCATAGGACCTGATCCTCAGGGTTGGAGCACCCCTTGGTGCAGAACGAACAGACAGAGGGCAAGAAGGGGGCGGCCCTGGAGCAGTGGGCAGCAGGGCTGCTGAGCACAGGCGGCTGTGGGCAAATGTGTATGCCACCTGCTGACTGCAGTCTGTGGATGCCATGCCAGTAAGAGAAACTCTGGGAGTGATTGACCCAAGAATCTCCTGACCTTGAGAGACCAAGGACCCCACTGAGTGCCCGTTGACCCTGAGTAACCCCCCATGGGACCCCATGGTATCCTCCAGTGATCCTCTGTCCTTGAGAAACCAGATATTCTGTAAAACTCAACAGAGGCCATCTAGTGCCTTTGAACCTGGTAGATCCTTTCCTGAGTGATCTAAAATTCTGAGTCACCTCTAGTATCCCTGAGACCCTCAGGTTGACTACAAGAACCCCAGGGGAACTGGAGACCCCTACTCCAGATAACAGGAATAACTCCCAGAGACCCTTAAAGTCCAGTAGTCTGACTGCTGCCTTGTTCGAGAGACTTCTTGAGAAACCTGGTGACTCCCCCGAAGCACCCCCAGCTTTCTCCCCCAGTCCCGCAGCTCTGGCTACTCTCCACCTGGCCCCAGACAGAGTGGGCACAGCTGTGGGAGCTCAGATCCACTACTAGGCCCTGGCCCTACAGACCTGTGGAGTCTGTGGTCACCGCCTGTGGTCCCAGGGGCCAGGGTGGGGCACTAGCTTGCAGTTCGCATTCCAGGCCCCGGCTCTGGCCTCCCGGTAGTCCAGAAGATATGGAGTGGATACTTAGCCACAAGATCTGGATTCACTCACTGTGTCGTCAACGGCTCAGCACCCACCTTCACGCTGGGAAACGGAGATAGCACTTCCTGTGGCTACTTGTAGTGATTAAGGGAGATGGAGAGCCCAGGAGCCGTGACTTTGGCAGGGGATCGCCTTTCTCCATCTCTCCTCCTACCCTCATCTTGTCCTAGTGCTCGGTCCAGGCCAATCTAAAATTTCCCATATCCCTAAATAGAGGAGCTTGATGTCTCTGTGTGTGCCTTCTCACCTCCCTGCTTATGCTGGAGCCCCGGAACTGAGCAGCCTCATTGATGGTGACATCCACAGCTCCTACAACGCTAAGGACAAAAGCTGTGTTCCGTGGACCATTTGAAGTCTCAGCTCAGTCTCCTTTCCTTTGCTCATGCCACACCCCCTCCTTGCTATGCCCCCAAACTGTGGTGGCCTAAAGCCGACCCCCCTTTACCTTGTTCTGCACAGGCCTGGACAAGGGAGCGCAATAAAGATTTGCAGGGGAGCTTGCCTATGTCTGGTTTCTAGAATGAGAGTTGTTTCTGGAGAGGTGGGAGGGGATCGTCCACATGGTATTGCTCTCCTGCCCAAGATCCAGTCCATGCTTTCCTTCTTGCCGTGCTTCTCAACTTTGCTCAAAGTCGCAGGACTCAGCTAGTGGAGGGGCGGCCAGCCGGAGGATTGAGTGGGAAATCAGCTCGGAGTTAAGGGGGCAGGGTCTGCAGGGGACCCCAAGGGAGGGGTAGGTGGGCACAGGCTCCGGACCTCTTATCACCCCTCATCTGGATTCCCCTCCTCTTCAGGATGGAGCGGGCCTCAGGGGACCGAGGGAGGGACCTGCGGGGACAGCCCCGGCCCTGGGCCCTTCGACTGGGCCTGCTGCTGAGTGGTGAGAGGGCCTGAAAAGGCCTGGGGTTTGTGGGATGTGATGGTGGGTCCTGGGGGAGCCAGCCCTGGGGCTACTGGGTGGGAGCGCAGCAGAACTGGCTGACCCACTGTTCCCAGTGCTGGCCACCGCCCTGGCCCAGGCCCTCGTCCCCGATGTGCCAGGCTGTTCGAGGGGAAGCTGCTACCCTGCCACAGGTGACCTGCTAGTGGGCCGTGCTGACAGACTGACTGCCTCCTCCACCTGTGGCTTGCATGGCCCCCAACCCTACTGCATCGTTAGTCACCTGCAGGTGAGGCTGGGTGGGATGAGGGTTGGGGGGTGGGGTGCGAGCACTGCCTGAGGCACTGACCCTGACCTTGACTCTGACCCAACCCAGGATGAGAAGAAGTGCTTCCTGTGTGACTCCCGACGCCCCTTCTCTGCTAGAGACAACCCAAACAGCCATCGCATCCAGAATGTAGTTACCAGCTTTGCACCACAGCGCAGGGCAGCCTGGTGGCAGTCAGAGAATGGTGAGGTCGTGGGTGGGGCATGGGGTGAGCAGGGTGGCCCACCTGTAGTCTCAAGTCCCTGACCTCCAACTCCTGCCCCAGGTGTCCCCGTGGTCACCATCCAGCTGGACTTGGAGGCTGAGTTTCATTTCACGCACCTCATTATGACCTTCAAGGTGCCCGCATGTCTGGGAGCCTGCTTGAATCACCCTGCTTGGCTCCCCATTGCCCCTCAACAGAGTCCCAGCTCCTTAGCCCGGCCCCACTGAGCTCATATGCTGTGTTCTGGCTGCATGGGAAGTTCCTTCATCTCCCACACCTTCTGTTGCCTTCTGCCTCCAGGCCTTTCCCATGCTGCCCCAACCTGAGGCTGGATTAGGTGTTGCCTCCCTGGGCCCTATGACCCCGAGCCTCCCCCCAAGCAGTGGCTACCCTCCCTGATTATTGCTTGGCTTCCAGCGGTCACCCCCACCTGCCTGTGAGCTGCTTAGGGACAAGCCCCAGCTGGGAGCAGGGCTCTCTTGATGGGCCTGGGCTGGACTTGAGTCCTGATACTCACTGATCAGCCATGCACCCCACTCAGACATTTCGTCCTGCTGCCATGCTGGTGGAGCGCTCAGCTGACTTTGGACGCACCTGGCATGTGTACCGGTATTTTTCCTATGACTGTGGGGCTGACTTTCCAGGAGTCCCACTGGCCCCCCCACGACACTGGGATGACATAGTCTGTGAGTCCCGCTACTCAGAGATTGAGCCATCTACTGAAGGCGAGGTGAGAGCTGGGATATGACATGGGGCAGGAAGATGGGGGATGATGGGCCTGAAGCAGGGTCCAGTGTCTCTAATGGCTCCATGTCCCTCCAGGTCATCTATCGTGTGCTGGATCCCGCCATCCCTATCCCAGACCCCTATAGCCCACGGATCCAGAGTGAGTGTTCCTCTCTTTGAGCCTGGCACAGTCCCAGCATCCAACTGCTATTTGGGACCTCAGTAGCTATTTTGGGTGCTTCTTAGGGCAGGTGCCAAGTCCAATTTAGCTCAGATAGCAGTAGACAGGAGGTCTCCCAAGGTGACCTTGGCAGCTGCAACCCCTGAGTGGGCATGGGGCAACAAGAGTCTTCCTGGCCAACTGGTTCCCTATCCTTTCCCCCCCACTTAGACCTGCTGAAGATCACCAACCTACGGGTGAACCTGACACGGCTGCACACACTGGGGGACAACCTGCTCGACCCACGGCGGGAGATCCGTGAGAAATACTATTACGCCCTCTATGAGCTGGTTGTGCGTGGCAACTGCTTCTGTTATGGACATGCCTCGCAGTGCGCACCCGCCCCAGGAGCACCAGCCCATGCTGAGGGCATGGTGAGGGACTTCAGCTGGCTGGAATGGGGGGGGGGGCAACGACAGGCCTGGCTGGACAGTGCTGACCACTTGCCTGCCTGCCTCCTAGGTTCATGGGGCCTGCGTCTGCAAACACAACACTCGTGGCCTCAACTGTGAGCAGTGTCAGGATTTCTATCATGACTTGCCCTGGCGTCCAGCTGAGGATGGCCACAGTCATGCCTGCAGGAGTAAGTGAGATCCAGGCCCCTCTATCCCCAGAATGCTGTGGCCTGGCTGTGACATGGGTAGAACTTAGAGCTGGGTGGTCAAGCGTCTAACACTCAGGCTATGTCCGAAGGGTATCCAGGCCTTGATGCTCCTAGGGACTCCCTTAACTCTCTTCCAGTCTACTCTGGGCAGGGGCTCAGTGTGATGCTGAAACCTTTAAGTACCTGAGCCCCCACCAACAAATTCTGGCCTGTGGCAGGGACCTGCTGTGTCAGTGGGACCCCAAAACCCCTTATCCTCAGGACGTGGTCCCTCAACTGGCTTTTGTCCTGTCTTTCCCTTCCCCAAGAGTGTGAGTGCCATGGGCACACCCACAGCTGCCACTTTGACATGGCCGTATACCTGGCATCTGGCAACGTGAGTGGAGGCGTGTGTGACGGATGTCAGCACAATACAGCTGGGCGCCACTGTGAGCTCTGCCGACCCTTCTTCTATCGTGACCCAAGCAAGGACCTGCGGGACCCAGCTGTGTGCCGCTGTGAGGCTGGGGCTGGGCATGGGGGAGGGAAGACTGAGTCTGGGGTAGGAACTAGGAATCCAGACTGCTGTCCAGGTTGCAGGGGCTTGTAGTAGTGGTGGCGGGGGGGAGGGTAGAGCCAGGCTGGGAATCCAGTGTCAGGGAGGCTTGGGAGATGGGTGGTGCTGGGCTAGTTGGTATAAGGGTGATCCTACATCTCTTTTTGCCCTTAGCCTGTGACTGTGACCCCATGGGTTCCCAAGACGGTGGTCGCTGTGATCCCCATGATGATCCTGCTATGGGGCTGGTTTCGGGCCAGTGTCGCTGCAAAGAACATGTGGTGGGCTCTCGCTGCCAGCAATGCCGTGATGGCTACTTTGGGCTCAGTGCCAGCGACCCTGCAGGCTGCCGGCGTATGTGCTTCTTGCCCTAGCTCCTGTACTGACCTTAACCCTTGACTTCTTACTTTTGACCCAACTCAACAGCAGCACTGCCACAGCTCCCCAGAGTGTGATGGGTCTCCTTCCTTGCAGGGTGTCAGTGTGATGCACGGGGCACAATGCCTGGGGTCGCCTCCTGTGACCCCAACAGTGGAACCTGTTTCTGCAAGCGTCTAGTGACTGGACGTGGCTGTAACCGCTGCCTGGTGCGACTGGAGGGGCTTGGGGTTCTGGGGTCCTGCACTTATTCTCAGAGCACAGGGCGAGAGGGTGGTGTCTCTGTCCCACTGGGGGGGGTGCTGAGACCTTAGGGTCCATTCCTGGCTGAGAGGCGTCAGGTCTGGGAGGTGAAGGGTGGGAGCCTTGGTCTAGGGACTGTGTGTTCACCAAGGGGTGGTAGAGGCTGAGAGCTGTCATTGGATTCCCGGATGGGTGGCGAAGGGGTCTATTTCTAGCCCCCAGCATCCTCCTCTCCCCTAGCCTGGTCACTGGGGCCTGAGCCATGATCTGCTTGGCTGCCGTCCGTGTGATTGCGACGTGGGTGGTGCCTTGGATCCCCAGTGAGTGCTGTATAAGGGGTCCCAGGAGGGGTGGGAAAAGATCCTGGGCAGGATAAAGGGCCCTTCTTGAGTAACTCTGGGCTTCCCAGGTGCAATGAGGCCACAGGTCAGTGCCGCTGTCGCCAGCACATGGTGGGGCGACGCTGTGAGCAGGTGCAGCCTGGCTACTTCCGGCCCTTCCTGGACCACCTAACTTGGGAGGCTGAGGACACCCGAGGACAGGTAGGGGCCACGTTGTGGGGCAGGGCTTGGGTTGGAGAGGTGGCGTTATGGGTGGTACTTTGTCTGGGCAGGGTGTCCAGCCTTGGACAGGGCCTCAGCAGAAGAGCTGGGTGTGAGGACAGGCTGTGACCGAAGAGATGGTTCTTACCTGAGCATCCACACTGAGCTGCGCCCTTCACAGATGGTCGACGTGGTGGAGCGCTTGGCGACCCCTAGTGGGACTCCATCCTGGACAGGCCGGGGCTTTGTTAGGCTGCAGGAAGGTCAGACGCTGGAGTTCCTGGTTGCCTCTGTGCCGAGAGCCATGGACTACGACCTGCTGCTGCGCTTGGAGCCCCAGGTCAGATCCTTTGAAACCTGAACCTGAACCAAACCTCCGGGTCTGGTAGCATTTTCTTCATCATCCCCTCCCCCCAGGTCCCTGAGCAATGGGCAGAGATGGAAGTGACCGTGCAGCGCCCAGGGCCTGTGTCTGCCCACAGCCTGTGTGGGCATGTGCTACCCAAGGATGACCACATCCCAGGGACTCTGCGACCAGAAACCCGGTGAGGGTACTAATGGTAGCATTTGTAAGAGTGGAGGGTTGTGGGCCAGCCATAATTTCCTGAAGGGCACTTGGAAGATGCTGCCGCTCATTCATCTGTTCCTTGCTTCAAGTGCTTTCTCCTGAGTGCTGTCTGCCAGGCGCTGTTAGGAATGGCACAGGTCCGAAGAAGGAGTAGAACAAAGCCTGCTGTCTTAGGGGTCTAAGTTCCAGAGGCCTGTGGCTGGAATTAATGGGAAGCCATTCAGTGTCACTACAGGGAATGTCCACAGGGGAAGGGAAGGCATCAGAGCCTTCTGAGCAGGGATGGGACTGGTCTGATGATTGTTTTCTTACATTTTGGGTTGTATCCGTTTCATGCATCTTTTTTTAATCACCTTTTTTCACGTGTTATTATGTAAGTATTCAAACAATACACAGAAGTGGAGAGAACAGCATGTAATGGGCCGTATCCATTATAGACATTTTTCCAACTGCGATTTAACAAAGATCCGTCTACTTGCTAAATGGAAAATAGACTTAAAGGTGGAGGTTGTTGAGTTAGCTGAGTGACAGTGGGTTGGCCAGAGGTTTAGTGGCAATTGTGGCAAGATGATGAAGGTTCCAGAGGGTTCCAGCGGCAGAGCTGGTGGCTTAGACATGTAGGCAAGGGAGAGAAAGTGGAAAGATGACTCTAGCATTTTGGTCTTGTTCATCTGGGTGAGGATTGGGCCCTTCACTGGATAGGGCCCTTCACATAGGGAGAAGCAGTTCCGAGATACTTAGGGATGGAGGAAAAGTCCAGTGGGTGGTTGGATTTCTGTGTCTGGAATTATTGGGAGGCCTCAAGTTGGAGATATAAATTTGGGACTTGTCACTAAAGGGATAGGTCTAAATGAAATGACCAGAGAAAGGAAGGAGGACCAGAACCAAGCTTTGGGGTGTTTGAGGCCAGTAGAGAAGGAGGAGCTGGGGGTTGGGGAAAATCAGGAGTGTGGACAGGATTCCAGAAGGGAAGAGAAGAGTGTCTCAGGAAGAAGGATGCCCTGCTTTCACGACATGTCGCTAAATGCTGGAGGAGATGGGAACAGAGAAGAGACTGCTAGGTTTGGCCTCATGGAGGTCAATGGTGAGCTCCGTACAGGCTGTCCCCTTGGCATGTTGGCATAGAAACTCCATTGGCATGGGAGGCTAGAGTAGAGGCCATGACCACAGTCTAGTTTTAGGAATCTGTTGGGAAGGAAAGCAAAGACAAGGTAACAGCTAAGGGAGACTCAGGGATTGAGGGAAGATGTTTTCAAGGGGGATAAAAGAACCCTAGCATGGGTTTGCAGGAGTTTTCCCCTAGGAAAGGCAGGGCCAGGTGGCAGAGGGGGGATGATGTAGTGTTGATGAAGAAGAGCAGAGGTTGGAGGTCAAGGTTGGAAGAAGTACGAGGAGGCCATTGAATAAAAATTGGCAGGTATTTGTGCAGGGAAAATGCTGTGTAGGTTGCAGGGTTGTAGGGAGTGTTTTCACAGATTGGTCTGCACAGGTATAGGACTCTGGCGAGTCATGTTTGTGGGAATCTCCTGTATGGATTCTCTGTCAGTCTGTCCAGCTGTCTATCGGCATGACCCAGCCCTACCTGGTGTCTTTCTTGGCCAGTGAGTTGATTGCTGGTGTGCGGGTTGGGGAGGCCTAGGCTGGTGGGAACAGGGACCCTGGGTGAACCCCATACCTATCTTTTTCTCCCCCCAGGTATATGGTGTTTCCCAGACCTGTCTGCCTTGAACCTGGCATGTCTTACAAAGTACATCTGAAGCTGGTGCGAACAGGGGGAAGCACCCAAATGGACGCTCCCTACTCTGGACCCAGCCTGCTCATTGACTCGGTAAATAGCCCCTTTCCCCACACGGACCAAGAAGGCAGGGTCTATGGGATGGGACCTGTAGCAGCGGCTGGACAGGAAGGGCCCGTGACGGAAGAGGCAGGCCCGGGGGGTGGGGTGGTGGTTGCTCATTGCTCTGGCAGTGCCAGTAGGGTCCTGGGTCTGGGCCTCACTTTTCCTTGCTCATCACTTTAGCTGGTGCTGCTGCCCCGTGTCCTGGTGCTAGAGATGTTTAGTGGGGGGGATGCCGAGGCTCTGGAGCGCCGTGCCACCTTTGAACGCTACCGCTGCCATGAGGAGGGGCTGGTGCCCAGTAAGACCCCTCCCTCTGAGGCCTGCGCCCCCCTCCTCATCAGCCTGTCCGCCGTCCTCTACAACGGTGCCTTGCGTGAGTGTCTGTGCTGTGGGCTGGTGGGGCAGAGGTGTGGGGCCCCAGCCTGACTTGGCCCTCCCCCCCTGCCCCACAGCCTGTCAGTGTGACCCTCAGGGCTCCCTGAGTTCTGAGTGTGATCCCCATGGCGGCCAGTGCCTGTGTAAGCCTGCGGTGGTGGGGCGCCGCTGTGATGTCTGTGCCCCTGGCTTCTACGGCTTTGGCCCCACAGGCTGTCAAGGTACCTGCCTGCCTTTCTTCCCTCTTATTCTCTCTCCTCGCCACAACTGGCTTCCTCCCTCCCTCCGATCCTGCTTCTTTCTTTCTCTGACTCTGCCTTAGGCTCCACACTCCCAGCACTGGGGCGCTGGAAGTTCTCTTTGATTCCCCGACTTTCCTACCCTAACCCCACCTAGATTCCCTCAGACCTCTTCCCTGGCTCAGCCTCTGCCTTGCCCCCAGCCTGCCAGTGCAGCTCCGAGGGGGCACTCAGTGGCCTTTGTGAAGGGACCAGTGGGCAATGCCCCTGCCGAACTGGGGCCTTCGGGCTTCGCTGCGATCGCTGCCAGCGTGGCCAGTGGGGATTTCCTAGCTGCCAGCCATGTGTGTGCAACGGGCATGCAGATGAGTGTGACACCCGCACGGGCGCTTGCCTGGGCTGCCGTGATCACACAGGGGGTGAGCACTGTGAAAGGTGAGCCTGGAGCAACTAGGAGTGGGTGGGTGGGTGGGAAGGCAGCTCCGGGAATCACATCTCTCTTCCTGTCACTCCCTGAAGGTGCATTGCTGGCTTCCATGGGGATCCACGGCTCCCATATGGGGGCCAGTGCCGTCCCTGTCCCTGCCCTGAAGGCCCTGGGAGCCGGCGGCACTTTGCTACTTCCTGCCATCGGGATGGGTACTCCGAGCAGATCTTGTGCCACTGTAGGGCAGGCTACACAGGTGAGTGGATAAGGTGCAGGTGTGGGTCAGGGTGGGGCAGCTGAACTGAACATTCATGCCTTCCCCAACTGTGGGCAGGGCCGCGGTGCGATGCTTGTGCCCCTGGGTACTTTGGGGACCCGTCAAGGCCGGGTGGCCAGTGCCAACCATGTGAGTGCAGTGGGAACATTGACCCCACGGACCCTGATGCCTGTGACCCCCGCACGGGACAGTGCCTGCGCTGCTTACACCACACAGAGGGGCCCCACTGTGCCCACTGCAAGCCTGGCTTCCATGGGCAGGCTGCCCGACAGAGCTGTCACCGTGAGTGTGGGATTGGGAAGGGATTGGTGGGGGGTCAGGGTCTGCTGTGCAGGCTTCTCTTGATTAATGTGCTTGACCGGCACAGGCTGCGTCTGCAACTTGCTGGGTACAGATCCCCGGCATTGCCCGTCCACTGACCGCTGCAACTGTGACCCAAGCAGTGGGCAGTGCCCATGCCTCCCCAATGTCCAGGGCCCTAGCTGTGACCACTGTGCCCCCAACTTCTGGAACCTTACCAGCGGCCATGGCTGCCAGCCCTGTGCCTGCCACCCAAGCCGAGCCAGAGGCCCCACCTGCAATGAGGTATAGGACCCTCCTGTGGATCCCTGGGTGGGTGGGGCTAGCTGTCTGTCTCCAGTCTCAAGAGCTTAGCCTCTGATGGAGGCGCTGACCTCTGCCCTGTTCCCACTCTAGTTCACAGGGCAGTGCCACTGCCGTGCTGGCTTTGGTGGGCGAACCTGTTCTGAGTGCCAGGAGCTCCACTGGGGAGACCCTGGGTTGCAGTGCCGTGGTAAGCCAACAGGGCCAGGGTGGCTAGGGGGCTTCCCGCGATGCTCTACTGGCACCCTAACTCTGTGATCTGCCCTTTCCTGCAGCCTGTGACTGTGACCCTCGTGGAATAGACACACCTCAGTGTCACCGCTCCACAGGGCACTGCAGCTGCCGCCCAGGAGTGTCAGGCGTGCGCTGTGACCAGTGTGCCCGAGGCTTCTCAGGAGTCTTTCCTGCTTGCCACCCATGCCACGCATGCTTCGGGGACTGGGACCGAGTGGTCCAGGACTTGGCTGCTCGTACACGGCGCCTGGAACAGCAGGCGCAGGAGCTGCAGCAGACGGGTGTGCTGGGCGCCTTTGAGAGCAGCTTCTGGCACATACAGGAGAAGCTGGGGACTGTGCAGGGGATTGTGGGTGCCCGCAACGCCTCAGCTGCCTCCACTGCACAGCTCATGGAGGCCACAGAGGAACTGCGGTGCGGATGGGCCTGAGGATACATGGAGGGATGGGGTAGAGACCCAATGGACCAGGGCCTAAGCTTCTCTAAACACCACCCCCCACTGGCACAGGCGTGAAATTGGAGAGGCTACTGAGCACCTGACCCGGCTGGAGGCAGAACTGACAGATGTGCAGGATGAGAACTTCAATGCCAACCATGCACTGAGCAGTCTGGAGCGAGATGGGCTTGCACTTAATCTCACACTGCGGCAGCTGGATCAGCATCTAGACCTGCTCAAGCATTCCAACTTCCTGGGTGAGCTGTTGGCCAGCTTGGCAGGTGGACCAGGGTTGGGCAATCTTTTTTTTTTTTTTGAGAGTGAGAGAGAGAGCAGGGAGGGGAGAAGGAGGAGGAGAGAGAGAGAAATCTTTTTTTTTTTTTAATATTTTATTTATTTATTTGACAGACAGAGATCACAAGTAGGCAGAGAGGCAGGCAGAGAGAGAGAGGAAGGGAAGCAGGCTCCCTGCTGAGCAGAGAGCCCGACACGGGGCTTGATCCCAGGACCCTGGGATCATGACCCGAGCCGAAGGTAGAGGCTTTAACCCACTGAGCCACCCAGGTGCCCCGAGAGAGAGAAATCTTAAGCAGTTTCCACACCCAGCACAGAGCCCAACGTGGGGCTTGATCTTACAACCCTGAAATCATGACCTGAGCTGAAATCAAGAGTTGGATGCTTAACCCAGGCACCCCGGGTTAGGTGATCTTTAGCTGACTGCCAGCCTCTGCCCACTATAGGTGCCTATGACAGCATCCGCCACGCCCACAGTCTGTCTGCAGAGGCAGAACATCGTGCCAACATATCGGCCTTGACAGTGCCCAGCCCCGTGAGCAATTCAGCAGATACCCGGCACCGGACAGAGGAGCTAATGGCTGCCCAGAGGGAGGACTTCAACCGCAAACACTTGGCCAACCAGAGGGCACTAGGCGAGCTCTCTGCCCGTACCCATTCCCTGAGCCTGACAGCCATAAATGAACTGGTAAGGCACAGCGTGGGGTGGGACTTGTGGCTGTGGATGTTCCTTCTGCAGAGCCCTGACTTTTCTGTGCCTGGCAGGTGTGTGGACCCCCAGGGGATGCACCCTGTGCTACAAGCCCTTGTGGGGGTGCCGGCTGTGTGGACGAGGACGGGCAGCCCCGCTGTGGGGGCCTTGGCTGCACCGGGGCAGTAGCCATGGCGGACCTGGCACTGGGCCGGGCCAGGCACACACAGGCAGAGTTGCAGCGGGCACTGGCAGAAGGTGGTGGCATCCTCAGCCAGGTGGCTGAGACCCGTCGGCAGGCAGGCGAGGCACAGCAGCGGGCCCAGGCAGCCCTGGACAAGGCTAATGCTTCCAGGGGACAGGTGGAGAAGGCCAACCAAGAACTTCGGGAACTTATCCAGAATGTGAAGGACTTCCTCAGCCGTGAGCCTCCCGTGTAGCCCAGGCCATGTGGTTGTTTTCCCTGTGTCTGTGTTCATACTTGTGTCTGTGGGTTCATACTTGGGTCAGGGCCTACACTGGACCTGTGTTTATCACCCCATGTCTGGTCCCTCAACCTTTGCCTATGTGGTCCCAAAATCCATGACCCCAAGCCTGTGCCCACTTATAGTTCCATCACTGTGCCTATTAACAAACCCACATTCCATGTGTGGTCCTACACCCCAAGATTGTATCCGATGCCTGTGTTGGAGAATCTGTGTGCCTAAGGCCTTGCCTGTGTCCCCATAGAGGAGGGGGCTGATCCCGATAGCATTGAGATGGTGGCCACACGAGTGCTAGAGCTCTCCATCCCAGCATCACCTGAGCAGATTCAGCACCTGGCAGGCGCGATTGCAGAGAGAGTCCGGAGCCTGGCGGATGTGGACACAATCCTGGCCCGTACTGTGGGAGATGTGCATCGGGCAGAGCAGCTACTACAAGACGCACGGCGGGCAAGGTCTGATCATGACCCTGGCCCCTATCCTTGACGCCTGCTCCTGATACTTAACAGGCCCTAATTCCCTCTCTTCCTCAGGAGCCGGGCTGAGGGTGAGAAACAGAAAGCAGAAACTGTACAGGCAGCACTGGAGGAAGCCCAGAGGGCACAGGGTGCTGCTCAGGGTGCCATTCAGGGGGCAGTAGTTGACACACAGGACACCGAGCGAACCCTGCACCAGGTGTGGTCTCTCTGGGACATCATGGGAAAGGATTATGGGCATGCACCCATAGACCTGTTTAACCCTGTGTCCACCTGTGACAGGTGCAGGAGAAGGTGGCAGGTGCGGAGCAGGCACTGAGCTCTGCAGGCAAGCGGGCTCAGCAGTTGGATGGTCTCCTGGAGGCTCTGAAATTGAAACGAGCAGGGAATAGCCTGGCAGCCTCTAGTGCTGAAGAAACAGCAGGCAATGCCCAGGGTCGTGCCCGGGAAGCTGAGCAGGTGGGTTGAGGCAGAGCAAGCTGGTGGGGGTTGGGCTAGAGGCTGGGCCTTCACTGTGCCACCGCGCTGACTTTGCCATCTCTATCTGCAGCTGCTGCAGGGCCCAGTAGGCGACCAGTACCAGACGGTGAAGGCCTTGGCTGAGCGCAAGGCCCAGGGTGTGCTGGCTGCGCAGGCGCGGGCAGAGCAGCTTCGGGATGAGGCTCGAGGCTTGTTGCAGGCTGCTCAGGACAAGCTGCAGCGGTTGCAAGGTGAAGACTGGGGTGGGTGGAACGCCAGAGGTGTGGGACTGTGGGAGAAGGACCCTTCAGCTGAGACCTGACCCTTCTAGAGCTGGAAGGCACCTATGAGGAGAACGAGCGGGCCCTGGAAGGCAAAGCCGCCCAGCTGGATGGGCTGGAGGCCAGGATGCGTAGTGTGCTTCAAGCCATCAACCTGCAAGTCCAGATCTACAACACCTGCCAGTGACCCCTGCAGGATTCCTACCCCAGCCCCCAGCCCCGCCCCCGTTACTGTCTTTGCACGGCGAAATTCCCAGTCTGACCAGGCCCCCAATAAACCGCTGTGAATCCCCACTGCGTCGTCTGGACTCTGATTTGGGAAGGGGCGGGGTCTCTGGGCGGAACCTCAGGACGCCACCAGCTGGGCCAGGGCGAAGCCCAGGCACCGGAGCCCCGCCTCCTCCGTCCGGGCCCGCCCCGGAGCTACCCGCCGCCGCGTGCCCGCTCCCACCGGAAGTGCGTCACCAGCTAGGCGCTTAGCCACCCGCGGCAGTAACTAGAAGTCGAAACAAAACAAGCGGCTGAGGCGGCGGCGGCGGCGACGGGACGGGGGAGGGGCGCGCCGGAACCGGAACCGACCAGACGCCGGAACCGGAACCGAGAGCGGGTTGCCAGGGCCCTAAGAGGGCTGGCGGCGGCGGCCTCGCTCGGTGAGTGGGACGGGCCGCAACTGGCCTGTCTGGCTGGAGCCGGGGAGGCCGCGACGCGGGCCCCGGGCTGCCTGTTCAAGGTCACGGGCCGTGCCAGCCTCGAACCCTCGAGCCCCGCGGCGGGCCGGGCCCACTGATGAAGGCGGGGCCGTTACTCCATGCCCGGGGTCGGCTTCCTGCCCCCGAGAGGGCTGGCGACGAGCGAGGGCGGCTTCCCGGAGGAGGTGGTGGCGGGCCCAGGGTTCGGAGGCTGGAGCTGAGTCGCAACCCGGCCGGGGCGCTGGTCTGTAGTTAGTAACCCCCGCAGCAGTGTAGGCCAGCATGGTCTCTAGAGAGGCCCTTTCTTGTCTCGGTTTCCCCGGGAGAATGGGGAGGGACGCGACCTTAAGCTGAGGCCTGGTGCAAGGAAGTGGAGGATGTCCACCCCTCGCTCTGGATCTGTCGTCATTAAAGATCCAGCCCACTAGTACCCCACAGAAGAATGTCCATCTCTGTCCCTGCCACACGTACACCTTGGGAACACAAAGTAGTCACTTATTTGCTTTGCTGCCATCTCAGGGCAGGCTTGAGGCTGCCATGGGTCCTAGATTCATGGTTCATTCCCACAATTATCTCAATTTTGAGAACTTTATTTTGAATGGAAAAACAATCCAGAATCTACTGGTGAGTCCGAGGGAAGCTGAGTAGAAGGTCTCTAGCCTAGTGGAGCTGGGAAAGAAGGGAATGATGTCTGTTTCATTCTCAAACTGGTTGCCCCTCCTGGTTTGGCTCTGGGGCAGAGTTGCTGCTGAAAGGGTAGTGTGACAGCTAGATACCTTTTCACCCCAGCTTTTGCAGGCCCCTCTCTGCTTGGGACTGCAGTGGGAGAGAAAAATCCCTCTTGGGATGTAGGAAGAAAAACCAAGCAGTGCATAGGAACAGGTTCAGGGGAGGGTGGGAGCCGGCAGGTGGCAGGTGGGGCACCTTAATCCCAGGACCTTGCCTGGGCAGTGGTAGCACCTGGGCTGAGCCCGACTTCAGCCACAGAGCTTGCTCTCCTTGCTGCTCGCTTGTCTTCTCCTTTCTGCCTTCCTCCTCCACCTCCTACTTCTTGGGTGGTGACTAAGCAGCCAGTGAGAGTGAGGAAAAGTGAGCACTCTGCTCAGAGTGCCAGCCCTGTGGGCTGGAGCCATGGCTCCTCTCCAGATTGGTTGAGGAGCCTGGTTCCAGGCCATGGCTGCCTTGACCTGGCGCCTCCTCAGTGAGGCTCCCATCTTTGTGGGCCTGTGTGGTAGGCTTCTAGGAGTCTCTGCCAGAAGTTGCTGTTGCTACTTATATTGTTTATTCCTTCTTCAGAACAGTCTGAGAGCGTCCAGGGCTGCACTAGGTGGTGGAGAGATACTGCTCTGTAGTATCTTGGTTGTATTCTGGGTTGCTGAGCCCTGGGCTGTAACCAAGGCGCAAATTGTTGGGCCTTGATAGTGACCAGTGGTCCCTTCTCATTAGGCTGTTGGTTCCTTGTTGGAGAATTTGGCCACAAAGAGTTGCCAAGATAGCTGGGCCAGGAAGAAAGCGCCGTAGCCCTGACCCAGACGCCGTTGCCGACCCCGGGGCACTCTGGCTGTCGACCAAGCGGCTCAAGATGTCTGGCGGGGCCAGTGCCACGGGCCCAAGGAGAGGTCCCCCAGGATTGGAGGAGGCCACCAGTAAGAAGAAGCAGAAGGATCGAGCAAACCAGGAGAGCAAGGATGGAGATCCTAGGAGAGGTGATTGTGGCATTCCCAGAGCGCTTGTGGTCTCCTTCTCCACCCTGTTGAGCATACAGATTAAGGGTTGAGAGGTGACATTTTTGCTCTTCCTCCTGTTTTGGTCTAATACTGAGAGAAGGACTCACAGCAGGCTGGGTAGAGCCTCAGCTTTAAGGTCTACGTACCTGGCTGAGATCCTGAAGATGGTGTTCGGTGGGGTGCTGGGGTCTTGGAGGCTGCCTCCCCATCATCATTTCCCGGTTCTTTTCTTTGTTGTCAGGGTCAGCGTCCTCTCGGGAGGAGCAGGCCAAAGAGGGTGAGTAATGAGTAGGCCTTTTGGGTGCAGGTGGTACAGTGCTAGGGATGAGGAGGGAGCACTGGGGCTGTAGCCTTCATCTGGAGCAGCTCTGTTAGGGGTAGGTCTCTGGCAGCTGTTCACCCCCACAGGAGTTCATGGAGACCCTCATACTTTCACTGGCACACCCCTTACAGAGTTGTTGCTTGACTGGAGGCAGAGTGCCGATGAGGTGATTGTCAAGCTGCGTGTGGGAGCGGGTCCCCTGCGGCTGGAGGAAGTGGATGCTGCTTTCACAGACACAGACTGCGTGGTGCGGCTTCCAGGTGTGTCCATCTGCCCTGAGCCCAGCAATACATTTGAAGCCTCTGATCTCCCCCACCCCAGCTCACTGCCCTTACTCTGTCTCCAGATGGTCGGCAGTGGGGTGGTGTCTTCTATGCTGAGATAGAAAGTTCTTGCACCAAAGTACAAGCCCGTAAAGGTGGCCTCCTGCAGCTGGCACTGCCCAAGAAGGTGCCTCTGCTCACATGGCCCTCTCTTCTGGTAAGTTCCACAGCAGAGTAGGGTAGGGATGCCCAGCATGGTTGACAGGGCCTGACTGCTGTATCTTTGGCAGAAGAAACCTCTAGGGACCCAGGAGGCGGTACCAGGGCTGCGGTGCCAGGAGAATGGGCAGGAGCCATCTCCCATTGCCCTGGAGCCAGGTCCTGAGCCCCGTCGGGCTAAACAGGAGGCCCGGAACCAGAAGCGGGCCCAGGGCCGTGGTGAGGTAGGCGCAGGGGCTGGCCCCGGGGCCCAGGCAGGGCCCAGCGCCAAGAGGGCTGTGCATCTCCGAAGAGGGCCAGAGGGGGAAGGGTCCAGAGATGGGCCTGGACCCCGGGGTGATGCCCCCCCCTTCTTGGCTGAGACAGCCACCCAGGTAGGAGTGGGGTACCTGTGGGAGCTGGGAGATGGGAGGGTTGATAGACTGCAGTGGGGGGCCACCTACCAGACCTATAGCTGATCCTGCCCACAATCTTGCCACAAATAGGCTGAAGCTGAGGAACAGCTCCGGGTACCACCACTGAACCCCCAGACCTGCCTCTTGGGCTCAGAGGAGAATCTAGTGCTCTTGGCAGGAGAGAAGACTGTGTCCCCCAGGAATGATCCAGTCTCCCCAGCCATGGCCCGGAGCAGAGACCCTGAGAAAGGTGACCGTTCCAAAGAGGAGATGGCAGTGGCAGCAGATGCTATAACCTTGGTGGATGGTAAAGGTGGGGCTGGGGGTGGGCAGGCAGAGCCCTTGTTGGGTTGCAAGGTTGGCAGGTGGATTGGGGATAGAACAGCAGTGGGCCAGAACCTGTCCTGGGTGGTGCTGAGCTGTGGTCTCAATGTAGAGCCGGAGTCCATGGTGAACCTGGCATTCGTCAAGAATGACTCTTATGAGAAGGGGCCAGATTCAGTGGTGGTGCACGTGTATGTGAAAGAGATCCGCAGGGACACCTCTCGAGTACTCTTCCGCGAGCAGGACTTCACGCTTATCTTCCAAACCAGGTGGGTGGGAGGGCAGGACACGGGGCACAGGGCACACTTCAGGCAGGACAGCGGGTCTCATGCTCTTCTTCCCACCCTTCCTCCTGCCCTGTCCCTGTTCTGCTTCGGCAGGGATGGAAACTTCCTGAGACTGCATCCGGGCTGTGGGGCCCATACCATCTTCCGTTGGCAGGTGAAGCTCAGGTGGGTGGTTCTTGGCCCCAGTACTATGCCTGTCCCACCCTGGGCTCCATCTCCCTGGCCCATCTAGCCCGACACCTACTCCACCTAAGTCCCTGAGTTCAGCCTTTCCCCACAGGAACCTGATTGAGCCCGAGCAGTGCACCTTCTGCTTCACGGCCTCTCGCATTGACATCTGTCTCCGTAAACGGCAAAGTCAGCGCTGGGGGGGCCTGGAAGCCCCAGCTGCACGAGGTCTGCACACGAGCTCCCTTCATTGTCCAACCCGCACAACCCAGACCCCCACCCCCTTCCACGTGCTGCTAACCACCAGCCCCCTCATTCCCCCTTTTTAAGGTGCAGTGGGTGGTGCAAAGGTTGCCGTGCCGACAGGTCCAACCCCTCTGGATTCAACCCCACCAGGAGGTGCCCCCCATCCCCTCACAGGCCAGGAGGAAGCTCGGGCTGTGGAGAAGGAAAAACCCAAGGCTCGATCTGAGGACACGGGGCTGGATGGTGTGGCGGCTCGCACCCCCATGGAGCACGTAGCCCCAAAGCCAGAGCCACACCTGGCCTCCGTGAGAATCCTGGGGTGGGGAGGGGACAGCCAAGGTTAGAGGCTGGAGAGCCTCAGGGCTACTGTCTCATCCCCCTCCTTCCTCCCACAGCCCAAGCCCACATGTATGGTGCCTCCAATGCCCCATAGCCCCGTGAGCGGAGATAGTGTGGAGGAAGAAGAGGAGGAAGAGAAGAAGGTGTGTCTGCCAGGCTTCACTGGCCTTGTCAATCTAGGCAACACCTGCTTCATGAACAGTGTCATTCAGTCTCTGTCTAACACTCGGGAGCTCCGGGACTTCTTCCACGGTGAGAGCAGGGTCAGGAGCCCCGGGCCGTGGGCAGAGGGGATACCTTTCCCTGCTTACACTTCTACTTGGCTGTTGTCCCTAGACCGCTCCTTTGAGGCCGAGATCAACTACAACAACCCACTGGGGACGGGTGGGCGTCTGGCCATTGGCTTTGCTGTGCTGCTCCGGGCTCTGTGGAAGGGCACCCACCATGCCTTCCAGCCTTCCAAGTTGAAGGTGATCTGTGGCCACTCCCAACCCTGGCTAGAGAGGGTGGGGAAGGCTTGCCAGCTGGGTACATGGTGGGTGTTGGGGCTCCATGCTCACACTTGGCCCCTGCATCCAGGCCATTGTGGCGAGCAAGGCCAGCCAGTTCACAGGCTACGCACAGCATGACGCCCAGGAGTTCATGGCTTTCTTGCTGGACGGGCTGCATGAAGACCTGAATCGCATTCAGAACAAGCCCTACACAGAGACCGTGGACTCAGATGGGCGGCCCGATGAGGTCAGGGTTGGGGGCAGAGGTGGGCATATCTCACGCATATCCCAGGCCCCAGGTCTCCTTGATCTTCACCACTCTGCTCCTCAGGTGGTAGCTGAAGAAGCATGGCAGCGGCATAAGATGAGGAATGACTCTTTCATCGTAGACCTATTTCAGGGCCAGTATAAGTCGAAGCTGGTGTGCCCTGTGTGTGCCAAGGTGCGAAGGGCTCCCCTGGAAAGCAGTCTCTAGCTTGCTCTAGCTAGCCTGGTCAAATTGGGGTTGGAGGTGTCAAATTGGGGGTTAGATGTTGTTTGGGTGAAGGGACTAATAGGGAGACCTTCAGCTTCTGCGTGGGCTGCAGAGGTCAGGCTGGGTAGCTTTCCAACTGACATAAAAGGGGTGTTTGGGCTCAAAGACCACCTATAAGGTGGGGCAGGGGTGGGAGTAAGTTTGGAAAGACATGTGGGGTACGAGTAAGGGTCAGATTGATACGTGGCAAGGCTGAGCCAGGCCTCAGTTGCTGGAAAGAGGGAGTATTCTCTCCTGGTGGCCCTCCTGGTCTGTCTGGTATTCTCAAACCTGAGCATTTCCTGGAGGGCCCTGGGGCCCTGAGGACCATCTGAGTGCCTGGATTGGGCTCCCCAGACATAAGCATCCTTTGCCCCAGTCCCGGTGCAGCCACCTAGTGCCACTTGTGCATCTGCAGGTCTCCATCACTTTTGACCCATTCCTCTACCTGCCGGTGCCCTTGCCACAGAAGCAGAAGGTTCTTCCCGTCTTCTATTTTGCCCGGGAGCCCCACAGCAAGCCCATCAAGGTGAGAAGTAAGCTCCTATTTCTGGGCGATCCCAAAGACCCTGGCCCACCTCCCCCATGGATTCTATTCTCGTTACCAGTTTCTGGTGAGCATCAGCAAGGAGAACTCCAGCGCAAGTGAAGTGTTGGACTCCCTCTCTCAGAGTGTACACGTGAAGTCTGAGAACCTGCGTCTGGCTGAGGTACATCTGTCCTTCCCCAGGCCCTTAGGCACGTGGACATGTGTGTGTATCTAGAGCGCACAGACACGCATGATGGTCGTTGGCATCCGTATGTGTACCCACAAATGTGCGTGTGACTGTATGAAACCCACGAGTGTGCTAGGATTTGAGGCATCATGCCAGGCATTTGGACTGTGCAACACAAGTGCCCTCAGGTCCCTAGGTTGCCATCGTCAGCGTTTACTCCCCCTTTTGTTGGGACCCTCAAGGGCTTTTCTGTCATCATACAAGTTGCTGGAGCTGCGGGACTATCTTCCCAGCAGCTGTGATTCTTCCTCTATCCCTCACATGACCCTGGGTCTGTCTGTATGCTAGTCTTTCCCAAAGGTTCCTAGCTTCCAGCCTGGAGGTACTTTTTTCTTTGGGGATAAAAGTGGGAAGGAGGAGCAGCTGGGTGGCTCAGTCATTAAGTGTCTGCCTTTGGCTCAGGTCATGATCCCAGGGTGCTGGGATCAAGCCCCACATCGGGCTCCCTGCTTGGCAGAAAGCCTGCTTCTCCTTCCACTTTCCTCTCTCACTCTGTCTCTCTCTGTCAAATAAATAAATAGAATCTTTAAAAAAAAAAAAAAAGTGGGAAGGAGCCTCCTCTGATGCGTCCCCTCCACAACAGCCATAGGGCGGTCTCAGCAGAGCCTCACAAACTGACAGAGTGGAGGCCCTCAGTGTGCAGTGCTGGGTTGGTTGCTGCCTATCCCAGTCCCGGCTATCAGGCCCTCTGATGCACCGGGCTGCTTATTCTGGTGGGCACGGAAGCTGGTGCCAACGGAGGCATATGCTGTTTTGGGGCCACAGTCCCCACTCTGCTGTCCAGGCCCAAGTTCAGGGCCAGGTCTCCTTGTGCGCTGAGGCAGGGCTAGAGAAAGGACTCGTTCTCACATAGGATCTGTGTGTTCTCTGTCCCCAGGTGATTAAGAATCGTTTCCACCGTGTGTTCCTGCCCTCCCACTCATTGGACACCGTGTCCCCATCCGACACGCTCCTCTGCTTCGAGCTGCTATCCCCAGAGTTGGCTAAGGAGCGAGTGGTGGTGCTGGAGGTGCAGCAGGTAAGTGAGGACCAACCTGATGGCATGACGGCCTGTGGGAGGGAGACATTCTCACCCAAGCTGGCCTTGCTGAGCCAGACAACCCACCCTAGCGCCCCCAGGTGCCCAGCATCCCCATCTCCAAGTGTGCAGCCTGCCAGCGGAAGCAGCAGTCAGAGGATGAGAAGCTGAAGCGCTGTACCCGGTGCTACCGCGTGGGCTACTGCAACCAGTGAGGACCCCCCTTGCCTCCCCCTCCCTGGCCCTCCTCTCCGTGTTTCACTTGCCACCCTACCTCCTCTTCCCATAAAGGCACATGATTTAAGCCTTCCACTTATCATTCTACTCTGCTGGGCTCTGAGGGGGAGGTCGGGGCAGGGCTGGCATACGCAGTCCCTAAGGCCAGAGGCTAACCGCCAGCGGCGAGTCCTAGGAGGTGGGGCTGAGGCCCTCTTCTTAGTTCCCCCTTCCCTTCAGGCTCTGCCAGAAAACCCACTGGCCTGACCACAAGGGTCTCTGCCGCCCTGAGAACATTGGCTACCCGTTTCTGGTCAGTGTACCTGCCTCACGTCTCACTTATGCTCGTCTTGCTCAGCTGCTAGAGGGGTACGCCCGGTAAGTGCCCAGGGATGGGATTAGGGTGGGGTGGTTGGAGGGTAGGCTTGTCAGGATTCTTACTCGCCTTGCTGCCTGTTGCCAGGTACTCTGTGAGTGTATTCCAGCCACCCTTCCAGCCTGGCCGCATGGCCTTGGAGTCCCAGGGCCCTGGCTGCACTACGTTGCTCTCCGCTAGCTCCCTGGAGGCTGGGGACAGTGAGAGGGACCCAATTCAGCCGCCCGAGCTCCAGTTGGTGACCCCCGTGGCCGAGGGAGACACAGGGGTCCCACGGGCATGGGCAGCCCCTGACCGGGGCCCTGTGCCCAGCACCAGTGGAGTTTCTTCTGAGGTGCCGGCCAGTGGGCCAGTTGAAGTTGGCTCCTTGCCTGCTGGTGAGAGGGTGTCTCGGCCCGAAGGTAAGAGTCTGCTAGAAGGTTCTGCAGCCGGGGTGGGGGAGGTTGGGGGAAGCTTATTTAGGTCCTGGTAGGTAGAGGAGCTCTGATTGTTGTTTTTTTGTTTGTTTTTCCATAGCTGCTGTGCCCGGATATCAACACCCAAGTGAAGCCACAAATGCCCACACCCCCCAGTTCTTCATGTATAAAATTGACGCATCTAACCGAGAGCAGCGGTTGGAGGACAAAGGTGTCTGAGGCTGTGGGTGGGAGCCATGGGATGGGTTGGGTTGGCCGCTCTCCATAGTTTCGTGACCCCTCTCCCTGCCCATCTCTAGGAGATGCCCCCCTGGAGCTGGGTGAGGACTGCAGCCTGGCTCTTGTCTGGCGCAACAATGAGCGCCTGCAGGAGTTTGTGTTGGTAGCCTCCAAGGAGCTGGAGTGTGCTGAGGACCCAGGCTCTGCCGGGGAGGCTGCCCGTGCTGGCCACTTCACTCTGGACCAGTGCCTGAACCTCTTCACCCGGCCCGAGGTGCTGGCACCCGAGGAGGCTTGGTGAGGACGGGGCGGCAGGCGGGTTGTGGGGCAGGATGGAGTGGAGCTCTGCTGGTCCTGACCCCCGCTCTGTCCTCCATCAGGTACTGCCCTCAGTGTAAACAACACCGAGAGGCCTCCAAACAGCTGCTGCTGTGGCGTCTTCCTAACGTACTCATTGTGCAGCTCAAGCGCTTTTCCTTCCGGAGTTTCATCTGGCGTGACAAGATCAACGACTTGGTGGAGTTCCCTGTTCGGTGAGTGATGAGCCCTGGTGACTGTAGTCAGGTCGTGGGGCGGGCAGCATTCTGGGTACCTGTTGACTGTGTCACCTTTCTCTGGTTGGGACCACAGGAACCTGGACCTGAGCAAGTTCTGCATCGGTCAGAAAGAGGAACAGCTGCCTAGCTATGACCTGTACGCCGTTATCAACCATTACGGAGGCATGATCGGCGGCCACTACACCGCCTGTGCACGCCTGCCCAATGACCGCAGCAGCCAGCGCAGCGACGTGGGTGAGGGCACACGCAGCCAGCAGGATAGGTGGTAGCAGTTCTGGTGCAGGTTATGTTCACACTCTTCCCACCTCGCTGTAGGCTGGCGCTTGTTTGACGACAGCACGGTGACAACAGTAGACGAGAGCCAGGTCGTGACGCGTTATGCCTATGTACTCTTCTACCGCCGGCGGAACTCTCCTGTGGAGAGGCCCCCCAGGGCAGGTCACTCTGAGCACCACCCAGACCTGAGCCCTGCAGCTGAGGCTGCTGCCAGCCAGGTGAGGCATGGGAGAGGCTTCACAGGCTAGGGAGTTCAGTTCACAGATGGGAGGGGTGGGGCACAGCCTCCTCTCCTCTAGCCATAGGTCCCTGGAGACTTGGAACCATGATCCTCTTACTTCAGAGTCTGGAGGGATCCCCACGCTGTAGTGACACTTACAAGGGTGCACGCACACCAGCGCGTTACTGTTGGCGTGCATGTAGGCACCCTCTTGGCACAGACTGAGTATCTGCTCTGAACCTCACTGGGTGAAGGGATGCTACAACTCAGCTGTACCCTATGCTCTCCCAGCTTCCCTCTGCACCTTCCTTACATGCCATCCAGCCCACAGACCCTCACTTGTCATAACTCCTTTGTTCTGGTATACACTCAGGACAGGCCTTATCCAGGCTGGCCATGGGCTAGGGTGGCTGCCACCCTCTCTGAGGTGAGCGTCTCTCCCTGCTGAGCCCTTGGGGGTCTTCTATCCCTTACTGACATGGGGTGCCATAGGTCTGGTGGGTGGGTACAGCTGCATCTCTTTTCTGGACTGGTTTCTTCTTCTCTCCTCTGAGCCCTCTCTGCTCAGATACAGAGGAATCCTGGTAGAAGACCGTGGTCACAGTCTATCTGGACATGGTGGGGAGGGACCCAGATTACTCGGGTTGGCAGCTCTAACCTCCACGAGGTCCTCTGTGGGAGTCCCGTGCTAAAGAACTGACCAGCTAGCCATCTCCCCACTCCCCTGGCCAACCCAAATGGGAAGCTGCATGTCAATTGGGAAGCTTCTTGGGGGGCCCAAATGCTGTCAAGATTCGCCTGCCTTGGTGCTCTGTCTAGACAACCCAGCGAATGGCCCCCTTGGCTCCCGCTTGCCCACCTCCCTGCAGCTTGACTTGGGTTGTGTATGGGGTTAGTGCCAGTCACTTTGGGCGGGAATTCCATGGCCAGGGATCTTGGGGACACCGGGTCCCTCCCCACCCCTGCCCCAGGTGCTGATGGCCGTTTCCACACACTGTAGGCTTCCCGGATTTGGCAGGAGCTGGAGGCCGAGGAGGAACCGGCACCCGAGGGGCCTGTGCCCCTGGGTCCCTGGGGGCCCCAAGACTGGGTGGGCCCCCCACCACGTGGCCCTACCACACCAGATGAGGGCTGCCTCCGGTACTTTGTTCTGGGCACAGTGGCAGCTTTGGTGGCCCTCGTGCTCAACATGTTCTATCCTCTGGTATCCCAGAGTCGCTGGAGATGAGCTTGCCTGCAGGCAACTGCTGTGAGCTGGCCCACCTGCCTGCCCACCAGGCAATGCCTGCGTCTGTGGTGGGGACCACCTCTGGGCTTGGGCCTCAGTGTGTGCATCTGGTGGGAGAGGGTGGGGAATTTGGCTCCTGCAGGGGCAGGGCATCCTAGGGTGGGTATCCGTTCAGCTGTCTGTCTGTGCATCCTGCTGCTCTGACCCTTGGCCTGGGGCTTAGCCCTGCCCAAGCAGCTTCCTGTATTTAAAGTGTTAATAAAGTGAGACTGTTCAGGCCCGATCTTGTCTCTCTGTCTCAACGCCGCTGCTGTCTGTGCCTGCCTTGGGACCCTCCCTTGGGTGCCCGATCTTGTCTCTCTGTCTCAACGCCGCTGCTGTCTGTGCCTGCCTTGGGACCCTCCCTTGGGTGCCCGGGCTCTGAGCCAGCACCCCCGGGATGCCAGGCAGCATGCTGGGCAGCCCCCAACCCCTGTCCTCATATTCTGTTGCAGGGACTAGGCCCTGGCCAGGCCCCCGAGGTGGCCCCCACGCGGACAGCCCCTGAACGCTTCGCCCCCTCTGTGGACCGCCCAGCCCCCACCTACAGCAACATGGAGGAGGTCGATTAGCAGGTCCCTGGCTGGTGGGGTGGGATTGGGACTGGGTTTGGGGAATCCCCAACAGAGGGCCAGCTCTTTGCCGCTTCTCCTTCTCTAACCCAGAGGACACTGGCTTCATCAGTGGGGGTTGGGGGTATGATTGAGGTGGGAACCTCACAGGTTGGGCCCTCTTGTCATCTTGATCCCCGCCCCCCAACCCGTGGGCCTTGGCTTCTCCAGCCACCCCCAGTGTTGCGTGATTTGATTCTCAGTTGTACGTTCAGTTCTTTCTGACTCGCATCATAAACGTAATTTTATTCTAAAAATTGTAATTTTTTTTTTTTGCATTTTGGAAGTGATTGCTGCTGTTTAAATATATTTTAAAAATAAATGATAAATAAGCAGACTTAGTGACTGTGATGCACCAGGTGCTGTGGCCACCTCTCCCCATCCTCTAGAGGGGTGTGTGAGTGTGCGTGTGTGTGTGTGTGCATGCGCCCACATAGGTGTGTTAAAGACCCTGAGAGCAGGGCTTCTGGGTGGCTCAGTTGGTGAAGCGGCTGCCTTTGGCTCCGGTTATGATTCCAGGGTCCTGGGATCAACCCCCACATTGGGCTCCCTGCTCAGCAGAGAGCTTGCTTCTCTCTCTCCCTCTGCCTGCCGCTCTGCCTTCTTGTGATCTCTATCTCTCTGTCAAATAAATAAAATCTTAAAAAAAAAACAAAAAACAAAAAACAAAATCCTGAAAGTGCTCTGGTCTGAGGAGAGATGGTGGACTCCCACCTCAGCCCCTGTGGGTCACAAAGCCATCACCTTTCTGGGGCCTACCTGCTGCCCTTTGATCCCACCAGTTCCGAGTCTCATGTGGAAGCAGTGGTGTTGGGCATCACTGTCAGTACTTCACACCTAAAGGGTGGGTGAGTACCCCATGAGGCTCCAGAAGCTGAGGTCAAAGGTGCAGGCACTGGGGTAGCCTGGGGCTGACAGCCAGACGGTAGGTTAGGGAGGACTCCTTGGGGAACAGGAAGCATTGGGAATACTGTCTTCCTCCTTTCTTGGTATCAGATCTTTCTTTGCTATAGTCTGAGCACCATCTGAATCCCTTAGTGGAGAGAGATCCTGCTCCAAAAGGACAGGCAGTGAGCCCGGAGCTCATCTTGGGTGCCTTCATGTGGGAGGGAAGGTGCAGGATCTTGGCGGGTCATTTCTTCCCTTAAGTCCCTGAGACCTTGGCTCCTGGCCTTTGCCCCCAGGCTGTTTATCCATAGTGGGTCTGCAGTCTTATCCTACTTTAGCAAGGGCAAATCTTATGAAAAGTTTCCTTGTCCCTCTTCATGGATAGTGCTGCCTCCTCCTCTGTTCAACGGCTTGAGGGTAAGGGTGGATGTCTCCAGCCAGAACAGATGGGAAGCAGAGGTACTCATAAGGCCACTGTTAAGCCAGAAAAAGTATAAGGCAGACAGGGGCGGGGGGTGGTGGGCAGAATTTTGGCAGCCCTGTAGATCCATCCCTGCCAAGCTTCTGGGGCCAGTCCTATAAAAAGCTTAGCCATTTGGGCCCTGCTAGGACACCTTAGCCTCAGTTGGAGTAAGGGGTGGCGGTGAGCAGAGGGAGCTTCTGGAGAAAGCTACCCCTGTGACCAGTGTTGGCTTTTTCTTATGGGAACATGGCACAAGGCCAGTGTAGGGTTGCTGGCTATGGAATGGAGCCTAGAGAGCTGGGTGTGAGAACCTACAGAAATGGTGGAATTGCCAAGCTGAGCGCTGGTGCTGGCATACTGTTGGCCTGCTAGGTGTGGGGTACAACAGGATAGTACTGTGTCTTAACTGTGTGCAGCCCCAAGTGTCTAGCCACTGGTGGTCTGCTTGTAGTAGATGCACTGATCACGGGTCTCTCTGTCCTTGACCATAACCTGGCTGCTGTTGTATCAGCCATATAACCCTTCTGTGTCATCTGCACTATGGCCCCTACTCTGTGCTGCCAGCCCCAGGACCCTGCCTCTTCCCATGCCAAAGCTGGGCCTTGCTGACTGCTGCCTGGCTTTTCTCCTTGATCATCTTTTTCTTGATTTTCCTTGAAATTGTGTCAAGGACCCATGCAAGCAAGCCAGCTGCTGGGCTGGGCCATAAAATGTCATGGTTCTATTCTGGGCAATTCATAGGGCTCCAGAAGACTGGCTAGCTTGCCTCTGCTTCTTGTGGCATTCTTGGTACATTGGTGGGGCTACTGTCTCATCCTGTGACATGGAGCCACAGGTTCCCTGGACAGGCACTATGAGAGAACCGGAAAAGATGATGTAGGCCCTGACTCCATTGAGGGAGCCATCACCAGACCTGCAGGACTCGATGGTAATGGTGCTGTAATAAATCCGGTGGCAGGGCGCCTGGGTGGCTCAGTGGGTTAAAGCCTCTGCCTTCGGCTCGGGTCGTGATCCCAGGGTCCTGGGATCGAGCCCCACATCGGGCTCTCTGCTCAGCAGGGAGCCTGCTTCCTCCTCTCTCTCTCTACCTGCCGCTCTGCCTACTTGTGATCTCTGTCAAATAAATAAAATCTTAAAATAAAATAAATCCGGTGGCATCAGGTACAGAGGGGACAGTGGATGTGGCACTGTGCTCATCAAAAGGCACCTTTGTTGTGGGCTACGTAGCTGTAGCTGTGGACTCAGCACAGGGGTGGTGTGGCTGAGGCTCTGCTTCTTGGTGACTGTTTATGGCACCACTGCACTACATCCCCAGCTCAATGCCTGCACCTGGCCTTGCCTGGGCTGGACATCAGGCTGGAGTCATGGGAGCCAAGACACAGGAATGGACTTCAGTACTGATCCAGTGTGGCCCTGGGCAGAACCTGATGTGGTCATCATGTGGGACCCAGATGTAGGCCCAGAAATGGCACTTGGTCATTAGTGGGATATGACCACAATGCAGGACACAGAACATGTATAGACTGCAGTCATGGATATCCTGCCTCGTTCTTGAAGGTCCACAAGTATTAGTGACCCCAAAACCTAAAGAGCCCGAGTTCCAATCCCAAATTTGGGGATCTTCTCACCATCCCAGCAGCTCCAGTTTCACAAAGAAAACAGTTCTCCTTTAGCCTGATTCTCAGCAGGTCCTAGAAGTCCAGTGAGACACTGGGGAGATTCCACCAAGCACAACAGGCCTCATCATGAAGATTGTATCTCCTCTGCTCCACCCTATCCCAACTTCAATAAAATATCTTGTCAAACACTTGCAGATGGATTTCCAGGTCTAATTTGCTTGTAGTTTTTTGTGACATTTGCATGCTTTGGTTAAGGGAGGGTACGTATGTCAGGAGATTTTAAAAGAAGTTATTACAGAACACCTTTGAGGTCCTTCTTCAGCCCAAACACCTGTCTCCTAGCCAGGTGTGTCTAGGTGGGCGCCTGAAAAGTGCCGGACTTAGGGAGCCCCTCTATCTGCCATTCTACACACTATCTGTGCTGGAGTCTTGACCGGTTTCTCCGGAGTTCGGTCCCCTGCCCCCCAGCTGTTTCCATGACAACTCCAAAGCTGTGACGTCAGAAACGTGATAGGAACTCGCAGTTGCTCCCAGCAACAGAAATGGGATGGTCCCAAGCTTTCCTGCTTCTGTGCTGAACACCTTCCCTCCAGGTCCGTGCAAATCTCCCCTAAAGTCCTGGGGCTCCCACCACTTCACTTCAAGCGACCCACACCACGAAAACGTAGACGGAAGTGAAGCGCTCGGAAAAACCAGTCTGGGCGGCCTCTGTCTTTTAAATGGCGCCCTGGGTAGCCCACCCCCTCCCTCCAGGACGACTACCATTGGCTCCCCCTGGCGGCTTCGCTCTCCTATTGGTCAGTGGGCTAATGCCAACGTCAGATTGGCCCCAAAGTTTTCTTTCGGTTTCCGGTGTCCCAGCAATGGCGGCTCTGGACTCGCTCTCGCTCTTCACTGGCCTTGGCCTGAGCGAGCATAAGGCCCGGGAGACGCTCAAGAACACGGCTCTGAGTGCGCAGCTGCGCGAGGCGGCGACCCAGGTGGGAGTCCCTCTGCCTTTGACCCTGCCTGCCGACTGTGCTTCAGTGCCGGACCAGGTCCCGATCCCCATCCTCACCCCGACCTACCAACCTTGTCTAACTCATGTTTTTCTTACTGGGTGTGGGGCTTCTCTTCTGACCCCTTAAACCCCAGGCGCAGCAGACTCTGGGCTCCACTATCGACAAAGCTACCGGGACCCTGCTATATGGATTGGCATCCCGACTCAGGGATCCCCGGCGTCTTTCTTTCCTTGTGAGCTACATAGCCAATAAGAAGATCCACACCGAGCTCCAGCTGAGCGGTGAGACCCCTGCCTGCCCTGCTACTTCCATCTCCAGCTCCTCCCTTCAGCCAGTACCCCTGTCTGCCCTTTCTGCTAAGTCCCCCAGTGCATTTTTCTATGCTTCTATTGCGTTCCTCTCTAAACCCAGGCCCTGACAATGAGGGGTGGAGAGGGTTCCCCGTGGCGAAACTGACTGAGGAACTGTGTAGGTCTAAAGGAGAGCCTCTATCAGAGCACGATTCTTCCTGTGATCTCAGAACTTCTCTAGGATGGTGCAAGTCTTAACCTCTGAGGAGGCGAAATTGTGATTATTGGGGTTTCATGGGGCTAGGTAAGGCCTTGTCTAACCACTTCTTGGAGCTGAGATGGCCACTCATTGGTTCTCCTTTCTCAGCCGCCCTTGAGTATGTGCGAAGTCATCCCCTGGACCCCATCAACACCGAGGACTTTGAGCAGGAATGTGGTGTGGGTGTCATGGTGACCCCAGAGCAGATTGAAGAGGCTGTGAGTCTTTCCTTAGGCATCGGGTACCTCCTTAGTGCTGACCCTGGAAAGGAGCGGCTCAGCTTCTCCACCCAGGAAGAGACAGGGTGAGAGTGTGGGTCCCTTCGAGCATTTCTGAAGGACACTTTTCTGAACAACATGGTTTGGCTTTCTGCAGGTGGAGGCTGCCATAAATCGTCACCGGCCCCAGCTCCTGGAGGAGCGTTATCGTTTCAACATGGGACTGCTGATGGGTGAGCAGGGCCTGGGGCAGTGGACTATGTTGTTCTCTCTGGTCATACCTTCTTTTTTGGGCATAAATGAGAGAGAGGAGAGGGAGGAAAAGAGCATTTTAAAAGTGGTCCAGTTGGGCCCAGGCTCTTGGTTCTTGAGGTCAGCCAGAACTTTTTCTTGTGAAAGAGAGTAGGAAGTATCCTTATTGGCCTTTCTGCAGCTCCTTGTGCCCATGTTTCTAGGAGAGGCTCGAGCTATGCTTAAGTGGGCAGATGGAAAAATGATCAAGCACGAAGTGGACATGCAGGTGAGCAACTCCTTGAGCTGAAGCAGGCAAAGACCCTGCCATGGACAGTACCTAGGGTCCACTGAAGGATACATGGGGGTGGGAGGGAGAGACCCTGTCCCTGCTGTGGTGGATAATAGAGCCTAGTGTGGAAGAGCACCACCCTGGTGGGCAGTAAAAGAGTTAGGCCTCTGGGTCGTGTGAGTTGCTTTCCTCTGAACCTTAATTTCCTCATCTTGTAAACAGAGGTGATATGGTCCTCATCTCAGATGATGGGTGAGAATCACAAGAGACTAATGGCTGAGGTAGTTTGTTGTCTTGATGCTGAGCCCACAGTTCCTCTCTGTAAATGGCAGTTTTTGTTACCTGTTTTGTCACCAGATTTTGGACTCTCAGGGGGGAAAGAGCATTTGGGGCCAGCAGAACCATGTGAGGAGGAGAAGTGGGATGGGCTAGGTAGGTTCTTCAAGGCAATATTGGTAGGCAGGCCAGAAAGCCCTTGGGTAGGTGGGCGGGGCCAATCAGAGGCTCCTTGAAGCAGAACACTCTTGTTTCAGCCCAAACCCGGGTTTCTGTGCAGGTTCTTCACCTTCTGGGTCCCAAGACAGAGACTGATCTGGAGAAGAAACCCAAGGTGGGGTTTCCTGGGTATGGTCCTGGCTCCCTGGGGATGAGGTGGGGTGGGGTGAGACTTCCGGCTGGGGAAGGGAATATGTGGCCCCACTGATCCTGAGACCCTGACTCAACTTCTGGGCTTCTCTCAGTTGTCAAAAGCTCGACCAGAAGAGAAAGACCGGAGGACAGCAAAGGACATGATGGAGAATGGTGAGAGGCTTGAGGTCCCTGTCACATTCACCTCTCTGACTTCTAGGCTTTCTACATGATGGGTTCTTACAGCCCCGTCTCCTCAGGCCATTAACTTCCTCGTCATCCCTACCTTCCACTGCCAGATTGGAATTCCTGGTGTTTCCTTTGTTCTCATTACCCAGAGACTAGCATGAAGAAACAGAGAAGCCTGGCTCTGTACCTCTTGTCTCTGGGGTTGGAGAAAGAAGAACCTGTCTGGTTCTCCTCTGTTTGCAGGATTTGGGGAGTACTGAGAAGTACCTCCCTGAGCTGCACGAGGTAGCTATATTCAGAGGATCAGAGGATAAGTTTTCTTTGGTCTGTTCTCACAGGTGAGGCTGCTGACCAGGCCCTATCTCTGATGGAGCAGCTCCGAGGGGAGGCACTTAAGTTCCACAGACCTGGTGAGCAGGCAGGTCAAAATCCTGGGGGGAGGGTAAGATCTTGACAGTAACTCTTATAGCCAGGGTAGGGAGCCTTGGGCTGCAGTGCAGTCCTCAGGCTTGTTCTGGCCCTGGCAGGTGAGAACTATAAGACCCCAGGCTATGTAACCACGCCACACACTATGGACTTACTGAAGCAGCACCTGGAGATCACTGGAGGACAGGTGTGTGGAAGTACTGTTGGGCAAGTTAGTCCTGTCACTCGCCAAGAGGCCTGGGCTGCCTTCATGCTGCTCCATCTAACCCATCACCTGGCCTCCCTAGGAAGGGGCATCTGTCCCTTGAGGGCAGTCTCAGTTCTGGCTCAATTCTGGCTTAAATGTCCTATTTCCCTCATCTCAGGTACGGACCCGATTCCCGCCGGAACCTAATGGAATCCTGCACATAGGACATGCCAAAGCCATCAACTTCAACTTTGGCTATGCCAAGGTGAGTATGTGGGGATCTGGCAGTCAGGGTGACCACTTGCTGCTCCCAAGACTTGATACTGGAAAGGTGTCCATGCCTTCCCTGCTGCTGCTATAATGTGCCCAGAGCAGACAGAGGCTGTGGAGGGGAATCATGTATGTGATAAAAGGCCAGGAATCCACTGGACTCATTGGGAAAAAGCTGTAGATGAGGCAGTGAGTTCAACTTCGGTGAAGTGCCCAGTGCAACTCCTCAGGCTTAGAAAGAGGGTATCTGGAGTTGGTATAAGATGCTTTGTTTAAGGCATTTAGATACAGGAAGATGAGTGAAACTCCTGAAGGTGTTTCCAATTCTGACATGGGAGAGCTCTGAGAATGTCCAAGTTTAATGAGTTAGACTCTGGAAGCTGATGATGTGAGAGCTCATAGATTCTATAACTCCTAGGCCAACAATGGGATCTGTTTTCTACGCTTTGATGACACCAACCCTGAGAAGGAGGAGGCAAAGTTCTTCACTGCCATCTACGACATGGTGGCCTGGCTGGGTACGGGCTGGGCAAGGGCTGGGAAGAAAGAACTGGTGGTTAGTGGGCCTCTCTGTGGGCTATGGCTTGCCATTGGGTGTCCCTGGCTCGTTGCTCATACCAAGTCTTTTTCTGCCCCAGGTTACAGTCCTTACAAGGTTACATATGCCTCTGATTACTTTGACCAGCTGTATGCCTGGGCCGTGGAGCTCATCCATAGGTGAGGCCAGGGCTGTCACGTAGAACTAGTTACGCTGCCCAGGACATAGCCATCTTGAGCACTCATACCTCTTCCCCCATAGGGGCCAGGCCTATGTGTGCCACCAGCGAGGAGAGGAGCTCAAAGGCCATAACTCATTGCCCTCACCCTGGAGAGACCGTCCTGTAGAGGAGTCACTGCTGCTCTTTGAGGTGGGGTTCTAGAGGGGCAGTTGGGTCTGGGTGGGTGCTGAGGAGGAGATGCCCCGTGCTGAGAGGCAGTCTGAGCCCTTGGTCCTGTCAGGCAATGCGCAAGGGCAAGTTTGCGGAGGGTGAGGCCACGCTGCGGATGAAGCTGGTGATGGAGGATGGCAAAATGGACCCTGTGGCCTATCGAGTCAAGTATACACCACACCATCGCACGGGGGACACCTGGTGGGTGTGAACATGGGGTGGGGCTATGGGATTGTAGAGAGAGGTGGGAGGGCCATGGGTAGGGCAGAGTGGGGCTGGATGGTGGGGCCCATTGCCTATGCCCTGCAGGTGCATCTATCCCACCTATGACTACACACACTGCCTCTGTGACTCCATCGAGCACATCACCCACTCACTCTGCACCAAGGAATTCCAGGCCCGGTGAGGGAGCTGGGCCTGTGGGGTGGCGAGGGCCAGTGGGATTCCAGCAGCCCTTCCTGTGGTCTCTCTCTGGTCTGACGTGGCCAGACCTGACTCTACCCTCCCACCTCAGACGCTCTTCCTACTTCTGGCTGTGCAATGCTTTGGATGTCTATTGCCCTGTTCAGTGGGAGTACGGCCGTCTCAACCTTCACTATGCTGTTGTGTCCAAGAGGAAGATTCTCCAGCTTGTGGCAGCTGGTGCTGTGCGGTAGGATGATTGTCTATCTCACTGAAGGTTGGAAGTAACTAGTGGCATATACTGCCAGTATCTCACCACCTCCTTGCCCGCAGGGACTGGGATGACCCACGGCTCTTCACACTCACAGCCTTACGACGGCGGGGCTTTCCGCCTGAGGCCATCAACAACTTTTGTGCTCGGGTACAGCCCGGTGGGCTGGGTGGGCAGGTGGGGGCCGAGCAGGGCAGTTTGTGGTTGTGGCTGTGAGTGATGCTGATCTTCCTGCTAGGTGGGGGTGACAGTGGCACAGACCACGATGGAACCCCATCTGCTCGAGGCCTGCGTGCGTGATGTGCTGAATGACACAGCCCCACGGGCCATGGCTGTGCTGGAGCCATTACAGGTCATCATCACCAACTTTCCTGCTACCAAGGTAGGTGTGCCTCTGTTTGTATCTGTTGGGGGAGGATTGCACCTGGGTCTGGGCATGGGGGTCGCAGTGCCTAGTGTGACTCACACCCATCTCCTACCATAGTCCTTAGAAATCCAGGTTCCCAACTTCCCAGCTGATGAGACCAAGGGCTTCCATCAGGTTCCCTTTGGACCCATGGTCTTCATTGAAAGGACTGACTTCAAAGAAGTAAGTAGGGGGTGTGAAGGGTCCTGTTTGCTGCTGAGCCCAGTCCTGAGATCCCTTCATCTCCTTTTGTCAGTCCACCTACTTCCTACTTCAGATGAACCAGCCCCTGCCAGACATAGGGGTGGGGGGAGAAGCCTCTTGTACCTTTTTGACCTGTGCAGTCTCCTGTGTCCACACTGCTTCCTACCTCTAGGAGCCAGAGCCAGGCTATAAGCGCCTGGCATGGGGCCAGCCTGTGGGCCTAAGGCATACAGGCTACGTCATCGAGCTGCAGAATGTTGTCAAGGTGAGAGCAGTCAGTGCCTTCTGTGGGGAGGATCTGGGTGCATGCAGACTCCAGTTCTAGTAGTGGTCCCTGGGTCTAATTGTAGGCTCCTCGACTTCCAGGGCCCCAGTGGCTGTGTAGAGAGCCTGGAGGTGACCTGTAAACGGGCAGATACTGGAGAAAAGCCCAAGGCCTTTATTCACTGGGTGTCCCAGCCTCTGACGTGTGAGATTCGCCTTTATGAGAGACTGTGAGTAAACAGAGCTGGGGTGCAGGCAGATACAAGATGGGCCTTGCCTGCTTTGGCTACCCAGCTGGGGTCTTGACCTTCCTTCTGGCTACAGATTTCAGCATAAGAACCCTGAGGATCCTGCTGAGGTGCCTGGTGGATTCTTAAGTGACCTGAACCCGGTAGGCTCAGGGGGTATAAGGTGAGGGTGGTGGGTCTCTCTGGCTGGACGGCCCCCTGAGTTTCCTGCCCACAGGCATCGCTACAAGTGGTGGAGGCGGCGTTAGTGGACTGCTCTGTGGCCCTGGCAAAGCCCTTTGACAAGTTCCAGTTTGAGCGGCTTGGCTACTTCTCCGTGGATCCAGACAGCGGCCAGGGACAGGTACACGAATTTACCTGCCTGCCCTTTGTACAACAGTGACAATGGTGGCTACCATTTACTGTGCCAAGTGCTCTGCCAACATTCCCTTAGTTAATCCTTGCCACTTGAGATGGGGTTCATGTTTTACTGATGAGGAAACAGGTTCAGAGGTCCAGGCACAAAATTTTGTATGGCCCCTGCCTTTCTTACTCCTCAAGGGTGTAGGGGTCAGGCATAGTGGTTGTTATAATCCTTTTAAAATGGAGGCCCAAAGTCATCCAGTTCTCTACCCAAAGTCATAGTTATTGAGAACCCAAATGTCCTGACCCACCCTCAGCTCCCCTGGGAGGAGGTAAGGGTAGGGTCTGGTGAGGTCTGGGCTTCCTAGCCTGGTTCTGGCTTGGTTGTCATTCTTCCCCCTCTGCCATCCAGCTTGTCTTCAACCGGACTGTCACACTGAAGGAGGACCCGGGAAAGGTGTGAGCTATAAGGAAGCCCCGTGGACCTACCTCATGCTTCTGGAGGCCAAGGGCACCCAGACTCCATGTCAATAAAGAACAGCTAAATCCCCTGGAGTCTGTGTGTTGTCTGTCTGCGCTTCTAGCTCCTGAGGACCTCAGAGACTTGCTGGGAGTAGGGAGGAGGTGCACTGCATATATCTTTGAAACCACTGATACACTTCTTAGTGCTCTAGGGCAGGGATCTGGGCCTGATTCGAAATCCTGTGCACCTGGTCTGAGGGGCTAGCAGGCTCTGGGTGCTGTCCCACTGTTTGGAAACTTGTGCCAGAGGGATCTGAAGGGTTTGTGTCTGCCTGTGTGCCCAGGCAGATGATAACATCTGGTTCTCAGTCTAATCATTTAGCAAATAAGTATTGAGTGCCATCTATGTGGCAAGCAAAATGAGAAGAGGAAGACTTGTGAGGTGGCCTTCTACGTTGACGGACTAGTTGGCCAGACAGAGGGTGACCAGGCACTGTGCAAGAGAGGTCTCCCTGGGGCCTGTATAAGGCTGGAGGAAGTTCCTGACCAATCCTGTGCCTCAAAGTACTCTCAGGAGGTGACTCTTTAGGGAACACCTAGGGACCAAGGAGTTGTTTGCCAGGCAGGAGGAACAAGTGCAAAGGCCCTGGGGCCCTTTTTAAAAAAAAAGTCTATAACCGACTTGTTGCCCTCGGGGGCAGTGTGGGCTACTAGTGAGGTCCATGTGTGCCTGCAGCTTTAACACCCTCCACATTTTCCCTGTATACAAACACCAGGCTACCAGAGGCCTGCTTTAAGGTGGACTGGGTTGCTGAAGGCTGGATTAGGAATGCAGCGGATTGAGGAGGGGGTTCCTAAATGTTAAGGACTCCTGCACGAAAGTGATTTTGGGTTTCCCAGGTGGGACGATGGTACGGGGGCGCAGAGCCTAGGTCAAGGGGCTGCGGGGGCTACCTTAAGCAAGAGACGGGGCCCCGCCCCACGTGGGGCTGCGCGATTGAAGGAGGCCCAGACATGCTGCAGAAGGTGGGTCCAAGAGAGCAAGTTTGAGACCCAAACCGCCCAGGCTCCTATTCCAGGCAGGTCGGCGGCCCTGGCCCCGCCCAGCATGGAGGGGCGTCCGAGGGCGGGCCGCTCCGCCCTACACTCCTGGCTCTACTTGCGGTTTCTGCGTCCCGAGGCCCGGCCTCTCGCCTCGGAACAAGCGTTCCCTTTAAGTTTGGCCAGGAGGCAGTCTCAACTCTCGCGGGATTCGACGCTTCGGTTATCGCGAGAGGGGCATTCGGCACCCATTGGCTGTGAGGGTTGAATGTAAGATGGCGCCCAGGGAGCTGTGAGGGGAAAATCCTGTCGGTCTTGGAGCGGCGACGGCGGAACCGGGGCCCCGAGCGGTGCGGCGGGGCCGGCGGGTAGAGCGGCGGCGGCGGCGGCGACGACGACGTCGCCGGGTGAGGGCTGCAGCTGGGGCAGAGATGTGGCGAACCTGTGGGCCTGAGACAGCGGGCCCACCCCACACAACGGCGGGCGGGGGCGGGCGGGCGGGCCGCTGCCGCTGGGCCCAGGAGACCTCGGGGCGGCTCCGGAGAGGAGAATGTCCCTGGGCTCGCGCGCCCCCGCCCCTTGTGAAGTGGGGAGAGGCAGGTCGGGGACTCGGGTGGGCGCGGCGCGCGAACGCGCACTGGTGCTCGCGCGCGGCTGGGCCTGTTTATACGCGGGGGCGCGCGCGCTGTGCGGCCCTCCTGGCGCGCGTGGCCGCCGACGTGCGCGTTCCCGGTTTGGGTATCTTCGCTCCTGGTGCTGCGGCCCTGGGGCCAGAGCGGGTGTCGGTGGCGCGCGCCCGCCCGCGACCCCCGCTTTCGGGGCGCGCGCCCTGCTGTTGGGTGGCGACGCTGCCGCCGCGAGGACGCGCAGGACACCTCTGCTGCGTGGAGCGGCGGCGAGCTGGCGGGAGGCTCGCAGTGTGAGGAAGGTTGTGGGTTGGGCCCTTCCTGCTCTGGTGACGTCCCCGGACCGCCGTGGCCTAGGTCTGGGGAGAAACCGACCGGCTTTCCGTCTGACTTGATCCGCTCTTCCGCGAGGCGGGCGAGATAGCTCGTTCTTCTCGAAGAATGCAGTGACTTGAGGCTAATGTGCGGGGAGGGTGCTGCCCTGTTTCTGAAACTGAGCTATGTAGGTCTGTGAGGGCAGCGAGCCCCCTCGAGTTTCCTCACCTTGTTCTTGTGCTTTGTGCTGGAGAGGGAAGGTTAATCCTGCAAGGCTCTTCAGCGGTTCCTGCTTTCTTGTCATTGCAAAGTAATTCTTTCATAAGCGCAATTCCTACGCGTCACCTCTGTGCGCTCCGGAAGGGGATCCTCTTCTGTGGTCGTGAAATTACCCGAGCTTTAAAATTCCACTTCAGATCCTTGAATGCAGCCTTTTCTTCTGCGTGGGTGGGAGGGGCTTGCTTGTATTCTGTTAGACTAAGGAAGGCCCGCTATCTCTCAGCCAAAAAGTTGACCAGAACAAAATTAAACAACCTGAGAAACCTGTGCTTTGCCTTCTTTTATAATTACAAAATTCCCCAACAGAAATTTCTAAAATCTGTTCATGTATCACTGCAGAAGTCACTTTTGATGTAGAATTTCAATCCTTTTCGGCTTTTTTGTTGTTGTTACGGTACGGGGGGGAGTTCTAGGTTTGTCCTAGAGAAATAACGCACTTCTTTTTTCTAAGACAAGACATCTAACTGTTTTACAGTCTTGCTTAATTAATTTGAAAGAAAAAGAAGCTAAGAGGAAGTAAAATTAGCTACCAAACTTAATAATGATGGGGGTAATTCTTTTAACATACTGTATTTTAAGAACAAAGTTAAAATTTAAAAAGAGGCTGAGGATGGAAAGGACTTCTTTGTTCTATCTTCTTCAGAATGTTACAAGTCTTAAGAACTCAGGACAAGCAGCAGAAATACATGCAACATGGTGACTGGTGAGTTAAAATCATTCATATGCTGAAAATATGTGTGCAGTCTTTTTCCTAGTAGTATTGAAACATTACAAATCCTGCCAATTACTCTGGGCGCTGTCTGACAGAAACTACTAAGTGCTGGGAAATTGAAGATGTGGGAGAACTGCATCTTTGAATCCAGCCACAGTTTGCTGCTTGAACACTTTTCTTCCCTTGAAATGTAAGTCAATGCAACTTTCAGGTTTTAGCATGAGGGTGCACAGCTTTTCTAAGGACCTTAAAGGGTTCAAAGAAAAGTAGTAAAGTTTGAGATAGACTTAAAATTTTGATATACCTTTTAGGCCTGCCTGTTCCAGGATATCTTTGTTTTTAACTATTAAGTTTGAGATCTGCTGTTTAAATTGGTGTTTGTAGATAATATTTTAGTAAGCTCATTAACTTAGATTTATCTTTTAGAGGATCTCCTACTTTCAGCCCTCTGTGATGAATAGTTTGTGTACCTTTTCATAAACCTTTGCTTTACACATCCCTTTCCAGCTTATGTTGTTGCCATTTCAAATAGATAAAATAGGGGTTCAGATTTCTTAAAATTTTAATTGCTCCCAAAAGGTAACCAAAGTCGGGCTCTAGGTATGACTGTCTTGCATTATGACAGCTTCAGAATCAGGGATCTTTTCCTTAAAGCTTGCATGCTGTCTTTTAATCAGTTGTGGTTTGTCCTCTATGTGTCATGCTTCTTGCTTGTCTACTTTTGAAATGGCCATTCTTTATCTGTAATGGTCTTTTATTTCTCCATCTCAGAATGAGGTGTTCTATGAGCACCTATTCTTTTCTGTTACTTTGTACTTTGTTGCTCTGCATTTTGCCAGATGTTTTAAGTCCTCTCCAGGATTGTGATTTCTGATTGTGGCTGCATGAACAAGTGATAGATTAACCTCTTGCTTTGCTGAAAAGGGGGAAAGAATGAACCTTTGGTGTCACACGTGAGGCTAGAGCAAAATTTTAGGTAGAACTGGTTGGCTGTGTCAGAAAGCCTTTTTTTTTTCTCTTGAAATATCTGTAAATTCAGGTGATCTGTAAAATGTAATGAAAAATTAAATAATGAACCACTGTTTACCACCTTTCACAAAGTAGAACAGTGCCAGCACCCCTGCACCCTTCATGGGTCCCTTCCTAGTCATAGCTTCTCAATGGCTAGAGATAATTATCATTCTGACTTCTGTGACAATCATGTTCTTTTTCTTTTTACTTTTATCACTTTCATATCCTTCAACAACATAGTTTTGTTTGTTTTTGAGTTTTATGTACATGGAATCATACTGTATTTTATGTCTTCCTTTAAGCATTGCTAAATTCATCCCCATTGTGTGTGACTGTAGTTCATTCATTCCAGTTTCTTTATCGTATTCAGCTATATGACTGTACCATAATTTACTCATCCCTTCTGCTATTGCTAGACATCGAGATTCCTTCCATTTTGGGGCTGTTACTAACAATACTACTTTGGACATTCTTGTATAATTACCTTTCTGTATATGTGTGTGATACACACCTGGGGATAGAATTCAGCTTTAGTAGTTGATACAAATGGTTGTGCCAGTTTACAGTCCATCAGTCTTTGGTGGGAATGTGAATTTGAAAGTGTGTTGAAAGTGTGAAAGTGTGTTGTCCAAAAATAGAAACATGGCAAAAATGCCCCTAAATCAGGCATTCTTCTGGTAAAGGTATGGGGCAGATAAATGACCCAGTGGGATAATACTTACCCCAAACCATGTATAGGTTTATTATCCTTAAGAATAGAAGTGTATCTCCCAATTTGCTTCTTTGAAATGATTCTTTATGTTAATTAGGACAGATGTGACTACAGCTCCTTAAAATAGAAGTTGATTTCTTTTTTGATGTGAATGTGTTCTTCACATCGGACTTACAGAGCTATAAGGAGCCATCTACACATAGTAGATGTGAGCTGTGAGAGGGGCCCAATAACATGACTGGGTAAACAGGAAGAGGCAGGGCTCTGAGGCTGTTCAGAGTTTCTTCTCTTAGTCCATTTTATATTCAAGACCTGCTTTGTGGAACTGCATGGGAAACTGGGAAGAGGTATCAGAAATTTGAGGAGACCCAAGATAGGATGATTCTGGTGAGTATTTAAGTCTTCCTTTAGTACCTAAATAGAAAAAAGAAAGAAATTGACAAAGAGACCTATGAAAATGTAATAGATTATTCTTTTAGAATAACCTTTGTCCATCATACCTTCTTGTGTTCTAGTTATAAAATAATAAAAGTAATGATAACTTCATACATTGAGGGCCTAAATCTGTCAGACACTGTGCTAAGCTCCAGTAGAAGATACTGGGGAAATACTAGTGATTGATAGGTGTATATAAGTGAAAATTTCCTAGGTCTGTTGGTGTGGGGTTTTCTGTTTATTGTTTTGCAAAGCAGCTATGCTTAAAAGTATTCAGAAGCAAATGCTTATTTACAGACTGCCCTACCCCAGTGAGCCCCAAAGTGTTTTTCTCACTCTTTGCTTTTTGACTCCCAGAAATTGGGAGTATTCAACTATCCCTGCAGCTTTATGTTTTTCTGAAGTATTTTAATTAATCAGTTAATTTACTGTTACTCACCAAGTCTTTGACCTGGAGCTAATTTAGAATCTTGCTTTGGAGCGCCTGGGTGGCTCAGTGGGTTAAAGCCTCTGCCTTTAGCTCAGGTCATGATCCCAGGGTCCTGGGATCGAGCCCCGCATTGGGCTCTCTGCTCCTCAGGGATCCTGCTTCCTCCTCTCTCTCTGCCTGCTTCTCTGCCTAGTTGTGATTTCTCTCTGTCAAATAAATTAAAAAAAAAAAAGAATCTTGCTTTCTTTGGGGGGTTGTAGAGAGTTTTTCCATTTCTCCATTACCAGGGCTCACCCTTGTGCAGCCTTGTGAGCAGCATCTTGAAGAAGTTAACAGTCTTCATTATTATGCAAGCTCTGGTGCTTGATGATTTTGTCTTTTATTAAAGAGTTTTAGGTTTTGAGGGAAAAATCATGCTATGATCAGCCAGAATTGTTTGTGTCTGTTACTGTGGGGTAATCGGTGTGTAAAAAGATTAATTTTTAATTATCTTTTTAGTTTAATACAAATTGTGGAAAATATAAGAGAGTATTAAACAGGAAGAAATGTAAGTCCTCTGAATCTACCACCAAGGCAGAACTACTGTTAGCAGGGTTTTTTGCGTTTTTTTTCCCTTAGGTATATAAACAATATTGGGTTATATAAATACAATTGTATTAGTTCTCTTTTCACACATATAATTTATTTCTCTGTTAAATTTAAATAAACTGTATTGAGAGGACAAGGAATCTTCTAGATATTAACATCTTTTTTTTTGGCTACTGTATTAGTAGATCTGTAGAACACTCAGTAAATGCTTAGGAGCAGACTTTCTTTATATGAATTTGGTATATGATAACAGTGGCATTTCAAGTCAGTGAGCAAAGGAATTTCAGTAATTCAGTAAATGATACAGACAAGTTGTTTGCTCTTTGGAAAAAATAAAATTAGACTTTTACCTCACATTATACAAAATAAATTTTAAATGGATCAAAGCATTGTATTAAAAAATTACACTGTTAAGTTAAAAAATTGAAGGTGAATAATGACCTGATTTTATGGTAGAGAGGACTTTTTCTGAGCAAAAAGCAAAGGAAGAAACCGTGGTCACCACTGTTGAGAATTTGCTTAATTTTTCTCAGTGTTTTTTTTACTCACTGACTAGTCTAAAATATTTGAATACACTTCTGAAGCCTTCCCTTTGCCCACCCCCTTCTGAGCAGCACTTTTGTGTCAGGTCAAATGCTAACTTAGTGTGCTTTCGTTATTGGGATGTGTCAGTCTGGTGGATACTGCCAAGTGAGCAGGTTAAAAAGACAAGAAATGAAGCCATTTGTGTTTTAGTCTGTATAAATGGGCATATTGGAATGTTCTTTCAAATTGGCCTTTTCCATTAAATTTTTAAGTTCTCCAAGGGGTGCCTGGCTGGCTCAGTCAGTAAAGCATGCATTTCTTGATCCATGGGTTTTGAGTTTGAGCCCCATGTTGGGTGTAGGGATTTCTTAAAAATAAAATCTTTTTTAAAGATTTTATTTATTTATTTGACAGAGAGATCATAGGCAGAGAGGCGAGGAAGCAGGCTCTCTGCTGAGCAGAGAGCCCGATGTGGGGCTCGATCCCAGAACCCTGGGATCGTGACCTGAGCTGAAGATGGAGGCTTAACCCACTGAGCCACCCAGGTGCCCCTTAAAAATAAAATCTTAAAAAACTTTTTAAGTTCTCCATTGAATTAATTATTGGTTAATATTTTTAGCTTCCTCTGATTCATTGGTTCTCAAAGGATTTTGTGGACTTGTACAGACAGAATCAGTGAAGAACCTCCTAGGGGCCTAGTGAAAGAAAAAAAACAATGGGAATTGGGAAGCCCTGGCTTCTGCTTGAAGCTCCACTGACTACAGTCAGCTCTAAACTTGGAGCACAGCAAAGTGTTTTTATATTTTGTAGTCTAAACTGTTTACAATACAAAAGGTGTTTTTATCATAGAATGTTTCATGTATTTTCACAAGGATACAGAAGAATAGAATATTTGTTGAGGAGCCTTGATCAACATTTTCTAAGTTTTATAGCACTTTTCCTACTTCGGGCTATTGGTGTTTTGTTTTGTTTTTTTTTAAAGATTTTATTTATTTATGACAGAGATAGCTAGAGAGGGAACACAGGCACGGGGGAGCTGGAGAGGGAGAAGCAGGCTCCCCGTTGAGCAGGGAGTCCCATGTGGGGCTTGATCCCAGGATGCTGGGATTATGACCTGAGCTGAAGGCAGACGCTTAATGACTGAGCCATCCATGCGCCCGTTTTGTTTTGTTTTAATGAAATCTTTTTTTTTTTTTTAAGATTTTATTTATTTATTTGACAGAGAGAGATCACAAGTAGGCAGAGAGGCAGACAGAGAGAGTGAGAGGGAAGCAGGCTCCCTGCTGAGCAGAGAGCCCGATGCAGGACTCAATCCCAGGACCCTGAGATCATGACCTGAGCCGAAGGCAGTGGCTTAAACCACTGAGCCACCCAGGCGCCCCATGTTTTAATGAAATCTTGAATGAACTTTGAGACTTTATAGCAGATGCATTTCCAAGCTTTTATTGCATTCTTTCTTTTTAAATTTTAATTAATTTATTGAGTAGGCTCCACGCCCAGCGTGGGGTCCAACACCAGGCTGGAATTCACGACCCTGAGATCATGATCTGATCTGAAATCAAGAGTTGGACACTTGGGGCGCCTGGGTGGCTCAGTGGGTTAAGTATCTATCTTTGACTCAGGGTCCTGGGATCGAGCCCAGCATCAGGCTCTCTGCACCTGGCGGGGAGCCTGCTTGCCCCTCTCTCTCTGCCTGCCTCTCTGCCTAGTTGTGATCCCTGTCAAATAAATGGGTGAAATCTTTAAAAAAAAAAAAAAAGCGTTGAACACTTAACTGACTGAACCACCCAGGTACTCCTTATTCCATTCTTTCTGAGAACTGAATATCCACCTTATTTTTGATTTTTGGAATAAATTTATAGTTGGACTAGGGTTTCTTATAGTGATTTATCTTTTTTTTTTTAAAGATTTTATTTATTTATTTGACAGAGAGACATCACAAGTAGCAGAGAAGCAGGCAGAGAGAGAGGGAAGCAGGCAGAGAGAGAGAGAGGGAAGCAGGCTCCCTGCTGAGCAGAGAGCCCGATGTGGGACTCGATTCCAGGACCCCGAGATCATGACCTGAGCCGAAGGCAGCGGCTTAACCCACTGAGCCACTCAGGTGCCCTTATAGTGATTTATCTTAACACGGTATTCTAAACTTTTTTTTTTTTTTTAAAGATTTATTTATTTATTTATTTGACAGAGAGAGAGATCACAAGTAGACAGAGAGGCAGGAAGAGAGAGAGGGAAGCAGGCTTGCTGCTGAGCAGAGAGCCCGATGCGGGACTCGATCCCAGGAACCTGAGATCATGACCTGAGCCGAAGGCAGCGGCTTAACCCACTGAGCCACCCAGGCGCCCTTAACATGGTATTCTAGAAATACAGGATTTGCTTGGAGCAGAATGGTTATCATCTTTGGAACCTTGATTTAAAAAAAAATAATGTCCTAAGTTTAATTAGGTATGAAATGCTGTATTCTTTTTTTTTTTTTTTTTTTTTTTTTTTAAAGATTTTATTTATCTGACAGAGAGAGAGATCACAAGTAGGCAGAGAGGCAGGCAGAGAGAGAGGAGGAAGCAGGCTCCCTGCTGAGCAGAGAACCCGATGCGGGGCTCGATCCCAGGACCCTGGGATCAGGACCCGAGCCGAAGGCAGAGGCTTAATCCACTGAGCCACCCAGGCGCCCCGAAATGCTGTATTCTAAAAGTAAACTGTTGATTTATTAGAGTTATACTCCCTTCACTAAATGCTTGTCAAAAATAGAGGACAGAGGACTTTAATTTCCCTATCTTATATAGTGTGAAGTCTAGAGATACTCTGAAATTAATAAGCCTACAAATACAGATTTAAAGCTATGAAATTGATCATGGCAAAAATAAAAATGTGATTGGCAGGGGTTAGTGAGAGGAAGTTTAAATGCCCTAAACTTACCTTTCCTGAAGGACAGATCAGTGTTTAAAATTGGTAGATCAAGAAAGCATACTTACATATTATTTTGTGGGTGTTTTTTTTTTTAAGGCCGTTAACATGTTTGTTAGCTTGATTGTGGTGATTATTTCTTAATGCATAGGTATATCAACTTACAAATTGTACCCCTTAAATATATACAATTAAAAAACAGTTGTTTTGCATTAAATGACACACTAAAAGACAGATGAATGCACATATATTTGATATAGTGTCCTTGTATAAGATACACAAAGAACTTTTACAAATCAAGTAGCAAAATTCAGAAAACTTTATAAATTGATAAAAGACTTAGAATGACGTTTTAAAGAACAGGATTTCAGAATTGTCAATAGACACAAAAAAGGTACTCAACTTTGGGTGCCTGGGTGGCTCAGTCCTTAAGCAGCTACCTTCAGCTCAAGTCATGATCCCGGGATCCTAGTATCTAGTCCTGCTTCAAGCTCCTTGCTCAGCGGGAAGCCTGCTTCTCCCTCTCCCACTTCCCACTTCCCCCTGCTTGTGTTCCTTCTCCCACTGTGTGTCTCTCTGTCAAATAAATAAATAAAATCTTAAAAAAAAAAAAAGTATTCAACTTCATTAGTCATCAAAGAAAAGTAAGTTAAACCCTGAATGTGGCACCTACCATGCTCTGTTAATGAAAAATCAGACATTAATAGTAAGTGCTGGTGAGAATGTATAACAGCTATATGTGGGGTTATTTTTAAATTATTTTTCTGTACTATTTGAATATTTTTCCTTAAAAAATAAATGTGTTACTTTTACTTCCCCCCAAAACAAAAACAAACCAGAAAACTAGATGTAATTCTACCCTGAAAACTTGTTTCTTAGAAAAAGAATTTGGGGGGCGCCTGGGTGGCTCAGTGGATTAAGCCGCTGCCTTCGGCTCAGGTCATGATCTCAGGGTCCTGGGATCGAGCCCCACATCGGGCTCTCTGCTCTGCAGGAAGCCTGCTTCCTCCTCTCTCTCTGCCTGCCTCTCTGCCTACTTGTGATCTCTCTCTCTGTCAAATAAATAAAAATAAAAATAAAAAAAAAAAAAAAAAAAAGAAAAAGAATTTGGTGCCGTTCTCCTTTATATTTAATATCAGACTTCATATGAGGCTTAAGCCTCCTGATTACTGAAATTTGGAATGAAGGGAAATAAGTCACTAGGAAGATTTAGGACCTGCCTTTACCAAACAATGCTTGTATGAAGATTTTCTGATTCTGTAAACTTCTTACAACTTTTGAGGGTATTTGTGTTTGTTTGTATTTATTTTCCCCCAGATATGAGACAAAAAAAGGTTTTGCTACATGGTTCTCCATACTTTTTAAAAAATTGCTTTGAGGGGTGCCTCGGTGTCTTCAGTGGGTTAAGCCTCTGCCTTTGGCTCGGGTCATGATCCCACGGTCCTGGGATCTAGCCAGGAGTCTGGCTCTCTGCTCAGTGGGGAGCCGGCTTCCCCCCCACCCCTGTCTGCCTGCCTCTTGGCCTACTTGTGATCTCTGTCAAATAAATAAATAAAATCTTAAAAAAAAAAAATTGCTTTGACATAGTAGCTATGACTCCAGTACAGACAGCCTTCAGAATTCAAGCAGTCTCTCACTATTTTATAGGAATGCAGCTAATTGTTGAAGAAAATAAATTTGGGGAAATGTAAGTTTCAGTTGACCTCTGCCATTCTCTTATGATGGAGGTAGACTACTGAAATATGTAATAGCATAGCATAGAAACAGTTAATTTCTGTTCATACATCTCTCCTTTGTCCCTTTTTGAGCTAGAAGGGTAAGTGTGATTAGGTATTTAGAGACACATGTTGGGAATTTTGTAATGTTGTTGGGTCTATATTATGAGAGCTGCTTTCTTCAGAAGGAAATTCCAGTCGTGATGCTCTTATCAGAGGGGAGGTTTGACACATTCTGTACCAGTGTGGCGAGTATTTGTGGATCACCTACACTGGAATGTCCTTCTCTGAATAGGTAAGAAAAGGATGAGGTGCTTGTCCTTGGTGGTGGTCTTCTCTTTTGTGCCATGACATCACTGAGAGCTAAATTTTGAAGTCTCATAGACTTCGAAAGACCTCCTAATTTTCAACTCTGAGAGAAGATATCTGAATGCCGCTGTAGCAGAGAGAAGAGAGAACTGAGCAAGGGAGATGGTCAGAAGAGAAGTGAGAAAGGGACAAACGAGTTAAATTTCAGATTAGAGGCTGTCAGCAAAGGCTTTAACCTTGCCCTCACCTGACCTGCACTTGCTGTTCTCTGCATTTTATTGTGCTTGGAGTTTCCTGAGAAATAGAGGCTCTCCGGAGAGTAGTGGCCTAGGATTTGACTTTAGGTAGGACAAGGTCTATGTGTTGTTCTTTATTTATGGGAAAATATATTTAGAATATATTATATGCATCATTAAAAGATTTATTGTTGGGTCTGTTTTCTTTGAAAGCACCCAAATATAACTCCTATAGTATATTTACAGTGTCCCACAGAAATGTTGCCAGTGTTAGTAACTTAGTAGCAGTAAGAATTATATGTTTTCTTTGGTCTCACACTTATCCCAGATAATAGGTTCTTTTCCCAAGATATATACTATTTACCAAGAAAAAGGGTAACATTTATGGTTGTAAGTTAGAGATGTTACAGGGACAAAGAGCCATAATCCTTCCTTTATACATTCAATTGCAAATGCAACATACATGTATATGTATACATATATGTACCTAATGTGTGTCAGCCATTCAGAGAATATTGGGACCCAGTCTTGTCTGCCAGGAGTTTAGAGTCAAGTGAAAGAGATGAGATGATTACCCATATGCCTTTTATCTGTAACAAGGCAGAACAGGGGCACCTGGGTGGCTCAGTGAGTTGAGGCCTCTGCCTTTGGCTCAGGTCATGATCCCAGGGTCCAGGGATCGAGCCCCGCATCGGGCTCTCTGATCGGCGGGGAGCCTGCTTCCCCCTCTCTGCCTGCCTCTCTGCCTACTTGTGATCTCTCTCAGTCAAATAAATAAATAAATAAAATCTTTTAAAAAAAAGGCAGAACACCTGGGCAATGAAAGAGACTGGCATTTCTAGCCTTGATGCCCTTCTAGCCTTTCCTTGATAGCCCAGGGAAACAAATCACTTTTTCATTTGCGATTGACAGAGAGCCCTTTTTGGCAAAAAGGTTGACATCGTCTGTGTGACCCTCCTATCCTGCTGCTGCTTTTGTTCTGGAAGTGGTTCTGATCCAGAGAGGAGGGAACAGTGTGAAAGTAGCTGTGGTAGGGCCCTCAGCAGTCCATAGATAGATTGCGTGGTTGTCCCCCAGGTAATTGAGAATTACTATCTACCCCTGCAGATTCATTCTTAGGGTAAATACCCCAACGAAAAATGTGACGAATTGATCTCTGAATCTTAGTAGTGACCTAGTAATTTAAATTACTATTCATCTCCCTCCCCCAGCTAATTTTAATAATATCAGCTAGTACTTATATGGTGCTATCTATGTTGGATTTTCTTCCAAGTACTTTACTTGTGAAGTGTGTTTAATCTTTATGTCAATTCTGTATGGTAGATACTGTTTGTTCCCATTTTATACACAAACTAAGGTTAACTAACTTGTCCAGAGTTTCAGAGCTAAGGAGAGATCAAGCTGGGATTTGGACCCTGGCAGGCTGGCTCCAAAATCCGTGCTTTTGACCAGTAAGCTGTGCTGTAAAAGAATGTGAGCAATATACGGCAAACGGGTTTTTGGTGTTTCTGGTGGCAGATGAAATATAAGTATATACTCCCTTTCTCTAGGGTCTTGCTACAGCTAGATGGCATATGTATTCTTCACTCTAGGACATCGTTGGCTGCAGAAATTGAACATGTCAGTAGGAATCCCTGCTCCTAACTTCCTTGGTTGTCCTCTCTGTGATGGTCACAGAGTAATTTTGCATGTGACTTTTGTTGTCCAGTGCTTGGCTCTGCAGAGAAGATGGCATTGGCCTCGAGCTGGGTGGAGAGTGTGTTTTCAGCCTGTTTCATCCAGTACTGTGACGCATGCCTTTGTTTTTTGTTTTCACTGTGATAGTTTGATTTAAGAAATGTTTATGGAAACAATTTCTAGACGCTGTTAACTAAAAAAAGAATAAGGTGGTATAATAACTCTATTTTGGATTCTAGATGTACACAGCTACCCTGAATATTCCACTCTGATGCAAGCATGATTGCTCTGCATTTCAGAATATGAAAACAATAGCCTAATTTTGACTTCTGACCATTTATTTTATTTCTAGGAACCCTAAGGACTCTGCAATATGAATAATTCCCTGGAAAACACCATTTCCTTTGAAGAGTACATCCGAGTGAAGGCGCGGTCTGTCCCGCAACACAGGATGAAGGAATTTCTGGACTCACTAGCCTCTAAAGGGCCGGAAGCCCTTCAGGAGTTCCAGCAGACAGCTACCACTACCATGGTGTACCAACAGGGTGGGAACTGCATTTACACAGACAGCACCGAAGTGGCTGGGTCTTTGCTTGAACTTGCCTGTCCAGTCACCACCAGTGTTCAGCCACAAACCCAACAGGAACAGCAGATTCAGGTTCAACAACCACAGCAGGTTCAGGTAAAAGGGAGATTGAGGTGCATCCTGTTTAATAGATTTTATTTGCCATCTGGGTTTTGGTTAGTAGGAACATCACATCACAAATGTCCAAGGTTATTTTTACTAAGGGGAGTACTCTGGTTTGGTTTTGTTTTGTTTTTTTCTAAAATATATTTATTTATTTAACAGATAGAGCACAAATAGGCAGAGAGGCAGGTAGAGAGAGAGGAAGGGAAAGCAGGCTCCCGCTGAGCAGAGAGCCCGATGTGGGGCTCGATCCCAGGACCCTGAGATCATGCCCTGAGCCAAAGGCAGAGGTTTAACCCACTGAGCCACCCAGGTGCCCCAGTACTCTGGTTTTTAAAACCCATTTTATTTAACACAAAGGCTTTCATAGTTAGTTATAGACTAAAAGTATTTGCAACTACCATAAACTAAAAAGATTGCAAATACTTGCCATTTGCTTTGGAGAATTGAACAGTATGGGAATTAGTGGTCTTCTGGGACTGGGTTTGGATGTGACATAGCTGTGTGTAACGGATGGTTCTCTTTTATCTGTGTCACCCTGAACAGATCAAGAGCAGAGGAGGGGTTCATCTTACCTCATTATTTAAAGCATGACATTTGGAAGTTGTTTTAAAAGGATATAATATATTTTAGTGATCTTCATTTAGTTTTATTGTTCCCTGACTTAGGTCCCTTGTAGATTTCTAGGTCTGTATTTACTATTTGTAATACTCAGGAAATAATGCTAATTGTAATGAGCTTACAGAAAGAGAAGAAACTTCATACATTTGCTGAGAAGGTGAAAGTGCCTCTTTAGGGCTTCCTCATCTGACACTAACAGTATTCTCCATTTACAGATGCTGCTTTCTTTCCCCTGTCTGTTGTGATTCTATTTCATTTTGCCCTCAATGTTTTTTACACCAAGAGAATTGGAAAGGGTAGAACTCGATGTAGGGGCAAGGATTGTAGAGAGGTATATTTGATGAGATAAAAAGACTGTGGCCTCTTTGCTCCTTAGGAATGCAGGCAGGTATATTGGAAGGATCTGGGCTCTGGAGTTGCATTCCTGGGTTTAAGTCTGGCTTGACCTCCTGTTTGTTGACAAGATTTAAATCTTTTAGCCCTAGATTTTTCATCTGTTAAATAGGGATAATACTGTTTAGTGATACTGAATGAGATAATAAACAAGAAAATATCTGGCACTTGGAGGAAGGAAGTATTGTTTTTTTCATTTTTTGGTTTTGTTTTGGTTTTTTGTTTTTTGGGTTTTTTTTTGTATCTTAAGATTTTATTTATTCAACAGAGAGAGAACCTGCACAAGCAGGGGGAGCTGCAGGCAGAGAGAGAGGGAGCTGCTGGCCTCCTGCTGAGCAGGGAGTTGGATGCGGGGTTCGATCCCAGGACCCTGGGATCATGACCTGAGCTGAAAGCAGACCCTTAACGACTAAGCCACCCAGGCACCCCTGTTTTTTCCATTCTTTGTAAGGAAGGAGGTATATAGGAAAGGTAGACTGATTTTTGGCTCAAGAAATTATTCTGCTGTTACTTACAGGATGGACTTCATTTTTCATAAGGTTAAAATGGTTTGGGATGTGGGCATCTGACTAGTCTGTGATGCGACTCTTGATCCTGGGGTCTTGAGTTCAAGCTGGGTGTAGAGCTCACTTTAAAAAATAAAAGGGAAAAAAATGGCTTGGGATTTGAGTCTAAAATGTTGTTTAAGACTTTATGTTCAAGATGGCAAATTGAGGTCACCTATTAACATCATCTTCTTTCCTTAAAGCCCCTGTAAATAAAAGAAGGAACGTAAATATAATAATAAATCCATGAGATACAAGCACTGAGCATGGAACTTGCTCAAGATCTCTTTCTGTCCCTCTGCCGCTCCCACCACTTGAGCGCTCTCTCTCTCTCACTTAAAAATAAAAACAAAGGGGTGCCTGGGTGGCTCAGTGGGTTAAGCCTCTGCCTTCGGTTCAAATCATGATCTCAGGGTCCTGGAATCCAGCCCCCGCATCAGGCCTTCTGCTCAGCAGGGAGCCTGCTTACAACTCCTCTCTCTCTGCCTGCATCTCTGCCTACTTGTGATCTCTGTCTGTCAAATAAATAAAATCTTTTTAAAAAATTAAAAAACTTTTGTTTTTAAAGATTTTTATTTATTATTTTAGAGAGAGATCGAATGAGAAAGAGAGAGCAAGAGAGGAGAGAGCTCATCGGGAGAAGCAGACTCCCTGTCAAGCAAGGAGCCCAATGTGGGACTCAGTCCCAGGACTCCAGGATCATGACCTGAGCTGAAGGCAGTCACTTAACCGACTAAGCTACCCAGGCTCCCAAAACAAAAAACTCTTACGGCAAACATATTTTCATTAATAACTGGCATAAGCCAGAGGGATTTAATTTTTCTAAAATTTTTCTAAAAGTTGGCTTTTTAGAGTTAATTTAAATAAAGATTAAATTGATATTAATTGTTACTTACAAAAGTTAATCTAAAGTTAACAAAATCATAAGCTAGACAGTTTAATAAAAATATGACTGAAAATACAACTTTATATAAGACTTCAAAAAAAATTTTTTTCTGAGTGACATCAGAGTCAAATACATGCCTCGCAGTTATAAAATTATTATGCAGGGGTGCCTGGGTGGCTGGGTTGGTTAAGTGTCCAACTCTTGATCTCAGGTCAGAGCTTGATCTCGGGGTTGTGAGATCAAGCTCAGCTTGAATGCCCATCTCCATGCCCACTTAAAAGAAAAAATCTCGGAGTTACTATACACACATGTTGGTTTTTTGGTCTCTTTTATTGGTCTATTTATACTTAGTTTAAAAGGATAATTTTTGAAATTAAAAATAGCACATGAGGCATAGGGGAGTTAAGTCCTGTATCAGCAGACACTGTTTGCACCCAAGCTGCTCGACTGGAGCCTGTGCTTCTACATAGTGCTGCTGATACATGAAGAACTCTAAGAAAGTAGAAAAAATAATCTAGTAAAAAAATGAACAAAGGATATAGTAGTTTGTGAAAGAAGAAATACATGTGATCATATGCATATCAGAAGATGTTTCATATTACTGGTAATTATGGAGGTATAATTTTTTTTTTTTAAGATTTTATTCATTTATTTGACAGAGAGAGAGATCACAAGTAGGCAGAGAGGCAGGCAGAGAGAGAGGAGGAAGCAGGCTCCTTGCGGAGCAGAGAACCCGATGTGGGGCTCGATTCCAGGACCCTGAGATCATGACCTGAGCCGAAGGCAGCGGCTTAATCCACTGAGCTACCCAGGCGCCCCTTTTTTTTAAAGATCTATTCATTTATTTGACATACAGAGATCACAGGTAGGCAGAGAAGCAGGCAGAGAGAGAGGAGGAAGCAGGCTCCCCGCTGAGCAGAGAACCCGATGCGGGGCTCGATCCCAGGACCCTGGGAACATGACCCGAGCTGAAGGCAGAGGCTTTAACCCACTGAGCCACCCAGGCGCCCCTGGAGGTATAAATCTTGAAAGTGAAATATATTTCATTTATTAGATAGGAAAATATTTATGAAGATTTTATCCAGGACAGCAAGCGTATGGAGAGGATAAATTAGTGTAACTTTGGGGCGCATAGGTGGTTCAGTCAGTTAAGCGTCCGCCTTAGGCTTAGATCATGATCCTAGGGTCCTGGAATTGAGCCCTGCATCTGGCTCCGTGCTCAGGGGAGAGGCTGCTTCTCCCTCTGCCGCTGCTGCTTGTGCTCTCTCCATTGCTCACTCTTTCTCTCAAATGAATAAATCTTTTTGTATTTTATTTTTTTTAAGATTTTATTTATTTATTTGACAGAGAGAGAGGGAAGCAGGCTCACTGCCGAGCAGAGAGCCCGATGCGGGACTCGATCCCAGGACCCTGAGATCATGACCTGAGCTGAAGGCAGAGGCTTAACCCACTGAGCCACCCAGGCACCCCAATAAATCTTTTTTTAAACAATGCAAAAAAAAAAAAAATTAGTGTAACTTCTTGGAAGTGGTTTTGGCAATACTTGTCAAATGCTTAAGTGTGCATACCTTTAACCTTGCATTTGTGTTCACAGGTATATATGTTTATGGAGATACTGCTGCGCTCATTATAGTAGTAACACTAGAAACAAGTTGCTCAGTAAGGGAAATGGCAAATAATGGCACTGGTACAGTTGTAGTGTATTGTTCTATGTAGCCAGAAGAACGAGGTAGATCTACATGTTTTGACAGCGTAGGATGTTTAGCAGATTGCTGAGGGTCAAAACCAGTTTAGTATCACTGTTTTAACATGCAGAATGTAGTAGTTCTTGAACAATAGTAGTAAAGTTCAAAACAGTAATTGGGCTTGGGAGTGGGGTGCCAAGGAGAAGAGCTCAATTTTTATTTGTTTATTTTTAACTGGGCTCCATGCTGGACTTGAATTTTTTTTAATTTATCGTTTTTAAAAATTTTTATTAACATATAATGTAGTATTAGCCCCAGGGGTACAGGTCTGTGAATCGCCAGGTTTACACACTTCACAGCACTTACCATAGCACATACCCTCCTCCCCAATGTCCATAACCCAACCACAAATGTTGGGTTATGTGCATAACCCAACCACCCTCTCACTACCTCCCCAGCCCCAGTAATCCTCAGTTTGTTTTGTGAGATTAAGAGTCTCTTATGGTTTGTCTCCCTCCCAATCCCATCTTATTTCATTTTTTCCTTCCCTACCCAGGAAACCCCCCACCTTGCCTCTCAAATTCTACATATCAGGGAGATCATATGATAATTGTCTTTTCTCTGATTGACTTACTTTGCTTAGCATGATACTTTAGTTCCATCCACGTCATTGCAAATGGCAAGATTTCATTTCTTTTGATGGCTGCATAGTATTCCGTTGTATATATGGACCACATCTTCTTTATCCATTTATCTGTTGATGGACATCTAGGTTCTTTCCGTAGTTTGGCTTTTGTGGTTATTGCTGCTATAAATAAACATTCAGGTACACATGCCCCCTCGGATCACTACATTTGTGTCTTTGGGATAAATACCCAGTAGTGCGATTGCTGGGTCGTAGGGTAGCTCTACTTTCAGCTTTTTGAGGAACCTCTATGCTGCTTTCCAGAGTGGTCACACCAGCTTGCATTCCCACCAGCAATGTAGGAGGGTTCCTACTTTCTCCGCATCCTCACCATCATCTGTCGTTTCCTGACTTGTTAATTTTAACCATTCTGACTGGTGTGAGGTGGTATCTCATTGTGGTTTTGATTTGTTTTTCTCTGATGCCGAGTGATGTAGAGCACTTTTTCATGTGTCTGTTGGCCATCTGGACGTCTTTGCAGAAATGTCTGTTCATGTCCTCTGCCCATTTCTTGATTGGATTATTTGTTCTTTGGGTGTTGAGTTTGATAAGTTCTTCATAGATTTTGGATACTAGCCCTTTATCTGATATGTCGTTTGCAAATACCTTCTCCCATTCTGTTGGTTGTCTTTTGGTTTAGTTGCCTGTTTCCTTTGTTGTGCAAAAGCTTTTGATCTTGATGAAGTCCCAGTAGTTCATTTTTGCCCTTGCTTCCCTTGCCTTTGGTGATGTTTCTAGGAAGAAGTTGCTGCAGCTGAGGTGGAAGAGGTTGCTGCCTGTGTTCTCCTCAAGGATTTTGATGGATTCCTTTCTCACATTGAGGTCCTTCATCCATTTGGGGTCTATTTTTATGTGTGGTGTAAGGGAATGGTCTGGTTTCATTCTTCTGCATGTGGCTGTGCCATTTTTCCAACACCATTTGTTGAAGAGACTGTCTTTTTTCCATTGGGCATTCTTTCCTGCTTTGTCGAAGATTAGTTGACCATAGAGTTGAGGGTCTGTTTCTGGGCTCTCTATTCTGTTCCATTGATCTAGTTGTCTGTTTTTGTGCCATTACCATACTGTCTTGATGATGACAGCTTTGTAATAGAGCTTGAAGTCTAGAATTGTGATGCTACCAACTTTGGCTTGCTTTTTCAACATTCCTCTAGCTATTCGAGGTCTTTTCTGGTTCCATACAAATTTTAGGATTATTTGTTCCATTTCTTTGAAAAAAATTGATGGTATTTTGATAGCGATTGCATTAAATGTGTAGATTGCTTTAAGTAGCATAAACATTTTCACAATATTTGTTCTTCCAATCCTTGAGCATGGAACGTTTTTCCATTTCTTTGTGTCTCTCTCAATTTCTTCATGTGTACTTTATAGTTTTCTGAGTACCGATTCTTTTCCTCTTTGGTTAGGTTTATTGCTAGGTATCTAATGGTTTTGGGTGCAATTGTAAATGGGATCGACTCCTTAATTTCTCTTTCTTCCATCTTGTTATTGGTGTATAGAAATGCAACTGATTTCTGTGCATTGATTTTATATCCTGACACTTTGTGCTCGCTTCGGCAGCACATATATTATATCCTGACACTTTACTGAACTCCTGTACAAGTTCTAGCAGATTTGGAGTTGAGTCTTCTGGGTTTTCCACATAAAGTATCATATCATCTGCAGAGAGTGATAATTTGATTTCTTTGCTGATTTTCTTAATTAATTTCTGATCCTTTAATTTCTTTTTGTTGTCTGATGGCTGAGGGTAGGACTTCTGGTAGTACCATGTTGAATAGCAGTGGTGATAACGGACATCCCTGCCATGTTCCTGACCTTAGCAGAAAAGCTCTGTTTTTCTCCATTGAGAATGATATTTGCTGTGGATTTTTCATAGATGGTTTTGGTGATATTGAGTGGGCTTGAATTTTTAAGTAAACACCAGGGGCGCCTGAATGACTCAGTCAGGTGAGTATCTGACTCTTGGTTTCGGCTCAGGTTGTTGTCTCAGGTTTGTGGGATCAAGCTCTGCATTGGGCTCCCTGCTTAGTATGTGCTAAGCTCATGTGCTCTTTCTCTAAAAATAAATAAATCTTAAAAAAAAAAAAAAAACTAATTTTGCAATGAAAGAAAAGTGCTGTTTGGGAATATTTTGCTTTGAACTTGTAGGTATAGGGCAGTGTTTTTGTTTTAAGATTTTATTTATTTGAGAAAGAAAGAGGCCACGAGAGAGGGAATCCCAAGTGAGGAGTGGGAGAGGAAGAAGCACGCTTCCCACTGAGCAGGGAGCCTGATACAGAGCTTGAATCCAGAACCCTGGGATCTTCATCTCAGGTAAAGGCAGATGCTTAACGATTGAGCCATCCAGATGTCCTGGGACAATGATTCTTAATCTTTTCTTCCCTGTCCCAGACATCTTATGTCTCTATGGATAAAGCCCTTTGCTTTAGATGCTAGACTGAAAGCTCCCTGATTTGTGGAGTATAACATTATACCTGGAAGGAGAGAGATGGTTAAAGAAAAATCTTACTATATAATGATGAATGCAGAGGAGTGAAACAAAAGCAGGTGGGGGGATCAGGATAAGCCCCAGTGTACTCTTAACATTGAGTTGAGACCAAAAGGTGTTGGCAGATGAACCATGGTGGTTATCTGAGGAAAGAGCATTCCACATCAGAAAGCCCTACAGTGAGGGCCTGCTTATTTTTAAAAAATGACAGAAAGACTGGGGCACCTAGGTAGCTCAGTTAGTTAAATGCCTGACTCTTGATATTAGCTCAGGTCTTGAACTCAGGGTCATGCCCCATGTTGGGCTCCACACTGGGTGTGGAGTGTACTTTACAAAAAGGGCAGAAAGGTGGGTCTAACTAGAGTGCATTGAATGACTGGATGAGGCTATAGGGCTGACATATGTGCGTACTGTCATGTACGTCTAAACAGACCTGCCTTCTCAATTCATATGGTTAAAAGACTGTTTGCCCCATGGTACAGTTGACTCTTGAACAATGTGGGGTTAGGAGTGTTGACTCCCTGCATAGTTGCAAATCTTCATGTAGTTTTTTAAAAAGATTTTTATTTATTTATTTGTCAGAGAGAGTGCACAAGCAGGGTTTGCTGAAGGCAAAGGGAGAAGCAGGGAGCCTGATGCAGGACTCGATTCCAGGACCCTGGGATCATGACCTGAGCCAACGGCAGCCACTTAACCAACTAAGCCACCATCATCCCTCTTCGTGTAATTTTTGACTCCCCAAAAACTTAATAGCCTACTGTTGACTGGAAGTCTTACTGACAACATTAGCAGTCAATTAACAAATATTTTGTGTGTTACATGTATTATATACTGTATTCTCATATTCTAGATGAAAGAAAATGTTAAATCATAAGGAAAAAAATACATTTTTCTTTTTTAAAGATTTTATTTGAGAGGGTATGCGTGCACATGTGAGGGTGGGGGAGCAGAGGCAGAGAATCTCAAGCAGAGTCCACAGAGCCTGATGTAGGGCAGGGCTCAGTGTCATCACCCATGAGATCATGACCCGAGTTGGACATTTAACCAACTGAGCTACCTAGGTGCCCCAAGAAAATACATATTCAATACTCTGCTGCATCTATCAGAAAAAACCTGCATATAAGTGGACCCATGCAGTTCAAACCCAAGTTGTTAAAGGGTCAGCTGTATTGTGTCTCAACCTAGCCCCCCCTTTTTTTCTTAAGATTTTATTTATTTGGGGGCGCCTGGGTGGCTCAGTGGGTTAAAGCCTCTGCCTTCGGGTCAGGTCATGATCCTAGGGTCCTGGGATTGAGCCCCACATCTGGCTCTCTGCTTCTCGGAGAGCCTGCTTCCTCTTCTCTCTGTCTGCCTCCCTGCCTACCTGTGATCTGTCTCTCTAAGAGAATAAGAAGAGAGAGCATGGGAGGGGGGGTTATGGGTAGAGGGAGAAGCAGACTCCCTGCTGTGCAGGAAGCCTGATGCCAGACTCGATCCCGGGACTCCAGGACCATGACCTGAGCGGAAGGCAGTTGCTTAACCAGCTGAGTCACCCAAGCACACCTCAATCTAACCCTTTTAATAAGAATTAAAAATTATGTCTATTATTTAAAATTTCAGAACAATTCACTGTCTTGAGAACCTAGGCTGTTTTCTAGATTGCTTTTTTAAAAAAATTATGGCAAAATTAGATTGCTTTTTAAAAACCATGTGTTAACCACCTTAGAGAGTTTTCTCTGTCAGACTTCCTCATCTGTCCAGCCAAGAAGTAGCACAGACATTGTTGGTTTTGACACAGTAATTACATCCTTAGAACAGTTTTAGTGAATTGGTGGGAGACAAAGGTACATGTTAAAGGTTAATCACAGAAGTAGCCATCTGAATAAGCCTCACTGTGTTCCTTTACTCTCTACTACTAACATAGTCACACTTCAGGCCACCAAATGTGTGGGTTTGTTTTTTTTTTTCCCACGTTGACCAGTTCTCTGACATCAGCTAGCTGTCCTACAATTCAGTTGACACTGTCTGCTTGGAGTTAGTGTCAGGTCCCACAGGTTAAGGGATCCATCCCACAAGACTGCCCTCCAGCTCATATACCAATCAAGTCCTAGGATATCATCTGTACTTCTGATTGACTAGCTGTCAGTTGGGGTTCTTACTACCCCTCCTCAGGTTTCATAATTTGTTGGAACAACTCACAGAATTCAGGGAAACACATTTGCTGGTATATCATGTAATAAATGATATGATAGAAGATACGAATGAATAGCCAGATAAAGATATACAGGAGCCTCTGTCCGTATGGAATTGGGTGTACCACATTCCTGGCATGTTCACCAACAAATCAGTTCCCTGAACCCCATACTTCTGGGATTTTTATGGAGGCTACATCCCATAGGTATAATCCATTAGTAACTCAATTTCTAACTCTTCTTTCTTCTCCAGAGAATGGAGTGTGGGGCTGAAAGTATCAAGCTTCTAATCATGGCTTGGTCTTTCTGGTGACCAGCCTCCGTCGAGGAGCCCACCAAGAGTTGTCTCAATAGAACACAAGATGGATCTAGCATTTTTATTATCACTTACAAAATTATAAAGGTTTTAGGAGCTCTGGCCAGGAACCAGAATAAAATACATAATTTTTTATTATACCACAGTATCATTCATCTAGGTAAGATAAGGAGGCAACTTCTAAGATAAGGAGGCAATTTCTAAGTTCTTAATAACAAAAAAGTTATATAACTTCTTATATAACAAAAGCTGTCATATAAATGCCTTGATAATGTGTATAGTACTAGGAAAGGTCCAAGTTTTCTGTTCCTGGTCAGATAGCCTGAGCTGAATAAAGGGGATTCATTTGGAACTTCTCTTTCAAGAACCCTCTTGAGTTGGGTGTTTCGTAAAGCATCCACATGGAGTTTGATGCATGTGCTAGAAAGAAGGCCTTCTTTTTTTTTTTTTTTTTTTTTTAAGATTTTATTTATTTATTTGACAGAGAGAAAGGTATCACAAGTAGGCAGAGAGGGAGGCAGGGAGAGAGGAGGAAGCAGGCTCCCTGCCGAGCAGAGGGCCCAACACAGGGCTGGATCCCAGGACCCTGAGATCATGACCCAAGCCAAAGGCAGAGGCTTAACCCACTGAGTCTCCTAGGCACCCTGAAAGAAGGCCTTCTGATGGTGAATCCCAGGGTTTAGGTTTCATTTCGCATCCGTGAAATTGCTTGTTCCTCTGCCCTTCTACAGGGCAGGAACTGAGGCTTCACACAGGGCTGGTTGGTCAGTCCGGCTGCACTAAGTGAAGGGTACTTTGGGGAAGAGGACCTCACATCACTTGCTCCTTTTGCAACTCTTCATTTGTCATTTCAGCTCTTGTCCCTCTTCCTCTTTTTCTTCTTGTTTTCTTTGTTGTTGTACGTCCCCTCCGTGCTGGATGGTTCGTAACCCCTCATCATAGTGTGGAATTACTGAGAATGAGAAAGAGTTAATCAAAAGCCAGACTTGGCTCCGAGACTAACAGGAATCTGGTTTGTCTCTGCAACTTTAGATACGTCATCTTAAGCAAGTGATTTAACCACAGAGTCTATTTCCTTACCTACATCATGAAAATAAAAGAATTTATGTTGTAGTTACTTTGAGGGTTATATAAAATATTAAGTCCTAAATACATTCCCTGGCACATTGTAATCCTTTAATAAATAAATAATAGCTGCTGTTGTTTTCTTCTTCCTCTTTTCATTAGTGCCATTCCTACCTTGGGCCTCAGTTGCTTTTCAAATATTTAAAAGGTACCCAAACATTTATTCCCACACTGTTGATAGTGCCATTTTTATCCTTTTTTTTTTCTTTTCCTTTTTTCTTTTTTTTTAAGTAGGTAGGCTCCACGCCCAGCATGGAGCCCAGCATGGGGCTTGAACTCAAGACTGTGAAATCAAGACCTGAACTAAGATCAAGAATCAGATGCTTGGGCGCCTGGGTGGCTCAGTGGTTTAAGCCACTGCCTTCGGCTCAGGTCATGATCTCAGGGTCCTGGGATCGAGTCCCACATCGGGCTCTCTGCTTGGCAGGGAGCCTGCTTCCCTCCCGCTCTCTCTGCCTGCCTCTCTGCCTACTTATGATCTCTCTCTGTCAAATAAATAAATAAAATTTAAAAAAAAAAAAAAAAAAGAATCAGATGCTTAACCAACTGAGCTACTCAGGCGCCCCATTCTTTTTTTTCTTTCAATACATAAACTTAACAGATGCAATTCAGATCTCTAGTAACTCCCCTGAACATCTTCCTCTCCCAGAGTAAATGCTATTTTAAGGTTTTCAGCTTGGTATGATATTTTCTGTATCCATCTGGGTATTGGTTTTTAGTTACAAGTATTAGACATTCCCCCTCATCCCCCTTTTTTATTCAGAAAAAAATGACTAAAGGATAGTAGTTAGCTCAAGGAATTTGTGGGAGGGCCGGAGAATGGGTCTTGGAGACTGCAGCCAGGCACAGGACTCAGGTCACATTGCTGGCCTGCTCTGGCAGAGACTTTCTGCCACACCCCTGGGCACAGGTCCTTGCTCTACCACAGTCTGATTGGGATCTATGCCATCCTGCTCCATTTCTGCCACATTCCTTCACTCTCACCAGAAAATGGAGGTTGTGGTTCTTGCTGCCTCATGTTGCTCCCTTCTGAGTCCAAATTTCATGCAGTGTGTCTAATTTGGGAAGCTTTGGTCACATGCCTGCACTAGCTGCAGGAGAGGTTTGGAGAATGAGTCTGGCTTCTGCCTTAGGCTGCGCTCATTTTATGACGTATTTTGCAAACATGGGTGTGCAGCCAAAAACGGGACTGCAGTCAGCTACTCCCTCACTGGCACACTGTGGGCTGATTGTGATCCTGATCATCACTTGGGATTGGTGAACCATGTATCGCTCCTTTTCCTGGCCCTTCATGTCCAGCCTTTTACTCAAATTTAAATCTCTTCCCTCACCGTATTTCTAAGTTCATTCCTGTAGGAGTTTGGTGAATGTTTAATACTTGGGTAGAGACTTTACCATTTTCAGAAAAGTGTTAGTTGAATAGAAATTCTACCAGGGTCCCTAAATTTCTGCTAGACTAGTTGTTAAAAGGTGCAGGTAGGTTCCTGTGTGTGTGATTCCTTACCTAGTGGGGTATTCTTCTACCACGCTGAGCACTGTACTCAACCGTCCCTCCTCACTGAGACTCAGAACATGAAATGGAACGGGAGCTACATAGGAGTTTCCTAGTACTGTTTTTTAAAGGGGACAAAAGGTGAAATTGATTTTTTAATCACATTTTATTTAATACTTCAACATGTAATCAGTATAATATTAAAAGCTATTTTCCCCTTTTTTGGTACAAATCCTTGAAATCTGGTTATGTTTTGAACTTGTAGCACGCTGTAGTTTGAACATACAGGTGATGGCAAACTACATGTAGGGGATATTGGACCAGCACAGCTTCAGAGGAATATGAGGGAAGAATTGTTTACTCTCTCCTGTGGAAATAAAGTAATTTTAAAAGTTGTTTATGAGGCAGAATTTGGAAATTGACCCTACACATTCAGTTTATTTTCTTATTTATTTATTATTTAAAGATTTGTTTATTCATTCTAAGGTTTGGGGGGGGGCGCTGAGGGAGTGAGAGTCTTGAGCCGGTCACATTGCTGGCCTGCTCTGGCAGAGACTTTCTGCCATACCCCTGGGTGGCTCATCCTGGCTCCATGCTCAGTGGGGAGTCTGCTTGAGAGTCTCTGCCCCTCCCCCAAATCGTGCTCATACGTGCACTCTCCTGAAGGCCCGCACTCTGTCAAATAAATTTTTTTTTTTAAGATTTTATTCATTTATTTGACAGAGATCACAAGTAGGCAGAGAGGCAGGCAGAGAGAAAGGGGGGAAGTAGGCTCCCTACTGAGCAAAGAACCCGACATGGAGCTTGATCCCAGGGTCCTGATATCATGACTTGAGCGGAAGTCAGAGGCTTAACCCACTGAGACACCCAGGCGCCCCTCTGTCAAATAAATCTTTAAAAAGGAGAGAATGGCCGCTTCCCTCACCCCATGCCCTGAAATCTGATTTAGTGTAGGTAGGACTAGGGTCACTTCTGAATGTGTGCATTTTCCCCCAATTTTATCGAGATATAATTGACATATAGCATGTATAAGTTTAAGGTATACACCTAATGATTTGACTTACATACCATGAAATGATTACCACAATAAAAGTTTAGTTAACTTCTGTCACCTCATATAGATAAAAAAGATAAGGAAAAAGGAATTTTTTCCCTTCGTGATGCAAGCTCTTAGGATTTACTCTCCTAACAACTTTTCTCTATACCATGCAGCCGTATTAGCTACAGTCATCCTTTTGTACATTATCTCCCTAGCACTTCTGATCTTACAGCTCTGAGTTAATACCTTTTGACCACATTCATCCAGTTTTTCCTCCTCCCTATGCCCGCTTTTAATAATCATAAATTGATCTCTTTATCTATGAGTTTCTTTTTTTTAGATTTTAGATTCCATATATGTGAAATCATGTAGTATTTGTTTTTCTCTGACTTACTAGTATAAAGCCCTCAATGTCCATCTGTGTTTCACAAATGTCAGAATTTCTTCATCCGTTGGCAGACACTCAACCATTTTCCTGTCTTGTTTGTTATAAATAATACTGTGAACATGGGTATAGATATTTCGTTGACATAATGTTTTCATTTCCAGAGAATTTTTTTTTTTTTTTAAGATTTTATTTATTGGGGCACCTGGGTGGCTCATCAATTCACTAAGTGTCTGCCTTCGGCTCAGGTCATGATCCTGGGGTCCTGGGATTGAGTCCTGCAAAAGGCTCCCTGCTCAGCAGAGAATCTCCTTCCTGCTTTCCCTCTGCTGCTCTCTCTCTCTATCAAGTAAATAAATAAAATCTTAAAAAAAAAAAAAAGATTTTATTTATTTGAAAGAGTGCATGAGAGAGAAAGCAGGGGGAGGGGCAGAGGGAGAAGCATACTCCCTGCTGAGCTTGGAGTCCAGTGATGGGCTTGATCTCAGGGCTCTGAGATCATGACCTGAGCAGAAGGCAGATGCTTAACCAACTGAGCCACCCAGGTGCCTCAAAAATTTTCATTTCTAATAAATTTCCAGGTTGATGCTGAATATGCTGCTCCATGGATCACATTCAGACATACCTTCTGAAACACTTAATTGGTAATATACTCAGTGAAGTAAGGAATCTGAGAAAAAAAAGTCAAGAGAATAAAGAAAACAAAACCAGCTCAGAATTGAGATCTAATTGCAGTGTCATCACTGTACAGAAGAGCCAGAAAGCAGTCTTCCCAGGGTGAAATATAAAGTCAGAATGCTCAAGAAGAAAGTAGTAGTTGCCGTACATATTACATGGTCAAGAGCCCAGAAATACAGAAATAGAGTTATACTTCTCTTCTGAATAACAGGGGGAAAAAAGCAATTAAAAAGCCTGGAAAAGGTGAGGGGAGCTAAATGAAAAGGTTAATGATTTAATTGTGTGAAGAAAACTAAAACACTGTGATTTATGAGGGATTGATAGAAGGTAGAAAATAGTGGTTTTTGAAGCAAAAAAAAAAAAAAAATCATTCGCCTCAAAATGTCCCGCTCTCTCATTTGATATATAACTTTTCTAGGATATGCAAGCTTAGAGATGATCTTTTTCCTTTTTGTACCTGTTGAGAGTCATCTTAAATCTAGGCTTAAGTTTCAAAATGCTTTTTAATAATCTGTGTATATTTTTTGCTTAGTTATCAGTCTGTCAGTTTGTTTTTTCTTTTGAGATACTTGACCTGAGTATTATAACCTTGAAAATTACAGCTAAACCTGTTAAAAGCATAGAGTTGATCAATCACAGTACTAACTTCTGAATGTCTACCTTCGATTTTTGTCTTTCCTTTTTTTTTTTTTTTTTTTAAGATTTTTATTAATTTAGGGGCTCCTGGGTGGCTCAGTGGGTTAAGCCTCTGCCTTTGGCTCAGGTCATGATCTCAGGATCCTGGGATTGAGCCCCCCACATCAAGCTCTCTGCTCAGCCGGGAGCCTGCATCCCCCTCTCTCTCTGCCTGCCTCTCTGCTTACTTATGATCTTTCTCTGTCAAATAAATCTTGAGGGGCACCTGGGTGGCTCAGTGGGTTAAGCCTCTGCCTTCGGCTCAGGTCATGATCTCAGGGTCTGGGATCGAGTCCCGCATCGGGCTCTCTGCTCAGCAGGGAGCCTGCTTCCCCGTCTCTCTCTCTGCCTGTATCTCTGCCTCCTTGTGATCTCTGTCTGTCAAATAAATAAATAAATAAAATCTTTAAAAAAAATTTTTATTTATTTGAGAGAGAGACACAGCGAAAGAGGGAACACAAGCAGGGCAGGTGGGAGGGGAGAAGTAGGCGTTCTGCCGAGCAGGGAGCCTGATGCAGGTCTTGATCCCAGGACACTGAGATGATGACCTGAGCCAAAGGCAGCTGCTTAACGACTGAGCCACCCAGGCGCCCCCTCCCTTTATTTAAGAGAACTCTTTTAGCAACTCTCTTACTACAAAGAAATACTTGAAGTCGTACAGTTCTTTCAGTTCACTTCATTTTTGCTTCTTTTTTGAGTAAAATTTAATTTTTTGTGTTTATTTTGCTGAGTTTCCAAATTCTTACTATGACCATGTAGTTGTGATTAGCCAGATAAAAAGTTAATGTTTTTATATAAATTTTTAAGTTGGGAGGTAATATAAATAACAATCCTTACTGACCTAGGATAGTTATGAATAAAGATTATGAACGTATAATATCTGATTTCTTATTCAGTATGTTGACATTGGTAAAGAAATGTCACAAAGTGCTTTAACTCTTACTCCTCTAATTTTAAATTATAACTACTTTGGATCTAAAATGGCATCAGATTGGGCGCCTGGGTGGCTCAGTTGGTTAAGCAGCTGCCTTCGGCTCAGGTCATGATTCCCGGGGTCTGGAATTGAGGCCCACATCAGGCTCCCTCTGCTCTGTGGGGAGCCCGCTTCTCCCTCTCCCTCTGTCTACTATGCCCCTTGCTTGTGCTCTCTTTGTTAAATAAATCTTTTAAAAAAATAATAATAATAAAATGACATCCAATTATTTGTACTTCTTTATTCTGGAGTGAGGAGTAGTCCTGTCCCCTACTGCCCCTGCAATTCTGATTCCATAGTAATTACATATTAAACAGTTATTGTGATAACTGTTTCCATTTCTGTTGGAAGATTCAATGTTGATAAATGGTTTCTAAGAAAAATCAACTAAAAGAGATACAGGAGGAGCAATAAGTGTCCAACTGTTGGTTTCGGCTCAGGTCGTGATCTCACCGTCAGGAATTAAGTCACTTGTGTGCTCCTCAATCAGGCAGAGTCTGCTTGAGGTTTTCTCTCTCTGCTCCTCCTCCTCCCCCGACCCCCAGGTGCTTGCTCACTCACTCTGTCTCTCTAAAATAGATAAATCTTGGGGCACGTGGGTGGCTTAGTGGGTTAAGTAAAGCCTCTGCCTTCAGCTCATGTCATGATCCCAGGATCCTGCGATGGAGCCCCGCATCGGCTTCTCTGCTCAGCGGGAATCCTGCTTACCCCTCTCTCTCTGCCTGCCTCTCTGCCTACTTGTGATCTGTCAAATAAATAAAATCTTAAAAAAATAATAATAAAATAGGGGCGCCTGGGTGGCTCAGTGGATTAAGCCGCTGCCTTCGGCTCGGGTCATGATCTCAGGGTCCTGGGATCGAGCCCCGCATCAGGCTCTCTGCTCCACAGGGAGCCTGCTTCCTCCTCTCTCTCTCTGCCTGCTTGTGATCTCTCTTCTGTCAAATAAATAAATAAAATCTTTAAAAATAATAATAATAATAAAATAGATAAACCTTTAAGAAAAAAAAAGATAAAGTAAACTTATGAAGCATATGGGCTATGATTTAGTGATAATAACCAGTTTTTTAGTTTATTTATTATAAGATTTATTTGAGAGAGAGTGTGTCAGTAGGGGGAGGGAGAGAGGGAGTAACTTCAGGTAAGCTCCATGCTGAACGCAGGGCTCCGTGTGTGTGCTCAATCTCTCCGCCAAGGAGATCATGACCTGAGCCTAAACCAAGAGTTGGAGACTTAACTGACCGAGCCACCCAGACACCCCAATAGCCAGATGTTTTAAATTTTGTTTTTAAGCAAATAATAACAATTATAAAAATGTACTATATATTTAACTCTATAGCAGTGGTTCTTTTTTTCCCTTAAGATTTATTTAAATATTTATTTATTTATTTATTTATTTGAAAGACGTGAGCGGGGGGAGGGACAGAAGGAAACACAGAAAATCTCAAGCAGACTTCCCAATGAGTGCAGGGCCTGACCAGGGCTCAATCTTACTACCCTGAGATAATGATCTGAGCCGAAATCAAGAGTCCCACGCTCAACCGAGCCACACAGGTGCCCTTATAGTAGTGGTTCTTAAAGGGTGGTCCAGGACCAGTCCTCTCCAGTACCCTTGCAGGGTTCCTTAAGGTCAAAGCTGTTTTTATTATAATACTGAGATGTTATTTGCCTTTTTCACTGCCAATTTCTCATGAATGTACCAGTGGTGATTTTTAGAGGTTGTGTATGATATGTGCACAACAGATTGAATGCAGAAGCAGATATGAGAATCCAGCTGTTTTCAATTAAGTTAGCTCTTAAAGAGTTTTGCAAAAATGTAAAAAAGGCGACTCTTATAAATTTTTTGTTTTGGCAAATGCAGGCATACCTCCACGGTATTGCAGATTCAGTTCTAGACTATGGCAGTAGAGTGAATATTGCAATAAAGCGAGTCAAATGAATTTTTTGGTTTTCCTGTGTGTATAGAAGTTATTCACACTATGCTGTGGGCTGGTAAGTGTGCAATAGAATTATGTCTTAAAAAAAGAATGCACATGCCAGTGGCGCCTGGGTGGCTCAGTGGGCTAAGCCTCTGCCTTCGGCTCAGGTCATGGTCTCAGGGTCCTGGGATCAGCCCCGCATGGGGCTCTCTGCTCAGCAGGGAGCCTGCTTCCCCCTTTCTGTCTGCCTGTCTCTCTGCCTACTTGTGATCTTTCTCTCTCTGTCAAATAAATAAATAAAATCTTTAAAAAAAAAAAAAAAAGAAAAGAATGTACATGCCTTAATTTAAAAATACTTTATTGCTGGGGCGCCTGGGTGGCTCAGTGGGTTAAAGCCTCTGCCTTCGGCTCAGGTCATGATCCTAGGCTCCTGGGATCAAGCCCCACCTCGGGCTCTCTGCTCAGCGGGGAGCCTGCTTCCCTTCCTCTCTCTCTGCCTGCCTCTCTGCCTACTTGTGATCTCTGTCTGTCAAGTAAATAAATAAAATCTTAAAAAAAAAATAGTTTATTGCTAAAAATGCGCTAACCATCATCTGAGCTTTGAGTGAGTTGTAATCTTTTTGCTGGTGGAGGGGAGGGTCTTTCCTCGATGTTGATGACTGCTGATTGGTGGTTGCTGAAGGTTGAGGTGAATGTGTCAGCTTTTCTCTTTTTTTAGATTTTTATTTATTTAATTGACAGAGAGAGAGATCACAAGTAGGCAGAGAGGCAGGCAGAGAGAGGAAGGGAAGCAGGTTCCCTGCTGAGCTGAGAGCCCTGTGTGGGGCTTGATCCCAGGACCCTGAGATCATGACTGGAGCTGAAGGCAGAGACCTTAAACCACTGAGCCACCCAGGCGCCCCTGAATGTGGCAGCTTTTAAGATTTTATTTGTCGGGGCGCCTGGGTGGCTCAGTGGATTAAGCCGCTGCCTTCAGCTCAGGTCATGATCTCAGGGTCCTGGGATCGAGTCCCACATCGGGCTCCCTGCTCAGCAGAGAGCCTGCTTCCCTTCCTCTCTCTCTGCCTGCCTCTCTTGTGATTTCTCTCTGTCAAATAAATAAATAAAATCTTTAAAAAAAAAAAAAAAGATTTTATTTGTCAGAGAGAGAGAGTACAAGCAGAAGGACTGGCAGGCAGAGAGAGAAGCAGGCTCCCCACTGAGCAAGGAGCCTGATGCAGTACTTGATCCCAGGACCCTGGGATCATTACCTGAGCCGAAAGCAGACACTTAACCAATTGAGCCACCTAGGCACCCTCATTTCAGCAGTCTTTTTTTTTTTTTAAGATTTTATTTATTTATTTATTTGACAGAGATCACAAGTAGGCAGAGAGGCAGGTAGGGGGGGGGGAAGCAGGCTGCCTGCTGAGCAGAGAGCCCGATGTGGGGCTCAGTCCTAGGACCCTGAGATCGTGACCTGAGCTGAAGGCAGAGGCTTTAACCCACTGAGCCACCCAGGTGCCCCCTGTCGTTTCACAAATCTTAACTGCATTGTCACCAGGTGCAGATTCCATCTCAAAAAACCGCTTTCTTTGCTCATCTTTAAGAAGCAATTCTTCATCCATTAAAGTTTTATCATGAGAGTGCACCAATTCAGTCACGTCTTTAGGCTTCGTGTTGTATGTAGTTCTCTTGCTCTTTCCTCCTGCAGTTACTGTCTCCACTGAAGTGTTGAACCCTTTAAAATCATCTGTGAAGATCAGAATCCATTTCTTTTAAACTCCTGATAATATTGATATTTTAACCTCTTCCCGTGAATCATGAATATTCTTTTTTTTAAGATTTTATTTATTTGAGAGGGAGAGAGAACGAGAGGAGAGAGGTCAGCGGGAGAAGCGGACTCCCTGCTGAGCAGGGAGCTGGACGTGGTACTCGATCCCTGGACTCCAGGATCATGACCTGAGCCGAAGGCAGTCGCTTAACCAAGTGAGCCACCCAGGTGCCCAAATCATGAATATTCTTGATGGCATCTAGAATGGTGAATCCTTTCCAGATTTTCAGTTTACTTTGCCCAGATGTTCAGAGGAATCACTCTCTATATCCAAGCATATATACCTTTACAAAATACATTTTTTTAATTATAAGACTTGAAAGTAAAAAAAATACTCTCATCTTTGGGCTGCAGAATGGATGTTGTATTCGCAGACATGAAAACAATAATCTGGTCGTTGGGTAATCGTATGCATTGTCAGCGAGCAGTAGAATCTTTTTTCTGAGCAGTAGCTCTCAACAGTGGACTCAAAATATTCAGTAAGCCATGTTAAACACATGTGCTGTCATCCACCCTTTGTTGCTCTGTTTATAGAGTATAAGCCGAGTAGAATTAGCATAAATTCTAAGGGCCCTGGGATCCTTGGAATAATAAGTCATGAACATGAGCTTCACCATAAAGTCACCAGCTGCATTAGTCCCTAATATTATGTCAGCCTGTTCTTTGAGGCTTTGAAGCCAGGCATTGCTTTCTCTTCTCTAGCTATGAAAGTCCTAGATGGCAACTTCTTCAAATATAAGGCTGTTTTATCTACATTGAAAATCTGCTGTTTGGTGCAGCCACCTTTGTTAATTATCTTAGTCCTTCTAGATAACTTGGCGGTAGCTTCTACATCAGCGCTTGCTGCTTTACCTTACCCCTTTATGTTACGGAGACTGCTTCTCAAACCACATGAGCCAACGTCTGCTAGTGTCAGACTTTTCTTCTGCAGGTTCCTCACCTCTCTTCAGCCTTTGTAGAATTGAAGAGAGTTGGGGTCTTGCTCTGAATTAGGCTTTGGCTTAAGGGAATGTTGTGGCTTGCTTGATCTTCTATCCAAACCACTTAAACTTTCTCCTTAGCAGCAATAAAGCTGTTTAGTGTTATCATTCATGTGTTCACTGAAGTAACACTTTGAATTTCCTTCAAGAAGTTTTCCTTTGTGGGGCACCTGGGTGGCTCAGTCGTTAAGTGGCTGCCTTGTGCTCGGCTCATGATCCCAGGATCCTGGGATCAAGTCCAGCATTGGGCTTCTTGCTCAGTGGGAAGCCTGCTTCTCCCTCTCCCACTCACCCTGCTTGTGTTCCCTCTCTCTGTGTCTCTGTCAAATAAATAAATAAAATCCTAAAAAAAAAAAAAAGTTTTCCTTTGCATTCACAGCTTGACTATTTGGCATAAGAGGCCTAGCTTTTGGGCTACCTTGGCTTTTAGTATGCCTTCCTCACTAAGTTGAATCAGTTCTAGCTTTTGAAAATGCCTCTTCCTTTCACTTAGAAATGGTTGTTATTAATTGGCCTAATTTCAATATTATTTTTGTCTCAGAGAATAGAGAGGCCTAAGGAGGGGCAGTTGGCCAGTTGGTAGAGCTGTTAGAGCACGCACATTTATCGATTTAAGTTTGCCATCTTACATAGGTGAGATTTGTTAGGCCCAAAACAGTTACAACAAGTAACTTAGTAACATCACAGTTCTTGTTGCCCAATCACTATTAAAAAATATAATGATAAAAAGTTTGAAATGTGAGAATTCCCTAAATGTGACACAGAGACATGAGGTGAACAAATGCTGTTGGAAAAAACAGTGCCAATAGGCTTGATTAGTGCTGGGTTGCCACATCTTCATCTAAAGAACAAAAACAAAAAACATTGTGTGGTGAGCACAATAAAGTGAAGCACAGTAAAACTAGACAGGCCATTCAGTTATTTATGTTAATGTGACTGGTTTGTGAGATACCCAGGTTTTAATTTCTAATGTGGTAAATATCAGTAACTATACCCATATTAAAAAGAAAAAAAAAAGGCTATTGGGAATCCTCAATAATTTTTTGAGACCAAAAAGCTTGAAAACTACTGTTCTGTAGTAACTGGTTTCATAAGTTTCCTATATGGCCTTATGTAAAGCACTGGTTCTAAACTTGAGCATGCATTAGTCACCTGGAAGACTTGGTAAGATAGATTGTTGGCCAGTTCCCCAGAGTTTCTGATTCAGTAGTTCTGAGATGGGACCTGAGAATTAGTATTTCTTTTTTTTTAAAGATTTTATTTATTTATTTGACAGAGAGAGAGATCACAAATAGGCAGAGAGGCAGGCAGAGAGAGAGGAGGAAGCAGGCTCCCCGCGGAGCAGAGAGCCTGATGCGGGGCTCGATCCCAGGACCCTGAGATCATGACCTAAGCCGAAGGCAGTGGCTTAATCCACTGAGCCACCCAGGCGCCCGAGAATTAGTATTTCTAACAAGTGCCTGGGTGATGATGCTCTTGGCCTGGAAACTGTATTTTGAGATTCACTGGTATAAAGAAATATTGCTTATAATGAAGGAAACCTAGGTATTGAGTACTTACTTAACTTATGCTCATAACAACTTTGTAGGGAGTTAGGTGTTTTCCCCCTTTTTATTTTTTTTATTTTTTTAAGTTTTTTTTTTGTTTTGTTTTGGTTTTTTTTTGACATTGAACACGAGCAGGGGAGCAGCAAGCAGAGGGAGAAGCAGGCTCCCCACTGAGCAGGAAGCCTGACGAGGGGCTCCGGGGGCTCAGTCCCAGTACCCGGGGATCATGAACTGAGCCAAAGGCAGACACTTAACTGACTGGGCCACCCAGGTGTTCCTCCCCCTTTTTATTATACCTGAGGAAACTGAAATTTGGGGACTCCCAGCTAGAAAAGTACAGCAGCAATTCAAGTCTAACTTCAGGCCTGTTCTCTTTACATAAACTCCTTGCTTATCTTTTTAATTGGTGATGGCTTTATTGAGATCTAATTCTCATATAATTCACCCATTTAAAGTGTACAATTCAGTGGGGTTTTTTTGTATTTTTTTTTAACATTTATTTTAGAGAGAGCACAAGTGAGAGGGGCAGAAGGAGACAGAATATCAAGTTGACTCCTTGCTGAGCACAGAGCCAACAAGGGGCTCAGTCTCATGACTCTTGAGATCGTAACCTGAGCTGAAACCAAGAGTTAGATGCTTCACCATCTGCAGCACCCACGTGTCCCCATGTTTTGGGGGTGGGGCGGTTGATTTCTTTTAGAGAGAATGCACACATGAGCAGGGGTTGGGACAGAAGGAGAGAATCCCAAGCAGGCTCCCCTCTGAGGGTGGAGCCTGACAGGGGACTTGATCACATGACCCCAAGATCATGACCCAAGCTGAAATCAAGAGTCGGGGGCATCTGGGTGGCTCAGTTGTTAAGTGTCTGTCTTCAGTTCTGGTCATGATCCCAGCGTCCTGGGTTCGAGCCCTGCATCAGGCTCCCTACTCGGCAGGAAGCCTGCTTCTCCTCTCCCACTCCCTTTGCTCGTGTTCCCTCTCTCACTGTATCTCTGTCAAATCAATAAAATCTTAAAAAAAAAAGGAAAAGATATAATCTCTCATCTGCCTTTTTACCTTCCTAGACTAGTGTTAGATGGGTGTGTCTGGAAGGAAAAAATCTTTTTTTCAATTTACAGACTATACATGGCATCCTTTCATGCTGCTCTGTATGCTGAGGTAACAGCAACAAGAAATGAGCTGCGTTATCATCAGAAATGTGTGGTTCAGGCTATAGTAACCTTCCTTACATTAAATTTCCAGGAATCTTGTGGGGGCTGGTTTTAATGGCTTCTTTTTTAAAACAAAAGTATCTTAGTTAAGCACTCTTTAATGCTGCATTTCAGTAGCAATGTAGAGAGGTCCCTCCTAAAGGGATTTCACAAGTTTTGTCTCTCCTGTGTTTTTCATTAGGCTGTGGTGGGAGTAGTTTTGATCCTGGGTTGAGAATTGCATGCCTATGAAATGTACTTATCTTACTGATCTTTTAGAACATTGGTCCCCACACTTTTTATCACTCAGTCCATAGATAAACTGTTCTTTAAACATACACCCAAATATATTTTTATAAATTACATACTGGTACTACTATACCAACATGCAAAAACAAAGGGGGGGTCACAGTTTAAAATAAGATCTGATGTTTTCTTCATAGATCCCATTTGATGGCCTTGCTTTCTTCAGTAGATAATTGTTGCTCTGAATGCTGTGTGATGCTGGAGAGTTTTGCATTTGGTTTTGGGTATTGTGACCTCCTCAGAAGCTTTGGGTATGGCAGCCCCTCCTCCTCACCTTACCTAGGGAGCCTGCCTGAGATGGCTTCCTTTTGGGGCTGGATTCTTGATGTTGCCTTGTTCACTCACTGCCGAATCTTGTCACTGCAGGTACAGGTGCAGGTACAACAGTCTCCGCAGCAGGTCTCGGCTCAGCAGCTCTCCCCGCAGCTCACGGTTCACCAGCCTGCTGAGCAGCCCATCCAGGTCCAGGTGCAGATCCAAGGCCAAGCACCACAACCGGCAGCCCCTTCCATCCAGACCCCGTCTCTGCAAAGCCCCAGCCCTTCACAGCTGCAGGCGGCCCAGATCCAGGTGCAGCACGTGCAGGCAGCCCAGCAGATCCAGGCTGCAGAGATTCCAGAGGAGCACATCCCACATCAGCAGATCCAGGCTCAGCTAGTGGCTGGCCAGTCTCTTGCCGGGGGTCAGCAGATCCAAATCCAGACCGTGGGTGCCCTTTCCCCACCACCGTCTCAGCAGGGCTCACCCCGGGAAGGGGAACGGCGGGTTGGCACAGCCAGTGTCCTCCAGCCAGTGAAGAAGCGCAAAGTGGACATGCCCATCACTGTGTCCTATGCCATCTCAGGGCAACCGGTGGCTACCGTGCTGGCCATTCCACAGGGCCAACAGCAGAGTTATGTGTCTTTGAGGCCAGACTTACTGACAGTAGACAGTGCCCATCTGTACAGTGCCACTGGGACCATTACTAGCCCTACAGGAGAAACCTGGACCATCCCTGTTTACTCTGCCCAGCCCCGTGGTGATCCTCAGCAGCAGAGCATTACCCACATTGCCATTCCCCAGGAAGCCTACAATGCAGTTCACGTCAGTGGCTCACCCACGGCCCTGGCAGCTGTAAAGCTGGAGGATGACAAGGAGAAGATGGTGGGCACCACGTCTGTAGTGAAAAACTCCCATGAAGAGGTAGTGCAGACCCTTGCAAACTCTCTCTTTCCAGCACAGTTCATGAATGGCAACATCCACATTCCAGTGGCTGTGCAGGCTGTCGCAGGCACCTACCAGAACACAGCTCAGACTGTCCATATATGGGACCCTCAGCAGCAGCCACAACAGCAAACTCCCCAGGAACAGACGCCGCCACCGCCGCCACAGCAACAGCAGCAGCAACTCCAGGTTACTTGTTCAGTAAGTGATGACTTACCTGTAGGCCAGACTGCTCCCCCAGGGCCAAGTGCAACACAGAAGTTCCTGGCAACCTCTGGCTTGTTTACTGCAATGATGTTGGTCTTTCAGTAGTATTTTTAATATTTTAGTTGAGTTTGGGGAGGGGGAATAGAAGCAGCAGGTGAAAGCTATAGAACAGGCAGGCGTTCTGTCCTGGTACTTGGAGGTAGATGAAATGATCAGCAGCTGCTTTGGGGGTAGATGCCATGGATGCTTCTTTGTCATCCCTTTTTAAGAAGAATAAAGTTCTAGGGAAGGACTAATGGGACATGCTGAGTATTATCTGAGTTTAATAAGCTATTCTCTACACCACACATGACTGAATCTAGTGGAACCCTTGTAGTTTAGTACACAGGCTATAAACTCATCATAGCAGAGAGGCTGTGAAATTATTCCTTTTGAGTTATCTATGGACACACTAGGTGAATTAGCAGATGTAAAATACTTGCTGGTGGGCCTGTTAAAAGTAATCACTTTTGGGAGTGTCAGATAAGCCACCACAGTGGTTTTTTTAATGTTCCTTAAATAATCAAGCCTTGGTTAATTTTCTGTTATGGAAGCTATGTTGAAAAAAAATGTTTAACTTTTTATTTTGAAATAATCTTAGACTTATAGAAAATAGAACTCTTTTGAAATTCCAAATTTAAAATTAGCTTTTTTCTAATTGTTAAGCCTTTTTTTTTTCTTTCTTTTTTTTTTAAGAGGGAGAGTGTTGGTGTGAGCAGGGGGTGAGGGAGAGGCAGTCTTAAGCAGACTTAAGCAGACTGTGCTTGGTGTGGAGCCCGACTCAGCTTGATTTTATGATCCTGAGATCATAACCTGAGCTGAAATCAAGAGTCGGAGGCTTAACTGACTGAGTCACCCAGGTACCCCTAATTGTTACGTCTTTTTAAGGATACCACAGAGGTGTGGATAAATTTATTCCTTGAGACTGTTAGCAAACTTTAGGGCCTCTGGTCTCATGGGACTGCTAAACACAAGTTGCCTCAGAGGGCAGGGGCTCCTGGGAATGCATACAAGGAGCTGGTATAAACAGAGCACTATTAGACTAGGGACCGTACTCAGAAACTCAGGCTGTAAGGGGCTGACCAGGAAGTTTCGGAGGCTGGTATATATATATATATATATATTTTTTTTTTAATTCATTTATTTGACAGAGATCACAAGTAGGCAGAGAGTCAGGCAGAGAGAGAGAGAGGAGGAAGCAGGCTCCCCACTGAGCAGAGAGTCCGATGTGGGGCTCGATCCCAGGACCCCGGGATCATGACCTGAGCCGAAGGCAGAGGCTTTAACCCACTGAACCACCCAGGCGCCCGAGGCTGGTATATTATTATAAGTGACTTTGTTAAGGACTATTAAATATGCAGCTGTCAGGCCTAGATGTAGAACAGTCATTGCTTCAGGTAGCTTGTAGTCCAGTTTTGGAGTGATAATGTATGATTCCTATTTTCTGAATTTTTTATAAGGCAGCATAATCAAGCGTGACATTTTATGTTCCACACACACAAAAACAAACTGGGTATTCAGAAACCATTCTAGGTTAAAAAGTCAACAGAGATGTCTTTGTGGGAAAAGTGGCATTTGATCTCTGTAGCATCAACTGACAAAAATGGAGCAGCATCCTTACAGAACCAGGGATGGACAGAAGGGACATGGCCTAGTACAGCATGAGAGGGAGACTGTGGGAGAGGAGTTAGTACAGGGAGAAAGGATTTATCTTCCCAAAGTGAAGAGTTGAGCTTGACCTGATCTGTGGTAGGAAATGTTTCTATAATCCTAAGAGTTGTGATAACAAGAATCAAGTACAGGATGTGTAGAATTAATTGCATGTAGGTGAAACCAGCCTGGAGAATTATGATGTAGCTCAGCTTTTGCTCACAGGGATGGGGAGGACATCAGGCCTTTCCTCAGCTTTCCTGGTCCTTATGGTCCAGTTTGCAGGTCAGGCCTCTTTTCATGCTCATCAGGCTCTGTAATTTACATTTCTGGGCCCTTAAGCAAGAGAAGATCCTTTTGGGAGTTCACCATAGTAGGCCCGTGTTCTTCAGAGGCAGTGTCTCCTTTGGGAAAGTCTTACAGGAATGAATGTCAGGTATTACTAGAAAAGGAAAATTTGAGAAGAATACCCATCGTGTGGGAAAGGTGATTTTGTCCATTTCTACCACAAACATCCTTCTGCTCTCTGTATTGGGCTTAGTGCCAGGTGCTGAGGAACAGATATGAATAGTTTCTGCCCTTGGAGTACTCGTAGTCCATGGGGAAGATAATTGTGCTGTGATGTGAGTTGAACCCTAAGGAGAGCTGGTGACAAAATATTGTGCTCTTCCCCTGGCATATCCTTTATGAAAGTTGTCACCTGCCCTTAAAACCAGATTTATGGTGAGACCTCCCTTCCTTGAGCTTACATCCACCTCTGTCTACGGCCCCGTTTCTCCACTCTGCTTTATTCCCAGAGTTTTCAGGCATTATCTGTACAAGCTGATTCTTCCTACTAACCAGTTTTCTCTTCAGTTTATCACTGATTCTGTTCTTGTCAAGGTCAGCAGTGACTTCCTTGTGGCCAGATCCAACAGGCATGTCTGTTTTTATCTCACAGCAACATGACACAATAGACCATACCTACCTTCTTGGAATTCTCTGGCATGGTTTTTTCCTCCTGTCTGCCACTGTTTTGGTTTTTTGTTTTGTTTTGTTTGTTTACTTCTCAGGAGAGTTTACTGGTGCTTCTGTCTGAACCATATATATATTCATGTTTCTCAGAACTCAGTACTAGCCTTTTCTCTTTAAATAGTTTCTGTCTATGGCCGTGGTTTTTAGCACCTACTAGATGGCTGGTGCCACTGAAGGTGATAGTCACTGACAGCATCTGCCAGACACTATTTCAGTGTTACACAGGTTAACTCATTTAATTCACACACCCAACTTTATGAGGTATGCACTACTATCTCCATTTTACAGATGAAGAAACTGAGACACAGATTAAACAGCAAGACCAAAGCCATGATTAGTAAATAAAAGAGTTGGGGTTCAGCCCCGGGTAGGCTGGCTCTGGAGCCCATGCCTTATACCCTGTGCTGCACTGAGACACAGAACTTTATCTCTAGACCGTGGCTTTTCCTTAGAACCTTTCTCGTGCCTCCAGCAGCCAATTTTTCATTCACTTGGATTTCTTGAAGCTGTCTCAGCCCTTCATTAGCATCACCTCTACTGCTATTGAGAAATTCTCCTCTCAGGACACCTGGCTGGCCCACTTGGCTAGAGCATGTGACTCTCGATCTTGGGGTCTTGAGTTCTAGCTGCATTTGGTAATAGAGTTAACTTAAAAATAGATATAAAGGTGGGTGGGTGGATAACCTGTTTTAAGAAACAGAAGAAACAAAACTTCCCTTCTCAGAAAGTGGTACCATCTCCACCCATTTGTTTAAACCAGAAACCCAAGAATCATCCTTGAGTCTGCTTTCCCTTACTTTTCACAGCCAACTCGTCAACAAGCTACTTTGGTTCTACCACCACACTTCTCAGCATTTCTTAAATCTTCTCCATTGCCATCCTAGTCCAGGCGACTAGCACCTTTGCCCTTCAGTCCATTCTCCATACATCAGAATTTTTTTCTTTTTAAAGATTTTATTTATTTGTTTATTTGATAGAGATCTCAAGTAGGCAGAGAGGCAGTCAGAGAGAGAGGAGGAAGCAGGCTCCCTGCTGAGCAGAGAGCCGGATGCGGGGCTTGATCCCAGGACCCTGGGATCATGACCTGAGCTGAAGGCAGAGGCTTTAACCCACTGAGCCACCCAGGCACCCCCAGAATATTTTTTTTAATGTAAGATGATGTCACTTCCCAGCTTAAAACTCTCCAAGGACTCCATTATAAAGAAGAAGGAAAACTGTACCACAGTGTACAAAGCCCTACTTACATCCGTAGTTTTCGTCCTGGTTGGGATCTCTACTACCCCCACCCACTGACAGACATTTAGACATGTAAAAGAATTTTGTTGTCAAGATGCCTGGAAATGCTATATTAGTGGGGGAAGGCACACAGTGAAGGGGGCCGGGCGAAACACCAGAAGCAAAGTACTGCCCCACATGTCCTGTTGCCCACCTACTTAACTAGTCAGACTCCTAGATTTGCAGCTTGGGTAGGTGGTATTGTCATTGAACAAGATAGGAAGGGAATCGATCTGGACAGGGAAAGTGTTGAGTTCCCTCCATAGATGGTAATCTGAGGTAGTTGTAAGATGGAGACATACAGTACCCCCTGGGTATATTAATGGCAGATCTAGCTTGGAGGTGCATAGTTAGCAATCATTTCCACAAACATGGAAGTCTAAACTGGAAAAGTGGGTAAGATTCACCAAGAAGATTGGTAGTTGAACTGGGAAGTGTGTCTAGAGTGGAGCTCCTGGGTTGACAAACATTTAAGAGCCTCACACTGATACTGCTTTATTTCCTTATTTAATTACGTTTTGAAAGCTAAGAGGAGAGTTTTTACTTTTTTTTTTTTTTTTTAAGATTTTATTTATTTATTTGACATAGAAGGAGCACAACCAGGGGGGAGCCCGATGTGGGATTCAATCCCAGGACCCCGGGATCCTGACCTGAGCCAAAGGCAGTAGCTTAACCGACTGAGTCACCCAGGCGCCCGAGAGTTTTTACTTTTATTCATTGATAAGCAGCTTTATGTGTCATAAATTATTTTGCCTTCAGTTTGAATGATTTGACATTCCTTAGCCCTTTGGGTAGGCCCTGGCATGGAGAATTCCTCAAAGGAATTTGTTCAGAATATAGACTGGTGTGTGAGGCCCAAGAACCTATGCCTGGTATCTTTGTTGGTGTTCATCCCGCCCAGTATGGGGATTGTGATTGACGCTCATGGACATTTCATGTGCCGCTTTGCGCGAACAACTTGGCTTTTAGAACTTTGAGGACAAGACAACGCTTCCTTTGGAGGCAGGAAGCTAGAATAGTACCTCCTGTCTTCAAAAAATACCTTTAAGGGGGCGCCTGGGTGGCTCAGTGGGTTAAAGCCTCTGCCTTCGGCTCAGGTCATGATCCCAGGGTCCCGGGATCAAGCCCCATATGGGGCTCTCTACCCAGCAGGGAGCCTGCTTCCATTCCTCTCTCTCTGCCTGCCTCTCTGCCTCCTTGTGATCTGTCTGTCAAATAAATAAATAAAATCTTAAAAAAAAAAAACAACTTTTAAATAAAAAAGAAAATACCCTTAGGAAATAGAGCAGTATTATTGAGAAGGAATTTGGGGGAGTAAAAAACAACAATATATATAGCTAGAGGAGCCATATACATCTTTCAGGTCTTTTCTTATCTTTCAGTGGCACGAGAGAGAACACAAGTTTTGCTTGTTGTACTTTTCTTTTTCCAAAACAATGATTTTCAACCGTGGCTGGACATAAGAATCACTGGGAGCTTTTAGAAATACCGATGTCAGGCCCCCATCTTAGACCAATTAAATCATAATCTGTAGGGATGAGGCCTAGGCATGGATATATTGTAAAAGCACCCCAGATGTTTTTAAGTGCACTCAAGTTTAATGGTTATTACTCTGGACACTTGATATTCAAAGTGTGGTCTGCAGACCAGCTCCCTTACTTGGGAACTTGTTAGAAATGCAGAATCTCAGTTCCCACCTGAGACCTTTCAAATCAGAATCTACACTTGAAGAAAATCCGTGATTTTTTTTTTTTTTTTTTTTTTTTTTTGCACTTCATAGTTTCGCAAGGACTGCTTTGGGCCAGTAGTTCTGAGTAGTGACTAAACTTTAGAATTGCCATTTTATGTGGGAAGGTATTTGAAAGACTGTAATCTCTTTAAAAAGAGATTCTGGGGTAGAAGCCAGGTATTGGTATTTCTAATTCAGGGATTCAGAAGTCCAGCCCGGGCTGAGAAGCACTGCAGGAGCCTTAACTGTCCTTGGGGTAAGGAGTAGAACTCCAGTGGTCTTTGAAAGTAAGGTAACAAATGGAAGAAAGATACTTTTTTATTACAAGAACCACAGGAAACATTTTTCTAGCATTTTTGTGGAAGGGCCTGGTGCAAAACAATATTGACACATTTTGATGGTTTCTCTCTTACAGGCTCAGACTGTCCAGGTTGCTGAAGTTGAACCACAGTCACAGCCACAGCCTTCTCCAGAACTTCTGCTTCCAAATTCTCTGAAGCCAGAAGAAGGGCTTGAAGTATGGAAAAACTGGGCCCAGACGAAGAACGCTGAGCTAGAGAAGGATGCTCAGAACAGACTGGCACCCATTGGGAGTGAGTGTTTATTGGTTCGGGGGGGCGGGTGGACTCCAGCTAAAATATAACGGTACTGAAACAGCAGGAGGACGTGATGGCAGGAAAGTGGCGTCCTTTGGCTCTGGGGGTTAGGGATCACCATCTGAAATAATATGCCGAATTCAGGACAGGCAACAGGCAGACCTGACCTGCTGCACATGAGCAGGATTTATGGTGTTTGCCCAAGACCAGGCATATTTGTACACATGGATTTCTGAAGTCAACCTAGCAGATCTGCGTAGAGTGAATTCTGGAAAGAGATAGGAACCAGTGACTGTCTTTAACGCCCTTCTTCCTTAACATTATGTTTGTATTCTTCCTCACCTTACAGAATATGGATTTTTTTGCTTTCATGTCTTGGCCCCAATAATAATTTTGAAGGTATGTGAGGTGGGGAGGATTGTGGGAAGGAAACCGTTAGTGTAAATAGGGCATACAGGATCATTGTCTTAGTAGGCCAGTTCTGACCTTCGATGCAGGTGACTGTTTCTGTCCTAGCTCCCTGATGATCAGTATCTAAACTGAGCGCTTCCAGGAATATGAGCAGCCAGTTAAGAGGTTGTTCTTGCCAGGACCCCCATTCACCTTTGGGGGTCACCTTTGGCTTGTGTTGCAGGGCGCCAACTCTTGCGATTCCAGGAAGATCTCATCTCTTCTGCTGTGGCTGAGTTAAATTATGGGCTCTGTCTAATGACACGGGAAGCTCGAAATGGAGAAGGTGAACCCTATGATCCAGATGTGCTCTACTATATTTTCCTGTGTATTCAAAAGGTAGGAAACAGACTCCAGAGGAACGTGTTCAAGCTGTGTTCCTGTTGGGTGTTTGCTGGTTTCTGAAATTAGTAAAATGATAACCAAGTGGTTTTAAGGAAGTTCTCTTTCAACTAATAATGAGTTTTTATTTTTTAAATTTTATTTTAATTAAGTTAATTAACATAGAGTGTATTAGTTTCAGGGGTCGAACTCAGTGGTTCCTCAGTTGCATATCACACCAAGTGCTCATTATATCACCTGCCCTCCTTAATGCCTGTCACCCAGTAACCCATCCTCCCCCCCACCTCCCCTCCAGCAGCCCTTAGTTTGTTCCCTGTAGTTAAGAGTTCCTTATGGTTTGTCTCTGATTTCATCTTATTTTATTTTTCCCTCCCTTCCCCTGTGATCCTGTTTTGTTTCTTAAATTCCACATATGAGTGAGATCAACTATATATTGAGTTTTTTAATTTACATTTTAAAAATTGCAGAAGATCGAACATGTTTGCTTCAAAAAAATAAAATAGACATCAGCCATAATGCCATCATCTAGAGAAACTTTTGCTAAAATATTTGTTATAGTATCTTAGAGCCTTTTTAAAAAAACACAAAGCATTTATATAATAGATTTTATTAAAGTAAATATGGTTTACACAAAATTAATCTATCCAAAACAAAGTCTGGTGTTAATATTCAGCTCATTTTCTCATTATTCTCTGCATTAACACAAAATAATATTTGAGAATCTAGCCAGAATATGCAACTGTAGGTAGGCTTTGAGGACATCTAAGGTACAGTGTAACAGGGAAACTTGATTTAGGACTGGCAGTTCAGGAGAGCAGGGGTGGATTTCTCAGTGTGTGAGTGCTCTTGTGGAGAAGCCCTCAGTGTGATGGAGGAGCACTTGCTGGTTGGGATTCACCCTGTTGCCTGAGCCTAAGAAAAGTCTGCCTCCCTCTTTATTTCTCTTTCCTCCCAGTCACACAGGGCACTTGAGTAAATTGCTTTACATACTTGGTTTCATTCCATGCTCTCCCTAGTCCTGGAAGGCAGACACAGTCATTTCCACTGACAAAAAAACTGCGCCCCAGAAGTTAAAATACTCACATGAGTACTTAACTTACACCATGGCTAATAAGAGGCTGGCCCCAGAGCCTGTATTATGGTTTTTTGCTACCACAAGACAATGCCTTGCCTGGATGAAATAGCAAATTTTGCAAAATCTATCCCATTGACCAACTCTCCACAGAGTGTTACGAGAGTCATTTCACATAATCTGAAGTATACTCTGGAAATGTCATATGCAGGACCTTTTTACCTGTTACGTTGTTTTGTTAAGGAGGCAGACATGGGTAGGGAGAGGTGATGATACTGGTAGTACAGTGTTTATTTTCCCTGAAAGTTTTACTCAGGAGATTATCAACAACTTTTATTGTTTTTCTTTTAGTATCTTTTTGAAAATGGAAGGGTTGATGACATTTTCTCCGATCTTTATTATGTTCGATTCACGGAGTGGCTACATGAAGTTCTGAAAGATGTTCAGCCCCGAGTCACTCCACTTGGTAAGCGTCTTCTTAGTCCTTGGATGTCTTTCCCACCTGGGTTTTAAAAAGGTCAGCTGCCATGTGGCTGCCTATGATACAGCGTGTGGGTGAGGAGGCTATAAATCCTAGGTACCAGCCTCAGCTTCTGTGCTGCTTGGCCTGGTATGCAAGGGGCACTGCATACCAGACAGAGAACCCAGCAGGTCCCAGTGTGGCAAGGACATGGGGGCATGGAGAGTTGGGGTACTCTGTTTGTTTGTTTTAATTAAAATTTACTGATTAAAATTAGAATCACTGCGTTCAGAATTATGAACTATTTGATCTGTAGGTCACTCATGTCACATATTGGGGTTCTTCCATGTGTTTGAACATGCTCACAGATAATATCTAGAGGTGTATACAGATATATAGAGATATTCTACATATATAGAACATAATTTTTGCTTTACCCATATAACCACCTGAATAGCATGCGTTGGAAAGAACAGGAGTTTTACAGTAGAATGTCTGAGGTGTCTGTTTTGTTTTTTAATAAATTTTTATCTTTTTAGAGCAATTTTAGGTTTACAGAATGAGCAGGGCATGGAGAATTCCCATAATACTCCCTCACACACTGTTCCTTCTATTATTTAATACCTTGTATTGGTGTGGTGTATTTGTTATAATTGATGAGCCAGTGTCGATATTAGTAACTAAAGTCTGTAGCTTACATTAGGATTCACTCCTCCTGTGCTGCATTCTGTAGGTGTGGACAAATATATAATGACATGTATCTGTAATTACAATATCATACATAAGTTTCGGGTCTAAAATCCTCTGTGTTCCACCTGTTTATCCCCCCCCCCCCCATCCCTGGCAATCACTGATCTTTTCACTGTTCCGTAGTTTTGCCTTTTCCAGAATATCATATAGTTGGAATAATTCAGTATGTAGCTCTCTCAGATTGGTTTCTTTCACTTAGCAATATGCATTTAATGTTCCTGTGTGTCTTTTCATGGCTTGACAGCTCATTTCTTTTTATTGCTGAACAATAATCCACTGTATGGACGTGTGTGTTTATCCACTCACTCATTGAAGGACATCTCCATTGCTCCCAAGTTTTGGCAATTACGAATAAAGCTGCTCTAAACATTGTGTGCAGGTTTCTGGTGGAAAAACAGACAAATCACTGGACTAGCATAGAGAGCCCAGAAGTAGAGTCACACAAATAAAACTGGCTTATCTTTGAGAAAGGAGTAGAGGCAGTTCAGTAGAGAAGAGCAGTCTTCTCAACCAGTGGCGCTGCAGCAATAGGACACGCACGTACAAAAACAAGAATCTAGATGCAGACCCTACGCTGTTCACAGAATCAACTCACACTGGGCCACAGACCAAAATGTAAAACGCAAAACGGTAAAACTCCTAGAAGATAATAATAACATAGGAGAAAATCTAGGGGACCTTGGGTTTGGTAGTAACTTTTTGGATGTAACGCCAAAAGCACAGTCCGTGAAAGAAAATAATTGATAAGCTGGACTTCATTAAAATTAGAGACTTAAGACCTATGAAAGACACTTTTAAGAGAATGAAAAGACGAGCTACAGACTGGAAAAAAATCTTTTGCAAAACACATACTTGATAAAAGATTGTATTCAAAATATACAAACAACTCTTAACACTCAACAATAAAAAGAAAGCAAAACCTGATCCAAAAAATAGGCAAAAGATCTGAAACAGATTCCTCACCAAAGAAGATATACAAGTGGCAAATAAGTGTATAAAAAGATGTTTATCGTTAGATATCATTAGGAAATTGCAAACTAAAATGAGATACCACTGTACCCCTATCAGAATGGCTAAAATCACAAACAGTAGCAGCTCCAAGTGAGGGAGAGGGAGTACAGGAATGCTGATTCTTTGCTGGTGGGAATGCAAAATGGTATAATCCCTTTATAAGACAGTTTGACATTTTCTTTTAAAAGTAAACATTCAAAAAAATTTAAAAAATAAAAGTGAACATTTTCTTACCTTATGATCCAAGAGTTGTGCTCCTTGGTATTTACCCAAATGAGCTGAAAATTTAAATCCACACAGATATCTGAGTTTTAATCCTGGCTTTGCCATTTATTAGAATGTATGCTGCTTACAGGGGTATAACTCAGTGGTAGAGCATTTGACTGCAGAATGTATCCTGCTTAAACTTTTTTTTTTCCCATCAAAAAAACCTAACTGGAATTAAAAACTTTTTTAAAAAATTGAGATGCAACTGATATAACATATTAGTTTTCGGTATACAACATAATGAATTGATATATGTGTGTCTTGTGTAATGATCTAGTTTTGTTAACATCCATTACCACAGAGTTAGATGCTTAAACTTTAAGAAGAAATTACTGGTTAAACAAATACTTTTTGAATACCTGCTGTGTGCCAGGCAAGTATTCCAGGTGCAGATAATACAACGCTGTAATGAACTAAATGGAGCTTATAGTCTGATAGGGGGAGACAATGTATAAATAACCAATTTATGATTAAATGTCTTAAAGAACAAAGCACAGGGGAATGGAAAGCTTTAAGGGCATTGGGAGGGAGGCCTTTCTGAGGCGCTGTCATTAGAAGAGAAACCAAGTAAGTGATTCACTCCATGATAAGCAGATTTTCAAGCCAAGTGTGGCTATGCCGAGTTTGCTTTTTTAAAAATTGTATTACAGAAATTTCAAGCACATACAAAAATTAAACAGAATAGGTAAGTGACATTCCCATGTACCCACTGTCCATGGCCAATCTTGTGTCGTGTGTACACCTGCTTCTCCCCTCCTGTATTATTTTGAAGTAACTTCTAGACTTGACATACCATAATGCCATTATTATAATTGAAAAAAAGAGAATTCCATAATGTCATCGAAGTCTACCCTACACTTTGTTCAGATTTCTAAGTGTCTCATAAATGTCATGATCTTTATTTGAGTCAAGGTGCAAATAAGGTCCATACATTGAAATTACTAATATGTCTTAGTATTTAGCTTTAATCTTTAATTTTCTCCTTGATTCTATTTCTTACAATTTTTATGGAAGAAACTAGCCATTTATTAATTGATTTAGAAAGAGTACCTGAGAGTGCTCCGAGAGGGAGGGACTGAGGGAGAGGGAGAGAGAGAGAATCTCAGGCAAGCTCCATGCCCAGCATGGAGGCCAGCTTGGAGCCTGATCCCACGACACTGAGATCATGACCTGAGCCAAAACCAAGAGTCAGACATTCAACTGACTGAACCACCCAGGCACCCTGAAACTAGCCTTTTAAGTTGTCAGTCTGATTACATCCCCATAGTGTAGTTTAACATAGTTTTCTTTTCCCTGTGTTTACAGTTAATTGATAGTTCATATAAAGACTTCCTTGATCGGTTTTGATTTTTGTGTTTCTTTTTGGCAAGGTTATGTCATAGATGTTGGTTATATACTTCCATCTGATACCCGTAGTGTCTGTATCCATTCATTCATTAGGAGTTGCAGATGGTGGTATTCTGATATTAGTACTTCTTCATTATTACCTGAAGTACAAAGCAAAACTTTCCATTGATCACTGTTTGAATACCTAGCAGTATAGATGATGGATTTTATAGGAGAGACAGATAAGGGCTTATTTCTTCTCTTTGTTTAGCAGGTTTTATGATAATGAGTTGGTTCACCAGTTTCATCCAGTGATAACCAATTCACTTTTTTTTTTCTTTTTTTAAGGAATCATTTTGAACTAATGAATTTAACATCCATTGCAGTTCTTTTTTGCTGTGCAAATTGTTCCATCTTTGGCCATTTGGAACCTCCTAAATTGGCTTTTAAGTTCTTTGGACATGGCCCTACTTCCTTGATTTCTGATTGGCCAAATGTTCCAGGCTGATCTTGAACATTTTCTGTTTTCTGTCTTGATATGGAATCGGTCAGTTCTCCACGGAGACTGGTTCCTTTTAGTGGTAAATGGCATTCTAAGTAGCACAATCTGGATGCACAGGGGTGTTCATTGCTCCTGGGTTGGTCATTGCTCATAGGCCTTTCAGTGGGAAGAACTAAAAAAAGGTAAAATAGGTCATTTCGATGCTTGCAGTTCAGACTGAGAACTATCAAGTTTTTATATGATGTCCCTGTCTGCATCTCCCTTCTCCCATGCCAAGAGTCCTGGTTTTTAGATCCTAAACTTGGCTTTAAGTTTTGTGAAAAAGTGGTTCAAGCTAGGGAAGCTCATTAAATGGCAGAGTGAAGTAAACCCAAGGAAACAGCGCATGCCAAGTATGTATGGGACCACTTCTACCACTGGCCTTCCCCAAGGAGGGCTCTCTGTGCCACTCACCTGCTTCAGATTTGTTTGAGGGCAGGGAAGCTTACCTCATTGCCAGTAGGCCACAAAAAAAAAAGAGTAGAGCTGGAGCTGCCCTGAAGAGATGGGAGTGCACTTAGTGGAGCTTTGGCAGGAGCAGAGAAGAGGAATGTGTTGGGCAGAATATTTCTTTCCCCGCTTCTAGGAAGTAACATCCTTACTGCCTGCCTGGAGGACCCTGCAACTACAGTAGGAGAACACTTTCATCACTGCCTCAGTGCCTGGCACACAAACACTTGTACATTAACTGTTAAATGAACACAGAGGGGGCTTGGTGATCAACTCAAGTCTCCTTTTTCTTTGGTGTAGACCTGGGTGTGCAAGGCTTTTCATCAAACACTGGCCTTAGTCCCTGTCCAGCTCTCAGTTCACTTACAGACCAGGTTCTTATAGTAAAATCTGTGCTGTCGGGGAATCCTGTAATAATTTGAATATCATTCTCCAATATCATTGTCCCCTTTGTCCAGAAAGGGGATGCAAATGGTTTTGCTTTCTAGAGGTGGAAAATGTGAAAGGTTTAGCACGGGCAAACGGGCACCGTACCAGTTCTTTGGACCCTTGACGCCTGAAAATATGATGCAAGCTCTGTTCCCTCTTTGTAGAGAAGTATGCATATAGCAATTTGTTACATAGTTTTGGGTGTTTCAGTATTCTTTTACCCCACTTTAACTGTGGATTAGAGGAAGAATTAACAGGTAAGCGCAATCATACAGGCCAGTGGTTCTCAGGAACTTGTTAGAAATGCACATTATCAGGCCCACCCCGGAAACAGGGGCTGAAACCCAGCGATTTGTGTTTTATCAAGCTTCCAGATGATTCTGCCATTCCCTAGGGAGATTTTTCTGGTTAAACTTGTACTCTTTTGTGGTCCTTGTGCCTCCCACCTCCCATCCTGCACCTCTGAGGGCCCACCTGCCATCCTCTTGTTGTAGCAGTGCTCTATTCCTCCTAGGCTATGTCCTGCCCAGCCACGTGACTGAGGAGATGCTGTGGGAGTGCAAGCAGCTCGGGGCTCACTCCCCTTCCACCCTGCTGACCACCCTCATGTTCTTTAACACCAAGTAAGTGTTCTAGAAGCACCATGCTTAGCCACTGCTGGCATCTGCCCAGTGAAGAGGGTGGAAACTACCCAGGTAGATACAGGAATTCCTTTGACACATATTTGAGAGCCTTTGGGCTACTGAAAGCCTTCAGCCCCACTTGGCTACATTGGTGTGGTGACCAGTGAGGCAGACAGCCTTGCCAGACCCCTGCAATCAGTCTTCATATGGTTCCTCCACTAGACAGTGTTTTTGGGTATGGGCCTGTCCAGATTCTGGGAGTGTGCACAGCGACTCCTCTGAGACACTGATGGCAGAGGGTAAGTCATAGTCTCCTCCTGGCACCCCTCCCTTTGCCTTGCTTTCACTTGTGGTACAGATACTTCCTGTTGAAGACAGTGGACCAGCACATGAAGCTGGCCTTCTCCAAGGTTTTGCGACAGACAAAGAAGAACCCCTCTAATCCTAAGGATAAAAGCACGAGTATTCGGTACCTGAAGGCTCTTGGGATACACCAGACTGGCCAGAAAGGTAGGGGCTGCAGAAACAGCTGCAACTTGTCCTGCCCTGCCCTTGTGCCTGGGGGGTTAGTGTTGAGTGTGAAAGTTGGGATTTGTTGGATAGGAATTCTCCATCCCCTTCTTCCCACCTAGAAACTTCAAACTCTTGTAGAAGCAGAGATGCCCCAGAAACGATTGCTACTTTTTCCCTTCATACTTTCCCTCCATGCCGCACACCCTTTCTCCTCCCAGTAAGTCTAGTTGGGATATCTGGAAGCCTAAGGTTCCTAGTCTGGTCCTGAGCTAAGGCAGTCTCATGCCATGTTCCTGGTGGTGGGGGTGTGTTTTATAGTTACAGATGACATGTATGCAGAACAGACGGAAAATCCAGAGAATCCACTGAGATGTCCCATCAAGCTCTACGATTTCTACCTCTTTAAATGGTGAGGAAGCTTTATGGTGCTTGGGTGACTGTTTGCATGTGTGCATTGTACATGTGTACAAGGCGTTCGTTAGTCCCAAACAGAGTAAAAACACACTTCCAAAAAGCTAAATAGAGAAGCAGCCTGACTGGTTTCCCCAAAGCATGTGAAATGACTATGTTGTGACTTTATGTGGTCTCCTGTCTTGGAGAGGGGAATGAAGGTAGATGAAGGAAAGTGTAGAAGGGTGGCCTCCGTAATGCAGCATAGTATAGCCCTGCATCTTCCTGGCCTTGACCTTTGTCACTAGCAACGTCAGTCTAGGGGGGATTTCTTTCCTTGGCTTTTACTCTCTTACCCTTGCAGTTTGGAATGTCATCTTTACAGCAATGCCAAAATCATCTTTCTGTGTTACAGGTCTTATGTTACTTAGATTAAACCTTTAGTGGTTTCCATTTATTGCATAGAGAAAGAGTAATCTTAATCTTGCAACAAGACCTTACGTATACTCCCCCTTGCTAATCTCATGACCTTGTAGCTCTTGGCTCTCTAGCCATACTGGCTCCTCTCCACTCCAGAGCATCTTGCTCTCCTACCTCCAGGCCTCAGCTTAGAAATTTTCCCTATTGGGCAAGAGTCCCCTCCCCACCCCCATATTTGGCTAGTTGACTCCTATCCACTCCTCTTTTCAAAACAGCTTTATCAGAAGCATTTCCAGATTCCCTACCTGTTCTTTTGGGCTCTTTCCTCTGTAGCACTTACACTGATTGTCAGTTTGTGTTTATTTATGTAACTAACTGTTCATTGTCTCATATCTGCAAGTTCCATAAGGTAGGGAGTCTTGGATCCTGCTCATTTCTTGAATATTAACCCTTACTGCAGGCCTGGCACACAGTATCCCTTTGATAAGATTTTATTTCTTTGGTAGGAAGAGACACAGCAAGAGAGGGAAACACACAGGCAGAGGGAGTGGGAAAGTCAGAAGCAGGCTTCCGCTGAGCAGGGAGCCTGATGCAGGGCTTGATCCCAGGACCCTGGGATCATGACCTGAGCCGAAGGCAGCCGCTTAATGACCTGAGCCACCCAGGTGCCCCCCTTTGATAAATCTTGAGTGGATAGGTGAATGTAACTGTTAGAAGGTGACATATGCTAAGTACAGCACAACTTTGAGGGAGCGGAGGTGAGCCCAGGTAAGCGTCCAGTATCACAGCCAAGGTGGGAAGGCAGAGTCCCCTACATCAAATTTGAGAATTCAGTGAACTGGGTAGAGGAAACAACATGAACAAAAACTTGGAGAGGACCTTGTAGGCAGTGAAATTGGTTCCAAGTGGGATATGATTAGACTCAAGTAGATGAACCCTGACATCCCGAGGCAGGTGGTTAGAGGAATGACAGCTGGCTGCTTATGAGGGAGGAGTGGAAGGAAGGCAGCTGGTATTGGCAGTAACCCAAAGGAGGCCCTAGAGGTAATTGTGTGTTGACTGCATGGAATTCAGTAGCTATGCCATCATACTTTTGAAAGCTGCTGTCTTCCCACATTTTGCATACAGCATCTGTCTGGAAGATTCCAGGGTGGGAAGGTTGAGAATGTTGTGGTTTTACCCAGCCTTTACTGATAATATTTTTCAGTCCCCAGAGTGTGAAAGGCCGGAATGACACGTTTTATCTGACGCCTGAGCCAGTGGTGGCCCCCAATAGCCCAATCTGGTACTCGGTCCAGCCTATCAGCAGAGAGCAAATGGGACAGATGCTGACTCGGATCCTGGTGATACGAGAAATTCAGGAGGCCATCGCAGTGGCCAACGCAAGCACCATGCACTGAGGTCCCTAAGCCATGGTGCAAGGGAGATGATCCAGGAAAAAAAAAATGGACAGACTTTCACACTAAAGAAGAGGCCTCCGTTTTTTTCTTTTTCTTTCTTTTTTTTTTTTAATTGGTGTAGTTATGAAGCTTTTCAGACTGCTTCTGTTTAAAGTGTAAAAGGAAACTTTGCCTCCTGTGCGTCACCGTAAATCTGCCGCAGCAGATTCCTCAGCCCGTGGGGGCTCTGGGTTTCCTGAAAGCCAGATGTCCTAGAAAGTTGCTGGCTGGCTTTTTCTTTTTTGTCTGGGGCCTGGGGAAAGGGCTCGGACTGTTAGGAGAAATGTGGCCCCTTCCCTTACTCCAGAAAGATGGAATTAGTGACGGACCCTCCAGGGAATCTCCCCAGCTGGCTTCCACTCTGACTGGCAGACGTCGCTGACACAGGGGAGCCATGGTCTTTTCTTTCTTCATGCTCAGACATAAACTTAGCATCTTAATGGAAGGAAAATGAGGGGAACTTCAATTATGATTTATTAAAGACAATTTCTATTACACCCTCCTTTCTGACAAGTGACATTTTAGATGTTAAAGTAAAAACTTTACCATGCCTTTTTTTTTTTTTTTTTTTTTTTTTTTTTTGGCCTGACATTGAGGCCTTAAACCTGAGGCTCCTGTGCCTGATGGAATTCTTGTAACATACACTCGTGTATCATATAAAGATACCACTCTGTTTCTCTTATGTATTCTTAATCTAGTTGTTTATTAAGAATGACAAGCACGTCTTTTCAACATGCTAGTGAACATCGCCTCTTTATTTGGGAGGAGGCTGGCGGGCCAGTGGAAGCAAAGCCTTAACAGCTAGTAGAACGGGTCACCGTCCTCTGGGAGGGGGCGGCCTCGGGAACACCCAACTTTGTGGCTACACACCTAGGGCGTGCTCTGCGCATGCGTTCCCTCAGCCCCACCCACGAGGTGCGCGGGCTCCGCCTGTTCGTACTACGTCCTGACGTCAGTGACGCGTAGGGCGCAATGACGATAGCGGCGGGTTTATATTGGCGCGGCCCGGACGGCTGAGGCCTCTGCGGCGCGGTCCTCGGGCACACGCGGCTTTGCCCGGCACTGGCCATGGCCGACTACCTGATTAGCGGGGGCACGTCCTACGTGCCAGACGACGGGCTCACGGCACAGCAGCTGTTCAACTGCGGGGACGGCCTCACCTACAAGTGCGGGGCTAGCGGGCTCACCTGGGCGAGGAGAGGGGCGGCGCGCTGGATTGGGAGGCCGGGCGGGGTTTTCCACTGAGCCCGCTTGGACCTGGGCATGGGAGACAGGTTCCGGAGAATCCCCTACCCGTCTCTGGGGCTCCGTTTGATAGATCTGAAGTGGGGCGGGATGGAGGAGGCATCTTGGCAGTGCTTGAGATTTCAAGCTAGAAGCTCCATTCTCTCGGCACATGGAGTTGTCAGGGTGCCAGGGTCGCTGATGACAGCTAGGTGGCAGAAAAGGCCCCGTCTTCATCTCCACCTTGTGATTTGTCTGCCCTGCCTGTGACAAGGGCTAGGTCAGTGCCCTCTAGGCCCAAATGCCTTATGACATCTGTGGGGTTGGAATCTCGGGCCCCCCTAAACCTGAGCCTTAATCCCAATTCGCTCCCCTCCCCCGTAGTGACTTTCTCATTCTCCCTGGGTACATCGACTTCACCGCAGACCAGGTGGTGAGTATGGCCAGAATTTGGGTCCTGAGCATCAAGGTTGGGTAAGATACTTCTCTTCCCTGTCTCTCTGCTACCACAGCAGATCGGACTTGGGGGTGGATTCTATGGAATAGTCTGATTGGCATGCAGGTCATACAGGGCACCTGTTTTATGGAGGACCTGACACCACCCTGAGGCTTTTATGAGGTGCTTTCCCACATTAGCTGGCCATATTTCCTCAGGACCTGACTTCTGCTCTGACCAAAAAGATCACTCTGAAGACCCCACTGGTTTCCTCACCCATGGACACAGTCACAGAGGCCGGCATGGCCATAGCAATGGCGGTGAGCATCGTGGGCGTAAGGACAAAAGGAGGGACCTCACTAACACTCTTCCCCAAAGACACACATAGTCATGCTGCTCCTTGTCACTTTTTCGCTGTCTTTCTGTTTATCATGCAGCTTACAGGTGGTATTGGCTTCATCCACCACAACTGTACACCTGAGTTCCAAGCCAACGAAGTTCGGAAAGTGAAGGTCAGAAGGGCAAGGATCGTGGTCAAGAGCTCCTGGGAATTGCACTGAGGTGGAGTGGGGTGGAAGTGGGGGATTTGTTCTCCTAATTTAGGATCCCTTTTTCCCCACTTGGGCGTTCAATGCCTGAGAAGAGCATGAGACCCTGTGTCCTAAGGCAAGAGAAGAGGACCAGGTGGATAGAACCACCCATGTTTACTATCCCTGGGTTTGAATTGTGCTTTGGTCCTTTGGTACTGCCAGAGGGGGAGTTGGCACAGACCCCAGGCTTCAGACTGATAAAGATGGTTCAGAAATGTTTTTTCTCACCATCCCTTCCAGAAATATGAGCAGGGATTCATTACGGACCCTGTGGTCCTCAGCCCCAAGGATCGAGTGCGGGACGTGTTTGAAGCCAAAGCCCGGCATGGATTCTGTGGTATCCCAATCACCGACACGGGCCGGATGGGGAGCCGCTTGGTGGGCATCATTTCCTCAAGGGACATAGATTTTCTCAAGGAGGAAGAGCACGACCGGTTTTTGGAAGAGGTGGGTGCTACTGACAATGCAAAGCCAAGTTCTGGAAGCCAAGGCTTAAGGTGCGGTTTCTGTTGCCTGAATGGCATTTCTGGGGGTCTCTGCTGTCCAGGAAAGGTGAATGAATGCCCGGCCAAATCTCTGACCCCTTCGTGGGCTTCCTACATCTCTTTCCCACCAAATGCTCTCATTGTGCGCAAGTGTTTGCCAGCATGCATGCTGTGTTGCCGCTCCCAAGGTGGGGGCAGTGCTCAAGGACGAACTTCAGCCTCCTCTCTTGTCGTTGCTCTGGGGGGGCCCTTCTTTCTCCACTATGTAACATTACAGCGTGCTGTGTGTACCACTTCCTTTCTACTCAGTTTTCACCCATGCCACTATTACTGCTGCACTGGCTGTTGGGTTCATTTGAGGAGGGTGGTTTGGGTGCAGGTGTGTGCTCGTGGTGGTTTGTGGAACCTCACCCGAGTCCGGGCGGGGTGTATTGGGAGGTCTGGTCTCTGGGCCCTTCTCACAGCTCCCCTCACTGCTAGATCATGACGAAGAGGGAAGACTTGGTGGTCGCCCCTGCAGGTATCACACTGAAGGAAGCAAATGAAATTCTGCAGCGCAGCAAGAAGGGTGAGTTCTAGAGGCGGGAGGGTTCTGGAAACAAAGACCAGGGTTCTGATTTATGTACCTTCCCTACTCCCAGGAAAGTTACCCATTGTAAATGAAGATGATGAGCTGGTAGCCATCATTGCCCGGACAGACCTGAAGAAGAACCGGGATTACCCACTGGCCTCCAAAGACACCAAAAAGCAGCTGCTGTGCGGAGCAGCCATCGGCACTCATGAAGATGACAAGTATCGGCTGGATTTGCTAGCCCAGGCTGGTGTGGACGTAGTGGTTTTGGTAAGCACTTTGCACAGGCAGGGTGGGGTGGTAGGGACAGCTCTCATACCAGTATGTCTCACTGGGACTTTCTCCTGGTCCCAGGACTCTTCCCAAGGAAACTCCATCTTCCAGATCAACATGATCAAGTACATCAAGGAGAAATACCCCTCTCTCCAAGTTATTGGAGGCAATGGTGAGACTGGGCACCAAAGGGTGTGGGGCAAGAGTTAGGGGAGCTAGGCTCCCCCTCAGACCTTCACACAAGCCTTTCCCTGTTCTTCACTGTAGTGGTCACGGCTGCTCAGGCCAAGAACCTCATTGATGCTGGTGTAGATGCCCTGCGGGTGGGCATGGGCAGTGGCTCCATCTGCATCACCCAGGAAGGTAGGAGATGCTTTGGCGGGGCCCTCAGAGACCCTGGCATCAGCAGGGCCCTTAGTCCCATATGGCCTGGAGCCAAGCGCTCCTGTGGGAACTATACTGAGTCCTCCAGTAGGGGCAGTCCCAGGGCCAAACAGGCCCCTTGGATGGGTGACATGCTGGAAGACGAGTTCGTCATCCCTCACCTGCCACTTCCCTCTGCCTAGCCTGGCCTCCTTGCTCCTGCTCTGCACCCTCTCTAAACTCTGGTCTGTTTGTTTTATTTAGTGGCTCCCAAGATCCCTCCAGACATAAAGTCCCACAGCCCCAAATGCCCTTCTACTGTCAAGGGTTGCTATAGTAAGTCCAGCCCGGCCCACTGGCCCGGCCCAGCTGCCCACTGCCCGGCTGCTTGGTTGACTGTAGCTGTAGCTCCCGGGGTTTGTGGTGCTGATGGGTGGGCAGGGCAAACTGAATGACAGACCACGGTTTTGGGGGCTGCTGGAGAACACAGCTCCTTCCTCTTTCTGGGGTGCTTGTAGGGCAGGACCCCCTTCCCAGGTAGGCCCTAGTTGGCCCACATTTCCTACAGTAGGCACAGCTCAAGGACCAACAAGCCCACTCTTCCCTCCACATGACCACTCCCCTGATCTTGCCTGAGCTACCAACCATGCTGGGAGGAAGGGATGGGCCTCTGGATACTAACTGCACGGTGACCCCCTACCCCCACTTGATATCAGTTGGGTGGGGCTTCTCCTGGCTGCTGACTGCATGTGTCTGAGGCTGCCCTGGGCCATGCACACATGCACGTGCACACGCAGGGTTGAGTGGAGGCCGTCACAGCTGTTTAAAACTCTTGAAGGCAGATGGGGCAGCAGCCATTCCAGACAGGACTCTCAGCCGGGCTGCAGTCCTGATGCAGGTGTAGCAGAATGCATCTGATGTAGGTGTAGCAGAATGCTCCTGGGTGCTGAGTTATGGCCCAGGGCCCCTTGCCTGTCCACACTAATTCCACCCACCTATCTGTTCCTCCATTTCTCAACAGTGTTGGCCTGCGGGCGGCCCCAAGCAACAGCAGTGTACAAGGTGTCAGAATATGCACGGCGCTTTGGTGTTCCTGTTATTGCTGATGGAGGAATTCAAAATGTGGGCCATATTGCCAAAGCCTTGGCCCTTGGGGCCTCCACAGGTGAGGCCCAACACCCAGGGAGTCTGGTGGGATTCCTTCCAGAGTGCCACTCAGGGTCTGTTCCCATCACACCTATTTGTCCATAGTCATGATGGGCTCCCTCCTGGCTGCTACCACTGAGGCCCCTGGCGAGTACTTCTTCTCTGATGGGATCCGGCTAAAGAAATACCGTGGTATGGGCTCTCTTGATGCCATGGACAAGCACCTCAGCAGCCAGAACCGATATTTCAGGTGGGACAGGAAGGTCAGTTACCCTGTACTGATAGCCTTGTACTGATAGGCTCATCCATGCTTTGAACTTGTCTACGTTGCCTTACCTTTCCCTACAGTGAAGCTGATAAAATCAAAGTGGCCCAAGGGGTCTCTGGGGCTGTGCAGGACAAAGGGTCCATCCACAAATTTGTGCCGTACCTGATCGCTGGCATCCAGCACTCCTGCCAGGACATTGGTGCCAAGAGTTTGACTCAAGTCCGGTAAGCCTGGGGAGCCCGGGACATGGATGGAGGAGCTAGTTGGGGGCCAGATGCCTACATCTGACATTTGCCCTTCCTCAGAGCCATGATGTATTCTGGAGAACTCAAGTTTGAGAAGAGAACATCCTCAGCTCAGGTGGAAGGAGGTGTTCACAGCCTCCACTCGTAAGTGACCCTTCTGTGCCCATCCACCCTTGGGGCAGAGCTTTCTGCCATGCCTCCTTCCTCCTGCCCCCACCTCAAAGCTGGTTGTTCTTACAGGTATGAGAAGAGGCTTTTCTGAAAAGGGATACAGCATACCCCCTCAGTTTTTCAATAAAAGTTTGGAAAAAAAAAAGTGATGCTTGATCTTTGATGTCAACAGGCAGGTGTGGCGGCCACTATCACAGATGCATACAACAAACATGACACTCATTTGTAGAGGAAGCCTCAGACCTGAGGTCAGGCTATTCCTCAGATCTGGAAGGAGGTACTAATTCTAAATTCTAAAGTCCCTCCTGTGGCAGCTCACAAGGGAGAGTCTGGCCGGGTCTAGCCAGCCCTGGCTCACAAGGGTTCAGTCTCACATCGTGGCTGCTTAGGACAGGTCATGGAATAGTCCTTGGGGGCTTTGGCCTGACACCCACAGGGCCTCCTGCTTGGCCACAGGGACCAGGTTGAGACCCACATACATATTCTAACGTGAGTTAGAGGATCTTGTGGAGAAAGCACTGAGGTCCTCTCAGAGGTGCGTGTGAGCAAATACATTGATCTGCAGTTTGCAGCAGATGCCTGGACTGCCTCCCACCTCTGAGAAGCTGAGCAGATTGCATAAAAAGGGGATCCCCTGGTTTCTTCTCTCTCACACACACACCCGCACGAGCCCACTGAGCCAGCAGCAGCTCCTGGCCAGCAACACACCTAATACAAAATGGGAAAAGTGGATTAAATTATTAATTTGCTGGCAAGAAAGACAGGTGTTACAGTTCCAAAGAGGAAGGGCTAATGAAAGCGCTGGAAACTCCTGCGCTCTGCCAAAAGTGCCAGGGCCTTCCTGGACAGGTCAGGTCAATTCCTGGCGGTTCATTCTGCAGCTCGTTCTAAGGATGTGAGCGCTGTCCTTCTGGGTGGAGGGATAAGAGCAGCTCCTGTTACTCGGCCTTCATGACACAGGAAGTTGAAAGTGGCACAGGCATTGGGCTGCAAAGAGAAAGCCTACATCAGCTTGGCGAGGGCGAGGCCTGGGTCCCGTTCCGCACTCCCGAGAGGCAGGCCTTACCGTGTCCTGCACTTCCACGGCGATGCCCCGCTGCCTCAGGGCTTGCAGCACCTGGGGCTGCAGCCGTTCGGTGCGGTCTCCGGTGCCCACCACCACAATCTCTAGGGAAAGATGGCGAGGGCTAGCCTCTGGCAGCTCTGTGCAGAGGCTAGGGCGGGTGGCTTTTGGCTTTCTAGGGCTGGAAGCACCTCAGCCCTCCCCTTCTCCAGTACCTATTCGGGGCTCCAGCAACCAGAAGAGAGAGAAGCTTTCTTCCGTGATGTCCCGGTGACTTCCTACCTGTGTTGGGAGGAGGCAGGTTAAACAAGCTCGCGCGGTTTTCCCCAGAGCCCTTACCTGCGCCCCAAACGAGCAAAACGGAAAAGCCCAAGTCGGCGAGGGACAGAATCGGGGGCAGGCCCGGGACTCCGGCCCTCCGCTGCCTCACTGCTCACGTTCCACTGCACCACCGATTGCGGGAGCAGCGCGCAGGGCCCAAACACGCGATTTCCGTTGATCATGAAGCCGCGGCTGCTGTAGCTGTCGATATACATGATCTGCGGGGACTCGCGCTGCAGCAGAGAGATGCGCGTCCTCTCATACAGCTCGTCGTCCGCCGGCGTGAGCCGGTGCCCTCGCCGTGGGGCCCTGCGGAGGGGTGTGCTCAGACTCTAACCGGCCAGGAGGAGCCGGGCCGGGATCGCTGGCCGTGGGGGCGGGGATCGGGGACGCTGGGCCCCGGGCTCACCTCAGCAGCTCCGCAGGGGAAAAGCGTAGCACGGCTCGCGCTCCGCACAGGCCGCGAAGCACGAACGCGGCAACCATGGCTGACCGGCGTGCCTGGATGCCCGCGCCGGGTCAGCGGGGTCGTGGCGGAACCCTCCGCAGCGCGCCCACAGCGCCCCCTAGGTTCCGGAGGGCACCGCGCAGGCCGGCTGCCCCTGCGCGGGATTTTGAGGGATCTGGCCGGTGCCAATTGTCCCAGGAGGGCCCGTCCCCTAGCGCGGCTCCGGTGTCTGCACCTGCCGCCCGCCCCGCCCCGGGCCCCGGCAGACCGTCCTGGGGGAGCCAGACACCTGGTGGCGTGGCCGGCCTCAGAGAGCTGCCTGGGCCCCCGCCGCAGCCTAGTACCCGGCTCTCAGCCATTACGCAGGGCTCCCGGGGCCTGGGGCGGGGCGGCGGCGCACCTGGTCGAATCCCGCACACCTGGCCAGGGCGTGGGGCCAGACTCCAAACCCCTAATCCCAGGCTTTAGGGCGTCGGGTTCCCAGGGCGGGGCGGCAGGCTCAGGTTTCCCTTGCTTTTCCGCGAATCACCCGCCTCCCCAACCGTCGCCCGCGCGACCGTTGGCGTCGCCGCCGCGCGTCTCCTGGGGCGTGGCTGCGCGTGGATTGGCTTGTCGGGAGCGCGAGGGGGCGTGGCTGAGTGGTTTCTCCTTAAAATGGCTCCGAGTCTGCGGCCGGAGCAAGCGGAAGGGGACGCCGCGGTGGGATGATTGTAGCTGTTCGGGTGGGATCGACCAGGCCGAACGGGACCAGCTATTGAACTAGACAGCGGCTGGAGCATCGCCCTGTCGTCGCTCACTATGCTCGCGGCCCGAGAATTCCCCGACCCCTCCCCTCCCCCGTCTTGAGCCGAATCAGAGGGCCTACGGGCGCGACAGTCGCTGGTGCCCGCGCGGCTTTCGGGGATCTCCGCGCCCCCACCGTGTCGTGGCCTCAAGAGAACGTTGACGCGTCTGCTACCCACTGGGCCGGGAGGGAGGTTCGGCACGGCGGAGGACGTTCGCAATGGATTCCCGGGGGTCCCGTCGCCGCCATTGGGCACCCCCCCACCCACCCCCCCACCCAGCGCTCCGGGCGCTGGCAGAGTCACGGGACGAAGGGCCCTGGGTACGGGGGTGTCCCCGAGGCGGGTGCGCGGGTTTACTTCCTCTCCGGCCCCACGAGGGAGCTTCTCTTTTGGCTGATCCCGAAGCTCTCCCCGCCACCGTCACCGCACGGGTGGCCTGGCTTCATGAGACCAACAGGAATAATCCCACCCTGCGGATTTAATCCGGATCGGGACCGGTCCCAGGGGAGGCCCCTACCAATCTTCCTATTGTTTAGGGACCCAGGTGAGCGCCTCGTTCCCACTACACTCGGCTTTACCGCCCACTCCTAGGTCAATCTTCTGGTACTGGGAATGGGGGGCGGGGTGTTTCCTGATCTGGCCCCAGGGTAAGGGACCACCATCCTCCCGGGGTTATCTCCTGCCCCCCCCCGCCCCGCCCACGGCTGGACAGCGGGCAACGGAATCCCAAAAGCAGCTGTTGTCTCCAGAGCATTCCAGCTGCGCTTGGATTTCGTTCCCTGCTCTCCTGCCAGAGCAGCGTCCTGGCCTCGATGGGGTGGGCTAGCCCCTGACCCCCAGACATACTTTACTTGGGTCGCTCTGGTCTTCGCCCCTGTCTCAGGTGCGCTCTCCGGCTGGAAGTGGTGGGCGTAGACGTCGGAGAGCCAGGGTTGTGGTCATCTCTGGAACCTGGAGTAGCATTGACAAGAGAGGTTGGTCTCAGGGCCTTTGGACAGGGCTGCAATGGCGGTGAGTCCCACAGAGCAGGGCCACCCCAGCCCGCAGCTCGCTATAGATAGCCTTTCACTTCCTGGGGAAAACCCACACCAACCGTCTTCGTGTACTGAGAGTAGCTGAAGTCTCCAGCTTGGCCTCCAGCCCCCAGCCCTGTTAGCAGCTGTCCCTGGGTCACGCGACTGCAGAATGGAAAGCGCTTTGGAATGACACGATCACTCCCGTTGAGTGGGCACCCAAGAAGCCATCGGGAATGTCGTGTCCGCCCAGTGCTCTTTCGCCGATCCCAGCAGGGGCCTTGCAGGCCTGCCCCAGAAAGGGATCTTGCCAGACTTCCTTCCCTTAGGATCCCCCTCCTTTCTGAACTCTGGGCACTCTCACTGCTCCAGAGCAGTAATTATGGGTTTCCTGCACTCTGCTCTGTGCTGTGTCAGGTTCGATCTCCATTAAAGAAAATAGAGGAAAAGGGGATTTAAGTTACATTGAAGTGAAAACGAGCCCTCATGGGACAGAGGAGCTTTCTCTCTGTAGTGCAGTGGGATACTCCCAACTGAGAGCAGTCTTTTAGCTGGGTCTTATGGTCACATTGTTTATTTTGCCTACAATGGCTCGTTGCCTAAACCAGGCCAGAGTATCCCTGATAATGTACACAAGGTTAAAAGAAAAGCATTAGAAACTGGTAATTCTGGAAAGTATTGTGTTGGTTCTAATTCCACAAAAATCAAGAGAAGAATTTCTACCAGAGTACACATTTATCCGGAGTAAAGACGACCCAAATCGCAAAGGAGGAAATGGTTGTAAATAACCTGAAGGCGCAGAACACAGATTCCTTCAAAACAAGATTTTTTTTTCTTAGGAGGTCGTGAAAATGGCTTTAATGTTAGCTGCCCTATTCCGCTGACAATTCACTTGGAACTTTTGACGTTTGATCAAGTGTCAAATGTGGGGAATGAAACGTTATCACAAATAGGTAAGATTTCGATGAGCGAAAGGGTCGGGTCTGGGCCCCACCCGGTAGCGAGGATCCTTTCCCGGGCTGCTAATGCCGGTGACGACGGCGGAACTCTAGGCCTAAGGCGGACCTCGCGGGGCCGGGGCCGGGCAGGCGGGCCACGCAGAGGAAGTGCTGGGGCCGAAGGTCGAAAGCGTCCGCCACCGTTCCCTGCGGCGCACCTGTCCGCTCAGGTATCTCCACCGGATAGGCGCCCCAGCCAGTCGGCACTCCCGGAAGCTCGGCCTCCAGACGCTTGTCTTCCGGTTCCGCCGGCTCCTTCCGGTCACCATGGCGACAGGGCGCCTGGGGGTCGGAGAAACGCTAGGGGCCCTCAACACGGCCCTGGGGCCTGGCGAGCCCGTGTGGTTTAAGGAGACGCGTGCCCGCCACCTGCGCGCCCGAGACTTCCTGGCGCCGCGGCCCGCGCTGCAAGCGCGCTTCGGGGACGGACAGGTGGGCGCCAGCGGGGCGGGGATGTGCGGCCAGGGGCAGCGTCGCAACCCGCTTCACCGCCCTTCCTCCTGCAGGTGCCTGAGCATGTGGTCCGTGCGGTCGCCGGCCTGCAAGGCCCCGGCGTGGCCCCGGTGCTGCGCTGCGAGCCGACGCCCGCGGGTCTGGCACTCCAGCTGCAGCGGCCCGCCGTCTTCGAGCGCGTGCTCGGAGCCGTGACCGCCTATGCCGCGCCCGCCGCGCCCGCCGCGCCCGGCCTGCGCGTCCTCCTGCACTGCCCGGCGCTGCGCGGCGACCCTGGCGCGCTCCGCTTGAGCCAGCTGCGCGCTGTGCTCGTGGCCGATCACTTGGCGCGAGCTCTGCGCGCTCATGGGTGAGCGCGCCGCGGGACCAGAACCGGCCCGGGTGGCGACCTGGGCCTGGAGCCGCTGCGGGAGGGAAGGGGGTGGAGCTGCGCCGGGCGCTCGGGCTGAGACGGCCGTCCTCGTTTCCCAGGGCGAGTGTGCGGTTGGTGCCCGCCGTGCGGGACCCGCACATGCGGGCCTTCCTGCAGCAGCTGCTCGTGGACTGGCCCGCTGCCTCCGAGAAAGCCGCCACCGAAGCCCTGAGGAACCTCCCAATGGCAGAGCTTAGCCCCGCCCCGGACGGAGGAGCCCTGCCCCCTGGCGTCCTGGGCACAGTGTGCCTGAAGGAGGTGATGCGAGAACGGGGATGCGCAGCTGGCTACGACCCCAATGTGGACAAGTGTCTGGGTAGGAGCCGGAGCTTCGCAGGGTCGTTGGGAAGATGGGGACCGTGTGCTCCTGACCAGTCTCAACGCCCCTGTGCTCTGTCTGCAGTGACCGAGGATCTGCTCTCCGTGCTGGCAGAGCTGCAGGCAGCTGTCCGCCACTGGCCTGGGGACGGCCCTCCGGACCTGGTTAGTGACTGACGCCCACCCTGTAGGCCTCTAGCAAGCTGCGCCCTGTGCCCGCCCGGTGACCATCCTCCTACCCTGTAGGCCGTCGCCCCAGATGCTGATGCGGAGGGCTGCATGGTCCTACACGTGGTGAGCTGTGAGGAGGAGTTCCAGCAGCAGAAGTTGGACTTGCTCTGGTGGAAGCTGGATGAGCAGGCTCCTCGCACACAGGTGGGTTGGGGATGCTGGAGCGCCCCCTCCCTCCACCAACCCAGGGCCCTTGCAAACCCATCAAGGGGCACAGGGGCCCATAGGGGACATTTGACCGTGAGGGAGACGTTAGCTGAGTGGGGACTTGCAGCTTCTGTAGCGTCCTGGGAAAAGGCGGGGTCTGGAGGCGCTTTCCAGAGAACACTGAACAGCTTGGGGAAGCTGGGCTGTGTGCTGAAGGGTGGGCTTGGGAGCGAGGCCCAGAGCTTGATGGCAAAAGGCTGGGGGAGTCCAGGCACCAGGTTTAGGTTGAGAGATTTATTGCTGGCGGTGTCGCCACCTGGGCTAAGCGCCTGTTCTCTCCCTCACAGAAGCACCTGGTCTGTGGCCCAGTGAAAGCAGCTAGTGCCCTGACGGCCCCCGAGTACTATGAGTGAGTCAGGCTGGAAGGGAGGCTACCAAGTCAGGGTCGTCAAGGTAGGGGGGACCGCCTGTCCCGGGAGGTGCCCCCCCGGCAGACCCTCGGCTCACTGTGCTCCTCATGCAGGCTCCGGCACGCCCAGGTGTGCAAGGCGGCAGCCCTGAAGCGTGGCAGGGAGCTCGGCCAAGGTGCGTGCGGGGGTGCTGGTTTGGTGGCGGGGGGACGGGTCCTCCACTTCTGTCTGCCCAGACCGACGGACTCAACTCCCTCAGACCCAACCTGGACAGAGGTCTTCAGCGTTCTGTCTGCAGCCACCATCAAGTTTGAGATGCTCAGCACAGCTCCACAGAGTCAGGTAAGCCCGGGGGCCCGACAGGATCAGGCTTGTGGAACAGATGGTGTCATGCCTGCAGCTGTGTCCCCGTTCCTCAGCTCCTCCTGACCCTGGCCGACGGCAGCATTTCCACAAAGGGCACCAAGAGCGGCACCTTCGTCATGTATAACTGTGCCCGTCTTGCCACACTATTTGAGGGGTACAAGCACAGCACGGAACAAGGTCTGTACCCCACTTTTCCACCTGTGAACAGTCTTGATTTCTCACTGCTACAGGATGAGGTGAGTGTCGTCCTGGGTAGCTGGGCACCTGCAGGAGGTTGGGACCTCCCCTCCCAGCACCCTTCTCCACCCCCACCCCCCAGGGCGAGTGGCTGCTGCTCTTCAATGGCGTGCTCCCCTTCCCAGAGCTGCTGAGCCAGACTGCAGCCCTGGCGTGCGCAGCCCCGGGGTTCCACGCGACTGCGCGCACTGAGATGGTGAGGCAGAGAAGCCCAGCATGGACACTGCACGTTTGATGCTTTATTCTGGGCTGGGCACAAGATCAGAGAGACCGGCCGGTGACTCAGTCTCTGTCTCTAGATGTGCAAGTTCCTGGTTCAGCTCAGCATGAATTTCAGCTCATATTATAACCGCGTACACATCCTAGGGGTAAGTACACAGCACGGGGGGCGGGGGGGAGGGAGCTTGCAGGGGTGCAAGGGCAGCAAAGGAGGAGACCAGCAGGCCCCTTCTCTCCTCCAGGAGCCTCGACCACACCTGTTTGGTCAAATGTTTGCCCGTCTCCAGCTTCTGAGGGCTGTGCGTGAAGTGCTCCATGCTGGCCTAGCCACGCTGGGTCTCCCTCCATTGAACCACATCTAAGGCCACAGAGATCTCAATAACTAGGAATGTTTACAAAAGTCATCACCTGAAAAAAAGATACCATGATCTTATTAGAGACGTGGAGCCAAAATAAATTGCTTCTGTTCCATACAAAGTCTGGTCCTGTTTGTAGGCAGGGGGGTGTGTTTTTGGTCGGCCTGAACAGCCCCCAACTCACCTCTAGCTCCTGCTCTGAAGTCAGGAACCCGCGGCTGCCGCCTCCCTTCACACCGGGCATGGGCACAGACGGTCACTCCTGTTCCACCCCGTCTGCGAGCAGGTCCCATGCCCGGCACGCCGGCCACCGCGGGACACCTTAATCATACCAGTTGTAAACCTCAAGCCCTTGGCCCGCAAGAGCACAGCGGTGGCCAAACTCAGGGCTTACAGGCCAGCAGTCCATGTCTGCCACATCTGGGACATGGTACACGGTACTGTTCATGAAGGTGGGCTCACCATGCCCCAGACGCCAAAAGGTCAGCCGCTGGTCGATGGAGGCGGAGACCATGAGGCTTGGGCTTAGGATCTTGAGGCCTGTCACGTGGGCAGCGTGTGCACAGGGGATGGAGTATTCCTGTAGCACATGCAGCTGGGGCACCAGCTCAGCACCCCCCACGGCCTCCTCCAGCTCCGGTGTCTCCACAGCCAGCACAAAGACATGAAGGGAGCCATCCTCACTGCCGCTGGCCACAAGATGGCCCTCACGGATGGGCAAGGTGTGCAGGCTGTTGACACCACAGCTGTGAGCCTGGAGAGTCAGGCAGGGGGTCCCCAGCCCTGAAGGAAGAAGATGGTTGTCAGGGCCCAGCCTGCCACACGGGTGAAGGGCAGTGGGAGGTGGGGAGGGACAGCCATGGCTGCACACTGGCTACTCACGGTGGGGAAGCCCAGGGTCTGCCGGAGGCTCCAGGGCAGTGGAGCCGTGGTCCAGCACGGCAGTGAGATCCCAAAAGGCCAAGTTGCCATCAGTGGCGGCGCTGCATAGGAAGAGCCTCCTGGGAGCCAGGGACAGGCAGCTGGGTCAGCGAGCGGGGCGGAGAGCAACAGGGGACACCCCCCCGCCACCTGCACCCACATAAGCCCGCCAGGCAGCCCCTCTCACCGTCGCTGGTTGGGGGCCTCGTGGGTAAAGGAATGGACCTTGAGGACACACCGCTTGTGGTGGAAGGTTTCAGCCAGGAGCTGCAGCCGCCGCCCCGAGTCCTGCAAAAGGAAGAGCCTGGGGGGCGGAGGGTGGCCCAGCTCAGAGCCCATTCCTGACAGCCTTCCAGCCCTCACCTCTTGGCCCAAGGCCCTCTGCTCTCACCTCACTGCGCCATCACTGCAGGCTGCAGCCACAAGGGGGCCAAGGCCAGGCCGGTCGAGTTCACACACAGCCAGGGACATGTACCTGCAGAGACAACATCGGCAGGCTATTAGGGGAGGCCTGGGAACAGCGGCGGGGGGCTTGCCCTCTGGGCCACCACTCTGTGCTCCCGCCTCCCAGTGTGCACATCACCTGGTCTCCGGGTCCACCTTGACCATCCGGTGCCGACTGCGCTGGCGGTCCCAGTACTCATCCAGCCGGTGGGACGAAAGGTGCATGACGTGGCAGGCGAGACGGCTTGGGGTGCCAGGGTCTGGGGTGACCATGAGGCTGAAGCAGTGCATCTCAGCCCGGCCCCCCGCAGACACCACATGAGCAGTCAGGCCTGGCCGAGGATCCTGAGGGCCACCCGGGGTACCGACGCCCCACACAGCCAGGGCACGCACAGACGAGATATGATTACACACTGCTGTCAGTGCGTGGGCCGAGCCAGTGACGGTGGGGAGTGCCAGGACACAGACAGTAGTGTCCTCACTGCACGTGATCACGATGTCGGTCAGGCCCGGCCCCTCGCTGCCAGGCTCCAGGTAGTCGGGCTGCATGAAGCCGGGCACCTCAAACTCGGGCCCCAGAGTGATGGTGCCCACACGCTTCACGCAAGTGATCTCACGACCGTGCAGGCTCTCCCGGAGAATCACGTGCGGCCGGGTGCAGCCACCCAGAGCGCGGTAGAGCATGACATCCCCATCCTTGAGGTAGGCAAAAGCCATAGCCGCCTCAGTATCAGAGAAGGCCCAGGAGCGGTGCCCTCCACCACAGTTGACGATGTGCAGCTTTTCGTGTGACCGGGGACTCCACACAACAAACTCATTGGCATGGAAACCCAGGATGACCATACTCCCGTCGGCCATCATGCGGAGCCCAGCCACCCAGTTCATGCCTCGACAGGACTTCTGCCTCAGGACAGGCTGCAGCTGGCCACCTCGCACAAAGAGCTGGTAGTAGGCGCCATCGCGCCCTGTGGTATACACGTAGCCACCATGGCAGGTGACTGATGTCACACCCTGCTTCCCATGCAGAGAAGGGAGGGTGGACACAGGGCCCCACTCGGTCGAGGCGGTCTCATCCCCATCACTGCCGCTACCTGCTTCAAGTGCTCCAGCGATAGCTCCCACCTTGCCGCCAACCCCAAGATCCTTGAGCAGGGCTGGTCTGGAGGGAAACAGCAACACAGAGCCCCGGCGGTCCCCAAACACTAGGAAGTCACCAGGGGGTAAGAAGGCACTGCATGTGTGCCATCTCTGCTTGCTGGGAGGCAGTAGGTACCGGCAACGTTCCTTTACAAAGATGGCTTTGCCAGAGGGCGCGGCTGAGATTTCCATGCAAGCCACCACACCACCAGGGCCCGATGCCAGCAACAGGAGTTCCTCGTAGCCACGCAGGGCCCAGCTCAGACTATGCACTTTCCCACGGAACAGGGTCAAGTCCACAGCTGCAGTTGGAGTATTGATGGGGACCACCTTGACACGACCCTCCCCATTGGCCAAAGCACAAAGTCCAAAACCCTCAGGACCAGGGGCTGCCTCCAGGAGGCAGTAGGACTGGAAGCGCTTGTCCTCCAGCAGCTGCTCCCAGCACTTGACCTCGAGGTCGTAGAGATACAGGGCTCCTGTATCAGTCACTGCCAGTAGTCGCCAGGAGCCAGCCAGCGTCACAGCCTTGAGGGTACCTGGCCGACTACGGGACTTGAAGCAGAGAGCTGAGACCCCTGAACCCGGGTACCCACGCCCTACCAGGTGCCACAGACGGATGCCTGAGTCATCACCCCCGGTGACCACCCAGGCTTGCCTCTCATGGGCAGCTACAGCCCGGATCCCACGACCCTGGTGGCCCCGAAAGGCCTGAAGGATCTCCCCTTCATGGCTCCATACCAAGCAGACACAGTCCTCTCCTGCACTGATAAGGTAATTCTCTAGAAGCTTGACCTGCCACACACGGGCGCTGTGTCCAAAGCAGTGCCCAATATTCTGTACCCGACCCCCAGGCACCCGCAGGTCACCCACCTTCCAGATGCGGACACTTCGGTCTTCTGAAGCTGTGGCCAACAAGCCCTTGCTTTCCAGGTACGACATGCTGAAGATGACACCCACATGCCCACTGACTCGTCGGTCTGGGGCCACAGGCTTATTGTCTATTAAAGCAGCTGCTGGATACCAGACAAGGAGCTGATTGGAAACTGCCCCTGCCACTATGGTCAGCTCCTTCCAGGTATCTCCGATCAGACAGGCTGAGGAGAGGGTGCACCTGTCTGTGCAGGGCACGTCCTGCAGCATGCACCCTACCACGGGGTCGTACAGCACTACCGAGTTATGGCCCAGGGCCAAGGCCACGTTGCCCTCAAGCCAACGTGCATCCCAGATCCAGTCAGACATGTTCCACAGGCCAGAGCGCCAGAGCTCCCGGAAGCGGCCCTGTCCCCAGCTAACTTTCACAATTCGCAGTCCCTTGCTCCCAAACACAGCCACCATAGCCTCCAAGTCAAGGTCTCCATTTGGTTCTGGTCGCACCCGGAACCCATGGATAAGATAGTGGCCAAGCAGGTTCTGCACACGCTTCATCATCCGCAGGTGGCCACCAAAATCCAGGCTGTACACCAGGACATCCGGCCCCTCACCTAGACAGAAGCACAGAGTCACATCAGAACCTCACCCAATGGGGCATCCGGGTGGCTCAGTCAGTGTGCATCCGCCTTCCGCTGGGGTCCTGATCGGGACTGGGCCCATCCGGCTCCCTATTCAGTAAGAAGCGCATGCGTCCCTCTCTCTGCCCCTCCTCCCTCTGCCTGTGCTTTCTCTTGCAAATGAATAAATAAAATCTTAAGATCATTTGCAAGAGAAAGCACAGGCAGAGGGAGGAGGGGCAGAGAGAGAGGGGGAAGCAGGCTTCTGGCTAGACAGAGAGCCCAATGCGGGCTTGATCCCAGGACCCTGAGCTCATGACCTGAGCCGAAGGCAGAGGCTTAACCCACTGAGCCACCCAGGCGCCCCAATAAATAAAACCTTAAAAAAAAAAAAAAAGGAACCTCACTCTGCCAAACCATGAAGAGATGGGGGCAGGGAAAACCCAGGCACATAGTACAGCCTGTGAATGCATTAGAACACACAATCCGGCTGGCTTGAACCCTGGAAAATCCTTGGCTTCAGCTTCAGCTGGACTTCCGTGTTGACTTTCTGACACCTTCCAGGGGCTCCAGACACTCAGTTCAACCTGGCTTCCTCAAACACTGCCTCTGCCTCATCCCACCTGACTTCTCATGCTTCCTGCAGGAACTCTCGAAGCCTCTGTCCCAAACCTGCAGCCACATCTACCTCTACACACAGTCTTCCCACTCTCCCTCCCCAAGAGAAAAGGTTGTTCCCCAAAGGTGATCCTCCCACCTTGGGGCCACAGCAGAACCCCTCTGGATTTCCAAGAGCTTCTTCCTTGAGGCTCAGATGTGAGCATGTTCAACACCAACAGGAAAAACCAGGAGAGGGAGCCCCCACTTTGGCAGCCACGACTCCCATGACCCTTACCTGCCTTCCGGCTGCCCTGTGGGCCCCTCTCACTCTACTAGCTTACTTTCAAGCTCTCTCAATGCTCCTCACTCCACTGATTGCTCCACTGACCACTACCACCCTCTATCCAGCTCCAGCCCCAAACCAAGAAGCTCACCGCTTATTCCGCTCAACTTCCCACATCTTCTCATGTTCTCAGTTGCCTAGTCCCATGTGCTCATTTTCTAAAGATTTTTCAAATCCTCCCCCACCACAGTGACTTTTGTCCAGGGTGTCTATCACGTGTTAAGCTAGATGACACTGGCAGTCCCTCATGCCCTTCTTTGCCAGCAATCTCCATCTTTCAATAGATAGGCGTTAAGCATCGATCATAAACCAGACAAGGAACTATACACACTGGAGTAGTGAGTAAGACGAGCACAGACCCAGGCTCCGGGCCATCAGGCAGACACTAAACAGTATCACCCAAGTAACCTACGTTGTTGTAACTTTGGTAAGTTCCAGGAAAGAATTATACTTTACTTTAATTTACTTTACTTTGCTTTGCTATAAGAGAGGGAAATCTACTCCACTGATTTCCCCTCCAGAAGACATTTGGCAATATCTGGAGGCATTTCTAGTTGTCACAACTGGGAGTTATGCTAACTGGAATCTAGGAATAGAAGCCAGGGATGCTGCCAAATATCCTGCAAATCACAGACAGCCCCTCACTCAAAAATGATCTGGGCCAAAAGGTCAGTAGTGCCGAGACTGTGAAACTCCGGTGTCATCCATGCAACTTGGTGTCAGGGGAAGCCACCTGGAGAACGTAACATTTAGGCTGAGGAATCAACAACCAGTGGTAACCAGAGGAAGAGCAGGCGTGGGGGAGATGGGTGATCCTTTCTTGGATAGATAGCAAGCTGAATGGCCCTGAGGGGAGCAAGAACTCTAGGTTGTGTGGTTGGAATAGGAAACAAAGGGGTCAGTGATGGCTTGAGAGAATGCGGCTGAGGCGATCGGGAGCCAAAGCTGCCATGTCTCCAATGACGGCAATAAGGTAGAGAAACAGACAGATGCTAAAGTATGAAGTCAAAATCAACCAGACTGGCTTGGGGACGGAGGGAGATGCTTGGGCTGGAGCACCTGAGCGGCTGCTGTTCTCCCTGTTCAGCTGGAGCATCCAGCAGGACTTCAATCTGAAGGCACCTATGCACTTGGGCCTGGAACTCACGAGCAGAGAAGGCTGGAAACTGAGATTACAGGTGCACATGGATGGAATGTGAGAACTGTAGCAATTTAAAAGTCACTTTGGAAATCACAGGAGCAGGGGAATTCACTTGATGAGCTTTCTAACCTGCATTTCCCATGCCATTTCCCCATTTAAAACCCTTCACAAGGCCTCTCTCCATCATCATAAAGTCAGATCTAGGTATAAAATGGTCTAGCCGCAGCTCATTTCTCCAGCCTCTTCTCCCAGACCCCACCCCTGCTCAGCCTCACAGGAACTCTCTCCCCCTGCCCCCAAAGTGATAAATTCTGTCTCAAGGACTTTGGCATGCTTACCTTCTGCCAGGAACTCACCTCTTCTCTTCTCCTAGCTCATTCTTGTGATTCTTTGGGTTTCTGCCTACTTATCCCCTCCCTCAGCCTTAGGAGTTTAACCCGTGGTAGGAACCTTGGGCTTCCAGAGCCCCCATATCTAGGCCACCCCTCCACACACTCAAAACCACCCTCTTAGGATAGGAAGCAGCTCTCTCAAGGCTTGAAACCAATGCCCTGCCTCAGGGCCCTTAAAAAAACAGCAGCACCACCATCAGTCACCAGTGGCTTTCCGTTAGGTCTGGATGCTCTCCAGGGGTCTGCTGCTTCAGGTCCCAGGCTTTCATGTTTTGTTTTGTTGAAGATTTTATTTATTTATTTGACACAGAGAGATCACAAGTAGGCAGAGCATCAGGCAGAGAGAGGGGAAGCAGGCTCCCCGCTGAGCAGAGAGCCCGATGCGGGGTGCTCGATCCTAGGACCCTGTGATCATGACCTGAGCCAAAGGCAGAGGCTTAACCCACTAAGCCACCCAGGCACCCCAGGTCCCAGGCTTTTGATGGCCTATGCTTCTCGACCTGACCTCCCCCTAAAGGCCATCAACGTTCGATCTCCTGGATGCAACCATCTGAGAAAGGGCCTCAGCGTCTGCCTCCCCAAGCACTGGCCCACTCTGAAAGGTCTCAACCTTGGTTTCCCGCTACCTCATCCTCGTAGTCCCCACCTTCCAAGGAGGAGCCTCACCCGCCCCTGGGAGCCCACAGCCCCGCCTACTGGGCCCCGCCCTCCCCCGAGAGCCCACACCACAGACCGCCCCCTGGGCCCGCCCACCTTGAGGGGGGCTTACCCTCACCCTTCCCTCCTGGCTCCCCGCAGGGGCCACACACCGCCCTCCCTCCCTGCCCCGCCTCCCAAGCCACTGCGTTTCCCCGCATTTTCCCGCGGCCCCAGCGTCTTTTGCACGTCAGCTGCATGTTGCGAAGGAACTCGATAGCCACATCGTTGGTTTTTTTTTTTTTTTGTCTCCGGGGGCTCCTCCGGCCGGGCCTCCAGCCCGCCATCTCCTGGGCTCCCGCCCACGTCGGTCAGGCTTCATCCCGCCACCCGTCCTCCTCCTTGCGGGCATCCCTTTGTTCTGATGGTCCCGCCCCCTTAGAGCGCCCGGTTTCTTCTCCGCTAACGCACACCAAACCTCACCCGCCAGCAGCCGATCCCCCACGCACTCCAGACCCGTGACCGGGAGGAGCATGAGCTCCGAGGTTGCCCGCGGCCAGACGTAGTCCTCGTGAGCGTCCATGTCGATCCTCGAGCCGCTGCGACAGCCTTTGGCCAAGAAGGGAGCTAGCGCTCTCGCGAGACGAGCCTTCCTCGCGCGCAGCAGAGCCGGTCTGCACCGGCCTTAGCAACAGGTAGCGGAGCTCAGGGTCGCCCACGGCCGGTGTCCAATCACGACCCTTCGCCCCACGAAATCCATCTCGTCATTGGCGAGACCGTCCTCGCCCCTCCCCCTGACGTGATGCTCGCCAAGCGCAGCCGCGGGCTCCCACTGGCCCAATCTACCTCCCCCACCCCCATTACGATCCGACCTGTGGCTTCAGGGCCCGGTGGCTCGAAGCCGCGTAGTTTTATTTGGAGTGGGGGCAGCATGGGTCTGTACACAATAAATAACACGAATATAGGAACTGTGCCCTAGTCGTGGTTGGAGGCGGGGATAGGGCAGGACATCGGCCAGGTCTTTGGCCTGCATCTGGACAGGGAGACCGCAGGTGCCCCGACCTGGGGCGGCGGGCGGCCTGGGGCTGCGGGCTGGGGCGACACTCCCCTCAGAGCTCCACGCGCGCGTCGCTGTACGCCCGGTCCAGAGCCCACTCTGGCTGGGAGTCGGTGCCGCCCTCGCGGGCCAGGCGCGCCATCTCCTGCTGGAATAGCGCCTGCCGTGCCCGGCTGGGGTCCACGTTGATCCAGTTGTTGGCGATCCACTTAGTGCCGCTTGTGACCAGGCAGCCCCCGTGCAGCGAGTAGTCATCCACGTCGCCCACCCAACCTAAGAGAGGAGGATGGTGTGACGGAGGGAGGTGACCAGAGGGGGCTCTAGGCGGCGCTGACCTGAGCATGATCTCACACAGGGGAAGGACATGGCCAGGGTGGCCCATCGGTGGGCCCACCCCACATCGGTGGCAGAGTCTGGCCCCATGGCCTCCTTTGGGGCTCAGCATCTCTCTCCAACTAATGCGCTAACACCACCACTGGTCTTCTGAAACCACCTTTCTTGCTGCCAGACTGTCCGCAGCCCAGGCTGGTGACAGACGTGTCCCCCAGCCCCAGTGAGCTGGAAGGCTGGAGCATCAGGGAATCAGTCACAGGGGTCAAGATAACCCAGCAGGCTACACAGGTGCTGGCCACCGAAGTCACTGAGGAGGACCTTTGGGAGGCACCAGGGGCAGAAAAACATTCATAAGGGTGCCAGAAGCATCCCTCCGCGGTGGCCTTCTGGGCTAGATAAAGGGAAGCTTCCCTCAAGGCACTCTTGGCGGGGTCACAGGCCCTCACCTTGTCCATCAGGCAGGTAGTTGTACCAGAAGACTGCTGTGCCCTGCCGGGGCTTGACACGCAGGTTCCCCTTGTCACAGTGCCTCCGAGTGTCACGGAGATCAACATCATCCTGAATCAGACTCTGTGGGCAGCAGGATGGTGGGGATTTCAAACTGCCCCCACTGTATGGCCAAGCAGCCAAAAGCGGCCAGAGGGAAACCAGTCAGAATTGCCCAGGGGATCACTTGGGCCCGTCATCCCAGCTCTGGAGGGGTATATACTATGATTGCCCAAGGCCCTGCCATCCCACCAGAGTAATAGCCTGGTTGGCCCTTACCATTTCATCGTAGGTTCTGTTGTCTGCTACAGGGAAGACAGTCTCGCCCCCACCGGTGACGTTGTTCAAATAAAACAGCACTGTCATGTAGCTGTAAGGCAGGGGGCCCATTGAGCAGCTGTGGACACTCCCATGGGCTTATCTGTGGGGAGGATAAGCTGCCCAGGTTCCCAAGGGCCAGATGGGGGCAGGCTGAGATCAGTGACAACACTGCATATCAGTGCCAAGATGTCCCTAGCCTGTCCTTCCTCCCACAAACCCAGTCTCTTTCTGTGTGTCACAGTGTTTTGTGCGACCAAGATCACAGGTGCGCTTAGCTAAATTACTGGGAGAGACAGGCTAGCGGGAGCAGCACAGTCCTGCAGAAGGGCTGGCCGGGAGTAGAAGGCGCTGACCCAGAGCAGTCACATGAAGAGAAGAGGCCTGCCTCCCTGCCCAAGCAGGGGAGGGGGACACGGCTTCAAAGGGAGAAGCTGAGGCCTCCAGCCGTGGGGGAGAATCAAGGTCCAGGAGAGGGGGCACCTAAAAAGCTGGAGACCCAGTCTTGCCCCTTGCCTCAGCGCTCTGGGGACAAGTCTCAGTGTCTGTGGGCACCTTAGTTTGGCCACTAAGACAAGATGGCCACCCCCTTCCTGCCACTTGGTGAAGAAGCTGGGGAGAGAGATGGGGTATCCTCACCCAGGATGGCCCAGTGCCCTCCTGGATGCACACAGGGGGCATCCCGTTAGGACAGGGCTGTATTTATGTCATGGGAATGCCTGGCCTAGGAGTGGAAGGTCACCCCAGGTGGGAGGTACTTGCCGGCAGGAGGTCTCGAAGGGTACAGACTCATTGGCTATGAGCTTGGTATGGGAGCAGATGGTCTCCGGGTACACAGGCCCGCTGTCCACATGGGCATGGTAGTGGCCTCCCTCGCCATACCGCACGACCTGCAGTGGCTCGCTGAGCTCCACGATTTCAGGTGACAGGCGGGTGAGGCGTAGCACCCTGGTGGGCAGCAGGCATTCAGCTGGGCAGTCCCATGCAAGGTGGCACCCTGAAGAAGCCAGACCCCGGACCTGCCACAAGCTGTGCCCCTGCCCCACCTCCCCTGGAAACCCTGAGCCCCCACCCCCCATCCTCCCGACGGGCCCTGTAGGAGCAGGAAGGGGTTACTCAGGAGCCCTTCTCCTGGGATGCCAGAGACCACGCTGGGTGGGGAAGATGAGATTTCCACTAAATTGGGAGCCGGGATCACTCCCTGCAGGAAGGAGGTTGCTTATCTAAAACCCCTGGCTGCTCAGCGGCAGGGGGTCCTGTGGACAGAGATAAGAAGTCATTTCTCTAACTAGCAAAAAACAAACATTCCAGTCTATTTCTAATCCCAAATGTATGTTGCTGGCCCACAACAACGGTTAATTTGCCTTTGTTAATTGCCTGTCTTTTAAAGGATTCTAATCCTGGTCTAACAAGTAGAACTTAATCCCGAGTTGGCTAACCAAGCCTGTCCTCTTGGCCCTAGCCAAGAACTTCTGTGAGGGCCCCACAAGGCCTGTTCCCACCAATGTGCTCACCTCTGGCGGATGGCACGCATGACGTGGTGGGCACCTTCACCCTGGTAAAGCCACGTGTGGTGGCTGTTCCGCACCAGCTCGCTGGAGGCCGCCTTGTGGCCCTTCATGTACTTGTGGAAGTCCCGAAGGTCCATGTCGGAGAACTCCTGCAGGCTCAGCACTCCTGCGCAGGGCACCCATCATCAATGTCCCCCAAGCCCGTGTGAGTGAGAAGCCCACAGTGGGAGGCTGCACCCGCCTCCCTCCCCCTGGGGGAGGGGGCCTCGGCCACTGGGGGCCCACGTGCACCTGTCCCCCAGCCTGGACTCTTGGGTCAGATGAACCTGGCTTCTGTCACATCAGGCCCTCCAGGAAGACCCAGGGAAGTTCACTTCCTCAGTTGAAACCCGGATTTGGCCCCCCAAAGGAAGAAGCCCAACCCCTACTAGATTGGCCAGAGCTGGGTAGCCAAAGGAAGCTTGAAGCATATGTCTAGGGCCCTCCCAAGGACTGCCCCTGGCCCCCCAGCCTGGCTCTAAAGCATGTGCTGGCTACCCTCTGGTCCTATAGAGGGTGAAGAAAGTAGTCAGTGCTGGGTTCTGTCCAGAGCCTTCCATGCTATCGGGTTTCATCCAAGGCTAGTGCTCAGGAGCTCCCTTATGACCTCAGGTCCCATCCTGAGTGGAATATATCTATCTACCTAGCCAATCCTGCCTGCTGGGCTAGCAGTCTCCCTCAACAAAGAAAGCTGGGCCATTCTCCTAAACAAGAATGCTCCCTCCTGTTTCTGCCCAACCCACAAAGCAGGAGCTCCACTGGAAGCTGGTGTTCTGGAAGAGTAGCTTGTGTCCATCTATTGGCTGACTTAAGGGTGAAACCTTTCTTTCTTTCTTTTTTAAGTAGGCTCCATGCCCAGCGTGGAGCCCAGCATGGGGCTTGAGCTCATGACCCTGAGATCAAGACCTGAGCTGAGTACCTTCCTCATCTCACCCAGAACTTGGGCATGTGAGTGATGACTACACCTTAGTAACGTCTAGGAGTTATTACCCAAGGCGGGTGGGGTCCTTGCACGACAGCTCCCCTACCCAAACCAGCAGTTAGCAAGACTCTAGGTGAGCAAGAGGAAGGCAAGCAAGATCTTAGTTAGACCAGAGACTGTGTCTTCTGGGGAAGACCCTGTGCCTGGCTGGAGAGAAGTAGAGGGAGCAGGGAGAATGGCCAAGCTCAAGCTAGCCTCACCAGACCTCTGTTCCTGCTGTACCTACACTGGCCTCTGCCAGCCAGCAACTCCCCTCCTGGACCCCACACTCTGCCTGTTGAGGTCGAAAGGGCCTCCAAGAACTGTCCCCTAGACTGTCACCAAGGCATATGGGAGGACCCAGCCTACTGCCCAGGAGTGAGGGCAAGGCTGCATCCTCGCCTCCCCATCTCTGGCTACTCTAGAAGCTGGATGTACGGGGGGCAGTAGGCTCACAGGGACAGACTGTGGCGAGGTATGAGCTCACCATCACCATCAGGGTCAGCCTTGATCGCAGAGTACATCTCCTGAATGTTCTCTGGAGTCATCCACCGTCCATTTCCCAGGCGAGTCTGGGCCAGGACCTAGAGCACAAGATGGTCCCTCAGTGGAGCGGTCCCAACGATGGAGAGCTACCACAGCATAGACAGTCGCCCAGTTCTTGCTGTAAGGTCTAAGGGTGCTGGTGATGGGGTAATGGGTGAGGACACAGGGCAGAGCCTGAGGTCCCTGAGCTGAAGGGAGGGTAGGCAGAGAGGCCCACAGGCATCTCGGGAGGTGGCCAGGAAGAGAGCTAAGAGATCTGCGGGCCATAGGCATTCCTGGCCCTGTTGGGACTGTGGCCTTCAGGGCCAGCACCGTCAGCTGGTTGCAGGCAGAGTGAAGCACAGGACTGTGACCCACCCAGATACTCCAGGTTAGAGGAGGGAGGCCAAGGCCTGGGTGCCAACAGGGAACAGGCACCAAGGGGAGGCCTGGCCAGGGCACGATCACCAGGCTTGTCAAGAAGACCAGGCTCAGTGGGGACACTCTGTATAGGCGAGGGACCCTCCACCTTGCCAAGACCTCTGTCAGAAGCCTGGTGTGAGAGGCATATAAAAGAGAGACACAGACTCCTGGCTACCCTCAGACCTGCCACCCCCTCCACCATGAGTTCTGTGGGGTCCCCAGCCACATCAGCAAGGAATCCAGACCATAGATGGCATTACCACCCAGGAACTGTGGTAATAAATGTCATCACCCCCAGGGGGATCCTCCTGCCACCTTCTGGGGTTCCCAAGGCAGCAAGGAGCTCTCCAGGGAAGGAGAAGGGGGCGGGGGCTGGAACTGGGCAGGCCACGGGAAAGACAATTCTAGGCACTCCCACCCTGGGCCTACTCCAGGCCCCAGGATCCCAACCTCACGGAGCTGCAGGCGACCATCGTGGTTCTGGTCCAGCAGCCGGAAGAGGTCCAGCTGGCTGACCTGCATCGTGCCCATTGCCTCCTCGTATTCTTCAGTGGGCAGAATCTGGCTGCGCTGTAGCCCCTTCATCTGGGCCAGGTGGATGATGAGCCGACACTCCTCATCACTCAGGAAGTCAGGGATCTCTGCCAGAAGAGGAGGTGGGGGAGGCCGCGGACTGAGCCAGGCCACTGGTGCAACCGGTGCCTTCCTCTCTGCAGTTCCTGCGGGACTCCTGTGCCCCGGCGCTCACCGGGTCAGGACTTCACACGCGGCTTTACCTCTGCTCTGCACTCTGACCCCAGAACTGAGTTGTCCCACAAAGGTTGGCTAGCATTCGGAATGTGGGGCTTTTCTCTTTGATGCCGAGAGCAACCATTTCCTGGGGGAGCCCTGGGAAGTTTGCTAGAGCTAAGCTGAGCAGGGGCTCCCTCCACCTCGGAGTGGGGCTGAAGGCCAGAGGGCTGACCTCTACTTCTGATTGGGTACATATTTTAAAATAGGGTGACGGTGACTGGATTTTCTTTCATTTTTGCTCTTCAGTGTGGATCAAATAAAAACCAAGTGTAAAACATTCATTGCTGTGGGTCAGTCTTTGCCGTCCACTCTCCTGCACAAGTGGGCGCTGACCATCTGTCCAGGGCTGAGTTGCCTGGTGCTGGCATGTCCGTCAGTGGGGGTCTCTTAGGTTTTTGGCTCTGAGAAGTTGCCCCAGGTGTCCTTTGCTTTGGGAACAAGCGTACACTGAACGTCATGCCTCTAAGTCCGAGTACAGGTCAGGCGGGCTTGGGGCTCGGCTCCAGGGGCTGGATGCCCCCCTGCCAGCTCTATGAGCAGTTTGGTCACGCTGGAAAGTGAGTCTCGCACCTGGGAAGCCCACATCCCAGTGGTCCCGGGCCCTCATCGACAGGAGCATGGGCCCTCCTTCCTCCCCTCGTTCCCAGGAGAGAGGACTTCCTTAGATGGGGACCAAGAGGCCCACAGAGGAGCAGACTGGAGGCAAGGCCCTGTGGCCACAGTGAGCCCTCAGAGCTGCAGAGCGGTCTACCACCTCTCTGGGTTATACTCCAGCATTAAGTTCCAGGCATTGCCATGAGGAAGGAAAATGGCTCAGAGCCAGGCCTGGAAGGGTTTTTAGTGGTTAGCACAGCAGATCATACTTAGGTGGCATGGATTCTGCGTCCTGTCCTAAGCACGTCATCAACTCCTGAATCCCTACACTCACCCTAGAAAGCTGGGCCCCTTCAATTTGCCTTTCTTGTCCCTGATGCCCTGCAGGCACAGAGATGTGAGAGACTGCCAGGGACCTTCTAGAGTCCATGCTCAAGACCACATTCAGCTTCCCTGGATAGATGACCCAGATGCAATGACAAAGAGGGCAGGATAAAGGCCCCCACCCAGGGCTGCCTGACCTCCCAGCCCAGCAAACCCAAAAAGGGTGTGAGCCATCCACTGCAGGGGGGGGGGGGGACACGCCTGCAGCTCTGGACAATGGGTTAGACCAAACTGCTAATCAACAGTCACCTCCAGGTAGCTTAAAAAGTAAATAAACAAATAAGAAAAGTAAACCAAAAAAAGAAAAAACACAGGCCCAGGTTTCTTCAGTTTATTAAGTGCTGGTAATCCGCAGGCCCCAAGATGCCGCGGAACTCTACAGTCCCCTGTGGTGTGCTAATCAGATGCAAATGGCCCAGGCCAGCACACTGGGGCCTAACCAGATGGGTCCCAGCACCCGGAACCTGCACAAACACCGGCTCCTGGGGTGTGGGGACAGACCTATAAAGGTCTCAGCCTCAGCCCATTAAGACCAAGGCAGACAAAGCGGGTGATGGATCAAGGGCTGTGGCTGTTAGTGGCCCTGGTGGTGCTCTGGGCTGACAGTGGCGCAGGGGCTCCCCGGGGCCCCACACGGTGCATGCCCATTCCCCAAGCCATGGCCCTGTGCCACGACATTGGCTACACAGAGATGCGGCTGCCCAACTTGTTGGATCATGACACAGTGGCCGAGGCTCTCCAGCAGTCGGTCAGCTGGCTGCCCCTGCTGGCCAGGGAATGCCACCCGGATGCCCGCCTCTTCCTCTGCTCCCTTTTTGCCCCTGTGTGCCTCGACAGGTAGGGCAGGGACTCCTAGGTGGCGGGGGGAGGGGCACTTTTCTCTGCCAGGGCCTGTTCACTAACCATTGCTACATACCTCTCAAGGCTGGGTGGCGACAGGGGTGGGGAGGGAAATGAAGGATTGTCTTGTCAGGGTGTTCCTGGCCCAAGGGAACAGGTGTCCATGGGACAGAGGAGACATAGGCAGGAGACCATCAATGGTGAGCACCCTTGGCATCAAGGACTCTTGAATGTCAAGGCAAATGGGTAGGATGCTTTGGGTTGGGAGGGCTGGAAACCCTCTACAGGGAGGTGTGGAAACTGTCTGCCCAAGGACTCCTGGCAAGAGATGGAGCTCATCTGAGGGCCTTTTCTCCGAGACCAGAGATCGCAAGGCTGATTCCCCAGCCTAACCTACCTGGTGAACAACAGCTCCTTCAGTCCCTCCTCTGGGGGACATTCCCAGAGCCTCAGGGTGACCATGCCAGGAGCACCAAGAAGGGGCTCTTTCAGAATCCAATGATTGGGTCTCTGCTCTTTGCCAACCCCAGCCCTGGCCAGACACTGCAGTCTCCCACACGCCTTTCAGGACAAGAGGGAAGGCTCTGCTTTCTCCCTCCAAGATGGGGAGTGAAGGCCCTGCATAGGCCCTTCTCCACCGCACTGGATGTCAGCCCTAGCTGGAGGGGGAGGTGCGCTGGAAAGCAGCCCTGGCCACACGAGGACTGTGGGGGCTGTAAGACCAAAGCGCTGGGGGAGGGGGGGAGGGGGACCGGAGGACATGCGGGGGCGGAGAGCTGTTGCTAGGTGACCAGGTGTCGTTGCCCAGCAACCGCGAAGTCCCTGGCTATGCCTCAGTACTGGAGGGTGGGAGGTGGGGAAGAGGGTGGTGATGGAGGGGGGGGGGGCTAGCCCGGACTCCAGGAAACCCGGTCCTGAGCGCCCCATCGCCCCGATCCTTCCATCCTTCCCACCTCCGTAGGGTCATCTACCCATGTCGCAGCCTGTGTGAGGCTGTGCAGACCAGCTGTGCGCCCATCATGGCCTGCTACGGCTACCCCTGGCCAGCCATCCTGCACTGCGGCCGCTTCCCCGCCAGCCACGGCCTCTGCCTCACGGCTGTCTCCAACGGCTCCCGCCTGGGCCGCCCACGTGAGTCCCCTCACGGGTCCCAGGCCAGGCCCACGGGCAGCGCCTTACCCTCCCAAGCCACTGCCCGCAGAGCCAGAGGTACATGGGTCTCTCTGGTAGGGGAGACAAGGGACCGGCCACAGCAACGCGTCTCAGAAAGGGTGAAGAACGACGGGCCAGTGGGAGGGCCCCCCCCACCCATCGCTGCCGGCCCTTCCCCCACTCGCTCCGATCGGAGCCTCACTCGGCCCCTCCCCCCAGTGCCTCGCGCCAGCTGCAGGGACTGTGAGTTGCAGGAAGCCCGCTCGTCCAACGAGGTCCTGGACGCGCTCTGTGCCAGCGACTTTGGTGAGCCCTAGCGTCCAGCACCCCTTACACCCACCTCACAAGTGCCTCCATCCCAGCTCCCAGCTTGGTGTAAGACATGAAAGAGCGGTCACTCAAATGCTCTACCTGGTTAGAGCTACCAAATAAATGCTTTAACAAGCGTGGCATCGCTAAAACAACACACTGAACCTGCCTGGGAGGGTGGCAGCCAGGACTTCAGGCCTTCCCCAGGACCCTGATTCAGAGTAGAGCATCCAAGAGGGTGTAGTTCACCAGGTGGAGGGGATGGGGGGGGGACTCCCAGAGGCTCTGCGCCTCACCCCACTCCTCTGATCCCATGCAGCAGTGAAGGTTAGGCTCTCCCGATGCAACGGGTCGTCCTCTGGTCTCTCACACTGCCACCTGGACTCCCGGCTGGAGGTGCTGAAGGCGGGCCCACTGCCTGCCGCGGAACTGGCCCCTACTCTCCGTCGCTGGCTGCAGCTGGATGCCACATGCGTGCACAACCTCTTGCGAGGAAGGCACGCTGGGACCTACGTGCTAGGTGGGGAGGTGCAGGGCCCTCGGCTGCTGGTAACCACGGCCTACGTTTGGAGCCAAGGCCACCGACAGCTGCAGCTGGCCGTGCGCAGGTGGCGCCATCACCAGTGCCCACGGTAGGGATTCCTACGGGCAGGGAGAGCCAGCCACACAAAACCCGCGCTGCCCTGGACACACCTAAAACCCTCTCTGTTGCCCTTCACGGACACTTGCAGACCAGAGTCCCGAGAAGCCCCGTGAAGGACCCAAGCAGGGCAGAAGCCCACTGCTGTGGCCACAGCTAAGGGGCCCCTTCTTGGACTACAGCTCTCTGCCCAGACAGGAAGGAGGCTGGCTCCCCTAGCAGGGGAGTGTTTGCTGGGTAGGCAAGACAAGCTTTCTGTCCTTCTGTCCTTCCCAGGCCTGAGATGACAGCCTCGCTAATGCCTACAAGCCCTAGCAGCCCAGGCTGCCTCAGGGCAGGTGCAAAGCCTCAGGCTAAGCTCCTCCCCGGCAGGATGCTGCCTGTCCAGCCCCACACAGACTTGGTTTTATCTGCCTGACCTTTACTGAGCCCATGGTCCCACCAAGCTGCAGGCCCGTGAGAGAGCACAGGGGGTGGGGAGAAGTCCATGCCAGAAACTGCCTTCAGCTGCTTACCAACCTGAACTCACACACACACACACACACACACACAGAGTTTTCCCCTATTTCTGGGCCTCCAGTGTTTGTCATCCTAAGTAACTGCCTAATTGTTTTCTTGAGCCCACTTGGAAATCCTATGATAAAGCAGTCATGGTTTAAGATCAACTGTTTTGTGTACTGGTGTCAGTTATTCATCTACCTTAAGTAGTTAGGAAAATGGGCTAAAAATCTTGTTGGCCTTCGGGAGGCGACCCCTGCCAGGGTGGTGGGAGGTCACTCTGAGCAAACAGACAGGTGCTGGTCTGGCTGAGTGCCCAGTAAATCTCGCCAGCCAGCGGGCAGCAGACAGACTCCGGCTGCTGACTACTAAGCCTGCACAAATCAGGCATCTCCCGCATGCAGCTCGCCTTTAGGGGTAGAGGTACGAATGACAAATAAATACCGGAGACAGTCTCCAGGGTTGCTAAGCGCCAAGAAGAAAACCAGGCAGTCTGATGCAATGGTGTCTGGGAACCTCTTAAGACCAGTCTGAGGTCAGGAGAGGTCTCTGAGGAGGGGATGTGTGCGCACAGGCCCAGTGGACCAGAAGGCACCCTCTGTGGGAAGGGCCAGGTCTGAGCCTTCTGGTGGAGGGCACAGCACGTGCAAGGTCCCAGGGCAGAATGAGATTAGGGACAGCAGGGAGTGAAGAAGGGGCAGCAGGAGAGGAGGGCATCACCAAATGACACTTAGAGGTGAAGTGGGAATCTTGGAGACTTTTAAGAAAGTGGGCGGTAAGGGCACCTGGGTGGCTCAGTGGGTTAAAGCCTCTGCCTTCGGCCCAGGTCATGATCCCAGGGTCCTGGGATCGAGCCCCACATTGGGCTTTCTGTTCAGCAGCGAGCCTGCTTCCTCCTCTCTCTCTGCCTGTCTCTCTGCCTACTTGTGATCTATCTGTCAAATAAATAAAATCTTAAAAAAAAAAAATCCTTAAAAAAGAAAGTGGGCAGTAAGACTGATCTGTTGTTTAGACACAGAATGGGGGTGAGGTGGGGTGGAGGGAGAGGTGAGCCACGTGAAAGGTGGCAATGTCCCCAGAGAGATGACAATGGCTCAAAACTGGAACACCTCCCTTCTGAACTGAACAGGATGAAGTCCTCAGCTGACTTCTGATGGTCCAAATCCTTGCGGAATACCTAATACCTACCACACTAGGCACACTTTGCAGGTACTATGCCAAGAACTCAGGTGGGGCCTTGGTGGTCCAGGTCCCACTTGCCCCAGGTCTCTAGGGACAAAGGTGGGAAACAGGGGAATGTTTCCCCAAAGGGAGACTGGAGGTTGCATGGGGTCTTCCCCATGAAGTGGTGGGACTCCCTCCCCTGGAGATGGGGGCACTCTGGGGTAGAACCCAATCCCTCTGCCCCGGTTGACATCCTGAACACGCACCTCTCAAGCCCTGGCATCTTGGGTCCCTGAGTCTGAGGGTGACAGGTTTGGGACCAAGAGCAGCAAGACAGAGGTGGCAGAGCCCACAGCAAGCCCATCCTTCTTGGGCCCTCCTGCCTTTTTAGGGTGACAGTAGATGACTAAATGGGCAGGCAGAGAAGACAGACACTGCTCCTTCTTGAGATAAGGCTTCCTTTTTGGGTCCATCTAACACCACAGAATTCAGAAACTGCCCCCTTTCCCACATCCTCTCCCCTGTGCTTTCCCTGCCCCACAAGTGGACTTCCTATAATCACTAATCTCTTCTTCATGTGGCTCACCTCGTTTCGTCAAGGAGCAAGTCCCAGGACTTCCTGGGTAAAACCTGGGACAATGTCTAACACCAGACTCAAAGTCAATGTAAGAGTTGGGAGAAAATGGGGGCCACAGCTAGAGGTTCTTGCTGCAGGCATCCTAACCTGCAGGTAAACAGACCCATCCGAAGGCTTAACAAGAAGCAGTTTACCTTGTGTCAAATCTCTCCTGCTTCCCATACTTTATGGGGCTCTCATTCTCTGCTTTGTAGGACTTTGATGCAACAGCTGCATGTTAGCGGCTGAGGGGTCACAGTTATGGGTCATGATTCATTTAACCTAATGCACATCTGAATTGTGTGCATACAGGTCCCAAGAAGGCTGAGAACACAACCCCTTCAGGCCTGTCTGTTCACAGCAATGTAGCAGTAAAGGGGTGAGTGTCGCTCCCTTTGCCTGGATCACCCTTTCTTGACAGTCACCTGGCTCGATCCCAGAGCTCCCAGAGGTGTTGGCTCAAATATCTTTCACAAGGAGGCCTACCTTGGTCACTCTATTAAAAGTGTCAACACCAGCTGAAATTCTGCCTTATTTGTCTGCAATCATTTATCACCAACTGACACGCCATATATATTTGTTTGTTTATTGTCTGTCTCCTTATTTGAATGTCAGCTTTAGGTGTGTGTGTGTTGTTGGGGTTTTTTTGTTTGGTTTGTTTGTTTGTTTTTCCCTATTTGGTTCAATGCTGTGTTCCCAGCACTTAAAATAGTGCTTGGCACAGATTTCAACCTTATGCAGCAGTAATAATCATAGTAACAATAACCTTTTAGGGCCCCTCCCACAACGGGACCAGCATAACCTATTTCCCCTTACACTGCATGCAGTGTTCTCATAGGTCTCATAGGTCCAGGCATAATTCTCAGCCAGGGCCCTCTGCCCCAGGGGTAATGGCAGGTGCTCAGATGCTCTGCTTTGGTCCCCAGCCCCCTCCTGAAAGCCTCTAAACCACACCATCCCCCAACAGGCAGGAACGACCCCGGGTCTGCAGGTAAGTGTGTCACTGACACTGGGTACCCAGGGCTGGGTGCGCAAACCTATCCTGAGCAGGGTCATGAGTCTGGGGAACCCCCACCTTGCTGACACTGGTGGTCTCTGAAGAACTTCAAGAGTCTTCTCAGCTAGCACGGTGGCTAGACAGTACAGGCTCTAGAGGCAGGCTGCCTGGGTTCTAACCCTAGCTTCACTCCTGAGCTAGTTGTATGAGCCTGGCTGACCAACTGCAGTTCTGTGTCTCACTTTCCCACCCAGTAACGTAAGGCTGGGATCCACACCCACCTCACATAGGCGTTGTAAGAATTCATTGAAACGATCACATAAAGCCTAGCGCAAAACCAGAGCTCAGGAACTGTGAGCTTATGATGCTGGTTCCAAATGAGGTCACGCTGGAAGGTTTTGCCTACTTATGGCTGAATACAACCGCATCCTAAGAACCCTCGTCAGACCACAGGGTTCACTTTGGGAGTGAGATTTATCCTCAAAGGCCCTGAGATCAGCTAGGTCCTGGTTAGCAGTCTCTCCCACCCTCCCCCAGTTCTAGAATGTGACATTATTAATGATGGCAGGAAGTGTCCAAAGATGGTTTCAACGAAGTGTTTAGACAACCCCCTAAGGGTCACATTGCCCAGCCCTGTAACGGAAGGATCAGCTGCAGAGTAGAGGTGAGAGAGGGGAGTGTGGAAAGGTCACCCTGTGACTCTATTACAGAGGTGGGGTTGGTACTTCACTTTGGGAAACCTTTGGGTGATAAAAGCTACTCAGAAGCAGCCATTTTCAAAACAGAAGTCACGTGGCCAAAGCGCCTCCAAACCGCAGCCCCTGGCCCTTCCCAGGAGCGCCCAGCTGACTTACCGAAGAGCAGCGGCTTGAGGCTGAGGGTTCGGATGAAGTGATCCCTGTCCGCGACCAGCTGAACCTTACGCTCGTGCCCCACCTAAGGGAAAGGGGCACTGAGGGCAGCTCGGGCCCCAGGCCGCACCGCCCGAGGAGGGTACAGGCGCCCGGGCCCCGAGCGCGGCGAGTTCGGGGTGGGGGTGCGCGCGGGGCGGAAGACGCAGGGAGCAGCGTGGAGGTCGTGGGCCGTGCAGGGCCTGGAACCCGGCGAGACGGGGGTCCTCACCTTGATGCCCTCCAGCCGGGCGAGGGGACCCAGGGTCGGCACGGGCCCGGGGCCCTGGGCGCGGTGCTGGGGCCCGGGGTCGCTGCTCTCGTCCCCGTTGCTGTAGTGCACGAAGAGCAGCAGCGCCAGCACGTTACCCAGGTACAGGTGCACGAACACCATCAGCACCAGGAAGTAGGCGCGCGAGCAGATGCCGCGGGGCTTGCACAGCGGCCGGACCGGCGCGTCCTCGCAGTCGCCCAGCCCGGCGGCGGTCCGGGCCCGCTCGTGTCCAGGCGGCGCCCACTGCGGACTAGCCGCCTCGGGTCTCGGGGCCGCCGCAGCCGCCATTGCGCCCAGGTCGCGCGCACGCCCAGGGGAGGGGCCGCGGGGATGCCCGCGCCGCGCCGTCGCCGGGACAACCGCCGCGGAGCCCGCGCGCGCCGCGGTCTCTAGGAGACAGTGCCTGGGGATGCTGCACCCGCCGGGGCCGCCCGCGCCGCCTGCTGCGCGGCGCTCCGTCTCCCTTGCGCCCTGGACCCTGGTCCACGCTGGAGTTTCTCTTCCCGGGGTGGGTTACTGTCAGGAGAAGATGCACACACCCCAGGGCCGAAGCCGGCCCCTCCCCCACGCGCAATGCCGGGCACACAGCAGCACCATTAAAGGAAACCCCATTGGTACTTTCTCCGTCCCCTAGTTAAGATGCACTTTCCTCTTCCTGGAAAAGTATGCCCTGCATTTTCTGGCTCCAGAGAGTGGGGTGACAGCGACGAGGCACTGCCGAAAGATGACTCAATAATGCGGCAATCTGGGGCCGCCGCGGAGGCCGACGACTGCGCATGTGATCCTTAGGACCCATAGCTTTCGGCACTGTCGCTCGCCAGCTTAGACCGCCAAGAATGCCTTGGAGTTTGGCTCTGCGACCTCACAGGGAAGCCTATAGGAGTCAGGCCTTAGGAAGGAGCTGCCTGATGTTCAAGGTCGCATACGTGCATAGGCCACAGGATCCAATCTGGAGTGGTCAGAGAGGGCTTCCTGGAGGAGCCCTGGCACCAGGAAGCTCAAACCCCTAACAACCTGCGGAACGCAAGCAGGTATTCAGGTGCTCTGGTGCACAGAAACGTTTCTTGCCTCAAAATTGGCACAGAGAAAGAGGGAGAAAGGCACTTTTCTGTGAAAGGGGGACTTTCCTATAATTGAGACACCATTGCCTCAGAGGATACGTGGACAAGATTGAGCGCATTCAATGTGGTGTGATTGTAGTCGCCCCAGAGGAAAAGAAACTCAGATTATCACCAGGTATGGAGGAGGGAGGACATACCAGCGGCCCAGTGCCAAAGCCTAGGCATTTTCATGCTCCTTGCTGTTCTAGGGCTGGGTTATCCTCAGGCAGTGATGCACCGGCCCCAGGGCAGAAGCCAACACTTCCTGGTGGACAGGCAGACAAGAGCCACACCGCTGAGTCAGGTGTCACTAGTGGTTTTCCCTTTACCCTGTTAACAGGCCCTTCTCCCGCCCATTTTCTTCCAGAAAAGTGGAGTCTGCATTTTCTGGTCTCCTCAGAGCAGGCCAGGGGCTCCAAAGGCAGGCCCACCTCCTTCTCTTGGAGATTCAACACACAGTGGCGGATTTCACCAGTGCCCAAGCACATGGGCACACCCACTCATCCAGCCACCCTCAGTGACCATCTTGTCAATCTCCTGCCCAAACAAAGGAGACATTCTGGACATGTCTAATGGGGAGGCGGAGGGGGAGGTGGTAATGGGAATCATTAGGGTTCAGCCGAAGTTGGGATGCTGACCGACCGGCATCAGCGGTCCAGTATTCTGCTTCAGATCGAGTGGGAAGCCACACATCTGCAGGTAACCAGGTGAGCTTGGAATCCCTGTGCATGGAAGTGTAGAGGCAGCAAGGGCCTGGCCCCTGCTCCCTGAAATGAATTCTGAAGCACATACATACATACATTCATACATACATAGAATGGCCACAAAAGAAATGTTTCGGATTCAAATGGAAAAAAGTCCTATTACCAACTTAGCAGTGTCCAGATTTCATGCAGCTTGTCTTTTTTTTGTTTTTAAGATTTTATTTATTTGAGAGAGAGACAATGAGAGAGAGCATGAGTGAGGAGAAGGTCAGAGGGAGAAGCAGACTCCCCATGGAGCTGGGAGCCCAATGTGGGACTTGATCCTGAGACTCCAGGATAAAGACCTGAGCCAAAGGCAGTTGCTTAACCAACTGAGCCACCCAGGTGCCCTTCCTGCAGCTTGTCTTTAAGCCACTCTAGTTAGGTCCAAGTCTCTCAACTTCCAAGTACACAGCACAACCGGAGCAAGTAGATTTCCCCCGAATCATATTATTCTAATTTTTTCCCCTTTTCTTCTTCTTTTTTAATCTCCTAAGTTTTTTTTTCATTTTCTTAAAAGATTTATTTGACACAGAGAGCATGAACAGGGTGGAGGAGCAAGGGAAGAGGGAGAACCAGGCACCCCGCTGAGCAGAGAGCCTGATGTGGAGCTCAATTCCAGGACTCTGGGACCATGACCTGAGCTGAAGGCAGACGCTTAACTGACTGAGCCACCCAGGTGCCCTCTTCTAAATTCTTTAATGTGAAAAACACCAACCGAGTCACAGTTTTACCAAGGATGTCATGGTTTTCTGGTACCCATGAATGAATGTTGAGACCATTTCTTCTTTAGCCTTTTAATGTCTATTATTAGGAGCAACTGGGTGGCTCAGTCGTTAAGCATCTGCCTTCGGCTCAGGTCATGATCCCAAGGTCCTAGGATCCAGCCCTGCATCGGGCTCCCTGCTCAGCGGGGAACCTGCTTCTTCCTCTTCCACTCCCCCTGCTTGTGTTCCCTCTCTCACTAGGTCTCTGTCAAAGAAAGAAAAGTCTTTAAAAAAAATAACTAGGGGTGCCTGGGTGGCTCAGTGGGTTAAAGCTTCTGCCTTCGGCTCGGGTCGTGATCCCAGGGTCTTGGGATCGAGCCCTACATCGGGCTCCCTGCTCTGAGGAGAGCCTGCTTCCTCTCTCTGCCTGCCTCTCTGCCTACGTGTGATCTCTGTCAAATAAATAAAATCTTTTAAAAAATACCTATAATTAGATCACCACAAATCCTCATGTTCCTTATTTTTCTAAACCCCTCTCACATTCCTGTCTCCTGTACCCAGGTGACTAATCCCCACTGCCACGCATGGCTCCTCCTCTCACTCATCACCAGACAACAGAAGGCAAGCCTGCTGGGGCACGCGGGTGGTGGTGTGGGATGCTGGCTAGTTCTGCTCCACCTGCTGTTGGTTGTGGGAATCTCACAACCGCATCATAAACTGGAACTTGGCCTTTTAAAACGGCCTTTTTGCTGCCTAAGGGCCATAATGTTTCTCTTTTTTAAATAGGCGCCACACCCAAAGTGGGGCTTGAACGCATGACTCTGAGGTCAAGGGTCCCATACTCTATCAACTGAGCCAGCCAGGCACCCCATTTTAAAAATTTATTACTTTGGGGCACCTGGGTGGCTCAATATTGGGGTTAAAGCCTCTGCCTTCAGCTCAGGTCATGATCCCAGGCTCCTGGGATCGAGCCCAGCATCGGGCTCTCTGGCGGGGAGCCTGCTTCCTCCTCTCTCTGCCTGCCTCTCTGCCTACTTGTGATCTCTGTCAAAGAAAATAAAATCTTAAAAAATTAAAAAATTTATTATTTTTTTAAAAAGTAAGAGCCATAGAGCTTTTCACCCTCAGCCTGCCTCACCTCACAGGGCCGGGGGAGGGGGAGTGGAAGTTCCACCTTAATTGCTAATGCAGTCACATCTGAGCCTTGTGCTGTGTTCTAGCCTCTGTTACCAAAATTGGACTAATGGGGGTGACTGGGGGGCTCAGCCGTTAAGCATCTACCTTTGACTCAGGTCATAATCCCGGGGTCCTAGAATAGAGCCCCACATTGGGCTTCTTGCTCAGTGGGGAGCCTGCTTCTCCCTCTCCCTGCTACTCTGCTTGATTGTGCTGTCAAGTAAGTAAAATTTATTTTTTAAAAATTGGGACTTATTTCCAGGTTTTTTTTTTTAAAGATTTTATTTACTTATTTGACAGAGAGAGATCACAAGTAGGCAGAGAGGCAAGCAGAGAGAGTGAGAGGGAAGCAGGCTCCCCGCCGAACAGAGAGCCCGATGCGGGACTCGATCCCAGGACCCTGAGATCATGACCCGAGCCGAAGGCAGTGGCTTAAACCACTGAGCCACCCAGGTGCCCCAATTTCCAGGTTTTTTAAAAAGATTTTGAGACAGAGCAAGAGTGAGAGAACAAGCGGGGGCGGGGGCAGCAGGCAGAGGGAAAAGCAGACGACTCCCCGCTGAGCAAGGAGCTCAGTGCTGGACTCCAACCGAGGGTCCTGGGATCACAACCTGAGCTGAGGGTAGATGCTTAACCGACTAAGCCACCCAGGCACCTCTTATTTCCAGTTTCTTTTCTTTTTTTTTTTTTTTTTAAGATTTATTTGACAGAGAGAGATCACAAGTAGGCAGAGAAGCGGGGATGGGGTTGGGGGGAACAGGCCCCCTGCTGAGCATAGAGCCTGATGTGGGGCTCAATCCCAGGACCCTGGGATCATGACCCGGGCCGAAGGCAGAGACTTTAACCCAGTGAGCCACCCAGATGCCCCTTATTTCTAGTTTCTAACAGCAAACACTTTTTGTTTTACCAGCAGTGGTAACCTTGGGCAAATTACTTAGTACTTTGTACTGTCAGTGATGCGCACTCTGACAGCACCTACCTCAAGGGGCGACTGTGAGGACTAGGTGGGTACAGGCTTAGTCACCATTAGTGTGATTGTCATGTGGGGACAGAAACCGACCTAGGCCAAGACCAATAACTGTCCTCAGTACCCAAAACAGGGCCCAGTACAGGGACAGTGCTCTGATTGCTGTACCTGGAGACAAAATGGAAAATCTCTTCTCTAGACTTTACTAGAATATGCTACCTTCTCTTGTTCATTTTTAAATATATTTTTAAAAGATTTTATCTTAAAAAAAATTTTTATTTGTTCACTTGACAGAGATCACAAGCAGGCAGAGGCAGACAGAGAGAGGATAAGTAGGCTCCCTGCTGAGCAGAGAGCCCGATGCGGGGCTAGATCCCGGGACCCTGGGATCATGACCCAAGCTGAAGGCAGAGGCTCTAACCCACTGAGCAAGCCAGGCATCCCTTAAATATATTTTTTAAAGGTTTCATTTATTGGAGAGAGAGACCACACACCATGGGGAACAGCAGGCCAAGGGAGAGGGGGAAGCAAGTTCCCCACTGAGCAAGGGAGCCCATGCAGGACTGGCTCCTAGGACACTGGGATCATGACCTGAGCCAAAGGCAGACACTTAACTGACCGAGCCACCCAGGTGCCCTCTCATTCATTTTTAAGATCCCCAAGGGTATGGTGCCAAGGCCGTGGTACCCTGCCCACTGATCTACAATAGTGACCCTTTAGTCCTGGGTCTTGCTGCCTCAGGGATGTTCACTAGTGATGAATTCCATTTGTGTGCCCCATGCTCTGGAGGCTCTGAGAGGGTAGAGCCTGTGGATCTTTTGCACACCATGGTATGCCCTGGTGCCATGCATGGGCCTCAGCACACCAGAGGGCCAGGGATTAGCAGCTGTGGAGTTGACTGGCAGTGTCTAGGGCCTCTCTGGCCTTGCCTGTCCCGTGCATGCTGCCCACAGCTTTGGAGCCTTAACCTCTGAACTGTGACTAAAGTTGCTGCCACTCTTGCCACAAGTGTGGACCCCCTCAATTCAGAACCCAAACTCCACTTCCTGTCCTCAACACTTGGGATTAAACTCCACACACTTGGGTTTCTGTCCAGAGTCCTAGCTTTGTAACTCCAGAGTCCCTGTGAAGCCACCTCACCCCCCCCACCGACTGTATAACCCTAAGCTTCCACGTCTGCTTTGGAGGGACCCAGGGGGGTTCTGAATGAGGGACTCGGGGCCTCTGCAGGAGCTGTGGGGCATTCCCACACACTTGGCCGCAATCCCAGGGAGGGAGAGGAAAGTAAAAACGGGCAGGATATTCGAATTCCCTCCGTAGATGCTCTCTCCTCAGAAAGCCAGACACAGCAGGAAGGCAGAACAGAGGCGCTTGGGACCTTCACAGCTCTCTAGAGGGAGCTGATCAGCAGGAAGGCCCTCAGTTGGTGCTCACTGGCCAGAATCCCCTGGGGTGTTGGTTCAGGAGGTTACCTGGATCCTTGGAAGGAAGACTCTACACAATTTTATAATCAGAAACTTTGTTTATTTTGAATAAACCACTCAACATTGAGCAGATGACGTTGCCTCAACTTTTTCTTTGAAGAAAACAAAGATATTATGGTAAATTCATGAAAACACTGTGCCTTCCTTTATCTTCTATCCTTTGTAGGACAGAACAATTCTGCCTGACCTTTCCCATCTTCCTGATGATGTTGGCCAAGGACAGCCCCTGGGGGCACAGACGGAAGTTCTCCACAAGTCAGGAGCTGCAGGCTACAGTCTGGGTACCAGTGCACCACGTGGTAGCTGTGCAGGCCAAGAAATGCCCAGGATGCCCAGGGTGTGACGTAAGGCACAGAGCTGCAATGCTTCTGCCATGGCGGTGACACAGGAAGGACGCGACGGAGTGGGCAGCACAGACACCCAGCCCCAGGTCCTCCTGCAGCAGGCACGCTCCTCCTTCAGTGAGCTCCCCGCCATTCAATTCTGGGCTCATGTGCTGCACTCCTAACTTGTTCTCCCACTCCACCCCACAGTCCCTCCCTTGAGGATGACAGGAAGAGACAAAGCCTGGGTTGGGACTCGGGGGGAGGCAAGGAGCCTGCGGCCAGCCGTGTATCCAAGAATTACAGCTGCCCTCTGTCTTCAAGAGTGATTCAGTTTACAGCTAACATGGTCCCTGGGAAACTACTGACTGAGGTGAGAATGTCTGAGTATCAAAGGACTTCCTCTGGAATATTCACAGACCTCCCAAGCAACTCTTCCAGGAGGTGAAGGAGGCCCTGTTGAGTACAGACAGCTCTGCCCGCCTCAGAGTGGAGGCAATGAACCAAGCCACAAAAACCCCAGGTATCACAGATGTAACTTTGAGGAGGTTCACAGAACCAGGTTCAGGACAGGCAGGACACCACACCAGCGCCTGTTCCTGTGCACTCAACTGTGCAGAAGCTGGCCCTCTCCCCTGGCCAGCCCTTCCAGCAGAGTAGCTGGGACCACAAATCCAGGACCCTCCTGGCCTCAGACTTCCAGACCTGGGCAGCCACTCTGGAGGAGGAGAACACACTCCTGATAACATGAAAAGCACTTGTGCAAACAAGGCCCCTGAGTCCGGAAGACTTGTGCCCTTGGGTGGGCCATGCTGAACTCTGACCCTGAAGTGCACCAGAGACAGTGTAGCAGCACAGCGTCGGGTACGCACAGCCGTGTGTGAACCTGGTGAGTTCTAGCACTGGAACACTGGCACAAAAGAAAGGAGCGAGGTAAAACAAATTTATTTTGGGGAATAATTGCTTTTAAAAGTAGATCTCGATCTTTAGGAGACAAGAGGAAACACTGTGCTGAACTCATGTCCCCACCTATACTGTTATGGGCTCTGACCTCATAGGCCTCAGTGGCCAGACCCAGAGAAACCTGGAAGAAAGATGAGCCCTCAGACACACAGCGCCATCGGAGATGACACCCTATGACAAGGCCCCTTTCTGTATTATCTCCTCACTGCAGGGTAAGGCAGGTACACCCGACCACAAAGGGTCCCCAAGGACCAGGTAGAAGGCATGATGTGATTCCCTGTGCTCCATGCCCGTTACACAGGCCAAATCAATTCCCCACCGTATGCCACCCACGCTTTTCCCGTGAGACACCAGCTGTGGCCAAACACATGAGAATCTGGAAAACAGAGACCACCCTGGGGCCCTCTTGCAGGAGACATTCTGAGGCAGGGTGGCAGGCAGCATGTTTTACTCTAAGTAAAATAGCTAGAGGGTAAAACACTCCAATGCCAATTTATTTTTAAAAAGGGTTCTGTGTAATTCTATGGTTTGTCTTTTTTTTTTTTTGTATAATTATACAACCTTTGAAAATTACATAAGTTGTAATGATCTAATACTATTAATAGTCATTCAGAAAAAACTTTCCCTCCCTCCCAACAACCATCCAGGGGGAATTAAAAGTCCTGAAAAGAGGCCAATTCAACATGGCCTCTACCCTGGTAGAAACAAAAAGCGAAAAGATGAGAAGAAAACAGAAATGGACTAAGGTGTGTGGCCAGTGTCTGTTAGGAGTGGGGCCCGGGCTGTTGCCTGAGGTGGTGAAAGGCAGAGCCTGCAGCATGCAGATGGGCAGCCGGGAGGCCTCGCAGCCACATCGTCCTCACTCCGGCGCATCTGTGTCCCAGTCTAGGTGTCATGGAAGTCCTTCAGCAGGGTTCTCCTCCGCTGCTCTGCTATGTGCATCTGGTTCTCTAAGTCCTGCACCAGGGAAGCAAGATGGTGCTTGCACGGCCCAGTCCTGAGTGCAAGGAGCAGCCAAAGCCACACCCACCACGTCAGGGGCTTCAAGGGGACAAAGGCACTGCCCTTCCCACCCTTCCCTACAGAGCTTCCAGTCCACATGCTGACATCCCTATCACCTGCTAACAAGCCGGTCCTCCCTGACCTGCAACAGAGGGACCAGGAAGTGGGGAGACACTTACCCCTCTGTCATAGCTGTCTGCGCGCTCCACCTTCCAAGACAGGTTCTCGATCTCAGCCTCCAGCTGAGCCTGCTGGTATTCGAACTGTATGGGCAGAGCAGGAGGGTCAAAAGGAGAGGGGCTGCAGCCGGGCCAGGGCCTGCAGATGGAGGGGCAGACGCAGCACCTGAGGCTCGCATGAGCTACAGAGAGCCCTGAGCTGGTCCTCAGAGAGCAGGGCTAGCTCCTATCGCCAGAGCCAGAATCCAGTCAAAAGGGTACCTGACGAGCGCAGCCAGGCGGCAAGGCCACACTCACCCTCCAGCCCGAAAGAGAGGGGAAAAAGTTAAGCCACTGAAGACAGTACTCCCCACATAGAGGCAACAGATGCTGCAAAAACAAGTCAAAATGGATATTCACAGACATGGTATTCACGGAGTACTTCCTTTTTCCAGCCCTTCTGGAAATCAAGTCTTAAAAATATTCAAACCATTTGACTTAGCAATTGTACATCCGCTGAACATTTATACACAAAATGTTCCTCAACATCTTATAGTAATGAAAAACAGCAACAATGACCGCCCGAACTGATGGGACGACCATGTAATGAAACATTTATGCACTGGTTAAAAATGGTATTTAGCAGCCTGATAAATAAGGACAGCGGCAACAATAAATGGTTGTAACAACAAAATGGCATGTTGTAATTAACAGTAAGTGTAGAAATAATTTTATTTTATTTTATTTTTTTTTTTTTTTAAAGATTTTATTTATTTATTTGACAGACAGAGATCACAAGTAGGCAGAGAGGCAGGCAGAGAGAGAGGAGGAAGCAGGCTGTCCGCAGAGCAGAGAGCCCGATGCGGGGCTCGATCCCAGAACCCTGGGATCATGACCTGAGCCGAAGGCAGAGGCTTCAACCCACTGAGCCACCCAGGCGCCCCGTAGAAATAATTTTAAAAGGCTGAAAAACGCTAACAGTGGCCATGTCATTCTGGTGGGATTATGGATGATGGAAATGTTTTTCTGTTTTCCAACATTTAAACAATAAATGTGAACTACTTTATCATCAGGGGAAATGACCTATATCTAAGATAGAGAATTAAACAAAGATGTAAAAAAGTCCACTATAAATCAGGAACGTGCAAGCTGGGTGTCCTCCTAAAGCATAGGTACCAGTCTCCCACGTGGCCACAGACTGTCCTGTAGCTATGGCCATTCAGGAGCTTTGGCGTATCTGCCTTGATATTACACAAAATGCCAATGCCTGAAGTCTATTTTAGAGAAGCCTAAAGGAGAACTGAATTTTTTTTTTTGAGAGAAAGAGAGCGAGCGAGCACATACGCGCACAGGGGTGAAAGAGAGAGTGAATCTTAAGCAGGTGCCGTGCTGAGCGTGGAGCGGGGCTCAATCTCCCCACGCTGTGATCATAACCTGAGCCAACTAAGAGTCAGACGCTTAACCGACTGAGTCACCCAGGCGCCCTAGGAGAGCTAACTTTTAAAACTGACAGTTTTGCCCTCCCAACAACCCGGGTCTGGTCCCCACTCTCCTGGAAAGTACGGGTAGACAAGGGTATCTCTGAAGCTAAAGGGCAGAACACAGGACTGCTTGGCCTTACCAGCTTCTTCCTGGGTCCAGACTCCATGTAGTAGGCATACGGGTAAGTGTACTGCAGGGTGTACCGGCACTGGAACAGAAGAGAGAAGGCGCGTGCACGTGTGACCCAACCCGCAACCTGATGGCTTTCATGATTCTTACCCAACCACGCAAGTGAGCCTGGCTCTACAGGTATGGGCTCGAAAGAAATGACGCCAAGCCCATCAAGGATGAACTAGGGGACAACATGGGAAAAGCTGGAACAGAAATGGTCACAGAACACACGGTTCCTTTTTCCAACTGTGATTTATCACCAAGCAGCTGCCTCAATGGCTCTTCCCTCAAGTCGGACATCAGAGTCCACACATCTATCTCAACACTTGTCCAAAGATAATCTCTTCGTTTCTTCAGAGTGACACGTGGATAGGACAAAAGAAGAAGGGCTCTAGTTTCCCCTGCACTTCCTTCCCTGTGGCTGAGGTAGTGGAACTCTCCTTGGAAATCCCCTGGCAGCCAGCAGCAGGCTGGGTCCTCAGTGGGCACAACCCAGGGAACTGTGGGCCCAGAAGCAGAAGCATACAAAGTGATACGAAGTGCTGGGCTCCCCTGCCCCCAAAACTGTCTCCCACCCTCCCATCCTCAGACGTCTGGGCCTGACAGGGCCAGGTGCTGGGCCAGGGATCAGAAGAGGGAGGGGGTACAGACCTTGGCCAAGAGCTTGGCAGCATTCTGTAGGTACTGCCAGTCGATCCATGTCCCCAGATTATTCATGACTCTCTCCTGAATCTTCTCATGAATCCGCTGATAGGTCTGTGCCTCCAGCTGCAAGCTCTTGTTGTGGTTTTCCCACTACAGGGCACAGAGAAAGGTGCACAAGTCCAGACGGAAGTTCAGAACAGACACCTTGGTTGGCACAGCATGGCCACAGCTTCATCTAACTTATGGGGACTGTGTGTCCTTGAGAGGGCAGGAAGAGGACTTTTTCTTCTTCTTTTTAACAATTTCTTTATTTGAGAGAGAGGGTAGAGAGCACGCCCGCAGGGCAGGGTGGAGGGGCAGAGGGAGATGGAGAGAAGCAGACACCCTGCTGAGTGCCCAATGTCGGCTGATCCCAGGACCCTGAGATCATAATCTAAGCCGAAATCACTAGTCGGCTGCGACCAAGCCACTCAGGCGCTCCAAAAAGGGGACTTCCTCAGACCATACTACTGACCCTGTCCTAAGCAGCGCCTGCCATTCAGATCACTCTACCATCTAGGGCAACAGGGCTTCAGCCCTGAGGATGAAACAAAGCTGGGTACCCACTGGTCTACTGTGCTTAGAAAGCAAATGCGCCATACTCGGTGGGCTTCTGAAGGGTCTTCCTGGGAGGACATGCCCTCTAAATCTGATTAAGATGGTACCAGATGTAAAAAACTATCTGATGCTCCCCTCATTGTCCTTCAACCCATGATTCAAAGAGCGCTGTTGGTCATGGCTGCCCTGTGGCGCCTGAAAGCCACATTTATGGAAGCATCACTCAGGCCCATTGCAGGAGCTCCTCTCCTTGACTTCTTGCGCACGTACCGCACACCAGTCCCTGGGAGTTCTCCCTCAGCAGGCCAGTGGGAAGCCCACTCATGAGGGGCAGTTTCCAGAGAAGACGCTTACCCTCTCGAAGTAGAACAAGTACTTCTTGAGGGCCTCCCTGGCCTGTGCCTGCTGGCTCTGGTTGACAATGTCGGGGTTCTCCTTGTACCGACTGCACTCATAGTACTCGCTGCCGTGGGTCTTCCAATCTCCTAGACACATCCAGCAGAAGTCTGCAAAGTATAGAAAATGAGGCATTTATACCCACAAGGTAAGCCGACATTCCTCCAACAGCAAAGCGGTGGGACAGACAGATCCTGTGAAAGGGTAGAGGGGTGGGGGTTGTTACCCGCCCACAGCTTCCTATGGGTGCCTGTTTCCAGGAGGAATGTGCACCTCTCCTCTCTGACACATAACACTGTCCCTGTAGCCCTTCCTTGCCACTAGGTACAACAGCCAGCAGATACTCTCTGTTCCATAAGCACATAAGCTTTGTATCTTCTTAACCCAACACGGGAAGGTGCTGACTGTACAAGACCACTGGTGTGCTGTGTCAGTGCCACTGAGAGAAGCAGAAACTTGTCCAGTGAGGCCCATCTGGCCATCCAGAACACGGGTTTGCCCTATCTCCCACCCTCACAATGCCTGTCCTAAGAAGATTTTGTACAAAAGTTAGGAATAAAGGCTTTCCCCTATTTTGTCATTTCTTAAAAAAAGAACACTTCTATAAAACCAACAGCTACCCAATAGTTCCTACTCAGAATTATGAGTCTGCTTCTACACTGAGGAAACCAAGAGGTAAAAATAAAGATCCACCAAAAATTGAAAAACTATAAAAAAAAAAACAAAACCCCACCAAACATTAGAACAACAACAACAACAAAAAGATCCACCAAACATCCAACATTTACTGCGGTCTAATGGCAGGTGGCCAACCACAGTTCTGCTGATGGCCAGATCTCTAGCCTGTCTGATGTATATCCTGTCTCTGACAAAGACCCTGACGGGGTTATGGTAAACCCTGTTTTCCAGGATTCAAGATGGTTCACTGACTTCTCCAAAGGACCTCTTATATAAAATCTGGGGAGGCTAAAGCCAAACTCAGAGACCCAGAGTTCGTTCTCTTCTCCTGGGAGCCTTCACCAAACAGTAGCAATACTGCTATCCCCTTAATCAGCTAGGTGCTGCTTGCTCCTGCTTTAAACGCTACTGCACTGCTTACGGTTGCCTGTAGAGGTGGTCAAACTATACAGGAATGCAAGGGATGGCGGCTAACTCTGTGTGGCGAGGGATGGGAAGACTGTGGGGAGGGATACTCAGGGGACTTCTTGGGTACTCGGAGCATGGTGGGTACCGGGGTGTTCACTTGTCATTTCTCTTTAAACCGTACGCACGTCTTATGCACTGTTCTAAGTGGATGACACACGCCCCTCTCACTCAAACACAGAGTGGGACAGCACTGAGGAAATACGCCACTACCCACAGCCTGACTTCATGCTACACTTCACCGTCACTGTTCCCTTCTAATTCCTTGTCATGTCCATTCTGATTATGGTGGGCTCTTGAGAAAACACAGGAATACCATGAGATGAATCCTTACAAAGAGAAACCCTCAGGGCCTTCTGGTCAGCACTGAAGCTGCGATGTAGGAGACCTGTTTGTACATACTTTCTTCTTGAACAAATTTCTTTACTGCATCTGACAGGAAGGAAAGCAAAGCCAACAGGTTCCATGTAATAAGCTACTCCTGATGGATGAAGGTGATCTGAAAAGCTGTTATCAAAAGTCCTTGTGGAAACTTTGTAAAACGTCAAAGGAAGACTCCTCTGTGACTCCTGCCAATAAAATAGCCTGTTCTAAAAGGTTATCTGTAAGGTAGCACAGATAAGCCCCCATGACTTACCTGCCTTGGCAAAAATAAAAAGAGCACACTAAATCTTCTCGGATGACTGAGGATCATGAAGGTCTAAGAGTCATGCCAACTGTGACTTCTATCTGTGTCAGCAAGATGGCAGTGAGATTGTCAGAGGCACCAGGAGAGATAGATAAAAGATCAAGAGCTGCTTTGGGCTGGGTACTGTAAGTGACTGCAGCTGCCCACTGTCACTGCACTACAAAAGCACTCACTAAGCAAGCCGTGGAGGCCCAGCACAAGAAACGCAGACTGTGCCCCTGGGCCTCGTGCACCACACCTGGAACTCACCGTGTTTACACTTGGAGCATTGCTGTCAGAGGGAAACAGAAGAGAACATGTTAAGGGAACGCTGACCAAAGGCTCCACGGCACATATGCAAAGGGTACGGGCTTCTGCTCACCATGTGGTTGCAGCCTCCGTTCTTCTCAATGCAGATGTTGCACTTGGGACACTGAGGAGACAGAAGGGCGCCGTTAGGCTCACGCACCACCAGGCCGGTTCTAAGACAAATTACACAAAGCTCCTGGCACCCGTGCCCAGTAGCTCATCGCGCGAGCCCTTCTGGGGAGGAGCATCTCACTTAAATGTGGCGGGTCGCTGAGGCTGGAACAGCAATTCAAGGAAATGAGGTCAGCACGTTTGGCTCTGAAACACTCCAAGCACCGGCTGAGCCCCACTAAGTCTTCCACCATCTGTCTCTGCCACGAAGCTGCTCAGATTAAGCACAGCTGAGTCAGCACAAAGCTGCCTGCTTGGGAAGAATGCCAAAGCAACACAAGCCCTGCCCACTGGACCGAGTCCTGGTCGGCTTGCCTGGACGCCTGCTCCCGCAACAGGGCATGGGAGCAGCCACTAACACTCACTTGCTCTCACTGAGAGATGCCCCAAACTAGGCAGCAATGCAGAGACCAGTGTGATGCTCTGCTCTCCCACGGCCACGAAGCAGACTATGTTTAATGAGGTCACGGTCACGGCTGTGCTGTGAGTGCAGCAACTCAGCACATGACCAGCTCAGGGTAGGTGCTGAGTCACCCAGGGCTTGAGGGGCTGAGGGCCATGTTCTCCCATGGGAAATTTCAGAGTGAGAACAGGGCATGCCTGGGCTTGCAGCAGAGCCTTGCTCTTTACTACATGTTGCTATCAACCACCTCTCTTCCAGGGCTGTTAAAGCCCAGAGGCACTCAAAAAAACCAGGTTTTCTTCTAATTAGTCACCCCATGGGTCAAACTTTTCCAGGTAGTTCAGCATTTTATTGAAAGAAATGCACCCAACACATACAATCATAGTCCACTGCAAACTGTGCCAAGTCTGGGCAAGGGTCTGCAGCCTCCAAGCAAGGGCCCCGGGGCCCTGGGTGTTCTGCTCTCAAATGTCCAGCCTCCTGGGCAAGGCCCTAGGCAGCAGTAAGGAGGGCAGATCCATGACAGGTAAGATACAGTCCTTACGTCTTTAGTGTGAGCACTAATGTAGTTGGCGGTTTCAGAGTCGTCTGCACACTTCGTGAGCCATTTCCGGATTGTGGCGCAGTCTGTGGGGGCGTGATACATCTGACGACACTTGAAACTTAAAACCAGAAAAGAAAAACATTCAAATAATTGTTAGGTCAGGTCCTGTGTTTTCCAGTTTCCTTCTATCCAAGCCAACAGATCCTGAATTAGAGTTTCTCAAAGAAGTCACATCATTTCTTGAGGCCTCTGAGAGCCTTACTTACCCAGAGCTATACTGAAATACTGTATGAATTTCTCTTCAACCTAAGCACGTCTAAGTCACACTCTTAACAAACCTCAATAAAATGCTTCTGTCTTAAATATCCTGTGCGGTGTCAGAGTTCAGCTTTTAAAAGGGCATGGCGAGGTTCTCTGAGATGGATAACTAAGTTCGGATCCAAGGCAGAACCAAGATCAACTTTTCTGGGAGCCCTGCCTCAGCTCCCAGCCAGATGTGCACAAGATATATACACAACAGAACCTGTTCAGTCGGCAGGGCCATGATACACCCGACAATGCCTGAACTTAAAATCAGAAAAGAAAACACTCCAACACTCGCCCAGCTAGGCTTCCATGTTTTTAATTTCCCTTTTGTCCAAGCTAACACAATGTCTGAATAGTAAAGGCACTAAGGCAAACAGTCTAACACATGCCCCAGGGAAAGAAGTTCATAATGTGGGACAGGGGGTGTCTTTGGCTCAGGTCATAATCTCAGGGTCCTGGAATTGAGCCCCGAGTAAGGCTCTCTGCTCAGTGGAAACGTGCTCCTCCCTCTCCCTCCGCATGTGCTGTCTCTGTCGAATAAATAAAATCTTTAAAAAATAATAATGTGCGATACAAAGGATAGAGAGCAACTACATTAGTGGTCTGTGTTTTGTTTTGTTTTAAGGTAAGCTCCATGCCTAGCATGGATCCAAACACGGGGCTTGAACTCACGACCCTGACATCAAGACAGAGATGAAATCAAAAGTTGGACACTTAGCTGACTGACCCACCAAGGCATGCTTACGTTAGTGGTTCTTAATCTTAATCTGGGAGCCCCAGACTCCCTCAACGATGTTTTGAAAGGCAAGAACACATGCACACACACCAATTTTCCATGTAGTTTCTCTGAAGCCCCACCATGAATCATCTTAGGAAGGCATGATTAGAGACAGACACAGATGTGGACCTAACTTATGGCTCTGCCATTGCCTTGCATCTCCATTTCCACCCTATAACATAAGGGCAACAGTACCAATTGTACACAGTTGTGACAACGTATGTAAAGTGATCAGAACAGTGTCTTTCCCGTGGTAAGTCTTCAGTACACTTTACTATACCCCCACCTACTGAATGGAGTAAACCCCAGACATAAACTACCTTTATGAATTATAGTGTTATAAAATTAGCCTACAAAGGCCAAGATGGAGAAAGATTCAACACTGAAGGTTGTAGCTTTCAAATACAGTAACACATGATTATCTGTGCAGGCACATACAACCCACACAGACACATCTCGGTGCCATGAGTCTCATAATATAAACCATAGCACATTCTCTGAGAATCTGTGCCACTCTTGTTTCTGGACTGAGCATGATCAAACACCCCGTGGAACGTGAGATGCTGGGTATATACCCGGCCCACTAGGAGCAGAGCTGCTGGTTAGGCTCACATACCCTGTCTTTCTCAGCCCCACCCTCACCCACAGCAATGGCAGTTGTGCTTCGGAGGACAAGGCAGAAGCCCATGGATGCTCAGCGCCCGCACTCACTCTTACCAGAACACCTCGTTACACCGATTGCACTGTACTCGGCGAGCTCTAGGCTCCTGTACCCGAATAACCATGGGGCAGTCTGCACCAGGGCACAGCTGGAGCTGGTAATGACTCTGTGAACACACCAAGGAGAAACAATGAGGACATCCCCTAGTCACTGCTTCCACATCAGACTTCCCTGAGAGCGCAAACACCTTCTGGCCTTCCAGCCGATAACTTCTATCAAGGGGCTATAGGAATTCAGGAAGCATGTCACAAAGAACAGCATTAGGCAGATATTGAAGACCTACGAATATTTAGCTAAAATGAGGTAGCAACTCACTAGAATGATCTAAAGCTAGATTATCATATAAAACTGTGTCTGTAAGATGAAAGTGCACAGGCACCAGGTCTGGAAAGGAACATAGCCCAGTGAGCTGTGCATCTGAAAGTATTATTCCTAAGTGATGTAAGATGGAGAAAGACAACTATGATATGATTTCACTTCTATGCAGAGTCTAAAAAAAAAAAAAATTAACAAAAGATACAGAGAACAGAAGAGGAAGTGGGAATAAGGTGTGTGAAAGGGGTGAAGGGGGTCAATTATATGGTGATAGGTAACTAGATTTACTTTGGTGTTCACTTTGTAGCATATACAAATATTGAGTTATTCTGCTGTATACCTGAAACCAATATCATGTTACACACCGATTTTACCTAAAAACAAAAACAAAAGCTCTGAGAGGCTCAATGACCCTCATGCATGTACCAAAGGCAGCAAATAGCACAGGGCACAAGGCAATGTTTATCCCGAGCCCATGCACGAGAAGACCCGGCCTGTCAGTCATCTTGTCAGCTCAGGCACAAGCGGCAAAAACAATGAGAACTATCTGCACTGAAGCTGCAAGCCTGAACCAGAGCCCAAAGGAGGGGAGGGAATCCAAAACTGACCATGCTGGAATCCTGAACAAGTTTTCAAAGTGCACAAGAAGCAATACCCCTTCAGGGCGCCTGGGTGGCTTGGTGGATTCTCTGCCTTCGGCTTAGGTCATGATCCCAGGGTCCTGGGATCGAGCCCCACATTGGGCTCTCTGCTCAGCAGGGAGCCTGCTTCCCACCTCCCCCCACCACCTGCCTGTCTGCCTACTTGTGATCTCTGTCTGTCAAATAAATAAATAAATAAATCTTAAAAAAAAATAAAAAAAAAAAAAAAAAAAAAAAAAAGAACCAATACCCCTTCCCTGTGCTTTATCATCACCCAGTGAACCAAATGCAACAGCAGCTCCTGAGACAGCCCTGACTCGTGTTCATCCCCTGACATACAACAGTTTGTTTAAGCAACTGTGTGGAAGGGGAGGAGGCCTGACCATTCTACAGAGAAAATCAAGACTTGGGTCAAATCAAGGGTGGAAGGCTACACAGCGAGGAGTAACAGACCTGGGATTCACATCACTGTCAGCCTGACTCTAGGCCCTGTGCTCCTCACTACCACTCTAGTGGTTTCTCCACTTCATAAAAACCACGGAGCTCTTTCTTCAAATTGTAGCACCAAATGGCAGCCTCATCTACAAAGTGACTGTGGTGAGCACAAGATGCAAGGTAGGCCCAGGAAGACAGATGTGCAATGACAGGGGCTGGTCATACCTCCACGTAGTCCCTAAAGAGGTAGCGCCTGTATTTGTCTCTCAATTCTTCATTGGGCAGCAATGGAAACACAAAGTCCTCTGGTGTTCGGAGTGGACAGTCCTGAGCCATGCAAGAGACTCCTGTTGAACAAAAACAATATGACGGATAACTGCACAGCAAAAGGCACGATGGTAATGTATTTCCCCACTGAGTTCACCCTGCACCCAACAAATTCAGATTCTATATAGGAAATCCTTGAAGCCACAGAATTTATTTTAAAGAGAGAGGGGGTGCCTGGGTGGCTCAGTGGATTAAGCCTCCGCCTTCGGCTTAGGTCATGGTCTCAGGGTCCTGGGATTGAGCCCCGCATCGGGCCATCGGCTCAGCAGGGAGCCTACTCCCCCCCCCCTTTTCTTAAAGATTTTATTTATTTATTTGACAGAGAGAGAGAGATCACAAGTAGGCAGAGAGAGAGGGAGAGAGGAAAGTAGGCTCCCTGCTGAGCAGAGAGCCCGATGGGGGGCTCGATCCCAGGACCCTGGGATGATGACCTGAGCCGAAGGCAGAGGCTTTAACCCACTGAGCCACCCAGCCACCCCTTCCCCTCTCTTTCCACCTGCCTCTCTGCCTACTTGCGATCTCTCTGTCAAATAAATAATCTTAAAAAAAAAAAAGAGAGAGAGACAAATTAATATATTTGCAGTGACACAACTAAAATTTATCTCAAATTACATATATACCACAAACAGCACCACTAAAAAAGCAGTATCATCTAAAAAAATCCTTTATGGTTCTTGGGGCATCTGTCTGGCTCAGTTGGTAGAACAGGCGACTCTTTTTTTTTTTTTTTTTTTAAGATTTTATTTATTTATTTGACAGCGAGAGATCACAAGTAGACAGGCAGGCAGAGAGAGAGAGAGAGAGAGAAGCAGGCTCGCTGCCGAGCAGAGAGCCCGATGCGGGACTCGATCCCAGGACCCTGAGATCATGACCTGAGCCGAAGGCAGCGGTTTAACCCACTGAGCCACCCAGGCGCCCCGAACAGGCGACTCTTGATCTTGGGGATGTGAGTTCAAGACCCCCATGGAATGCAGAGGTTAATCTTTAAAAATCCTATATGGTTCTTGACTAACAATTTCGTTTCGTGATATTTAATATTATGTGCAAGTGACTACCACCCAACACAACGAGATTCTGTAGATACCATTAGTGGGATGCTAATTCAGTTCTGATACCATCAAAGTCATAGTATAAAAAAACACTCCCATAACCAGTCACCAAACCTGATTTATGTTATGCTACCTAAATAGCAAGATTCTCTGAGGGTTTTTGAGTTATGGCTCCCACCTGGGGCATCATGGTGTGGTAGGCGGCTTAAAGTTCTCCCGAAAGTTCACCTTGCACTCACACCAACATTTACACATATGCCCAAATAATCGCCTTAATCCTCTCATTGTTCAGGACTAGGCAAAATCGTGCCACTGTTCAGCCTGATGTTTTTAGAAACTAATGGTTCTGACAATAAAAACCCGTATCAGGCTCAGAAGAAAACACGCAGCTGACCTGAGTACTTGCAAGGGCAAAGCAGAAGATAAATACTTCACAGCAGCCTTTTACAAATTCTGCAGCAGACTCACCCACACCCACACCGTCCTTGACGAGTACTGAGCAGTGCTGCTCCCAGCAGCTACGGCAAAACTGGTGCTGACAGGCCAGAGAAAGTAGGTTTTCCTTGCGCACAAACTGCATACACACTGCGCAGTGGTGAGGGGGGTGGGCCGGGGGAACCTGGGGAGAAACAGAGTCGACTGAGTGAAGAGGAACCTTCAGATCCTGGGAGGCCCAAGGGCGCCTGACGCAGCTAGGTGCATGCGAGGCGAGCCTGACCCTGCAACACATGTCAGAACTCAACTGCAGTGTGTGGGCTCTGTGGGTCCCAAAGTTCTGAACAGAAAGCACAGGTCAGGAAGGCTTCCTGAAGGAGGTGGCGCATGAGCTGGACTTGTATAATCACTAGGATTCAGAGAGGCAGAGGAAGGTTGAAAGGAGAATTTACAGTAGTTTATAATGTCAGGCTGAAAAACTCTGGATTTCCAAATTGCCAAGGTCTTTAAAGGTCATTCAATCCAACTTCTGCTTTCAGAGGCTACTGGGTTTCTTTTATAAACCGCACCATTTAGTGCACAGAGCTGCTACTACAGACGTTCTCAGAGACTGAGCTGAGCATGTGAAGGTTCTAACAAGCCCATACAGCAGGTTTGCTTGTAAAGACAGTGCTTTTCCCACATAGATATGCCCAAAACACAAAGCTTCATGGTTTTTACTAACTCACAACTCATCCTTAACACACTGCAAGATATCATCTACAATTAACTTGGAGGGATGAGGAAGGCTCCTACTAGGAAAGAAACCTTCCAGGATGTGGGCAAATAACTGCCAAGCTGGAACTCCAGAATCCATGTCGTGCTACATGAACCGGCAAAGACAATGCAGGACCCCTGGCCCAAGCCACAAACTGATGGAGAAGTCCACTACAGGTTTACATTAGGTTCTGGTTAGTTCACTGGGAATACAAAAATAAACTGGAGGTGGGGCACCTGGGTGGCTCAGTGGATTAAGTCACTGCCTTCGGCTCAGGTCATGATCTCAGAGTCCTGGGATCCAGCCCCGCATCGGGCTCTCTGCTCCGCAGGGAGCCTGCTTCCTCCTCTCTCTCTGCCTGTCTCTCTGCCTACTTGTGATCTCTCTGTCAAATAAATAAATAAAATCTTAAAAAAAAAAATCAACTGGAGGAAAAAGGCTGTATTCTCATGTTTATCCAATATGCTTCTGGAAATTTTCTCCGAAGCGCTCCTAAAGAGCGCTTTCGACATGACCTTTACACACGTGACTAATGTTTGTCAAACTCCTAAATACAAAGGACATTGCTATGCATTGTAAGATACGGTTCCTAACCATAAAGCACACAGTCTGGGAGGGGAGCTGAGAAAGATGAGTAAATTGCTACATCATGCAGGTAAAGATTTCAAGACATGACTAGAGATGTTTGGAGAGAAGAGATCACAGGCTTTGTGAGAGATGGGTCTTTAAAGATGAGTTCCATTCCCACAGCAAAGATGGGGACAGGGTCGGGACATTCCAGGCCAGGAACAGCACAAGCAGAGTCAAAGAGGTGTGCGGTGAGCTTGGGAAAACCAAGGAACCCAGCAGGACTGGAGAACAGGCTGTGTTTAAGTGTAAAGAGGAAGGTGAGGCCGGAGAAGGCCCCAGGACTGGCAAGGATTTATTCTTCATCCATGAGGAAACTCTTTAAAATGGAAACGGAAGATTTAGGCCCATATTGGAACAAAAATCTCAGGCATGTTGTACTATAAACAAAGCAAGATGGTTCTCACTAACACCATAAGCCACAGCAAGAGCCATGTGTGTCAGGAGAAGCCTTGCTCAAGTGGGAGATACTCACATGTTTTGAGGGACTAGGCTGAACTCGAGCCTCGACGAGCAGCTGAGCAGAGTTAGACTTGTATCTACAAAACAAAAAAGCAGAAACAAAGGGATTCAGAAACAGACAAACATTTTAACCTCTGAACAAAACCAGATGAGACCAAGAAGTGCTGTGGTTACACTTAAGGGTCTTTGTCTCTACTTACCTTCTGACAGCACCAAGCTTCCTTTTACTTTAAATACTTTATCTCTCTCAACTTTTTATTATTTTATTTTATATATTTTTAAGAAGACCTTATTTATTCATTTGAGAGAGAGAAAGAGAGCACGCACATAAGTAAAGGGAGCAGCAGGGGAGAGGGAGAAGCAGGCTCGATCCAAGTACTCTGGGATCATGACCTGAGTTGAAGGCAGATGCTTAACCAATTATGCCACCTAGGAGCCCCATCTTTTTCAATTTTTTTAGCCCTCAACTGGTATGAGAGTAATAACCCTGATTCAAAGACACCAAACCATAGGAAAAATACTTATGAAGGTCCATGTCTGTTTTCAACTCCTTTCTGGAAATATCGCTATCTTCAGAATACGGAAGACTATCTTAAGACAAAGAAAATGCAGGGGCACCTGGCTGGCTCAGTTGGTGGAGCATATGACTGTTGATCTGGGGGTTGTGGGTGCAAGCCCCATGGTGGGTGTACAGATTACTCAAATAAAAACTTTAAAAAATGCAAAGCATAAAGAAAAACTCTGACAAACTATATTACATTTAAGAAGTTCATCGGAACACACCATAAAGTGAAAAGCCAGGCTATAAATGGAAGATAATTCAATACATATTTAATTGGCAAAAGACCGATATTCAGAATAAATAAAAAGAAAACTCCCTCCAAGGCCATTTGAAAAGACAAAATAACAATAAAAAATGGGCAGAGACAGAACAAGCATTTCACAGAAAAGAAACCACGAACGCCTCTTAACATGAAACACAGTAATCTGGGACACAATTATATGTCATTTATATCCACTAGACTGTAAAACTTCAACTCTGACAGTATCAGGAACACTCATATACCACTGGTGGCATGTAACACAGTACAATCACTTCGGAAACATTTTGCCAGTTAGTAAAGCTAAGGAACAGATATCCTCACTTTCTATACTCAACAGTAGGAAAACGTATGACACTAGGAGTCACACACAAGAGTTTTCAGAGCGCATTATTAGTAACAGCAAAAAACTAGAAGTCACACATTTTTTTTTAAAGATTTTATTTGTCAGAGAGAGACACACACACACAAGCAGGGAGAGCAGCAGGCAGAGGGAGAAGGAGACTCCCGGCTGAGCAGGAAGTCCAATGCGGAACTCGATCCCAGAACCCTGAGATCATGACCTGAGCCGAAGGCAGACGTTTGACCAACTAAGCCACCCAGGCATCCCTCACAAATGGTTTTTGACAGGAATATGGATACGATGTCATAAAATCCAGCCTTGTTTTAAAAGCTGAAGAACACGTACAGAATGATTCCATGTCTATAAAGTTCTAAAAACATACAAAACTAGGGGTGCCGGGGTGGCTCAGCTGATTAAGCGTCCAACTCTTGATCCCAGTTCAGGTCTTGATCTCAATGGTCTTGAGTTCAAGTCCAGTGCTAGGCTCCATGGAGCCTACTTAAAAAAACAAAAACACAAAAACCATACAAAATTAAAGGTTATATAATTTAAGAATAACTGAGAAGGGGTGCCTAGGTGGTTCATTTGTTTAAGTGTCTTGTCTGCCTTTGGCTCAGATCATGATCCCAGGGTCCTAGAATTGAGCCCTACATCGGGCTCCCTGCTTACCAGGGAGCCTGCTTCTCTCTCTCCCTCTACTGTTCTTCTGGCTTGTTTCTCTCTCTCTCTCTCCCCACCCCGTCAAATAAATAAATAAAATCTTAAAAAAAAAAAAAAGAATAAATAAGAAAATGATCAATACCCAATTCAAGATAGTGGTTGCTTTGGAGAGGAAGGAAGGGGGTGTGGCCAGGCAGACACTGCCATCAGAGGCTTCTAAGTAAAGATCAGAGGGTTTCTTATTTTGGGTGGACACTTGAGCATTTTTACTTTATCATTCCTTAACCTATACACATCACACACGTGTATACACATACATATATTTTTGAAAAAGAAACATAATAAAAATTTAATTCCTTTCTGGAATGAGGTATGGAATACACATATTTAAAAATAAAACCAGGAGTGCCTGGTGGCTCAGGAGATTAAGTATCTGACTCTGATCTTTAGAGCCCCACATTAGGCTCCGTGGGGAGTCTGCTTGGATTCTTTCCCTCTCCTCTGTCCCCACCCTGCTCACACTCACTCTCACTCTAAAATAAATAAATATGTAAAGCTTAAAAAATAATAAAAATAAAAACAACTATCATGTGGCAAAGTATCACTCAAAGCCCAGGAAAACACATTACCCAGAATCCAGGAACTTGAGTGGGGAAAAATGTCTCCTATACTTGACTTCCTTATTCCACCTAGTCAAAATGCCTCCTTCCACTGCTTTTATTCCTACTTTCTCACACCATATTCTTACTATCTTCAGCCATCTTGTCCATTCCCATGTTAGCTACAGAGTTTGAACAGCGAGAGATACCCCACTGCTAGAACCTACATAGATCCAGAATTCTGGGTAGTAGAAACAGCAGCGCAGACTGTGAAAGTTCACTTGAACGTCTATCTAAAATGTATCCGGCTCTGAGGGATAGAGAGTGAGAGAGTGTAGTCAGTGAAATCACGGGCGCACTTGCTCCTTCCCGAGTCGGCTGAGCCGCTCTAGCAGGTACAGCCATCCCAGTTATGTCATAGCCTGGAGGAGAGGCAGGACCTTCCTCTGCAGATAAACAGATCACGCCATACAAAGGAAGACTCACTGGTGTGTGAAAGGGCAGGGACAGGACCAGTGATTCTCACTAGTGACAATTTTGTTCTCCAGGGGTTACTTGGAAACATTTTTTATTTCAAAGGCTTGGGGTGTGAACTTCAGAGTCCCAGATTACTATGGAGATTGGGCATCTTTTCATGTTAATGGCTGTTTGTGCTTTCTTTTGTGTGAAATGCTTGTTCTGTCTTTTGCTCATTTTTTATTGTTATTTTGTCTTTTCAAATGGATTTTGCCAGAGATTCTGCCAAACCTCTTACAAGTCACAGAACAGTGCCCCCACAACAAAGAATTATCTAACCCCAAATGGCATGGATGCTGAGGGTGAGAAACCCTATGCTAGACAGAAGCACATGCCTCTGCAGGCAGGGCACGGGGGACTCCTCCCAAAAAGGGGCAGCAGGAAGAGGAACCCCTCCTCCTGACCACTTCCAAGACATCTTGAGACTCCAAGGTCTATGCCTCAAGAGGTCTGGCTCTAGTGGTAAACTGGCCTATCTTTTCTGAAGAACACTTGCCAACATCTCCATTTGCTTCTTTTGGATTCAAAAGAATGTTTCATTTCTCACTTGATATATCCAAAAGAAACAAATGGAGATGTTGGCAAATGTTATATAGAAGGGCACTGATTACAAATTCACAACGGCATTAAAAAACCGAACTAATTTCACTGACAACAGGGGTATGGAAAAAGCATGGGATGTCTACGTGATGAAATACTAAGCCAGCAATAAAACTGAGATAGAAAGAATATGATGCAGTCATGAGAAAATGTTTGCCAGGTATTGAGAGAAAAAAGGATATGCAATATGATCCAATGTTTTAAATATATAATATGGACATTGTAAGTATACTCCAAAACATTAACAATAATCACTACTGCATGGATGGGCAGAGAAAGAAGCTATGGGCGATGCCACCTCTCTTCCCCCAAAATACCTTACCTGTCCAATATCTCTGCAACTTGCCAGTGGAAATTAACTAATATAAGTTTAGCAACTGAATGAGATACCTAGAAAGAAGAAAGGGAAAAAAAATCAAATTACAACTGTTGTTTCTTTCGGAGAACTCCACATTTTGAGAAGTGCATGCATTCACGTCTACAGCAGGCCCAGGTTTGATTTCCAAATTCTTCCTCTTGGTTCTCTGCTTCATTTTTTAAATTCGGACTCTTATGGGACACCTGGGTGGTTCAGTCGGTTAAAGCCTCTGCCTTCGGCTCAGGTCATGATCTCAGGGTCCGGGGATCGAGCCCAGCATCGGACTCTCTGCTCAGCAGGGAGCCTGCTTCCTCCTTCCTCTCTCTGCCTGCCTCTCTGCCTACTTGTGATCTGTCAAATAAATAAATAAAATCTTAAAAAAAAAAGACTCTTGGGACGCCTGGGTGGCTCAGTTGGTTAAGCAGCTGCCTTCAGCTCAGGTCATGATCCTAGCGTCCTGGGATCGAGTCCCATATAGGGCTCCTTGCTCGGCAGGGAGCCTGCTTCTCCCTCTGCCTCTGCCTACCTCTCTGCCTACTTGTGATCTTTCTCTGTCTCTCTCTCTGACAAATAAATAAATAAAATCTTTAAAAAAAAAAAAAAAGACTCTTATAATCTTAGTGATAATATTAATATAACCTTTCCTGGATCTCTTTGACTTTTTTTTGTTTGTTTTCATTAATGACACTTCTAAGAAATTAGTCTGATTTGAAGCTGAAGTAAAAACACCCCGTTATAGCAACAACCCAGCATTCAACTGAAGCAGAAGAGCTGTGCGTTCCCTGATGTGGCCTATGTTCCCTCAAGCTGCTGTAGGAGGCCACACATGGAAAGTGAATATCTAGTTAGGCCTGTCACTTGCAGAAAATCTTCAGGCTTGCACTTCTTGTATAAATTCAGCACATCAAAACATGCCTGCTTAAAATCTCCAAATTCCTGGCAACCAATGAGCCCTGATTACAAGTATGATTTAAAAGCCTATGGACAGCTTTTGTGGCCCCTACATTTTAAAGCACACTGGTTGTGGCTATCAAAGAGCCCCAGAAGGTGCTCTGAGCTAGCAATTCTACTTCTATAAATTTTTCTGAGGAAATCATAAAAGATATGTGTACAGCAGTGTTTTACAAGAGTAAAAAATTAAAAATAATCTAAATGTCCAACAAAAAGGAACTAGGTAAATAATATATGACAGATCCATGCAATGATTTAGCATGTAGTCATTGAAAAGGATGTTACAGAAGTAAGTTATCAACATAAAAAGTTCACATTTTAATTTAGGGCAAAGAAGCCAGTAGTAGACAGCAGGTACGTGTTATAGCCACAATATCTTGGTTAATAGGGAAAGCAGACTAGAGCACCTGGGTGGCTCAGTCAGTTAAGCATCTCACTCTTGAATTCAGCTCAGGTCATGATCTCAGGTTATGAGATAGAACCATGTGTCCCGCTCTGCACTGAATGGAAAGCCTGCTTGGGATTCTCTCTCTCCTTCTGCCCCTCCCCAGCTCACGCATGCTCATGTTCGCTCCCTCTCACTCTCTCTTGCTAAAAAAAAGGGGGGTGGGGAGGGGAAGCTGACTAGTTACAGAAAGGAACACCCTGAGGTTGTCAAGACTAGCGTAGGGCCACAGAAGATACGGTTGTGTTTGGAGGTCTAGATCAGGCTTCCTAGAGAGAGCAGCATGGAGCATGAGGTGCTACGGAATCAAGGAGAAACAAGGAGCACACTTCAGACCAGAGAGCCAAGAGGACACGCAGAACCCTGGTCCTCTGCCCACTGGACTGAGTCTTTACACAGAAGCTACCAAGGAACCGTAAGGCAGCTGGTCCACAGGTAAGAACCGCAGCGGGGAAGACACAGTGACCAACATGTAATTCCTGGCCCTAGAGCTCAAGTCACTCCTGAAAGGAAACAGGGGCATACTGGCTACATAAGGACATGTCCCAGTGCATATACTCAGTGTTAGACACTATGTCAAAGTGCAGTGAGTGAATGCCTTTTTGTCCTATAGCCCAGGTGCATCTTGAGAAAACCAAGTTCTCAAGATAGCACACTTCACTAAAGGTGGGGGTCCCCACGTCCCTTCCGTGCAAGGTAACAGCCACCTGACTCATAATGTTGTTATAGTATTTTCCTGTTGAGGACCATAGAGACTTTAGATCTCGGATTCCTGAATTGTAACTGACATTTCTTCTAGTTGTAGCCATAACAAAGCTATTTATCTATAGCAAACCACTATCACAAAATGAAAACAGAAACAAACATATGGCTTAAAGTTAAATAACTGCTTTGAATATAGCTTCTGACTATGATTAAAAAAAAAAAACAAAAACAAGACTGGTAGTGATATTGTTTTGGATGACCTCCTAACAGAGTCTTTTCTATCACCTCTTACCTAATGGGGCCCAATCAGCCCTACATCACTTTCTGTCCTGACTTCTAAATGTCTTGGAATGTTGTGGCTATTAGGTCTTGACAAAGGCACTTAACCACCCAAAGTCCTCACCATGTCCAGCAGCTACCCCCACCTTCTCACCACAGATGGCTTGGGTGGAGCCTGGGAGCTAAAAACAGGCGTCAGGCTGCTTCTCACAGATCCACAGAGCCTAGAACTGGACAGAAGGTGACCATTCAACAGATGCCAATCATTAAGTGACATCATGTCTTTAATCTGTGGATTTTCAAAATGGAACTCAACTTTTCTTAGGAAACAGAATTTTAGCACTCTACCTAGTCTGATCCTTTGATCTGAACAGCACTTAACCACAACAACAAAACCTCCGAATTCACATACCACAAGCAACCCACTTATGCAAAACATGACCCTCTGTTGAGACAGAAATTTTATTAATGACTGCAAGTCCACTAATGACCAACTCAGAGTATCCTAGCAGAGTTGAGTTTTGGTAAGAAGAGATTATGTGAAGAGAGGGTACATCTAGCATTTCATGAAACTGATAGTGGAGTGGTAACGAATCTCTTCTTCCCAATAGCCAAGAATACATCAATACATACAAGATAAGAGGCACACGTGTGTCAGCCATATGCACCTCCCACCAGCCTTCTGCAGGAAGTGCTACTGTGATCCCCACATCACAGATGGAGGTGTGAAAACGGCCCATATTATGTCCACAGTATATCACTGAAAATCAGGGACCTTCCTTCAATAATCCATTATAAACCTGAAGGAACTCAGAGACCATTAATTTAAGCAAAATGCAGTGTGACCGTGCCTTGCCCTACAGTGGCACCATAGAATCTATAGGGAAGTCAGGTTCTTTTTTTTTTTTTTTTTAAAGATTTTATTTATTTATTTGACAGAGATTACAAGTAGGCAGAGAGAGAGGAGGAAGCAGGCTCCCTGCGGAGCAGAGAGCCCGATGCGGGGCTTGATCCCAGGACCCTAAGACCATGACTTGAGCCGAAGGCAGCGGCTTAATCCACTGAGCCACCCAGGCGCCCCGGGAAGTCAGGTTCTAAAAGGCTCTCTGGCAAAAACAGCACAGGGGTAGAGGAAGAGTACCTCTAGAAGAATTTACGCTAAAAGTAGTAGACACATCGGACACCTGGGTGGCTCAGTCGTTAAGTGTCTGCCATCTGTCTTCAGCTCAGGCCATGCATGATCCCAGGGTCCTGGGATCCAGTTCCACATCTGGCTCTTTGCTCAGCGGGAAGCCTGCTTCTCCTCCTGCCTCTGCCCCTCTCCCTGATAGTGCTTGTGCTCTATGCTCTGACAAATAAATAAATAAAATCTTTTTTAAAAATTAAAAAAAAAGGGGGGGGGCGCCCAGGTGTCTCAGTAGGTTAAAGTCTCTGCCTTCAGCTCAGGATCCTGGGATTGAGCCCCACCTTGGGCTCTCTCCCCCCACCCCTGCCTGCCTCTCTACATACTTGTGATCTCTGTCAAATAAATAAAAATCTTAAAAAAAAAAAGTAGTCCCAGCAGAGAGGCCACCTCATCCTTGATTTGGGGTCACAAGAGAGAACTGGGGACGCCTGGGTGGCTCAGTTGGTTGAGCATCTGCCTTGGCTTGGGTCATGATCCCAGGATCCTGGGATTGAGTCCCGCAGCTCCCTGCTCAGTGGGGAACCTGCTTCTCCCTCTGCCCCTCCCCTTCCTCCTGCTCCTGCTTGGGCAAAAGCTCTCTCTCTCTCTCACAAAAATAAAATCTTAAACAGAACAGACTGTACACATGTCCCAGTAGTATTTCAGAGGAAGCAAACATGGTGATTTGGGGGCAGAAAAAGATGTGGGAGGGGGTGCAGGGGTGCCAATATTTAAGTCTTCCACAAGAGGGCCAGGACAAACCTTGGGGATGATATTAAAGCATTAAAAATAAAAATCTTTCTCAAAGTACAAACAGCTGAACGCTCTCAAGAAAGAATTTCCTGAGTATTCACACCATTACTGTTTGATGCTCATAGGGCTCAGCAATCCACTCTGAATCTATTAGAGTCAATAGTTCACAGTTGGGGAGTGTTTCATTCTTCTCTATGTTTTCAATTGTGGAGAACAGAATCTTTTAGTAGAATCAAGATGAGCCTTTGCTGGACTGTTTTGCTCAATAAATTAACAACCTATCAGTACTACCGTCTGGACCTCTCTAGTCTATATCCCTCAGGAACACCTTCCTGAAACCCTGATGCAAAAGTAATAATACTAAACAGTTCTTACAGAGCTCTCACCATCTTGCCAGGATCAGCTCGCACCCTGTTTAAAACCCGTGTTTTCCAGTACTGACGAGACAAACTTTAAGCCCTCAGTGGAAGAGTCATCAGAACCACTGTGCCCTGGAGTCCAGCATTAGACCGAGTAACACTAGCACCCCCATACACTTAGCCAACTATTTTCTACCAAGGATGCGCTTTTTTGTAGCAAATAGTTGGAAATTAAAGAACATACTTCTGGGGATGCCTGGGTGGCTCAGCGGGTTAAGCCTCTGCCTTCAGCTCAAGTCATGATCTCAGGGTCCTGGGATCGAGCTCCACATCAGGCTCTCTGCTCAGCAGGGAGCCTGCTTCCCCCTCTCTCTCTGCCTGCCTCTCTGCCTACTTGTGAGCTCTCTGCCAAATAAATAAAATCTAAAAAAAAAAAAGAACATACTACCGTAGAACCTGGGTGTCACAGAAGAAATCACAAGAGAAATTAGGAAATGTTTTGAGCTACATGATAATGAAAATACCACAGTAAGAACTGGGTGAGATCCTGCTAACATGATGCCAGGGGGTAATTTATAACTGTAAATGTTTATACTATGAAAAAAATATAAAAATCAATGACATAAAGTCCCCTTAAGAAACTAGAAAAAGGGGCACCTGGGTGGCTCAGTGGGTTAAAGCCTCTGCCTTCAGCTCTGGTCATGATCCCAGGTCCTGGGATCAAGTCCCACATCAGGCTCTCTGCTCAGCAGGGAAGCCCTGCTTCCTCCTCTCTCTCTCTCTCTCTCTCTGTGTGCCTCCCTGCCTACTTGTGATCTCTATCTGTCAAATAAATAAATAAAATCTTTAAAGAAAGAAAAAAAAAGAAACTAGAAAAAGACCATACAAATAAATCTTTAAAAAGGGGGGGCACCTGGGTAGCTCAGTCAGTTAAGTATCCAACTCTTTGTTTCAGCTCAGGTCATGATCTTGGGATCAAGCCCCTGTTGGGTTCTGAGCTCAGCAAAGAGTCTACTTGAGGATTTTCTCCTTCTGCTCCGCCCCGCCCCCTCACAGCCCCGCCACCACAACAGGTGCGAAAGCTCTTGCATATAAATAAAATCTTGTTTTTTTAAAAAGATCTTATTTATTTGACAGACAGAGATCACAAGTAGGCAAAGAGACAGGCAGAGAGAGAGGGGGAAGCAGGCTTCCCACTGAGCAGAAAGCCTGATGTGGGGCTCGATCCCAGGACCCTGGGATCATGACCCAAGCGGAAGGCAGAGGCTTTAACCCACTGAGCCACCCAGGCACCCCTCATATAAATAAAATCTAAAATAAAAAATAAAAGAAAGAAACTAGAAAAAGAGGACTAAACTCAAAGCAAGTGAAAGGAAAAAATTTAAAAAATCCAAAGAGAAATAAGTAAAATTCAAACCAAATAATATTGAAGAATAAAGCCTATAAGTTGATTCTTAAAGAAGATCAACAAAGCTGATTAAAAACTTTAACCAGAACGTTTAAGAAAAAAAGGGAATACAAATTACCAATAACAGGGGTAAAAAAGGGATTGCCCTTCAAACCTTACAGATACTAAAAGGAAAATAAGGGAACATTATCAATAACCTATTTTTTTTTAAAGATTTTATTTATTTGTTTGACAGACAGAGATCACAAGTAGGCAGAGAGGCAGGCAGGGAGAGAGGGGTTGGCAGGCTCCCTGCTGAGCAGACAGCCCTATGTGGGGCTTGATCCCACGACCCTGGGATCATGACCAGAGCCGAAGGCAGAGGCTTAATCCACTGAGCCACCCAGGCACCCCATCAATAATCTATTTTTATTTATTTATTTATTATTATTATTTTTTTAAGATTTTATTTATTTCTTTGTCAGAGAGAGCGAGCACAGGCAGACAGAGTGGCAAGCAGAGTCAGAGAGAGAAGCAGGCTCCCTGCCAAGCAAGGAGCCCGATGTGGGACTCGATCCCAGGACGCTGGGATCATGACCTGAGCCGAAGGCAGCTGCTTAACCAACTGAGCCACCCAGGCGTCCCAATAATCTATTTTTAATAAATTTCATATCTTAAGTGAAAGTGACAAGTTCCTTGAACATTACTTAGCAAAACTGACACAAAATGGAAAAAAATAAACTGAATAACTCTCTATTAAAGATATGGAATTCATAATCAAAAATTTCTCATAAAATTCCATGCCCACAACTTTTTACTACAGAACTTCATCAACACTAATCTTAAACACTTTCAGAAACTCAAAAAAGTAATACTTCTTCCAAATTAATTTTATGAGACTAACATAATTCATATACAAAAAAATCTGACGGGGCACCTAGGTGGCTCAGTGGGTTAAGCCTCTGCCTTCAGCTCAGGTCATGATCTCAGGGTCTGAGCCCTGCCTCTGGGCTCTCTGCTCAGCAGGGAGCCTGCCCACACCCTCCCCCTGCCCCCTCCCCCTGCCCCCTCCACGTGATCTCTGTCAAATAAATAAATAAAATCTTAAAAAAAAAAAACCTGACAAAAATATAACAAAAAGAAAATTACAGACCAGTATCCCTTATAAACAGACACAAAAATCAATCCAAATATTTTAGCAAATTAAATCCCAGCAATATAGAAAAAGGACAATATAGCATAATGAAATGAGGTTTATCCAAGGAATGGAAAGGTGATTTAACATTTGAAAGCTCCTATTGTAATTCACTGAGTTAACAAAATAAAGGTGTAAAAAATGATCATTTGTGTTACAGAAAACCCATTTGACAAAATTCTATATTCATTCAAGATAAAAATTCTCAGCAAATCAGGAAAAAAATGAACTGCTGAATCTGATATAGGGCATCTATGAAAAGCATTATATTCAATGATGAAACAGTGAATGTTACTATGCTACTATCAGGAAAATGGTACAGATGATCACCCTCACCATGTAACATCATATTGGAGGTCCTAGCCAGGGCAGTAAGACAAAGGGTGTGGGGAGACATAAAATACCTTAATAAGAGATTGGAAAAAAGAAGAAGCAAATCAGTCTCTATTTCTAGATAAAATGACTATTTACTCAGAAAATCTTAAATGTACAAAACTACTACTAGAACTAATAAATGAATTTAGTAAGATAACAAAGTCAATACACAAAATTTCTATACAGCGGCAAATAAATCAAAACTAAAATTTAAAACAGGTGAAGTGTTAATAATATACTTTATTTAGACTAATACATCTAAATATTTTTAAAGATTTTTTTTTATTTTTATTTATTTATTTGACAGCGAGAGACAGGAGATCACAAGTAGGCAGAGAGGCAGGCAGAGAGAGAGAGAGGGAAGCAGGCTCCCCGCGGAGCAGAGAGCCCGATGTGGGACTCGATCCCAGGACCCTGAGATCATGACCCGAGCCGAAGGCAGCGGCTTAACCCACTGAGCCACCCAGGCGCCCCTAAATATTTTTTAACATGTAATCCACAAAAATTATTCATGAACTATTTTATTTCATATCCTTTTATTCATGTAAGTCTTCAAAGTACACTGTATATTTTAAAATTATAGTACATGCCAATTCAAACTGGCCACATTTCAAATACCCAATGGCTACAGGGGGTCATAGCCACCAGACAGAACAACACAGCTACAGACTGAACAGAGCAATCAAAATTAATCAAAATCAAAGCAGGGGTTTTTGGGGGGCAGAGGGCACAAATCAGAAGTTGATCCTAAAATCTGTAGAAGGTAAAAGACCTGCAATACCCAAAGAAATCTTGAAAGAGCAAATTTGGACTTACACTATCTGACTTCAAAACTTACTGTGAAGCTACAGTAATCAAGACAATGAAGTATGTATGGGCTTAGAAACAGAGAGATCAATGAAACAGAATAAATCCAGAAGTAAACTCAGACATCTAAGGTTAATTTTATACAGAGGTGCCAAGGAATTCAGTAGAGGAAACATTCAACAAATGGTTCTGGAATAACCAAATATCATTATACAAAAACAAACCACGGAACTTAGAGACTTCCACAGCACGCAAAAAGGAACTCAAAATAGTTCACAGATTTAAATGTAAAAATCTCTGCTTCCTTGGTTTAGGTAAAGATTTCTTAGATACAACAACGAAAGCACTATACTTAAAAGAAAAACTGATAAACTGGACTTCATTAAAATTAAACTTTTAGTCTTCCAAGACATTATTAAGAATGTCTTGGAAGACTAAAAGTTTAATTAAGACATTAATTAAGACATTATTAAGAATGCCTTGGAAGAGATGGAAGAGACAAGCCAGAGACTAGGAGAAAATAATTACAAATCATATATTTGACAAAGAACTTAATTCAGAATCTATAAAGAACTCAGGCAACTCAATAGGATAAACCACCCAATTTTTTAAAAATGGGCAAAAGATCTTAACACTTTACCTGAAAAAGGCATGAAGAATAAATATGCAGAAGAAAAGATCCTTAAAATTATCAGTCAGTCAGAAGGGAATAGCCAATAAAAACTGCAAGATACCACTTCATACTCAACAGAATGAATATAATCCAAAAGACTATCCATACCAAGTGCTAGCAAGGATGTGGAGAAACTGGAACCCTTATACAATGCTGGCAGGAATCCAAAATAGCATTCACCTCGGAAAACAGTTTGGCAGTTCCTTAAAACATTAAACACACACTTACCATATAAACTATCAATCCCACTCCTAGATATCTATCTAAGAGAAATGAAAATTATGTCCATTTAAAGCCCTGGACAAGAATGGTCATGGCAGCATATTTTATAATCACCCCGAACTGGAAACAACCCAATGTCCATTAACCGATGAATGAACAGATAAACAAAATGTAATATATCCATACATGGAAAATCATTCAGCAATAAAAAGGAAAGCACTACTGACATGTAATGTGACATGGATGAACCTCAAAAACATTGTGCTCAGTGAAAGAAGCCAGACACAAAAGATTACATACTGTACAATTCCCTTCATATGCAGTTTCTGGAAAAGGTAAAACCACAGGGAAAGAAAGATGATCCCTAGTTGCCTGCGGCTTTGAGTGGGGACTGGCTAACACACACAAGGAACTTTCCAGATGATGAAAGTATTCTTTCTATAACTCAGATTGTGGTGATGGTTACATCGCTGCATAAACTTATTAAAATTCATCTAATGGCACACTTTAAAATGGGAAAATTTAATGGAATATAAATACTCTAAGAAATCTCTATAAAAATAAAATTGGTTGGTTGATGGCTAGATACATAACAAAGCAAATGTGGCAAAAGGTTAGCACCTGTATAATCTTGTTAGTAGGTATATGGATGTCCACTGTACAATTCCTTAAACTTCTTTGTTTTAATTTTTCAAAATATAAGTCAGGAGGGACTTTTAACATAATTGCAGTAACTTGCATAAACAAATGTCACAATAACAAAATGCTGACCTTTATGCTACTGTATCAAATAGTCATTTTGACCTTTTACTTACTCTTCAAAATGAAAAATTTCCCTACATAGTTTTGACCAAGGGTTAACTGATCATACAGTGTGAATTTCAGCATAAGCAGACATAACTTCCACAAAGATCTATAATGCCAGTAACTTTACAATACTCTGTGGCTCTCTCTCAACCTCCCAGACCAAGTCTTCTTAGTGTTCCAATGGACATTGCTCCTAGTCTTTCAGCTCCTTAAATGTTGCCATTCCACAAAGCACAGCTCTCAAGCCTGTCTTTGAGTCGTCACAGTTGCAGCTAAGCCTTGTTCAGTGTGAACAGAAGCCCCAAAGGTAAGAACTCCTCTCTTATTTTTCCTAGGAGCTGGGGAAGGGAATGTGACTGATCAAGGTGGGGAAGGGAAGGCAAATAGTGGTAAAAAGTTCATCAAAGTCTGAAGGACGCCCTCAAGTCTCTAGTGGTCCAGAGTCAAAGATTTGGTAAGAGCACAGAAGCCAAGAGCAGCCTTATCTTCCCTGCCTTTTCCTCCCCTCTCTCTCCATACCCTCAAACCTGACGGACAATAGTTCAGGAACCTTTGGGGAGCTTTCCTTCCAGCTTGAAAAAAAAAAAAAAAAAAGAACCGTGGGATCACCTTCCGTTGTCATTTACCCTGAACACTGCTCTGCATTGCAAATCCAGTCTGGCTTCGTTTTGCTGTTGCATTTATAATCCCAACACCCTCAAATGGTTTCCAGTTCTTTGTTTCAGAAAAACCTTAGCTACATGCCTGTCAGAAAGGACACTGCTGCTGGTCATCAGTATTTCCTAAAGGCTGCAGACAAAAATCTTCACTCATCTTCTACAGTCTATATTTGGGACAGATGCTTAAAAGTTACTTCCCTGATATGGGTCCTCAAAACATGTTCGGTAGTTACCGCTTGTGCACTGATAACCTAAAGGAGTAGACAACTGCTGGGAGAGTTAAGTTCTTCTTTCTGTTTCTTATAAATAATGTAGTAAGTGTGTATACAATTCCGTCCCTACTTCATAAGTAGGGCCTGGGGGATGGGAAGTAGGGACCAGTGGGAAATCTAGAATATGGGCCAACTGTGCTAAGATGTTTCCCACAGAGATGTAATAAAGGGTACATGAATGCTTTAGCCGCAGTTACCAGCAAGGAGCTCCTCACTGGTTAAGAGTATGCAAGTCCACCACCTCCGCATTTCATTAGATATTCTGAAGGCACTGCCTTCCATGCTCTAAGGGCTTCAGAGACTAAAGAAATGAAACAGTGTAAACATCCAACTGTCACTTAAAGTCGAGACCACCCTAATGAGATAAAACTTCTGAATCTGCATGGCCTCCAACCCACTCACTACAAAGAAACAGCAGCAGGATTTCAAGGCCTTAGATAAGGTAATTCCAGCAGCAATTTGGCTACTGGCTTATACTTCAGCGATTCTGTGGTGTGCTGTCCCACCCCATGTTTCAACTTTACTGTACATATTTTCTCCATTAGGTTCCTAAGCAGAAAGCAGACTGTGGTAAAAACAATTTTAAAAATCACAAGTCCCCAAGCCCACCTCAAGTTTGTTCGTAAACGAGAACCACAAATTTCTTTGTAAGTCTCTATCAGAATTTTATATTAATCATTGAAACAAACATTTCTTGATCTCCTAACCACAAAGAACTTAAAATACCAGAGCGAGATAAACCTTGCTACTGAAGAAAATCGTAAGAACATACAACATTTTGGACCCTTTCTAATATACAGCCAATATCCATCTTTAGAAACAATGTTTTAAGAGTTTCAGAAAATTTAATAGTTACTACTTGACATCCCAAAGCACCTGGATAGTGTATGTTTAGTATTCAAAATAATGTATAGAACGTGCTAATTTTATGTAACGATCAAGGCACATAATGAGTAGCCTCTGCTTTTGACAACGGTTCCCCAAGGAAACGCATGAGCACAGTCAGTTGCTTCTTCCTCTTTTTAGTCACCTACAGCTGGTTGAAGCTGTCCAGCCCTTGGGGACAAGTTAATAACACAGCTTGCAAATAGATCCTTCCCCCAGAAAAAAGAAATCCAGCAGCCCACCAAAACTGTCACCAGCCCTTCCCACACTTACCAGTGCCATAGGGAGGATGCAGCTGATGGCAGTGAGCATCAACGGCCTGAAAAAATACAGGTGGTAGTTTCAATTTTTATTTAGAATTCTTACTTGCCAACTGCCTGAAAATTTTTAAGGCTACACGAATGGGTCTCCATGCCTCAGCCTGTGTTAAGCCACTTCGTGGTCCAATCACATTGTTAACAAACACTAGTGATAATTCACTAAACAGCAGAGATGAAGGAAAGGAGTGAATTGTGGGTGAGCTTCTGGGTCTGGGGTAGAAAGGGACATGACATAGGAAAGCTAGCCTAAGGAGATCAAGATGGATGAATTCAGGTCTTGGAGGGTAGGGGGTGAGGCGAGAAAGTACTAAAAAAGTAAGAGGAAGAAACAAGGTTAAAGCACAGAGACAAAGGAATAGGTGAATTATCACCCTAGAATGGGATGAAATCAGCAGCAATGATGGTGATAGCGGGGTCCCACCAGGGCTCTGACTTTAGGCAAGGCTCACCCCTACAGTCTAATTTAAGTGGTGGGCCTTCACTTCTCCCATACTTCACATCTACATATCCTCAGTTTCTAGGAGGTCAGCTCTCTGGCTCCTGATCATAACTTTGCTTCCTTTCACTTTTTCTTTACAGGTCTCCATGGCGGGAGGGCTGACTTGTAATCAAGGCACCCATGCTATTCATGTTTTGAGAAATCTGATTAAATTTGAAGACTTCTCTCATCTAACCTTAACTCACTGTCTCTGATCATTAAAATAAATACCAAAAAACCCCAAAGACCTCACTAAATAAAAACTTTATGCAAAATACAATAAAGCAAAAATATGAGTCATATATCCCTGACCACCAGGGACTTTTTATTATGAAAAATTCTAAACATCTATAAAAGTGACGAGTATGATGAAAATCATGTACCCGTCACCCAGCTCCAACATCACCTCATGGCCACTAAGGTCCACTCTATCTATACGTTATCTATCCATTACCTGCTATAGTATCACGGAGTAAATCCCAGCCTATCTTTTAGGAAGCACATTTTACAAAATACCTCCGGAAAGTACTTAGTACAAAGGGCTGGTTAAGCCCCTATGAGAATTCTAAGAGTTTTCCAGGGGGTGCCATATAAGGAGGATGACCACCATTTTTACGAACCAAGGTCATATTCAGTAACCAAACCAAAAGAAATGCAGACAGGAGCTGACATCCAATGAACTGCACATTGTAGGACTAAAAGCCAAATCTCCCACCATGTTCATGCAGCCATAAGCCCACCTTGTCCAAAAATGATTTCAAATAATACTCTGCCTCTTGCAGCTACTGCTACTGTGAGGAGGCATGTAAGAGGGAATACCAAACACTACCTTGGCAGTACCATTCATGTTCCCACTCTTCCCTAGGGGATACCTCAGAGGCTAGCATATCTTACTGATAAAGCCATGGACCCCCAAGAACATTTTTCAAAGACAGAACTACCAACTGCTGGCCTTAGCTATGCTTAAAACATATAACGCTATTTTTATAACCCTTCTGTTATATAAAACTCCATCAGAAATGGAAGCTCCTTGAGGACAGGAATTTGAAACAACTTCCTTTTCTGCCATACACAAGCACTTGGAACAATGCCAGCACCTGTACTAGATCCTGTCACTGAACACCCACACTCTCCTCCAGAACCCAGGCAGGCACCAAGATCTTCCAGCCTCTAGGGGATGCAGGAAGAGGCCAGATACAGCTCCCAAAGAAGGATAAAAAAAAAAAAAAAGAAAGAAATTTAAAAAGGAAGGACAAGAGGTCCTCTGAGAGTTTGCAGAGGGTTCTGAAGGGCAGAGATGGTTACAGGAGGTTTGAGGAGACAAAAATCAAACATAAGGTTTAGAGAAGGGGGAAACAGGAAGGAGTTCAGGCTGGAGTCTGAAAAAGCTACTTTAAGTTTTTCAACAGACCAAGATAATCAAAGTGGCACTTTTAGTGAATATATCAGAAAATATGAAATACAAGTAAGAAAAAAGATTTATATCTCCTCTCTCACCATTCTAAAAAAAGCGATGGCAGAAACTAAAGGCAAAGAGATCTTAGAATTATTTTATGGTAGAGGTCAAACTATCACCCCCCCCCCCCCCACAGCTTTCAGCAGCTATCTAAAAGTTAAAACAACGGAAGACACTCAGGAAAGCAACACTTGTTTATTGGGAATCAACAAGTTCTTAACCTATCCCAATTACCAATGAACAAAGAAAATCAAATGGCTCATAAAAAGGAATTTGATGTAAATTTGATGCCATGCCATCCCACCCCAGCATCCCAGTCTTCCTATCCAGGAGAAATCTCCACCAAATCTTTTGGTTGTCACCAACCTCATTAAGCATGCCCCATAATTCTCTAGCAGATTTAGTGTACTTATACCACTCCCTACCACCCCTTCCAAGGCCCAACATTTTTATATTTAAATTACTACTTTCAGTTCCTTCCATCAGTTACCTTTGTAACTTTAAAATACTGTTTACAGGACCAGAATTGCACTTTCTTGCTTGTGCTTCCAAAGCCACTATCCATAAAGAATGATATTCTTCATACATTAGGCACAAATACATTTTCTCTTCAGTCACCACCAACTATTCATACTTGTGCCACTTATGTGTTTGATTTGTATTTGGCTTACAACTTTCTGCATACAGTTTTTCTGCTTTGTGTAGGAATTCTAATTCCCTTGCCCCTTGTAAAAAGTTCTATGGTTTCTTGACTGTATTCCAACTATCTTCCAGCTTCTTCATTTTATCTGTTGCTTGGAAACTACCCATTCCCATTCCCAAACAAATTTTTCCTGGATCCCACCAAATCTGTGTTCAAATCTGGGATGGCTACTTTCCAGGGTAAAACAGAGTTCCTGTTGCACCAGTAACATGAGTCTTTTCATTGGATTACTAGGTTAGTTCAGCCATTTCTTGAAAATTTTCCTTTTTTAAAAATTTTCATCTGTAAATAATTGCTTCAGAAAAGATATAAGGAAAGAAAATTTCAGGAGTCCTTGCACATCTGAAAACAACTGTATTTTGCTATGACAGATCTGGTTCAAAACCATTCTCTCTCAGGGCTGGGAAGACTGCTGTTCCACTGCCTTCTGGTTGTCACTGTTGTGGATGACACATCTGATTCCCATTGCTTTTAGAAGACCCAGTGTATCTCATGGAAACTCTTACAGTTTTCTCTCTATTCTTGTTTTTCTGAAATTTCACAGTCACAATTCTAGCCGTGGGTCTTCTTTATTCATCTGAGCACTGGGTAGAAACTTTCAATATGAAGAATGCTCCCTTCTTTAGATCCTGGAAATTTTCTTCTTCTTATACTTTTAAATATTTCTCTCCTTTCAATTTTTGTTCTCACTTCCCAGAAATTCTGGCAGACGATGGTTCTCTGGATTGATCCTCTCTGTCTCTTTCTTCCGCATCAATTTTTGCCTGTATTTTGGCTTAATGCTGAGATCTTTTTTTTTTTTTTTTTAAAGATTTTATTTATTTATTTGACAGAGAAAGATCACAAGCAGGCAGAGAGGCAGGCAGAGAGAGAGGAGGAAGCAGGCTCCCTGCCGAGCAGAGAGCCGGATATGGGACTCATCCCAGGACCCTGGGATCATGACCTGAGCCGAAGGCAGTGGCTTAACCCACTGAGCCACCCAGGCGCCCCAATGCTGAGATCTTCTCTTGACTTTATCTTCTGATCTATCTATGGAGTATTTTTTAACTTGGCAAACACATAATTCATCTCTATGAGCTTTTTTATTTTGACAGTTTCTTCCAGATGGCAACACTGATTGTTTCATGGATGCCATATCTTCTTGAATATCTAGCAGATTACTAAATAGTATGCTTTTAAAAACAAGCAAAACCATCCAATGGTCTGTTTCAGCTCAGATCAATTTTCCTGTTTCTTTTCCATTTTGCATGTTTTCCTCAAATGACTGGTGATTCTTGGTTAAAAAACAAAGGGCCACCAAAAAAGGGAATGAAGTAGTGATACATGCTATAACTTGAATAAACCTTGAAAATATCATGCTAAGTAAAAGCAACCAGACACAAAAGGTCATATACTGCATGATTCCATTTATATAACATATACAGAATAAGTAAATCCATAGAGACAAATAGCAGATTAGTGGTTGACCAGGGCTGGGGGGAGTGGGAAATAACTGTTTAATGCGTACCAGGTTTCCTTTTGGGTAATGAAAATGTTCTAGAACTAGACGGAGGTTATGGTTGCACACTGTGAATGTACTAAATGCTACTGATTTTCAACTTTAAAGTGGTTAATTTTATATGAATATTACAATTTTAAAAGGGGTAGGGGATGTCAGAAAAATGAATCCAACTCTCTGTACATGGACAGAACCTGTCAACTGACAGGCTTTTCTTTAGGGTGCTTAATCAGAGGCAGCATATACCCACAACTCAAGAGCCCCCAAAGTGAGCAATGAAGTCAGCCCAATCTCACACTCTCTAAAGGCCCTATTTCTCCCCGGGTTATTCTATTTCTTAAAAATATGCAGATTATTTTACCTAGAAACCAAGTGGGGGCAGGGCTGACTATTTTACATAGAAATCTTTAATTAATCCCCTCATTTGCAGTTCGTTTATCTCTTCCAGCCTTTGTCAGTCAAATTAGAGCTCACAGTCTCTTAAAAGATCTGCGGGGCAAAGTGGCTCCTGTGTGCAAGGTCTCCACAAGCCACCCCCCTCAACCTACTCTCTTTGTTGTATTATGAGTTTAATAACATGAATATGCCTTTACTTTCATTTTCATAGTATTTCAAAATAGAAAACCACCCCTGAATTTACCTCATGCTCTTCAGCATCATCTCTCTCCCTGCCCTCCCAACTCTGCAGGCAACCACTGTCTTAGTTTCCTTCACAATGGGTTTGCAGGTTCTAGAATTTTATATGATTGAAATCATAAAATATTTGCTCTTTTCTCCCCCTGGATTCCCTTATGCAGCATACTTTTGGGGATTTACCAATGATGCTTATATAAGCCGTTCACACTTTTTATACCGCTGAGAAGTATGTTGTTCAATGGGCACACCACTACTTGCTCATTCATCTGTTTCTGGATATTTAGGTTGTTTCCAGTTTTTGGCTATTGCAAATAAAACTGCTACAGACATTTGAATACCAAACAAACAAAAACAAATGGAGGGGATACAAAGGTATGTAAGCACAGCCAACGATCTTGCAGCAGAAGCCAATGCTAACATGCTAGCGGTGGGGAGGGGGGAGGATGTGTTCTGTGTCATAAAATTCAAAACTCTTAAAACATGCACATTGCAGATATTATTTGCCATTTTTACAGCTATCATTATCACCATGATCCTAAGAAACCACTTTTATCTTGATATTGATGACACAGGAAGTTACGTTTAGACATCAGAAATATTACAGGAAAAAAAAAATACAGGAAACCTATCAAACTTGCCAGTATAATTGGGTGTCTTTATCCTACCCCTACTCCAGTTATGAAACCAGTACACTCTGAAGGTTGGACACATCCTTTCGGCAGCCAAAGAAAATGCACCCTTTCCTCCTCGCTTCGATAACCTGAATTGTTTCACAATTTTTTTGTACTTCCACATGAATTCTCCACATGAATATAATTAATGAATACCTTGCCTCATCTCTGAAGATTTTGTTTTATTATGTCCGCATAAAATAAGATTTTATTATGTCTGCATAAAATTCAGGCTTCTGTATCAGAATTGACAAAACTAATTCTGAGATGCACCCCAAGCTGGGAACCATACATCTACCAGGTATATATTGTCTGTGCTTAGACTTCAGCCAGCTTCATGGAAATCCTTTGATAATCGTGTCTTCTATTAACAAATGGGAACCTACAAAAGTGTTAAATTCTCAATCTCTTCATTCATTGACTTGGCTTAGACAGTCAGATCAACAACAAGCAACTCTCAAAGAGTTTAAGCTTGGCTTACAAACAAGTTTCTAATTAGCATAAATACACAGCAAGACACATGTACAGAGTGGTACAGAGACAGGAGTGTCCAACTCTGCCTGGGGAACAGGAAGGGCTTCATGGGAGAAGGGAGTCAAGGGTAAATCCTCAGCTTCCAGCTTGGTGGATGGTGGTATCATCAATGGGATCGAGTCCCGCGTCGGGCTCTCTGCTCAGCAGCAAGCCTGCTTTCCTCTCTCTCTCTGCCTGCCTCTCTGTCTACTTGTGCTCTCTCTCTGTCAAATAAATAAATAAAATCTTAAAAAAAAAAAAAAAAAAAAAGACAGAGAATCTAGGGGTGCCTGGGTGGCTCTGGCGCCTGGCCTCTGCCTTTGGCTCAGGTCATGGTCTCAGGGTCCTGGGATCGAGCCCCACAAGGGCTCTCTGCTCGGCGGGGAGCCCGCTCAACCCCGCCCCCCACCTGCCTCTCTGCCTGCTTGTGATCTCTGTCAAATAAATAAATAAAATCTTAAAAAGAGAGAGACAGAGAGAGAGAGAGAGAGAATTCAGGCAGCTAATTTTTTTTAAAGATTTTATTTATTTGTTAGAGAGAGAGAGAGAGAGCACGCGAGCACAGGCAGAGTGGTAGGCAGAGGCAGAGGGAGAAGCAGGCTCCCTGCCCAGCAAGGAGCCGGATGTGGGACTTGATACCAGAACGCTGGGATCCTGACCTGAGCCGAAGGCAGCCGCTTAACCAACTGAGCCACTCAGGTGTCCCCAGGCAGCTAATTTTGATGGCACTGGAGTTATTTCTTGTTAAAAGGAGGCAAAGCTATCTACAGACTCTGGAAAATAAGAGCCTAAACTAAGGGATAAAAGAAATGAGAATGACTAGAGCACGTACTGGCCAAGAAAGGAACCACTAGTCAAAGACGGCAAATTTGCCAGATGGAGACCACTCTTTGTTGATGATCGTAAGAACAATTCTTTCTATTAAAATCTCTAAACCAAACTTTTGCTCACTTTCCCTGTGTTTTTCTCCATTTCTGGTTGATAACGAGGTTTTCACAGTAAAACCATTTCATGTGTATAAAGATTTGTGACAGTTCTAAGAAAAGGGAACACAAATAAGCTTCAAATTCTGATAATTCATGTCAATTTGAGTAATCAAGCCACAGGACAGACACGTTTTAGGAAGAGCAAGACGAGAAGCTTCCTGTTTCTTACTCTGTACCTTTCTCAAATCCTTCCTATAACTCTTTCCTCTTTTGGGCAGAGAAATCTAATCTGTGAAATTTTTCCTAGAGCAGTAGGGGCAAAGGCAAAGTAAAACAAAACAAAACAGGGGAGAATGGGACAGAGCACAAGTTAAAGGAAAGTAAGGAGATGCCCCAGTAATAAGAACCCCCAATTAACCAAGCACTTCATTAAGTAGTTCTATCAATGCAGGCCTAAGACCAAACACAGCAGTCAACCAAAAATGTAGGAATAACAGACAAGCTATATTCCCCTGCATCCTTTTCCTGGTCCCAATTTAAAATTCATTTTGTGTTATTTTTACTTTTCTTATCAGTGAGCCCCAGGAGAAGGGAACCGGAGGCTCTGAATGAAGACAAAAAAATCCAAAGTACACGATCCATCTACCACATGCACACTAGAGACATCATCAGCAATATGCCACCCAGAACCTTCCTCAACATGGTTTTTAGCCTGCAACTGAAAATGCACAGTCCTAAGAGTGTGTTCTAAGGAACTGCAGTAAGTATGTGAAAGTAACAATCCCACTGTTCTGCACTTGCCCTGCCTCCACCATGACCATTTGTTTGAACATTCATGTGCCAGGCACTTTACATGCATTATCTCATTTATTGCAGCAAGGGACGTCTTTTTATTATTATTTTACAGTTGAGAAAATTGAAGCTTAGAGACGTTAGGAACTTGCCCAAGGTCACATTATATTAAATGGCAAAAAAGGAAATGGGGAGTCCAACCATCGGACCCCTGGCCAAAGCTCTGGCCAAGGGCCAAGAGACTCAAAGGCCACATTTACGAAAGTGTTCACAGCAACATAACCAGTCCCCAAGAACTGTAACACATAAGTACTTACCTAAATGCCCAATGGAAAAAGTCTGAGCAAATTATGGCTCAATATGATGGTGTGATACTCAGCCATTTAAAGTAATTTATGAGGATGAAGTAAAAATGGGGAAATAGTTAAAATACAGGCCCACCTTATTTCACCATATTTTACAGATATTGTTTTTATGTGTATGTGTGTTTTCAAAAACAAACTGAAGGTCTGTGGCAACCCTGCATCAAGTAAGTCTATCAGCACCATTTTTCTGATAGCATTTGCTAACTTCATGTCTCTGTGTCACATTTTGGTAATTCTTGCAATATTTCAAATTTTTTCATTATTATTGTATTTGTTATGGTGATTTGTAATCAGTGATTACAACCTGCTGAAAGCTCAGGTGATGGTTAGCAATTTTCAGCAATGTTATTTTAAAATTATGATATTTACATTATTTTATAGACACGTTGCTACTGCACACTTAACAGACAACTGTATAGCATAAATACAACTTTTTTTTGTGCTGGGAAACAAATTCATTTGACTTGCTTTATTGTGATTTTTGCTTTATTGCAGTGGTCTGGAACCAAACCTGCAATACCTCTGAGGCATGCCTGTGTATAAGAAAAAAGCAAAATATAAAAATACATGTACAGAACAATTACCAGAATCTAACATCCATCAGGGAAGGGACCTATCTATGTTGTTCGATGCTATTTTTTCAGTGCCTGGCACATAGTAAGTACTTACTAAATATTGGTTAAATGAATGAATTGAAGCACAGTAATATTATGTATGAATTTCGGTAAGACCTGCAGGACTATAAGCAAGAAAGAAAACTTTTATTTTAGGTTAAGGAATTATGAAGGATATTTCTTCTTCAAATACTGTAGTAATACCTCAACAATAAATGGTTAAATATAAATAAGTTAAGGATTAGAACACAAATGTAGGATTAAAAGCACCCCTTAAGGGGGCGCCTGGGTGGCTCAATCAGGTGAGTGCCTGACCTTTTTTTTTTTTTTTAAGATTTTATTAAAAAAAAAAAAAAAAAGGATTTTATTTTTTTGTTTGAGAGAAAGAACATGAGGGAGGGACATACAGAGGAGAGGGAGAAGCAGACTCCCCATTGAGCAGGGAGCCCAAGGACCCAAAGGCAGACACTGAAGGCAGCTGAAGGCAGACGCTTAAGTGAGCCCCAGGCACCCTGTGGCTGACTCCTGGTTTTGGCTCTGGTCATGATCTCAGGGTCCTGGGGTTGAGCCCCCTGTTGTAGGCCTTGGCAGGGAGTCTGCTTGGGATTCTCTCCCTCTCCTTCTGCCCCTCCCTCTGCTTGTGTGCTCTCTCTCTAAAATAAATAAATCCTGAAATAAAATAAGACCACCCCTTGATTACGCATCAGTTGTATGATAATGTGAAAGTACAAGAAAAAGCCTAGAATGAAAGCCGTTCTTGAATCTGATTAAGAGCTTATTTTCTGGAAGGCGGTAAACATGTGTGTGGTGCCAAGTGCACAATGAGCACACAAAGTCAGTGATGACAATAACCTTACTAAACTGGCAAGACAGGGACAACTGTAGCACTAGTTGTACTTAGGCAATTCTCAACGTCACTCTGGACATTTTTCATCTCCCTTTTAAAAATAAATCTGTACATCAGTAAAACGCACATCAGATTTCCAGACTAAACGTCATGAAGTATGACACACCCACTAACAACCAACTATTTGAAACACAGGAATTTAATCTAGATTCTATTGAGATACAGGCATGCAAAGAAATCTGACATCAGGTCATAAAAATAGAAATCAGATGGCTGCTCAGCATAAATACTCAGTGTTGCCAGGCCCAGCTTGAGGATACTCCCATTAATAGTAATAAAACAACAATTACCATGAACAAATATATAAATAAAAATGGTCTAAAATCCCTCTATATCACATAGGATACAAAAAAGTTGAAATAAGCAAAATTAAAGTCTTTTCCAGATATTATACAAAAACTTGGTGCCACTTAAGAGAAAGACTAAATATAAGGTATTTTGTGAAAAACATCAATTGCTCATGTTACCAGTACCAAATGCATAGAAATGAGATTGTTTTGAACATGAGACTATAAAGACTTCTGCACTTGGGAGTCAAAAGCTCTGAAAACTAATTATGATTCATCCACAAAGGGGAAAAATGATCCACAGAAGAAGAATCATAAAAGATTTTCCAGCCACATTTTGCTGAATATCAAACACTAGATTTTAAAATAAATTCAAGCAAAAGGGTGGCAGAATAAAGTATTCTATGTAACAGTTTCCCCAGCTCTACTGCAGTTAATACAACAATTCATAAAGCAAGAACTGTAGTAAAAACACTCATTATAACCAGCTTATTTCTCCAACCCTATCTGGAGGAACACAAAGCTTAAAAAGTGAACAGCGCAGTTCAGCAATGAAGAAGTTTAAAAAATCCAATAGTAGACACCCCAGGCTGCATTCACAATCCTCTACATTTTACTCCCTTTAACCTATACTTACTTCTTCTTAGTCTCCTGCTCTAGCTCAGAACATAACTTTCCCATCCCCATGCTTATGGACCTGTGGGGCTTGGACTTGACTGCTGTGACCTGCACTGCCCTTCTACTCCAACTTCAAGGTTCTCCTGCAACACAAAGCTCAGAGAGCTCACTTTTGTTCCATTAGACTGGATCTAGCCCAAAGTGGACTACTACTTCTCCTTTTTTATGCATTTGGGTGGGGACCTGAACCACATTCCTCCTCTCCTGCCCACACCCCTGGCACACTGCTGAGAGGAAGAGAGTAGCATGGGGAAGACTCCTCTGGCCCATCACTAATGAAAAGTCAGCCTGGGCTATCTGGGCTGAGCCCCTTCCTGAGCAGCTTGATAGCAAATGCCTCAGGAGTTTCACAGAACAGCAGTAACAAACACGATTCACTGAACGACAAAATTCTTCTTGGCTAACTACTACGTATTTTGCAATAAAAATGTCTGTTATTACCAGAAAAGGCCTCTCTCATCTGTAAGATAATCAAATAATCTTCATGTGAGTTTCATATGAAAAGACAGGGTTGTTGTTGTTGTTTTTTTAAAGAAAAAGACAGGGTTTTAAAAAGTTAGCTTTGTTTTCCTTAAAGACTTTCCTTAAGACATAAAGACCTACACAATCACAACAAATATTTGTCATAGATTTTCTCCCCCCTACAATGTATCCCACCTGACAATCACCTAATCTCTACTGACTACAGTTGATACTTGAATAACATGGGTTTGAACCACACAGAGCCACCTATACACAAATTTTTTACAATACAGTAAATATCTCTTCCTTATGACTTTCTTAACATTTTCTTTCACTGGTTTACTTTATTGTAAGAATCTGGTATGTAATACATGTAATATACTGGATATGTGCTCACTGTTTATGGTATTGGTAAGGCCTCCAGTCAATAGTAAACTACTAGTATTAAGTTTTGGCAGAGTCAAAAGTTATATGTGGATTTTTGGCAGTTTGGGGATTGGCACCCTTAGTCCCCGTCACTGTTCAAGCGTCAACTGTATCCCATCTGTATAAGATGATAGCTAATTCTAAAAACAAAGCTTCCATTTTGCCATTATCTAAACACAGTAGCTCCCCACCAACAAATATTCATTTTCTCTGTTGTCTATCCTTAGCCCTTAAATCTGATTTCCTGGACACTTTCCTTTCTCAATTAATGATCTTACTCACGGACTTGTTTTAACATGTATAGGAAGTTACCCTGACACCAGGGGCCCTCACTAAACCAAAAACCCAGTGTCCCAGACAGTAGGAATTTTAATTTTCAAGAGACATCAAATCTCAAAAGGCAACAAAAGGCTTAATTTTATGCCAGACAATGCCCCATCCATAGGTAACTACCAACACACAAACAAAACAAGTGAAACAGACATGAGTATCAGTGAAAAAGTCAAGCTAGTCCTCAAACTTAGCTTTCATTCATAAATGACTGTTCCATATGGCTCTAACTTTAAACCACATACACGTCATATTTCCTACCAGCCAAATAGCACCTAAATCATATGAAAGAATGAAATATCTCAATATGTCACAGAGTTGTACAAACAACACCAGGATCATCAGGGGACATCAGTAGTAATCTGGATGATCACCACTGATCTCTACTCTCAGATAAACATGCAACAGGGGAGCTAGAATAGCCAAAGCACCAATAAACACCATTCCGTAAATGCAGCACTTAAATTATTCCCTCTCATAAAATATTAATTACAAAAATGAAACGTTAGTTTTTAGCCAGCCTGAAAAAGGAAGACTATATGTGATTCCCTCTCTAGTCTTAACCAAGCTGTTTTTGCCTAGCCTCTTCGGTCAAATTCCCAAACTACTTAAAACACCACTGAGTCCCTTTATGCACAGCCAACCCACCAAAAGAGCCAGAACCTTTGCTCCCTAGCCGCAGAAAGAAAATGGTTATTAGCATGCTTCTCAGTGAGACCTAGCGAGGGGGGGGGAAAAATCTATCTTCTACCGTGATCTAAATTTTCATGGATTATTTTCCCCTTTGCCTCATTTTCTCTTTAACCTTTTCCTTGTGTTTCAACTTTATCTCTTTTTATTTCTTCATCTCTATACCAAGTTTGTTTCCCTCCTTTTCATGATTTTGAGGGTCAGAATGATGCCTTTTCCTGATAGCAGAGAAGGATGTACATTAGGGGGATTACGGAATCTGGCTCATACCAACAGCATCAGCTACTGTCATCAACAGATGACAAAATTCACAGTATCCAAAAAATTATTCAACACCTACTATGGATGAAACACTGTGACAGAAATGATGGGGGAGAAAAGGTATAAAGCAGTTTCTGTCATCTATGAAGTGACAATCTAGTCGGAGAGATCATGCAAAAATACACAAAAAGGTAAAACAACGTAAGCGGTCCAAAGACTGCAAGATGTCCTCTAGTACATACAGGAGCTGTAATGTTCAGGCACTGAGAACAAAGGAGGGTACAACCACTGTGTTGCAGGAATCTCAAGAAGGCTACCCAGGAAAAGTACAAGCTAGACTCTGAAGGCACTCTGAAGGAGGAAAGGGAGGGCTTTCTATGGGGAGAAGACTTTCCAGAGGCCTAACCCTGTTATCAGCTTAACAGCAAGGAAAAATGTAAAATTGGTAAGTTTTATGTTATGTATGGCTTACCACAATTAAAAAAAAAATGAAGACAGGCATCTGGGCCCACCCAGAAGGGTAGGAAAGGTAGCACAGAGGGAACAGGATGTTTATGCATAGATAAGAACATCTGATGAACTTAGTCAACACACAGCCACACACCTGACAACACCTTTTCTAATTTTAAATACCAACACTGTGCATAACCTGACAATATGGTTAAAGCAAAAGAAACTAGTTGACCAGAGAGGTGTGTGCATTGTGAAGAAGAGATCTGATGTCTTTTCCACCACAGAAATGTCCTCTGGAAACAGAGGTCCCAGCAGCTTTACTAAAGCTATGGGGCAGAAATCCCAAATCCAGAGGTTCTGATGGGTCTTCAATCTTGAAAGTTTTCTACTGACTACAAGACAAGAAGTCTGCAACCCTTCCAGGAAGGAGTCACAAGAAAAGCTCTAGATTTCAACTTCCCACTAGCTGCTAATAAAGCCTTGAACATCCAAATATAAGGTAGCCTCTGCTGACCACCTGGGGGAAAAAAATCCCTAAACTAATAGATAAAGCAGCTTTTATAGAAATCACACATGGCACACCTTAGTTACTTCCATTTAAATACCAACAAGAAAATCATTTGGTTGAAATCATGCCAATGTTCCCCTGACCTTCGATTTAGGCAGATAACAAGATCCATATAGCAGTTCTTGAAGGAAGGGCAGTGAAACCAGTGAAATAAGAGAAATGTCCCCAGTTTCACATAATGGCCAACATTAGAGGAGAAAGAAACATGCTGGGAAATTGTCTAAATGAACATAGAAATATTCATTGTACAGAGTGTTTTATGTGAGTGTACTACGTACTAGCCTTACATAGCACAAAACGTACATGGTAAGGACAAAAAGTGGCCTGAGGTGCAAGATTGAAAAGCAAGCTAATTTAAGTGGTAAAAATGAGATTCTTGCTGGAATAACGAACTCTAAAATCTCCATAAAATACCTCCCAAATCAAGGAAACACAAACTAAAATCTCTTTCAACATTAGACATTAGTACATGAAACAATGGAATTCAATTAGCCCAGAGACACTGATTACTCAAGGTACATCCTGGGTACCTCTCAAGACATTTGCCAGAAACTCACACATGGTTGTATAGAGGATGGTGATTCTGAGGCTAATCATATCTTACCTCATTAAGTTTCATAAGACTCACTTTCTGAAACCATGTTAATCTACATAATTCTGCTTCTATGTACTTCCAGTCTATCCTGAATCTACTCCATCATTCCTAATTTTTAGTAACTTGAGAATTTGAGGGCCTTAAATATGCATATTTTAGAAAACAAAGTAAAGCATCAAATGGGTCCGACTAATTCAACACATATCCTAAATTTGGTTTCACTACAGCGCCACTCATTCAATCAAACTGGAGGAGACATCAGTTAGCAAAAGCTTGTATTTAGATTTAATTGGGGGAATTATACTTGGAATTGACATCACTGCTCACCTTTAGGACAGAGGCTAAGCTGGTCATGTGTTCATTGAGGGCACCCTCGGACTCCTTGTAGGTCAAGCAGGTGAACTGGTACTCCTCAGGATCAAAGGCATCCGCCCCCTGCTGCTCCACATCGCTGGCTACTCCAACGTAATAGTCCTCTATGTCCCCAGGGTCCTCATCCTCTTCTTCCTCCTCACAATTTGGGTCATAGTCCTCTTCATTGCTGTCAGACCCCTGGCTATTCATGTCCACAGACATCTTAGCATCCAGCCAAGTTGCAGATCAGGAAAGCAGTTTTTTCCCCTCCCCCCAAACTTTACCACTTTCTCAAATGCATTAGTGTTTTTTGTCTTCTAAGGAAGGAAAAGAAAAAAATAAGTGTTACTTACTTTCACTATGAGGAGTTATAATAGTAACCATTGAAGAATCAAAACGGTATAGCCTGGTCCTATCCCCATTATGGCCTATTCCAACTCTCATCTCATATAGGAAACATCACCATCATCTCCCTGCCCGGGCCTATCTAAGGGAAATTCTTTTCTTGAGGGGCAGAAGCACCTAATAATGGTAACTTCACATGAAGGGCCTGGAATGAAAGAGTCAGGAAGGCTATCTACTCCATGTCAAAGGGTCAAATTTCCAAGGACTTATCCTTCCCACAGGAGTCCTTAAGAAAGAGGCACATCTCATAGCTGAAGACCCACCAGGGAAGCAACCTTAAGGCTGAATTACCAAAATTTAAAATCTCTTTGCTAGTTATGCCCCACTCACTAGTGACACAGTACACAAATGACACGGTTCGTTTCTACTATAATGTCTAGGAAAAGAATACCACACTGTATCACAGACATCACTCTGAGATATCTGGAAAACAGGTGCATGGTTAGTAAGGAAAACAAAAACCACAAAGCTCTTCAACACCCTCCTCCAGTCTGCAATAGTTAACTGATTTTTCAGTTTTAAAGGATTCTACTGATTCTTTAAAAGGGGTACTTCAACACAAAGAAATTGATCCAATTGTGAAGGAAAACTATAAATATACGGAGAAGATTTGGGCAAATACCCATTAACTTTTCTGTACAAGTACTATTTCAAATGATCATCTGCAAGAAACAATATTAAACAGTAATTTATTTTTTTTAAGATTTTATTTGTCAGAGAGAGAGAGAGCGCGCGCACACACAAGTGGGGGGGAGCAGCAGCAGAGGGAGAAGCAGATTCCCCAGTAAGCAAAGAGCCGGATCTGGGACTCAATTCCAGGACTCTGGGATCATGACCTGAGCTGAAGACAGACATCTTAACCCAGGCGTCCCTTTGCGCACCACTTGAATAGTGATTTAAATGTAAAAACTCTTAAGACTTTAAAATGCAAGAGCATCTGGATTAGATGGCATATAAATAACTTATATAGCTAAATCTAGATTAAATACAAAGGTATATATAAAGTCTATTTGAAACTGATAAGCTTTCAAGGGGGTGGCTTGGACAGTCAGTTGGTTAAGTGTCCAACTCTTGATTTGGGTTCAGGTCATTATCTCAAGGTCCTGAGATCAGCAGGGAGTCTGCCTGAGATTCTTTCCTCCCTCTGCCCCTCCCCCGGTCTCACTGGGCAAGATTTCTCTCTCTAAAAAAATAAATACATAAAAAATCTGGGGGAAAGAAAAAAGATAATCTCTGAAAAAAATCAACCATAATTAAGACAAAAAATAAAAATTAAAACACATTAAAATGAACGTGTTAAGAAAAAAAAAGAACGTGTAGTGAATAGGTAAAGGACCACAGAACCACCTTTTATTATAAAAATATCAGTAAATCGGTGGGGCACCTGGGTGGCTCAGTGGGTTAGAGCCTCTGCCTTCAGTTCAGGTCATGATCCTAGGGTCCTGGGATGGAGCCCCACATCAGGCTCTCTACTCGGCGGGGAGCCTGCTTCCCCCTCTCACTGTCTCTGCCTGCCTCTCTGCCTACTTGTGAACTCTGCCTGTCAAAGAAATAAAATCTTTAAAAAAAAATAAAATATCAATGAATCAGGGCGCCTGGGTGGCTCAGAGGGTTGGGCCTTTGCCTTTGGCTGGGGTCATGAACTCAGGGTCCTGGGATCTAGCTCCACATTGGGTTCTCTGCTCTACTCAGCGGGAAGCCTCTCCCCCGCGCCCCCCTGCGCCGCCGCTCCCCCCCCCCCTGCTTACTTGAGATCTCTCTCTCTGTCAAATAAATAAGTAAATAAATAAAAATCTTAAAAAAAGAAAATCAGTGAATCTAGATTTGACATGCTAACCATAAATGCCCAGTTTTTTTTTTTTAAATCACGTTAATGAGAGCAGTAATAACATTTTCAGTTTGACTTTTAACAAATTGTTTTAATGGCAGAACCACCTAATTACAAATGAACTATGGTACTTTTCCCATAGGAGAAAGTTAATTTTTAAATTAAAAAATACCTGCAATTCTTGAAGATCTTTCAAGATGTCACCCCAAATGTCTGTCATATAATTTCCATCTAAAATGAAAAGAGAAAATTCTATTTATATTTTTGATGTTGGTACCCGGGTTTTGCAAATTTATTTTTTAACAAGTGAAGACATTTAAAAGGATAAGCAGCAAGGGAGCAGAGTAACTATGAAATTATTTTCTTGTAAGTCCCACAGAAACATGTATATCATTATATTGAAAAGAGTTAATAACAACAAGAGTTACATGGCCTTCTAAAAAACAAAGTGCTCAAAGTAAACAGTCAGTAAGTATTTAACCTAGAATACTGGTGATGTAAATAGATACCCAATTCCCTCGCTCAGTTTGAAAACCCACCACCTTATGCCTATGGCTCAGATTCCTTAAGTCACGATCGCAATTTCAACCCTAAATGTTGCACAAAGCAAATTGCGACTAACTTAAAATGAAATTTTTAGTATAAAGTAACTTCCACAGTGATAATTTAACAACAAATATTGTCAGTATTTCAGATCTCACTTACTCATGAAAGAATTATTTTGAAATAAAGAATGTCCCCAATAGGATGCCCACTAGGCAATATTAATCCCCCTTTGTCACCTCTCTTCTGACATACTCAATGGTCATCTGACCTGCTCAGAGATACAGAGCTCACTATGTAAGACTAAGTAAGTATTACTTGCTCACTCAATTAGAAATCTTATGTCTACTTCTTCATACTATAGGATTTCTCAAAAAACTAAAACTTTGTAACTTCCAAAAAAATACTTCAAGCATGGACAAGTAAATATAAACCAAATGAAAATCAAGGTCTAAACAATGATTATGGAAGATTATTTCTAAGACAGTAAAGAACAATTGATTAAAAAAAAATTTTTTTTTTAAGATTTTATTTATTTGACAGAGACCACAAGTAGGCAGAGGGAGGCGGGGGGGTGGGAGGAGCGCAGGCTTGATCTCAGAACCCTGAGATTATGACCTGAGCCAAAGGCAGAGGCTCAACCCACTGAGCCACCCAGGCGCCCCTTAATGTCTTTTTTCTTTTACCTGTATTTTTATTTAAGATATTGCTTACTGGGAAAATAAAATTCATAAATACTGCTCCCATCTACAGTATTTCACTACCAATATTTGCTCTCATTTAATGAGGGCCAATTTCAGGTTTGACTCGTTCTCATCAAATCTTCACAACCCTACAAACTGGCTATAATTCCCTTCTTACAAATGAGGAAACCACAGTTCAGAAAGGTTAAGTAACTTGCCAGGATACCGGTTGCTAACCGGTATCACCCAGAATTAATACTTCCACCAGATCCACTGGCTACAGGGATTTATAACTCCCCACCACCCTTCCAGAGAACCTAATACTACCCACAAAGCTACCTCCAGAATCACAACAAACAGAAGACCAAGGTTTCCACTTTCTCTGGCTTTCTTCCCAGGATTTGAACTTAGATGTTGCCCAAAGGCCTCTCACTAACTAAATAGTCAAGAAGCAGGGGAAAACTTCATACTCCCTTCCAAAAAAGAGAAAGTCATTTCATACTTGGTGGGAGTTCTAGGTCCAGATTTAAATAAAAACTTAATTTTTAATCTTTTCAAAATTAAATATCCCTAATTCTACTCAAAAGAGTGCTGACATTGTTCAAAGGGGCCTGAATGTCACTGCCTTATTAAAAGAACTAGTGACAACGCTTTGATTTCCTTTGGATGTTAAATATTATCGCTCCACCCCAGACAGAAAAGGAGTAATATAAATTACTTTTCCCCCAGAACCAAAGTCACATGTTGAGGAGACATGACACCCTCCCTCCCTGGGCTAAAGGATCCAAACTGAAGACTTCTCTCTCAGTTTAAAGTTGACGGGAAAACTTTTTGGCGAGTTTGAAGATGTTTACTCCAGACATAACATTTGGCTCTGAATGGTCATTTACTAAGGCTACCTCTCCGGAAAAAAAAAAAAAAAAAATACTTAGCACTTTTAAAATATAACCAATAACTTAATTTCAAACCTTACACTATACTAGCCTGTCTAATACAGTAGCCACTAGCCCCATATGGTTATTAAAATTAAACAAGGGGTGCCTGGGTGGCTCAGTGGGGTAAAGCTTCTGCCTTCGGCTCAGGTCATGATCTCAGTGTCCTGGGATCAAGCCCCGCTTGGGGGGGTGGGGGGGAGTGTCTCTGCTCAGCAGGGAGCCTGCTTCCTCCCCTCTCTCTCTGCCTGCCTCTTTGCCTACTTGTGATCTCTGTCAAATAAATAAATAAAATCTTTAAAAAAAATAAAAATAAACAAAACCCTAAAATTCGGTTTTCAGTCGCATTAGCCGTAAGTCAAATGCTCAACAGCCACGTGTAGCTAGTAGTTACCCTACTCAAGAACAAAAGTATAGAATATGTCCATTGTGGCAAAAAGTTCTACGGGACAGAGAGCAACAATCAGTACAGAGGTGAAGTCATCCGACAACACGGTTGTCTCTCCCGCGGCTAGCACAGCAGCGTCCGGCGCAGCTCCTGGGCCGCACGTTTCTATCGAGGCGCAGGGACAGCCGCGAGGACACCGAGCCCACGCGCAGGGGGACCCTTCGCAGGCGAGCGTTAACTAACTGCGCGGGTGGCACTGCGAGGGCTCCAAATGATAACTAGAGTGCGGAGTCCCGGAGGCGGCGCGTATCCCCGGCGCGCCCGGTAGGGAGGGCCCAGAGGCGCCGGCGCCGGTCGGTCAGAGGCGCTGGCCTCCGACCCCTCCGGGAGCTGTGAAGACGGGAGAAGGAAAAACCGAGAAACGCCAGGCGCCCGCCGCCTTGTCGTAGCCCTCAGCCGCCCCTCCGCGGGCGGCGTGGGCGCTGAGACCGGCACCCAGCGCCCGGGGGCACCGGGACCTCGCGGGCGGCGAAGAAGGCGGAGCCCCGGTGGGGCTAGGGAGGCGCGCGGCGAGGCAACCCCCCCTCCCCGGCCCGCCGGGGTAAACAAGGCCGCGACCCGCACCGCACACTTACCAGGAGCCGCAGTCCGCAGCCGCTGAGCCCGGACGGACTAGACCGGGTCCGGCCGGGCCAGAGGTTTCAGACACAGGCGCAGAGGCGGCGGCGGAGACTACGGGCCGACGCCGGTCAGGGCCCGCGCTCCTTCCTCCCGCGGAGCCGTCTCCGCAGCTCCGGAAGTGCTCAGTGCAGTTGCGTCACTTCCGGCCCGGGGTCGACCCGAGGTCGCCGAGGTCGCGGGCTGGTGCTGGGTGATATCGTCCCTTGGCCGGCTCTTCACTGCAGTCCAGCACTGCGATCCCGAGTGTGACCTGGCACGGCCGGTGCCCACGGCCGTGGGAGGCGGCGGAGGAGAGGAGCCGTCTTATTGGAGAGTGGTCAAGGCGTCTCTTCCGGCTTTCGCCCGCTGGCACCGCCCGCCGGGATAATTTTAACCAGCGTTTTTCTGATGGACTGCTCGCTTCACTGTATTCGAGTGTAGTGCACTCAGACGACATGCTGACGTCCATGGAGTAGTAAAGGACCGTTGTCTCCCGGCCGCTGTCTGGTGCAAGAACAACTGGGGCTGTAACGTCGCCGCGCCGGGCCGGGAATTTCTGCCTGCACTCAGCCCGCCGCCTGGTGGCCCCCCAGCCGCACAGACCCGGCCGGGCTTTCCCTTTACTCTCCGCGGCCTGGCCCACCCAGGTCTCCCGCTTTCCCATTCATCGTGATTTTGTTTCTTTTTTTTTTTTTTAAAGATTTATTTATTTGACAGAGATTACAAGTAGGCAAGTAGGCAGAGAGGCAGGCAGAGAGAGAGAGAGGAGGAAGCAGGCTCCCAGCCAAGCAGAGAGCCCGATGCGGGGCTCCATCCCAGGACCCTGGGATCATGACCTGAGCCGAAGGCAGAGGCTTTAACCCGCTGAGCCACCCAGGCGCCCCGTGATTTTGTTTCTTAAATTCCACATTTACCTTGCTACGCGGTTTCTAGAAGCAGTTTAGGAAGTATGCGCCATTATGACTGCCAGTTACTTCTAGGACCTGTTGCCAAGTGTTGTGGATAGAAAGCCCCTGAGACTCCCTCAGGTTGCTGCTGCACAAGTGAAAATGCGAGGGTGAAGCGGGTGATGTTACGGAGCATCCTGGCTGTGCGAGTCTTCCAATAACCCAAACTATTTCCACCCATACACAAGTCGTGTATGTACTGATACACAAAATATCTGTGTGTAACGAGCTCTTACTTAGTTCTTGCTTCATGCATGTATTCGTGTATTATACATGGTTTTCAGCTAACAGTTTCAGAGCATGTACCTAAATAAGGCACAAATACTAGAAAGCATCCCTCCTCCTGCAAAAGGAAACAAATCCTAGAAAGCCCAAATAAATTTGGAGTGAAAATTAATAGCAATGACTAACAATTGCAGGATTACGAATTTTATATATGTTAACAACATAAAAGTCTATTAAACTTGAACGTGCTTCTTTCATTTGTTTTGACAAAACATATTCCTTTAAATTATAATACTAGTAAAAGACCTAAAATATATTTTCTGCAAATGAAATCTGAAGTAGAAGCTTTCATTTTGGTTTACTGGTAATAAATGCTCTCTAGCAAATAAAAGGAAGCTTTCTGTACCATTATTGCATTGCAAAATAGAGAATTTGTTCATATGTCAAGCACATGGATGTACATATAATATATTGGAATCCTACGTGTTATCCATATTTGTTCACCTGTCTTCTGCTAAAGGTGAGTTTTTGCTTGTTTGTTTTAGAGAGAGACGGGCAGAGGAAGAGGGAGAGAGAGAATCCTAAGCAGGCTTTACCCTGGGCAGAAGCTCAATCTAATAGCCCTGTGATCATGATCTGAGCTAAAATCAAGAGTTGATGCTTAACTAACTGAGCCACCTGGGCATCCCAAAAGGTGAGTTTTTTAAGGGCACAGATTCAACTATGTTTTCTTCTTTTTTTTTTTTTCAAAGATTTTATTTTTTTGACAGAGATCACAAATAGGGAGCAGCAGGCAGAGAGAGAGGGGGAAGCAGGCTCCCTGCTGAGCAGAGAGCCCGATGTGGGGCTCGATCCCAGCACCCTGAGATCATGGCATGAGCCGAAGGCAGAGGCTTAACCCACTGAGCCACCCAGGCGTCCACAAATGTGTTTTCAATATTACTGTATTACATAAACATTTATTGGGCTGATAATAATATTTTAGCCAGTGGCAATTCTGTCCAGGAAATAGAGATTTAAGAATTACGCCAAAATAGGGGTGCCTGGGTGGCTCAGTTGATTAAGTGTCTGCTTTTGGCTTGGGTCATGATCCCAGGGTCCTTGGATCGAGCCCCGCATTGGGCTCCCTGCTCCATGAGAAACCTGCTTCTCCCTCTCCCACAACCCCTGCTGTTTTCCCTCTCTTGCTGTGTCTCTTTTTGCCAAATAAATACATAAAATCTTAAAGAAGGCGGAATATTTAAGGATATCATAAAGATATGTGCACATATATGTGCTTTGGAGTCATGACTCAAAAAGGGAACGTTTGCAGCACCCAAAATGTCCAAAAGTAAGAGTTTGTTGAATTATGGTAAAATATACAATAAGAAAACCATTAGCAATGATGCAGTACTAAGGCATCTATTAGCAAGGAAAGATAATTTTTATATACTCTTTTTTTTTAAGATTTTATTTATTTATTTATTTGACAGACAGAGATCACAGGTAGGCAGAGAGGCAGCCAGAGAGAGAGAGGAAGGGAAGCAGGCTCCCTGCTGAGCAGAGAGCCCAATGCGGGGCTCTATCCCAGGACCCTGAGATCATGACCCGAGCCGAAGGCAGAGGCTTTAACCCACCGAGCCACCCAGGTGCCCCAATTTTTATATACTCTTAAGTGATAAGAATAAGAAATGAAATGTGGGGGCGCCTGGGTGGCTCAGTGGGTTGGGCCTCTGCCTTCAGCTCGGGTCATGATCTCAGGGTCCTGGGATCGAGCCCTGCATGGGGCTCTCTGCTCAGCAGAGAGCCTACTTCCTCCTGTCTCTCTACCTGCCTCTCTGCCTACTTGTGATCTATCTCTCTCTCTCTCTCTCTCTCTCTGTCAAATAATTAAATAAAATCTTAAAAAAAAATGAAATGTGTATGTATATATATATACTTTTTCAAAATATGTGTGCATATGAAATATATAAACGTCTCATGATCGCTGTGGTTCAGAAATTGAGACAGGTCACAGTGGAAATGGTTTATCTCAGCTCCTCAGTGTCTGGGACGTCAGCTGAAAGACTCAAAAGCTAGGAGATGGAATCATGGGAAGCATTGTTTGCTCACATATTACATGGGTTTTGGTCTGTCAGCTGGGGGCCTAGCTGGAGCTGTTAGCCAAAATACGTACACACGTGGCCTCTCCACATTGGTCTAGTTTTCTTGATAGCGTTCCAAGGGTAGGATTCCAAGGACAAGTGCCTTAAGAGAAATAGAGCTAGGTGGAAGCTGTATTTCTTTTTATACCTTAGTCTTTGAAGCCAGACAGCATTACTTCTACCACATTTTATTGGTCCAAGCGGTTGCAAATGTCCTCTCAGGTTCAAAGGAAGGAAACGAAGCCCCACCCTTGATAGAGGAAAACCAACATTGTATCACATTGTAAGAAAAACATGTGGAATGGGATATATGTTGGTGTGGCCATCTTTGGAAAATATAATCTGTCCCATCACATATTACATATATGTATCTTATACATCCAGCTTTCACCTTCACCTTTATTGATTTTAATTCTGCAACTAATACATTGATATATTAAAGTTGTAAAAAATTAACAAAAAGTATTGATAGCAACATGTGAATATTCCCATTAACTCCTTCAACTCTCTTTACCCGATCTGAGGTTGTTACCATTGTCTGATCCTTTCTATGCATTTACATATATATCTATATTTATAGCTTGACCATGCTCCCTTTGCAGGTCATCTGTTTCTAGTTTTTCACAATTATAGATAATGTCACAATAAACACCCTTGGATGTACTTCTTTTTGCACGGCTCTGAACATGTTTGGGATTATATATATATTTTTAATATTTTATTTATTTATTTGACAGAGAGAGAGATCACAAGTAGTCAGAGAGGCAGGCAGAGAGAGAGGAGGAAGCAGGATCCTCGCTGAGCAGAGAGCCCAATGCAGGGCTCGATCCCAGAACCCTAGGATCATGACCTGAGCCAAAGGCAGAGGCTTTAACCCGCTGAGCCACCCAGGCGCCCCTGTTTGGGGTTATATTTCTAGAAATGGAATTGGTGAGTCAACTCCTATGCTCATATTGCCAAATCACCTTTTATTTATTTTTTTTAAAAGATTTTATTTATTTATTTGACAGACAGAGATCACAAGTAGGCAGAGAGGCAGGCAGAGAGAGGGGGAAGCAGGCTCCCTGCTGAACAGGGAGCTCGATGCGGGGGGCTCAATCCCAGGATGCTGGGATCATGACCAGTTTTAACCCACTGAGCCACCCAGGCGCCCCTCCAAATCACCTTTTTTTTTTTTTTTGAGATTTTATTTCTTTGACAGATCACAAGTAGGCAGAGAGTCAGGCGTGGCGGGGGGGGTGGGGAGCAGGCTCCCTGCTGAGCATAGAGCCCAATATGGGGCTCTATTCCAGGACCCTGGGATCATGAACCTGATCCGAAGGCAGCAAGGCATGGCTTAATCTACCCAGGCGCCCTGCCAAATCACCTTTTAAAAACGCCTTTGATTCTTTGAGCCGAGGTAAAGGCCAGGCACCATGTTGTTAGATATAATGGTGGGGGAAGGAGATCACAGTCCCTGCAGTTTTGGAGCTTTGGTCTAGTAAGAGATGAAAAAAATCAGAGAAATCATGAAATAAGTACAAAATCGCTGTGAGGAATACCGCACAGGAGAATGGAGTCACTCTGTGTTCATCCTCTGCTCTAACTACACTCATTCTCTAGTAATCTTATCCAGTCTCTGCCCAAGGACCTCCAACACAATGATGACTTCACAGATTTTTCTTTCTAGCCCTACCCAATTCCCTAAACGCCACATTAAATATATTCAATTGTCCGTTCAATATGCCCATTTGGAGGTCATATTAACACTCAAATTTTTTAAAAAAATTTTTAAAGATTTTATTTATTTATTTGACAGAGATCACAAGTAGGCAGAGAGGCAGGCGGAGGGAGAGGGGGAAGCAGGATCCCTCCTGAGCAGAGAGCCCGATGCGGGGCTTGATCCCAGGACCCTGAGATCATGACCAGAGCCAAATGCAGAGGCCCAACCCACTGAGGCGCCCCTTAACACTCAAATTTGAAGTCCCAAAAACAAAACTCAATTTTACCCCCAAATTGGTCATTCTCCAAGTGTGTCCCAGCTCAGTAAAGCTACTATCTCTCACTGTTTACTCGGGCCAAAAATTCACAAGTCTCCTGACTCTTCTTTCCCTTTCCAGTTCCACATTCAATCTGTAAGTGCTATACTTCCTTGATCTCTTCTGATTTGGCACTTCTCCCCATCTGCTGGCTCTAATACAAACCACCACCATGTGTGCCTGGATGTGAGCAATTAACTAGTCTCCATACTTCTACCCATCCTACTATATCTGTTCTATATGTTATCTAGAAAGATCTTTTTAAAGTATAAAAATGTGTCAATTCCCTATTCAAAACCTCTCAAAGCCTTCAACCACAGGCTTTAGCCTTATAGGCCTAGAGAGGTAGGGTCTGGAGCCAGATGCCCAGGGTTAGAATCCCATTTTGGTGACTTCCTAGCTGTGTGAACTTGGGCAAGGAACTTCACCTCTCTGTGACAGTTTTCTCATTTGTGAAATGGGGATAACAGTGCACCTTCCACTGAATGAAAAAGCAGAATAATATTTATAATAGCTTTTTATTAATGAAAAAAGGGTTTGTGTATGTGTGTGTGTGTGTGTATGAGTGTGTGGCTGTGGAAAAATATATATACATACACATATATATATATATATACATACATACATACAGGGACACCTGGGTGACTCAGTTAAGTGTCTGCCTTCCTCTCAAGTCATGATCCTGGGGCCCTGGGATTGAGTCCTGTATCTGGTTCCTTGCTCAGCGGGGAGCCTTCTTCTCCCTCTGCCTGCCGCTTCCCCTGCTTGTGCTCTCTCTGACAAATAAGTAAAATCTTTTAAAAAAGGGGGGAGTTTCCCTAAAATCTTAAGTTTACAGTTTTGTGTTCTTTTCCTTTTTTAAAGTTTGCTTGCTTGTTTCTTTGTTTTTAGTAATCTCTACACCCAATGTGGAACTTGAACTCACAACCCAGAGATCAAGAGTCACACACTCTTCTGACTGAGTCAACCAGGTGTCCCTATGTACTTTTCCTTTTTAATTTTTTTTAACTTTTTCTTTAAGTAATCTCTACACCCAGCATAGGGCTCGAACTCACGACCCCAAGAGCAAGAGTTGCATGCTCCTCTGACTCTGAGCAAGCCAGTTACCTCCCAACTTTGTTTTGTTTTTGATAAGGAATGATTGTGTGCTACTACTGCTTGTCAGACTCTCTGGAAACAAATGTTGAGATGGAATTGAGAAAGCAAGGTATTTCTTAGGTACCAACATACGTAAAGGGAAGGATCAAGAAGCAGAATTGATGTGGGAAATGAAAGCAGGAGAAAAATTACTTAATTTCCTTACTACTTACAGACCATTGACAAGTTTTTGTAACAGGCAGAGTGACATTCCTCTAGGGACTCAACTGCCTAGATGTTGACACTTTGCTAAGGGTAAAAGGCAACTGTAGCCCAACCCCTGGGAGCCTGTAAGTCTTCTTTAACATACAAAAATTCCTTTGGAAACTTCCTTTATCTCTACCCACCCCATGATACATGTTGGCAATCATCCCCCAAGCATATGACCCACTGATATACATCTGAAGGGACTCATGACTAAGGTTTTATTGGACAGTAATAAATGACTTTTCCTAACAATAGCTAGCCTCAAGGTCCTGGAAACCTTCCTTCCAAAATTCGTTAGAGGCTTACGCTATCCCTAATCCCCTCCCAGCTTGAAAGTATATAATGGGCCACTCTGCATAACCCCAGTGCAGCTCTCTCTGCCCGTGGGTCCTGTCTCCATGTTTTAATAAAATCACCTTTTTGCACCAGAGACATCTCCAGAATTCTTCCTTGGTCATCAGCTCCAGACCTCACCAACATTTCAAAACTACATCATTTGGAAGGGACCCCTCTCACTCTAGAGAACTTTCTTTCTGTTCTCACCTTCACTTAATAAACTATCACTTCATCCTTTTGTGTCCATGAGATTCATTCTTTGACCCTGGGAGACAAGAACCCTGCAACCCTGTAACAGAATGAACAGTGCCTATCAGAGTATCTTATACCAGGTCAGGCTGATATTTACATACTTTCACTTACTTGGATTTGTATACTTGCTAAGTGACTGGGTGTAGACTGTCTTGGGAAGGGTATGCCTAGAGGGGAGGCACCTATCTGAAGCTAAGGCATCTCCTGAAGGACTGAGAGCTAGAGGCTGTCTGCTACTGTGTTCCACAGCTGGGCAGCCAGGCCTTCCTTGAAGAAGATTCTAGCTCATACAACTCCACGTCCACCACAAATATTACATAGTTACTACCATTTATTGAATGATCATAGGATTGTCATCCTTACTATACTAGTGTTATGACCGCATTATAAAAACATTAAAAATGTTTTTAAAACATTTTTTCAAAGATTTTTTTATTTGACAGAGAGAAAGCACGGGTAGGCGGGGCTTGGTCCTAGGACCTTAGGGCCATGACCTGAGCTGAAGGCAGCCGCTTGACTGGCTGAGCCACCCAGGTGCCCCAACACATCATGGGATTTTAATTTTTATTTATTTTTATTTTTTTATTTTTTTTAAAGATTTTATTTATTTACTTGACAGAAAGAGATCACAAGTAGGCAGAGAGGCAGGCAGAGAGAGAGAGGGAAGCAGGCCCTCTGCTGAGCAGAGAGCCCGATGCGGGACTCGATCCCAGACTTGATCCCAGGACCCTGAGATCATGACCTGAGCCGAAGGCAGTGGCTTAACCCACTGAGCCACCCAGGTGCCCACATTATGGGATTTTTAAGTAAGCTCCACACCCAACATGGGGCCTGAACCCATGATCCTGAGATCAAGAGTTGCACGCTTTACCCACTGAGCCAGTCAGGTGCCCTGGTATTCACTGATTTTAAACCACATTTTGTCATAATACCTTACCCATTTAAAACTTTGTGAAATTGATTTGCTAATATTTTGCTTTTAATATTTTTGTTATTCATGCATTAAGTGATAGTAGTTTCTGGTTTCCTTCTTCTATGTGAATGCTATCCTTCTCTGATTTTGGCATCAGGATTATGCTGGCCTCTATAATTTGGGAATAGGTAATGGTGAAATCCATCATATACAGAAAACTGTCAGATATGGCCAGGTACCACATCTCGTATGAATCTTCCAGAATCTTATTTTTAGTTGAATATCAATGATTATTAAGATAACTATTATTTTTGCCCCTGATATGAGGAAGTTGAGAGGCAACGCGGGGGTTTTGGGGGGTAGGAAGGGAATAAATGAAACAAGATGGGATCAGGAGGGAGACTCTTAATCTCACAAAACAAACTGAGAGTTGTGGGGGGGAGGGGGTTAAGGAGAGGGTGGTTGGGTTATGGACATTGGGGAGGTATGTGCTATGGTGAGTTCTGTGAAGTGTATAAACCTGGCAATTCACAGACCTTACCCCTGGGGCTAATAATACATAATATGTTAATAAAAAATTAAAAATTTTTAAAAAGATCACTATTAGATTTGCAAGTTGCTTTGCTTACCATATTTTCTTTCTTGGATTCATTTTTTTGAAGGTAGTATATTCCTGAATAATTCCTAAAGAGAAGGCACGTGGGTAGTAAACTTCCCAAATTTTTCTTTCTTCATTGAAAGTGTGCTTGTTGCTTCCTGCTACTTGAATGCTAGTTCAGCTGGGTATAAGATTGAAGGTTCAAAATGATTTTACCTCAGAAGCTGGAACTTATTTTCTTTCTTTTTTTTTTTTTTTTAGATTTTTATTTATTTATTTGACACAGAGAGAGAGGTCACAAGTAGGCAGAGAGGCAGGCAGAGAATGAGGGGGAAGCAGGCTCCCTGCTGAGCAGAGAGCCAGATGCGGGGCTTAATCCCAGGACCCTGAAATTATGACCTGAGCTCAAGGCAGATGCTTTAACCCACTGAGCCACCCAGGCGCCCCTGGAACTTATTTTCTGTTGTCTTACAGTCAGCATGGTGAATGATAAACCGCCTATGTTTTGATTTTTATTCCTTGCTTGATAACCTTTTTTTTTTTTCACTCTAAAAGCTTCTAAGATTCTTTTCCCTTTTGTTCTGAAAAGTTGCCATAGAACATATAGATGCCTTTTGTTATTCATCTTGGTTGGTTCTCACTGGCCTTTTTCAGTTGAAAGATGAGAGTTTCCTACTGAGATATATTCTTCATTTCTTTGGTTATATCCTCTCTCCCTATTCTTTTCCTACTGGAAATACTATTAGAGAGGTGGGGACTTCTGAATCTGTCCTTTGTGCCATAATTTCCCTTTCTTCTTTTTCAGCTTGTCTTTTTTTGACATTGCCCTTTTAAAGAGATTTAGCAGCTTGATCTTTCAGCTTTCTAATTTTCTTCTTGGAGTGTCCATACTTTAATTCAGCTCATCTGTGAAGCTCTTTTAAATTCAAGATTTCTTGGGGCGCCTGGGTGGCTCATTGGGTTAAAGCCTCTGCCTTCAGCTCAGGGCATGATCCCATACTGGGATCATGCCCCGCATTGGGCTCTCTGCTCAGCAGGGAGTCTGTTTCCCTTCTTCTCTCTCTGCCTGCTTCTCTGCCTACTTGTGATCTTTGTCTGTCAAATAAATAAATAAAATCTTTTAAAAAATAAATAAATTCAAGATTTCTTGTGGGTTCTTTTTTTCTGGATGCCACTTACCTTCAGGAATCCTGAGTTTGAGATCCCTGTGGGCAGCAAGGGTGAAGCCCATGACAAGTACAGAGATTGGAGAGATTTCAGGCCAGACTTAGAAATTGAGGCCAGGAAGAAAGAAAGAAGAAAAAAGGACCAAAGAAGGGATATTAGGAAGATTAGCCCATATTTGATTTCCAGGGCTTAGGAACAGTACTTCTCATCTGAGGTCAAGGATGGCTTCAAGTTCTCATGAGACTGAAAGCAAGCCTGTATATGTCTATGTACATTTTTCTGGGGAAGGGATACCAGGGGTTTTCCGCCCTGAAAATGGTTAAGAACCACTGGCTGGGCAATGTCTAGCATGTGGAAGCAACTCAGTATACGTCTCTTGCATCCACACATTATAGAGTAGGAAAGGAGGACATTATGTCCTGAAGGGCAGGGTATGTGTAAAGGCCTGGGTCAAGGCAGGGAGGCAGTTAAGTAATAGATCTGTGTGGTAAACCAGGAGAAGCTCAGTTTGCTCAGAGATGAAGATAGAGTCTAGAGAAAAACAAGGTTGAGGAAGTGTGCTACTACGAGATTATGAAAAAACTTTGCCCAGGGAATACTACTTGTATTTTATTCTGGTGAAATGAGGAGCTGAGGTTGAGTCTCATCTTAAACACTGAAATCTAAACCTTCCTTTACGTCTTTGTTCTGTTCGCTTCCCTGCCAAACTCCTCGAACCAGTAAGTAACTGCTCTTAGTGCCTCTGCCTTCTTGCTGCCTGTTCAGTACTCAACCTACCACATCAACACTCTTGGCAAGCTTCTTCTAAATGTCACCAATGACTAATAGTTAATCATAAGGAGTGTTTAGAATCCCTTAGCTTCATCCAGCATTTAACCCTTTCATCCTTTTTACTGAAAGGCATCACTCTCTCTTCGGTTTCCTCTAAAACTCTAGCAGCAACTTCTGCTTTGGGGGCTCCTCCGAACAGGCCAGCCCATTTCCCCATGGTATAGTCTTCCAGGGGTTGGATGTATATTTCTTTACTGAAGCCTTCCTGGCTTCTGTCTCTGGCTTCACCTCTCTCCTGGTTCCCAGTCTGTACATCTGATAATGACCAAATATGTCCTCAGGGTGCCATGAGTACTGCAGTTGCAGTGTGTCTGAAACCCAGAGTTGCTGCAGGTTTCTGGTAATATTAGCCTCTGGATTCCATCCAACTTTTCCCATCCAACAGTGACCCTTGCCTCATTTAATGCCTTCTCTCCCTCTTGCCTAGACTGCAGTAATTCTTTCTTGTCTGGTCTCCCTGCTTCCAGTCTCTCCCAACACAAATTCATCCATCTAAAATAGATTATCTTTTCTTTTTTTTTTAAAGATTTTATTTATTTATTTGACACAGAGACAGAGATCACAAGTAGGCAGAAAGGCAGGCAGAGAGAGAGGGAGGAAGCAGGCTCCCCACTGAGCAGAGAGCCTGATGCGGGGCTCAATCCCAGGACCCCGAGATCATGGCCTGAGCTGAAGGCAGACGCTTAACGCTCTGAGGCACCCAGGCACCCCTAAAATAGATTTTCTAAAACAAATCTAATCATGTCTTCACTGTGCTTAAAACTGTTCCATGGTTCCCCATCACCTCTTAGAAAACGTGTATGACATAGAGAAGATAGGCTTTGGGCCCTTGCCTCCTCCTTGCCCTCAACTCCCCTATAGGACTTCTAGATCAGCCAGGCTCAGTCAAATCCCAATCCTGATCCTGTTACTCATCTTTCTGTGCCCAGGATACACAGCCCATCCATCTTCCCCACTCCGGCTCCCCTCTAGCCTGAGAGCACTATAAAGGAGGATTATTATCAAGTCAGCTTGACATGACAGTGACATGACTGCCACATGTCTATTGTTCACAATTTTTTTTGTTTATTTGTTCGAGTTTTACTTATTTAAGTAATTCTGACATGGGGCTTGAACTCACAACCCCCAAATCAGGAGTCTCAGGTTCTTCCAACTGAGCCAGCCAGGCATCCCTGCTCACAGCTTTTTAACTGAATATTTTTAAACGTACAGAAGTGATGAAAAAGTAAGATAGTGAATACTTGGATACCATCCACCTAGAGTCATTAAGGCAAAAACTTAGCATCCTCCTTAACTCCTCTCTCACTTACCTTATGTTCTGTTCATTAACAATTCCTTTAGGAGGTTCTTTCAGAAAATATCCAAAATCCAAATACTTCTCACCACTTCCTTTTCTGTGCCCCATACAAGCCAGTACCTCTGACCGGGACTTTCAGCTTCTTCAAGGCTCCCTGTTTCCTCCTTGCTCCCTACAGTCTATTCTCATCCAGCAGTCAGAGGGATGCTGTGAACTCACTATGTCTCTCCCCTGCTCAAAACCCCAGAATGGAGGGCACTGTGTGGCGCAGTCAGTTGACTGTGCCCAGGTTTCAGGTCAGGTCATGATCTCAGGGTCCTGGGGACGAGCCCTGTATTGGGTTCCACTCTCAACATGGAGTCTGTTTGAGTTTCTCTCTTCCTCTCTCTTCCCCTCCCCCCACCATGCTCTAGCACACACACACATACTCTCTCTCTCAAATAAATCTTTAAAAACAAACAAACCCAGAATGGCTTCTGTCTCCCATCTCCTTCAGAGGAGAGGCTGATGTCCTCATAGTGACACACAAGGCCTGTTTAATGTGCCAGTATTATCTCCATGTCATTACCTGCTACTTCTTCCTCTGCCTCACTCTGCTATAGCCTCGAAGGCCTCTCTGTGGTTCCTCAAACAGGCCAGGCATAGCCCCACTCAGGGCTTTTGCTTTTTCTTTTCCTCTGCTTCTTAGGACTCACTTCCTCACTTCCTCAGTGAAACCCTCCCTTACCTACTTAACACTGCCAGTTGTTATCACCACTTGATACACTATGCAGTTTTCGCTTTTTTTTTTTTTAAGATTTTATTTATTTATTTGACAGACAGAGATCACAAGTAGGCAGAGGCAGGCAGAGAGCAGGGGGAAAGCAAGCTCCCCGCCGAGCAGAGAGCCCGATGCGGGGCTCGATTCCAGGACCCTGAGACCATGACCTGAACCGAAGACAAAGGCTTAACCCACTGAGCTACCCAGGCACTCCTAGTTTTCACTTTATCTTCGTTATGCTCTATAAGCCCCACAAGGACAGGGACCTTCAAGGGTGCCTGGAACGTAGCAGAGCGCTGTCGGCCTCAGTGGATTGACTGGAGGAATTGGAGCCCAGAGTAGAAAACATTCAAGTCCGAGAAGACTTCCTGGAGGAGTAAATCTACCCTCTCGCGCTCCCACGCACCACCCAGAGGGTATGGGAGCCAACTCCACTTTCTCGAACCACGCCTATCGAGGGCGGGGCCTCTACCGGAAGCCGCCCTCCCGGCGGAAGCGAGACCCGGCTGCCTAGGCCCTCCTCCCAACCTGTCCCGGCTCTTGCCCCGCCCACCCGAAAGTGGGTGAAAGGTTGGCGCTTCCAGCGCTGTGGCTGGGGCTGTCGAGCAGGACGCGTCCGGAACAGACCGACACATTGCCGGCGAGGCCGACGGACCGACCATGGCAGACGAAGCGAAGCCCATCAGCCCGCTCAAGAACCTGCTGGCCGGCGGCTTTGGCGGCATGTGCCTAGTATTTGTGGGGCACCCGCTGGACACGGTCAAGGTGCGAGGAGGCTGGGGCGCCGGCTGGCGGGAGGAGGCCCCGGAGGGGCGCAGAGTGCAGCGTCTCCGAGGAGGCACAGCCCGGGATAGAAGCGGGGCCCGTGGGAACTTAAATGAGAAGTCAAGGGGGTCTCCCTTTAACTCTTTTCGAGGATCGGCGGGGCGGGAGGAGCGGGGTCGGGGAGCGGATGGGGGCTGTTTCTTGCGCCCCAAAGAGACAGACAGCACAGAGAGAGCAGCCTGTAACCGTCCATTAAGGGCTCTTAAAATACTCTGTCCGGCATCCTCTTCCGACCCCGCGCCACTTCTTTGGGAACAGGAAAGAAAATCCACCCCTCCCCCACAAGCTCTGATTATCTGCAAACCTTATAACATTATCAGGATTAGCAGGATTGAAACAGGTCACCTGTTAAAGCCCTTCTCAGGGAGAGGGCTAGGCAGAGGTGCAGTTATTCTAGAGATGCCTTTTGACACATTCTCTGAGCACCCATCACCATCTCCTTCTCATTTTCCCGCTGCAGAGACGGGGTTGGCCATCTTCAGCCTATTACCTCCTGTTAGCCTGATAGGCTTCCTTTGAAAGGTGATGATAACCTCAGAGATGGAGTCGCTTCCAAGGAAAGAAAGCGACTGATTTCTTCCAGGGCTGGGATGATCCTCACAACTCCCACATGAGGTAGCCCCAATCAAACTGAGGCTCTGGGAAAGAAACTCATCAGGGTTAGTTCCCAGGTCGTCTTCACATCCTGCCTCAGCTCAGTTCCTCCCGCTGCAGCATTCCAGGCAAGGCCTGCCTGGAGACCAAAGTCCATGCCCTGTGACTTAGCATTCAAAACTTTATCCGAGTTTTCTTTTCTTTTTTAAGATTTTATTTATTAATTTGACAGAAATCACAAGTAGGCAGAGAGAGAGGGAGAACCAGGCTCCCTGCTGAGCCGGGAGCTCATTGTGGGGCTTAATCCCAGGACTCTGGGATTATGACCTGAGCTGAAAGCAGAGGCTGTAACCCACTGAGCCACCCAGGTGCCCCATCTGAGTTTTCTGTGGGTATTTCTGGACACACATTTGGAGGAAATTGACAGATCATGTGGAGGGTGGGCCTGTGGGGAGCCGACATGAGTCTTGCAGAGTGGGAAGTCTGTGTAGGGGACTTATTAGAATATTGGTTGGGTTTCTCCCCCCGGAGATAGCTCTGGGGACACTTCCTCTTGGCAGGTTTGGGCAGCAACCTCTTTGCTGCCTTTCATCTGGGAGAAGAGCTGGAGTCATTCTACAGGAAGATCAGGATTAAAACAACCAGGCTGGTTAGAGCACTGTGAAACATGAAATCAGATGTTTATTCAGCGGATGATAAATGCTGTGTGTGTTAGTGCTTCCCAGAAAATGGTTGTTGTAGGCAGACTGTCTGCTAAGAGAAGAATTGTCTGGTCTCTCATCCTACTCTTGATCCATGGAGCCAGACATCTTGTTAGTTCTAGGCATTTGGGACTTCTCTTGAAAGAAAACAAAACCCTTCTTGGCTGCCTTACACAAATGTTGCTCTTAACTTCTGTATCCTCTTGCCCTTCCTCCCCACAGATGTCACTCTCAGGAAGAGCCCAGTTATATCTGTACCGAAGTGTAAATGACTGAAAATGTTCCCTGGTGTTTTTATCAGCCAGAAAGCCTGTTTGAAGCTTAAACAAAACTACAGATTACTGATTGCGCGCTGTCCTTTTGACCTCAGAGAGCCACATGGGCTCCAGTCAAAGCCTGGTCTAGGGGCACCTTCTAAGGTCCAAGGTCACTAGTTGTGGCCTGAGAAGGCAAGAATTGCGGTATTTCAGAGTTGGGAGTTTGGAAAGGCTGTATAGCAGGTCCCTAAGGGCTGGCTGAGTTCTGCCTAGAGAAGTAGAAAAACCCAGACATCTGGGCATGGGGAGGGCAAGAGTGAAGGCAGATTACAGGCTTGGCAGTGGGAGTCAGGCTGTAAAATAAGATCAGCCATAGGGTACTTTAATGTTCTTGCTGACTTGGTTGGAGGAGATCATGATGGGACAAGGATGAGATTTATACAAAATCACAAAAAGGGATGAGCAGTTTTGATCCATTTCTCCCTGCCTACCAAGCAAGGGAGGTTGTGCCCGACCATGGAGGATTCAAAGGCCAATATAAGGGATTTTAGATCTAAAGCAGTGGGAGCCTCTGGAGATTTCTACTGTTCTGTCCTCTGAGTTTAGTTTTGCATGTTCTCTCCATTGCCTAGAGAGTGATGCCTTATGGTGACCTATAAGGCCTTAACAAATATAAGGATAAGAGATTCTAAAGAAACAGAGGAACAGCATGCTGAAATGGTGTTTTGAAAAGGTTAGTATGATAGCACCTGAGAAGAACTTGGAAACCCAAGAACTCTGGGCAGGAAAAATAGCCAGGAAATAGACTGCAGAAGTAACTGGGTGTATCAGTTATTTATTGCAGTGTAACCATTTATCCCAAAACGTACTGATACGAAACAAGAGTAGTCATTAACTCTCATAGTCTTTGTGAGGTAGGATTTTGGGGGCAGCTTAGGCAGATGGCCTGGCTCAGGGTCACTTGTGAGGTTGCAGATATTGCCTGGGATCTAGAATGTGTAAAGAACTCTCGTAACTCAATAAAAAGACAAATAGCCCAATTGAAGAATGGGCAAAGGACTTAATATTTGGTGAATATCAGGCATATTTATAGAGATGGTAGGTAAGTGTTTGCTAAGAGCTGAGAGGAGAGGAATGGGGAGTAACTACTAATAGCGTGGCATTTCTTTTTGGGCTGATGAGAATATTCTAAATGGATTGTAAGGAAGGTTGTACAACTCAAAATACTAAAAACCATTGAATTGTGTACTTTAAGAGGGTGAATTTTTGGTATGTAAATTATATGTTAATAACACCATTAAAAAAAGATACTGAGGGCACCTGGGTGGCTCGTTGGTTTGGGCCTCTGCCCTTGGATCAGGTCATGATCTCAGGGTCCTGGGATCAAGTCCCACACTGGGCTCTCTGCTCAGCAGGGAGCCTGCTTCCCCCCTTCTCTCTCTCTGCCTGCCTCTCTGCCTACTTGTGATCTCTGTCAAGTAAATAAATAAAATCTTAAGAAAAAAAAAAAAAGATACTGAACCAGGCTGCCAGGCTGGCTTAGTTGGTAGAGCATGTGACTCTTTTTAAATAAATAAAGATTTTATTTATTTATTTGACAGAGAGAGAGAGAGAGAGAGAAAGCACAGAAGGGAGAACAGCAGGCAGAGAGAGAGGGAGAGGCAGGCTTGCTGAGCAGGGAGTCTGATGTGGCACTTGATCCTAGGATCCTGGGATCATGACCTGAGGTGAAGGCAGACACTTAATGACTGAGCCACCCAGACGCCCTGAGCATGTGACTCTTTTTTAAAAATATTTATTTATTTTAGAGAGAGAGTGTGTGCTTGAGCACAAGCAGGGGGAGGGGCAGAGGTATAGAGGAAGAGAAGCAGACTCCCGGCTGAGTGGGAAGCCTGATGCAGGGCTTGATCCCAGAACCCTGAGATCATGACCTGAGCCGAAATCAAGAATCAGAGAGCATATGACTCTTGATTTTGAGGTGATGAGTTTGGCTGCCATGTTGGGTATAGAGATTACTTAAAGAAAAAAAAAAAAAGTACTGAACTAAAGACAGTTCACCTCCCCCTACAATAGGTGTTGTCTGGGACTGCAGTCACCTGGATTGACTTCCATGTGGTTCATTCACATGCTGGCATGTTTGTGCTGCCTGTGTCAGGAGGCCTTCTTTCCTCAGCACATGGCCTCTCTAGGCTGCTTGAGTGTCCTAATGACATGGTGTCTGACTTCTCCCAAAGCAGATAACCTGAGATAGAGATAGGCAGAAGCTGGCCTTTTTATCACCTAGCCTTGGAAAGTCATATAGCAACAATACCACTACACTCGCCTTGATAGAAGTGAGCTCACTTGAGTCTGGTCCACATTTAAGGGGAGGGAGCGAATTAGGATTTACCTTCGAAGGGGAAAGAGCATTAAAGAATTAGTGGACATAATTGAAAACCACTACCCCGTGTGTGGATGGGTTAGAACTTGCCCTGGGAAAGGACTCAGACAGAGAGAGGAAGAAATTAGGATTCTGGAACATCTTAAAAGACTACTTTAACAGACTTGGTGCCCATGTCGTAACAGCAACAGGAGGTAGTCAGAGGTGATGCTATGGTTTCAAATTCTGAGAAAGAGGGTGGCTAGGTGGCTCTGGCACTAATGGCACATTCGTCAGGAGGGTGAGATTCCAGAGGTGATTTGAGTAGGGAGATCTTCTCCAGGCAGTTGGAAGGGCAGCCCTAACGATGGGAAAGAAGGGGGCGCCTGGGTGGCTCAGTGGGTTAGAGCCTCTGCCATCGGCTCAGGTCATGATCCCAGGGTCCTGGGATCAAGACCCGCGTTGGGCTTTCCGCCCAGTGCGGAGCCTGCTTCCACCTCTCTCTCTCTGCCTACCTGTGATCGCTGCCTGTCAAATAAATTAATTAATTTAAAAAAAAAAAAGATGGGAAAGAAGGTCTGGAGATGACTAAATGACAGTCATCACTGAGCAGTAGCTGAAGCCCTGCAATCTGAATTTTCTGAAATTGATGTGGACCAGATAGGTAGGGCACTAAGCCTTGAAGAATGCCTGGGGTAGAAAAGGAGACAAAAGAGGGAGTTGTAAGAAGGGAGGTTTGAAGAAGACATAGTTTGAAGCATTGGGTATACCAGAAAGTTGAGAAGGGTGAGAACCAAGAAACATGGGATTAAATCCACGTTATTCTAGAATGCCTCTGTGGAGTGCCTTACCTAACCTCCAGCATGCCATCACAAACGAAAGGGGGGAGTTGGCTAGAACTGGAGCTTTGCATCAGCCAGGCCTTATTACTGGCATATCACTTGAACTCCCTAAAGCCAGTCTTCCTATCTGTAACTGGGAATACCCATCCCATGGGTCACTGTGGAATCCATTAAGTAAGAAATAAATGGTGGAACTAACTGGATGAAGGGGGGGAAAAAAGCATGGTACTCATGACCTGTGAGTGCAGACTTTGGATAAACTGGAAGAAAAAGAAGTCTGAATCTAGCAGGTTAAATGAATGCCAAAGACATGTACACAGGCACAGCTTTCTCTGTTCAGAGTTTGGCAGGCAGTTCTGTTTCTGGGAGATGACTGTATTTTAACTTCTGGTTTCAGGTCCGACTGCAGACACAGCCCCCGAGTTTGCCTGGACAGCCACCCATGTATTCTGGGACCTTTGACTGTTTCCGGAAGACTCTTGTTAGAGAGGTATGGTATCTAAGTGCTGGGCATTCCTCTTACTCAGAGGACCACATTCACAGAGCTGGTTTGTTATCCCTCTGAGGGGATAGCCCACAGCTCCTGCTGTCTCATCCTGCCATCCTATGCTCTCCTGTGGTTGCTCTGGAGTCTTTGATAGTTCCAGCCACTGTTTTATATGAAAGATTAAAGCTAATAAAATGGTTCTCTCATTTGGAAGGCAGAATTAGACCACAGGAAATCATTAGAGATGTGAAATGGAAGAAAATACAAATCTGGATCTGTCGGTTTAACAGAGGTCAGTGTCAGAAGTTCATGTAAAGTCTTGGGGTTCCTGGCTGGCTCAGTTGGTGGAGCATGTGATTCTTGATCTCTGGGTCACGAGTTCAAGCCCTTCATTGGGCATACTTAAAAAAAAAAAGTAAAGAAAAGAAAGAAAGGAAAAGAGAAAAGAAAAAAAGTATAGTCAAAAAGAAGTTCATGTGAAGTCTAGAGGAAAAGTCAGGCAGTCTGATGAACAGTGAGAGAGGCCAGCGAGTCTTCAAACCTCTAGACAAAGACAATAAATTGGTTTGGGGTTATTGAATTACATAATAACTTTTTAGATATCTCTTAGAGTCGAAACATGAGATTTTATTTATTTCTAAATATTTATTTATTTGCGAGAGAAAGAGAGCAAAAGGGGGAGTAGCAAGGAGAGAGAGAGGAAGCAGGCTCCCCACAGAGCAGGGGGAACCCAATGTGGGACTCAGTCCCAGGACCCTGGGATAATGACCTGACTGAAAGCGGACACTTAACTGACTGAACCACCTGGGGGCCCCTATTCATTTATTTGTTTTTAAAGTTTTTATTTATTTATTTGAGAAAGAGAGAGAGAAAGAAAGCACCCAAGCAGGGGAGGGGGTTAGGGGAAGAGCAGAGAGGGAGGGATATGCAGACTCCCTACTGAGCAGGGAGCCTGGCTCCATCCCAGGACCTTGGGATTGTGATGAGCTCAAAGCAGATGTTTGACTGAGCCACCCAGGCACCCCTGTAAACATAGAATATTTAAAAAGTTTTTTTTTTATTAGTGATATTTACTGCTCACTTCATTAGCACATGTTAAACGACCTTGTTGAGAACTTTTCCTTTGCTTCCTAAAATACAACTCTCATATAAATACTCTGTTAAGCATATAATCCTTATTAAATGTATGGAAACTGAGAAGTAGATGTCACCCAGATAAAGAGGGGATGTTGGTAAGTGATGGGCTCAGCCCTGGGATAGAAGTTGGTCCCAGGGTTCCTGTAGGACCCATGCCTGAGATGGTGCTGCCTTTTTCTTCTGTAAGGCATTCTTATAGAATTCTGTGCTGCCCAGAACGGAATCTGACCAGTGTTTGATTGAGGTGTTAGGGTTTGTGTCTGTTCAGAGTCCTCTGCCCTGGAGGAAGAGAGGTAGGATTATATGCCTCTTGGTCAACAAACATTAAGCACCTGTTTAGTGGCTTGGCAGTGTGCTGGGTCCTGGGGGCTGGTGAGAATGGCTTGTATAAACCCAACTCCCTACAGAGTTGAATAGACTTCCTTAATCCATATGTGTGCATGCCCCTGGTTTTTGCCATGCAGCTTGAGCTCTCTTCTTTCTTTCTTTCTTTCTTTTTTTTTTTTTTTTTAAGGATTTTATTTATTTATTTGACAGACAGAGATCACAAATAGGCAGAGACGCAGGCAGGGAGAGAGAGGAGGAAGCAGGCTCTCCGCAGAACAGAGAGCCTAATGTGGGGCTTGATCCCAGTACGTTGGGATCATGACCTGAGCCGAAGGCAGAGGCTTTAACCCACTGAGCCACCCAGGTGCCAAGCTCTCTGCTTTCTGAAGCTACTGGAGGTCTTGGTGCTGCATGGAAATGGGTGGGCCCGTGTAGTGCAAGGAAGGCTAGTGGAGTTGTCAGCAGGCATGGGTTAGGACTTTGGCATCCTTCTCAACCCTGGTGGGGAGCTGTGGGCTTTGGAATTACTTTGTCACATGCTGCTTTTGTAGATCCTCTTCAGAACCTTCTCTTTCCCTTTCATTCTTTCCTGTTTACTGCCTTTGCCCTTTGTCCTCAAAGAGCCTGCTTATAGTCTATGGCAATGTTAGACCTTTGTAAGATCCAGGAGTGCTGACTGGTACAGCTGGCCCCTGTAGAAGGCTGGTTGTGAATGTCCAGAGTCTGCAGACAGAAGGGACTACAGCCTGTGTCTGTGGACTCTCCCAATGTGTAGCCCCGTCCCATTTCTCCTGTAGCTCGCTCTCTCTTTTAAAGATTTTATTTATTTATTTGAGAGAAAGTGTGCACGACCATGAGCCGGGATGGGGGGTGGACAGAGGGAAAGGGATAAGCCGACTTTGCGCTGACCATGAGCCCAGTGCAGAGCTCAATCTCAAGACCCTGGGATTAGGACTTGAGCTGAAGTCAAGAGTCCAGTGCCTAATGGATTGAGCCACCCAGGCGCCCCACCTGCAGCTCTCTCTTAAGGAACAGCTTTTTTTTTTTTTTTTTTTTTTTTTTAAAGATTTCATTTATTTAGTTGAGAGAGAGCAAAAACACAAGTAGAGGGGTAAGGATAGAAGGAGAGGGAGAGGCAGACTCCGCACTGAGCAGGGAGCCCAAAGTGGGGCTCGATCCCAGGACCTGAGCTGAAGGCAGGCACTTAACCAATGGAGCCACCCAGGTGCCTGAAGGAACAGGTTTTATATATATATATATATATATATATATATATATATATATATGTATTTTTTTTAAAGATTTTATCTGTTTATTGAGAGAGAGTGTGTGAGTGTGTGTGAGGGTGTGCAAGTATACAAGCTGGGGGAGGGGCAGAGAGCCAAGAGCCAGATGCCCAACTGACTGAGCCACCCAGGTGCCCTTTTAATATATTTTTTTAAAGATTTTATTTATTTGGCAGACAGAGATCACAAGTAGCCAGAGAGGCAGGCAGAGAGAGAGGGGGAAGCAGGCTCCCCACTGAGCAGAGAGCCTGATGTGGGGCTCCATCCCAGGACCCTGGGATCATGACCTGAGCTGAAGGCAGAGGCTTTAACCCATTGATTCACCCAGGCGCCCCTTAATATTTGTTTTTTTTTTTTTTAAGATTTTATTTATTTATTTGACAGAGAGAGATCACAAGTAGGCAGAGAGGCAGGCAGAGAGAGTGAGAGGGAAGCAGGCTCCCTGCCAAGCAGAGAGCCCGATGCGGGACTCGATCCCAGGACCCTGAGATCATGACCTGAGCCGAAGGCAGAGGCTTAAACCACTGAGCCACCCAGGCGCCCCTTAATATTTGTTTTTAAAATTATTCCTTTTTGGGGCACCTGGGTGGCTCAGTTGGTTAAGCACCTGCATTTGCCTCAGGTGGTCTTGGGATCTAGCCAGCATCTGGCTCCTTGCTCAGCAAGGAGTCTGCTTCTTCCTCTTCCTCTGCTTGCTGCTCTCCCTGCTTGTGCGCTCTCTCTCTCTCTCTTTCTCAAATAAATAAATAAAATCTTTAAAAAATTATTCCTTATTTTGTATTGAAGTGATACAAACACTTGGGTTTGTTATTAAAAGGCTTGTAACAAAATAGCAAAGTGATTATGCCCCCCTCTCCAGAGGCAACTGTTTTCAGCTCTTCCAGTTTATGCTGTTTCTAGCTAATTAATATACATTTACTACTATATTTTATACATTTTTATATGTTGTTTTTTTTTAAAGATTTTATTTATTTATTTGACAGACGGAGATCACAAGTAGGCAGAGAAGCAGGCAGAGAGAGGAGGAAGCAGGCTGCCTGCTGAGCAAAGAGCCCAATGCGGGGCTCGATCCCAGGACCCTGGGATCAAGACCTGAGCTGGCTGAAGGCAGAGGCTTTAACCCACTGAGCCACCCAGGCACCCTACATTTTTATATGTTTTAGCTACCTGTTTGTGGTAGATGATTTTAAGTCCTACATTTCTTTATCCCTTCTTTCTGCCCTGCCCATATAATTTTATATTTTGTGGTTTAATCTAGTTCATTGTTTTCATGATCACAGTTTTTTATATGTTTAACAGTTAAGTAATATACTATGAGGAATATTTTATTTCTTGTGTGACTGTTTTTCTTGAGGTTGGATAGTAATTGTGTCAGATTTTTTCCTTGTGTTTCTTTGAATCACTGTCTCTGTTATCCTGTATCTGAAAAGCTCTGTGGAGTACTTTTCTGTTTGGTTTTCCACACTGCCGAAACAGTTAAATCTGTTGTTCTATATGAGTTGTTTTGCTTTGTTTTTCTTGGAAACATCCCTTCTGGAGTCCTCCATCTTCATACTCCCATGTGGACTAGCTTCTTTCCAGACTGACAGTACTCAATGCCATCCTGGAAACCCCATTCACCTCTCTTGGGTTGAACCCTTGGTCTCCTGGGTCCCAAAGCTTCCTCTTCCCTGGTGTGCTAACCTTGTTTGTGGGGATATTATCTATTTGTCTATTTATTGGCTACTACATAGTTGATTTCATCACCAAACTGTATTGAAAAGTGAAAATTGATGTGCAGTCTTACTATTATTTCTAACAATAAAACCCCCATGTCTTAATATTTGGAAAATACAAAAACTTCTTTTTTTTGTTTTTTAAAGATTTTATTTATTTACTTGACAGAGAGAGAGAGAGAGAGAGAGAGAGATCATGTAGGCAGAGAGGCAGGCAGAGAGAGGGGGCAGCAGGCTCCCTGCTGAGCAGAGAGCCTGATGTGGGGCTTAATCCCAGGACCCTGGGATCATGACCTGAGCCGAAGGTAGAGGCTTAACCCACTGAGCCACCTAGGTGCCCCCCAAAACTTCTTAATTACCTATCATCTCACCCCAAGAAAGTCAGATCACATTGTTTTTTAGCCTGCTTTTTTAGTGGTCTCTAAGTAGACATAGTAATCTCTTCTGTTACAGTGTGATTTAATGGCTTTGATAGTCCATTCATGGAATTCCCATCATTTGTCTTGGTAGTGTCCTCACTGGGAGTTTTTTGGTCTATTCCAAAATCTTGAGAGCATATAATTGCCTGATGTCATTCCATTTTTATATCTCTGAGTATTTTCTTAGCATAAGTTTCTCGACAGAGAATTTCCTGGTGAAAGAGTCTGCTGTGTATTGCCGGACTGTCTTCCAGGATGAAAGCTGTTTCCAGTTTCTTCAGCAGTGTATAAGAGGACACTATTTCTGGGGTTTTCTTCCTATTTAAAGCTCTCTTTTCTTGGAGAAGAGCTAAAGAAAGGAAGCCACAGGTTAGAGGACACACTACTCCCCCATTTCAGCGGTACGAAGGGTAGTTGTGTCTATAAACAGCTTCTGCTTCTGTGATTCCTTGCAGGGCATCACGGGGCTATATCGGGGCATGGCTGCCCCCATCATTGGGGTCACCCCCATGTTCGCCGTGTGCTTCTTTGGGTTTGGTTTGGGGAAGAAACTGCAACAGAAATGCCCAGAGGATGTGCTTAGGTGAGTACTTCAGGTCAGGAGCACTTGAAGCTGTTCTGCCTGATGATGTGACATGGGTTAAAGGGAAAAAAAATCTCAGCAGATAGAGAGTGGCTGTCCTCTGGGCCCCTAATCCTGGCTCCTGGTTGCTCCACATGAGGGAAGCACTGGAGTGTCTTTTGCCCTATGAACCAAAAGGAAAAAGAAAACAACCCAAAGCCCTTCCCCCTCCTCCCTACCAGATTGTCATAATTTCTTCTGTGAAGTAGTGTCACTGACTAGGGATATTAATAATATCAACCTCATGGCATCAGGATGTCTGAATGCTACGTGTATAAAATGCCACAAACAGTTGCCGGTCCTGCAGTGAAGACGGTGGCAGCCTTGTTTTCCATCACCGGTTGGGAAAGGGCAGTTCTCAACTTTTGTTTTACATCATTTTTATAACATGATTATAATTATTTCAAATACCAGTTTCTCTGTTAAGTGCAATAAATTAGTGTATCTTCTTTTCATAAACTTTAAGAAGTTGGGTTTGAGTATGAAGAGTCAGATGAGTCAGGATTATAGCCCAGGATTTACAAAGTAGTTAATAAAAATAGGTCAACTCTTTTCTTTCTTAAAAGATTTTATTTATTTGACAGACAAGAGATCACAAGCAGGCTGAGAGGCAGGCAGAGAGAGGGAGGGGGGAAGCAGGCTCCCTGCTAAGCAGAGAGCCTGATGCGGGGCTCGATCCCAGGCCCCTGGGATCATGACCTGAGCCAAAGGCAGAGGCTTTAACCCACTGAGCCACCCAGGCACCCCAAAATAGGTCAACTTTTTAAAAATTAAACATTTTTAAACTTAAAAAAAAAAAGATTTTGTTTATTTGAGGGAGAGAGTGAGAGAGAAAGAGACAGCATGAGGGAAAGGTCAGAGAAGCATACTCCCTGACTGAGCTACCCAGGTGCCCCCATTTTTAAACTTTTGATTCAAGTATAGTTGACATATAATAGTAGTTTTGGGTATATAACATAGTAATTCAACAATATTGTACATCATGAAGTGCTCACCCTGGTAAGTATAGTCACCGTCTGTCACCATACAAAGTTGTTACAATATTATTGACTATATTATATTCTCTGTGCTATACTTTTCATAAAACCAGCTTCTTGGGGTGCAGGGGAATTCTGAATGGGAGTGTGGATGGCAAGGCGGCTCATCTGAGACTTGCAAGGTGACAACTCCTGGGAGGGGCTGCAGGCAGCACGGGACCCCCAGAGGCTAGCCAGACTTGAGATCCAGGAGCTCAAAGGAGGAAGCCCAGGGTGCTATATGGTTGTTTTCTGTCACTACTTCGGGCCACAGCATGCTGAGTAAGGGTCTAGGACATAGATAGAGACGCTTGTAATGTGAAACTATTTCTGGAGTCCTTGTGACCCTTAAATGTGCTCAGCTTCTATAAACAGCCACGGGTGGCCACAAATGTGGGCATGTATGGGGTCCTTTTGAAGCTGTATTTGACTGTTGGCAGTCCAAATATCCCATGGACACATGTTCTCTCTGAATACTTGGTCTTCCAGCTCATGTGCCAGCTCCTGGCTGTACCAGGACCATGCACTAAAACCTCCAGTGGGGTCATTGTTAGTACTTTGGCCTATGGCTTATGTTGCCTGTGCGGTCACATCAGTGTGTAGAGAAACACCTTTCCTGCTTGAGCAAAGATTGAGACACTTGGAACCCCACCCCTATAATCCTTCCATGTTCTAAATTCTGAACTTCAGCCCTGCTATGTTCCCCTCCCTGGAGTGGTATTTAGGGAGAGTGTGAAAATGAGCACTACCAGGACCACGGAGTGGATGCCCAAGAGGTCCAGACTCACAGATGCCAACCTAGGGTTCGGGTGGGAGGTGGCAGAAAGGGCCAGGTAGTCATAGAGTGTCTACAGAGTACCCTGTGCACACACAAAGACCCCATTCAGAGGGAATTCCTTACTCCCAGGAGACGGGTGTGTGCCTGACCTGGGGTATGGGCATCTTGCAAAGAATACTTGGTCTCATGAAGGGGAGTTCAGTTGCAGAGAGGGCTTCTCTTGGGGATAGTAGTGTGAACTGAGCCTGCGAGGGAGGCCCTGCACGAGAGCAAGTCTCTTGACTGTTACACAGTCAATCCATGTGCTACACTTGTCTGCCTAAGGTACATGTGTGGGCCCTGCCTGGGGTGAGAATATGGAAAGAACAGGGCCGTTGAAACTGATGCCCTGCCTGGAGGGAAGGACCTGCAGTAACTGTATCCCTACCCCCATTTGACATCTGCTTTCCAGATACTAGGCTCCTTGTTGTGGGGGGGGAGGGACCTGCTTGAAGGCTCAGCAGGCAGAGGGTTGGGGTCAGGAGGGACCTGAGTCTCTGGTGAGTAACTGACGATTTTCAGCAACATTTTTTTTTTTTTAATTGTGGAGGCTCTTTTTTGAAATACTAATTATGGCTTTATGCTCCATTGCCTCCTGGCCACCCTTGATTACTAATCCCAGAAAGAAAAGGAGATTGCAGAGTAGCACAGACAGCTGTGAGCTATAGATGCCTGGAGACTCAGTCTCCTCTGAATACTGGGCGTGGTTCATTCTTTGAAGGTCAGGGTGAGGATCTGGGTGGCCACTGGGCAACCATTCCCAGCACAGAGGGCCACAGAACCCATCATACCTATCTGGGTACCAACTCTGTCTGGGCCTTTCTCAGTATCTTAGTCCTTGCAACTCTCCTGGCAGCGCCTCAGCCTGTGGAGGTGGCCACACTAGTCCCCCAGCCATGATGCTGTCCTGCTTGTGTCTTGGCTTAAAATGTTCTCAGGACCTTGGTGGTCCAGAGGAAGTGAGATTGGGGGAGAACTGGGGTCAACTGAGACTGAGTTAGAGGCTTTTCCCCACCACCCTGAATTTTACAAATGGGAAATCAAGGCTCAGTGAAGCCCAAAAAGTTGTCTGTAGTCATGGTGCAGGGCAGGCCCAGGGAGGGAACTGTGTCTCACTATAAAGCTCCTCCCATGGGCGAGGCCTTCTGAAGTGTGCCGGGGGTGGGGGGTTGGGGGCTGGGGGGGCCTTCTTGACCAAACTCATATTGCTCTTGACACTGAGAAATTTGCCCTGGGAAATTTGACATCAGAATACACCTAGAACTTTGCTTCTGTGCAAAACAGGATTTATTTGTGCTGGGCTTCTGCCTAGTCAAGTGCTTGTTTATTATTTTTTCTTTTTAATTTAAATTCAAGTTAGTTAACAGGGAGTATAGTGTTGGTTTAAGTAGTAGAATTTAGTGATTCGTCACTTACTTATAACACCCAGTCCTCATCCCAACAAGTGCCCTCCTTAATGCCCATCACCCATTTAGTGAATCCTCGAACCCCCTATTTTTTTTTTTAAAGATTTTTTATTTTTATTTATTTGACAGACAGAGATCACAAGTAGGCAGAGAGGCAGGCAGAGAGAGAGAGGAAGGGAAGCAGGCTCCCCGCTGAGCAGAGAGCCCAATGCAGGGCTCGATCCCAGGACCCCGAGATCATGACCTGAGCCGAAGGCAGCGGCTTAACCCACTGAGCCACCCAGGCGCCCCAGAACCCCCTATTTTTTCTTAGAAAGTCATCCTCTTTGCTGGGATCACCTCTGTCCTGGGTAGTTAGTCACCAGTGTTTGCCTCTGGTTTTTGTTTTCAATACAGCTACCCCCAAATATTTGCAGCTGGGATGTTGTCTGGTGTATTCACCACAGGAATTATGACCCCTGGAGAACGGATCAAGTGCTTGTTACAGGTAAGTGGTGGGATCTGGGGTTTGGGGGTTGTCATCTGGGGGGAGGCGGCTAGCTTTTTCCATTCAGTATGCAATTTTGTGTGGATGTTTATGTCCTTTCACCCTTTATAAAGGCTTCAGATCAGGTGTGCAAAACAGTTTCAAGGTTTGCAGGAACATGGAAGCAATCGTAGTAGAATCGAGAACCAGGACAGTATAACAAACCAACCAAAATGTCACACCTGTGATGTGTCATTCCAGACTTATCCACTCTTATTAACAGCTACTTCAGGAACTCTGAAAGGTGAGTCATGTCTGGTCAGAGGTGGAAGGGAGGCTGCTTCTGCCCATTGTATCTTATGTCTCTACAGTTGCCCAAAGTCTCATTGCAGCACTGACCTTGGAGTGCCGGCTCTTTCAGAGGCCAAGGCTATGAACTGGCCTCCTGCCTTACCACACAGGGCTCCTTTTAAAACAAAAAAAAGTTACTGCTATTTTCTTCTAATGGTTGAAGTAATTTAACACACCATTCTTGCTAGAAAATTTGGATAATGCAGAGAAGCACAAAGAAAAAATATATTTCTCACGCATGATACCATCCCACTGAGGTAACCACTGTTAGGGTTTCTTTGTGAATTCTGTCTTTTTGGTAAACATGTACATTAAGAAATACTAACTTTTGAAATAAAATTGGGGTCATGTAATGCATTAGTTTTATAATGTTCTTTTTTCATTCGATGTATCCTAATTTTTTGTGTGGTTATTTTTCTGAAGCATCGTGTTCTGTGTACTATTTCATTACATGGCTGTCATTTGCCCAATAATCCCTTATCTGGGGGGGCATGACAAACTATATATGATAGTGAAGATCTTGCTAAATAAGTGTTTGCGTGTGTACCTGATTATTTTCTTAGAGTAAATGTCCAGACTTGAAATTATTATGTCTAAAGGTATATACTTTTTAAAAAAAGATTTATTTATTTATTGATTATTTAGGAAGAGAACGAGGGGGAGGAACCGAGGGGGAGGGATAGAGAATTCCAGGCAGACTCCATGTTGAGCATGGAGCCTGACATGGGGCTCAGTTTCATGACTTTGAGATCATGACCTGAGCCAAAACCAAGAGTAGGATGCTTAACTGACTGTGCCGCCTGGGCGCCCCTAAAGTTGTATACTTAAAAAAAAAAAAAAAAAGTGGGCGGCTGGGTGGCTCAGCGGGCTAAGCCTCTGCCTTCAGCTCAGGTCACTATATCAGGGTCCAGGGATCGAGCCCCGCATAAGGCTGTGTGCTCAGCAGGGAGCCAGCTTCCCCCTCTCTGTTGCCCCTCTGCCACCTTTCTGCCTACTTGTGATCTCTCTCTCTCTGTCAAATAAATAAATAAAATCTTTTTTTAAAAAAAAAGTGTGTGTTGGGGCGCCTGGGTGGCTCAGTCATTAAGTGTCTGCCTTTGGCTCAGGTCACGATCCCAGGGTCCTGGGATTGAGCCCCATGTCAGGCTCCCTGCTCAGCGGAGAGCCTGCTTCTCCCTCTCTCACTCCCCCTGCCTATGTTCCCTCTCTCGCTGTGTCTCTCTCTGTCAAATAAATAAATAAAATCTTTAAAAAAAAAAAAAGTGTGTGTGTGTGTGTGTGTTTAAAATATTTTATTTATTTATTTGTCAGAGAGTGGGCACACACAGAGGGAGCAGCAGGCAGAGGTAGAAGGAGGCTCCCCGCTGAGCAAGGAGCCCTATGTGGGACTCTATCCAGGACCCCGGGATCATGACCTGAGCTGAAGGCAGACACTTAATGGACTGAGCCACTGATGAATACCTAAAAAAAAAAGTTTTTAATGCCTATTACCAAATGATCTCCCTATAGCGGTCTGTCACTTTCTATTCCAGTAAATAAAAGAAGAGCAACCACTTACCAGCAAACTCTGCATCATCTAATTTACAATCTCTACCAGTGAAAAATTGGCATTGTTTTAAATTTTCATGCTTTTAAATGGTGGTGAGGTTAATTATTTTGATGAATATTCATTGTTTGTATTTTTCCATTGTGAAGTTCCTCTTGGTGTTCTCTGCTCATTGTAAGTTTTTTGACTTACAAAAGCTTTGTAATTGTTAATTACTTATTGTACATGGCAAGCTTGTTTCATGGTTTGCGTTTGTCATTTAACTTTGTATATATATTTTTTTTAGCTTTTAACAGTACAAGCTTTATTACAATTTTGTGTATTTTTTAAACTAAACTTTTTATTTGAGACAATTTTAGATCTATGGGCAGTTGTAAAAAATAATACAAAGGAAAAAATCATAATAATACAGAGAGATTGGGGCGCCTAGATTGCTCAGTTGTTAAGCATCTGCCTTCAACTCAGGTTATGATCCCTGAGTCCTGGGATTGAGCCCCACATCAGCCTCCCTGCTCAGCGGGAAACCTGCTTCTCCCTCTTCTGCTCCCTGTGCTTCTCCCTCTCTTGCTGTCTCTCTGTCAAATAAATAAATAAAATCTTTAAAAAATAATAATAATACAGAGAGATCACATTTACCCTTTACCCAGTTTCCCCACAAAGGTAACATCTGGTAAAACTGTGGTACAATATTACAACAAAAATATTGATATTGATACAGAAAAGATACAGAACATTTCCATCATGCCATGGCCACATCCACTTCCCTTCTCTCACTCCAGTTCTTTACTACCCCAGCAACCACCAGTCTGTACTCTATTTCTGTCATTTTATAATTTCAAGAATGTTATACAGATAGAACCACACTACAGTAAACTTACCAGGCAAACTTCTTTGGTTGCTTTTTTTTTAACTCAACATAATTTTTTGGCATTTCATTAGATTGTTGCGTGTATGAATTGTTCATTTCTCTTTTAATTGTCCATTGAAGGACATCTGGGTTGTTTCCAGCTTTTGACTATTAGAAATAAAGATGGTTTAAACATTCATGTTCAGACTTTTTTTTTTTTTTAAAGATTTTATTTATATATTTGAGAGGGAGAGAATGAGAGAGAAAGAGAGCACAAGATGGGGAAGGTCAGAGGGAGAAGCAGACTCCCTTCTGAGCAGGGAGCCCAATGTGGGACTCGATCCTGAGACTCCAGGATTATGACCTGAGCCGAAGGCAGTTGTTTAACCAACTGAGCCACTCAGGTGCCCCCAGAAGTTTTTCTAAGAAAATAAGTTTTTATTTCTCTGGGATAAATGCCCAAGAGTACAAATTGTTGAGTCATATGGTAGCTGCATGTTTAGTTTTTAAAGAAACTGCCAAACTGTTGCTTAGTTTTTATATTTTATATTCCTGCCAGCAATGAATGAGTGGTCCAGTTTCTCTGCATCCTCGTCAACATTTAGTGCTGTCACTATGTTTTTTTTTTTTAAAGATTTTATTTATTTATTTGATAGAGAGATCACAAGTAGGCAGAGAGGCAGGCAGAGAGAGAGGGGAAGCAGGCTCCCCGCGGAGCAGAGAGCCTGATGCGGGGCTCGATCCCAGGACCCTGAGATCATGACCTGAGCTGAAGGCAGCGGCTTAATCCACTGAGCCACCCAGGCACCCCTGCTGTCACTATGTTTAATTTTAGCCATCCTGATAGGTATGTAGTAATACCTCATTTTAATTTATATTTACCTAACAGCTGAAGATGTTGAACATCTTTTCAATGCTTATTTGCTGTATATCCTCTTAAGTGGAATGTCTATGGGCAGTTGTAAAAAATAATACAAAGGAAAAAATCATAATAATACAGAGAGATTGGGGCACCTGGGGGCTCAATTTCTAATTGAATTTTTTTTTATTATTGCATTTTGAGAGAGTCCTTTATTCTAGATACTAGTGGTTTGACATATACATGATTTGTAAATATTTTCCCCAGTTTATACTTTATCTTTTCATCCTCTTAACAGAGTCTCTCTCTCTCTCTTTTTTAAGATTTTATTTATTTATCTGACAGAGAGAGATCACAAGCAGGCAGAGAGGCAGGCAGAGAAAGAGGGGGAAGCAGGCTCCCTACTGAGCAGAGAGCCCGATGCGGGGCTCGATCCCAGGACCCTGAGATCATGACTTGAACTGAAGGAGGCTTTAACCTTCGGCTTTAACCCACTGAGCCACCCAGGTGCCCCAACATAGTCTCTTTTTTTTTTTTTTTTCTTTAAAGATTTATTTATTTGACAGATAGAGATTACAAGTAGGCAGAGAGGCAGGCAGAGAGAGAGGAGGAAGCAGGCTCCCAGCCAAGCAGAGAGCCCGATGCGGGGCTCGATCCCAGCACCCCGGGATCATGACCTGAGCTGAAGGCAGAGGCTTTAACCCGCTGAGCCACCCAGGCGCCCCACATAGTCTCTTTTTAAAAAGATTTTATTCATTTGTTTTATTTGAGAGAGAGAGACGAGAACGAGAGTGAGAGAGAGAGAGAGAGCGAGAGAGCATGTGCCTGAGCAAGGGGAGGGGCAGAGGGAGAGAGAATCCCAAGCAGACTCTGCACCGAGTGTAGAGCCCCATGTGGGGCTGGATCCTAAGATCCCAAGATCATGACCTGAACTGAAGTCAGGTGCCCCCAAATTAAAATTGTTTGCTCAAAATACTCTCTTAAGGGGCACCTGGGTGGCTCAGCTGGTTAGGCGCCCAACTCTTGGTATTGGCTCAGGTCGTGATTGTGAGGTGGTGACATCGAGCCCTGTGCAGCCCTGCCCATTGTTGGGCTCTGTGCTCAGTGGGAAGTCTGCTTGAGATTCTCTCCCTCTCCCTTTTCCCCTCCCCGATTCATGCTCTTTCTCTCCCTCAAATAGATAAATAACATTTTTTTTTAAAAGATTCTATGTATTTATTTGACAGAGAGAGGAGAGACACAGCGTGAGTGGAAACACAAGGTGGGTGGTGGGAGAGGGAGAAACAGGCTTCCTGCCAAGCAGGGAGCCCAATGCGGGGCTCAATCCCAGGATCCTAGGATCATGACCAGAGCCAAAGGCAGACACTTAATGACTGAGCCACCCAGGTACCCCTCAAATAAATAAATCTTAAAAAAATTTATCAATTGGGCATATTTGTGTGCATACTCTTTTGTTCTGTATTTTCTTCCATTGACTTATGTGTTTATCCCTCCACTAATACTACAGTCTTGATTAATACAGGCATATACTAAGTCTTAAAATTTAGTAGTCTGATCCCTCCAACTTTATTCTTTAAAAAAACAAAACAAACTTGTTCTGGCTATTCTATTTCCTTTGTATTTTCATATAAACTTTAGGATAATCTAGAAAATTAAGGGGCATCTGGGTGGCTCAGTAGGTTAAGTGTCTGCCTTCAACTTGGGTCATGGTCCCTCCTGGGGTTGAGTTCCATGTGGGGCTCCCAGGCAGAGAGTCTGCTTCTCCCTCTGCCTCTCCCTTCTAGCTTGTGCTAGCTTGCTCTCACTCTCTCTCTCTCAAATAAATAAAGTCTTTTTTTTTTTTTAAAGATTTTATTTATTTGGCAGAGAGGCAGACAGAGAGAGAGAGGGCGAAGCAGGCTCCTTGCTGAGTAGAGAACCCGATGTGGGGCACAATCCCAGGACCCTGGGATCATGACCTGAGCTGAAGGCAGAGGCTTTAACCCACTGAGCCACCCATGTGCCCCTCAAATAAATAAAATATTAAAAAAAAAGAAAATTGGGAAAAATCTTGCTAAGATTTATGTTAAATCTATAGGCCATTTTGGATGGAATTGACTCTTATTACTTTGAGTCTTCCAATCCATGGACATAGTATATCTTTCCATTTGTTTAGAACTTTCAATTTCTTTCATCAGCACTATGTAATTTTCAGCATATAAGTCCTGTATGTGTTTTCTTATATTAGTTCCTAAGTCTTCTCTCTTTGACTTTGAAAAATTGCACTGTGAATGGTACTATAATTTTAATTTTGTTATCTACATGTTCATAGCTAATTTATAGAAATACAGTTGACTTTTGTATGTTAATCTTATGTCCTGTGACCTTCCTGAATCCCTTGTTAGTTCTAGGGTTTTTTGTTCTTTTTTTTAAATAGAATCAGTGAGATTTCTTTCTTTCTTTTTTTTTTTTAAAGATTTTATTTATTTATTTATTTGACAGACAGAGATCACAAGTAGGCAGAGAAGCAGGCAGAGATAGAGGGGGAAGCAGGCTCCCTGCTGAGCAGAGAGCCCGATGTGGGCTCTCAGTGAGATTTCTTATGCATAGAGTCATGTCATTTGCAAATAGGGAGTTTTATTTCCTCATTTCTGATCTGTTTAACCTTTATTTCCTTATTTCACTAGCTAGAACTTGCAGAACTGTGTTGAATAAGAATGATAAGAATGGACATTTTTGCCTTGTCCCCACTCTTACAGAGAAGTATTCACTATTTCATTATTAAATATGTTAGATGTACTTTTTTTTTGTAGATTCTCTTTATCAAGTTGAGAAGCTTACCTTCTTTTACTCTTTTTTTCTGAGAATTTTATCATGAATGGATATTGACTTTTGTCAGATACTTTTCTGCATTGATTGATGTAATCGCAATGGGGTTTTTCTTTAACCTGTTAACTTTGCATTACTGGAACAAACCCACCAACCTGAACATGTTGTATGATTCTTTTTGTATATTACTGAATTCTATTTACTTACATTTTGTTAAAGATTTTTACAACTATAATCATGAAAGATTATTAGTCTGTCATTTTTTTCTGTATTATTTTATCTGGTTTTGGTTTCAGGATAATACTATTTTCATAAAATGAATTAGGAAGTGTTCCCCCTTCTGTTTTTGGAGGGAGATTGTATAGAATTGGTGTTAATTCTTTAAACATTTGATAGAATTTTATAATGAAACCATCTAGGCTTAGGGATTTGGGGAGGTGTTTTAAAATTATGAATCCAATTTTCTTAATAGTTACAGGGCTATTCAAATTCCTTACTTCATATTGGGCAAATTGTGGTAGTTTATGTTTTTGTTTTTTCACCTATGTTGTCAAATTTGTCTGTGTAGAGTTAGAGTTGTTTGTAGTATTCCCTTATTATCCTTTTGATGTCTACAGGGTCTGTGGTGATATCTTCTGTTTTATTCCTGGTATGGTAATTTGTGATTTCTCTTTCTTTTTTGTCAGCTTCATTAGAGGTTTGTTAATGTTTTTGATTCTTTCAAGAAAACAACTCTTTGTTTTATTGATTTCCTCAACTCTTTTTCTGTTTTCTATTACATTGGTTTCTGTTCCTATCTTTATTATTTCCTTCCTTTTGTTTGTTTTAGGTTTAGTTTGCTTTTCTTTTTTGAAGGGTTTTTTTAGGTGAGAGCTTAGATGGTTGATTTGAGTCTTTTCCTCTTTTCTGATTTATGCGGTCAGTGCTAATGGCTTTCCTCTTAGTAGTGCTTTAATTGTGTCTTAATTGTATTTTTAAAAATTTATTTACTGGGGCGCCTGGGTGGCTTAGTGGATTAAGCCGCTGCCTTCGGCTCAGGTCATGATCTCAGGGTCCTGGGATCGAGCCCTGCATCGGGTTCTCTGCTCCGCAGGGAGCCTGCTTCCTCCTCTCTCTCTGCCTGCCTCTCTGCCTACTTGTGATCTCTCTCTGTGTCAAATAAATAAATAAAATCTTAAAAAAAAATTTATTTACTTATTTAAGTAATCTCTGTACCCAGCGTAGGAGTCAGACTCACAACCCCGAGATCAGCAGTTGCATGCTTTCCCATCTGAGCCAGCCAGGTACTTCTAACCTACATATTAATTGCCAATCAGTTCAGTGTGTTTTCTAATTTCCTTTGAGACTTTCTTTTTGAATTATTTAGAAGAGTGTTGTTTAATTTCCAAGTATTGGAGATTATTGATTTCTAGTTTAAGCCCATTGTGATCAGAAGACATAACTCTGTATTATTTAAAATCTTTTAAAGTTCTTGAAACTTGTTTTATGCCTGTGGTATATCTGGTCTGTTCCATGGACACTTGAATTTTAGGGTATGTGCTGCGGAAGTGAGTACTCCATGGACACTTGAAAGGAATGTATATTCTGCTCTCATTTGGTGGAGGGTTCTGTAAATGTCAGTTAGATCCTGTTGGTTGATGGTATTGAGTTCTTCTCTATCTTTGCTGGTTTTCAGTCTTTTTGTTTTACCAGTTTGTTGATAGAGGGAGTTGAAATCTCCAAGTATAATTGCTGGTTTGTCTGTTTCTCCTTTTAGTGCTATCAGTTTTGTTGCACGTCATTTGTAGCTTTCTTGTTACATACACATTTTGGATTGCTGTGTCTTCTTGGTAGATTGACCCTTTTATCACTATATAATGTCCCTCATAGTATCATTATACAACATCCTGTAATTTTGCTTACTCTGTTCTTGCTTCCTTCCCTGATGTTTCAGGGTTCCTTCTTTCATTTTTCTGTGTAGAGAACTTCCTTTCACTATTTTTGGGGAGCAGCTATTCTTTTGGGGTAGGTCTTCTTTTGGTGACAGATTCTTAGTTCTCCTTTATCTAAGAATGCCTGATTTCCTTTTTATTTCTGAAGTATATTTTTGCTAGACATAGGATTCTGGGTTGACAATTCTTTTCTTTCAGTACTTGGAAGATACTGTGCCATTTCTTTCTATCGTCCCTAGTTTCTGTGGTCTTTCTGATTGTTTAGGTAAGGTGTCATTTTCCTCTAGCTGCTCTTAAGATTTTTTTCTTTTTAGATGGGAGGAAGGGCAGAGGCAGAGGGAGAGAGAGAATCTTAAGCGGGGCTTAATGTGGGGCTCCATCTCACAACCTGATAACCTGAGCCAAAAATCAAAAGTCAGATTCTTAACTGACTGAGCTACCCAGGCACCCCAAGAATTTTTTCTGTATCTTTAGTTTTCAGAAGTTCATTTTTGATGTGTCATTGCATGCATTTACTTGGGTTTATTCTGTTTTGAATTTGCTCAGCTTCTTGAATCTGTGTGTATGTTTTGCCACATTGAGAAAGTTTTGGGAACCTTTTGGCAATGATTTCTTCAAGTACCTTTTCAGTCCTGTTGTCTTTTCTTCTCTCCTTCTGGGAGCCTGAGGCCACAAATACTAGATTTTTTTGTTATAGTCACATAAGTCTTGAGGTTCTGTTCAATCTGTTTCGGTCTGTTTTCTTCCTGTTGTTCAGACTGGGTATTTTCCATTGTTGTGTTTTCCAGTTGATTTTTTTTTCCTCTCTTGCCTCTGTTCTGCTCTTTTTTTTTTTTTTTTTTTTTAAGATTTTATTTATTTATTTGAGAGAGGGAGAGAATGGGGGGGGCAGAGGGAGAGAGAGAAGCAGACTCACTGCTGAGCAGGGAGCTGGAGGTGGGGCTCAATTCAGGGCTCAATCCCAGGACCCCATAGATCATGACCTGAGCCGAAGGCAGATGCTTGACCAACTGAGCCACCCAGGCGCACCTCTGTTCTGCTCCTGAGCGAGCCATCCATTGAGCTTTTTATTTTGGTTATATTTTTCTTTTTCCCTTTTCCTTTTCCAGTTGTATTTTTCAATTATATGGTTTCCATTTGGTTCTTCCTTACATCTTCTATTTACGTGCTAAGACTTTATTTGTTTGGTGTGGCTTTCCATATTTTCATTTGTTTCAAGCATATTTATAATTACTTATTGAAGGATTTTTACCATGGCTGCTTTAAAATCTTTGTCAGATAAACAAAAACCCAAAACAAAATAAATATTTGTCAGATAACAGTAATATCTCTGTTATCTGTTGCTTGTCTTTTTCCTTTCAGTTTGAGGTCTAGCTGGTTTGGGGTATGATGAGTGACTTTCAATTGAAACCTGGTTATTTGCATGTTATGTAAATAACGTATTTTCAATTTTAGCTGGCTTTTTCCAGCAGGAAAGGGAAAGATGCTGCCTTGTTATTGCCAGGTAGAGATAGAAGTCTAGGTTCCTGACTTGGCCTCTGTTGGCACCTCAGGGTGGGGCACTTCTTTTTACTGCTGGGTGGGTGTGAGAGTTCCAGCGTCTCCATTGACCCCATCCGATAGGAGGGTGCTGGTTACTGGATGTCAGGGATGAAAGTCCTAGTTTCCTACCTGGCCTTCTCTGACTCCACCCTGACAGCATGTTGGGTGCCTCGTTAGAGCCCTGCAAGGGTGGAAGTCCAAGTTCCCCACTTGGTGTTTGCTGGTGTGGATGGGAGTGAGACCCCAGCTTTTTGGTTTTTGTTTTGTTTTGTTTTATGGTGTATGGCTAGAGTTGAGTGTTTATTGTCTAAAACTTCTTTATCTTTCTAAGCGACCCTTTCTTGGTCCTTTGTCTAGAGAACACAGGCTTTTGTTGGGGCTTCTTTCTGGTCTATGCTTGTTGGCATTCCTGGATTGTCAGTTTCCTCAGCCCCAGATCTGAGATATATCAGAAAGAAAATCCAAGGAACTTACCACCAAGTCATTCCTCAAGTTCAGAGTCTCCTAGCCAGTCTCTCTTTTTCTTTGAACTTTCAGAGTCTTCTCATGTTTGGTTTAAAAATAAAGTCTAGGGTTTTTGACAGCTCTTTCTGCCCACGGGTCCTGTCTCATGCTTTAATAAAACCACCTTTCTTGCACCCCCCCCCAAATTAAATAAAAATAACGTCTGGGGTGTTTTGTTGCACTTCAGTAGGAAGAATTTATATTTCCAACTCAGGCTTTTCCTGAACTCCATACTAGTTTATCCAACATTTCCATTTGGATGCTTACAGGCACCTCAGTGCCATCATGTGCAAAAATGAGCTCCTGGTCTTCTCCAATAACTGCTCCACCTACAACCTTCTCCACCTCAGTTGTGGCAACCATACTTCTAGTTGTTCGGCTCTAAATCACAGGAGTCATCCTAGATGCCTCTCTTTTCTCACTGTACATGTCCCATCTATTGAACAGTTAAGCTTGCTTTCGGCATATGCCAAGTCTATCCCTTCTCATCCCTCCATTTGCAGCCACATTGCTCCAGGTCATCTTCATCACATATGAGTGAGAAGATTCTCACAATAAGATATCAATTCTATACCGATCCTCTTTGGCCCCCACGTCGCTGTGAGTCAGCTCCAGTGTCCTCTGGTCACATGGGTTTCCTTGCTGTTCCTCAGACATACAGATTTACATGTGCCCAGATCATTTGGGAAGTTAAATTTTAAAATGCCATTACTATTTGATTGACATTGTCTTAAATTTATTATTTTTAGAAAAATTGAAGTCTTTCCAAGGAAAAACTTTCCTAACCAGAGTGATGACTCTATTCATCTTTTTTTTATGTTCCTTGGAGTGCTTTAGAGTTTTATTTATGCAAATCCTATTACTGTTTGACGCACATATATTTTATTGCTATTCAGGATAGGATTCCTTCAGGCTCTCTGCTCAGCAGGGAGCCTGCTTCCCTTTCTCTCTCTCTGCCTGCCTCTCTGCCTATTTGTGATCTCTGTCTGTCAAATAAATAAATAAAATCTTAAAAAAAAAAGAATATCATTAGAATAGGATTCTTCCCCATTATTTTCAAATTGTTATTGCTAGTATGTAGGAAAATTATCGAACTTATATGTTTATTTCATGTTTCTCCTTGGAACTGTTAAAGGCTAACTCTCCAGCTTTTTTTTTTTTAAGATTTTATTTATTTATTTGACAGACAGAGATCACAAGTAGGCAGAGAGGCAGGCAGAGAGAAGGAGAGGAGAAAGCAGGCTCTCTGCTGAGCCAAGAGCCCAATGCGAGGCTCGATCCCAGGACCCTGAAATCATGACCTGAGCCGAAGGTAGAGGCTTTAACCCACTGAGCCACCCAGGTGCCCCTTAACTCTCCAGCTTTATTCTTTGGTTGATGCCTCTGTTTGTTGTGATTCCTCTTGGCTCTGTACTCGCTGTGGATCTTGTGTGGGGTTCTTTGTCTCAGATCTTTTCTGGAATTACCCCTGCCTGCCTTACTCAAGCTCTTGTGTCTTAGGCCCTGGATCCCTGAGACTGGTATGGGGGCCCCTCCTAGCTCCTCCCCTGGCTCTGCACAGGATCTGGGTTGTGGCACTTAGAGCTCTGAACAGCTTTTTCCTGTTCACCTTTCCTTGACCGAGCTTCCCGATCACTGAGAGGCTGGGATGGATTTGGTGCTCAATGGATATTTGTTGAAGGAATAAGTGAATGACCTTCCAACTGGCTTTATTGGGAATGCTCTTGTATTTGAGAGAGTTCCTCCACATATTTTCCAACTCCTCTGTTGACTTTTTTTGTTATGTGTGGATACTTTGTGCTATTTTCATTTAACTTTATTTCCCAGTGATTTCCACCAATATTCTATGTTCCAAATAACTAGCAGTTTGATAGGGCAGCCTTTCATTGGTCTAATAATGACCACTCCCACACCCACCTTGTAATCTCTAACCTGCTGAGCCTGTTGACTCTGATGTTGCTGCTACTGACTTGATGACTTTTTCCTCCCTCTCAGATTCAGGCTTCTTCAGGAGAAACCAAGTACACTGGGGCCTTGGACTGTGCCAAGAAGCTATACCAGGAATCTGGGATCCGAGGCATCTACAAAGGAACAGTGCTCACCCTCATGCGAGGTAACCTTCTAGGTTCTCCACCTGAGGTCACCTTGCTGGAGGAGCTCATCTGAGGAGGGCTTGCCACAGAGGGTCTTACCTGCATCCCCCGATTAGCGTTGGCATTGTACAGGCTACACTTCTGACTGGCATGGTATGTCCTGTTTTTTTGGGCAGTCTCACCCCCTGGCCAGCATGGACACAAATGAGGATGGGAGGACCTGTATCCTTCTAGCAGGCTGGCCCTCAAGGGTGCAACTCAAGATAGTGCCAATTACAGGGGAGTGGCTAGTAGATAGCAGTCGTGGCTGGAGGGATGAGGGACAGTGGGGCTCTCCATGGTTTCAAGAGGCACGTCCTGCTGGGGTGGCAGTCAGAGAGGCAGACACAGTCTCACCCCTGCCCTGATGCAGCTGTTTGGAGGAAGGCCAGAGGCTAACTGTAGTTGTAACTTGGAGTGGGTGTGTCCATGGGGACCACTCAGAGGGGACTTCGAAGGTGAAGTGTTGTTGCGTGTGTTTGTGCTCATTCACACCAGTGCTTGCCCCGAAGCAGCATCTAATTACTGCAAAATGATTACTGCACATAGGCAGTACGGCTGAGGAACTTCCCAGGAAACCTTGAAAGGGCCAGCACAAGCTTGGCTCTTCTAAGTTCTAGAAATCCATGAGGATTTTATATTCTTTAATTCGCTTCTTTCTTGCCCCTAACAGATGTTCCAGCCAGCGGGATGTATTTCATGACATATGAGTGGCTGAAAAATATCTTGACGCCAGAGGGAAAGAGGTGAGGAGAACAGAAGAACGCGGAGGCCACTTTGCTCGGTCATGGGTTGGTTGCCCTTTACTGTGAGTGGGTCTGAAGGCAGAGTGGGGCTTGCTTCTGGCTCTGTGTCCATTTTCCTGTCCTTGCTGCTGAGACCCAGCTAACACTGCTTACTCTGTACTTCACCTGCGGCAGCAAGTGTATGAACCAAGTTCATGAAACCTCCTCCAAGGGGTGGCAGCTACCATGTCACAGAAGCCCTGGCCTTGGACCTCCTCCCTCTGGCCAGTCTCTCCCTCTGTGTAACTGCCCCATCTGTCAAGGGAGGGATGGTCTGAATGCCTCACTCACAGCCTTTGTCTGACTGGGGCTGCGGTTGGTGTTCTGCAGTGTCAGTGAGCTCAGTGTGCCTCGGATCCTGGTGGCTGGGGGCATCGCAGGGATCTTCAACTGGGCTGTGGCAATCCCCCCGGACGTGCTCAAATCCCGCTTCCAGACTGGTTAGTGGAGGGTAGTGGGGTAGATGGTGGTGGAGTGGGTACCAGAACTGGCTGCCCCTGGGGTGCAGAGCTCTTAGGGCCCTGGAGATACTCACTCTCCACAGCGGCACCCAGCATCTCTCTGACCAACATTTTCCCTTACAGTCATTTGTGTCCTAGGAACCCTAGATTCATTTCCTTTTGGCCAGAACACAACATAAGTGAGATAAGCAGTCAGATCAACTCTGCTGCCTTCCCATGAGCAGAAGGACTCTTATGTTCTTCACTTTTCCTCTCCACTCCCTCAGCATCAGTAATCCAGACATTGTATGTTTATCCCAAGGTGAATGGTGTTGTCTGTGGTCTGGTCCCAGATGACCTGGAGGGTGTCCTCTTCCTGATGCAGTGACCCAGCGGGAAGACTTGATTACGGAACTGTCCCTGTGTAGGTTACTATAGGCAGGTCAGGAAACTTCCTAAAGCCTTAATAGTTGGATTCCACCCACAGCACCTCCTGGAAAATACCCTAATGGTTTCAGAGATGTACTGAGAGAGCTGATCCAGAAAGAAGGAGTCACATCCTTGTATAAGGGGTTCAATGCAGTGATGATCCGAGCCTTTCCAGCCAATGCGGTGAGTGGAAGGCAGGGGCTATGCTTTCCCTTCAGGGCTTAGAGGTTCCTAGGTCTAGATGGGCTGACTTTTGCTTGTTCCTATGATTGGATTGGGGGCTCAGTTTTCCCCAAATCCCACCCTCAGCCAGAGCCTCCATATTTGCTTCTTTTCCTGAAGCTTCAGGAGGAGTTGTCTTTGGGATTCTTTGAGGGAACGGACTTTTTTTTTTTTTTTTTAAGATTTTATTTATTCATTTGAGAGAAAGAAGAGAGCACAAACGGGGAGGGGCAGAGGGAGAGGGGGGAAGCAGACTCCCAGCTGAGCTGAGAGCCTGACATGGGGCTTGATCCCAGGATTTAGAGATCACAGCTGGAGCTCAAGGCAGACACTCAATGATCTGAGCCACTCAGGTGCCCCATGAGGGGAGGGGTTTTGATCTCCTGACTTGGTCATCAGAAGTGGGTATTTGTGAGACATGGATTTTCTTCCTGTCGCAGGAATATGAAAGCACAGCTTGATTCCCTGACCTGGGGTGGGAACAAAGTTGGGGAGGGGTTCTGATAAAGTCATGGAAGGGTTGTGGTCCTGACAGGGTCAGCCAAGCATGGTGCTGGGGTCTTTGTGATAGTCCCAACTCCTGCTAGCTTTTTTCTTCCTTCTAACCTCTTCTCAGGCCTGTTTCCTTGGCTTTGAAGTTGCCATGAAGTTCCTTAATTGGGCCACCCCCAACTTGTGAGGCTGAAGGCTGCTCAAGGCTTCTGGAAGATGGAAGCTATCACAGAGGAGAAGCTGTGGGCAGGACTAGGCAGTCCTGAAGGCAAAGGGAGGGGAATGGTGGGATCAGAACTCTGTACATGGACTTGTTGAGACCATTGCCTTAATGACATCCTCTACCTGGTATAACTTGGTGTGCCATTTTGAAACTTGAATTTACTGATGCCAATTTAAGGGATCTCAAGAGGATTTGGAGGTGGAGTAAGTAGCTTCTAGACCAGATACTACCTATGGTCAGAGAGCTATCTACTGGTAGACTACAGGCCCTACTACACCCAAAATACTACTCGAGAAAGAAGGAATCTCAGCTTCTCACTGGAGACACTATGCATGTTTTCAACCAGCTGACCAAGAGCTGGTGTTATCTTCGATCCCTACCCAGGAACACCCACCAGATTTCCAGGGTTATCACTGAATCCTGGCCTGCACATGGGGATGTGGACTTGAAGGCCACATCTCTCTGTCCAAGTGGACTGAGCAAATGTGCCTAGGGATGGATAGCCTGTTACAGGTTGAGTTTTTCTTTCTAATGCATGCAAGTAATCAAAGCTAAAACTACAGTAGCCTAACTTCCCAGGAGTAGATGGAGAGCTTTCCCTCCTACACAGCGAGGAGGGTTTTGAATCAACAGTTCTAGCCTGCTGAGATAAGTGACAAAGCCTGGGGTGTAGGAAAGGCTCTTTTCACATACTCTTTTCTCATGAGAGCGCCCTGTTTTAACAGGAAACAATAAATATTGTTTCTAATTTTTGCATTGTGTGAAATTATTTTCATTCTGGGTCATTTCAGCAGGCAGCCTGTGGCTTTCGTGGAGGTTGTCAGGGATCTGGTATCCTTCTTGGTGGCTCCAGGCAGGGGATTTAGCAGGAGGAAGAGGGGGAAGTTTTGGCTAGCCCAGCCTTCCCTGACTGTCCTAGCAGCAACTGCCTGATGGGGAAGTGGGGGAGCTTGATGGCTAACTATTCCCAGAGCCCTCAGTACAAGCCTGCAGCCCTTCCCTTCACTCTTTCACCTCTCTGCCCTGAGCTAACAGAGAGTTGATTGTTCTAAAAGCCAGAAGCAATCCTGACTTATCATATGAGTTTGGGGGTCACTCTGATCTGCTGTCACCAGCCGGGCTTTGCTAATTAGGCTCTTGGTGATGCACAGGTACATCCAGAGGAGCTAAGGGAGCCAAGTTAATTTGTCCTCGTCTGGTGGCTGGCGAGGTTACCAGAGCTGGGCTTTTCTGGCATTGTCCCACCTGGCAGTCACAATTACAGTTCTGCTGGTACGTCCCACCTTGCCGCAGCTGCACAGAGACCCTGGGACTTTGGCTTTAGTGCCATTACTCTGCATAAGGGGGTGAGGGGGCCAGCCTGGCAGGAAGCTAAAGATTTGAGGGTTTAAGGAAGGATACTTTATTCCTGGGAAGATATTCTTGGATGACTAGAAAGGAATTACGGTCAAGCAAAAACAAAACAAACAACAAATAACATTGTTCAGAGATGAAAATTGTGTGCCCTCTGCCTAGGAAGATTAATTCAGTGTTATGCCTGCTCCCTAATGCTGCAGGATGTCTTTATTTAATCTCTCCCTGGTTTGGAGAAGGCCACATAAGTGTTTCTTGAAGCTCTTGGCAGCACCCTGTCCTTGAGATAATCCCGCAACCTCAGCCTTTGCCTGGAAGCCCCTGTGAGTACATTTGCATTCTAGCCAAATGACAGCCATTCCCATGGCTCAGCATCACTTTTACAGTCCTTGTGTCTGGCTAATTTGCCCTTTGAAACAGCTTCCATTTTAAAATGGAATGTTTCGTTTCCTTGATGTTAGTGGTCATAGATTCTTCTACTCCTTTGGTTGTTCGATAGGTGTTAAGTCAAATAGGGAAGCCCCAGGAGACGTATTTGTGAAGGGAGCAGAGCAGATGGTGAGTAAGTCCCTCCTGGCTGGCACTTCCTTTTTATGATGCACTTTGAAATGCCACCTGTTCCTGATATATCTCTGCTGTCCATGATGGGGGTGAGGGTGGGGGAAAGGCTGGGGCCCTCCTCAACAATTTCTCTGTCACAGGCAGCATTTAGAAGCCAGACAGCAGGTGTTAAAACAACCAGCCGGTGATAACAGCCTCACCCAGGCACAAAGAAGGGTATAACTGGGTCAAAGGTGAGGGGCAGCCAGTGGAATGTTGCAACAAGCCTATGAGAAGCAACAGTAGTGCCATTTTCCTGTTGTAAGGTCATACCATCTCCACCCACAGTTCTTTCCCTACAGTTCTTTTGAGTCTGAAGCCCCTGTGCCCTTTCTAACCTTCCCATGGGTTTGTTGTCTTTTTTTTTAGATTTTTATTTATTTATTTGACAGACAGAGATCACAAGTAGGCAGAGAGGCAGGCAGAGAGAGAGGGAGAAGCAGGCTTCCCGCTGAGCAGAGAGCCCCATGCAGGGTTCGATCCCAGGACCCTGGGATCATGACCTGCACCGAAGGCAGAGGCTTTAATCCACTGAGCCACCCAGGTGCCCCTATTCTTATTACTTTATCTTCATGTAACTCAATGTTTAGTGGGCAGGGATTTTTACCCCACTTTCGGATGTGGAAGCCAATGCTCAGACTGGGTAAGCTGATCTGCCAAGATCATTGGCAGATTGATAATAGAGTGCAGATGACAGAGTTAGGTCTGGGTGTTCACAGGCCTGAAGAGAGGGTTGTGATGCTATCAGAGGCTGTCCTGGGACTGCTTGGCCCAAGCTCCAGGAGGCATGTCTATACTATAGGGTCAAAGCCCGGCCACTGGCCTGGCTTGTGAGGCCACAGGTAGCAGAGAGTCCCAACAGGTACTGGGAAAGCCCCAGGACCAGGTGTTCCCCGAGGGCTCTCTTTTCTGCTTTCTCTGCTCTGGTGAGCATATAGGCCTGTGGCTCTCCAGCCAGTCTTTCCCTTGCTTCACAGGTTCTGTTCTTTCCTTGAGGGGGTCTCCGAGGCTGACCCAAGGTCTGCTGCAGAAACTGATACTTTCTTGGGACACAGTGTCCTGGGGAGAGGGTGGCTCACAGGTGCAGAAACAGGTGGCCTGGGAATTAACTCCTCCCTGGGGCATGGATGCTTGTTAAAATAGAGCAGACTTCCTGGACCAAAGGCAGTGGCTACATGAGGGAGGCATTATAGAGGCTGAAGGACAGCTTGGGTGATGACAGAGAAAACATAGCCCATTTCACCAAGCCTTCCAGTGCAAGAGGCTCATAAACACTTCTGAGGCAAAAGAGAAACTGATGGTGGTAGATACTAAATGAGCTGGGAAGACTGGACCAGAGGGGCTGGCATGCAGGGGTGGTCAGATCACCAACAGGTTCCAGGTGATAGGTAGGGGAGTGGAATGGCCTAGAGATCCCTTTTGGGCAGAGAAGAGGGAGGTGTTGCTGCTTGGGCTGAGTCCATTCCCCCACTCCCAGTATGCAGAGGGTATCAGAGGGCAGGGGGTGTATACACTGGGAGGTCTAGGCCAAGAGCAGTCTCCCAGAGGAGTCTGGGGGAGTTTGGGAGTTTCTCTTTCTCCTAGGAAGAAAAAAAAATGCTTTAAAATAATAAACCTATCAAGAGTACATGAAATCCACTGTTTCATTGGAAACAATAGTTGGTACCCTACCCATGTTCATTTTCACCAGACCCACTGCTGTCAGGCTAAACATGTGCCCCACCTGTGTTACTGTGATTACTAGTTGTAAACATTTCTGCGAACCGGCCCCATTGTGTTAGTGTCTGCCCGTGGTTGGTGGTGTGGCAGTCTGTGCAAGCTCCGACTGCCTGCTGGGGAGTGACTCCTAGGACTGGTGCTTGGAGCTGAGCACCTGTCAGGCCTCTTCTCTACGACAGGCTCTATATTTCTCTTGCTTCTGAGGGTCTCTGTTTTTGCCTTGTCCCCCACCATCACTGTTGGCAGCTGTTTCCTGGTTACCTGCTGTTTGTGGGTTTGGTTGCCACGGTAACCTCTAGTGGTTGAATGAAGGCACTCCTAAGAGGGTGAGGGTAGAAGATGTGGGATTCAGGGCCCTGGTATTCTCTCTTGCTCTAAGGCACTCTTCTTTGGCCAGCTCAAATGAACATTCATGAAGGCCTTTGGGACTCCACTTGCAACAGAAGGGCTTCCCAGAAATGGATCCCTGCTCTTGGACGAGGTGCTAGGGAGGGGAGCCAGGTAGGGCCTGGAGGCTGGCTGTCCATCCTTACTCTCAGGCTGGTTTGTGAGATATGGAACAGGTATGGGGTTCCTGCTTTCTGTGGCCCTCATTCCCTCCACGCCCAAAGATGCCCTTTGAATGCTGTTTACTGGCTAGCTGGATGGCCAAGCTTTGGGCCAACTGACAGCAAACCAGCCTACTCCTGGCAGAGGCTGATGGGAGTTTCCTTGAAGTGACCTGGAGAACCTGCCTACACCCAGCTCTGTCATCAGAGTAGCCTTCCTCTATCTTATTTTTTTTTTATTAAAGATTTTATTTATTTATTTGACAGACAGAGATCACAAGTAGGCAGAGAGGCAGGCAGAGGGAGAGAGAGAAGCAGGCTCCCCACTGAGCAGAGAGCCCGACGCGGGGCTCGATCCCAGGACCCTGAGATCATGACCTGAGCTGAAGGCAGAGGCTTTAACCCACTGAGCCACCCAGGCGCCCCCCTCTATCTTATTTTGTAATTGAGGTGAGAGTCCTAACTATACAGGTACCTGTCCCCTTTAAAACATATAAAACCTGGGGGCACCTGGGGACACTTGGGTGGCTCAGTGGGTTAAAGCCTCTGCCTTTGGGTCAGGTCATGATCCCAGAGTCCTGGGATCGAGTCCCACCCGCATCTGGCTCTCTGCTCAGCAGGGAGCCTACTTCCCTTCCTCTCTCTCTGCTTGCCTTTCTGCCTACTTGTGATCTCTGTCTGTCAAATAAATAAATAAATCTTAAAAAAAAAACCCATATAAAACCTGAAGAATCAGCAAGTAGGGGAGTGGAGTTGTGAATTTGCTTTACCAAAGGGTTGGTTGTAGGATTGTTTGAAGCAAGCAGATCCCAGGTGCGGTGGTGCAGTGGGAGTGTAACACACAGGTTTTCTGGGTATGGGCTGATTCCTGGAATACTTGGAAGGCTTGGTCTAAAGAGCAGAGTTGATGAACCCTGCCCCATTAGCTTCTTACTACCCATCCTTAGTGAAGTGTTCTTAGGCTGATACCAGAAAAGCACTTTAAAGAAAAGGATCCTAGTTCTGCGACAGGTCAGGAGAGCAGTTTCACTGACTCCACTTGCTGTGTGGAAGAATTCATTCATTCATTGAGTAAACCTTCTCCAACAGTGTGTAGTAAGGAATCAGCAGGAAACAAATTGGAGGGGCGCCTGGGTGGCTCAGTGGGTTAAAGCCTCTGCCTTTGGGTCAGGTCATGATCCCAGAGTCCTGGGATCAAGCCCCGCATTGGGCTCTCTGCTCAGCAGGGAGCCTGCTTCCCCTGCTCTCTCTCTGCCTGCCTCTCTCCCTACTTGTGATCTCTGTCTGTCAAATAAATTTTAAAAATCTTAAAAAAGAGGAAACAAATTGGACACTATCCCTGCTCTCACAAAGTAACTTGTGCAAGACTCCCCCCTGGAGTCAAGGAACTTGTCCAGGGAGACACAGCTGTTTGGAATCACAGGCTTGCCTAGCCCAGAGGGTGGATGGCTTCTGTACCAGCAGGGATCTGTTGCTCCTGTTTCCAGAAACTGAGTTCCTAGCAGCACTGAACTCCTGGGTGTGTGCCAAGCCAATATGAGAGATCTTAGTGCTGATTTTAATTAATACTGGGTAATTACCAGGTGGAGCCTAGCCATCCCAAATGCCTTGGAGGTTCCCAAGCCTATAGCTCATTACTTTCTGTCTGGGCCCAGCAAGGAGAGGCAGGATTCTGTCCTATGCCCACTGGGCCTTTCGTCAGCACTGTGACCCAGAACAATCACCTTTTTCTATTCCCTTCCATCTGGTGTGGGTGAAGGGGACAACTTGGGAAATAGCCTAGCCTCTCCAGTTCACCTATGCCCCCTCCCTAGGGGCAAAGGATAACAGTGCCTTATGGTTTACTCAACACCACCAAACAGTGTGGGGCCAGGGTGGAGTGTGGAAAGAGAAAAGGCCTGCAGAATCCTGGTGGGAGTGCTTAAGAGAAGAGACACAAAGGTGATTCCTGCTCTGCACCTTATTCCATGCTCAGCATACATGTTTGGCCTAGTGACTCTAACACGCTTATTTCTCTCATGTGGCTCTCAAATTACTGTGTATCACCGAAACTCCTACTATACATCATGCCTTTCCTGTTTGACATATCACAGACCCCCTGCCAGATTTCTGAAGGTCCTACCGTCGTGCCACCACACCACCCTGGGACCAGGGTGGTCCTGACGTGTTACCAGCCCTTTGCTCTTGCTGCCCTCTATGTTCAGATGGCTTTCCTCAAGATTTTCCTGTCGTGGGATCCTGTCCAGACCTCGGAGTCAGCCTGAATGTCACCCCCTAAAGCGCGCCCTCTTGCTCTCTGCGACAGCCGGAACCACACTGAAGTTGTAACGTGTGTGCCAGGCGTCGTCTGGCTATCTGGCTCTAGGCTGTGTCCCTGGAGCCTACCAAGTGCTGGCAAAGAGGAGGCTCTTACCGGATGTTGAAACAATATGTGAAAGGTCTTCGAGGCTAGGTGGGAAACACCGAAGACTCCCTTAAGGCAGTAGACCACTCATTCCCGGGCTCGACCCGAGACTGCACAGGACCTGCGGGCGGCCCAGCGGCGCACGCGCACTGGGGGCCGGCGGCCGGCGGGGGCGCGCACGCCCGCGGTCGCGTGCGTCACAACCCGGGCTCCTGCCCCGCCCGTCCCGCCTGCCCGCTCGTCGGTCCCCGCGGCGGCGGCGGCGGCGGCGGCGTCGGCTGCCCAGTGACAGCGGCGGCGGCACCAGGCCGGCCGTAGTAGCTTAGGGTCGTGCGGCCCGGAGACGCACACGGGCCGAACGGCTGCGCGGCGCGAGGAGGGCTAGAGCCGGGTCGCGCGGGAGGAGACCTCGCGGGCGCCGGGCGAAAGGCCGGCGTGAAGGAGCGCGAAGGCAGTGGCCGCCGGCGGCCCGGACCCGCCTGTCCTCGCGGCCGCCGCCGGCATGAGCCACATCCAGATCCCGCCGGGGCTCACGGAGCTGCTGCAGGGCTACACCGTGGAGGTGCTGCGGCAGCAGCCGCCTGACCTGGTCGAGTTCGCGGTGGACTACTTCACCCGCCTGCGCGAGGCCCGCTCGCAGCCCGCCAGCTCGCCCGCCGCCCCTCCTTCCGGCTCCCAGGGTCTGGAGCCCGGCGCTGGCCTGGTCGCCGACGCGAAGGCGGACACCGAGTCGGAGGACGACGAGGACCTGGATGGTAGGCGGCGGGCTGGGCCGGCGTTCGCGGTGGGGGGACGAAGGGGGCGGTGCGGGGGTCTCCAGCGGAGGTTTCGAGGGGCTGCAGTGGCCGACCACACTGGGCCGGGACCTTGGAGCGCGCGAGCGGAGTTTGTCTGGCTTCCCCGAGCCGCGGGCGTGAGTCCCGCGTGCGCCACTTCCCAGCGGAGCTGGGCGGTTCTCCGAGCCCGGGAGCGCACCGAGGGAGTTGTCAGATTCAGCCTGGGAAAAAACGTGCGCCTTCGGCCCGCGTGGTGGCGCGGAGCCCACTGCGGCCTCGCCTCTGCGTGGGGACCCTTCGCCGGGATGGTTTCGAAGACTAGGATGTTCGTATCCGCCGACTCGTCTTCGATAACCAGGACGGTAACTTTGTTTGGAAATCACTCAGTTTGTGAAAAGTTATAGTGAAAACTTTAAGCATAGCCAAAAGTAGAGAGAGAAAAGGTGACATGAACTCTATGTCACCATCCACATTCAACAGTTTAAATATGTCACAAGTGTTTCAGCTCTACTTTTTTCCCTTTGCTTTGCTTAAGGTTTATTTTTAGTTTTTAGGGTTTTTTTTGTATTCACATACAATGTATTATTTGTTTCAGGGGTGAAGATCTGTGTCTTACACAATTCCCAGCACTCATCATAGCCCATACTCTACCTAAAGTCCCATCACCCAGCCACCCTATCCCTCCTCCCCTGATCCCCCAGCACCCCTTAGTTTGTTTCCTCAGATTAAGTCTCTTACGATTCGATTCGTCTCCCTCCCCGGTCCCATCTTGTTTCATGCTGAAGTATTTTAAAGCAAATCCCAGTCAGGTCATTTCACTTCTGCATAACTGGGCATGGATTTCTTAAAATATTCTTAGTATTTCTTGAAATTTAAAATATTTCTTAAAATATACGTAATATATATTTCAACTTCGCTAAAACGATTGGATCAAATTTGGTGAGGGTAAACAGTAACTATCTTGTTTAGCATGTAGGGTGCAGGAAAAAAAGACATGTAATACTTTCTATATCTGATTTAGGCAAGGTTGTCAAAAAACAATTCAGTTTTTTTGTTTGCTTCAACATACGCTTTGTCAGTTTAACAATAGAATTATCTTACGTTTGAACCGCCAAAATTTAACAAAACAATGAAAACAGGGACAAAGTTAGAGACTCAGTGCTCTTAGAGCATGGTGGGGGGGGAGGAAATGTAGTTCTGAGTAGAATCCACATTCAGGTCCGTTAGCTGGGAGTTTCTTATCTGTCGTTGCTGTTGGAGGTCGTAAGCTTCAGTGTTGTGGACAACTTCCTATAGTTTATTCACCGTCAAGAGTAGAAATGGTTCTCAGTTTTTCTTTGATATTTTGCACATTAAATTACGAGATTTTTGCCTTAAGCCTAGACGTCAAATTGTTATTTTCCAGATAACTTCCAAAGATTTGCTTTGTGGTCTAAGACCTATTTGATCAAACCTATTTGATTTCAGATTCAGTTATCTTTAAAATGGGGACAGTGACAGTGATCTCTCAGGGATAAATGTGTCTCTAAAAGTTTTACTTCAGGAGTGACTCCTCATTTGTTTCACTGTCATATCTATAAATCACAAAGCTGCAACTTGCTTTGTGAAATTTTTATGTACACATATTAGTCTTTTAGACATTAGTCCCAATGAGTAAAATGGCATATATAGGTTTTGTGTTATGTCTATATTCATTGTCATCTTTCATATCTTTTTCAAAATTCAGTTGATTTAAATCTTTGTAATTCTGTGCTTTATTTTCTTGGCATGTAAATATTTGTTGTTTGTATCTAACGTGGCTGTGCTACATATAATTATAGAAATCAACACTAGGTGAACTTCTGTTTACAGATAATAGACTAAAAATACATGGCACACAATGAGATACCACTTCACACCCATGAGGATGGCTGTTATGAAAAAAAAAATGCAAGTGTTGGTGAGAAGGTAGAGAATTGGGAGCCTCTGTTCATTGCTGTTGGGAGTGTAAAATGGTCTATATGCGGTGGAAAAATGGTTTGGCAGGTCCTTAAAAAATTAAAGAATTACCATATGATTGAGCAATTTCACTGTTATGTACATATGCCAAAGAATTGAAACTGGGGAGTCAAATGTATAGTTACATGCCAGTGTTCATTGTGGCGTTATTCACAGTAGCCAAAAGGTAGAAACAACCCGTGTCCCATCAGCAGATGAACGCATAAATAAATTGTCGTATGTATATATACTATGAAATACTATTCATCCTTTAAAAGGAATGAAATTCTAATACATGCTGCAACTTGGTTCAACCATGAACACATTATGCTAATCCAGTATGCCAGACACCAAAAGACAAATATTATATGACTCTGCTTATATGAGGTACCTAGAATGGGTAAATTTCATAGAGACCGAAAGTAGGGTAAAGGTTAGCTGGAGCTGGTAATAGGGTGTTATTGTTTAATGGGTGTAGAGTTTCTGTTTGGGATGATAAATTTCTGAAATTGAATAAGGGTGATGGTTGCACAACACTGTGGATGTACTTAATGTCGTGAGTCGTACACTTAAATGGTTAAAATGATAAGTTTTGGGGCGCCTAGCAGCTCAGTTGGTTAAGCGAATGCATTCAGCTCTGGTCATGATCCCAGAGTCCTGGGATCGAGTCCTACATTGGGCTCCCTGTTCAGTGGGGAGTCTGCTTCTCCCTCTGACCCTTGCCCTTCTCATTCCCCCTCTCACTCTCTCTCTCAAATAAATAAATAAAATCTTAAAAAATGGTAAGTTTTATGTATATTTTATCACAATTTTTAAAAAGATAGAAAAAGAAATACATTACATATCCAATGATTAGGAACATTAGGGTAATAAGCCCACAATACCAAAAATAAGAACTAGGATATATATATAGTTGGATCTGTATGTAGCAAGAGAGATTTTGTTTAGTATGGCTAACCACCAATTCAGTGTATTTTTTTATTTTTTATTTTTTACCAATTCAGTTTATAAAACTGCTGTTTGAAACACTCAAAGAGGTTTGTTATTGGTTTGTTTTAATAACAGTGTTTGATGTCAAATAGCACACACACCAAGTATGAAGTATTATAATGAGTATTTAACTTTTGGGAAAGCCTGAAGACTTCAGATGTATTAATAAGTTACTGTAACTGTCCTCACAAGAACAATAAATTGGCATCCAGACTTGATTTACTTCTGTACTTACCGTAAAACATTTGTATCTGTGGGTCTTCCATTATATATATATATATATATATATATATATATATGGCATATAATTCACATACTGTATAATTCACCCATTTAAAGTATATAATTCAGTGGTTCCCTCCTCAGTGGTTTTATTATATTCACAGATATGAGCAACCATCATCACAATCAGTTATAGAACAATCAATTTTCATCATCCCCAAAACAACCTAATACCCTAGCCATCAATGCCGATATCTGCATTCCCCTCTAATGTGCTTTCTGTCTATAGATTTGCCTGTCGTGGACATTTCATATAAATGGAGTCATACAGTGTATGGTCTTTGGCTCTTGGCTTTTGTTTAGCATCATATTTTCAAAGTTCATCAGTATTGTAGCACATATTAATCTGTTACTCCTTTTTGTTGCTGAATACTATTCCATTGTATGGATACCATACCACCTTTGTTTATTTAGTCATCAGTTGTTTTCACTTTTTAGCTATTATGAATAATATTGCTGTGAATATTCATGTGTACAAGTTTTCATGTGGATATATGTTTTTGTTTTTCTTTGGTATATATATGTAGGAGTAGAATTGTTTGATCATGTGATAACTCTGTGTTTAACTTTTTGAGGAACTGCCAGATTGTTTTCCAAAAGGGGCTGCACCATTTTACATTCTAACCCTTTACATTAAGGATTCTAGGGGCACCTGGGTGGCTCAGTTGGTTAAGCGCCTGACTCTTGATTTCAGCTCAGGTCTTGATCTCGGGGTTGTGAGTTCAAGCTTTGTGTTGGGCTCCATGCTGGGTATGGAGCCTACTTAAAAACAAAGCAAAAGAAAACACAAAACAAAAAAAGCCCTCTCAATCTACATATCTGTCTGTGTGCCACTACTACTATCTTGATTACTATAGGTTTGTAGTAATTTTGGAATCAGTAAGTGTGAGTTCTCCAACTTAGTTCTTTTTCAAAATTGTTTTGGCTTTTGGGGTTCTTGGAATTTCCATGTGAATTTTAGGATTAGTTTGTCAACATCTACAAGGAGGGCACCTGGGATTTTGATAGAGATTGCCTTAAATTTGTAGATTAGGGGCGCCTGGGTGGCTCAGTGGGTTAAGCCACTGCCTTCGGCTCGGGTCATGATCTCAGGGTCCTGGGATCGAGCCCCGCATCGGGCTCTCTGCTCAGCGGGGAGCTTGCTTCCCTCTCTCTCTCTCTCTCTGCCTCCTCTCTGCCTACTTCTGATCTCTCTCCGTCAAATAAATAAATAAAGTCTTTAAAAAAAAATTTGTAGATTAATTTGGAGAATAACCATTTTAAGATTAAGTCATCTGAGCTATGCATATGGGATGTTTTTCCATTTGTTTAGATCTTCTGAATTAAAGAGTAATAATGTTTTATAGTTTTCAGATATAGGTTTTTTTTTCCATTTTATTTATTTTTTTCAGCGTAACAGTATTCATTGTTTTTGCACAACACCCAGCGCTCCATGCAAAACGTGCCCTCCCTATTACCCACCACCTGTTCCCCCAACCTCCCACCCCTGACCCTTCAAAACCCTCAGGTTGTTTTCAGAGTCCATAGTCTCTTATGGTTTGCCTCCCCTCCCCAATGTCCATAGCCCCCTCCCCCTCTCCCAATCCCACCTCCCCCCAGCAACCCGCAGTTTGTTTTCAGATATAGGTTTTACACATCTTTTCTTAAATTAATTCCTAAGTAATTAATTCCTTTTGGTGTTATTGTAAATGGAAGCATTTTGTACTCCATAGTGTATACCACATAACATAGGAGTTGGTCCAAACAGCATTAGCAGAACTTTTTTGGAATCCTGCAGTTCACCTAGTGGCTCTCTCAGCAGAATTTTGACACTGTTGAACAACCCTCCCTCTTGGCATTTGTGTCTTCATTCCCCTGGCTTTCCGTCCACCACTTGACCTCGTCTCTGCCCTTTAAATGATAGTTCACGATCTCCAGAATTTAGTTTGTTACCTTTTCTTCAGTGAGCAGCTCTCTTCCTGAGCTTTTTTACTGCCTTGAACCTGGACCTTCAAAATCAAAACTATAGCTTCACAACTTTCTCTGCTGATATAGATAAGTGTTTATGCTCATTTTGTCAGCTGGTCATCTCTCATTCATCTCTCAAACTCATATGCCAAAAATTGATGTTGTTAGCATACTTGTCACACTGTGTTTCCTCTAAGTTTTAAAGCAACAGACTTAGGAATCAGTCTTTCTCTGTGTCTCTTACTCACTCATTTTATTCTCTGGGCTCTCTCATCTTGTCCTTCGCTCCTGTTCCTGTCTTAGGATTGGCTTTTATGGTAAGCATCTGTAGGCCTCCCACTCATATCTCCTCCACACCATCACTAAAATCACCCTTCTTCCACCCCTCCTTTTTAAATTGTAGTAAAATATACATAATGTAAAATTAACCATTTTAACTTTTAAAAAAAATTTTATTTATTTGACAGACAGAGATTACAAGTAGGCAGAGAGTCAGGCAGAGAGAAAGGGGGAAGCAGGCTCCCTGCTGAGCAGAGAGCCTGACTCAGGGCTTGATACCAGGACCCTGAGATCACGACCCGAGCCGAAGGCAGAGGCTTTAACCCACTGAGCCACCCAGGTGCCCCATTTTAACTTTTTTTTTTTTTTAAGATTTTATTTTTAAGAAAACCCTACACCCAGTGAGGGCTCGAACTTTACGACCCTGAGGTCAAGGGTGTATGCTCCACCAGCTGAGCCAGCCAGATGTCCCCCATTTTAACTATTTTAAGTATATAATTCGGTGGCATTAAATACATTCACAATACAACCACTTTGCTTTCTTTCTTTTTCTTTTTTCTTAAATAAGCTCTATGCCCAGGATAGGACTTGAACTTCCAACCCCAAGATCAAGAATCAGTATGAATTTCGTGATCAGTTTTTCCATTTCTGTAAGAAAACCTGTTTCTTAAATTTTATCATCAGAGTGTTGATTGTGAATGTATACAACTACAACTGACTTTTGTGTGTTGATCTTATATCCTGCAACCTGTGGATTCTTTAGGGTTTTCTGTGTATAAGATCATGTAATAACCTGTGAATAGTTTTATTTGTTCCTTTTCAGTCTGATTTCCTTTTTATTGATTTTTCTTGCCTGATTGCTGTGGCTAGGACTTCCAGTACTATCCTGAATAGAGTAAAGTGGGCATCCTTGTGGCACCTGGGTGGCTCAGTTGGTTAAGCGTCTGCCTTTGGCTCAGGTCATGATCCTGGAGTCCTGGGATCCAGCCGCTAGTCAGACTCCCTGCTCAGCGGGAAGTCTGCTTCTTCCTCTCCCTCTGCTTCTCTCCACCCTGTTCGTGGGCGTGCTCTCTTTCTCTCTGTCTCAAATAAATAAAATATTGATCTCATGACCCGAGCCAAAGGCAGAAGCTTAACCAACTGAACCACCAACCACCCAGGTGCCCTGAGGAAATTCCCGTTAATTCCTAGTTGTTGAGGGATTTTATCATGAAAGGTTGTTGAGTTTTGTCAAATGCTTTTTTTTTTTTAAAGATTTTATTTATTTATTTGACAGAGAGAGATCACAAGTAGGCAGAGAGACAGGCAGAGAGAAAGGAAGGGAAGCAGGCTCCCTGCTGAGCAGAGAGCCGGATGCGGGACTCCATCCCAGGACCCTGAGATCATGACCTGAGCCGAAGGCAGCGGCTTAACCCACTGAGCCACCCAGGTGCCCCTCCCCTTCATTTTTAAAATGTGGTGTATTACACTGATTGATTTTTGTGTGTTGAGTTACCCTTGCATTCTTGGGATAAATCCCATTCGGTCATAGTGTAAGGTATAATCCTTTTGATATGCTGCTGGATATATTTTGCTGGTATTTTGTTGTCATAATGATTTTTTGCTGCAGTTTGTAAATCAAGTGAATATATTATACTCTACTTAATTATTCTCCTTTTAGGTTGCCTGCAGTTGTTTGCTTGTATGCTTATTTTATGTATAGGTTTTTTTTTTAAAACAATTGATCATTTATTTTTTCTTAAGATTTTATTTATTTGAGAGAGAGAAGGAGCGAGTGAGCGAGAGAGCACAAGCACAGGGAGCTGCAGAGGGAAAGGGAAAAGCAGGCTCCCCACTGGGCAGGGAGCCTGACCTAGGACCCTGGCATCATGACCTGAACTGAAGGCATACATTTAGCCAACTGAGCCACCCAGGCACCCCAGCAATTGATAATTTATGAAGGTAGTTAATTTAAGTATCTGCGGTGGTGACTTCAACCTTGATTCCTGGCTCTGCTGACGGAAGGAATCTGTTTAACAATCTCAGGACTGTGTGAGCCAGTGAGTTGCATATGGGTCCTCATCTGAGAAAGATCCCAAGTCTTACTGCCTTCACCACAAGGAGTTTGTTTGTTTGTTTTGATGTTTTTAGAGGGGGGTAGGGGCAGACAGAGAGAATCTTAAGTAGACTGTAATGCCCCATGTGGAGCCCAACATGGGGCTTGATCTCACAACCCTGAGATCATGACCTGAGCCTAGATCAAGACCTGGATGCTTAACCAGCTGAGCCACCCAGGTACCCCAAGGAGTTTTCTAAGTAGTGATTCTCAAGTCTTGTTAGGCACCTGAACTGGTCCTTCCATTTTGAGATTCTTTTCCTTTGCTCCTCTCATCGTGTCACAGATTTTATGTTGTGGCTGGTTAGGGTAATTCTAGTTTGGTGAATCACCACCTCTGGTTCAGGGGTGACATTCTGTTATATTTAAGAGCCATGGATGCAGTTCAGCTTCCTGACAGAATTGTTCCTCAGGGAGAGCCAGTACTGTGAGTCAGGAGTAGGAGCCGGCGGCACCCCAGCCTCCACTGCTGCTGTGACCATGTCTTCCTCAAAGAGTACACAAGCTTTTTAAACATTTTTGTTTGTTCTCCTAGAATATATTGCTAGAAATAGAACTAATAGGTCAAAATGTACTTTTGTTTGTTATTTATTAAGTACTATATGGTCATATGCTTTTTAGAAGGATTGTGCTGATCACTACACGCAGTCACCAGCAACATGTGTGAATACAAAGTTTGTGGTACATTTGAAAATACAAGGTATTAAAATTCTTTAAAAAGTACTAGTTTTGGAAATTTTTTTCTCAATGTTTAAATTTCAGCTTTATTCATTTTAGGAAGGTTGAACCTTTATCTTATCTCTGGTCACATTCAAGGTCAGGTTGTATACTTGAGGTATGTATTTTGATTGAGTTGATAAGGATTATTGACTCCTTGCTTTGGGAAGGAGAGGGAGAGAGGAAAGTCAGGGTTTACTCCTCACACTCCACCTGGGGTGAACCTAGTATTATTCTTGGCATACTAGAGGGATGATGCTGTTACTAAAGATACTAGGTAGAGGAAAGCTGTTGTTTCTCTATTCACAGCACTCTAACACGACCTGGAGTTAATGTGGAACGCATAGGTTAAGGGCTCAGTCCTGCAAGATGGGACCCTACTTCAGAGGCTAATCACAAGTCCCAGCGTCCTGTACTTCTAGCTGACCACCTGTAAACTGGAGGCTTCCACAACCCCCTCCTGGACTTCGATAATTTGCTAGAATGGCTCACACAACTTAGGAAAGTACTTCACTTACTGTTAAACCATTTTTACCAAAAAGGATACAAGTCAGGAACAACCAAATGGAAGAGATGCCTAGGGCAGGGTATATGGGAAGGGGCCTGTGCCCCTCTGAGCATAGGACCCTCCCAGCATCTCAGTGTGTTCAGCTTGGAAGCTCTGAACCCATTTATTTTAGAGTTTTTCTGGAAGTTCTATTATGTAGGCACAATTGATTAAATCATTGGTTATTGGTGATGCTTCTCCACTCCCTGGAGGTCAAGGGACTGAAAGTTCCAATCACCTGGTTGGTTCCTCTGGTAACCAACCCCCATCCTCCTTATTAGCTTCAACGTTGGTTATGGTTGATAGGGGCTTATTAGGAATAACAAGACACTCCTCTCAGCCACTCAGGAAATTCCAAGGGTTTTAGGAGCTCTGTGCCAGAAACCAGGACCAGAAACCAAACATATATTTCTTAATATTTCACAATATCCCACTCAGAAATGTTAAGATTAATCTTTCTCTGTCCCCTCCCTTTCTTCCTTCACTTCCTTCCTCTTCTCTTCCTCCCCTTCCCCCCAACTTTTTTCTTTCCTTTTTTTTTTTTTTTTTTAAGATTTTATTTATTTGTCAGAGAAAGAGTTCAAGCAGGGGAAGTGGCAAAGGCAGAGAAGCAGGCTCCCTGCTGAGCAACGACCCCCCCCCCCCCCCCCGCCATGTGGGATTGGACCCCAGGACCCTGGGATCATGACCTGAGCTGAAGGCAGACGCTTAACTGACTGAGTCACCCAGGTGTTTACCCCTCCACACACTTTTTTTTTTTTTTTAAGATTTTATTTATTTATTTGACAGAGAGAGAGATTACAAGTAGGCAGAGAGGCAGACAGAGAGAGAGGAGGAAGCAGGCTCCCTGCGGAGCAGAGAGCCCGATGCGGGGCTCGATCCCAGGACCCCGAGATCATGACCTGAGCCGAAGGCAGCGGCTTAATCCACTGAGCCACCCAGGCGCCCCCACACACTTTTTGTCTTAATTAAGGGGAAGACAGAGTTGGATCAGTTGCATGAATTTGATAGGTTTGTAGGGTGGCCAGGTGGAAATAGCCATAGTAACGACAGGCCTGGAACCAGGAAGCATGTCAGGACTGGAAGAGAGGTGTGGGAAGCTATCAGTGTGTTATGGAAGTGGATGAGGCTATCCAGGTTGAAGAGAATAGGGCTGTGACATGATCCTGGGGACCTCTGACATTCTGGTTTTAAAAAGTGTGGGTAAATGCCAAGATTGAAGACTTAGGTTAGGATGGGGATGAGAGTAGTCTCTGACTTTTTTCCTCCCCTCACTCCTTACATTCATCTTTTTGCAAGCTCTATGAAATACTGCAGTTATTACCTTCAATTATTTACCTCTGCTGTACTAGCTTTGATTCGATATGTTTGATCAGTCTGTTTTGCTTTCTCTTTCTTTTTTTGTAATTGAGATATAATACATAAAATTCACCTTTTTAAAGAACACAATTCAGTGGTTTTTAGTACATTCACAAAGTTGTGCAACCATCACCACTGTATAATTCCAGACCATTTTCGATACCCCAAAAGAACCCCTATACCCATTATGGTCACTGCTCATCTCTCCCTCTCCCCCTGGCAGCCAGCAATCTATCTTCTGTCTGTATGGATTTTTATTCTGCACACTTCACGTATGTGGAATTATATGTGTTCTTCTGCTCCTGGCTTCTTTTACTTAATGTGATGTTTTCTTTTTTTTAAAGATTTTATTTATTTATTTGACAGACAGAGATCACAAGTAGATAGAGAGGCAGGCAGAGAGAGAGAGAGAGAGAGGGAGGGAAGCAGGCTCCCTGCTGAGCAGAGAGCCCGATGCAGGACTCGATCCCAGGACCCCGAGATCATGACCTGAGCCGAAGGCAGCGGCTTAACCCACTGAGCCACCCAGGCGCCCCTAATGTGATGTTTTCAAGGTTTATCAATATTACAGCATCTCTCAGTACTTCATTCCCTTTTATGGCCAAATGCTATTCGATTATGTGAATAATTTGCATTCTGTTTATCCATTCATCAAATTATCTATTATTTTAAATATTTTATTTATTTATTTGACAGAGAGAGATTACAAGTAGGCAGAGAGGCAGGCAGAGAGAGAGGGGGAAGCTGACTCCCTGCTGAGCAGAGAGCCTGATGCGGGGCTGGATCCCAGGACCCTAAGATATACTGTGATTTGTTTATCTATTAATCAGTTGATAGGCATTGGGCATTTTCTACCTTTTGGCTGTTATGAAGAGTGCTGGTCTTGTATACCTGTGCATTTACTTGTGTGAGTACCTGTTTTTAGTTCTTTGAGTAGCATTGTGAGGTCATATGGCAGTTCTTAGCTTAGCTTTTTGAGGAGGTGCCAAACTTTTTTCCATGGTGGCTGAACCATTTTACCTTCGTGCCAGTGTACTTGGATTTCATTTTCTCCATGTCATTGGCCACCTTTGTCTTTTTGATTATTGCCATTCTGGTGGGTGTGAAGTGTATCTTATTATGGTTTTCATTTGCATTTCCCTAATGACAAATGATGTTTTTTGTGCTTGTCTGCACATTTGGAGAAATGTCTATTTGGAGAAATGTCTATTTGGAGAAATGTCTATTCAGGTCCTTTGTCCATTTTTTTAAAAAGATTTTATTTGTTTATTTGACAGACAGAAATCACAAGTAGGCAGAGAGGCAGGCAGAGTGAGAGAGAGAGGAGGAAGCAGGCTCCCTGCTGAGCAGAGAGCTGGGTGGGGGCTCGGTCTCATGACCATGAGATCATGACCTGAGCCAAAGGCAGAGGCTTAACCCACTGAGCCACCCAGGCGCCCCCCTTTGTCCATTTTTAAATTGGGTTGTCTTTGTTGTTGAGATGTAAGAGATTTTTACATATTTCAGATACTGGTTCTTAACCCAGTATGTGATTTGCAAATGTTTTTTTCCTATTTTGTGAGTTGTCCTTTTACATTCTTGAAGGACACGTGTTAAATTCTGATAAAGTTTAGTTTGTCTGTTTTTTTCTTTTCTTGCTGTGCTTTGAGTGTCATACCCAGTCTATACCCTGGCTCTCCTCTTGTGCTTGGACAATCACAGTAGTTCCTTCTCTCAGACACCTTGCTTGCCTCTCCAGTCCATTTTCCATCTAGTAGCCAGAGAGATTTATTTTTATTTTTTAAAGATTTTATTTATTTATTAGAGAGCCAGCACATGCAGGGGGGAGTGGCAGACAGAGGCAGTGGGAGAAGCAGAGTTCCTGCTGAGCAGGGACCGTGATGTGGGGCTTCATTCCAGGACCCTGGAATCATGACCTGAGCCAAAGGCAGACGCTTAACTGACTAAGCCACCTAGGCATCCTGAGAGAGATTTTTTAAAATGGAGATCAGATCGTGTCATTTTTCAGTTTAAATCCCCTCACTGAAAGTGGAATGAAATCCACATATCTTCTGTGGTCTGTACAATCCTGCAGGATTTGGTCCCTGTCTTTCTCTTTACCTTCTCTCTCTAGCCCTACCCCTTCTTGCTTGTTAAGCTTATTCTTACACTAGCCTCTCTCTACCCCAGTACTTTGTGATTGTGCCTGGCCCTTCCTCACTCTTTCTTCCCTGGCTTTGACCAGGTGGGTCTCTTTTAGGACGCAGCTTCAGAGAGACTTTTTCGGATTGCTCTGCTTAGAGTGGGTCTCTCTGTTGAGGTTTCATGGCACCCCGCGTGGTTATGTCAGAGCTCTGTAATAATCTGGAATTCTCATTTGCTTTTTGTTATTTCTCTGTCAGTAGGATGGAAGTTCTTTGGGAATGGGAAGCTTTCTGTCTTATACTTTGTCTCCAGTGCTTAGCTTACACCTGGCCCATGGTATAAGTGGATACCTAAAAAGCTCTTGTTGAGTCAATGAGTGAGTGTATGATATGGGGCTGATTTTGGAGACTGATACCATAGCGTGCACTGTGAGAGCACAGAGGTGGGAGCTACAGAATTCACTGGTCAGTCAGTGGTGTTGGAAGCAACGGGAGAGGTCAGCAGTGGTGAAGGCTGGTGTTCACATGGTTGCGGTCAGCTGTGAGTCTCGGGATGTTGTGTGTTGGTCACAGCCTGACGTTAACCAGTGTTGTGGTTAGATGGCCCCTTGCACTTTTTATTATGATTGCAAGACACCCTTCAGCAATTACCATTAGGAAACTTTGAAAGAAAGGTTTAAGAAAAAAAAAGAATAAAAGTTTAGTATTTACAGGACTTGGAAATTACACAGCACATATGGAACCGCACGGCGAGAATGTTGTGTGGGATGGGCGGAGAGTGCGTGAACGCAGGCCTGGGAATGAGAGAGCACGAGCACACACAGGCCTAGAGTTCTACTTTTTTTTTTTTTTTTTTTTTTTTTTGAGTTCTACTTTTATTACAGTTGAAGGTGGGGGCCTAGGGTTTGGGGGCTCACTCTTTATTGGTGAATTTAAAACATAAGAGGGGGAATTTAAAGCCTGGGAACAAAAAAAAAAAACAAGTGGCCCAAAGGACCATCCAGCAAAATCAACCAAGATCTCCAAAACAAAGGAGCCTCAGTGAGGGGAGGCAGCCTGGGCTCTTCATCTAATCAAGGGGCTAGCAATGTGTTTTTTGCTTGTTTGTGGGGCTCACTCTTTATTGGTGAATTTAAAACATAAGAGGGGGAATTTAAAGCCTGGGAACAAAAAAAAAAAACAAGTGGCCCAAAGGACCATCCAGCAAAATCAACCAAGATCTCCAAAACAAAGGAGCCTCAGTGAGGGGAGGCAGCCTGGGCTCTTCATCTAATCAAGGGGCTAGCAATGTGTTTTTTGCTTGTTTGTCTGTTTTTTTAAAGATTATTTTTTTATTTGACAGAGATAGAGATCACAAGCAGGCAGAGGGGCAGGCAGAGAGAGAGGGGAAGCAGGCTTGATCCCAGGACCCTTAGATCATGACCTGAGCTGAAGGCAGGGGCTTAAACCACTGAGCCACCCAGGCACCCCTCGCAATGTGTTTATTCAAGATTAGTCCTCTTGAAATAGATGCCTCTTTGAAGTGAATGCCGCCTTAATCAATGTTTAAGTCAATCCCTAGCATTACAAGAAGGAAAAAAAACCCTGCTTTCTCTGTACTTACACTGGATAGAGGCTTAGGCGTCATCAGGGCTGGGAGAGAGAGAGAGAGAGAGAGAGAGAGAGAGTGTGTGTGTCTGGGAGTGTGTGTGTGTGTGTGTGTGTGTGTGTGTGTGTGTGTGAAGGAGGGTGGCTGCCGGTGATGCAGGTGAGGCGTGGGGACTACATTTTGAAGAAGAAAAGACCCAGTGCTTGAAGGAGAGGTGGGTGTGAGGGGAGGTTTTGTTTTTATTTTTGTTAAGATATAGTCACCCCAAACGTGTTCCCGTGTGGAGGAAGAGGAGTCAGAGGAGAGGTAGCTGCTGGTGCAGCAAAGCCCAAAGACTGGATGGGTTAGAACGGGGAGAAAGTAGGGACATCTCATATTCAGAGAGGGGAAAGGAGTGTTATTTGCCTTCCCTGTTATTTAATTTAAAGGGTAATTTAAGGTTTTACTTCAAGTCCTTCTCTTTTATGAGTTGAATCTCAGAGGTGAATGTTTAAGCTAAGGGAAAATTATCTCTTTGAAACAGGTTATTGATTTTTCTAGCTTATCTGTCTGTTGGCTATTTTGAATGCTATGGATCCATGAGAAAGAAACAAATGCAGTAAAAAGAGAGAGAGAGAAACAAATGCATTTTTATTTTATTTTATTTTTTTAAAGATTTTATTTATTTGTCTGACACAGAGAGAGAGATCACAAGTAGGCAGAGAGGCAGGCAGAGAGAGAGGGGGAAACAGACTGCCCACCGAGCAGAGAGCCCTGTGCGGGTCTCAATCTCAGGACCCTGAGACCATGACCCGAGCCAAAGGCAGAGGCCCAACACACTGAGCCACCCAGGTGCCCCAACAAATGCATTTTTAAAAAGGTTTTTATAATGCAGACCTTTTTGGGGGAAGTGTTCTTTTTCTAAAAAATACCAACTTTTGGGGGTGCCTGGGTGGTTCAGTTGGTTGCATGTCCGCCTTTCGGGTCATTACCTCGGGATCCTGGGATCAAGTCCCACATTGGGCTTCCTGCTTAGTGGAGTCTGCATCTCCCTCGCCTTCTCCCTCTCCTCCTTTCCCCCACTTGTGTGTGTGCTCTCTCAAATAAATAAAATCTTTAAAAAATATTATCAAGTTCGGGTACCTGGGTGCTTCAGTCAGTTAAGCATCTGCCTTTGGCTCAGGTCATGATCCCCATGGTCCTGGGATTGAGCACCACATCTCGATTCCTTGCTCAGTGGGGATCCTGCTTTTCCCTCTTCTCCCCGCTTGTGTTCTCTCTCACTATCTCTGTCTCTTTCTCTCAAATAAATAAAGATCTTAAAATAAGTGTCAACTTCTTTGCACAAAATCTGTTATCTAGAAATTAATGAAAAGGTAGCTTATTGGAACCTCTTTCAAGTCTCAAAACTTCTTTATCTGATGAGGGATGATGAGCTATTTCTGGATTACTTTATTTGTTGGAATTTTCCATTTGTTGCTTTTACAAACTTCTTAATCTGTTGGAAAAAATGAAAGAAAGTAAAAGGTCTCTATTATGATGAAAATATTTAGGAAGTAATTATGGTAACGAGGGAATCACTAACTTTTACATTTCTAGAAATAGCCAGGGGGTGCCTGCGTGGTGTAGTCGGTTAAGCATCCAACTCTTGGTTTTGGCTCGGGTCATGATCTTGGGGTCTCAGGGTCGTGAGATTGAGCTGGTATTAGCTCCATGCTTAGTGTGAGTCTGCTTGAGAGATTCTCTCTGCCTTTCCCTCTGCCCCACCCACTTGTGCTCTCTCCCTCTCTAAAATTTAAAAAAAAGAAAGAAAAAGAAATAGCCAGATACTCAAAATCAATAATTAAGTTATTGAATTATCCTTGGATTAGTTTTTTTTATTTTTAAATTTTATTTATTTTTTAAAGATTTTATTTATTTGTTTATTTGTCAGAGAGAGAGTGAGCGAGCACAAGCAGGGAGAACAGCAGACAGAGGGAGAAGCACTCAGTGGCTCCCCACTGAGCAGGGAACCTGATGTGGGACTCAATCCCAGGACCCTGAGATCATGACCTGAGACGAAGGCAGCCATTTAACTGACTGGGCCACCCAGATATCCTGGATTAGTTTTTTTTTAGTGGAGATACTTAATTGAGAGTGCTGAAGATTGCCTACATTTTTTTTCCCCAGCCCTCTGATTCTTACTATTAAAGTATTTTCAATTTTAGAAAAAGAATGATGTCCCTCAGTGATCTGCTTATACACTGTTTTTAATATAGAAGAGAGCAAGACAATCTCCAATTAGGAAAGTGAGTTACACACTACTATGACTCACACACTGGTCCTCTTCTGCCTAGTCCTCCTCTTTGAGACTGCATTTAAGTCCTGTCTTTATCATATCATGATGAACACGTCTGTTCCTTTGGTGAGACTACTGGGGCCTGTATCCCCTGGTGGGAATGGGCACTCATCAGCTTCCTGGGTGTGAGAATGTGGGGTGACTGCTCCTCAGGGACCCAGCTCTTCACCTGTGCAACTGAAAGATATGCGGCCTTCTTCCTTCTTCCAAGCTTTCACAGTAAAACTGAGAACCCTCTTGCCCTTTTTGAAAATGGCTCTGAGAATGAGTTGTGTGGAAGAAACAATTTTCCTAATACAAGAGAAAAGGTGGGCTTTCTTTTAGAGGCCCTTTCTAAGAAAATATGATTAATTAATTAATTATTATTTTTTAAAAAATATTTTATTTATTTATTGGAAAGAGAGAGAGATCACAAGTAGGCAGAGCAGCAGGTGTGTGTGTGGGGTGGGGGGAGCAGGCTCCCTGCCAAGCAGAGAGCCCAGGACCCTGGGATCATGACCTGAGCCGAAGGCAGAGGCTCAACCCACTGAGCCACCCAGGCGCCCCGAAAATATGATTATTTAAAAAAATTTAGGGGTTTTGGAGATTTGAGTTTAATCATGTGGCCGATGATTCAGTCATGCCTATGGAATGAAACCCTGAAAAAAATCTTCAAACACCAAAGCTTGTAGAGCTTCCTTTTGGTGAACACATTTATGTTCTAGGAGAATGACATGCCCTGATTCCATGAGGAGAGGGGAATGGAAAACTCTGTTTAAGACCCTTCCAGATGATAGCCTTTGTGTTCTTCATTTGGCTAATCCTGGTTTGTATCTTTTATAATAAAATTGTAAGTATCATGTTTTCTGGGGTTCTGTGAATTGTTCTACCAGGTCAAAACTGAGGAATTGTGGGAACCTCTGAATTTGTAGCCAGTTGGTCAGAAATGTGGATGGCGTGGGGATTCCCAAAGTGCCGCTGGCATCTGAAGTAAGGGTAGTCTTGTTGGGGACCAGGTCCTTTTATTGTAGACTGTGATGCTCCTCTAGGTGGTTAGCATCAGAAGTGTAGTGAATTACACCAATTGGTGTCAGAATAGTTTTATAGTCCTGTTATAAATTCTACTTAAATTGGTGTCCAGATATGAGTTGGTGATCAGAAAGGGGGCTTGGCTTTTAGTCCTTTCTAGCCTGGATAATAGGAAATAATTCATTCAGTCCATTTATATTTAGAGTCTATGTGTGCCAAGGTCTGTACTAGACAAAAGGTGGCAGGAAGGCCCCTATCCCTACTCCTTCAGAGCGTTTAGTATGATGTAGTAGACACATGGAGCTTGTGTGTGCTATCATAGAGCTCAGCCCCTGGAAGGGAGCTATCTTCTTTGAGTTTTGGACGATGGGACTGTATTATAGATGGATGTTTTTTAGTCAGGAGGTACTTTAGGAGCAGAGAGATGTCACATCTACTAGTTAGTGTACATGGTGGCAGGGGTTGTGGGTGGCATTGGTTATTTCAGAGTAAGTGACTGTGTTTAGTGGTGGGAGGTATGTGTTAGGGCAGTGTTTTGTAAACAGTGTGTAAATGAACCATCTGTTATCAGAATCACCCTACCCACTAGTTCCCCTCTCCCCACACAGAAATGCTGGTTTTCTTTTTTAGTTTTTTTTTTTATGATGGAAAATGTTAATTATTGACAATAGTAAGAAGAATAGTGTAATAAACCCAACTTCATGGTAGTGATACCATGGCAACCACCTCTGATTTATATAGTGTTTGCCAGTTTCCCTTGGGAGTATTTGTATTTACCTTGCTAATTTCAAGCTACCAACACAGTTTTGTTGAACAAGGAGTTGGGGAAAGATTTTTAGAATCTCCTCTCCTGATTTGGTGCAGGAATGTGTCAGCTCATGAGTCATTTGCACTCAAACCCCATCTTCTCAGATTATTAATAAAATTCTAAAAAACAAAATAAATAAAATTCTAGAAATAATTTTACCTATAAATATTTAAGCTTATATTTGTAAGGACTAGTTTTAAAAATACACCCACAAAATTTTTATTACATCTAAAATAATGAATAATAACTCTTTAAACTGATAAGAACAGATACTACACTTGAATAATAACTCTTTAGTATCAAATATTCAATCTGTATTCAAACTTCACACATCTCCAGATGAGGTCCATAGGTTACATTTGGCTGCTTTCTTGCTCTCTCCCTTTTTAAAAAGAGTTCATGTATTTGACAGCACAAGCAGGGGGAGTGGCAGGCAGAGGGAGAGGGAGAAGCAGGCTCCCACTGAGCAGGGTCCCCAATGCGGGGCTCAGGCTGGATCCCAGGACACTGCAATCACGACCCCAGCCAAAGGCAGACACTTAACACGCTTAACAACTGAGCCACCCAGGTGCCCCTGGCTGCTTTATCTCTTAGGTCTATTTAAAACTATAGGATTTCTGTCTCTCTACTCCCCCGTGTTCTCTCTTTTTTCTTTTGAGGCTTATTTGTACAAGAAAGTTTATTTTATAGATTTTTTTTTTCAGTCTGGAGTTCGCTGATTGCATACTCATGATGTTTGCATCAAAGTTCCTCTCTCTCATTTTTTCCCTAAATTCATAATTAGCACTAGAGCAGTGGTTACCAAAGTGAAGTTCCAGGATCAGCAACATCAGTCTAGCTGGAAAAGTTGTTAGAAATAGGGGAGGCGAACCATAAGAGACTATGGACTCTGAAAAACAACCCGAGGGTTTTGAAGGGTCAGGGGTGGGAGGTTGGGGGAACAGGTGGTGGGTGATGGGGAGGGCACGTTTTGCATGGAGCACTGGGTGTTGTGCAAAAAGAATGAATACTGTTACGCTGAAAAAAAAAAATAAATAAAAAGGAAAAAAAAAAAAAAAAAAAAAAGAAATAAAGATTCTTGTTCTTACTCCAGGCCTAGTGAATCAGAACCTCTGAGGCTGGGCCCTACACTCTGTATTTTTTAAAAAAGATTTTATGGGGCGCCTGGGTGGCTCAGTGGATTAAGCCGCTGCCTTCGGCTCAGGTCATGATCTCAGGGTCCTGGGATCGAGCCCCGCGTCGGGCTCTCTGCTCTGCAGGGAGCCTGCTTCCTCCTCTCTCTCTGTCTGCCTCTCTGCCTACTTGTGATCTCTCTCTCTGTAAAATAAATTAAAAAAAATAAAATCTTAAAAAAAAAAGATTTTATTTATTTATTTGACAGAGAGAGAGAGACAGCAAGAGAGGGAACAGAAGCAGAGGGAGTAGGAGAGGGAGAAGCAGGCCTCCCATCAAGCAAGGAGCCCTGGGATCATGGCCCCAGTTGAAGGCAGACTCTTAACGACTGAGCCACCCAAGTGCCCCTACAATCTGTATTTTTTTTTAAAGATTTTATTTATTTATTTGACAGAGATGACAAGCAGGCAGAGAGGCAGGCAGAGAGAGAGGAGGGAAGCAGGTTCCCTGCTGAGCAGAGCCCCCGATGCGGGGCTCCATCCCAGGACCCTGGGATCATGACCTGAGCGGAAGGCAGAGGCTTTAACCCACTGAGCCACCCGGGCGCCCCTACAATCTGTATTTTTAAGAAGATTTTATTTATTTGAGAGTGTGTGGGCAACAGCATGAGGCGGAGAGTGGCGGAGGGAGAAGCAGGCTCCCCACCGAGCAGGGAGCCCAACTAGGGTGCTCCATCCCAGGACCCTGGGATTGTGACCTAAGCGGAAGGGAGATACTTAACCAACTGAGTCACACAGGTGCCCGTGCCATCTGTATTTTAAATAGTCCTCATGATGATTCTGATGAACCCTGAAGTTTGAGAACCATTGCTGCGTGGGCTTGATCAGATTCAGGTTTGTCCCCCACCTGTACCTCCCACCACCTCCACCAACTATTTCATAACTTTTGATGTGTCTTCTGTTAGAAGGCACCTAAAGCTAACTGGTCTTCTCATTTATGATGCCGATGATCATGTTGATTGTTGCTTAGATTATGTTCATTAATTCACCAGGGTTTCAGATGGCATTAATTCTTTCTTCATTGCATACTGGAATGCTTCTGTAAAGAAAAACTTCTTCTCATTAACTCTTAGGTCACCCAGCAGAGTAGTTTGTTCAGGAAAGACAGGATAAATGCTTGAGTCTTTCCTTTTATTTACTTGTTTTCAGAATAATCAGTTGGTTCTCTAGTATCCTCCAAAGATGACCAATGAAATCTTGAAAAAAAATACTGTTATAAAGTAAAGGATTTAATTGTATTTGGTGTTTTAGTCTTTTGCCATTTGTTGTTTTTTTTTTCCCATTTTATTTATTTTTTCAGCGTAACAGTATTCATTCTTTTTGCACAACACCCAGTGCTCCATGCAAAACGTGCCCTCCCCATTACCCACCACCTGTTCCCCCAACCTCCCACCCCTGACCCTTCAAAACTCTCAGGTTTGCCATTTGTTCTTATTTGATGCTCATATGATCCCATCTTTGTGTAATGGGAATCTCTTTAAGTTTCCTCTGATTTCTTTTGACTTGATCCTAGTAGTAGTTTATATCATCTGTGATTTCTGGTAGATTTTCCAGTCTCGTTACATACTTAGCTCCAGACCAGGAATCAGCAATCTCTTCAAGGACCCCTGTTTCCCTTTAGGCAAAAATGGGCAAGTCCACAGTCTGAATGGTAGGGGTGCTCCCTGCAAGAGGGGTTAGTCATATGTCCAATTCAAATCCAGGACATACTGGTTTTACTTAACCTAGTGCATATCCTTTCTCTAAGGCCAGAAAATTGCATTGTTCCATAATATAATTACTCATTTTCTTAATCCCACAATATACATGTAACAGTCTCAGAATCATGAGACTGGAAGTATGATGTTTGAAAACTAAGATTTTCTTGAGTTCTTACTATCTTTAGGATAATACCCCACTAGGATATCCAGATGGAGTCTCTTGAAATTGTTATTTGTGTGGTTCTCCTCTCAATTCAGTATTATTTTTGTAATTGTATAAGGTACACAATTCAAAGTTAAATCTACAAAATAAAGTATATTCCTTGAAGTCTGATTTCTACCCTTAAAGTCTCCACTTGATTCCCTCCCTCTCCTGTAGCAATGGTTTTCAGCCTTGGAAGCTTTAAAAACAAAACAAAACAAACAAACAAAAAAAAAACAACTGATGCACAGACTCCATATCCAAGCAGTTAATTCATAGTTTGGGAGGCGAATTGAAGGAGAATGAGACCAAAGCATCAGTAATTTTTACAAGATTTCAGTTGATTTTCATGGATAGCTAAAGTTAAGGCAACTGATGTTTAATTTTTTTAATGATATATTGTTCCATTGAAATGTGTGTGTGCATGTGTGTGCACGAGCACAGATAGAATACATCTATTTTGGTTCCTTGTTCCCTCTTCCCCTCCTTTTTCCTTCCTTTCCTCCTTCCTTCTTTTTGAGTTAGTTGGCATACAGTGTTACTAGTTTCAGGTGTACAACAATGTTTCCACAAGTTTATACATTATGTTCTGCTCACCACAAGTGTTATCTACCATCTGTCACCATACAGCGCTGTTACAGTATCACTGACTATATTCTCTAAGCTGTGCCTTTTATTCCCATGACTTATTCATTCCATAACTGGAAGCCTCTACTCTATCTCCCACTTCCCTTCCTCCATTTTGTCCATGTCTTGGCTCCCCTCCTCTCTAGCAACCATCATCATTTTGTTCTCTGTATTTACAGGTTTGGTTTTGCTTTTTTTTTTTTTTTTTTAGACTTCACATATTAGTGAAATCCTATGGTATTTGTCTTTTTCAATCTGACTTATTTCACTTAGCATAAGTCTAGGTCCATCCATATCACAGATAGCACAATCTCATCCTTTTTATGGCTGCATAATATTCCATAATATATAATGTCCATATATAATATTCCACACACACCCCACCTCTTCCTTATCCATTCGTCTGTTAATGGACACTTAGGTTGCTCTTATATCTTAGCTATTGTAAATGATACTGCAGTAAATATAGCGGTGCATCTATCTTTTTGAATTAGAGTTTTCCTGGTAAACACCCAGTAGTGGACTTACTGGACCATATGATATTTTTATTTTGAATTTTTTGAGGACCTCCATATGGTTTTCCTTTCCTCTTTTTCTTTTTCTTTTTTTTTAAGATTTTATTTTATTTATTTGACAGATAGAGATCACAAGTAGGGAGAGAGGCAGGCAGAGAGAGAGAGAGGAGGAAGCAGGCTCCCCGCGGAGCAGAGAGCCCGATGCGGGGCTCGATCCCAGGACCCTGGGATCATGACCTGAGCGAAAGGCAGAGGCTTTAACCCACTGAGCCACCCAGGTGCCCCTCCTTTCCTCTTTTTCTTAAACATGGAAATATACTGCTGCACTCTTCATTGAACATGACCTGGAGAGAAGCTGTGACACACTGTGCAGTGTCCGAAGCCTCTAGGTTATCTCGCCACCTGCTAAAGCTGGAGAATGCCAGTGTTACAGATGGTAGAGGACTTAAAAAAAAGAAGAGTAACAATTGAGTAATTTTGCTTCTAAAATATATTTTTTAAGTATAAAATAAGGAATTCTAAACACTTTCACATAATTCTGAAAGTTAATGCTGGGACATTATGAACATGTGTGTGACGGGATCTGCATCTTACACTGTGTGACTCAGATTTACTAACTAGCAGGGTGTATGGTTTCTACTTCATTACGTCTGTGACATGTGTCTTGTGTTCTTATTATAACCTGTGAAATTTTATTTGTAAGAAAGTAAAAATGGCTTAATTTTTTAAATCTGTTTGTTATTTGACCATAAAGTTTATTTTATTTTTTTGCATCATTTACTAAGTCCATTTTTTCCTCTCTGTTTCAGTCCAAGGACTCAGTAGATATTGTGAATGCCAGCTGATGTCTTGTCAGTTTAAAACAGTTCTGTGGCCACACAAGTTTGGGAAATGCTGCTGTGGGTTGGTGACCCCATTAATAAGCTTTGTTAAGGCAAGCAGTGTGATGAAGACCTGGTCTGAAGCAGGGCCAGAGTGAATGCTGGGAGATCCCCTTGTAAGCCATTATAATGATACAAGTGAATAATGATCAGGACCTGAACTGAACCCAGTGAAAGAGTTAGTGTTAGGGATTAGCAGGAATGTTATAAAAAAGGAATGTTTACACAGTGCCTGGGTGGCTCAGTCAGTTAAGTATCTTGCTTTGGCTCAAGTCATGATCCCAGGGTCCTGGGTGTGAGCCCTGTGTCAGACTCCCTTAGCAGGGAGTCTGCTTCTCCCTCTGCCTCTCACTTGTTTTCTGTATTTCTCTCTCAAATAAATGAATAAAATCTTTTTTTTTTTTTACATTTTTATTTATTTATTTGACAGAGAGAGACACAGCAAGAGAGGGAACACAAGCAGGGGGAGTGGGAGAGGGAGAAGTAGGCTTCCTGCTGAGCAGGGAGCCTGACACAAAGCTCAGTCCAGGACACTGGGATCATGATCGGAGCTGAAGGCAGATGCTTAACACCTGAACCACCCACCCAGGCACTCCTAAATGAATAAAATCGTAAAAAAAAAAAAAAAAAAAAAAAAAAAGAATGTTTTCCTTGAGTTGATTCACCACTTCTAAGATCTTTTTTTCTGTTTTTCAGGTCCAGGAAATAGATGTTTTAGATATACCCATACACCCATGTATGATCAGTTCCTTGCACAGAATCAGGCTGACCTAGGTTTATATCCTTAGCTCTGGCCTTTAGTATTCTCACTTTTTAAAAAAAGATTTTATTTATTTATTTAACAGAGAGAGATCACAAGTAGGCAGAGAGGCAGGCAGAGAGAGGGGAAGCAGGCTCCCCGCTGAGCAGAGAGCCTGATGCAGGGCTCGATCCCAGGACCCTGAGATCATGACCTGAGCTGAAGGCAGAGGCTTAACCCACTAAACCACCCAGGCGCCCCTAGTATTCTCATTCTAAAAGGGGAATTCTTGACTACTTTTCAAGGGTGTTGAATATTGCAGATAATATATGCTCCGTATCTATTATAGTGATTGTTGTGATAACTATAATTTGGTTGGGCATCTTTTCTGTTGATTCTGGAACTCCTGACTTTGAAAACCAGGGAACTTGCCCATATTAAAATCTTTAGAAAGTTGGACTATCAGTTAGAACTTTGGTTGGAAAACATGGAATTATTATTATTGAGGTAGGTAGGGGAAGTTGCTGTCCTAGTTCTGGAAAAGCCAGATGCAAAGTTGGTCTTTACCCTACAGCGGGGAAGATGATTCATCAGGGCCTGGATGGTTTGTGTTCCCAAGAGTCGGGTTTTGCCCCTGGGTTAGCAGTGCTCTGTGCCACCTCTGACTTGACCCTCAGTCCCCACTGCTTCTTCTGACCTTGCCATAGTCATGTCCCCTACTCAGTGCCCTGGGAGGTGTTTAGTCTCTTCCCATGATGCATGAATTACATCAGACTAACCAGTCCACCCTTGACCCACTGTTACAGTCTCTGTGTTTATGAGATCATGGAGAATAATTAAAACTGTCTAGTGGGAGAGGAGGAGCTCTGAAGGTGATTGCTTTCATTCTCGACCAGTTGAGTTTCAGATACAGTTCCTGAGGCTGGAATTCCAACTGGCATTTAGCCAGCACTGGGAGTGTGGCTCCAGAGAGGGCAAAGGTCATGAGTCAAGCTCATTTTTTCATGTTTCTTCTCCTTTGCACATGTCTTCCTTTCTGCCTGGAATGCTGTCTTCCCCCCTTGTTTGTCTGCTGAGCTACTACTAGTCTTTAATCAACCAGTTCCAGGGTTTCCTTTTCTGCATGCCAGCAACCCTGTAAGATAGGTACTGTTATTATCCCAGTTTGTTTAGATGAAGAAATTGAGGCACAGGAGGGGTTGAATAACTCACCCACGGTCACACTGCTACTAAGGTGACATAACACTGAATTTAAACCCAAGTGGCATGGCTTAGACTGTGCTCATTAACCACTTCATCTTTCTGCTTTCTGGTTACTTAGTAAGTCACTTATTGTATGAATCAGGTGTCCACAGTGCTCATCTCTCTATGCAGCATTCAAGGGGACAGGTTTTTCCTTTTAGGATAGTATTTCCAGTGAGACAGAAAGCAATTCCAAAGTATTTTTCTCTATTCCTTTTACCATTTTCTTGGATTAAGCCCTCATCTCTTGGTGTCTTTTTTCATGGCTGTTACTGGAATCATCTTTCTTTTTTTTTTTTTTTTAAGATTTTATTTATTTATTTGACAGAGAGAGATCACAAGTAGACAGAGAGGCAGGCAGAGAGAGAGAGAGGGAAGCAGGCTCGCTGCTGAGCAGAGAGCCCGATACGGGACTCGATCCCAGGACCTTGAGATCATGACCTGAGCCGAAGGCAGCGGCTTAATCCACTGAGCCACCCAGGCGCCCCTGGAATCATCTTTCTAAGATGTGTATATAACCCTGCTACTCCCGTGCAGAAGACCATTCTTTGGCTCCCAAGTGGCTATAGTATTTCCTAATCTAATGAAGAGAATGACCAAGATTTCTGTCCTTGCTTAGCTTGGCGTGGATCGGGTTCCCATTCTAGAACAAGTCATTGTGCTGGGGCTGTGGAAACACTGTGATTTGCCCAGTTTGGATCATCCACCCTGTCCTGTGGCCTGGTTGGAAGTGAGGGTGATGGGCAGGGTTGAGAGTGAAACCCCACAGGGACTTCCAAGTTTGAGAGAGGCCACTCCTAAATGGTAACTCCAGATATCTCGGGGGAAAGAGGAAGGGGTGGTGGAGGTGGGTTTACAGCTAAATCCTGTTGCAGCCTTCAGCTTCCTTCTGCATTCTGGCTTTAGTAGGGCAGATGCTCATTTTGCTGGGCGCTGGGATCCAGAAGAGAGGAAGGGTGGTCATGCCTGCAGGAGCATATGCAGTGAGGGCGGTGAGCAGGCAACAATGTGATGATCCCTCCACAGCAGCAAGCTGAGGAATCCTAATATACAGTGTATCGCTCCAGTTCCATTGTTAAACAGTGGTGGATTTTTCCCCCCAAAATATAAAATGGGCTTTGTATTTAATCACAGCTCTGTTTTTCCTGAGTTGTCAAATTTAGATAAATCACATCCTGGCTTAACCACTTCCTAGCCTTGTGATTGTCTATTCAAGGGCAATTTTCTTAGTCTCAGTCTCCTTAGCTACAAAATGGGATGATAATAGGGTTTTTGAGACAATTGCATTCAGTGGTGCATTTGAAATTCTTGGCTCAGTACTTGCACATAGTGAAACATAAAAAATTTGTAACTAAAAAAAAAATGTTTGAACAGAGTACACACATTGAAATGGAAGCTGTGAAAGTGTGAAACTGAGCTCCAGTCTTTTAAGGATCTGTAAATTTGAAAAAAAAAATACAAAATTAAACTATGATATCCCTAGCATTCTACAGGCATAGCACCTTCATACGTAGGGTCATTGAGTCCCTCCCAGGTCATTTGTGGTAATTAATACTATTCTCATTGAATTTAGGAGTATACCAAGGCCTCAGAGAGGTTAAATTCTAAAGTTAGAACTGCAAATCTGTCCTTGACTTCAGATCTTACTGTGACTTTTGGGGGCACCTGGGTGACTTATTGGTTGAACATCCAGCTCTCGATCTCGGGGTCGTGGGATCAAGCCCCCAGTCAGGCTCCACAGTCAGCAGAGAGTTTGCTTGGCATCCTCTCTCTCTCCCTTTGCTTCCCTTGCTCTTGGGTACACACTCTCTCTCTCTCCTGTAAGTAGATCTTAAAAAAAAAAAAATCTTACGACTCTTGCATTCGCCTCATTCTGCAAAGCCTTTTAAATATTAAGAATAAATGACTTACAGGATGCCTGGGTGGCTCAGTTGGTTAAACGTCTGACTCTTAGTTTTGGCTCAAGTCATGATTTCTGGGTTGGGAGATCAAGCCTCGGGGAGTCTGCTTCCCCTCTCCCTCTGCCTTTGTCCCCCCACCCCCTCCACCCCCACCCCCGCCAACATGTGTGTGCTCTCACACGCATAGTTCCTTTAAAAATAGATAAATAAAATAATTAATGACTTATGTTATAAAATGACAGACTGAAGGTTGGTGGTATAGACTTTGTCATTTGAAAGTAAGGCCGATACTCCTTATGCAAATAATTTGATAGGCTTAGTTGATTGGCTTCCAGTGTTCTTAACAGGCTAGGCTGATTTCTGTTGGTAAGAATGCCTTGGGTGTGGTAAAGGTGGAAGTGAAGGTTGACCTGTGAAGGAAGACATAGAAGCCTGACTTGCCTCTTCACACGTTTGCATCAGGGCAGAGGGCAGCCAAGATAGTCTGTAATACCTCTTGAATGCAGTGTGTATTAATGTTTATAGAATAATTTGTGCCTTTGGGAATGGAAAATGACTGACTTTTCTAAGTTGCAACATTTGTGTACTTGGAGGATTAAGAATCTTCCAATTTCTGGGTGGTTCAGTGGGTTAAGAATCTTCCAGTTTCTTAGTAGCGTGGCATCTCTAAATGCCAGTGCTTTCAAAAGAAACAAAAATCTGAAATGGAATATATACATTCAGCCTTTCACAAAAATATGCCAACACTTCTGAATATCAAAAGGCTTTAGAACTGGAGAATTGAAACCACTCATTTTCTTCACATCCTAAAAGACATGTTGAGATTCGTGATTAAATATTTACAAAACACAAAGCTGGGGTGCCCCTGGGTGGTTCAGTCCGTTATGTGCCTGCCTTCTGGTCAGGTCATGATCACAGGGTCCTGGGATGGAGTCCCCAGTCAGGCTCCAGGCTCAGTGAAGAGGCTACTTCTCCCTCTCCCTTTGCCTCTCATCCTGCTTGTGCTCTTTCATGCTCTCTCTCTCTCTCTCAAATAAATAAATAAAATCTTTTAAAAAAACCCCACAAGGCTTCAAATTGGAAAATAAAAGTGAACTAGCTGTTTGCTACTAGACAGAGCTATGCTTTGAATTGCTGGAGAGCTGCTGTGATTAAGAACTTCATAAGCTTTGAACTACTCTGATTCTGTGATATGTTATTGATTTATAGCAATGATTCTCTACCCTGGTGCATATCAAATTTATAGAGCTTTATGAAAATACAAGTGGAACAAGGCATTGAAGAATGTTTAAAATCAGCAAAAAGGTCAAACTTAGTTCAAGATTCAAAATACATCTTTCTGAAACTGGAAACCATAAACCTGTTCACTCTTTGGGCGAATAGAAAGGATTATAAAGTCAGTCGAATATCCTACTCAGTGACCCTTCACTGTTAGCATTCTTGATAACTTACCCCTTTGGCTTATCTAGCTACATTTTTCGATAACTTCCTCCCCTTTGCCTTATCTGGCTTTCTTAGAACTTTTAACAGGGCTCACAGCAGCTAATCACAAACTTTCTGGAAATTGCAGAGAGTTTTGTCAATCCCGAGGAAGAATTGAGACTCTGTTGCCCAAATCTCTGTAATCAAGTGGATTTTTGTCTTCTATATCCAGAAGCTGGAGAGGTACCTCCTGTTCCTTTCTAACTGAATCATACCCCAGTCTTTATCTCTTGTCTTTAGTTCTTTGTGCTTTAAATATGTATACAGTGTTACATTTAACTTGATTTCTGTGACTAACACAAGAAGACAAGTTTTTGCTGTCTGTAGATAACAGTTGTGTTTACAAGTTCTCCGAGTTTAAAAAATCTGAGCACGTTTCAGAGCTAGATTTTTTAGTTTAAACAGAACACAGGGCTTCACATAAAGTAGGAAAAGCTTTTTTTTTTTTTTCTCTCACAGTTGTCTGTAATGCCAAATGAAAAAAGGGTATGATGAATTGTTTTCTTCCTATTAATATACCTCAGAACCTACTGAGTCTGTGCCTTATTGTATTTAAGGATATGTTTGTTTATTGTTTGTTACCACAATTAGATTATAAACTCCACTGAGGACAGGTGATTTGTTTTGCTCTCCACCCGAATCCCAATGCCTAGCATGTAGTAGGCACTCAATAAATATTTACTGAATGAAAAAGAGCGATATTTTTTTCCTGTTTATCTCTTTTTACTCTGTTTCATTTCCTTTCCATGCTCCTTGTACTTAATATTGATATATGAATCATTTCTAAAGGCTTTCAGTGGTGTTTTCTAATTATTTTTTGACGTATAATATAACAAAACTCATCCATTTGAAGCACACAATTCAACTTTTTAAAAAGATCTTTAAAATTAATTAATTAATTAATTAATTAGAGAGAGTGCACAACAGGGGCCGTGGCAGGCAGAGAGAGAGGGAGAAAGCAGCTTTCCCGCTGAGTAGGGAGCCCAACATGTGGGCTCAATCCTGGGACCCTGGAATCGTGACCTGAGCCAAAGGCAGAAATTTAACTGATTGAGCCACCCAGGTGCCCCCAATTCATTTATTTTTAGTAAATTTATAGAGCTGTACATTCCTTACCACAATTTTAGAACTTTTTATTATCCCAAAAGATCCCCTGTGCCTATTTGCAATCACTTCCCTTTCTCACCCCGTTCCCAGGCAATCACTAATCTACTTCTCTCCTTCTAGTTTTGCCTTTTTTGGGCATTTCCTTTAATAAAATCATACAGTATGTGGTCTTTTGAGCCTGGCTTCTTTCACTTAGCTTAGTTTTTAAAAATTGAAGTGAAATTCACATAACATACCGTAACTATTTTAAAGTGTACTACACTTCAATGGCATTTAGCATTTAGTGCATTCACAGTGTTACGCAACCATCGCGCCTCTGGTTTCAAAATTGTTTCAGTGCCCCAGAAGAACACCCTGTGCCTAGTAATCACTCCTCGTGTTCCCCTTCCCCCATTCCTTGGCAACCATCAGTTGGCTTTCTTTTTCTATGGATATATGGATTTACTTTTCTGAATAATTCATATTCAGAATATGAATCAGGAGTATTTAAGCTTTTGTGTCTGGCTTCTTCCATTTAACATGTTTCAGGGTTCATCAAAGTTGTTATGTGTTAGTAGTACTTCATTTCTTTTTATGGCTGAATACTATTCCACTGTATAGACAGACTGCAGTTTATCTGTTCATCTGTTTATAGACATTTGGGCTGTTTCTACCTTTTGGCTATTGTGACTAGTGCTGCTATGAACATCTTTAAACAAATATCTCTCTGAGTACCTGTTTTCAGTTCTTTTTGAGTATATACCTAAGAGTGGAATTGCTGGGTCCTTTGATAATTCTATGTATACTTTTTTGAGGAACCACCAGTTTGCCACAGCTACCTCACCATTTCACATTCCCATCAGGAGTGTCCAGGGGTTTCTGTTTCTCTCCATCCTTGCGAACATTCATTTGCCATTTTTTGGATAAAAGCCATCTTGCGGTGCAAAATGGTGTCTCTGTGGTTTGATTGGCTCTTCATTAATGACAGTGATGTTGAACATCTTTTCATTTGCTTGTTGGATGTTTGTGTATCTTCTTTTGAGAAAAGCCTATTCAAGTCCTTTGCCCACTAAAAAAAATTATTATTGGGTCACCTAGGTGGCACAGTTGGTTAAGCATCCAACTCTTGGTTTCAGGCTCTGGTCAATCACGGGGTCCTGGGATTGAACCCCGTGTGGGGCTCTGCATTCAGCATGGAGTCTGCTTGGGATTCTCTTTCCTGCTCTCTCTGTCCCTCCCACTCATGCTCTCTCTCTCAAATAAATAAATAAATCTTCAAAAAATTATTATTGAAGTATATAGTTGACATATAGTATGTAGTTATATGATGTCATAGTGATTGACAATCCTATACATTATGTAGTACTCACCATAATTAGTGTAGTTGCCACTGTTACCATACAGGGTTATTGCAATCTCATTAACTGTATTTGCTATGCTGTACTTTCCTCTCTGTGACTTATTTATTTTATAACTAAAAGTTTGTACCTTTTAAATTACCTTCACCTATTTCAGTCATCCCCCTGCCCTCCTCTCCTCTGGTAACCACTGGTTTGTTCTCTATGAGTCTTTCTGTTTTTGTTGTTGTTGTTTGTTTATTCATTTTAATTGGGTTATGTGTCTTTTGTTGTTGTCATGAAAATCCCATGTATATTATGCATACTAAAACCTTATTAGATATATAATTAGCAAATATTTTCTCCCATTTTGTATGTTGTCTTTTTATTCTCTTAATGTCTTCTGATGCACAGAGTTTTGGGGTCAAATATAAGAATCCATTGGCAAATCCAAGATCATGAATATTTACTCCTATTTCTTACTAATAGTATTATAGTTTTAGCTCTTATATTGATCCATTTTGAGTTAATTTTTGTATGTGGAGTTAGGGTTCCAACTATATTCTTTGCATGTGTTTATCCTGTTGTCTTAGCACTATTTGCTGAAGAGACTATTCTTCCTATTGAACATTGTTGGCGCTGTTGTTGAAAATCAGTTGGCTACATTGGGGTGCCTGGGTGGCTCAGTCAGTTGAGTGGCTGCCTTCATTTCAGGTCATCATCCTAGCGTCCTTGATCAAATCGCACTGGGCTCCCTGCTCAGCAGGAAGTCTGCTTCTCCCTCTCCCTCAGCCCCTCCACCTGCTTGTGCATGTGCTTGCTCTCTCTCTCTCTTTCTCTGACGAATAAATAAATAAATAAATAAATAAATAAATAAATAAATTAAAATCTTTTTAAAAAAGAAAGAAAGAAGGAAAGGAAGAAAGAAAGAAAGAATCAGTTGGCCACAGATGTTTGAGTTTATTTCTGGACTTGCAATTATTCTGTTAGTCTATATGGCTCTCCTCATGCTTGTACTACACTGTTTCAAATACTGTAGCTTTGTAGTAAGTTTTGAAATTGGGAAGTCTCACTTACTTTGTTTTTCTTTTCTTTCTTTCTTTTTTTTTTTTTAAGATTTATTTATTTTGGGGGGAGGAGCAGAGGGAGAGAGAGAACCTTCAAGCAGACTCAAGAGTGCAGAGCCCCACATGGGGCTTGATCCCGCGGCTCATGAGATCACGACCTGAACTGAGACTAAGATTCAGCCCTCAACCAACTCAGCCACCCAGGCACCCCTATTTTTCTTTTCTGATATTGTTGTGACTATTTTGAGCGTTTATAATTCCATGTGAATTTGAGAATCAGCTTTTCCATTTCTACAAAAGAGGCCATTGTAATTTTGATAAAGATTATATTAAATCTGTAGATCCTTTTGGAGAGTATTCCAACTTAATATTAAGTCTTCTAATCCATGAACATGGGATGTCTTCCATTTAGTTAGGTTTACTTTAATTTTTTTGTTGTTGTTTCTATGTTGTATATTTCTGTAACATTGGAATTGCTTAAATGAATTTGTATTTCTTTTGTTGGTAGAAACAATAAATATAATTAAATTTTTTTAAAAATGCAGTGTAGTTAACATATAGCATTATATTAGTTTCAGGTATATTTCGTTCAGTGATGTTTTGTACTTTTCAGAACATACATTTTCACTTCCTCTGTTAAATTTATTCCTAGGTATTTTACTCTTTTGGGTCCCATTTAAATGGAATTGTTTTCTTTTTTCCTTTATCTTTCTTTCAGTTTTTTTTTTTTTTTTTAAATAAACTCTGTGGCCAACATAGGGCTTGAACTCAGGACCCTCAGATCAAGAGTCACATGCTCTACCCACTGAGCCAGCCAGGCAGATGCTTAATAACTGAGCCACCCAGGCATCTTGAAAATTTTTCAGTTTTGCACCATTAGGTATGATGTTAGCTGTGGAATTTTATAAATACTCCTTTTCATGTTAATGAGGTTTCTTTCATTCCCATTTTTCTGACTCTTTTTTTATCACAGAAGACTGCTGAATTTTATTAAATGCTTTTTCTGCATCTATTAAGATGATCTGTGATTTTTTTTCCTTCATTCTGTTAATGTGGCACATAACATTGATATTTTTATGATGAACTACCCTTCCACTCTTGTGCTAAAGCCTACTTGGCCATGGTGTATACTCTTTTTCTTTTTTTTTTTTTTTAAAGATTTATTTATTTATTTGAGAGGGAGAGAGAGCACAAGATGGGGGAGGAGCAGAGGGAAAGGAGCAGAGGGAGAGGGAAAGACAGAATCTCAAGCCAGCTTCTTGCTCAGTGTGAGCCAGATGTGGGGGTTGATCTCGTGACACTGAGATCACAACCCGAGCTGAAACCAAAAGTCATCCCTTACCTGACTGAGCCACCCAGGCACCCCAGTGTATAATCTTTTCAATGTGCTGTTGGATTCAGTTGGATTTGTTAGATTTTGGTTTTTTGTTTTGTTTTGTTTTTTAGGATCTTTCATCTATTCATAAGGACTATTGCTCTGAAGTTTTCTTGTGTTATCTTTGTCTAGCTTTGGTATTAGGCTAATGCTGGCATCATAATTATGTATTAGGAAATGTTGCCTCCTTTGCAATTTTTTGGAAGAGTTCCTGGAGGATTGGTACATGTTGTAAGTGAATGAAAGCATGAAAAATAACTCAGAATTTTGTTTTTACTCATTAATGAACTTGCATTCGAGTTTTTAATTTTTCTGGTATGTATAACTAAATTTTAATCCCTGAATTTTATGATTAAAAAAAAAAACAAATTTAAGTAATCTCTACACCCAGTGTGAGGTTTGAACTCATAACCCGGAGATCAAGAGCCCCATGTTCTTCCAACTGAGCCAGCCAGGTGCCCCAAATTTTGCATCTTCTGTAATCTCTATGTAGACATTTACTTCATATTCCTTACCTGTTTATCTAACTGCCTTGAACTTATGTGATTTGCATTTCTAAAAACCTTAATTTATTAATAATGCCATATAACTGATTTTTGATTATAGCTTCATCAGTTACATTTTTTTAAAAAGATTTTATTTGTTTATTTGACAGAGATCACAAGTAGGCAGAGAGAGAGGCAGGCAGAAAGAGAGAGAGGAAGGGAAGCAGGCTCCCCGCTGAGCAGGGAGCGCAATGGAGGGCTCCATCCCAGGACCCTGGGATCATGACCTGAACTGAAGACAGAGGCTTTAACCCACTGAGCCACCCAGGCACCCCAGTAATCAATGGGTTAATATATCCATCTCTCAATATGTTAACAAAGGAACACAGATATAAAATTAGCATGAAATGAGCTCACTTTTTTTTTTTTTTTTTTTTTTGGAGAGGGCCACATATTTCAGCTAGGAAAAGAATATCTGAGTTTTTAATAGATAAGACATCAAGTTCTGACTCTCAATACTGTTTTCACTGTTCACTAACAAAGAGCTAGTGGTTCATAATTCTGTCTTGTTTCATATTTTACATTAAAAGAATGTATTTCTTCTAGAAATAATATATTCTTACTTTTAAATTTAGAAATTATACAAAACATAAAGAAAATGTAAATTGTCCCTGATTCTATCATCCAAAGAAAACATTAGCATTTTGGTGGTTTTCTTTTTTTATTTATGCACAGGTAAAAACGTGTATGTAAAAACTGACATTGTAGGAACGCCTGGGTGGCTCAGTCAGTTAAGCATCTGCCTTCGGCTCAGGTCATGATCCCAGGGTCCTGGGATCAAGTCCCACATCAGGCTCCTTGCTCAGCTGGGAGCCTGCTTCTTCTCTACCTCTGCCTGCCTATGATCTCTCTCTATCTCTCTGACAAATAAATAAATAAAATCTTAAAAAAAAAACAACAACCCTGACATTTGTATAGCCTTAGGCAGTTTTTGCTCTGATTAACCTACAATGAGTATTGGTTTTCCTTGTCATTAAATGGTCTCCAAAAACATGATGTTTTTTCAACTAACATCTTCTTTTATGAAATTAGAAGTTTTCAGGTTTTTAAAAAGTTTGTTAGGTAACATACAGTGCAATATTGGTTTCTGGAGTAAAATTCAGTGATTCATCCCTTACATGCAACACCTAGTGGTCATCACAAGTACCCTCTTTAATCCCCGTCACCCATCTAGCCCATCTGCCCCTGCCTCTCTCCATCAACCCTGTTTGTTTTCTGTTGTTAAGAGTCACTTATTGTGGGCACCTGGGTAGCTTGGTTAGTTGAGCATCTGACTCTTTTTTTTTTTTTAATTTATTATTATTATTTTTTAATTTGTTTATTTACAGCATAACAGTGTTCATTGTTTTGGCATCACACCCAGTGCTCCATGCAGTACGTGCCCTCCCTATTACCCACCACCTGGTTCCTCAACCTCCCACCCCACCCGCCCCTTCAAAACCCTCTGGTTGTTTTTCAGAGTCCATAGTCTCTCAGAGCATCTGACTCTTGATTTCGGCTTCAGTAATGATCTCCAAATTAGGAGATGGAGCCCCATGTTGGACTCCACACTCAGCAAGGAGTATGCTTCCCCTCTCCGTCTGCCCCTCCTCCTGATTGAGTGTTCCCCTCCCCTGAAATAAATCTCTTTAAAAAAAAAGTCACTCATGGCTTGTTTCCCTGTTTCCCTCTCTCCTTTTCTTTCCCCTCTTCCCATATGTTCATCTGTTTTCTTTCTTAAATTCCACATATGAGTGGATCATATGGTATTTGTCTTTCTCTGACTGACTTATTTCACTTAGTGTAATGCATTCTAGCTCCATCCAGGTCATTGCAAATGGCACAATTTCATTCTTTTTGATGGCCAAGTAATATTCCTGTGTGTGTGTGTGTGTGTGTGTGTGTGTGTGTGTGTGTACCACAACTTTTTTTTAAAAGATTTTATTCATTTATTTGAGAGAGAGATGGTGAGAGAAAGCATGAGCATGGGTGGGGGAGAAGGAGAAGCAGGTTCCCCACTGAACAGGCAGCCCAATGTCAGACACGATCCCAGGACTCCAAGATCATGGCCTGAGCAGAAGGCAGACACCCAACCGACTATTCAGGTGCCCTTATACCATATCTTCTTATCCACTCATCAGTGGATGGACATTTGGTCTCTCTTGGTTATGTTGATAATGTTGCTATAAACATTGGGGTGCAGGTCTTACTTTGAATCTGTACTTTTTTATTTTTAAATATTTTTATTTATTTATTTGACAGAGATATCACAAGTAGGTAGAGAGGCAGGCAGAGAGAGAGGGGGAGGCAGGCTCCCTGCCAAGCAGAGAGCTGGATGTACTTCGAATTTGTACTTTTTATCCTTTGGGTAAATGCCTAGTAGTGCAAATGCTCGGTTGTAGGGTAGTTCGTTCTTTCTTCCTTTCTTTCTTTTTTAAAAGATGTTACTTATTTGAGAGAGAGAGCATGAGTGGGATGGGAGGAAGGACAGAGGGAGAAGGAGAAACAGGCTCCCCATTGAGTGGGGAGCCTGATGTGGTGCTTGGTCTCAGGACTTCAGGATCACAGCCAAAGGCAGATGCTTAACCAACTGAGCCACCCAGGTGCCCCAGGGTAGTTCTACTTTTAACTTTTTGAGGAAACTCCAAACTGTTCTTCAGAGTGGCTGTAGCAATTTGCATTCCCACCAACAGTGCAAGAGGGTTCCCTTTTCTCCACTTCCCTGCCAACACTTGTTTCTTATGTTGTTATTTTTAGCCATTCTGACAGGTGTGAGGTGGTATCTCATTGTGGTTTTGATTTGTATTTCCCTGATGCTGAGTGATGTTGAGTATCTTTTCATGTGTGTGTTAGCCATCCCGATGTCTTCTTCGTAAACGTGTGTTCATGTTTTCTGCCCATCTCTTAACTGGATTATTTGTTTTTTTGGATGTTGAGTTTGGTAAGTTATTTATAGATTTTGGGTACTAACCCCTTATCAGATATGTTGTTTGCAGATATCTTATTTCATTCTGTAGGCTGCCTTTTAGTTTCGTTGTTTCCTTCACTGTGCAGAAGCTTTTTTTTTTTTTTTTTTTTAAGATTTTGTATTTGTTTATTTGACAGACCGCTAGAGAGGGAACACAAGCAGGGGGAGTGGGAGAGGAAGAACTGGCTTCCCACTGAACGGGGAGCCCTATGCGGGGCTCGATCCAGGACACTGGGATCATGACCTGAGCTGAAGGCCGATTCTTAATGACTGAGCCACCCAGGCACCCCTGTGCAGAAGCTTTTTATCTCGATGAAGTCCCAACAGTTCATTTTTGCTTTTGTTTCCCTTGCCTCTGGTGACATGTTTCTAATAAGAAGTTGCTATGGCTGGGGCACCTGGGTGGCTCAGTGGGTTAAAGCCTATGCCTTCAGCTCAGGTCATGGTCTCAGGGTCCTGGAATCGAGCCCCGCATTGGGCTCTCTGCTCAGTGGGGAACCTGCTTCCTCCTCTCTCTCTGCCTGACTACTTGTGATCTCTGTCTATCAAATAAATAAATAAATAAATAAATAAAATAAAAAGTTGCTATGGCTGAGGTCAAAGAGGTTTCTGCCTGTGTTCTCCTCTAGGATTTTGATGGTTTCCTGTCTCACATTTAGGTCTTTCATCCATTTTGAATTTATTTTTGTGTAAGGTGTAAGAAAGTGGTCTAGTCTCATTCTTTTGCTTGTAGCTATCTAGTTCTCCCAACACCATTTGTTGAAGAGACCATTTTTTTTCCATTGGACATTCTTTCCTGCTTTGCCAAGATTAGTTGACCATATAGCTGTAGGTCCATAATTTTTTTTAAGTTTTTATTTCTTTTTTTTTTAAGATTTTATTTTATTTATTTGATAGAGAGAGAGATCACAAGTAGGCAGAGAGGCAGGCAGAGAGTAAGGAGGAAGCAGGCTCCCTGCGGAGCAGAGAGCCCGATGCGGGGCTCCATCCCAGGATCCTGAGATCATGACCTGAGCTGAAGGCAGCGGCTTAATCCACTGAGCCACCCAGGCGCCCCTAAGTTTTTATTTCTAAGTGATTTCTACACCCAGTGTGGGATTGAACCCACAATCCTGAGATCAAGAGTCACATGCTTTGTTGATTGAACCAACCAGGTGCCCCTCCAAAATGATTTTATTTTAAAGATTTTATTTATTTGACAGAGAGATAGAGCACAAGTACACAGAACAGCAGACAGAGGGAGAGAGAGAAGCAGCCTCTCTGCTAAGCAGGGAGCCTGATGTGGGACTCAATCCCAGTACCCTGGAACCATGACCTGAGCCGAAGACAGCTGCCCAACCAACTGAGCCACTCAGGCACCCCTCCAAGATGATTTTTGAAGGCTCTGTAATTAGTCAGGATCTGCTTGACCATTCTCTTAAGAATAAACATATACATATATATATGTGTGTATGTGTGTGTGTATATATATATGTATATATATATATTTTTTTAAGATTTTATTTGACAGAGAGACAGTGAGAGAGGGAACACAAGCAGGGAGAGTGGGAGAGGGAGAAGCAGGCTTCCCGTGGAGCAGGGAGCCCAACGCAGGGCTTGGTCCCCAGGACCCTGGGATCATGATCTGAGCCAAAGGCAGATGCTTAATGACTGAGCCACCCAGGTTCCCCAATAAACATATTTTCTAATTTTCCAGATATCCATATTTTCATTCAGAACTCATTTTTAACGTCTTTTGAAATAATTTCAGACTTATAGAAAAGTGCAAATAGAACAGAGAATTCTCCAATCCACATTCCCCAAATGTTAACATTTATTACATTTGCTTTGTCATGTTCTTTTTCTCTGTTATGCACACACTTTTTTTTTCCTGAATTGTAATAGTAGGGCTGGGAAGCATGAGGAGAATGAGGCATTTGCCTTGGACACAAAATTTGAGTGGGTACCAAAAAACTCAGGAATCAAGATAGATATTTTAATTCAATATTAAATAAATAAAAATTATTTTTTAAATTATTTATAAATATTTTAAAAATTAAAAAATAAATATTTAAAAAATTAAATATTTATTTAAATAAATAAATTAATTTTTATTTTATAAATTATTTTATAAATAAATTTTTATTTATATAAAATAAATTTTATATAAATTAATATGAATTTTAGATTATTTTATTATTATATATTATATTATATTATATATTATTTATATATAAATTATATAATATTTATATATTATTAATATATAAATTATATAATATTTATATATTATTATATATAATATATATAAATTATTAATTATATACAAAATAATATATATTATATATATTTTATATAAAATAAAAATATTTTTATTTTATAAATTATTTTATAAATAAATTATTTATGAATATTTTTAAAAATTAAATTTTTATTTAAATAAATAAAAATTATTCTAAAATAATGTGTGATTACTATGAACATTTTAAAGATAGCATCAGTGATTGCAGGCATGATGCCCTTTTATTTCCTTTTTAAAAAGACTATTTATTTATTTAGTTAGTTTTAAAAAATATTTTATTTATTTGACCGAGATCACAAGTAGACAGAGAGGCAGGCAGAGGCAGGGGGTGGGGGCGGGAAGCAGGCTCCCTGCTGAGCAGGGAGCCCAATGTGGGGCTCGATCCTAGGACCCTGAGATCATGACCTCTGCCAAAGGCAGAGGCTTAACCTACTGACCCACGCAGGCACCCCTATTTATTTATTTTATTTTTGAAGATTTTATTTATTTGACAGAGCACACCAGCCAGGGAGAGAGACAGAGGGAGAAGCAGCCTCCCCACTGAGCAGGGAGCCCCATGCATGGCTCCATCCCAGGATCCTGAGATCATGACCTGAGCTGAAGGCAGATGCTTAACCAACTGAACCACATAGGCTCTCCTATTTATTTATTTATTTATTTTAGAGAGAGACAGAGAGAGAGAGGGCACAGAGCGGGAGGGGTATAGGGAGAGGGAGAGACTCCACGCCGAGCATGGAGCCTGATAAGGGGCTCCCTCTCACCACCCTGAGATCACAACCTAAGCCAAAACCATGATTCAGATGCTTAACTGACTGTACCATCCAGGCGCCCCGATGCCCCTTTATTTCTACATATTTCAGTTTGTTTCCTTTAAAAAAGGAGGGATGGTATTCTCATATAACCACAATACAGTGATCAAAATATAGGAAATAACTTTGGTATAATACTAGTACCTAATATCTAATCTACAGATGTTCAGTTTTTATCAGCTGTCCACTATAGTAGTGTTCTTTATAACAAAACAACTTTTCTGACTCAGGATCCTATCCAGAATCAAATGCTGAATTAATTGTCATGTCTCCTTAATGACACGACAACTATGAAGTAAACAGTGACATCTTTTGAACTAAACAAATTTTATCCTTCATGACTTTAACACTTCTGAAGAATGCTGACCATGTATTTTATAGACTGTCCTTTGATTGGGGTTAGTCTGTTATTTCTTCTTGATTAAATCCAGGTTATAAATTTTTAGTAAGAATACCACAGAGGTAGTGCTGTGTCCTTCTCAGTGCATTACATCAGAAGACACAAGGTGTCTTTTTTGTCCTATTACTGATGGTGTCAACTTTAATCACTTGGTTAAGGATGTATCTGTCCAGGTTACTCCATTGTAAAATTATGATTATTTTCTAATTAGTTGGTATTTTGTGGAGGAGATACTTTGAGACCATAAAGATACTGTTTCTCTTCATGCTTTTGAGTATCCATTGATGATTCTTGCTTTAAACAGTTATTTACGATGATGCTTGCCAAATGGAGATTTAAAAAATTTTCCATCTCTCCTTTTTCTTTTATTGGTCAGAATTTTACTCTAAGAAAGAATTTTCCTTCCTTATTTATGTATGTACTGCATTATTAATGTATATCAGTATAGATTTATGGATTCTTCTATGAGTTATAATCCAGTACAATCATCATTTATCTTGTTAAATACAGAGTTTTGTTTTTTCTTGCTCAGGTCACAGTCTAATGTGCATTGGTAGGGCTAGGCCTCTGCACCCACATATTCAGAGACCCAGGCTCCTTAAACCCCTAGAGTAGCCCTTTCAACTGGAATTCTGAGGAAATAATTAAACCCTAATGCCTTAAGACATCTGTTGTATGCATCAAGTTAATTTCTCTGTGATTCTGGAGCGGTACTGATTATATGCCATCCTTGGGAGAACTGAGGAATTAGTCTACTTACATCCTTGTATTAAGGGCTTAATTCCTTCAGGAAACCCTGGTTGGGAAGGGCTTCTCTGGAGACTCAGTCTTGTGCTGACTTCTCTGCAACTAGTTGAAAGAGAAGGGAAGAGATCATGAACGATCCCATGGAGGATTTTAAGGGGTCAGGCTGGATTTGGCAACATTAGTCACCAATGTTCCACTAGCCAGAATGGTTCAGTATTGTCCCTAGCTGCCAGAGAGCCTAGGAAACAGTCTAGCTGTGTGTCCAGTACGAAAAGAAGACAGGATTTGGTGAACTCAGAGCAATCTCTGAAATGCTTCATTTACTCTCATTCCTTACTCTGCTCTGCTTTTCTTTCTATCACTTACATCTGATGCCAGATGTTTGTTTCTCCCATTAGATAAATAGTAGATATAAATTTATTATTTGATAAAATTATTTGTTTCTTTTATCTCTCTCCTGATACAGTATCTAGCACATAATAGGCAAAGTCTTGAAAAGTCCTTGAGAGAACTACTTTGGACGTTATTCAGAGACAATGGCAAGTTATCAGAGATTTTACTCATCTGGGAAATGATGTGGTTAGTAGTCTGTATTTGGAAGATTGGAGCTTCATGGAAGGTATAGGGTGCTCTCTGCGGGTATTTAAAAAATTTTTTTTTAAGATTTTATTTATTTGACAGAGAGAGAGAGGGATCACAAGTAGGCAGGTAGGTAGAGAGAGTGGGGGGAAGCAAGCTCCCTGCTGAGCAGAGAGCCCAATGCGGGGCTCGATCCCAGGACCTTGAGATCATGACCTGGGCGGAGGGCAGAGGCTTAACCCACTGAGCCACCCAGGCACCCCTATAACTGGAAGTCTTTATCTCTTAATCTCCTTTGTCTATTTAGCCCATACTTCTCTTTTTCTTTGTAATGACTCTTTATACTTAAGTGGATTTATTTTAAATGGGAAAAAATAAGTTTTAAAAAGAACTTTTTAAAAAAAAGATTTTATTTACTTATTTTTTTTTTAGAGAGAGAGAACGCGTGCACGCGTGATTGCGTGAGGGTGGGAGGACAGAGCGGGAGGGAGAAGGAGAAGCAGGCTCCCTGGTGGGGCTGGATCCCAGGACCCAAGGATCATGACCTGAACCAAAGGCAGGCACTTAATCAGCTGAGCCACCCAGGGGCCCCTAAAAAGAACTGTTAATGTTGATCTTAGAAAAGCACTTGATTTTGAACCTGGTTCAACAGATTTTGCCTAATGAAAGTACTCATATTTGATAAACTGAGCTAGTTCTAAGTAATTACTCAGTCAGGACCCCAGATACAAATTTCTAGTGGTGGCTTTTAACTTCATTTAAAAAGACATTTTAGCCATTTCAAGAAAAAAGGTGCTTTCCTAAAGTTGCACGGATGTGAGTGTTGTCCAGTTACCCTGCTAGCATACCCACGCCCCCCCCCCGTGATTCTTTTTTGTTTTGTTTTTTAAAAGGTTTTATTTATTTATTCGACAGAGAGAGACACAGCGAGAGAGAGAATACAAGTAGGGGGAGTGGGAGAGGGAGAAGCAGGCTTCCCAGCTTAGCAGAGAGCCTGAAGTGGGGCTCATCCCAGCACCCTGGATCATGATCTGAGCCGAAGACAGAAGCTTAAGGACTGAGCCACCAGGAGTCCCGCTGGGTGATTCTTGATGCTATCCTCTCTCCAGGTACCCGTGTGGCTGGCTGAGAGCATGGGCTATGAAGCTAAGGCTGCCTGCCACTGAACCTGGTTCCATTTTTGTTAGTAGAGTGAGTTATTTAACCCTGTCTTTGATTATTTTTCTATTAAGTATTACCGCATAAGGCTTGTGTGAGAATTAAGTGACTTAATACCCATGAAGTACTTGGGCCAGATCCTGGCACGTGTGTGTTAGATTCTGTTATTCCATGTGCACAATTTCCAGCCTTCTTTGTCATCTTGATAGGCCAGATTTGCTTTGATTTCTGTATTGATTAGGATTAGGTTTGTGAGTGACAAATAATAGCACTTAAAGGAAGCCTGAAGTGTAACAGCCCCAGATCAGTAGGACTGGGAGCTTCAGGAAGTTGTCAGGGATCTAGATTATCCTATCTTGCTTCTCTGCAAGCCTATTCCTACTCTTTTTTGGAATTAAAAGTCAAGGGGCACCTGGGTGGCTCAACTGGTTGAGCATCTGCCTTTAGCTCAGGTCGTGATTCCTGGGTCCTGGTATCCAGCCCCTCACGTGGGGCTCCTGGCTCAGTAGGAAACCTGCTTCTCCCTCTCCTCCCTCTGCAGCTCCCCCTGCTTACATTCTCTGTCACTCTCTCTCTGTGAAATAAAGAAGTCTTTTTTTTTTTTTTTTTGTTAAGTCAAAGGATAATTGAAACTGAAAGAAGATTAGTAATGTAATTGTTATTTGGAAATTTGAAGTTAATCTCAGGAGAAATAGCTGAAAGAGTTGATGTGGTTGCCTCTGGGGAGCAGAAATTAGGAGTAGGGAGAGATGGGTTGAAGGATGGCTGTGTTTTGCTGATACTGTTTTCTTAGTTATAGCTTATAGTGCTATTTGACTTTTAAAAATCTGTGCTATGTAGTAGTTTGATTAAAGACAAAATTGTTAGAAAATAAGGATTATATCCTAATGTGTTTGTACAGCTTTTTTCACATAACACAATATCTTGAAGATCTCCCTGTCAGTTCATGTTGGTGTGTTACATCCATTTTAATGGCTACTTAGAGGTTTGCACTCTCGCTACACCAACATTTCCTTCATTTCTTTCTTTCTTTCTTTTTTTTTTTTTTAAGACAACTTCTCTTTTCTTTTTTTCTGGCTGTTACATATAACACTGTGATGATTGTGTGATATATGTGTGTGTGTATATATATATATTCATTCATATTCCCAGAAGTGGAATTGTTGCTTGGTTAAAGGTGGTTCACGTTAAAAATTTTGACAGAAGCTGCCAGATTGTCTTCCAAAATTTTAAGATCCCTTTGACAACTGTGTGGGGAGTAGATTGGTGTGGAGCAGAACTGGCGGTTGGAAGACACGTTTGGAGGCTGCTGCAAGTCATCCAGGCAAGAAAGGATGCACTTCAGGCTAGGATGACAGTGGAGCTGGAGAAAGGTAGACTGATAGGAGAAATAAAGTGGGAGGGAGAGCAGATGGAGTTGTTAATGAAGTAGGTGTGAGTAATGAAAGAGAGGAAGGAGTCAGTGGTGATTCAGGTGGACCAGTGACATCAGTCAGAGTTACCGTAGGAGAGGAACCTTACTTGTCATGGCCGGACCAGATGACTTCATAGATACTTTACGACTCTGGCATTTTATGATTTGGAGATCTATGACAGCACCCTTATTTATAGATTGAATGATACCTTTCTGCTCTTCCCCAGCTGAAGGAGAAAGAAAGTGCATATAGATAACCAGCTTACTACTTCTGAATATTGCTCTGCCATAGAATGGCTTCCAAAATGGCCCTTGCTCCCCTCTTCACCCTCATCTCTGTACTCTTGTCTCACATTGCTCATGCCACATCATACCCCTTTCATTTACTGAAATCACGGGCTCACTCAACTCGCAGCGCAGCTGCGCTGCTAACATCCTGCCGACCCGGTTTGAGTCCCAGTTGCCTCCTCTTTGCCTTTCCAGCAGTTGTAGGATGTGTCCTCCTGAATCCCGCCCTGCCTTAGTTGCACTTGGATTATGTTCTCCAGGTTTTCACGACATGTCCTATTACATTCATAGTGAAGATTCTGTTATCTTAATGATCACATATTTGAATTTGAAACAGAGACTTTGGGGCACTTGGGTGGTGGTTGGTTGAGCTACCAACTCTTGGTTTCGGCTCAGATCTTGATCTCAGGGTCATGACATGGAGCCTCGTGTCAGGGTCCGCATGCAGTGCAGAGTCAGCTTCAGATTCTTCTCTTTCTCTGTTCCTCCCACTCGTGCTCTTTCTCTCTCAAATAAATAAGTAAAACTTTAAAAAATAATAAAATAAAAGAGAATTTTGGAAATGTTTTTGATTTCTCTAGCATGATCTTAATATCACTCACCATATATAATATCCTACCTGTTTAAAACCATGTTTTAACTTTCAGGGCCCGTCAGCATTTAGGAGTTCCTTTTATCAGGAATCAGGAATTTTAGTTTCACTGATCACTGAGATGGCATTTGTTAATATTTTCGAGGCACATGTTTCAGGCCAGGTTACATTTTAAGTCTTCATATCCCTTATCAGTATTTGTTTATAATGAAAATCGAAGAACATTTTAGGTAGTGTTTTCTGTTGGAAGATTTTCTTACACCTGCTATGCTAGTTGAATATTTTGTCTGATCCATATAAAGTCTGATGTGATCTGTTGTGAGCTCTTTGTAAACTGGTGAAATTAGAATAAGGTGATCTCTTTGACTGTGGTAACTGTTGATAGCATTCTCTGGATGCCTTCGCAGTTTATCTGGCTCTGACAGCAGCCGTTTCTCCTGGCCCTGTAAAACCTTAGAAGACGTGTACTAACTTAGAATTAAATTGCACAGAAGTTTATCAGGCAGCAGCATGTTCATCCACTCATTTATTCAAGCTAAAGCCCTTAAGACTCTTGTCTTTAATTATGTTTTTTCCATTGCAATTCAACATTTTTTACCTTCGAACTCTTTCATAGTAACAGAGAATGCTTTAGAAATGAAAAAAATCATTTTGTCTTTTTTGCATGATTTATGAATATAGTGATTTTAAGTTTGCATTTATTTATTTATTTATTTATTTATTTATTTATTTTTAAGTAGCGTGGAGCCCAACATGGGGCTTGAATTCAATGACCCTGAAATCAAGAGTTGGACACTTAACCGACTGAGCCACCCAGGTGCCCCATAAGTTTGCATTTTTTAGTTTAATATATTATGAAATAAATTCAGTGAATTTCAACACATTATTTAATTTACTTTAATTTAATTTAATTTAATTTAATTTACATATGCATGCCCTTTTTAATTTTAGCCATTCTGGCAAGGATAGGGTGATACTTCACTGTGGCTCTAATGCACTGTGTGCATTTCCCTGATGATTAGTGATGCTGAGCATCTTTTCATGTGTCTTGGTCATCCCTATGTCTTCTTGGGGAAAATGTCTACTCAAGTCCTCTGCCCATTTAAAAAAATTTTATGTTAACATTATTTTTTATTTGAATATAGCTGATATACAGTGTTATATTAGTTTCAAGTGTGGATTATAATTATACAACAATTCTGTACATTACTCAGTGATCATGGTAAGTGTACTCTTAATCCCCCTCACCGATTTTACCAATCCCACCTCCCTTCTATGTCCTCTCTAGCAACCACCAGTTTGTTCTGTGCATATGAATGGTTTTTTGTTTGTCTCTTTCTTCGTTTGTTCATTTGTCTTCTTTCCTAAATTCCACATATGACTGAAATCATATGGTAATTGTCTTTCCCATTTTTAAAAAGATTTTTATTTTTAAGTTATCTCTATACCCAATGCGAGGTTCAAACCCATAACCCTGAGATCAAGAGTCAAGCACTCTACCAACTGAGCCAGCAGGTGCTCTGTCTTTCCCATTTTTTAGTCAGTTTGGGTTTTTTGGTGTTGAGTTATATAAGTTCTTTATATATTTTGGATATTTACTCCTTATTAGATACATCATTTGCAGATATCTTCTCCTTTCAGTATAGGTTGCCTTTTTGTTTTGTTGATGGTTTCCTTTGCTGCGCAGAAGCTTTTTATTTTGATGTAGTTTATTTTTGTTTTTGTTACCCTTGTCTCAGGAGACATACCTAGAAAAATGTTGCCATGGCCGATATCAGAGAAATTACTGCCTGTATTCTCCTCTAGGACTTTTATGGTTTCAGGTCTCACATTTATGTCTTTAATCTATTTTGACTTTATTTTTGTGTGTGGTGTCAAAAAATGGTCCTGTTTCATTCTTTTCCTTGTAGCTGTCTAGTTTTTCGTGAATCATTTATCGAAGAGAGCTGTCTTTTCCCCCACCGTATGTTCTTTTTTTTTTTTTTTAAGATTTCTAAAATTTATTTGACAGAGAGAGGTCACAAGTAGGCAGAGAGGCAGGCAGAGAGAGAGGGGGAAGCAGGCTCCCTGCTGAGCAGAGAGCCCGATGCAGGGCTCGATCCCACGACCCTGAGATCATGACCCAAGTCGAAGGCAGAGGCTTAACCCACTGAGCCACCCAGGCGCCCCAAATTTGCCATTTTAAATTTGCAGTTTATAGAGGGTATTTTGCTAAGCAAAATAAGTGAATCAGAGAAAGACAATTATCATATGATTTCACTCATATGTGGAATTTAAAAAACAAAACAGAGGGGTGCCTTGGTGTCTCAGTTGGTTGGGTGACTGCCTTCCGCTCAGGTTATGATCCTGGAGTGGTAGGGTTGAGTCCCGCATCAGGTTCCCTGCTCAGCAGGGAGTCTGCTTCTCCCTCTGCCCCTTCCCTTCTTATGCTTTCTCTTTCATTCTCTCTCGAGTAAATAAATAAAAATCTTAAAAAAAGGATAGAGAAGCAGGCCGTAGTCTTTCTCTGTCTCGACTGAGGTAGCCATCTTGTTTTTGCTGCATGCTGTTGTTAGAGGACCCTCCCTGCTTCAGATTTACCAACAGCATGAATCAAGAAAAGCTAGCCAAACTTCAGGCTCAGGTCCAGATAGGGCGCAAGGGTACAGCTCGCAGAAAGAAGAAGGTGGCACATAGAACAGCTTACAGCTGATGACAAAAAACTCCAGAGTTCTCTAAAAAAAACTGGCTGTGAATAATATAGCTGGTATTGAAGAGGTGAACATGATTAAAGATGATGGGACAGTTATTCATTTCAACGATCCCAAAGTCCAAGCTTCCCTTTCTGCTAACACCTTTGCCATTACTGGGCATGCAGAAGCCAAACCAATCACAGAAATGCTTCCTGGAATATTAAGTCAGCTTGGTGCTGACAGCTTAACAAGTCTTAGGAAGTTAGCTGAACAGTTCCCACGGCCAAGTGTTGGATAGCAAAGCACCAAAACCAGAAGACACTGATGAAGAGGATGATGATGTTTTCCAGATCTCGTAGAAAATTTTGATGAGGCATCAAAGAATGAAGCTAACTAAAATTTTTTCTGGAGTTTGGAAGCTGGCATGGACGAGATTTAACAAATCAGCTATGTGGTTCCAAAGTTTTACAGACATGGAGAACATCAACTGTTACTAGTTCAGTAATATAAATATTTTTTATATTGATAGTGCTATTTGTTCAGCATTTTCCCGTCATTTGATCTTGCATTTTGCACTTACTCCCAGGATCTATTCTTTTGGTCAAAATACAAAGTGTCGGTGCAGTTTGAGGGTGTTTTGGTATTTGATTCTCAGTTTTCTGTTGTTTTTTTTTTTTAAAGATTTTATTTATTTATTTGACAGACAGAGTCCACAAGTAGGCAGAGAGGCAGGCAGAGAGAGGAAGGGAAGCAGGCTCCCTGCCGAGCAGAGAGCCCAATGCTGGGCTCAATCCCAGAACCCTGGGATTATGACCTGAGCTGAAGGCATAGGCTTTAACCCACTGAGCCACCCAGGCGCCCCTGTTTTGTTATTTCGTTGGGGTATTTTTGGTTTGTGTGTATGTGTATGTATGCATGTGGGTATGTGTGTATACAGTGGAGAGCAAATTGGAAAACGGTTCTGTTTATCCTCCTTCTTCCCCCGGTGGAAAATAAAACAAATCTTTATATTAAAAACAACAACAACAGGGGCGCCTGGGTGGCTCAGTGGGTTAAGCCGCTGCCTTCGGCTCGGGTCGTGATCTCGGGGTCCTGGGGTCGAGTCCCGCATCGGGCTCTCTGCTCAGCGGCGAGCCTGCTTCCCTCTCTCTCTCTCTACCTGCCTCTCTGTCTGCTTGTGATCTCTCTCTGTCAAGTAAATAAATAAAAAAAATCTTAAAAACAAACAAACAAACAAACAAACAAAAAAAAAAAACAACAACAACAACAGAGAATCATAGGAGTAGAGAGGAAAAAATCAAACAAGACAAAATCAGGGAGAAAAACCGTAAGAAACTCGTAATCATAGGAAACAAACTGAAGGTCGTTGGAGGGGAGGGGGTCGGGGGATGGGGTGACTGGATGATGGACATCAAGGAGGGTATGTGATGTTATGGGCACTGGGTATTATATAAGACTAATGAATCACTGAAAATCAATCATACATTATAGTTAATTAATTGAATTTAAATTAAAATCAAGTTGCAGTTCATTGCCATTAAGTGCATTCATAACAATCACCACCATCTGTCTCTGGACATCTTTGCATATTGCAAAACTGAAACTCTGTACCCACTAAATAATAACTCTTCCTTCTCCCCTCCCCCTGACTCCTAGCAACAACTGTTCTGCTCTCTGTATTTATGAATTTGACTGTTCTAGGTACCTCATGTAAGTAGAATCATACAGTATTTGTCTTGTGTAACTGACTTTATTTAGCATAATGTTTTCAAAATTCATTCATCAAAGCTTATTGTAGCAAGTTTCAAAATTTCCTTCCTTTTAAAGGCTGAATGATATCCCATTGTATGTAAACCACATTTTATTTATCTTTTCATTCATTGGTGGACACTTAGGTTGCTTCCACCTTTTGGCTATGTATGTGGGTGTGCTGTAATATCTCTTTGAGAACCTGCTTTCAGTTCTTTTGAACATATACCCAGAAGTGGAATTGCTGGATCATATACTAATTCATTTTTAATCTTTTAAGGAGCTGCCGTACTGTTTTACACAGCAACTGCACCATTTTTTATTCTGACCATCAGTGCAAAAAGGATTCCAATTCCTTCACATCCTTGCCAACCTTTATTATGTTCTTGTTTTGTTTTGTTTTTTTTTAATGGTAGCCATCTTTAAAAGGTGTGAGGTGATATCTCATTGTATTTTTCATTTGCATTTCCCTATTTTTTAAAAAGATTTTATTTTTAGAGAGAGAGGGAGAGTGCGAGCTGGGGGAGGGGCGGTGGGAAAGGGAGAGAGGAAATCTCAAGCAAACTCCCCACTGAACGCAGAGCCCCACACCAGACTCCATCTCACAACCCTGGGATCATGACCTGAGCTGAACCCAAGAGCCAGAGGCTCAATTGACTGAGCCACCCAGGTGCCCCTGCATTTCCTTATTGATTAGTAGTATTGGATATCTTTTCATCTAGTTATTGGTCCTTTGTATATCTTCTCTGAAGAAAAGTCTATTCAAATCCTTGTCCATTTTTTCATCAGTTTGGTTTTTTGTTGTTGTTTTTTTTGAGGGGGGAGTTTGTTGAGTGGTAGGAATTCTTTATTCTGGATGTAACAGATAAATTATTTGCAAATATTTTCTCCCATTCCATGGTGTGCCATTTCACAAACCATACACAGAAGGTTTTCATTTTGATGTAGTCCAGTTTGTGTATTTCTTTTGTTGCCTACACTTTTGATGTTAGAAATCATTGCTAACTCTGATGTCATAAAGATTTTCCCCTGTGTCTTCATATAAGAGTTTTATAATTTTAGCTCTTAATTTTATGTCTTTGATCTATTTTGAATTAATTTTTATGATGAAAAGGTAAGAGGCCAGCTTTATTTTTGTTGAAAAGACTCTCCTTTTGTTTGAAAAGACTCTCCTTTCCCATTGGGTGATCTTGGCATGTTTTTAAAAATCAATTCACCATGTATGTGAGGGTTTATTTCTGGGTTCTCCATTCCATGGGTCTGGTCCATATGTCTGTCCTTAATGCAAGTACCACATTGTTTTGATTACTGAGACTTTGTAGTAAGTTTTGAAATCAGGAAGTATGAGTCTTTCAACTTTGTTTATCTTTTTCAAGTTTAGTTGGCTATTTGGGATCCGTTGAGATGCTACATGAATTTTATTTTTTTAAGATTTTATTTATTTATTTGACAGACAGAGATCACAGGTAGGCAGAGAGGCAGGCAGAGAGAGAGGAACGGAAGCAGGCTCCCTGCCGAGCAGAGAGCCCAATGCCAGACTCGATCCCAGGACCCCAGGATCATGCCATGAGCCGAAAGCAGAGGCTTTAACCCACTGAGCCACCCAGGCGCTCCAGATTAAGGTTTTTTTTAAAGGTATTTTTTTTTAAGATTTTATTTATTTATTTGGCAGAGAGATCACAAGTAGGCAGAGAGGCAGGCAGAGAGAGAGAGAGAAGCAGGCTCCCTGCTGAGCAGAGAGCCCCATGCAGGGCTCAATCCCAAGACCCTGAGATCATGACCTAGGCAGAAGGCAGAGGCTTAACCCACTGAGCTACCCAGGGTCCCCTTATTAAAGGTATTTTAATAGAAATTGCATTGAATCTATAGATTGCTTTAAATAGTGTTGTCATCTTTTTTTTTTTTTTCGTTTATTATTTATTTGACACAGAGAGAGAGAGAGATCACAAGTAGGCAGAGAGAGAGGGAGAAGCAGTCTCCCTGCTGAGCAGAGAGCCCGATGGGGGGGCTGGATCCCAGGACTCTGGGATCATGACCCGAGCCGAAGGCAGAGGCTTTAACCCACTGAGCCACCCAGGTGCTCCGAAAATATTGTCATCTTAACAATATTACAGCTTTTAGTCTTTTATCATGGGATGGCTTTCCATTTCTTTCTTTTTTTTTCTAGCTTTATTTAAATATAATTGACAAATATGATTGTAGATATTTAAAGTGTACAACATGAGTATATATACATTGCAAAAGGCTTATTTATGTCACTTTAATTTCTTCCAACAATGTTTTGTAGTTTTCAGTGTACAAATCTTTTCCTCCTTCCTAGATTATTTTCTTCATTTTGATGAAGTGTTGTGACTAGAGTTCTAAAAATATTTTCTTTCAGATTATTCATTGCAGTTGTATAGAAATACGATTTCAGGTGTTGATTTTATATCCTGCAACTTTCTGTATTCACTTGTTAAGTCTAACGTTTTTTTGTGTGGATTCTTTAAGGTTTTATATGTAAAAGAGCATGTCATTCTACAAGCAGATAATTTTACTTTTTCCTTTCTAATTTGGATGTCTTTTCTTATTTTTTTCTTTCCTAATTGCTCTGGCCAGAACCTTCAGTAGTATATTCAGTAGAAGTGGCAAGAGCAGGCATTCTGTCTTGTTCCTGCTCTTACGGAGAAAGCTTACAATCCTTTATCATTGAGTTGGTGTTAGCTGTGGGTTTTCCATATGTGCCTTTTTCATGCTGAGGAAATTCCCTTATAATTCACAGTTTATTTTTTTAAAATAATTTTCAATATACTGTCATGCTTTATTTTCATTTTCATTGTTCTAAAGATTTTATTTACTTATTTGACAGAGAGAGTAAGTGCACAAGCAAGGGGAAGTGGTGGGCAGAGGGAGAAGCAGGCTCCCTGCTGAGCAAGGAGCCCAATGCAGGACTCCATCCCAGGACGCTGAGATCACAACCTGAGCCAAAGGCAGGCACCTAACAACTAAGCCACCCAGGCATCCCTCCCAGTTTATTTTTTATCATGAAAGAGTGTTTGTTAGATGCTTGTTGTGCACCAGCGAGATGGTAATGTGGATCCCCCCCTTCCCTTTGTTCTATTAATGTGATGTGTATTGCTTGATATTCTTATTTTATTTTTTTAAAGATTTTATTTATTTATTTATTTGAGAGAAAGAAAAGCACAAGTAGGCAGAGAGGCAGGCAAAGGGAGAGGGAGAAGCAGACTCCCTGCCGAGCAGGGAGCCTGATGTGGGGCTCCATGCAAGGACCCTGGGATCATGACCTGAGCCAAAGGCAGATGCTAAATGACTGAGCCACCCAGGTGCCCCAATATTCTTTTTTTTTTTTTAATATTTTATCTATTTATTTGACAGAGATCACAAGTAGGCAGAGAGGCAGGCAGAGAGAGGAGGAAGCAGGCTCCCTGCAGAGCAGAGAGCCCAGCGTGGGGCTTGATCCCAGGACCCTGGGATCACGACCTGAGCTGAAGGCAAAGCAAGCTCCCTCGGCGCCCCCCAATATTCTTATTTTAAACAGCCTTGGATTCCTGGGATAAATCCCACTTGGTCATGGTGTATAATCACTTTAATATGTTCCCAGATGTTGTGTGCCAGTATTTTTTTGAGGATTTTTGTATTTATATTCATAATGAATATTTTCTTTACTTGCAGTATGTTTGTTTAGCTTTGGTATTGGGTAATGGTGGCCTCATAAAATGAGTTCCCTTAGCTTTGATTTTTTGGATGACTATGAGAAGGATTAGTGTTAATTCTTTAAATGTTTAGTAGAATTTACAATGAAGACATCTGGTCTTGGGCTTTACTTTGTTAAGAGATTTTTGATTACCAGTTCCATCCTCCTATTTGTTATCGATTGTTGAGATTTTTCTATTTCTTCTTGAGCAAGTTTTAGAAGTTTGTGTATTTCCAGGAATTTGTCTATTTCATGTTTCATCTAGGTTACCCAATTTGTTGACATACTGCCTTTCATAGTATCCTCTTAAAATCCTTTTTATTTCTGTGTATTCCATTGTAATGTCCCCACTTGAATTTTAGTAATTTGAATCTTCTTTTTTCTTAGTCAGTCTAGCTAATAGTTTGCTGATTTTGTTGATATTTTCAAAGAACCAACTTTTAGTTACACTGGTTTTTTTTCCTATACTCTATTTTATAATTTCTGTACACTCTGAATTTCCTTATTTCTGCTGCTGTAGGATTTAGTTTGTCCTATTTTCCCTACTTCCTTAAAGTGTACAATTAGCTTATTAATTTGAGGCTTTTCTTCTTTTTAAATATAGGCATCTATAGCCATGAATTTCCCTCTAGCACGACTTAACAGTACGTTCCATAAGTTTTGGTGTATTGTGTTTTTGTTTTCAGTCATCTCAAGATATTTTCTAATTTTCCTTTTGATTTGCATCTATACATTTAAATCAATATTATTGCAGTAAGTTGTTGGTAATGATGTTTTGCAACGATTTTTCCAGCATTTTAAGATTTTATATACCCAGGCAGGTGCCTTGCATCATAGTTTTAAAATTTTCAATGTGTATTTTTTTCTTAGAAGTCCCAGTTTTTTTTTAAAAGATTTTATTTATTTATTTGACAGACAGAGATCACAAGTAGGCAGAGAGAGAGGAGGAAGCAGGCCCCCTGCTGAGCAAGAGGCTGATGTGTGTGGGGCTCCATCCCAGGATCCTGGGATCATGACCTGAGCTGAAGGCAGAGGCTTTAACCCACTGAGCCACCCAGGCGCCCCAGAAGTTCCAATTTTTTTTCAAGTCTCCCTGTTTTGTTTATTTATGCTTCTGATTCCTGTTTTTATGTCTTTGTTTTAAACATGTTCTCATTTTATAATAGTTCTTAATATCTAACGTTTTGAGATATCCCCTGATAGCATGCATGCTAAATTTTTTCATTGTATTTTTTATAATTTTAGGTTGTATGCTAATGGTCAACGGGATTTTAATCATGGAAATCCCATGAGGCCTGGGGTATGGGTTTAAGTTGGTATACATTTCATCCGTCTGCCTGAGTGACAGGAACATGTGTTGTAAATGATCAAAGGAGACTCTCCCACATCCCTCAAGCTAGAATGCAAGCTTCATGAACTAGGAGTCTTTGTTTTATTTACCAGGACCTTCCAAATTGTCTACTACAGTGCGTGCCACTTACGAGGTACCCTACCTGTATTTGTTGAACTGAATTTATCATCTTTGTTTGCTGGTGGGTGAATTAATTTTGACAGATCCATAGTTTTTTGTTTTTGTTTTTTTGACAGATCCACAGTTTCATTGAGGAAGTAGTAAAAGACTATTCTATCAGTAATGGCTAGAATTATCTTTTGAATTTTTGCCTGTTTGTTGCTAACATGACTTTTATCCTGTGCTATGCAAAAAGATAATTCGAGTCCTGTTATAGTAAATGAGCATTTGTCTCCTTCCTGGGTCTTTTGTTTTTGTTTTTGTTTTTTCCCAGAGGCCTCACATTAGTTGAGTTTGGCTCTCTGAACCATCTTCAATTTGTTTTTCACTAATCTTCAAGTCTATCTTTTTATGGAAGATGAGAAGGCATAATTTACATCATTTTTTCAATAAAAATAATCAGATTAAGCTCTGAGGGTAAAACCCACCCTTGGGTAGGGTTTACTGAAAAAAATCAATAAAATCTTTAAAAATATCATTGTATTCATTTGATATAGTTTATTAGTGAGAATTTAGATGATCATCAGCCATAAGGAATGGTAGGTGAAAAGTTGAAGAGAATAGCAAAGGGAAAACTTATGTGATTTTTTTTAACCTAAAGACATTTTTCTGATTAATAAACTGACTGTGGGCATACTGAGGGAAAATATAGTGGTCAATTTCTTTTCTATTTTATTGTAATGCTCATTAAAGTATTTTAAAATGCAATTTAAATGCTATTATCCAGCAGGTCTTGGGGTTATCTTTGAAACATATTAAAAAAGAAAATTAACTATTTAATATCATAACATTACCAATAAATTTAGTAGGCTTCTTATTCATTTGATATGATACAAATTAGTTGGAACATGAATGTAAACAGAAATAAAATTGCTACCTTGTGTACCTTAAAGTTATAAAGAGCTTGTTTTCAAAGACATAAATTCTTCCTTATATTGCCTTTGGTGATCATGTTGAACTACTATCTGTGGTTGACTATAGAAGAATATGAATTGACCCAGCATACGGTATTTAAGTGCTTTTAGTTCTTTTTTTAAAAATGGGGTCATGTGACATAATGATGACTAAATGTTGCTTCTTCTTTGTTTTACAGTTCCAATTCCTGGCAGATTTGATCGGCGAGTGTCAGGTATGTATTCTCTTTCATAACATACTGCTAAAATTAAGATGAAAACATCATCTTAAAAATGAACTGATCTTTTAAATAAAAAGGTAAGTTAGCAGCATTATAGAACATTATAAAAATTACCTGTAAATCCTTCATTCTATTTCATTTTGAGTTCTGATAATATATGTATGTATTTGTCTCATTTACATCATTAATATTTTTCCACATTCATAATTATAGCTTCTAAAAACTTCCTTGTTTTTTTTTCAACACTTTCATACATCACCCTGTGTTCATCACAAGTGTACTCCTTAATTCCCATTACCTGTTTAACCCATTCCCCCACCCATCTCTCCTCTGGTAACCATCATTGTCTTCTCTGTAGTTAAGAGTCTGTTTCTTGGTTTGCCTCCCTCTCTTTTTTTCTTCCCCCTTTGCTCGGTTGTTTTGTTTCTTCAATTCCTTATATGATTGAAATCATATGGTATTTGTCTTTCTTTGACTGACTTGTTTCACTTAGCATTATATTCTCTAGCTCCATACATGTCATTGTAAGTGTCAAGATTTCATTCTCTTTTTTTATGGCTGAGTAATATTCCATTACACCCCCTACCCCCCAACACACACAGACATTTTCTTTATCCATTCATTTGTTAATGGACACTTGGTCTGTTTTCGTGATTTGGCTATTGTAGATAATACTGCTATAAATTTCAGAGTGTACGTATCCCTTTGAATTAGTATTCTTGTATTCTTTGGGTAAATACCTAGTAGTGTGATTGCTGGATTATAGGGTAGTTCTTTTTTTTTTAAGATTTTATTTATTTTTTTTTTTTTACAGAGAGAGACACAGAAAGAGAGGAAACACAAACATTGGGAGTGGGAGAGGGAGAAGCAGGCTTCCCGCTGAGCAGGGAGCCTGATGCAAGGCTTGATCCCAGGACCTTGGGATTGTGACCTGAGCCGAAGGCAGATGCTTAATGACTGAGCCACCCAGGCGCCCCTAGTTCTATTTTTAACTTTTTGAGGAACTTCTATACTGTTTTCCAGAGGGTCTGTACCAGTTTGCATTCCAACCAACAATGCAAAAGAGTTCCCCTTTCTCCACATCCTTGCTAACACCTGTTGTTTCTTGTGTTGTTGATTTTAGCTATTCTGACAGGCATGATGTGATACCTCATTGTAGTTTTGATTTACATTTCCTTGATGATAAGTGATGTTGACCATCTTTTCATTTGTCTGTTGGCCATGGATGTCTTCTTTGGAAAAATGTCTCTTTGTAAAAACTCTTTACATATTATTACTATGTCTCGTATTCTAAATTATGCTGTATTAACTACTTGCATACAATGTTGAGCCACTAAAACTGTTTCCTCAGTCATAGGCTGGGTAGCATGCTCTGGTCAGAAACTGAGGATTACCTGCATTTTTTCTGTGTATTGCTTTTTTCTGTGTATTGCAGGGAAAAAGACACCCTACAAAGGCTTCTCTTCCACCACCATCTCACCAACATAGCCAGTGTCTACTACTTTAGTTTAGATGTAAAATTGTACTTCAGAATGTTTTATTTGGCACTCCTTTGATTATTAACAAAAATGAATGTTTTCCAAATATGAGAAATCTATTATTTTCTTACACGGAACTATTTTGACAATATTTTTCTTTATTATGATCCAGATTATTTTTTATAAAAGTTTGAGTAAATTTTTCTGTCATGGGGCACCTGGGTGGCTCAGTGGGTTAAAGCCTCTGCCTTCAGCTCAGGTCATGATCTCAGGGTCCTGGGATCGAGCCCCGCATCGGGCTCTCTGCTAACCAGGGAGCCTGCTTCTTCCTCTCTCTCTGCCTGCCTCTCTGACTACTTGTGATCTCTGTCTGTCAAATAAATAAATATTAAAAAAGGGACGCCTGGGTGGCTCAGTGGGTTAAAGCCTCTGCCTTCAGCTCAGGTCATGATCACAGGGTCCTGGGATCGAGCCCCGTGTTGGGCTCTCTGCTCAGAAGTGAGCCTGCTTCCTCCTCTCTTCCTCTCTGCCTGCCTCTCTGCCTACTTGTGATCTCTGTCAAATAAATAAAATCTAAAAAAAAAAAAAATTAAAAAAAATTTGTTTCTGGCATGATTTTAACCTTTTAAAAATTTTTTAAAAAGATTTTATTTATTTATCTGATGGAGAGAGAAAGAGACAGTGAGAGAGGTAACACAAGCAGGGGGAGTGGGAGAGGGCGAAGTAGCCTTCCTGAGCAGGGAGCCCAATTTGGGGCTTGATCCCAGGACCCTGGGATCATGACCTGAGACAAAGGCAGACACTGAGCAACTGAGCTACCCAGGTGCCCCAGCCTTTTGAAATTTTTAAAAAAAGATTTATTTATTTGAGAGAGAGAACATGAAGGGGAGGAGGGACAAAGGGAGAGGGAGAAGGGAGAGCATCCCAAGCAGACTGTGCTGAGTATGGAGCCAGGCACAGGGCTTGATCTCACAACCTTGAGATCAGGACCTGAGCTGAAACCTGAAACCAAGAGTCAGATGTTCAACTGACTGAGCCACCCAGGTGCCCAACCCTTCGAAATTTTTAATGCAAAATTTTCCTTGTTGTTTGTGCTACTTATTTTAATTTTGCTATTTTTTTAATGACTCAAAAATTTTAATATGTGACTGGTTCCATGAAAACTGCCTGGCTCTTAGCAAGCACTCACTAAATATTTATTGAATATATATATATGTATATGAGTATATATTATATATGTATATGAATATATATTATATATTTTTAAATAATTGCTCTTAAGCTGAGAAGGTCTCCCCTTTTTAGAGCTGATAAATATATTTTCTGGAAGTTTCTTTAAAATTAAAATGTTTGACTTTTGGATACATCTAGAGTTTATTTGATTATACAGTGGGTGTGTTAAATATATTTCAAAATTGCTATGTGAGCTCTATGTATCACATCATTTATTCATATCCTGTCATTCTGGGAAGGTTTCTTGATTTTAAATTGTCACATGACCTAGTATGTAGTGAGACTAGGAATCCCTTTTCTATGTCTCAGTCCTTTTCTTTGAGAAAATCTGCTCATTTATGTTTCAGAAAGCCTTTGGTAAGATTGTACACTAAAGTCTGTTGAAAGGAGATTGAAAAAAAAATATGTTCTTATGTGTAGGAAGACATTACAGAGAAGAAATAGAGTGGGAATTAAGGTTGGTACGAGATCCATGAGCTGTTATCTTCTATATTTGTTTATCCTTGCCCTGTACCCTCTTTCCCCCAAATGATTAGTACTATCTCTTGACATCTGTAGGACAGATCTGGGAGATGGAGAATACAGTGACATCTCCTTCAGAGGTCACAGATGGCGCTCATGAGTCGCTGCTTGAGCTTTCTGTCAGTGTTGTTCAGGACTTAAACTGTGGAGAACTCAGACAAGCACATGGTATTATCCCTCCTCCTTAGATTTTTTTTTTTTTTTTTTAAGATTTTATTTACTTGACAGAGAGAGTACAAGCAGGGGGAGCAGCGGGCAGAGGGAGAGGGAGAAGCAGTCTCTCCTGCAGAACAGGGAGCCCGACATGGGACTCCATCCCAGGACCCCGGGATCATGACCCAAGTCAAAGGCAGTTACTTAATGAACTAAGCTACCCAGGCACCCCTAGATTTTATAATCTTATTGAAGATTTAAAACTTTGTAATATTATTCAAATATTAAGTTAAAATAAAAGATTCTTTTTTTAAAATATTTTATTCATTGATTCAACAGAGAGAGAAATCACAAGCAGGCAGATGGGGGGTGGGGTGGAAGCAGGCTCCCCGCCGAGCAGGAAGCCCGATGCAGGGCTCGATACCAGGACCCTGATATCATGACCTGAACTGAAGGCAGAGGTCCAACCCACTGAGCCACCCAGGTGCCCCAAAATAAAAGATTCTTTTTTTTTTTTTTTTAAGATTTTATTTATTTATCTGACAGAGATCACAAGTAGGCAGAGAGGCAGGCAGAGAGAGAGGAGGAAACAGGCTGCCTGTGGAGCAGAGAGCCTGATGTGGGGCTCGATCCCAGGACCCTGGGATTATGACCTGAGCCGAAGGCAGAGGTTTTAACCAACTGAGCCACCCAGGCGCCCCCCAAAATAATAGATTCTTAAAAGAATCCAAAATGATTATGCAGGAGAGAAAATAGAAACAGCTAATTTTTTTTATTTTTTATTTTATTTTTTTTAAGATTTTATTTATTTATTTGACAGACAGAAATCACAAGTAGGCAGAAAAGCAGGCAGAGAGAGAGGAGGAGGAAGCAGGCTCCTTGCTGAGCAGAACGCCTGATGCAGGGCTTGATCCCAAGACCCTGGGATCATGACCCGAGCCGAAGGCAGAGGCTTTAACCCACTGAGCCACCCAGGTGCCCTGCTAATGTTTTTTAAAGTCCAGACTATGTGCTAGATGCACAATTTTAAGGTCTCTCTAAATGCTTCCCTTGCATCATTAAATGTAATCCTCACATTAACACTGTGAGGTACATGCATGATTATCCCCATTGTACAGATGCAGAAACTGAGGACAAAGCAGAAGTCAAGTCTCTTGGAACAGTTAAGGTGATAATGTGCCTGAAGGTAGCGTGCGTCCTAAGTACTACCCCCTAAGTACTACCTTAGAGGTCCCACCCCTAAGGACCCTTTCTTATACCCTCTGGACCTCTTGGTCAGTTTTCATCTAAATCCCCTACATTCTCAGCCTGCTCTCTGAATGTGGCATTCATCTTCTGGATCTAGCTGAAGCTTGGCTTGCTCTGCAGGCTTCTCAAATGGCGATTCTTCTCTTCTACCTTTCTTGTAAAACGGACAGGAGATGGGTAAATGTTTCTGTACTCCTTAGTGCTTCCAGACTATTCTCTCTCCCTCCTTACTCTTCAAACCTCGTATTATTATATTCTATCAGCCACTTGCCCTCCTCGTTTTAGTTATCTAATAATCCATGAGCTGCTTTCTTTTTATTTCCACATAGATGATTCTGTCAGTGTCTGTCCTTCCATTCCTTGACCTCCTGTCTTCTACTCTACTTCAGCCACTCACCCCCCCACCCCAGTCATACTCTGAAATGACAAGCATTACAACTCTTTTTTTTTTTTTAAGGGTGGGGCAGAGGGAGAGAGAGGGAGAGAATCTTAAGCTGACACAGGGCTCGATCTCATGACCCCGAAATCATGACCTGAGCTGAAATCAAGAGTCAGATGCTTAACCGGCTGAGCCACCCAGGCACCCCAAGCATTATAATTGTTCATACTCCATCAGTGATCCTAATCTCCCACCACCTGCCCTTTCCTGGGCTCTTTTGCTGTCCTGCCCCAACCCTGACAACTTGATCTTCCTTTTTGTTCCTCACTTCATCTTTTACTAATCTTAAATTCCTTGATCAGGATTGTAACCATTCTGTGGCACATACCCTCAATTTCTTTTTTCCTTTTTCCTTGCTTGTCTAAAGTGGTTTAAGCCGCTGCCTTCGGCTCGGGTCATGATCTCAGGGTCCTGGGATCGAGTCCCGCATCGGGCTCTCTGCTCGGCAGGGAGCCTGCTTCCCTCTCACTCTCTCTGCCTGCCTCTCTGCCTACATGTATCTCTCTCTGTCAAATAAATAAATAAAATCTTTAAAAAAAAAAAAACAAAAAAAAAAAAAAAAAAACAAAAAAACCACCAAAAAAAAAAACAAACGATATTCTGTTTAAGCCCAGCTGTCCACTTATTCTACTTCCAGACCACAGCAGTACTTGACTGAAGGAAAACACACAGCCCTGTTGACTGATCTCACCTTCTGAACCTGGCATTCACTGCTAGTAGGCTCCGGATGCCAGCAATCCCACTGTGTGTGCTCCGCACCTCTTTCACTCTCCTGTTCTTCCAGATAAGCCTTTCATACCTTCTCTCTCCCGAAACCTGCACCTCCTCCTCAGTCCTCATGCCTGGCAGATGATTTTGTCCTTAACTAAGAAAACAGAAACGACAGAAGGTAGTTTCCATAGACTCCCACCACCGCATCTATCCTTCCTTACCTGCCTGTTCGTCTAGTGTTCCCCTGCACACTAGAGTTCACCCCTTCGTCCCTCCTGCACTTTCCTCCTCTTGATCCTGCATACTCTTTATCCTTCCCCGAGATTCTTCTTTTCAGCAGAGAAACACAGCATTGACTTCCACTTCTTAAAAAAAAAAAACAACTTTTAAAAACCACTCTTCCCTCTCCAGCCACCACCCTCTTTTCCCTCTATATCTTTATAGCAAAGTCCTTGAAGGAGTTGTCCGTATTCGTTGTATCTAGTTTCTCTTCTTCTGTTCTCTCTTGAGTCCAGTCTAATCAGACTTTTGCTCCCACTCCTCACCAAAACTGTCTTTGGGGATTGCTTATTCACATCCTTCAGACCTTCATTTGAAAGACACTTTCTCAGGTCTTGATTAAGACCCAACACACAAAACACACACACGCGCACACGCGCGCACACACACACCCTATCTCCCTCACTTTATTTTCTCCTTACTGTCTCTCTTGTGCTGTCTCCCTCCTAAGTTATTTGTCCTATTACCTAATTCCATATGCAAGAGTGTAAGCTCCAATCAGGCAGAAAAGTTTTGTCCATTTTGTTCATTGATGCATACGGGTAACACTTAGAACAGTGTCAGTAAATGTGGATGGATGGATAGAAGAAAGGAACAAAAGAAGGGATCAGAAATCAGGAGGAGAAATTACTGTGGGCAGAAAAAGAAGTCTAGAGACCCTTCTTTCAGGGAGGTAGAAATTCCCCTGGACTTTGTAAAACATGGTTACCATTTGGCTAGTACCAAGAAGAGTGCATTCTAGGTGAAAGAATGTCTTAAGACTTGAATGGGAGGGGTGCCTGGGTGACTCAGTGGGTTGGGGCCTCTGCCTTCGGCTCAGGTCATGATCCCAGGGTCCTGGGATCGAGCCCCGCATCGGGCTTTCTGCTCGGCAGGGAGCCTGCTTCCTCCTGCTTCCTCCTCTCTCTCTGCCTGCTGCTCCGCCTGCCTCTCTGTCTACTTGTGATCTCTGTCTGTCAAATAAATAAACAAAATCTTTAAAAAAAAAAAAAAGACTCGAATGGGGGTGAACTGGATCTGGCTGTTCTGGCTGGGGGTGAGGAGATGAAGTAAGATTGGAAAGAGAGGTAGGGAATGGTGCTCCTTATGTGATCCAAGGATTTCAGCAATAGCTAGCTGTGTGAGGACATGTGCTGTGTCAGAGACTCCAACAACAACTCAGCATGTCTGACTGATAGTCCGTAACATAAAGCATCATAAAAGAGGTAACAGTTGTTGGGTATCTCCTGTGAGCCCAGCCCTGTGTTTTATTTATTTATTTAAGATTTATTTATTAGGGCGCCTGGGTGGCTCACTTGACTAAGCATCTGCCTTCAGCTCAGGTCATGATCCTAGGATGGGATCAAGCTCCACTTTGGGCTCCCTGCTCAGCGGGGAGTCTGCTTCTCCCTCTCCCTTTGCTCCTCCCCCCATTTGTGCGTATTCGTTCTCTCTCTCAAATGAATAAATACAATCTTTTAATGTATTTATTTGAGGGGGGAGAGGGAAAATTTCAGGCAGACTTCCCAATGAGTGTGGAGCCTGATGAGGGGCTCAATCTCAGGGTCCTGAGCTGAAATCAGGGGTCAGATGCTTAAATGACTGATCCATCCAGGTGCCCCTCAGCCCAGTGTTGTAAATGTCCCCTCCTATTGTTAATCTTCTACATGATTTTAGTTCATTACCCCCTCTTGCCCCTGAAGTGACAGACCTAGGATCTGGGACACAGAAATAGTGAGAGATTGGTGGGTGAGTCCAAGCTCAGACAATAGTGCATGTGTGGCTTCAGAGATGAGCTCTCCCCTCCTTGATGCTGTCTCGTCATTGCAAAGCAATGGAATTGAAAAGCTGTGCCTTCCACGTTTAAGTTCTAGCAGAGCAGTCCTATATCATGTGATAAATTCACTAAATGAAGAGAGTTCATAAATTCTTTAAAGGCACTTTTCTTGAAATAGTCCTAAAGTAGTATTAACTGTCTGAGTTTGAAATGTTAGTCTGATTCTGCTAATTAAAAAATTTCATCCCCAGAAAACACTTTCTTTTATTATATACGTGTTGAAGCTTCAAAGCATTTTAATCAGAAGTTGTGGGGCGTCTGGGTGGCCCAGTTGGTTGAACCACTGCCTTCAGCTCAGGTCATGATCCTGGAGTCCCAGGATCGAGTCCCGCATCAGGCTCCCAGCTCACTGGGAGTCTGCTTCTCCCTCTGACCTTCTCCTCACTCATGCTCTCTCTCACTGTCTCTCTCTCTCAAATAAATAAAATAAAATAAAATAAAATAAGAAGTTGTGTGTTGACATCATGCCACATTTGGGCAGGGAGTGTCTGACTCTGGTGATGACTCTGACGAGTCAGTAGAGTCTGCTGAGACTCTGGGGCTGTGGTGGGCACTCATGGTAGGTGCTCTTCCTTCCCCAGGTTTCCCTGCCTTTTAGGGCGAACATGCTATACTGGACTGAAATACTGATTTTTGTCTTGCTATCCTTTCACAGTATTCAGTATTTTTTCCCACCAGAGCTATCTTCCAGCGAAATATGACCAAACATTACTGAAAATAATTTAGAAACCCAGTGTTATGTACTGAATTGCATCCCCCTCAAATTCCTGTGTGAGGCCTAACCCCAATATGACTGTATTTGGAGAAAGGGCCTTTAAAATAAGGAGGCAGTTAAGGTTAAATGAGGTTATAAGGGTGGAGCCCTAATCTAATAGGACTGGTTTCCTTAAAAGAGGAAGAGACACCGAGAGTCCACCACAGAGACAAAGGGCCGTGTGAGGACACAGTGAGAGGGCAGCTACCCATGAGCCAAGTGAAGAGGCCCCAGGAGAAATAAAAACGTGCCAGTACCTTGGTCTTGCACTTCCATCCTCCAGAACTGTGAAAAAATAGATTTCTGTTCTTTAAGCCATTCAGTTGGAAATATTGTTATGGCAGCCCAGGTTGACTAATACGCACAGGCTGAGTCAACTTGTCATGGGAGCTAGCAGAAGAGCATAGAGCCTCAGGCTGTGACTGGGATCTGTGCTTGTTTCTTTGTAGAAATGAAGGAGTTTTCTCTCACCAGAACAGTTTAATGATTCACATTTCTGGGGGCGCCTGGCTGGCTCAGTCAGTTGTGTGGGCAAGTCGTGATCTCAGGGTTGCGAGTTTGAGCCCCACATTAGGTGTAGAATTACTTAAAAATAAAATCTTTTAAAAAATGATACATTTCTGGATGACAGAAGCATCAATTAAAATTCAGAAGAAATTGTGGATAGTTTCTTGTCACTTTGTGCAGTTTCATGTTGCTGACCAGTGACATCTGCTGGAGAACTGTGGCAAGACAAGTTCCTTGGAACAAGGGATTGTGCTCCTCTTTCAGTCTTCATTTTCATTAGGTTTAAGCATCTCATGCCGTTCAGTGTTGTTCTTGAGGCTTCATAGGGGATCGCACAGAGTCTGGGGCAACAGTCACAGAGAAAGTTAAAGATGGATTTTTACATGAAAGATGAGAAAAGTAATTTGGGATCAAACTAGGAAGAAGTAGGTTGGGTGGAAACAGAGGGAAGAGGCGAACGGAGGTGAATCTGGAGTTCAAAAGAAGAGGGTAAAATTCAAAAGCAGTTTTGAAAAATAAAATAATGATTTTCTACCAATAGAAACATTAATAATAATTTTACTGGAAATAACTATTTTTGTTTAAAGCACAGTGCTGTACGTTAAGACTTAAAAGACTATAACATCTGCTGCTTCAGTTATGTTAATGTCTAAAAACATAAAAATGAGGGGCACCTGGGTGGCTTAGTTGGTTAAGCATCTAACTCTTGATTTTGGCTCAGGTCATGATCTCAGGGTTGTGAGATCAAGCCCCAAGTTGGGCTCTGTGCTCAGTGTGGAATCCGCTTGAGATTCTCCCCACCCCACCCCATGCACCCATGTGTGCTCAGGCACACATACACACGCTCGCTCGCACTCAAATAAAATCTTTTTAAAAGAAAGGCCTTTGAGTCTTTTTTTTAAATAAAAATATGAAAATAAGCTAAGTCACTAAAGTACTTTCCTTCAAAATCAGAGGAAAAGCAAGCCTGGAAAAAGGCTAGCCCAAGACTGTGTCATTATCAGTAAAATCCTGTCAGTCTCAACCCTGCAGGCTTATTATTTTAAATTTTTTAAGTGAAAATTTCCATGCATATGCAGAAGTAGAGAAAGTTAGTATAATAACAGTCTTGTATCCATCTGTTTCCAAAGTGAGGGTTTTAAAATGCATTTTTCTAAGAAGACATTTCTGAAGTAGAATTTGATGTATTCATTAGATAAGAGGCGAACAAAGAAAGTCCTGATGAGTTACAAATTTCTGGTTTAGGAACCTGAGCTGCTAATGACAGCCTTAATCACAAGCACAGAGAACCAAGAGGCTTGTAGTTTAACAGTGTCTGCCGTCAGTGCAGCTTCCTCATTACTTCCTCCTTCCTCAGAGCATGGCGGAGAGAGAGAGTGCAGCAGGAGCGCATGCAGGGGGAGCAGCAGAGGGAGAGGGAGAAGCAGGCTCCCCACTGAGCGGGGAAGGTTTGTGTCTTAATCATTAGGACAGATCTGAGATAAATGTAACTGGCCTCATCTTGCAGAATCAGGAATGACTTGGAGAAAGTTAGTGTGTCATTATCTACATCCTGTTGTCACTTCCCTGGCTCAGCAACCCAAAGCCTGGACCAGCCAGGGACTAGGCATACCTTCCTGCAGAACATCACCTGATGATGTTTTAGGGACTAGAATGGTATTTGGCCTCTTAAATCCCTTCTCCATAATTTTAAAAAGATATTTATTTATTAGAGAGAGAGAGAGCACTAGCAGGTGGAGTGGCAGGCAGAGGGAGAGGGAGAAGCAGATTCCCCGCTGAGTAAGGAGCCTGATTCGGGGCTCCATCCCAGGACCCTGAGATCATGACCTGAGCCAAAGGCAGTTGCTTAGCCAACTGAGCCACCCAGGCACCACCACCCAAATTTTTCTCTGTGTAAGGATGCTGGATCCCTGTTGTATGGGCAGAGTATTGATGGCATTACACTACGGGAGGTATGGCTCCCACTAGAGTACTGTAGGCTAGGCAGGGAAGGGACTCCTGTCTATATGACATACAATATCTCAGATACTCCACGAGTTCAGAGAATCAATAGGAAAGGGAAGCTGGGATGCAGCTAGACCAAAGCTGCATTGAGTAAATGTGTCTAAGAATCGAGGAGTTAAATTGAGAGCAGTAGGTATCAGTTTGTCGCCTAGTTGTTAGCTGTCACATGAATGCATTGAGTGTAGGGTTGAGAACCATTTGCATTCCTTGCCTGCTAACTTCCTGGTTTATCCTTGTCTTGATTCCCTTTGGAAATCTAGATAGGTAAAAAAAAACCCAAACCCAACTTTTATATATATATTCATATTTATATATTTATTTTCCCTTCTTCTTAGCTCTCCTTCTTTCTCATAGAAGTCCTTTCTTATGGAAGTGATGGCATATTACATATATGCTCCACCTTACTATTTTTCCCTAGAACTCAACTATCAGCCCATGGAGATCTTCCTCATTCTTTCTTATAGCGTATTATTCAAATAGTTACTTATATCATATTTTTGGGTAGTTCGGTCATTTCTGATATTTTGCTGTTATAAACAAATGTTCAGTGAATATTTTCTGAACCTTTGGATTGCAACAGAGACAAGTCCTGCACTGCAAGCAGCCAAGCACAAAAAACACAGGCTACCTACAAAGAAAATCAAGTTGATTTTAGATTTACATCATATTGTACCCAGAACAAAGACTGACACATAGTATTCATTTTGTTTAAAATTCATTCTTATTTTTAAGTCTTTCATGTACAAAATGATGTCCAGCAATTTTTCTTTTAATAATTTCATAATTCTTTTCATAATTATTTCATATCCGTGTATTTGGAAGTAATAATTATTTCACAGTTATTTCATAATTTTTTCATAACTATTTCATATCCATATCCATGTATTTATATTGCATACATTACACTTTCTGGTTTTGCACCCCTGAGTAAAAATTCAACAGAGACAACACCTCCTTGCTTGTCCTTGCCACTGCTGTGGGGTTTACTCTATGATATATTTTACCAGCTCTCTCCTATTTGGGACTACCAATCCCTAGAAAGCTGGCATTTTAGCATTTAATAGAATTCCTGGCATGAGTAGGTACTTAATATATTTATTAATTGATGAGAGGGCTTTAAAAATCATTATAGTTTTAGAAAACAGTGAATAACAGGAAACTGTGTTCATTTCCTATTTTTACAGTAAAAATACACATCTGTTTTATTCACTTTTCTCTTTGTGTTTTTCTCTCCAAATTTAGTCTGTGCTGAGACCTATAACCCTGATGAGGAAGAGGAAGATACTGATCCAAGGGTAAGAACTGATGTGAAGGCCTTAGGTAGAATTGTTTTATTCCCCACTCACTCCCCTCCTCCTCTCCATCATGCTGACAATTAAATACAAATTAAAATCTCAACAAGATGCTATTTTTTTAATCTACCAGATTGACAGCTATTAAGAAGAATGAAAACAGCACTGGTTGAGGTTATGGTAAGATGGGTTACCTAGCTCTAGCTCTCAAAGCCTTAAACACAGTCAAGCCAACTGACTCAGCTGTTACCTGAAGGAGAAGTCATCCCTAACACGCAGCTGGAGCCTTCCTGAGGATGTATAAACAGAGATCATCGCAGTGTCGTCATAGTAAAAATGGGAACGATGCCCCCAAATAGGGGATTGCCAGGGGCTAAATTATGGTACACTCAAATCAAGAGAATTTGCAGCCATTTTCTAAAATAAAAAATAATTTAAAAAATTTATCTGGGGTGTCTGGCTGACTCATTTGGAAGAGCAAGTAATACTTAACCTCAGAGTCGTGAGTTTGAGCCCCATGTTGAATATAGAGATTACTTTAAAAAGTAAACTTTAAAAAAATAGATATATATATATACATATATACATATATTTATCCATCTGTCTAGTAGTTATTAGTACAAAGGACTGTTTCTGGAAGGATTATATCCCATATGTTAATAGTGGTTGTGGCAGAACTACGGTTCACTTTTGATCTCCTCTTAAAAACTCAGATTTTTTTAAACTTTTGTACAATTACCAAATTATTTTTATAAAAGTGTATCTGAACCACCATTTTTAAAAGATTGATATTATAAAAGAAGCTTTAATGACCTTTCAAGTATGCCTTAAAATGAGCAGCCCATGAAAGACTTCTGAAGCATTCTAATAATAAAATGCTACCATTGTGTGAATATAATAGATATGTAAATTTAAAAAATTTATTCTGGATATTATAAAATTCTTGATGACTTTTAAAAGTTAAAGCAGTTAAGCAGTTTTTTGGGAGGGGCAGCTGGGTGGCTCAGGAAGTTAACTTAACTCTTGATTTCAGCTCGGGCCATGATCTCAGAGTCATGAGATGGAGCCCTGCATTGGGCTCTGTGCCCAGTGCAGGGTCTGCTTGGGATTCCCTCTCTCCTTCCCCCTCTACCCTCCCCCAACCAAAAAAATGAAAGCAGTTTTTTTCCTAACTTTTTAATATTACAAATTTAAAACACTTAATCCTTTGACATTTGTTATTTCTCATCAGATTAAGAAAAATACTTCTTTTAAGGTATATCTTTTCAGGTATATCTTTTCAGGTAATCTCCGAATTATAATAGCAATACTAAGCACTAATTATTTTTTTTAGTTCAGTGAACTATTCAGAACCAGTACAAATAATGACAGGTTTTGAGCGCCCGCTAAATACCGGGTACTGTTTTACATACTGCATGTATAACTTACGTAATCCTTCTGACAACTCAGTTAGCAGACGGCACCACTTCTACTAAACTGTGGATGTTTGAAGTCCGGCACGCACAGCCGTTGTTTACTTGCCATCTCCACTTAGATTTCAGCAGGCAACTCACGCTGAACGGGAGCTCCTGATGATTTCCCTTTCCATTCTTCTCCACCCACAGTCTTCCCCAGCTTAATTCATGGCAGTTCCATCCTTCCAAGGGCTCAGGTTCAAAACTCGAGGGTCACCCTCAGCATCTCTTATTTTTTTCCTACCTATGTTCAGTTTTCCAGCAAATCCGATGGGCTCGGTCTTCAAAACATATCCAGCATTCTACTGTCTCAGCACCTCCATGGCTACCTCCCCTGCTAGTCCTCCCCACCACCACCTGGCACTGGAATAATCACGGTAGTTTCCCGGCTTCCACTCTTGCTTCCCTCAAGGCTGTTCTTCACTTAGTAGCCAGTATATGAGCCTTTAAAGACATTGGCCACATTTTTCTTATTCCTCAGTCAGAGCTTTCAGATTGCCCCCATGTGACTAGGGAAAACGTGTAGTTCTGTGACGTACAAGCCCTCTGCATCACCCTCACCTAACCCGATGTGGTCTCTTCCTGACCCTTCACCCCATGCTCTGCCTGAGTCACACCCATCTCCTGGTTCTTTCTCAGGCATGCTCTTCACCTGCCACAGGGCCTTGTTTTCACTTACTCTTCCCTCTCCTCGAGGTGCTCTTCCCATGGAGATGTCCACGTGACCCACTCCCTCAGGTCATCCTCATTTCCTTTAGAGCTTTACACAGATGTCACCTTCTCAGTGAGGCCTCATCTGCCCACTCCACACACACACACACACTTTTTTTTTTTAAGATTTTTTATTTATTTGACAGACAGAGATCACAAGTAGGCAGAGAGACAGGCAGAGAGAGAGGAAGGGAAGCAGGCTCTCTGCCGAGCAGAGAGCCCGATGTGGGGCTCGATCCCAGGACCCTAGGATCATGACCTGAGCCAAAGGCAGAGGCTTTAACCCACTGAGCCCCCCAGGTGCCCCCACTTTTTTTTTAATCACCCTTCCCTGCCTTATTTTTCTCCTTGGCCTTGTCACTCTCTAATGTATTTTACAGATTTATTGGATGAGAGCAGGTGTTTTTATCTGTGTGTTCCCCATGTCCCCAGACGTGAAACAGTGCCTGGCACCTAGTAGATGCTTAGTATCTGTTGAGTGAACTGATCAATAGCCCTCTGCTTCACAGATGAGGATGCTGAGGCTCCCGGGGGGTAGCTTACTTGCTGCCAGTCACACGGTCAGTGAGTGGCCCCAGGGTGAGAGCTCTGCCCCCACCCCAGTGCCCCACCATGGTCAGGGCCCTGCTTGGTGTTGTATAGAATTAAAGTTATAGCAAACATGCTCTTAATTTTCCACACTTTTTAGGAGAAAGAAATGTACTGATCTGTAAGTAAAGTCGAATTTTAAAATGGAATAAAAATACTTCCCTGGTTTCATTTGGCTTGACAGGTGATTCATCCTAAAACTGATCAACAGAGATGCAGACTTCAGGAGGCTTGCAAAGATATTCTCCTTTTCAAAAATCTTGATCAGGTAACATTGGTTTGTTTTTTTAATAAATTTTTTAAAGATTTTATTTATTTGAGAGAGAGACAGTGAGAGAGAGCATGAGAGGGGAGAAAGTCAGAGGGAGAAGCAGACTCTCCAAGGAGCAGGGAGCCGGATGCGGGCCTCGATCCCAGGACCCTGGGATCACGACCCGAGCCGAAGGCAGTCGCTTAACCAACTGAGCCACCCAGGCGCCCCAGTAACATTGGTTTTTAAGAATATTTTTGTCTTTCAGCTTTTCTCCTATTTGTCATTCAAACAGTTTTTTTCATCTTAGCCTCAACCGTATGAGGCATAAAACTTTAGAATCATCCTACTTACAGATATTTGCATTGTGTTGACAGTCATAACTCATAATGAGCTTTTCAGATGACTTGTAGTATTTCTCTGAACTGCTTTGGTACTTCCTCCGAGAATATACCACTTGAGGACCATGCAGTTTGGTCATGTTAAAAGGAAATGTTCACATTCGCATGACCCTGGCTTAGCTTGGAGGGTCTGAATTTATGCTGCAGAGTAATTTCTCCAAAGGTGCTGGTTATGGAGTTCTCTTCTCTGGTCACAGTTAACCCACTGGCGGTGTGTGACTTCTCAGGCCTTAGATGCGGGACATGTCTTGTGATTACTTCTCAACAAAGACCTCAGACATGGGGAGTGGTGTGTGGCTGCAGGGCTCTGGTATAGGATCTGTGCTTGGGCCTGTTCACCCTCCTTTGGGTGGAGATAGAGAGCAGGGGTTACCTCACAAGCACAGAGAATCTTCAGATTTCATTACTTCTCTACTTTGAGAGCACACGCTGAAGCTGGATGAGTGGATGAGGTACGGGGGCCTCCTGGAGAATTCTAGAATGTGTAGAGACAAGAAGGATGGGGTTAACATTCTTCTCCTACCCAACTCCTGCAAAGAAGTCTTTTAATGACATCCTCACAACCATCCCTGATATCTGTAAATCAGTCTGTTTGGTAGCTGTGTGGTTATAAGAATAGCCAGAACTTTAGTCAGTTTTGTTAGTCTCAGGTGAATAAATAAAGGACCATGACCTCAAGGAAAGGCTGGTTTTGAGAAATACTGGTCTGTGTCTCCTGTTTTCCCTAGAAGATCCGTCTGTATCAGTGTAAAGAAAATTTGCTTTTACCTACTGAACAAAAACCCCTTGTAAATTTTATATCATCAGATGTTCTAAGGGAAGTTGCCGTGTCAATCTAATATACAGTTTTCTTAGTGTTGAAGAAAACCATTTTACCATTTTATTCGTAACTAAAATGTCAGATGTAATGATTTTTTTCTAACATTTTTGTCATGAAAATACTCAAATACAATAAAGTTGGAAGACTTCTGCAGAACACACATTTCTGCACTGCCTTGGTTCTACAATTAACATTTTACTGCGCTTATTATATTATATACCATCTACCCATCTTTCAGCAAAGAGGTCAGTAAACTTTTTCTTAAAGAACAAAGAATGTCTGTCACAACTACTCAAGTCTGTTATTGCAGCAGGAAGGCAGCCACAGACAGTACGTAAATGAAAGGGTGTGGCTGATAAAACATTATTTACAACAAAAGGCAGCTGTTTGCTGGCCTCTGCCTTAACCCATCTTACTTTTTTGGTTTCATTTCAGAGTAAGTTGCAGATATCATTATACCTTCCTTTAAGAACTTTGGCATGCATATCATGGAACTAGAGTTCAGTATTTGTTTACAGTCTTTTGATACAAAGTTTGTATACAGGGAAATGCCTGAGTTTTAAGTGCGTCCACTGAGGTTTGAGAAAGGTAGGCACTTCGGTAATCTGAACTCCCCAACAGGTTATGGAACATTGCCACCACCCCCAAAAATTCCTTCATGCCCCCTTGTGAACAGTTCTGGCCCCCCTCCTCTCAGAGGCAACTACTATTTTGATTTATTCTATAATAAATTAATTTTGGCTCTCCTAGGATTTCATAAATGGAATTATACAATAGGCACTCTTTTGTGTGAGACTTCTTTCACTCAGCATAGTTTTTGAGGTTCATCCCTGTTGCATGTATCAGTAGTTCATTCCGTTTCCTTTTTATTTTATTTTCCGTTTCATTTTGAATTTGTTTTAGACTGACAAGAAAGCTGCAGAAATAGTACAGATTTCCCATATACCCTTCATCCAGCTTCCCCTGGTATTAACATGTTAACATAACCATAGAACAATGAGCAAAACCAGGAAATTAACACTGTTAGAATACTATTAGTTAAACTGCAAACCTTACTGAGATTTCACCAGTTTTCTCACTTACGGTTTCCTTTTTTTCTGATTTAAGGATCCAATCCAGAACTCCACATTGCATTTAGTTCTTATTTCTCTTCATTTTGTCATGGTTTTCAGTCCTTTCTGGTCTTTTGTAATCTTGACACTTTGAAGAGTACTGCTTCATTATTTTATAAAAAGTACCTCAATTTGGATTTGTCTGATGGACTGGACTATGGACATACATTCTTGGCTTGACTTGCTACAGAAATTACATTGTCTCTTTCTGAGGGCATCATATCAAGGGGCCCGTGATGTCAGTAGGCCTTATTGCTGGTGATGTTACTTCATTCATTTTTGTTGCTGAGTATTGTGCCATTATATGAAAATACTAGTTTGCTTATCCATTTTTTTTTTTTTCCTGTTGATGGATACCAGGCCGACCTATTTCTTGTTTTTAGCTCTTAGGAATAATGCTGTGGACATTTTGTACAAGTCTTTTTGTGAACTTTTTTTCCCCATTGCTCTTCAGTAAAATAGCCGAGGGCAAAATTGCTGAGTCATAGCGTAGGTATATGTTTGAGTTTATAAAAATCTGCCAGATCTTTTTCAAAGCGTTTGTGCCATTTTGCATTCCTTCAACAATATATGATTCCCAGTTGCTCCATCATTTGATAGTGTCTGTCTTTTCAAATTTTAACCATTCTGGTGAGTGTATTTGTTTTGTTTTGTTTTGTTTTAAATTTATTTACATCTACATTGGGTGTAAAGCTTACTTAAAAAAAACAGAAATAAAAATATATAAATAAAATAAAAATTTATTGCCCAAATTTCTGGTTTTAAATTTTTAAATTTACACAAAAGTCAAAAGAATAATACCATGAACACTCGTGTACCCTTACCTAACAACTGACCAGTTGTTAACATTTTGTCACATTTATTTTCTCTCGTGTGTGTATGTCCACACATGTAAGTACATATGAACTGCTTTTTTTCTTTTGTTCTGAGCCATTTATGAATATGTTTAAGACTTCTTGACTCTTAGCCACTAAACACCTTATGATGTATTTTCTAAGAACGAGGTGATTCTCCTACATTAGCACAAGACCATTAGTAACAGTGATGCAGTAGTGTTATCTAACACCCATTCCATATTCAGATTTTCCCAGTTCTCTACAGCTTTTTTGTTTTGTTTTTCAGTCCCGAATCACATGTTGCCTTTGGTTGTCATGGTGTCATTTTAGTCATCTCCAGCCTAGAATCCTCCCCTTACACCTCACTCTATATCTTGCGACACTGATGTTTTTGAAGAGTCCAGACCAAAAGAAGAGTTCCTCAGAACGAGAGGCTGCCAGTGAACAGCCCACAGGCCAGTTACAGCTAGCGTGTGTTTGGTCTGTATTGTACATGAAAATTTGAATTGTTACCTGTATTTGAACATGAGATTTCTGGCAACACTGGGCTCACATTCCATGTGAGTTTGGAATGCACGTGACTGTCACTTCCTTCTTAGTATTTCTCATCTTGGACAGCATTCAACACACATGGAACTATGGAACTCGAGATACCTTTAGTGACACTCAGTTATTTTAGGTAGCACCGTCACACTGACAGACACTAAATCACATGGAATTATGCAGCAGTAAAGTTTTTTCTTGCCACATCTGCAGTCCACATTCTTCCAGGCAGAAAGTCGTTCTTTGAGCTGAAGCTGGTATTCATTAGTACCCCCTGACAGTCACTGCTCTCCCTCCCCGACAGGATGCTGGCCCTAGACTGAGACCACTGTTTTGTTAAAATTTAATAGCATTGTTTTGTTTTCACTGTACTTACCAGTACAGTTAGTTACCTTCCTGTTAGAGCAGGTAATGATAAGTAAGTAATTGTATGTGTTGTATATACATGTTTGAAGCAGTAGTAGCTGTCCATTGATGTCAGTTTTTGAGTCCCCTTGTGTGATACTTCCTTAGATTTTTCTTTTTTAGTCATAAAAATTAATGAGCTAGAAACTATTAAACGCTTTTTATAGTATGAATTAATGGAGGCTCAGAGAGGTTCAGTGATGGGCATGGCTAGTCAGAGCAGTTGTGCCTCTCTGTGAGCTAACTTCTAAGTCCGTCCCTGCCCTTTAGATTTGATGATCCTGTTAAGATCAACACCTGTAGGAAGGTGACATCACATGGCTTTACAGATGACACAGTGGAGCCATCAAGGCACCTGACAGTCGTGTGGGTGCGACTGGGAGGAGGCACATCATGACTTAGATGCCTATTTTTGCATAGATTATGGAATGTTGTTTAAAGCACTACTGCCTCAAAAAAAACTCAGCAACTATGCTGTGTTCATGGGGGTACAAAGCTGAATGGCCGGAGGAAAACGTTTGTTTCCAGCAGCTTTAGGGATTTTGCTTGAATATGGAGAACAGTCTGATATATGTACTTCCACTATGTAGTCGCAGACAGAGATAAGCATAGTCATTTTTGCCCCAGCAAATGTCAAAACCATCTTCTCTCTTCGTGTGTATACCTACAGGAACAACTGTCTCAAGTCCTTGATGCCATGTTTGAAAGGACAGTCAAAGCTGATGAGCATGTCATCGACCAAGGAGATGATGGAGATAACTTCTATGTCATAGAACGGTAGGAGATGGAGCTTTGCAGATGTGTGGCTGCCCTTAATGAGATTCATAATGCAGGGCATGTACCTCACCCTGTGCTTTGTTCAGCCCGGAGAGGGCTTAGGACCAGGTGTGTAAGCTTCTTAAAGCTTGTCCCTCTCCTCACTCATATGTGAAATTTAATAAACAGAGGATCATAGGGGAAGAAAGGAAAAAATAAGACAAAATCAGAGAGGGAGATAAAACATTAGAGACTCTTAATCACAGGAATCGAACTGAAGGTTGCTGGAAGGAAAGGGGGCTGGGGGTGTGGGGTAACTGGGTGATGTACATTAAGGGAGGGCATGTGATATAATGAGCATTGGGTATTATATAAAACTGATGAATCACTGACCTCTATCTCTGAAACCATAATACATTATATGTTAATTAATTGAATTTAAATAAAAGTAAGTTTTAAAAAGGGGGAAAAGGAGTTGGGTGCTTAACTGAGCCACCCAGGCTCCCCAAGAACTTCTCTTAACAAAAAGATTTCAAGAAGGGGGGGGAAAAAAGCGCTTGTCCCTCTCTGTCCACAGCCTGCCCCTCCATCTAGTGCCGTCCTGAGACCTCAGTACAACCCATATCTGGGTTGCCATTATCAATATTAAAGAGTCTCCTTGGGGTGCCTGGGTGGCTCAGTTGGTTAAGCAGCTGCCTTCGGCTCAGGTCATGATTCCAGAGTCCTGGGATCAAGTCCCGCATGGGGCTCCCAGCTCCACGGGGAGTCTGCTTCTCCTCGGACCCTCTCCTCTCTCATGCTCTCTCTCACTCTCTCTCTCTCAAATAAATAAATAAAATCTTAAAAAAAAAAGAAGAAGAAGAAGAGTCTCCTTTACAATTAGGCAAGATGTGCTTCATAATTATTTGCCAGTGTTCAGGAAGCCATTTTGCTATATTGTCATTTGGATCTTTCAAGTCCCAGCCTAATTTTACACATGAATACACTGCCTTAGCTCTGTTCCAGGTATAAGCCATGTTGGGAGACATGAAATATGTGGGTTTGACCTGCTGGCCTTAGTGTATCGTAAGTTCTTGAGTTGTTACTGTTGTCTTGGGGGCTCCTTCTGACCTCCTCTCAGACCTGAAAGGAACCACCCTCACCAGATTACCTCCTATAGAATGCCTAGAAATGGCATCACTGGTAAAGGGTCTCTTTGAGGAATTTTTTTTTTAAGATTTTATTTATTTATTTGACAGACAGATCACAAGTAGGCGGGGCGGGGGAGGGAAGCAGGCTCCCTGCTGAGCAGAGAGCCCAGATGCAGGGCTCCATCCCAGGATCCTGGGATTATGACCTGAGCCGAAAGGCAGAAGCTTTAACCCACTAAGCCACCCAGGCACCCCGAGGAATTTGTTATATATTGTTAATTATCTTGCAGAAACATTGATGTATTTAAGTTTGCCTCAGTGGTTATTGAGAGTGCTTGTTTCTCTAAATGTTTTTCAGTTCTGAATATTGTTCTTTAGCAGTCATTACCAGTCAATAGGTAGAATATTGTACCTTTTGGTTTCTTTATTTTATCTGTTCTCTATCCTAGTTTTCAACAAACTACAAAAGAAGACCCATACAGTCATTTGAATCCCTTCAGGAAAAACATTTGACAAAACTAAACACTTTTTCAATGTAAAAACTCTCAAACTAGGAGTAGATGTGGGTTTTCACCAATCAGATTAAAGGAGTTTTTTTTAAAAAACCTATGACTAACATCATAGTTAATGGTGAAAGAGCGACCGTTTTCCCCTTCAAATCAAGAACAAGACAGGGATATCTGTTCTCATTACTTCTATTCAGTATTGTACTGTAGGTCCTGGCCAGTGCAATAATGCAGTGAAAAAAGGAGAAGAAAAAGGAGGCAGGAAGAGGGAGGGCATATAGATTGCAAAAGAAAAACTGAGATTATCTTTGTTTGCTGATGGCATAATCCTCCCTAGAAAATCCCAAGCTACAAAAAAGCTGTTAGAACTGATACGTGAGTTTAGCAAGGTCACAGAATGCAAAGTCAAAATGCAAAATCTCTTATATTTCTCTATACCAGCAAAAATCTTTTGGAGGTTGCCTGTTTTATATCATATGTACCTTCTATTTCTGAACCACCTGCCAGGTCTAAAATTTGTTATTGGAAATAATAAATGAAGTTATTTCTTGTTACACTTCCAGGGGAACCTATGATATTTTAGTAACAAAAGATAATCAAACTCGCTCTGTCGGTCAGTATGACAACCGTGGCAGTTTTGGAGAACTTGCTCTGATGTACAACACCCCGAGAGCTGCTACTATTGTCGCCACTTCGGAAGGCTCCCTGTGGGGACTGGTGAGTTTGAGAAAAGATTCCCTTTGTGTGGCATGGTATTAATTCCCCTTACTTCGGGGTTTTCTGTCCTTGGGTTGTTGGTTCCCTTTATATAGCCAGTTCTCTGAAGGACATTATGAAACATCCTGTACCAGTGTGTTTTTCCATTTCTCTAAAATGATGTGTCAACAAACTGTTTACTCCAAATTACAGGGAAAAGACTGGGCCTTATGACCTTGTAGTCATGTTGGTTCTTATTATGCTTTCTGTTTATGTTTGTATCAGACAGGTAGAGACAAAGGGGATAATTCTCTATACAAGAGGCGGCCTAGAAAAATAATCATCATGGAAAGCTATGCAAACAGTGTTTGCCATCTCTAGCTGTCCCAGGACTAACTTTACTCTTTGGCCAGCCATACACTTGTGCATTGGTCCATGCCAATATCCAATAGGTTTAGATGACTAGAAAGGCTGATGGCCATATTCCGGGAAAGAGAACTTTCCTAGAGTGCCTATGGCACAGCACTGCTGTGATCTCTTTCCTCTGTTACCTGTGGTCCACCTTGCTTCATTTTGCATCAAGCTTTCAGAATCTATAACTGTTGTGCTCGCTTCGGAAGCACATATACAGAATCTATAACTGTCTCCCTTCTAAAAGAAAATAATTATCCTCTTGTACAAATTCCAAATTTCACTTTTAAGATACTAACATCTGTGATAATTTGTTTCCATTTACTTCACAAGCAGAATTAAATGTATACCATAGCATTATCAGTATAGTTCCTCAAATGAAATCATACTTTAAAAATATAATAGAGGACTTTCTTGTGGTATATTGATGTAGAACTAAGAATGTCTTGCGAAATGAGTGATAGAATAGCTTTAGAATAGATCACGCACTTAGGCTAGTGATTGAAAAACTGAATGATGGAGCACCTGGGTGGCTCAGTTGGTTGAGCATCCAGCTCTTGATTTTGGCTCAGGTCACGATCTCAGAGCTGTGAGGTCAGGCTCCACATCTTGCTTAAGATTCTCTCTTTCCCTTTCCTCTGCCCTCCCAGCCCTCCACTTGCATGTTCACTCGCTTTCCATCTCTCTCTCAGTCTCTCAAAAAAAGAAAAAAAAAAAAAAACTCAAGGATAGATCATAGATCAATAAGTAATGGGGGGAAATAAACCCGGTTTTAAAATGTATTGATGGCAGGGCACCTGACTGGCTCAGTCAGTAGAGCATGTGACTCTTGATCTCAAGGTTTTAAGTTTGAGCTCCACCTTGGGCATGGAGCCAACTAAAAAAAAAATGTGTTGATGACAACTCCTGGTCCAGGTCAAGATGTAGTTGCTTTAATCCACTGAGCCACCCAGGAGCCCCTAGTTTTCTCTTTTAAAACTAAAAAACTCGGGGCTCCTGGGTGGCTCAGTGGATTGGGCCACTGCCTTCGGCTCAGGTCATGATCTCGGGGTCCTGGGATCGAGCCCCACGTCGGGCTCTCTGCTCCGCGGGGAGCCTGCTTCCTCCTCTCTCTCTGCCTGCCTCTCTGCCTAGTTGTGATTTCTCTCTGTCAAATAAATAAAATATTAAAAAAAAAAAACTAAAAAACTCCAGGTATCATACAACAAACAAACTTAGGAAGAGCCTGGAAGATGGACAGGAAAAGGTGGAGTGGCTAGGGATCTTGGTGACTTAAAGGGAGTGAGACCCAGATGGTGTTCTGGAAAAGCCTGCAACCTAGATCCACCAAGCAATTACAAACAAAAACAAATCCAAGAAAACCCTGACCCCTTTAGCTAAAGGACCAGGAAAAGGGAAGCCTAGGAAAACAGATTATATCACCCTATTCCAGCCAAATACCAAAAGAAAAACTGCTTCTTCCTCCCCACAGTGTCACTGGGGCTAGCAGCAAGCTGAATTTACGGCCTCACCCCGCAGCAAAGAGACAAAATGAGATGCTATGTAGTGTCACTAGTTGGCACTCCACTTTCCCTGCCAGGGTTGTGTTGGTGGGGTCCAGAGGGGAGGTGAACATTCACTACCACATGTTCATGCACACTATACCTAAGAGAGTGCCTGCAAAAGAAGATTAAATTGGATACAAAATTTCACAACATTATAACCCAAACCACTTGTTGGGGCGCCTGGGTGGCTCAGTCGGTTAAGGGCTGCCTTTAGCTTAGGTCATCATCCCGGGGCCCTGGGATCGAGCCCCCCTTATCAGGCTTCCTGCTCAGTGGGAGCCTACTTCTCCTTCTCCTTCTCCTGCCCTCCCTTCCTTCATGCTCTCTTGCTTGTTCTCTCTCAAGTAAATAATATCTTTTAAAAAAGAAAGAAAGAAAATCACTTGTTATACTGAGAACAAGGAAATTCTCAACCTGAGTGAGAAAAGACCATCAACAGATGCCAATACCGAGATGACACACATATTACAATTAACTGACAAGGGTTTAAAACAATTACCATATACCCAATAACATAAGCCATCAACAAGCAATTATGGACACACTTGAAAAAAAAATGAAGAAAGAATAGAAGTTCTCAATGAAGAAATAGAATAAAGGAGATCCAATTGGGAAATTTTAGAACTAGAAAATATAATAACCAAAATAAAAACTCACTGAATGGGCTCAATAGCAGAATGACTGTGAGAGAGGGAAAAAAAAAAAAAAATCTGTGAACTTGAAGGTAAAACAATAGAAATTACCCAGTCTGGACAACAGAAAGAAAACAGACTGAAGTGAAGTGAACAGAGTGTGTGGGATAATAACAAAAGATATAATATTTCATATCAGTAGACTTCCAGAAGAAGAGGAGAAAGAGTATAGAACTAAAAAATTCTTCAAAGAAATACTAGTTGAAAACTTCCCAGTTTTGGTGAAAGATAATAAACCTACAGATTAAAAAAGCTGAGTGAACTCCAAATTGTATAAACACAAAGAAGTCTATGCCAAGACACATAATCAAACTTCAGAAAATTAGACAGGAAAAACTTTGAAATCCACTAGAGAGAAAAAAATGTGTTACCTTTAAGGGAACAACAGTTTGAACGATACCAGATTTCCTGGCCATGGAGGCCAGAAAGAAGTGGTACAGCATTTTTCAGTGTTTGGGGGCGGGGGGGGGGGGGGGGGAAGAACTATCAGCTCAGAATTCTATACCTAGTGAGAATATCCTGCAGGTAACCTGCAGGGGTGAAGATATTCTCAGATCAAAGAAAACTTTGTTACCAGAAGGGCTACTGGCAACAGTAAAAATGGCAAAAGGAAGTTCTTCAGAAAGGAAGTGATAAAATAAGGAAATTTGGAACATGAAGAATGGAGAAAGAACAACAGAAAAAGTAAGCTATGGGAAGATATAAAAGACTGTTGTCTTGAGTTTTCTAAATTGTATTACATGCTTAAAGCAAAATTATTGTCTGATGTGGTTCTCAATATATATAGAGGAAATATTTAAGACAGTTATAGTCTAAAGTGGGGGGTAGAGGAGCCCAAATGGAAATAAAGCTTCTACGTTTTATTCCAGCTACTAAAATGTTGATATCAGTAGATCATGATAAGTTACATATATAAATATAATACGTAGAGCAACCACTAAAATGATCTGTACAAAAGGATGTATTCAAAAGCTCTATAAATCAAAATTTGAAAAAGTTTATTCCCATAAGAATACAGGAGAATGATATGGAGGAACAAAAAACAGGAGGAACAGCAGAAAACATATAGTAAGTGGTAGACAAGTCCTCCTATATGAATAATTACTGTAAATATAATGATCTAATTATACCAACTAAATGACAGTGACAAGTCACATGGATTTGTTTAGATGATCCAACTCTATTCTGTCTGCACCAAACTCACTCAAACATAATAACATAGGTAGATTGGAAGGAAAAAGATAGAATTATATATATGCCATGCAAACATTAACCAGAAGAAAGCAGGACTAATTATATTAATATCAGATAAGATAGACTTCATAGCAAAAAAAGTTACCAGGGACGAAGAGGAACATTACATAATAGTGAAAGGGTTAATCTACCAAGAAGATATAGCAAGCCCTCAATACATATATAGCAAACAACAGAGCTTCAGAATATGGGAAAAACGGTTAGAACTGAAACAAGAAGTAGACAAATCCACAGTTACAGTTGTGGACTTTAACACTCATCTCTCAAGAGTTGGTGGAACAATTAGAAAATCAGGAAGGATATAAGAAGAACTTAACCACACCATCAGCCAAACAGATCTAACTGAAATTTGCAGAACACTCCATACCACAGTAGAGTACCCACTGTTTTCAAGCCCATGGAACATTCACCAAGATAGACCCCATCCTGGCATATAAAATAAAGCTTAACAAATTTAAAAGAATTGTAGTCAGACAGTGTGTTCTCTAACCACAATGGAATAAATCCAGAAATCAGTAACAGAGAAGTAACAGGAAAATCTCCAAACACTTGGAAATTAAGTAGCACATTCCTAAAGAGTCTTTAAGTCAGGGGTGCCTGGGTGGCTCAGTGGGTTAAAGCCGCTGTCTTTGGCTCAGGTTATGATCCCAGCATCCTGGGATTGAGCCCCACATCGGGGTCTCTGCTCCGCAGGGAGCCTGCTTCCTCCTCTCTCTCTCTGCCTGCCTCTCTGCCAAGTAGAGGCAGGCAGAGAGAGAGAGGAGGAAGCAGGCTCCCTGCGGAGCAGAGACCCCCCCGATGTGGGGCTCAATCCCAGGACCCTGAGATCACGACCTGAGCCGAAGGCAGAGGCTTAACCCACTGAGCCACCCAGGCGCCCTGTTTAAAAAAAAATCTTTAAGTCAAAGAGGAAGTCACAATAGAATTGTTTTTTTTAACAAATTGGACTGTAAAGCCATCTGCCCCATAGTTGGGGTATGAGAATTCAGTAGACATAAGAGGCAGCTCCCGCGGGGTCTGGCGAAGGGTAGGGGCTTACAGAATGACGACACACGCTCTCTGTGGTTACAGGACTGCTTATTGCCATTCTCTTCCAGAAGGCTCTTCTCCTGAGATCCCTGCTTTGTGTTTCTGCTTCCTAACCCTATCCTTTGCAGTCTTTTCTTCCTTTCCCTACTGTCTTAAGCATCCTGTCAAGACGCCCTTCTGACCCCTGCTTTTCTCCTGCTTTGTTCATGTGCTTTATAGCCCAGACCCTCTCAGAAGCTTTAGTACCACGTCCAGGACAGTGACTCCTGGAGGGTCCTCCTCAGCCTGACTTCTTGTACCTTCCAAGGCCTTGGAAATGCCTTCGGAGGCCAAAGTAGGGAGGACTTGGAGTTGTCACTTGAGTTTCTCCAGTTGGATTCTACATTCCTCCTCTTCCTGGGGTCCGACGCTACCATGACCATTACACTCAGTCTCTGCTCCCGTTCTCTCTTGCTAAAGTGAAAGTCAATAGAAACTGTCTGAGGAAATGCTTGCAATCGCAGGAAAGTGTAGTATCCCTTTTCTCTTTTGAACTTCGGGCTGCATGCTAGACTCTGAACACGTGCTGCCTGAAGGAGCCATTGTCTCACAGTGGGAGTTTCCTCTTCACAGCTCCCCTGGAAGCTCCCTGAAAGCCAGGTTAGTGTCTGGAGCTCTTGCATGCCCTCCACAGCCGCGGGAGCTGGCCGTGCACAGCGTGAGAGCTCTGGGTAGGGCGGAAGTATGCACAGAAGGGGTTGGAACGTGTATGAATAAGTCACTTTGAGAGATACCAGTTGTTTTCTCGTCGGCTGGAAATAGTTTGCTGTTGTAGTTGTAGCAATCTTTGTGACACTATAAGGGGACTTTAAAAATATTTTTGACAGCGCCTACTCAAATAGAAGGAAGAGAACTTTATAATTCCCATTTTCTCACTTTTGACTGTCCTCTTTCCATAGCAATCATGCCTAGATTGGCCCAGAGAACATGTAGAAATTGAATTCTAAGGATAATGGAATAATATTCCAAAGTATAACAGTAACATTTTAAATGATACATCCCTAAACTTGGACTTAAAAAAAGTGGTGGTAAATCATGCAGCCCGTTAGAGCAAGCAGAGATTGAATGGCTCTTCTCAAGCAGACAGATGGAGAAGAAATGTGCTGAAGAGCAGATGATCTGTCCAGCAGTTTAGACAGAGGCTGGAGTCTGCCGTAGCTAATGGTAGGAGTATAGCATGTAGTTACGTGACTTTTCTTGTAAGGCAGATGAAACATGGTATGGGCTGGGGACTCTGGAAGTGATGGAATATGAGCCAGTGAAACCCATTTGGACATCTTAACTCAGTTGTCTTCTATGTGATTTCTCTACCCCACCGCCACCCCATCACAGAGAATACTAAAATAGCAAATTTATGGTTAAACATGTTCTTACTGTGCTATGTTTCATTCAGCCAGCCTTGAGGATTTCATTATGTGCTTTCAAAGGAAAAAACAAAACAAAACAAAACAAAACACCTTCCCACTCCTGAGAGCCTGAGGTGGACAAAAGGTACAATTAACTTAGATACAAGAAACCTAAAACTAAGCAATTAACATCCTCCCAGCTGTGTGTCCCTCTCCACACATGTACACATATTTGAGAGGCGCCTCACTGTAGCTGTGGTCAGCTCTCTCCTGATCTGAATCCATGGCTTGCTGGGGTCAAGGGACCCTTCACATTCCCACCTTCCATCTTGAGTTTCTTCCCCTCTCTTTCCATTAATTCAAATTCTCCCCCTCCTTCAGGTCCCTGCAAATTTACATTTTTAAAAACTATATTAAAATTTTATTTTAAAATTTTAAAAATGTATATGTTTATATATAATTTATATATATAGTATTTATTTGTTTGTTTGCTTAGGGCTTGAACTCATGACCCTGAGATCAAGACCTGAGCTGAGATCAAGAGTTGGATGCTTAATCAACTGAGCCACCCAGGTGGCCCACCAAAATTTATATTTTTGCAACAAAAATATCCTTGATCACTCCAGCCTACTGTGATCTCTCTCCTTCCCTCCTCAGAATTCTTGTGGAGCTTACTCTTCTTGTCTTAATCGTTCACCTAGGACATTTCATATACTGTCTGCAGATTTTTTATTCCCATATATTTTTTATTGTCTCCCTGTTGAGGGCAAGAGCCCTTTGATTGTTTTCTCTCTTTTTTTCGAAGATGCATCTTTTCACATTGAACAGTGACCATGAGCTCGCAAGTGTTTGGGAATTTTGTATTTTGTATTCTGTTCATGACCCATAGGTGGCACTCGTGGAATACTAGATAGCGAGCAATTACACAGTGGACATCTGTCTGACACAGGCTACCAGTCTTTCTCTTCCAGTGGTGACTCAGATTAAAATGTCATTAAACACTCATTTGGCCCAGTACATTCCATAGTCCTCTAATTTTTGCTGTCATCCAGTTAATTAAACCATAGATGTTTTCTTACAGAGGCATTTACCAGAATTTTCCTGTTCTTTTTGTAGGATCGTGTGACTTTTAGAAGAATCATAGTGAAAAACAATGCAAAAAAGAGAAGAATGTTTGAATCATTTATTGAGTCTGTGCCCCTCCTTAAATCACTAGAGGTAAAGTGTATTTGAATAAGAATCTGTTTATGGAGATTTAAGATCTCCAAAACTATTAAATTTTCATATTGGACTATTCTAACCAATTTCTGTGTTGTTTAGATATTGTGATTTTCAGTTGAGGTCTTTTCCTTTTAGTTTATGGGTATGTCCATTGTTTCAGGTGTCAGAACGAATGAAGATTGTGGATGTAATAGGAGAGAAGGTCTATAAGGATGGAGAGCGCATAATCACGCAGGTGAGTAGGTCCCTATGCAGCTCCTTCCCTGTGAATCACCTCCTGAAGGACAGATACATCCCTTGTCCTCTCACTTTGGTGGGAGCTCATGTTGCCAGCTGCTGGGGCACACTTCCTACAGAGTCCTCTAAAGCCCATTGACGTTCATCTCGTGGACACATAAACATCTCTTGCCTCCATTTCCCTTTTGCTGGTTTCTGATATTTGTTCTTTTGGACATCATTCTCTTCTAACCCTTGAGAAAGCTTTATCCATTGGTGCTAAAGCCTGGAGAAGGTCTAAAGGTTGTGTCTTTTACCTTCTATGTTTGGAACAAAGGTGTCCTCTTAGCTAATCCAGCATAAGCCAGGGTCTTCAGTCTTTAGTGATTGACCAGATTTCTAAGTTGTCTTTTTTTTTTTTTTTTTTTAGATTTTATTTATTTGACAGAGAGAGAGAGAAATCACAAGTAGGCAGAGGCAGGCAGAGAGAGGAAGAAGCAGGCTCCCGGCTGAGCAGAGAGCCCGATGCGGGGCTGGATCCCAGGACCCTGAGATCATGACCTGAGCCGAAGGCAGAGGCTTTAACCCACTGAGCCACCCAGGCGCCCCTTTTTTTTTTTTTTTAAGATTTTATTTACTTATTTAACACAGAGAGAGATCACAAGTAGGCAGAGAGGCAGGCAGAGAGAGAGGAGGAAGCAGGCTTCCCGCTGAACAGAAAGCCCGATGCGGGGCTCGATCCCAGGACCCCGAGATCATGACCTGAGCCGAAGGCAGAGGCTTAACCCACTGAGCCACCCAGGCGCCCCATCTAAGTTGTCTTTAATGTTTCCTTTGTGCCTTTCTCTCATGTTATTTTTGGGTGCTGTAAGGATCACCACACAGTGGCCTGGGTCATTGTGAGTATTGTGTAATAATTTTCCTTATCTACTACTATGCTTACGTCTTTAATTATATGTAATTAAAGGTGTAAACTTCTCTGCCTGTGGTTCTGGCAAGAACGCTGGCAAGACACCTTGTTGGTTTGGGTTGCATAATGTTTCCATCACGAACCCAGAGCTGGGGCTTGGAGGAGAAAAGACTCAGATTGGTCAAACCTAAGTCCTGAGCCCACCCCTAGGACCAGTGGGTGGAGTTGGCCCAACCAGCCTACAAGGACTAATTCAGGCTTATTATCACAGAAGGAGAGAGAGAAACTCCCAGAGAAAAAGGACTAACAAAAAACTATGAGTGGCATCTCTAAATGCCTTTGTTTCCTAGGTACACCTATTGTTAATAATTTCTTCAGTTAGAAATTGGTTTGATTCTCTACAGACATTTATTAAGATGCACAGGTGGAACTAGATATAAGCACTATAATGAAGGAACACATGAGGCATCTGGGTGGCTCAGGTCATGATCCCAGGGTTCTGGGATCGAGTCCTGCATCAGGCTTCTTGCTCAGCAGGGAGTCTCCTTCTCCCTCAGCTTGCCACTCCCCCTGCCTGTCCTCTCAATTTCCCAATTTCTCTCTCTGTCTCTGACAAATAAATAAAATCTCAAAAAAAAAAAAAACAAAACAAAACATGAATGTCAGTGGGAATGTAGGAAAGGAAGTATTCCATATGGTTTTGTGGGGAAAATACCATTTTGGGCTGGGCTTAGAATAAGTGCAGCTTCAGCAGTTGAGGTCAGGGAAAGGTCTTTTAGGACAAAGGAACAGTATGAGCAACAGCCTGTGGGTGTGAGCTGTGTTCCAGGGCAGGTGTCCTGGTCTGTTAAGAATGTCAGGCTGAGTTGCAAGAATGGGACATGTTGACAGGTCACATTTGCTTCTGAATCTGAGGTGCTTTAATTTACTCCCAAAGGATCCCTAGTTCATTCCAAAAGTCCCAGGCCCTCAGGATGTGTGCCAGGAGGTATGAGACGCTGCGGTGTTTTCTGGAGTGTCTGTTCTCTTGAAGATAGGAACGCTAGGTGGTGGCACAGAATGGGCAAGAATTAGGATGATCTCAGCTTATTCTAGACCCCTTTCGCCAGTGTCTCTAGACAGGGGGTCTCCAAGTGAGGTCCCAGGAACAGCAACATCAGCATCATCTGGGAATTTGATAGGAATTGTTAGAAGTGCAAGTTCTTGGGAGTCCGAAACTGGTTTATGTTGTTCTGTTTGTTCGTTTTGGTCAGCTTTGTGACAGTATATATATATATATATATATATATATATATACACACACACATATATATGTATATAAAGATTTCATTTATTTATTTGACAGACAGAGATCACAAGTAGGCAGAGAGGCAGGCAGAGAGAGAGGGGGAAGCAGGCCTCCTGCCTACCAGAGAGCCCGATGTGGGGCTCAACCCCAGGACCCTGAGATCATGACCCGAGCTGAGGGCAGAGGCTTTAACCCACTGAGCCACCCAGGCGCCCCGTGTTACAGAACATTTTACATAAAATAAAATCACCAAGTATACAATTCTGGAGTTTTATAGCCATCCCTACAATCATAGAATCATAGTATAGGGCATTTCCATCACCCCAAGAAGTTCCCTCATAGTCAGTCCACTGCTCCATCCCTTAACTCTTAGAAACTACTGATTTGTTTTTAACACTACAGAAATTCCTTTTCTAGAATTTCATATGATTGAAATCGTAGCGCATGTAGTCTTTTGTGTCTGACTTCTTTCTCTTAGCATGATGTTTTTGAGATTTTTTTCATGTTGTATGTGTCAGTGGATAGTTCCTTTTTATTGCTGAGTACTGTTTCACTGTATGGATGTACTGTAATTTGTCTTTCCACTCATCAGTTGAGGGACATTTGAAGTCTTTCCAGTTTGGGGCAATTATGAATACAACTGCATTGAACATTCTTACACAAGTCTTTGTGTGGACAGATGTTTTTATGGAATTGCTGAGTCATATGGGAAATGTATGGCTAACAAACTGCCAAGCTGTTTTTAAAAATGGCTCTACCATTTTGCATTCCCCTAGCAATGTACTAGAATTCCAGTTGTTCTGCACCCTCATCAACATTTAGTATCAATAGTCATTTTAATTTCAGCCATTCTAGTGGGTAGGAAGTGGTAATTCATTTTGGTTTCCATTTGCATTTGCCTAACGTCTAATGATGTTGAGCATCTTTTTCCTGTGGCTGCTTGCCATCCACATGTTTTTTTGATGAAATTGCTGCAGATCTTTTGCTGTATTTACAATTAGATAATTTGGCTTCTTATTATTGAGTTGTAAGAGTTCTTTATGTGCTCTGACTACAAATCATTTATCAGACATATGATTGGCAAATATTTCTTCCAATCTGTGGCTGTAGCTATGGTTTGTCTCTTCATTTTCTTTTCTCTTTTTAAAAAATTTTTAAAAGATTCTATTTTATTTGAGAGAGAGAGAGAGAGCGTGAGCTCGAGAGAGAGCAGGAGCAGGGGGAGGGGCAGAGAGAGAAGCAGACTCCCCGCTGAGCAGGGAGCCTGATGCAGGGCTTGATCCCAGGATCCCAGGAAAATGACCTAAGCTGGAGGCAGACTCTTAACCAACTAAGCCACTCAGGTGCCCCATTTTCTTTTCTTTTTTAATTATTTTTTTCCCAAACTTTTATTTAAATTCTAGTTAGTTAACATACAGTGTAATATTGGTTTCAGGAGTAGAACTTAGTGATTCATCACTTATAAGACTCAGTGCCCATCATAACAAGTGCCCTCCTTAATCCCCATCACCCATGTAGCCCATCCCCTACCCACTTCTCTTGTCCCTTCACTTTTTTTTTTTAAAGATTTTATTTATTTGACGGAGAGAGAGAGGGAATACAAGCACAAGCAGGGAGAGTGGGAGAGGGAGAAGCAGGCTTCCTGTTGAGCAGGGAGCCCTATGCGGGGCTTTACCCTACTAGGATCATGACCTGAGCCGAAGGCAGATGCCTAATGACTGAGCCACCCAGGCATCCCATACCTTTACTTTCTTAATAGTAGCTTTTAAAAAAAAAAAGTTTTTCATTTTGAAGAGTCTAGTTTATAACTTTTTTTCTCTTGTAGTTCCTTTATTCTCATGCCCTATTTAAAAACTTTGCAAGGTCAATAAGACTTTCTCCTAGGACAGCACCATTAAATATCATGTAAGATGCATATATAATTTAAAATTTTTTAGCAGCCAAATTTTTTTTAAAAAGTGAACTTAATTCTAATAATATGATAGATGTATCTTTATCTTTAAATAATACCATTTCAACATCTAAGTGATACAAAAATTCAGTGATGAAATACTTTCCATCTTTTTTTTTTGGTACTCAGTCTTCAAAATTTGATGTGTATTTTATACTTAAAATACATCTAAATTGGGGGGCGCCTGGGTGGCTCGGTGGATTGGGCCGCTGCCTTCGGCTCGGGTCATGGTCTCAGGGTCCTGGGATCGAGCCCCGCGTCGGGCTCTCTGCTCCGTGGGGAGCCTGCTTCCTCCTCTCTCTCTGCCTGCCTATCTGCCTACTTGTGATCTCTCTGTCAAATAAATAAATAAATAAATCTTTAAAAAAAAAAAATACATCTAAATTGGGATGCCTGGGTGGCTCAGTTGGTTAAGCCGCTGCCTTCGGCTCAGGTCATGATCCTGGGGTGTCGGGATCAAGTCCCACATCGGGCTCCTTGCTTGGCAGGGAGTCTGCTTCCTCCTCTCTCTCAGCCTGCCTCTCTGCCTGCTTGTGTGTACTCTCTCTGTATGACAAATAAATAAAATCTTTTAAAAAAAAACACATCTAAATCTATAGAAGCCACATTTCAAGTGCACAGTAGCCACATGCTACTGTATTGAACAGGGCAGTTGTACATATTCCATAGTTTTAACTCATACATTTAGATCTGTGATCCCCCCCCCTTTTTTTTTTTAAAAGTATGCTCCATGGCTAACACGGGGCTTAAACTCATGACCCTGAGATCAAGAGTCATATGCTCTACTGACTGAGCCAGTCAGGTATCCCTGATCCGTGACCCATTTTTGAGTTAATTTTTGTACATGGTGTAAAGTTTTTTACAGGGTTTTGCATATAGATGTCCAGTTGTTCCCGAGTCATTTGCTAAAAAGATTACCCTATCCAATTGCCTTGATAGCTGTATTGAAAAATTTTGGCTGTATGTTTTTGGGTCTATTTCTGGTCTCTGTTTTGTTCCATTGAAAACTGCACTGTTTTGATTATAAAAGCTTTTTATACTATGTCTTAAAATCAGATAGTTGAAGCCCTCCAAATTTTTTTCTTTTTCATAATTATCTTGGCTATTCTGTGCTCTTTTCATTTCTGTATATTAGAACCAACATAACAATTTCTACCAAAAAAGCCTACTGAGATTTTTTTTATTGAGAATATGTTGAATCTATAGATCACTTGGGGGAGGAATTGACATTGTAACAATTGAGTGTTTTGTGTCAGTCTCGGGCCATCAGTAGTGATGCTGTCAGCTAGGAATGCCTACTCCTAGCAAGCCCCCACAGACATTTCTCCGGAGCCAGTGTTATGGCTGGACCAGCCCTTGTGGTTCTTATTATGACTACAAGACTTACCTCAGCAGCAATCATGAGGGAACTTTGAAAACACAGGTTTATTACTCACGGATCCTGGAGGGTACATAGCACATCCAGAGCCACACAGTGAGGTCACAGAGTGGGGTGGGGGACCTGGAATTCTGTCTTTATTGGGGATGAGGGTGGAGTCCCGAGGGTTTGGCACGTTCACTCTTTATTGGCGAATTTAAAATATCAGAGCAGGAATTAGGGTATGAAAAGAGAAAAGTGGGGTCACTCAAGTGGTCAGTTTTCTGTGTTTCCCGGGGCTTTCTAAAAGGGAAACTTTATAGGTGGGAGCAGCCTGGCTCTTTCTCTAGTTGTATAGCTGGCAATGTGTTTATTCAAGATGGGTGTCTTTGAAGTGGTTGCCTCAGTAATCAAAAGTTTGATGTCAGTCATTTACATTATAATCAAAAAAGCTTATTGTCAGATACATACACTGTTCATGAACATAGATATCTATAAGGGTTTGTTTTTTTTTTTAAGATTTTATTTGACAGAGAAGGAAATAGTGAGAGAGGAAACACAAATAGGGGGAGTGGGAGAGGGAGAAGCAGGCTTCCCACTGAGCAGTGAGCCCAATGTGGGACTCGATCACAGGACCCTGGGATCATGACCCGAGCTGAAGGCAGATGCTTCACTGACTGAGCCACCCAGGCGCCCCATCTATAAGTTTTTAAATTTTTCTATATATTTTAATTTTCCTCTAATATTTTATATTTTCAAGTCTTATACATCTGTTAAATTTAGACCTGGATCTGGGGCTCCTGGGTGGCTCATTCATTAAGCGTTTGCCTTCAGCTCAGGTCATGATCCCAGGGTCCTGGGATTGATCCCGCATCTGGGCTCCCTGCTCAGCAGGGAGTCTGCTTCTCCCTCTCCCACTCCCCCTGCTTGAGTTCCCTTTCTCACTGCTGTGTCTCCCTCTGAAAATAAATAAATTTTAAAATCTTAAAAAAATTTATACCTGGATATTTCATACTTTTAACATTATTCTAGGTGGTTTTCCTTTTTTCAATTTTTAATTATTTATTGCTAGTGTGTAAGAATACAGTTGAATTTTGCATATTGATCCTGTGGTATTTATAACCTCGTTAACCTCACTGATTTTAGTAGCTTTTTTTTGTAGCTTCCTTGGGATTTTCTGTAGAGGTGATTATTTTGTTTATGAACAAGGACAGTTTTACTTCTGTATGGCTTCTTTTTCGTTATTTGTTAAGATTTTTCATTTATTTATTTGACAGAGAGATCACAAGTAGGCAGAGAGGCAGGCAGAGAGAGAGGAAGGGAAGCAGCTTCCCTGCCAAGCAGAGAGCCCAGATGCGGGGCTCAATCCCAGGACGCTGAGATCATGACCTGAGCCTAAGGCAGAGGCTTAACCCACTGAGCCACCCAGGCACCCCACCTTCTTTTTCATTTTTAATTAATTTACCTTATTGCATTGGCTGGGTCCTCCAGTACAATATTGAATAGAAATGCTGAGAACAGACATCTTTGTCTTGTTATTGATCTTAGGAGGAAAGCATTTAATTGTTCACCATTAAGTATAATGTAAATTGTAAGCTTCTTTATAAATACCGTTAATTGGGTTAGGGAAAGGCCCTCCTCTTCTTGGTTTTCTTGGTTTTTATCATGAAAAGATGTTGAATTTTGTCAGATGCTTTTGCCTTTTTTATTGAGGTGCTCATATGGGTTTTCTTTTTTAGTTAAAAATACGAATTACATTGCTTGACTTTTTTTTTTCCTAAAGATTTTATTTATTTATTTGACAGACAGAGATCACAGTAGGCAGAGAGGCAGGCAGAGAGAGAGGAGGAAGCAGGCTCCCTGCTGAGCAGAACGCCCGATGTGGAGGTTGATCCCAGGACCCTGGAATCATAACCTGAACTGAAGGCAGAGGCTTTAACCCACTGAGCCACCCAGGTGCCCCTTGACCTTTTTTTTTTTTTTTTTTTTAGATTTTATTTATTTATTTTACAGAGAGAGAGCACAAGTAGGCAGAGAGGCAGGCGGGGGGAAGCAGACCCCGCTGAGCAGAGAGCCTGATGCGGGGCTTGATCCCAGGACCCTGGGATCGTGACCTGAGCTGAAGGCAGAGGCTTAACCCACTGAGCCACCCAGGCACCCCCTTTGACTTTTGAAAAAAAGATTTTATTTATTTATTTGACAGACAGAGAGATCACAAGTAGGCAGAGAGGAAGGCAGAGAGAGGGGGAAGCAGGCTCCCCGCTGAGCAGAGAGCCCAATGCGGGGCTTGATCCCAGGACCCTGAGATCACGACCTGAGCCGAAGGCAGAGGCTTAACCCATTGAGCCAAGCATGCATCCCTTTACTTTTTCTAATATCGATTGAATTTTGAATATTTTTTTAAAGATTTTATTTATTTGAAGACAGAGATCACAAGTAGGCAGAGAGAGAGGAGGAAGCAGGCTCCCTGTGGAGCAGAGAGCCCGATGTGGGGCTCGATCCCAGGACCCTGGGATCATGACCTAAGCCGAAGGCAGAGGCTTCAACCCACTGAGCCAACCAGGCACCCCGATTGAATTTTGAATATTAAACCAAGCTTGCATCCTGGAGTGAGCCCCACTTGGTCATGATATATTATCTTTTTTATTTATTATGGGATTTAATTTTTTAAAATTTTGGTTTTTTTAATTTGAAGATGTAATTGGCTTTATTAAATAATTACCTTGTTAAGTAATAATAAATTAAGTATTAATTTACTAAGTGAATTAGGCAGCATCCCATCTAGCATGTAATGGGTAACTCCCTTATTAAGGATTTCTCTGTTTGTTTATAAAGGATGTTTATCTGTAGTTTTCTCTCCTTGTGATGTCTTTTTATTTTCTTTTTAAAGATTTTATTTGACAGACAGAGAACACAAGTAGGCAGAGAGGCAGACAGAGAGGGAAGCAGGCTCCCTGCTCGGAGCTCAGTCCCAAGACCCTGGGATCATGACCTGAGCTGAAGGCAGAGGCTTTAACCCACTGAGCCACCCAGGCACCCCCTCCTTGTGATCTCTTTGTCTGGTTTTGGTATCAACAATACCTCCAGACGATTTTAATGTTTGCTAAAATTTGAAAACCACTGATACAGACTATTCCAAGACTGGTAATGCCCTTGCCCTAAGAATACTTGGTGGAAATGTTTGAGAAGAACTTTCCAAGATTTTTAAGAGGAAGGTTGACACTATGAGAATTGTATTCTCAAAGCATAGTTCTGGCATCAGTGAGAAATGAATTGGCTTCAGCCTCATTGAGTAATGAGGAAGTGCAAATTAAAAACCACAGTGAGAAATATTTTTATACCTATTAGCTTGGCAAAAAGTAGGAATCTAACAATTCCAAAATGCAGTAGGAAGTTTTATTCACCATTAATAGAATAACTTAGCTGAACCCCTTTTGAGAGAAATTTATCCTTATCCTGGAAAGCTGAATTTATTCTATAATCCAGAAATTTATTTTCTAGGTATTTTCAGAGAAATACCCTTACACCTCAGAAGCTGTTCCAGCCTCATGAGTTCCTTCCTAGTCACAGCCCTTCTACCTCTCTTTCTGACCTTTATGGTAGTCATGTATTTACTTTCCTTTATAGTTTTGCCACTTAGGTATCCATCCTAAACAATATGGCCCCATCTTGCTATTTTTTTAAATTTTTACATTGGAATTAGAAAGTAGGCTTTTACTTGCATCTTCTTTTGCTCAGCATTCACCCACATTGTTGTGTGCAGCTGTAGGTTGTTGGTGTGCTGTACAATGTGCCAGTGTGTGAATAAACTGCCTCCCACTGCTGATGGACACTAGGGGTGTTTCTAGTTTTTAGCAGTTATGAAGGAGGCTTCAGTGATTACATTGATTTGATTTTGAAATGTGAAAATAGCCCTTTTTTGCTGAGTTAAGATAAACCAACTTGGTCTTGTGTGGTATCCTTTTCATATGTTGATGAATCCAGTTTCTTAATATTTTGTTTAGGATTTCATGGCTATATTCCCAAGTGAGGCTGATCTGTAATTTTCTTTTTTTTTTTTTTTTTAACAGAGAGAAATCACAACTAGGCAGAGAGGCAGGCAGAGAGAGAGGAGGAAGCAGGCTCCCTTCGGAGCAGAGAGCCCGATGCGGGGCTTGATCCCAAAACCCTGGGATCATGACCTGAGCCGAAGGCAGAGGCTTTAACCCACTGAGCTGCCCAGGCGCCCCTGTAATTTTCTTTTCTTATAGCAGCCTTGTCAGATTTTGATATCAGGATGTTAGACTCATAATGTAAGCTGGGATCCTGTTCTCTTCCTATTATCTGAGGAGTTTGTATAAGACTAGATTTCTTTGGGGTGGCTCAGTCTGTTAAGCATGTGGTTTTGACTCAGGTCATGAACCCAGGTCCTGGGATGGAGTCCTCCACTGGGCTTCCTGATCAGCAGGGAGTCTGCTTCTTCCTCTCCCTTTGCCTGTTGCTCCCCTTGCTTGTGCATGCTCGCTCTCTCTCTTTCTCTCTCTGTCAAATAAATAAAATCTTTAAAAAAAAAAAAGGCTAGAATTTCTTGGCTATCTTAAGGAACTTACCAGTGTTTCTTTTGTAGGAAGATTATTGACTACCGATTAAATTATTTTAATTGTTAAAGTATTTATGCTTTCTGTTTCATCTTTGTCTAAAATTCAGTGTTACTGGCACAAAGCTTGGTCATAATGTTCATATAAAACCTTTTATTTTTTTATTTAAATGTTACTTAGTTAACATACAGTGCACTATTAATTTCTGGAGTAGAATTCAGGGATTCATCACTTACATACAATCCCCAGTGCTCATCACAAGTGCCCTCCTTCATGCCCATCCCCCATCTAGCCCATCTGCCCCCACCTCTCTCTCCATCAACTCTGTTCTCTTTCGTTAACAGTCTCTTACTGTTTATTTTCCTCTCTCGTTTCCTCCCACTCTTCCCAATATGTTCATGTTTTCTTTCTTAAATTCCACACATGAGTGAAGTCATATAGTATTTGTATTCCTCTTATTTCACTTAGCATAATACACTTTAGCTCCATTCATGTTGTTGCAAATGGCAAGATCTCATTCTTTTCTCATGGCTAATATTCCTGTGTGTGTGTGTGTGTGTGTGTACACCACATCTTTATCCATTCATTGATTGAACATTTGGGCTCTCTCCATAATTTGGCTCATGTTGACAATGCTGCTATAAACATCGGGGTATACGTATCCCTTTGAATCTGTATTTTTATATCCCTTGGGTAAATACCTAGTAGTGCAATTGCTGGGTCATAGAGTAGTTCTATTTTTAACTTTTTGAGGAACCTCCAAAACTTCTCCAGAGTGGCTGCACCAATTTGGATTCCCACCAACAGTACAAGAGGGTTCCCCTTTCTCCGCATCCTCGCCAACACCTGCTGGCTCTTGTGTTGTTATTAGCATTCTGACAGGTGTGAGGTGGCATCTCGTCGTGGTTTTGATTTCTGTTTCCCTGATGCTGAGTGATGCTGAGCATCTCTTCATGTGTGTGTTAGCCATCTGGATGTCTTCTTCGGAAAAGTGTCTGTTCATGTCTTCTGCCCATTACTTAACTGGATTATTTGGTTTTTGGGTGATGCGTTTGATCAGTTCTTTATGGATTTTGGATGCTAACCCTTTGTCCCATATATCTTCTCCCATTCCATAGGCTGCCTTCTAGTTTTGTTAATTGTTTCCCCATAACGCCTTTTAAAAATATACATCTAGAATGATGTTCCTATCTTCGTTCCTGATACTGTTGTTTGTGCCTTTTTTTTTTTTTCTTGCTCAAGCTTGCAAGGGGCTTATCAATTCTTTCAGTCTTTTTGAAGAACCAGCTCTCACGTTTTATTAATCCTATTGAATATTTCCTTTTCCATTACTTTCTGTCTTTATCTTATTTCCTTTCTTCTGCTTTGTTTTTGGTATCCCCTCCCCCCCAATTCTCTCTTTTTTTTTTTAAAGATTTTATTTATTTATTTGACAGAGAGAGATCACAAGTAGGCAGAGAGGCAAGCAGAGAGAGTGAGAGGGAAGCAGGCTCCCTGCCGAGCAGAGAGCCCGATGCGGGACTCGATCCCAGGACCCCGAGATCATGACCTGAGCCGAAGGCAGTGGCCCAAACCACTGAGCCACCCAGGCCCCCCCCCCCAATTATCATGACCCAAGCCTTCGGCTTGGGTCATGATCTCAGGGTCCTGGGATCGAGCCCCGCATCGGGCTCTCTGCTCAGCGGGGAGCCTGCTTCCCCCCCTCTCACTCTGCCTATCTCTCTGTCTACTAGTGATCTCCCTCTGTCAAAAAAATAAATAAAATCTTAAAAACAAACAAACTAGGAGCTTCCCTGAATCCCTAAAGATCAGTGGTGATGGTCAGCATTTAGAGATCGCTGCCTGAAGTCCCTCTTTACTGTTCTCTGACTTGCTGTGGCTCTTTTTTTTTTTTTTTTTTAAAGATTTTATTTATTTGATAGATCACAAGTAGGCAGAGAAGCAGGCAGAGAGAGAGGAGGAAGCAGGCTCCCTGCTGAGCAGAGATCCCGATGCGGGGCTCGATCCCAGGACCCTGGGATCATGACCTGAGCCGAAGGCAGAGGCTTTAACCCACTGAGCCACCCAGGCGCCCTTGCTGTGGCTCTTTAGCACCAACATGCCACTAGCCCCTTCCTGCAACCCAGCTGTTCTTTACATGTGATTGTGCCTGAGGGTGGGTACCTCGCTTAGTGCAGGTGTCCAGTTGGGGCCCAGATGCGACCAAAAGAACAGAAGCCATCGCTTGTTGCAGAGGCTGGTGGGATGCTAGTGTACATCTCAGCCTGTCTCTGGGTGTTCTCTAGACCATATGTGCTGGCAGGGGAGCCTCTGGCGAGCTGCCCCCTTCAGAGTTTCTCTTATTATAGCCTTACACATTTTTTTTTAAGATTTTATTTATTTTTTTGACAGACAGAGCACAAGTAGGGAGAGAGGCAGGCAGAGAGAGAGGAGGAAGCAGGCTCCTCTGAGCAGAGAGCCCGATGCGGGGCTCGATCCCAGGACTCCGGGATCATGACCTGAGCCGAAGGCAGAGGCTTAACCCACTGAGCCACCCAGGCACCCCCAGCCTTACACACTTTTTAAAAGGTTTTATTAATTAGTGAGAGAGAGAGAACACAAGAACGGGGGTGAGGGGCAGAGAGAGCTAAGCAGACTTCTTGCTGAGCAGGGACTTGATCCTGGAACTTGATCCCGGGACTCCAGGATCATGACCTGAACCAAACACAGACACTTAACCCACTAAGCTACCCAGGTGCCCCGCCTCCATAGACTATTTTCATCATTCATGGTTTTATTTTAAATGTTTCTTCTTAAATTGTTCGTAAACTACGATAATCCTTTCTGGTGATATATTAGCAAATTACTAAAATTAAAAGCATCAGAGATGGTGCTTCCTCTGGTCTAGAGAAAGAGAAGAGCTTTTTTACCTAAGCAAGCCTCATTAGTCCACTTGGTCTTGCTAATAATTCCTTCCCATCTCCTCTCAGTTTTGAATCCGCCAGCTATTCCCCCACCTCCTATGGCAAAGTTACTTATCTTTTGAGCATCTGAGGGAACTCCTCTGTAAAACGGGACGGCAGTAGTACAAACCTTATTGACTTCTCAGGTGATTATGTGAAGCAGTGTACATGCAGTGCTCTCCAGAGTGCCTGCTGGGAGTGAGCACACAGCACCGTTAGCAGATTCTGTTTTATTTGGGCTTCCTGTTCATCAAACTCATTCTTTCCATCCTGTAGAAATGCCCGAGTCACTCACATTCCTCCACTCGCTCTGTGTTTACTCCAGCGACCAGCTTATCCCTATCACAGGCAGGCATATGCAAGGTGTGGGCTCGCAAGGTGGACTAGCAGAAGCCAGACACAAAAGGCAATGTATGATTCTGTTTATATGAAGTTAAGGAACAGCCTTCCTTTCCTTAACAGAAGTTAAGGAAAAGTGCAAGGACAGAAGTCAGAAACAGTTTCCTAATAGTGAAGTCATGGTGGTTTTGACTGCAAAACACTCTGTAGGGTGGAGGCCAGAAAGATTTTTCTGTTTTGATCGAGGGGGTGGTCACACAGGTGCATACATATGTGAAAGTTCATCGGCTTGAAAAATGAGTACATCTATCCAAACAGAAAGAGCTCAGGCACCACCCTTCACCACCTGTCCCTTCTGTGGCTTATGGTTACCACTCACCCCACTCTCGTCTTGGTCAACAGAATGTTTCCACACATGTGAATCATTACTACTCTTGACCTCCAAGTAGCACTGAACACTGGTAATCACATCTTTCTTTATGAAACTCTTCTTGGACCTAGAAACCACTCTTCCTGCTGGTGATCCTACCTCTGGCTCCCCCTTAGTTTCCTTCAGCAACTCATGTCAGGGAGTTAATTTGTGTAATTCTACAATTTCATGCTGATTTAGCCTGTTGGGTACAGGGTACCTACCCGACACAGCAGCGCAGAAACCCACAACACCCCTTTACAGAGCTGTGGCTTCTACTCACATGGAGCGATGGTTGTTACATAGTGAACTGGGACTAGACTCACTCAGGAATGGCGGCCTCCGCTTTAGGGTGTCCACTTGGAGTTCTCTGCGGTCGTCAAAGTTGAAGTCTTACAAAAATTCCCAAGTGTAGATTCTTCTGAAGACATAAGACCCACATGGAATGAAGACACAGCATTAGTATTGAATTACCCAGTGTAGATGATTCTTGCTCCAGATGCTGAGAGAGAGAGGTCGGAGACGGAAGTGGGCTTCCGTCTGCTTCCTGAGCTCTTGCCTCATTGCAGCCTTTGTTCAGGTCTTACCGTCTTGAAACTCTGCTTGTATACTGTAGCCGTCTCCTCCCCCAGCCCTCCAGACCCCACATGGCCTGCTCTGCTTTCTCCCCTGAGTACTTAATTGCCTTCCAACACAACAGTATCATTTGCTGATTCACCATGTTGATTGTTTATAGTTTGTTTGCCCTTTCGACTGTGATTTCTACAAGGGTAGGGATATTTGTTTTTCCACGGATGCATCTCACATACCTAGAACAGTGCCTTGGCACATAGTAAGTACTTAATTACTTGTTGAAATACCTGAAGGACTGGTTCAGCCAAGTGGTTTAAAATCCAAGCAAGCAAAAGAAAAGTCCGAGACTCGCAAGAGTGACATCAACCCACATCAAAGTACCTCCCTCACCAAGGCAGGGCTTTCTCCAGATCCAGGCTGTCCACCAAGGCAGGGCTTTCTCCAGATCCAGGCTGTCCTCCCGAGGGGTGCATTTGGTGGTCTGGATTATCCCTGGGCCCCAGGCTCAGGGGTAGCCAGGAGTCACCTTGATATTTTTTTTTTTTTAAAGATTTTATTTATTTATTTGACAGACAGAGATCACAAGTAGGCAGAGAGGCAGGCAGAGAGAGAGGAGGGGAAGCAGGCTCCCTGCTGAGCAGAGAGCCCCATGTGGGGCTCGATCCCAGGACCCTGAGATCATGACCTGAGCTGAAGGCAGAAGCTTTAACCCACTGAGCCACCCAGCACCCCACCTTGATATTTTCTATAGCAGTCTAGCCTCCTGGTCCCCCTGTGCCCCCTCCCCTCATCACAGGTTTCAATAGCAGACTGACCTGAGCAGCAGCAGTAGTGATCTGTGTGCCGCCTGGGCAGGCTCATGGGGAGAAATGTGACTATTCCATGTTAGGAAGTGAGAGATGTGTGTCAGTCGTAGTTGGACTGACAGTCCCGGTGACCAGGATCCTCTGGTTTTGTGCTGAATTTGTCGGCCCTTGGTTAGTTTGTAGAGCTGGCAAATAAATACAAATCAGGGCAATGAGAAAATGATGTGTCCCTCGCTGATACATATGTATAGCTCTGATGACCTTCTGTCCCTTTCTAGGGTGAAAAGGCTGATAGCTTCTACATTATAGAGTCTGGTGAGGTGAGCATCCTGATCAGAAGCAAGGTGAGTCTGTGTGTGATGGTGCAGGTTCTGCCAGGTGCGTGCCCAGAAAGTAGCTGCTGGCTTTAAATAATGCGAAGTGTGTCTAGTGTAACAAACCATCATTCTGTGAGGTATGTGACTGGCAAAGACCCACGTGTAACAACCTCCAGTGGTGGGGACTTAGCGCATTTCTGCTTGTTCCTATTGCCTTTGCCTCTGTGGCATCATTAACATGGGAAATACTGGCCTACAAATCAGTAAGAAAAAGATAAACCCCGTGTAGAAAGTGGGGGAATTATATGATAAAGGCATACACGTGGGTGTTGAATATGAAAAAAGCTTCCTTTCTAGAGCACTGGGGAGGAGGTTTGTAGGACTAGTATTACTATGCCATTTCGTGGATAGGGAGGCCTGGAAAACTGATGGCCAGTAGGTGGGAGGAGTGGTCCACATCGTAAGTCCATTGTCACCAGATTTCCCTATTCCAATTTTTTTTTTAAGAATGTAGAATTTGTTAAAATAGTTAAATATAATTCTAACCTAATATGAAACCTTTTAAAGAATATCTTTAGTACAAGTTAAATATGGAGAAAGAAAAACATAATTACCGCCTCTGTTAAAAATAGATTTAAAAATATTAAATCTCTATTAAAAATAGATCTGTTTCACATGAAACAATAGATCGAAACATCTATGGTCTTTTACTGATTGTTTTTGGACTAGTGATATATGTTCGTACATTTCTCAAATACTCATTGGCATCTTCTGATCATGGATTAGTATTGGGTATGTGGGACCAGCAGCACTGTGGCCCTGGGGTTTGGGGGCGCTCCTTAGGAATCCAGAGGCTTGACCTCTGCCCTAGACCCACTGAGTGAGAATGTGCATTGTAACAAATCCCCCAGGGGGCTGGCGTTCATGTGACCCTGTGGTAACTGCTACTCTAAAGAAGGGACTAGGGGGCCACAAACTGCCATCCTGGAGAATGCTACAGGAATTGGAAGGAGAGCGTTGGCTCTGATGGAGCAGGTCAGCTTCGGAGCACACAGGTTGGGGCAGAAGAGTAAAGGGAATTTATCGGCATGTAACCCAAAGTGACTCTTAGAGATTGAGACTAACTCTTACTAGTAAATTCTCAGTAATTCTTTCCTGAGATTATTGCTTAGCTTAGCAGATGGATTTGTTAAAAAAAAAAAAAAAAGAGGAAACACTAGATATTACATAAAATATGCTACATTATTTTCTGTAATTTGATAAGCACAAATTACAACCTGCTTGATTTTTTTTTTTTTTAAGATTTTATTTATGTGAGAGAGAGCACAGAGAAAGGAGGAAGCAGACTACCCATTGAGCAGAGAGCCCGATGTGGGGCTCCATCCCAGGGCCCCAGGATCATGACTTGAGCTGAAGGCAGATGCTTAACCAACTGAGCCAGCCAGGCGTGATTTCTTAATACAGAGTTAAACCGCTAAATATCCAGGTTGAACATTATAAAGAAAAATTTTTTTAGTCACTCAGCTCTTCTAAAAACATGTGTGCGGTGTTGGAGGGAACCATTAATTAAGAAGCATATAGTACCTAAAAAGATTTGTCACTGTATTGTTCGAGAAAGGCATGGTCTCAAATCAAGAAGTAATCCAGGATTTTGTGACTTTACCTAAGAGAAACATTGGCATCATTCAGCAGGAATTAGCAAAAGTAGAAGTAGAAGTCAGCATCTACCAAAAGGACAGCATTCATATATACATACACATATAATGTAAATGTATAGTATATAAAAATATGTATGTATTTTATGTTAATATATAATTGACACTATAGTATGATCATCTATATCGACATAATATATATGTTATAATACATACATATTTTTTTCCTTTTGGAAGATCTATATAAAACCTTCCAAAGAAAATGGTCTGCTCCTTACCTCTCGATATTTAGCCATTACCTGAACGGTGTTGGGCTTGGATGAAGTCCCAGGTAAAAGCCAACTCCTCTAATTAAACCAGAGCGCTGAGATGAATTAGCCCGTGCAGTGTACATGGTACAGTTAGTGTCTCCACAAAGTGAATTTCTCAATAATTGTGTTTTAACTGTCCTGAGAAGGGGATGGAAGTGCGTGTAACTGGACATGCTCAGCTGTGATTCTGGAATCAGCCTAGGTCATGTCTTCCATCTGCTCTAGACTAAAGCCAACAAGGATGGCGGGAACCAGGAGGTTGAGATTGCCCGTTGCCACAAGGGGCAGTACTTTGGAGAGCTTGCGCTGGTCACCAACAAACCCAGAGCTGCTTCGGCTTATGCAGTGGGAGACGTCAAATGCTTAGGTAAGAAAAATAAATTCTTCATGCATGAATACTTTTTTCCCCAACATGCGGTAATTTTTTCCCATCTGAAAGCCTTGACTCATTTCACCAGTTCTCACACACATTGAGGCTTGAACGGTCTGTGGGACCAGCTAGAAATGGGCAGAGGTACCCCTTGAGCAAACACTGCTGAGCACAGAGTGAGGATAGCCTGTGAGGGGCAGTCTCGGAGGCAGGTGTCTGGGGCTCCATCGGGACAGAGTGAATAGGTGCTGCCGGGCTCTGCAAAGTCGCAGATAGAGGACAGAGTCTGGCTGCTCTCACAGAGACACACCCATCCTTTCCCAGCACCCAGCCTCCCCCAGTCTGGTTCCCTAAGGTGAACCGGTATATGTGAGAAAAGGTTTGGGTGAGGGAAGTGACTTTGAATTATTGGTGTAGAGAATTCATTCTCTCTCGCACCTCTTTTTAACAACGCAGTGATGGATGTACAAGCATTTGAGAGGCTTCTGGGGCCCTGCATGGACATCATGAAGAGGAACATCTCCCACTACGAGGAACAGCTGGTGAAGATGTTTGGTTCCAGCCTGGATCTGATTGACCCCGGGCAGTAGGTGTGCCACACCCCAGAGCCTTCTCAGTGTGACACCAAAACCTTCCGGTCAGCCACAGAACACACACACAAGACAGACACGACAGAACCGTTCCTGCTGTTGCCCCCGCCGCTGCCATTGCTATGGCCGTGGGCATTTAGAAAACTTGAAAGTCAGCACTAAAAGATGGGCAGAGGTTCAACCCACACCTCCTCCACTTTGCTTCTGAAAGCCCATTATTAGACCACTCGTAATGATTATTCCAACCCAGCTGTCACGTCTTTGGTTCAAAATGGCATGTCTCTCCAACAATTTAAGTGCCTGATACCAAGTTCACAGCGTCATCATGTTCCTTTCCTCTCTGGCTGCTACTGTTGCTGTTGGAAGTCATCACAGGTCTGCACAGACCTGTGTTTAACTGTAGACACCCGCCCCTGACCTTTCTCGAGGGAAATGTTATAGCCCTTGATCTTCTCGTTTGTCCTTTGAGAAAGTCCGCATTTGTTCACACTCAAAGCCTTCGGTTTTACAGTAGAAGATGGCGGCAGGTAGGCTGAGGTCTGTGGGCCTGAGGCCCTGTACTGTCACCTGACATCTGCGCCCATGACAGCTGTCTCCAAACTCCCAGCGATGCTGAGGGAAAGGCCCTGCCCTGGGGCCTAGCGGGTCAGCACCCCAGAGCACACTGATTGGTTGTGAGGACCCGTGTTAAAGCAGAAAATCTGGGTTCCACACATTCTTCAGGTAGCAGAGAGCCAGGGAAGGTTTTCTGGGTTGGGGGTTTTGGTTTGTTCTGTTTTGTTTTAGTAGATTTTATTTTGTTTTATTTAATCTCTGTGCGGTTTGCCTGAGTGAACTGCTGTCCATTTCTGAGGAGCCAGGGTCTGGATGTGCCGTCACTTTATCTGACCCAAGTACTTCCCTGGGCAGCTCCTGCCATCTTGTTTCCAGTTGCCCCACCAGCCGATAATGGCAGTGTGCCAGCAGGAGGTCGCACTACAGAGAGAGCCCTTTCCTCCTACTCCAGTGTCCGTACCTAGCTTTGCTGTTGAACTATCAATTTTTAAACTCTTTAAAGAGGAAGCAGCTATTTTTTTGAAATAAAAAAAAATGTTATTTCTGTATGTAGGGAATTCCTGTTGGACCTATTCATATGCTTCAGCGTGTCAGCTGACTCGCATTTATCCTGAAGATCAATTCTTTGTTTTTAAAAATCGGAATCCTTCACCATTTCATAGAATTACTGCAAAGAGCTAGTTCTAATTAACGTGTTGGGATATTTTGGGTTCCAGTTATTAACCCCAGAGGAAAGTAAATTAGCTTGTATTTTAAAACTTTTTAACCTTTTAATTATATCAAGCAGAATTCTGATGAATTATCCGAACTAGATATATTTCAGGATGAATGACTTAGAACCAGATGCTACAAGAGATCCTAAGAGCAGTATGAAGTTTGCACAGAGATAAATTTGAATATTGTAGCCAAGTTTATATTAAAGCAAGAGGCCCTTTCCAGTATAATTTACTTTTTAAACTTGCATAACTCAGTAAATCCCCGAGAGACTGCATGCTGGGGCTTGAGTCATTCCTGTTGTAGGATAATAATGGAGCCCACATGGTCACTTCCATTCTCCATGTAAGCCAGGCTCTCTGCTTTTTGCCATGGACTGTGCAGTGGAGAGATTTCCAGAGTGGTGACTCACCACAACCTTGGTCAAGTCTCCCTTTTTCTTGTGTTCTGTGAAGCAAAAGCAGGAGATTGCCTTCAGACTGCCCTAGCGAGGTAACCTGCATTGCAGCTCCCAGAATCATGAAAGGTTGTAACTAATACTCCAAAACAGGCAGCTAGTGCTGGGAAAGCCCATGTGGTTTTCTTCCCACGATTTTCCAAGGTGGTTCTTTCTAGGGCGTTGCTTTATCATCAAATAAATTAAGAAAGCAGATCTTGTACTCTAGCAGACAAGAATCACACCTGTTTCGTCCAAAAGAAGCAAGTACATGGAGCTTTAGGGGTGTCACAGAGGCCTAGCCCCAAACTATGCGAGGACTCTGTTTAACACTGAGCAGATGCTCCCTTGTACCCCCCATACCAGCATTAGTCAGGGCCAGCTGGCCGCTTAGTGTCCTGAGTCACTCCTCTAGGCTGTTAGGCATGGACCTTCTCAGGCTGCCTTCTTGCATATCCCAGTTCAGTCTTCCCCCTCGCAGAAGCCTCTTTGATACCCCCAACTCACTGATAGTCGCTGTTTTACAGAGTAGAAGTCATCCAGGTTTAAGCCCTCCAGCTCTAACTACAGACTGACATAGGGATCACGAGTCCAGACCCTCACTGCATATAGGGCCCCTTGGGGGTCTGGCTTGAGGAAGGAAGACTTTAAAGGGACCAGCGTGAGTGAAATAGTGCCAGGAGTCCGGCAGTGCTCCCGTCTCTTCGCAGCATGGGGAATCTGAGGTGGCAGACCAAGTTCGACTGAGGGCTCTGGTGTCCACGTTATGCCCGGCAATCCCTGCACTGTTGTTTGGGTCTCGAGCGGAGGTGTGTGTTGGGAAGAGATCCCTTTTATGTTGTTCTCTTTCGTGGGTTAGAGCTTCATGCCCTCTTTCCTGACTTTGCTATGGATTTGGGGTGGTGGAGAATATTCCTTTAGCCTTGACGCCCAACCTATAGTATTATCCTTCTTTCTAGGCCCAGTCTATCACGCCCACCCTCTTCTTTTGGTCGTAGTCTCTGAAGAAAGGCGTCATGTGTGCTGTCCTCTTAGTTGATAGTCTCACATATAATTGCAGTAGGTTCTCAGAAGTCGGAGTGCAGCTTTTCTTTGAGCAGTTTAATGAGTTAATTCAGCAGCAAAGTGGCAAGAAGTGGTTCTCCGGCCCGGAGAGGTCATGTTCATCCTCTTAATGCCCAGATTCTCTGCTCACAATGGTAGTCAGCGAGAGGTGCCACTGGTGCCCAGCGGCCCCCGGGGCACACAGCATTTCCATGTCAAGTCGCAGTGTACAGACAGCCTTCTCTCACTTAGAAAAAGTGAAAGAGCATTTTTGCACAGAGAAAAAGGAAAAAGACCCATGAATGTCATCTTTTATCTTTTGTTTTCGGTTGGCTGATGTTGGAATTTTTGTTCTTGACATACACTTGTAAACCAGTCTTGCCAAGATACAAGTTGTTTTGGTTTTTCACTACAATTACCTCTTGTTCCTCCTGTCTTGACTGCTGACGTTCCTCAATGATTCTAATGTCTATTTTATGGGAAGCAGCCTTCCCCTGTGGGTTTCCTTTTACACACTGCAGGGCTATCTTTATACTTTAAAAAAAAAAAAAAAAAGAAAAAAAAATCTGTCACTAACCTCATGGGGGATTTGCAGAAAACCATTTAGCCCACCTTGAGCAAAAGGTACATTTCCTCATTTTTTTCTTAAGCTCATTGTAATAAAGGAGATCTAATTCAGCATTATTGTGCTACCTCAAAGGTAAAATGTTTTAAGGTCTTTTTTTGGTCCTGAGTTCTACACATCGTGTTTGAAATGTCTTTCAATTGGAATTGTTTTTAAATCACTGGGGAGAATCTTATTTTAACCGTTTTACACTTGTATTTTAATCTCAGAAGAATAACTGATTAGAAAGTGATCAATTATTGCTCTGTAGTATTGAACATATAATTAAATCATTGTTTGCCATAAACAAGGTTGGGTTTTTTAAAAGGAAACTCTAGGGCTCGGCTTTGCTCTTGGTTAATAAAGGCTGACAAATCATGTCTGACTTTTTGGTGTGGCCCTGTGTTGTTTGTCCTCTCATTTTAGGGTTCCAGGCCATCGTAGTACTCATCTGGTAGATATATTGCTGGGACTGGGATGTGAGCTCTTGAAAATTAGATAGGAGGCCTGGACATGTGTGTTAGTGTTCTCCAGTAAGAACCAATAAGGAGTGTGTCTCCATGTGTGTGTCTGTGTGTGTGTGTGTGTGTGTTTGTAAAAAGATTTATTATAAGAAATTGGCTTATGCAGTTATGGAGCAGGCAGGTCTCATGATCTGCAGGATGAGTTGGCAAACTGTAGACCAAGGAGAGCTTAATTTCATTCCAGTCTAAATGTGAAGGGTTGAGAACCGTAAGAGCTGATAGAGTAGTTCCTTTTAGAAAGTTAGCAGGCTGGAAACCCAAGAAGAACCAATGCCCCAGTTTGAAGGCAGTCAGGCGGGAAAATTCTCTTACTTGAGAAAGAGTCCTTTTCTTATAGTTGGACCTTCAACTGATTAGATGAGGACCACCCACACTGGAGAGGGCGATGTGCTTTACTCAGCCTACTGATTTAAATGTTGAGCTCGTCCCAGAACACCCTTATAGAAACTCCCAGAACAATGGCTGACCAAATATCCCCACCCCACCGCCCAGTCAAGTTGACACATAAAATTAACTATCCTAGGGGCACTCAGTCAGGTAAGCTTCTGACTCTTGATCTCAGCTCAGGTCTTGATCTCAGGGTCATGAGACTGGGCATGGAGTCTACTTAGAAATAAAAAAAAATTTAGGGGCGCCTGGGTGGCTCAGTTGGTTAACCATATGACAATTTTTGGCTCAGTTCATGATCTCAGGGTCATAAGATTGAGTCCCACATTGGGCTCCACACTGGGTGTGGCTTAGGATTCTCTCTCTTCCACTCCCTCTGCCCTACCCCCCATTCACATGCTGTCTCTCTAAAATAAATAAAATCTTTAAAAATGAACTTAAAAATTTAAATTTTTAAAAAATTAACTACCCCAGCATGATATTTGAGTTGTCGGGTCTGCTGTGGAAGGGCGTCAAGTCTGTCCCTTGCCAGGGTAGATAAACTCCCCAGTGAAGCCCAGCAGACAGCATCTCTGTCTGACAAGATTACTTCTGTCGTTTCCTTCTCGGTAGCATGGCTGTCACGAGAAGGAGCAATGATTCTGTGATAACCTAGTGTACCTAACGTTTCTTTGCAAGTGACCAAGAGAAGCTGTTTGGCAGCTCTTTAATATTGCCTTAACCTGCTAGTACAAAAGAGTCAAGTAGGGGATGAACATTCGAGATAGCCCACGGAGCTCAAGAAACTGGTAGCTGAGCTGTCTCGAAGCCAAGCAGGCCTTATTTCAAGGCTTTAAAAATTAAATATGGCTTGGCTTTTGTAGTTTTAGTGGTGGTATCGCTATGAACAGTTAAGTGCCAGGACAACAATAAGATCGTGTCCACAATCTCAGCCTCAAAGAGTTCATGTGACATGAGGACTTTGCCTTCTTGTATGTTCTGTACTTACCCTCGGTGATCTTAGTGCATCTATTTTGTAACAACGGAATTAAACCAGTTTATTTACACTGTGATTAAGGAACCTGTGTTTGTTTCACAGGGCCTCATGTTAAGTATGAATTTTGCTTCCTTTACCCATACCCATCCTCTCTGTGGACAAATGCCCCATCACAGATGATGGCATGGATACTGTTACCTTACTGTTTGGGGATATGCAGATAAAATGCAGGGTGTAGACCAGGAACTTACTGAGCAAGGACTTGTGAATTTAGATAAGTATTATCCAATTTCTGAATTAGAATGTCAGAAATTAGGTCTGATTCAGCTTATTCATGTATTGAATAAATTTTTTTTAAGGATTTTATTTGAGAGAGTGAGACAGCAAGCATGGGTAGGGGGAGGGAGCAGCAGAGGGAGAAGCAGACTCTCTGCTGAGCAGGGAGCCCGACATGGGGCTTGATCCTGGGACTCCAGGATCATTACCTCGGATGAAGGCAGATGCTTAACTGACTGAGTCACCCGGGCACCCCTCATGGAGCAAATTTTGATGACCTGCTATGGACATTCCTGACACTGTGGTTTTTTGTTTTGTTTTGTTTTGAAATTTTTATTTCTTTGAGCTACAGAGAACACTGGAGCCAGAGGGTAGAGGGAGAAGCAGGCTCCCCACTGAGCAAGGAGCCCAACACAGGGCTCTATCCCAGTACTCTGGAATCATGACCTGAGCCAAAGGCAGATGCTTAACCAGCTGAGCCACCCAGACACACCATGACACTGTTTAAACCATGGGAATTATTAAGAATGATACCAAGGTCCACCAGGGCATTCTGGACCTTTCTTCCATTGATGATGGAGCTTATCCTCCATGTTTCTGGACTCACAGAGACAGCAGCCCTGTTCTCCTATTTCAAGGATGATCATGCTCCCAGTGCCTTGTTGTTGCCCTTGGTGATGCTGCCCTTCTTCAGGGCAGCCACTGCCTCTTCGTAAAGTGAGTGGTTTGGACACACAGTGTGCATTGTCCCTTCCTGCTCTAGCCTGCATCGTGTAATTCTGGTTACACAAGCATCTGGGCACTATAAAAGTGTCTAATCTAAAAAGACTAGACTTGAGGGTTTTTTTTTAAAGATTTTATTTATTTATTTGGTAAAGACACAGCAAAAGAGGGAACACAAGCAGGGGGAGTGGGAGAGGGAGAAGCAGGCCTCTCGCCGAGCAGGGAGCCCAATGTAGGGCTTGATCCCAGGGCCCTGGAATCACAACCCAAGCCAAAGGCAGACACTTAATGACTGAGCCACCCAGGCGCCCCTAGACTTGAAGTTTGAAGGAGACTCCCTCCAGGTAGGGATGTCTAAGAAATTGTCACCTTCTTCCTAGTCATCCTAAACATCAGAATGAAACTTGGCCAGAGATGAGTTTTGGGTCTAGGTTGCGTTTTGTGATGTCATGGGCTAAAAATCAAACTTCCAAAAGTTAGTCTCTTCTGTGTGACATTTCTACCCCTTCCTCCTTGACTTTTTCCCAGCCAAAATCCTTGATCCTGGGAGCACTTCTTTCTCTCCTATAAAACCAGTAATGGGCTTGTCCTTTTTTTTTTTTTTAAGATTTCATTTATTTATTTGAGAGAGAAGAGTGAGAGAGAGCACAAGCAGGGGAGGGGCAGAGAGAAAGGGAGAAGCAGGCTCCTGGCTGAGCAGGGAGCCCGACGTGGGGCTTGATTGCAGGACCCTAGGATCATGACCTGAGCTGAAGGCAGACGCTTAATCCACTGAGCCATCCAGGCGCCCCAACTGGCTTGCCTTTAAGTATGTCTTTTTTTTTTTTTTTTTAGATTTTATTTATTTATTTACTTGACAGACAGAGAGAGATCACAAGTAGGCAGAGAGGCAGGCAGAGAGAGGGGGAAGCTGCTGAGCAGAGCCCGATGTGGGACTCCATCCCAGGACCCTGAGATCATGACCTGAGCCGAAGGCAGAGGCTTAACCCACTGAGCCATGCAGGCGCCCTTAAGTATGTCTTTAAGTAAAGTCAAGTAGTACCCAGCCTATTTGTAGACCGCAGGGCAGGAGGTTGGCCAGGCTGAACTGTGAAATCAAAGGAGCTACCGCAGACACTAGGAAAGCCTGCAGGACCTGACCGCACCATCAGTCCATCCTGACAGGCAGAAGAATGGGCATTGGGGACCAGCTCTTGGGGAACACAGTTGAAAACAGTACCAGCTAAATCTCTGTGGCCTTCTTGGCCATCAGCCCACCACTTCCTCCCTCTGCAGAACTGCACTGAGCCAGGGGTCACAAGTCGCTGTGTATGCTACTGGAAGCCAGGATCCAGCAATCCGCTTCCTGGCCAGGTCCTCCTGCCCCCAGAATGAGGAGGGAAGAGTGTACAGTTGTTGTATTTTTTTTTTTTTCTTAGTAAACTGGTAAAAAGGAAGAGCTAAAAGTCTAGATCCACCAGATAAGCAAATCAGCACTTTCCAGCACAACATCTAAGTATATTTAAACTGGACATTTTCTTTTTTCTTTTTTTTTCCTTTTTCTTTATTTTTTTTTAAAGATTTTATTTATTTATTTGACAGAGAGAGATCATAAGTAGGCAGAGAGGCAGGCAGAGAGAGTGAGAGGGAAGCAGGCTCCCTGCCGAGCAGAGAACCCAATGCGGGACTCGATCCCAGGACCCTGAGATCATGACCCGAGCCGAAGGCAGCGGCTTTTTAAAAAGATTTTGAGAGAGCAGAATGAGAGAGAGCATGAGTGGAGGTGAGGGGCAGAGGGAGAGGGAGAAGCAGACTCCCCACTGAGCAGAGAGCCCAACAGAGGGTTCGATCCCAGGACCTGGAGATCATGACCTGAGCCTAAGGCAGACATTCAGGCACCCCTAAACTGGACATTTTCGTTCTGAAGATGAAAGGCCTAGGCATGCAGGGACACCCGCAGCACACTCTCCCATGCCTGTCACAAGCCCAGCCTGGACAGCTGGAGGAGAGGGGGACCTGAAGCTGAGGCTTGGATCTGCACAACAGTCAAGGCAGAGGCCTTTGGGGCCGCTGTGCATCGATCCAGGGGAGCTGGAATAGCACAAGGGCCAGGCTGGACTCCTGGCGTCCTGTCCTGGGGCCCCAGGCCTAGGATGAGAAATGAGGCCACACATGGGCTCCTCTAACCCCAGACGAGGGGCTGTTCCCCCTGAGAGCTGTAGCCCTGGCAGCTCTGGAAGCCAGACTGCTTTCCTAGCCAGGACAGAGCTGGAGGACAGACCAGACCCCCAGATCCCCACTTCAGGCACTGCCCCTACCTCAGAACTCAAGATGGTTCCACTGGGCTGGCAGCTCCGGGCTGACGCTGGTGAAATGAGGATGAGCTGGAGACCCTCCAGTTCCTTGCCTTGCTCCTCTGGAAAGAAGGAAGCAGGCTCATGGGAGGGCATCCACTCCGCTGGCCTTGGCTGCCCATGTGTGTTGGCCCCGTGGAATTCTAGTCTGACCCTTCACCTGCCTGGACTGGACCAAGGCCCAGTCACAAGAGGCCAGAGTTCGGTGGGAGGCTGGGGTTCAGGGGCTGGTGTGGACTCCCTCCTCGTGCTCACTTCAAGCTGGGCATCTCTGGCTCACAGTGAAAGCAGGCCCCACTCCCTGACAGAGAACAGCCTCCCAAATGGAAACCTGTGTGAGTTATTCTCATACCTGATAAACAGATATAACTCATTTTATGTCCCAGGAGGGCTAGCTTTGCACCTGGGAACTGGTCCAGGGCCAGGTTTACAAAGTGAGGCAAAGGTACACAAAGCGTGCCCGAGTGGGGCTCGCTGAGACCAGGCGAGCACAACGGGAATTTCTCAGTGTCCTTCTAGGCTCCTCGTGGCCTGGTTGCGGTGGGGACAGGGTGTGCATCCAGCATGATGTGCTGGGAACCGCCTCCACCCTGGCCCTGTGGGATCTTTTTCTTGGTAATTTTCCTGCCTTTTGTTCCGTAACAACAACAACAAAAAAATCAGGAATGACTTGCTGCCAGCCCCTCCCCATGTGGCCCACTTCCCAGGGCTATGGAGGCAGGGGAGGGGGTAGGGTGATGGGGAACCTGGGTCCTGCCCTGTCCTGGTGGGAACATCGTGTTCTGGACTGGAAACTACCCATCCAACCTTTGGGAGCCGTGGGCCTGAGGGGGTGGGGTGGAGTGAGAAAGGCCAGCTTGATTTAAGAAACAGGCAGGGGGGCGCCTGGGTGGCTCAGTGGATTGGGCCACTGCCTTCGGCTCAGGTCATGATCTCAGGGTCCTGGGATCGAGCCCCGCGTCGGGCTCTCCGCTCCGCGGGGAGCCTGCTTCCTCCTCTCTCTCTGCCTACTTGTGATCTCTCTCTCTGTCAAATAAATAATAAATAAATAAAATCTTTAAGAAACAGGCAGGGAGGGGCGCCTGGGTGGCTCAGTGGATTAAGCCGCTGCCTTCGGCTCAGGTCATGATCTCAGGGTTCTGGGATCTGCCTACTTGTGATCTCTCTCTCTCTGTCAAATAAATAAATAAAATCTTAAAAAAAAAAAAAAAGAAAGAAACAGGCAGGGAAGGGTTTTCTGATAGACAACTGAGCCCAGGACAGCTCTATCCACGCACTCCCTCCCGACCCTACTCTTGGCCCCGGCCCTAGCAGGCCGTGGCCCTTCCTTCCCCAATCCCAAGCCAGGACTGCATGGTAGGAAAGAAGGGATCCCCAGCTGGGATCTTTAGCACAGAAAGGCTGCCTCCACCTCCTGGCCCAACTCTCCCTCCCTCCACTTTTGGACAACCTCTCTCACCCTGGCTGACTCCTGCCTGGGGCCTGGCTTCTTACACCCCTGAGGCGAGGTCTCTGCTCAGCAGCTCCTCCACGCTTCATCACTTGCTGCCTGGCCCTTAGCCCATCCTCTAACCTGTTGTGCCACTGCCCTCCTTGGCAATGGCCTCACCTCATTATTAGAAAAAACGGAAACATGGGCCAGAACCCCCAGGCTGCTCCTCTGCTCTCCGTGTCCCCCCTCTAGCTCCTGCCCCACTGTTCTCCTTTCACGGCAAAAGCCTGAGACTTCTGGACAGTTGCCTCCCATTCTGGCCATAGCTCACCCCTGCGGTCCTCGGAGCCCGCTGAAGTCACCGTGGTGGACCTGTCTCTCCTGCTTCGAGGACCACCCTCTCAAGAACATCTAGTTCTCTGGGTTTTCTTCTCAGCTCTGTTGCCAGCTTTAACCCAGACTACAGTTAAATGTCGGCACATCCCAGGGCTCCATTCCGCTCCCCACCCTGGGAGCTTTTTGCCAGAAGCAGCGTGGCTTTCGGTGTTCTCTCCATGATATATACCTCCATCTGGGACACTGTGCTGGGCCGAGCGTCCAGTGGTCTGGGCTGGGATCCCTCTCCCATCTCTTCACTCCACCCACTGGGAACCTTCTGGAAAGTTTGCTTTGCCTTTTTTTGTTTTTCTAAATTTAAATTTTTGTTCAAAGTGTGGAATAGAATGAATATAGAAAGATGCATAAAACAGACATTCCGGGGCGCCTGGGTGGCTCAGTGGGTTAAGCCACTGCCTTCGGCTCAGGTCATGATCTCGGGGTCCTGGGATCGAGTCCCACATTGGGCTCTCTGCTCGGCAGGGAGCCTGCTTCCCTCTCTCTCTCTCTCTCTGCCTGCCTCTCTGTCTACTTGTGATCTCTCTGTCAAATAAATAAATAAAATCTTAAAAAAAAAACAAACAAACAGACATTCCACTCAGTGATTTCTCACCACCACTCACAAAAAACAGAGCCCAGAGGAAGGACACTGTTGGCGCCCTACAGTGCCCTACAGTAAGGTGGTCATTGCCTCAATTTTCTTGATGGTTACCACCTAAACAGGCCTCTCTGAAAAACCACTTTCTTGGGGCACCTGGCTGCAGTTGGAGAAGTATGTGACTCCTGACCTGCAGGTCAGGAGTTCAAGCCCCACACTGGGTATAGAGCTGACTTAGAAACAACAACAATAAATAAATAAATAAATAGGTAGGTAATTACTTTCTTCATACAGCAGTGTAAACACCTGTAATTAAATAAGGGAGAAGCCATCCTAACAGCTGGGTTTTAGCCCCGTCTTTATCTTTTCCTCTTTTGTTTACCCCACCCTCTCCCTTCTATCATCATCACTCTCTGGAAAACCATGGTGACATGGGGCACCTGGGTGGCTCAGTCCGTTAAGTGTCTGACTCTTGGTTTCAGCTCGGATCATGATCTCAGGGTCTTGGGATCAAGCCCTGGGTAGGACTCTGCCCTCAGCAGGGAGTTAGCTTGGGGGAGTCAGCCCCCTCCCTTACCCTCTACCCCCTCCCCTGCTCATGCTCTCTAATAAACAAAATCTTAAAAAAAAAAATACATGTTCCCATGTTTCTCCTTGCTTACATAATCATTATATATATACAGTTAATCCCTTGAACAGCATAGGGATTAGGGATGCCAACCCCCTGCACAGAATAAAATCCATGTATAACTTTTGACTCCTCAAAAACTTAGTAGCCTACTGTTGATTGGAAGCTTTAGCAATAACGTAAACAGGCGATTATCCTGTTTTGTATGTTATAGTATTGTATACTGTATTTTTTCGGGTACTGTATTCTTACAATAAAGTAAGCTAGAGGAAAGAAAATATAAGGAAAATACATATTCAGTACTGTACTGTATTTATGCAAAAATTTGCAAATAAGTGGAGTTCAAAGCTGTGTTGTACAAAGTGCCAATCGTACATGTACACAGCGTGGTTTGTCTTTGTTGTATACACTAGATCATTCCGTACACACTTCTCTGCATCTTTCCCACTCATCTCAACTTCTTGCAGTCCCTCCAATTCAGGTGGTGGCAATTCTCATTCCTCCTTTTCAATGGAGACATAAAACCTGTCCCCAGACTTACTGATCCTCCTCCCACAAAAAGTGGAGTCTAATTCCCCTCTCCTTGAACACATATGCCAGCCCTACTGTGTATATCTGAGTCTAGGTTAGAAAGGCAATACAGGGGGCACCTGGGTGGCTCAGTGGGTTAAAGCCTCTGCCTTCGGCTCAGGTCATGATCCCAGGATTCTGGGATCGAGCCCCGCATCGGGCTCTCTGCTCAACAGGGAGCCTGCTTCCTCCTCTCTTTCTGCCTGCCTCTCTGCCTACTTGCGATCTCTAGCTGTCAAAATGAATAAATAAAATCTTAAAAAAAAAAAAGAAAAAAAAAGAAAGGCAATATAGCAATACAGCTTCCACCTGCCTTCTCTTGGGACAATCATCCTGGGAAGCTAGCCACCATGTTGGGAGGAAGCCCAGAGTTCATGGAGGCCAATGTCGGGTGCTCCCGCCTCAGCCCCAGGGTCAGCTGACAGCCAGCATCATACACGCTTCTTCTGAGGATTTCAGCTCCAGCTTCCAAGCTGCCCAGACTGATGCCACAAAGAACGGTTGTCACTGAATCTTGCTCAAATGGCAGACTGGTGAGCACAATAAATGTTACTGTTTTAAGCCACTAAGGAGAGTTTAGGGAATTTTTTATACAGCATAGTAGCCAGAACAGTGTGCAGGTACCAGAATGTCTCTAACCGTGGCCTTGTGGATGGGCCATCACTTTGCAATTTTCCCCCCACTATACATGATCCAGGAATAAATATCCCTGATCATATAAGGCACACCCAGTGCTCTTATTTCTATAAGTGAGAATCCAAAATTTGGGACTATAGGGTCCAAAAGTGTGTGCATTTTTATTCTACCGGAGTTTGCCGAATTGCTTTCCCAAAAAGGCTGTGAACAGTCTTACCTTTTGTCTGGATGAATCCGTTTCCTTGCATCCTGGAAAACATGAGTTGGTGCAGCTCTTTTTAACATCTGCGGGTGTACTAAAGAGAAAGTGACAGCTCATTTCCCTTTAAAAAAAATTAATAGTTTTTTTTTTTTAATAAAAGAGTGGTTTTGGGTTCACAGAAAAATTGAGTGGAAAGTACAGAGAGTTCCCATATATCCCTCCCTGCCCCAACAGTCTCCCTCACCATCAGCACCCCGTATCAGTGTGACATGTTTGTTACAATCAGTGGACCAGTGCTGACCCATCATCAACCAAAGTCCAGAGTTTACATAGAGTTCATTCTTTTTGTTGTACATTCTGTGGGTTTTGACAACTGTATAATGACATATATCCACCATTAGAGTATTAAATAGAACAGTTTCACTGCCCTAAAAAAATCCTGTGCCCACCTATTTCTCTCTCTCCCTCCCTCAAATGCCTGGCAACCACTCATCTTTTTATTCTCTCCGTAGTTTTGCCATTGTTACATTTTCTTTTTTTTTTTTTTAAGATTTTATTTATTTATTTGACAGGCAGAGAGGGAACACAAGCAGGGCGAGTGGGAGAGGGAGGAGCAAGCTTCCCGCTGAGCAGGGAGCCCGACATGGAGTTTGATCCCAGGACCCTGGGATCATGACCTGAGCTGAAGGCAGATGCTTAAAGACTGAGCCACCCAGGTGGCCAGTCACTGTTACATTTTCACTCTGATTTGCATTTCTTGCCTTCTGATATACTTGACCATTCCTTCATGTTGTGAGGTTCCGTTGGTTGCCTCCCAATCCTTTTTCTTCTTCATCTTTGCTAATAAATCCAGATTTTGTCCAGAGTGGCAAGTGTCCAGTCTCAAGTGATGGATGAATCCTGACCTCATTCCCTCTGAGACTCCTAGTATGATTTCCTATAGGAAATTTCCCACCTAGTACAATTCCTATGCCTTTCATAATAAATTATTCCCAAAGATTTTATCGCTCTGTTATTGTTGTTTAGTAAATTAAAAAAAAAAAAGTAGGTTCCATGCCCTGTGTGGAGCCCAATGTGGGACTTGAACTCATGACCCTGAGATCAAGACCTGAGCTGAGATCAAGAGTCAGATGCTTAATTGACTGAGTCACCCAGGCACTCCTGGAGTAAATTTTTATTTTTATTTTATTTTATTTGAAAATATTTTATTTATTTGAAAGAGAGAGTGAGAGAGCACAGGCAGGGAGAATAGCAGAGGGAGAGAGAGAAACAGGCTCCCCTGGGATCGAGTCCCGCATCAGGCTCCCTGCTCAGCTGGAAATCTGCTTCAGGACTCAATCCCAGGATCCTGGGATCATGACCTGAGTCAAAAGCAGATGCCCAACCACCTGAGCCCCCAGGTGCTCCTTTATTTTTAAAAAATATTTATTTATTTATTTTAGAGAGAAGGAGAGCGCAAGTGGGTGGGGCAGAAGGAGAGGGAGAGAGAATCCCAAGCAGACTTCAAGCAGAGCACAGAGCCTGATGTGGGGCTCGATCTCACGACCCTAAGATCACAACCTGAGCTGAGATCAAGAGTCAGATGCTTAACCGACTGTGCCAGGTGCCCCATAGTAAATTTTTAATATATTTTTCTTGTATTTATCACCTTAACATGTCCTCTTATTCATTGTAGTTTTCAAAAAAAATCCTTTGGATTTTTTAGATTTCCATTCATGACATTAACTAAAAAGATAGTGCAATCTCTGTCTTTTCAATATTTATAACATTTTATTTTCTTGTCTTACTACACTTGCTATGTTTGCCATTCCTTAATTCCTTTATGTTTATTTTTTATTATTTTTAAAAATATTTTATTTATTTATTCAACAGACAGAGATCACAAGTAGGCAGAAAGGCAGGCAGAGAGAGAGGGGGGGAAGCAGGCTCCCCGCTGAGCAGAGAGCCCAATGCGGGGCTCGGTTCCAGGATCCCGGGATCACGACCTGAGCCAAAGGTAGAGGCTTAACCCACTGAGCCACCCAGGCGCCCCATGTTTATTATTTTTTATTTTGTGATTTTATCTTTTCATTCCATTAAACTATATGAAACTGCCAACTACCTACTACTTTCCTATCTTCTCTAAGATGTCATTCATTTCATTTTTTCCCTTGGTAATTTGGAAATTCTAGGACTTTTTTCCATTCCATTAATGGCTTCCTCCTCCCTCCAGGCATAAGGACTGAGCCTCTACTAGGTATAAGTAGCAAATAATTTACCTATGTTATGGGGGAGAGTTTAAAGCCAGTTGGCCCTTCCTCCTTGGTAGGTAACTTGTTCTATTTATCTATGAATTTGTACAATGTTCTCTTTCTCCTTGGAGTTGAAGAATTTACTATCATCTTTCCCTTCCATACTGCCTGGGAATGAGGTCAGTACCTCCCATCTTCAGACACAGCTTTTTCTTCATGTCACAAAAGTTTTCTTCTCTAATTTATTTGGTTCATGCCACTATTTCATCCATCCCCATTTTTCCCTCCGGAACTCCTGGTTGTACATTGGGATTCCTGGATTTGGCCTCCAGATCTCTGGTCTTTCCTTCATGCCTTTGAGCTTTCCATTGAGCTCTTAGCTATTTCTTCCATTAGACCCAAGCACCTTCTTCATATTCCTCCAACATGCCAAACTTGTTCTGTCCTTGGGGTCTTTGCACTTGCTATGCTTTCTTCCAGGAATGGCTTCTCTTAGATCTTTCCCTGCTTAGCCATGCCAAGCTCAGATGCCTCCTTCTCAGACACACCTTTCCTGCTACCATGGACATCTCTGCACATCTCCCTTGTTCCTTTTCTCCATTAGTCACACTGCCCATAATTAAGTTTTTTTTTTTAAAGATTTTGTTTATTTATTTGAGAGAAAGAGACGGCATGACTTGGGGTGGGGCAGAGGGAGAGGGAGCAGCAGGCTCTCTACTGAACAAGGAGCTCTAAGCAGGGCCTGATTCCAGGACCCTGAGATCATGCCCTGAGCCAAAGGCAGATGCTTAACCCACTGAGCCACTCAGGCACATCTTAAGTTGTTTATTTTACTGTTATACTCATCCTTTACTTCCCCACACTCCTCACTGTGGGGCAAGGACTCTATAAATCATTCAAATTCTTGCTGTGTCCATTCTTGCTATGTACCCAGTGTCTAGCACAGGTTAGCACTTATGGAAGAAATATAAGAGTAAATTTAATGTCTTCTCCAGGGAGACCCTGCCCTGCCCAGCCTCAACTCCACACATAGGAGTACTGGAATGAGAGAGGGGGTGGGCAGAGGAAGGTGGGGCAGTACTTTCCTGTGAGGGGTTGAATGACTGGTGCCTCTCGGGCTCTTTTTTTTTTTTTAATTTATTTATTCGACAGACAGAGATCACAAGTAGGCAGACAGGCAGGCAGAGAGAGAGAGAGGAGGAAGCAGGCTCCCTGCTGAGCAGAGAGCCCGATGTGGGGCTCAATCCCAGGACCCGGAGATCATGACCTGAGCCGAAGGCAGAGGCTTTAACCCACTGAGCCACACAGGCGCCCCTCTTGGGCTCTTTTTATTCGGTGGGTACAGGCAGGGAACAGGAGCAGAAGCTGGACTGGTCTTCATAGCAATCCTGCTGGGTGTGGGGGCCTTGGGCCTGACCCAGGACTAGCTTTGATCTGGGATATTCTCATTCTGCCCCAACCTTCTGCTGCCCCATTTTAATTTATCATTTAATACCACATGACATCCTTCTTATTCAGTCAGCCAACAGGTATTTCTGGAGTTTACTTGGTATTTGAGGTGCTCAGGATCTATCCATGACTAAAACAGAGAGATTCTCACCTCACAGAGCTCTTACTCTAGTGGAGGAAGCCAGGCAATGCCATATGAGGATAATGAATGCCTCCATGAGAAAGGTAACTGCTAAGAAAAAAAGTAGAGCAGGGTAAAGGGATAAAGGTGATCCCATGTGCTGGCTGAAAGGTACAGGCTGCAGTCTGAAATGAGGGGCTTTGAGGGCATTAGGGTGCGGTCCTGTGGAAATCTGTGCAAAGTGCATTGCAGGTACGGGAACATCGGGAGCCCAGCCCCTAAACCAGGAGAGTGCATGGGGGGTGATCTGTGAGAAACTTAAGGCTGTTGAGCAGTGGGGCTGGAGATGAACAGAGGACATGAAGTCAGAGTAATGGGGAATCACAGGGTCCCTGCCAGCTCTGACTTTTTCTTGGGGAGGTGCTACTGCAGGGATCTGAGCAGGGCATGAAGGATTCTGATTTATGTATTCATAGGCAGACGTGTGGAGAATGGACTGAAGGTGGCAAGGGCAGCAGAGGGGCCTGTGGCTTTGACATTGCCTTAGGGAGAGATGGTGGTGGCTTGGACTGGGTGTTGGCTTAGACTGGGAGGGCACAAGAAGTGCTCTCATTCTGAGTAGATGATGCCATGGAAGAAACAGGACATCTTGAATGTAAGTGGGAAAGCAGTCAAGAGGCATTTGGACCGAGCAATCGAAAGGACTAAGCAGCCATCCCTTTAAGCCAGAGTGAGGGGGACACAAGTTGAGTTTGAGATGCCAAGTGGAAGTCAGTGCAGATGCCTAGTTTACAGCTGGGCACTGAGTCAGGCACTCGGGAAGGATCTGGACTGGACATACACCTCTGGTAGTGATGGGCATGTAGGTGGAATTTGAAGCCATGAACCTGGATAAGGTTATGAGAGAGAGAATGTAGATAGAGAAGGCAAAGAGGAAGAACCAGTGAGGTGAGAAGCAGGAGGGCATGGAGGCCTGAAACACACAGGGAAGGTACTTCCAGGAGAGAAGAGATCAGCTGGTCAAAGGAAGGCTTTCCTGCCTACTCTCATAAAGGCAGCACCCCTCCCCCCACCTTAAAAAAAAAGATTTATTTATTTATTTATTTGACAGAGTGTGGTGCTTAGTAAATACCTGTTGAATGAACAAGCATATGCATGAATGCACACCTCTAAAAACCCCCAGTGCACATGCAGCAGGGGGCTGCCATGTTGGCCTCCTTTACAGAAAGACCGGAGGTCAGGTAGGAGGCTCTGTCCACTCTCAGTGGCACCTCCCTCCTCCCTCGAATTTCCCAGCTTCAGTCACATCCACTCAGGTGGGAGCCCTTCTCGCCATCTCATAGGACCCAGGACAAATGAGCTTTAGACAAGACCCACAGTGTGGAGGTTGGCAGGACCTAGGTTGGACACAGGGTCATCTACCAGTCCCTAGAGGACTCTACAGCCATTCCGCTGTCCACCCCTCTACATCTAGTCATCTATCCACCTGTGCATATAACCACTCCTTTACTCACCGTCTCCAGTCACTCTTTTGTCCGTCTTTCCATCATCCCCGTCTAGTCCTCCGTCCATCCATCTGGTAGGGTGATGAAATTCCCAGTTTGCTACAGACCATCTCAACGTTAGCCTTGAAAAATCCACATCCCGGGAAACCCCTCGGACCCTGGAAAAATGGGACAGTTGGTTGAGCCATCCGTTCACACAGGGATCCCTCACTGCACCCACAAGTCCAAAGCCCATCCGTCCACCCAACCACCCACCTGACCTCGCAGGCCATCCTCCCCCTGGAAGGCACGCAAGGCCCCGCCCCACCCCTGGCCCCGCTCCGTGCCCCGCCCCGTGCCCCGCCCCTACCGGAAGCCGCTGCCAGGGTTCCCGGCGCCCTAGCAACAGCGCTTTTCGGGCTGCCCAGTCCACGCGCCGGGCTCCCGGTGCGAGCCAATAGAGAGGGGCTCCGGGAGCGAGGCGCGGGGGGCGGGGCTCGGCGCGGCCGCCGCCATCTTGATGGGAGAGAAACAATAGGACGGAAGCACCGCGGGACGGGCTGAGGCCGCAGGTAACGCCCGCCTTGTCCAGCCTAGGCTCTGCCGTCCCGGTATATTTGGAGGAGGGTGTCTCCGGGCCGTTCAGGGGCGAGGTGTCTGCTCATTAGGGTTGTCCCCGGGTTATTTGGGGAGGGGCTCCCCCGCGATCCCGGGGGCGGGGAGATCTCCTCGGGTCTTCGTAGGGCCGGATACCCCCCGGTCTTTTGAGAGAGGTGTTATGTCTTCGGGTTACTGGCGGGGGGGGGGGGCAATTTCCCCTGATTTTGAGGGGCAGAATCTTCTGTGGTCATCAAGGGGGTCTCCCGGGTATCTTGGTCGTGCAGGATCTCCCCCGGTCATTGAGGAGCTTTCCCCAGGTCTTTGTGGGGGAAGACCTCCTGGGTCTTTACGTCCCAGGACAGCGGCGTCAACGGGCTCTCGAGTTATTGAGGGGGGCTTCTCCTTGAGTCTTTGGGTGGAAGTGCCAGCTCACCGCCTCAGGTGCTGTTTACCTGGGGCCGGCAGATGTGCAGCCATTTTGAGCGTTGAATGCCAGTTGGGCCTGTCAGCTGGTGTTTGGTGAGGCAATCTGCACATCTTATTATCCAAAAAAGTCCTAAAATGGATCAGAGGACGGCTTCTTTAATAGCGGTAAGCTTCACCGTGGGTGGAGCTTTCATTCGTATTTGCTTCAAGACTGCTTTTGCCTCCCATCCTAATGATTTGTATTACTCGGTTTCCTCTGTTAAGAAAGCTGCACTAGCAGAAAAATGAGGCCAGACGTTGTGAAAACAAAAGGTAGAAAACAGCAAAACCTAGTGCTCTTAAATACCAGGGACATACTGCTTGGAATGAAACGTTTTGGTAGTAAAATGTACATGAGACAAGAACAAAATAAAGTCTTCAAAAAGAATAGTTTTAAGAAAAAGTACTGAAACTTCTGAAGAGCGTTAACAAAAATGTTCCAGTTCACCCGTTCTGTGATTTTTTTTTCATAAAGCATCATGATTACAGTAATTTTGATGAACTCTAGTATTTAAAATATTTGCAGTATTTACATTTTTAGCAGGGTTACATTTTAAGTGAACTCAGATGCTTATTTACACAAGTTGCTGCTGTGGACTTTGGGTAATTGCATCCTGTAACCTGGTGTTAAGTATTTAAAGAGAAGTTTCAGGGTGGTGGTGTTACTGTTTTAAATTTAGCCACTATCAAAATTAGAAGCCCACAAAATGAATACTTTATCATATTTGTTTGATATAAAAAGCCAGTTGAGGGACCCCTGGGTGGCTCAGTCTGTTAAGCATCTGCCTCTGGCTCAGGTCATGGTCCTGGAGTTCCTGGATGGAGCCCCGCATCCCCGCAAGGTCGGGGCATCCCGGCATCATTGGTGGGGGGTAGGGGGGGTCCCTGCCCGGTGGGGACTCTGCTTCTCCCTCTCCCTCTGTGTTCTCTCTTTCTCGCTTGCTGTCTCTCACATAAATAAATAAATCTTAAGAAAAGAAAAAATTAAAAGCCAGTTCATCTCTTAGTAACTTTTTCTTTGGAGAAAGAGTCAGTTGAACTGTTAACTGTTACTCGCAACTGATTTATTTGCATTGTGACTTTGGAGTAGAATTCACAGGAATTGTTAGGAACCAGGGGCATGAGAACCAGCACCAGAGTTGATATAATTGTAAAAGCCACTTTAGCAGATGGAATAGAGTTCTTTTGTGCTTTGGAGCTTTACGAGTGACAGACCAGTACACTGTATACCAACCCTGTCTGTTGGAGCAGTGGAATGTGGAAGGAAGGAAGGAGCAACTGCTGACTGATGAACCTTAGCCAGTCTCCTTTCTGTAAGTGCTGGAGATGTCACTGGTATCTAGGCAACAGGGTTGAGCCTGAGCCTCTGAGGCCACCTTGCTGAGGTGAAAATTTTCCATTGTTTAGTTCATAAAGAGGATGCTCTGGGGAAGAATTTTCCCTTTAAGTGAAGTTATTTTACCTAGTGATATAGTCGCCCTAACACATTGAACACATTTTTGTACATTGGAAGGTAAGCAGATGATTTCTCTTGTTTGATTACATTTTAAAGAATGTTTTTGTTTTTTAAATAATTATATTTTTGCCTACTTGGATATCAAGTAATAAAAGTAACCAGCAGTATTATATTTTGCAGTATATTCTGGTAGCAAGAAAAGGTCCTTTTTCCCCAAAATTGAATTTATACTCCACCTCAGAGTCTGAAGGAAAAAACAGTCTCCTAAGCGGATGAATAGTCAGATTGGGTCTGTCATCCATCACCAGTTGGAGTTACCGACTCCTAGTCAATCTTATTTCATCTCACTGCTTGTCTTCCCCCATCTTAAAAACAAACAAACAAAACCTGAATTTTTTTAGGTGGCATAGCCTCAGGATGTATTTTTCCCTAAGTATTTCATTGTGTATCTCTAAGAGACAAGGAGCTGCCCGTTGAATCTACAATACCATTACTCTGCCTAAAAACTAATGATAATACCTTTTTTCCCCACTTTAATACCTGGTTATGGTCAAATGTCTCTGTTTTTCCCATAATTTTTTTACAGTTGATTTGTTCATATCAGGATCCAGATAAGGTCTGCACATTGCTTTTGATTGAAGTATCTCTTTTGTTTCTTAAATTTATATAGTCCCATTCTGTTTTTCTTGTAATTGTTTTGTTGAAGCAACTGTCATTTATCCTTTAGGATTTCCCCTATGCTGGCTTTTGCTGATCACTTCCTTTGCTTGAGACCTTTTGACTATGGTGGCTGGGTTTGAAAGGGTCGCTCCTGTATATCTTCAGTGAAGATGTTGTGAAGGCTTTGCCAAGACTCCCTCATAACTGAGCCCCAAACCATGAACCCGAGGTCTGTCAGGGACCTAAAGGGCTACACAGTGTAAGACCCTCTGACTCCCTCTGTGTCGTGTAGTCCCAAAACTATGAGCCCTAGATTTTCCATGTGAAACTGGGAGGAGATTCTGTGACTTCCAGGAGATTAGATGTTCTGCGTCTTTGTCTCTTTACAGATTTCCTCTTACACTGACCTTGCACCCTCTGCTCACAGGCAGTTCACACTTACGGGGTCCCTGACCCAGTGTTCTTCCTTTTTTGCACATTACTCTTAGAGTGCCTATTGTCTTTTCTTTATAGGTAACCCCCAAATCTGTTTCCACGTTAGGTTCACTCAAGCTTCAATCCCATTGCTCCCAACTATCTGCTAAATATTTCTTGAGTGCTTGACCATCCCATTATAGATAAGTGTCTGCAGTTCAGCTAAGTGTCTTCCGAGCTGTTTCTGACTTCCTGAACCAAAACATCCTTGTTCTGACGTGGGAATGCTCAATATCTGACTCATCCCTCTAATTTGATTCCCCGTATCGGATTCTGAAGATAGGGTCCACGGGTGCCCACACCCCAGTCTATAGAGTTCAGTGAGGGTGTGCATTTTTCAGGAGAGGCCCACAGACAGATTCTCCAGGGCGCCAGTAACCCCTGAAGGGTTAAGAACAGTGGCACACCACCTAACCATCTACCAAATCCTATTTCTCGACTCTCCCCCATCCTTCCTTAATTCCCTGTGGGGGTTGGGCACAAAGCTCTGTGGGTACATTGGAGAAGGCAGGACTGTCAGGACTCTTTCCTACCTCCTGCCCCAGGGATGAAGGAGGAGAGACCCATGAGAGAAGGAAGCCCATTCTGGGACAGGCTGGAGAGACCAGCTTGGTCTTGATCCTGATGCCCTCCTAGAGCTTGCAGTTCTGTTAGGGTTACTCTTGCTTTCATCTCCTTCCGCCTGCAAACTCCCAGGCTCAGGACTGCGAAGGCAGTGTTGCCTCCTGCTCTTTACCTTTGCTTTTGACATCTTCAGATAACCAGATTCTAAATTCATGAGCCCACAGGTTACCTGAAACACCTCTATAGGATAGCATGTAACAGTAGCTTGAGAGCTTTCTAAGAAGCTTAAATTTTTTCTTCTCTCAAACCTCCTTTTTCACATACGCTTTTAATGTGTATAAGAATTGTATCTCTTTGATTGCTCCTTAAGTAAGAGCTTAGAAGACCCCTGTAAATGCTGGGTCCTGCTGCCACTGTCCTCCCCATGCCATCGCAGTAGAAATGCGCTGAGTGTCTGTGAAGCCAGGTTTTCTTTTTCTCTCTGCCTGGTTAATTTTTCCTAAGAAGAATGTCACTACCCTGCTCCATAATCCTCGGTGGCTCACAGGCATTACACAGAAGAGTGAAACGGGTGCAACCTCTATGCTCTGTCCCAGCAATTCTTCTACTTCTAAGGAATTTTCCTACAGAAATACTTCCACAAGAGTGCAAAGACTGCTACAGGGACACTCACTGCATTATTGTAATAAGCTAGTGTCAGTAGGGAAGTTAAAAATACATTATGATTTTGTGTGAATAATATGCTACCTTTGAAAGGAATTCTGTAGAGACAGAGATATGGCTAAGGATGTAGTTTAGTGGGGAACAGTGGCAAAACAGAACAAATGTTGAATGATCCTACTTGTACGAGAAACCAGAGTAGTCTGATTTGTAGAGACAGAAAGTTGTGTGGTGGTTGCCAGTGGCTTGGGGGTAGGAGAACTGGGCAGTTACTGTTTAACGGATACAGAGTTTCAATTTGGGAAGAAGTAAAAGTTGTGGAATGGGTAGTGGTGGTTGTTGCACAACATTGTGACTGTACTTAGTGCCACCGGACTGTACATCCCAAAATAGCTTAAAAAGGTAAATTGTGTGTTGTGTGTATTTCATCACAATTTTTTAAAAAGGTGAGAAAAATAAAGCTGATTTTTGTTGGGGGAGAAAAGCAAAACAGCTCAGCCTGATCCTGTTTACGTAAAGAATAGAAGTATGTATGGAAGCAGATCTGCAGGGTGAAGAGTGACTAGTAGCGGTGGTCAATTTATCATACTTGTAATTGCTTTAAAAGTCTCGGTTTTTTTAAAAGGCCAGGCAGGATGTCCCATGGCAGTCTGTTCCTCTGCCTGGCGTTGAAGCCTCGGCTTTTCACTCTTCTTCCAGGTGCGCAAGCTTAGTATGACGTTATCCCCTCCTGTACCATCAGTCTCTCCTTGACCTCCATCTCCCCATGGACTCTTTGCAGGAACTGTAGGGCAGTGGGCAGAGGACAGCCAGGCAGGCGGTTAGGTGTTTTACTCTTGTTTTTGCCTCAGAGCACCTCTGTAAAACTGTACCATGTCCGGTTTATAGGTGAACACAGGCACTAGGAGGAGGTAAAGCACCATTGTATACCCCAGGATAAGGCAGGCCTGAATTTGAGATTTAAAAGAATTTATTTTTTTTTAAGATTTTATTTATTTGAAAGAGAGAGATCACAAGTAGGCAGGCAGGCATGCAGAGAGAGAGGAGGAAGCAGACTCCCTGCTGAGCAGAGAGCCTCCTATGGGGCCGGATCCTAGGACCCTGAGACAGTGACCTGAGCTGAGGGCAGAGGCTTGACCCACTGAGCCACACAGGCACCCCTAAAAGAATTTTTTTGATACAATTCAAAAGTGTATAAACTTAGGTGTACTTTCCTACAATATTGTTTTTAATTGCACATACACATTTAGTTATTATCTAAAACAACGTGTTCCTTTAGAAGTTAGACTTTTTTACCCACTATTTTGAGAATTAGTTCTGTTGCGTTTGTCTGCGTGCATCTTTGGTGTTGTCGTGGCCACATTGTGCTCTCCTGAGCACTTGATCTTCACTCTTGGTGGCAGAGGTGTGACATCATCACTAGAGCCTCTACCCCGAGCTGGCTGTGATCTCTTCAGTGTGACCCTGTTAACTCTGTTGATTTTTTTTTTTTTTTTTCCTGTATAACAGCTTTACTGAGCTGTGGTTCACATACCTTATAATGCATCCCAGAAGGAATCCTGTGTCCCTCATCCCAGTATAGCTCCCATCCCCACTGGCCCTTCAGTCGTCCTGAAACTCTCCTCACTTTGACCTATTGTAAAGGCCACCACTGCACTTGGTTAAGCCCTGGGAATGGAGGGAGGAAGCAAGCTCTTCCTGCTGTTGGTTGTGGTAGTTTGCCCCAGAGGTAGTTGCCTTGGGACGGGGAGGCTGTAGCACATTACCACTTTGCCATTTTACATGGAGGGTTGGAGGGGAAATGAGGACATCTTACCCAGAGAGACTGTCTTGGACATGAGGATCTGTGGGCCGCATCTAGCTCGGATGCACCTTGGATTCATTTTTCTGTTTATAGACCTTTTCTCCAGTCTGTTTCAAGATTATTTGTTTTTGTTTGGTTGGGGTTTTTGTTTTTTGGGGTTTTTTTAAGATTTTGTTTATTTGACAGAGATAGCAAAAGAGGGAACACATGCAGGAGGAATGGGAGTGGGAGAAGCAGACTTCCCACTAAGCAGGGAGTCAGATGCGGGGCTCGTTCATGACCTGAGCCAAAGGCAGACGCCTAACTGACCTTACCACCCAGGTGCCCCTGTATATTTGTGTGTGTGTGTTTTTAAAAGATTTTATTTATTTACTTGATAGACAGAGATTACAAGTAGTCAGAGAGGCAGGCAGAGAGGGAGGAGGATGCAGGCTCCCCGCCGAGCAGAGAGCCCAATGCGGTGCTCGATCCCAGGACCCTGGGATCACAACCTGAGCCAAAGGCAGAGGCTTTACCCCACTGAGCCCCTGTATATTTGTTTTTAGTGTAAATTTTTATAAATAGGGATCTCTTCTAATTGAAATTACACTAATACAGTCTTACAGGTAAGGATTAAGCTATGGCAATGCACCAGCATTATCAGTATGTGGTGGCTAAAAGTTAATATTCTAGTAACAAGAAAGAATCTTTGTATTTAATGCCACTAAGATGCCACTTATATAGTTGGCATCTATATAAGTTAAATAGTTGGGAGGATGATAGCCCCTAAATGTGGTCTCTAGGTCAGAACAGGTAGCAAAACACGTGTAAACAAACAAATGGTTAAACAGAGGAGTTGTGCCTTGATTTGGTTTTAAATGTTTGTGAAATGTAGCTGTTGCTGAAGCTGTATGGCCCGCACCTACAGCACCCTGCCCCCAGGAAAACAGAAACAACACTTCCAGCAGTTGCTCACGGGACCCTCACTATGCTAGGTCTTTCACTCTTTCACTTGGGTTTTTGTTGTTGTTGTTATTGCCAGGATGATCTCATCCCACTCAGGACGGAAGGTGTCAGGCTTTGGGTAATTTTTTTTTTTTAAAGATTTTATTTATTTATTTGATAGAGAGAGATCACAAGTAGATAGAGAGGCAGGCAGAGAGAGAGAGAGGGAAGCAGGCTCCCTGCTGAGCAGAGAGCCCGATGCGGGACTTGATCCCAGGACCCCGAGATCATGACCTGAGCCGAAGGCAGCGGCTTAACCCACTGAGCCACCCAGGCGCCCTGGGTAATGTTTTTGAAACCCTTGTGATTTAGAGGAGTTTCAGTACCTGCTGTCATAAACTCCTTGGGGAAGCTGAGGTCAGTCTGGGCCCGTTGGACTTCTTCTGTTTGCTTTCTCTTGTGGAGAGTTCACAGACTTTCTCTGCACTGCTGGGTTTATTTGCTTGTTTTAACTCTTCTTGTGCATGTATTTGACTGAAAGTCATAATTGATCAAACCGGAAGATCATTTAGTACTGTTGGTTCTGTGTATCCATCCATTTATCTTACTGGAGACGCTCAGACGTGTTTTAGAAACCGAGTGTCCCATCCCAAGCCTAAGGAAGATTATATTTCTCTTCATGAAGTAAGATGTGTTAGAAGCCAGAAAGGCTAGTACTGCTGTTTCTGCTCCAGGCTTTTCTAGCCCCAGCTGCACACTCGGAAATGAGAGTGTGGACTGTGTGAGTTCCGTCTTACTGTCTTAGGGAACGTAAAAATCTTGCACCTCCCTTCAAAGCTTATTTTATAAGAATAGTAGATTGCTTTTGTTTTACAAGTGTAAAACTAATGCTAGGTAGGGATTTGCTGCAACCCTCCTTCCTGCCTTTTTATCTGGGATTGAGATCCTCTATCTATACAACTTTGGTGTCATTGCTAAGGCTGCAGCAACATTTGATTAACCTAGCTCCGAGCCTGCCAGCTTTCACTCCAATGGCTGTTTGTTCAATGTGCTTGAAACTTGGTTTCTGTGGATTGCACCTTAGCTCAGTCCTCCCCTCTCAGGAGCAAGAAGTGATGCTAAGTCTCTGTGGAGGTCTTGGTTGAGAGCTGGTTTTACAAGGTGCTCTACAGAGGCGTGTGGATCAGCACATACTGGTTTTCATGCTAAACAGAATCGAGACTGTTTCCTTGAGAGGCTACCTGGAGTTACTCAACAAAGGAAGAAGAAGGGTGGATATAATGTATTTGACCACAGAGGTATATTTTTATGAGCTCGAACAACCTGACAGAGAAGACGTAACACCACTATTAAACCATTTAATTGCACATTGCTGAGATTATGGTCCTCCTAAATTAGTCAGTTCTTCATGAACATTTTCAAGTTTTCTGCTTTTACGCTATACTCGTGTAAGGCAGTGAAAGGTGTCCTTCCATGAACAGTGTCTATTCTCTGAGGTGAGGGCCTCTAGAGGAGAGATAGTGAAGTTGGTTGCCAACTCCCTGCTAAGGGTTTGGGTTTTTCTTGCTCTGTGTTCTTATCAGAGAGTATGGGAACATAAGTATCTTTTCCCCCAGGTCCTTTGAGGTGCCCCTGCCCTTTGTATTACCTATGCTAGGCCTTATGGGACAGACACAGCAACACCTTCCCAGGGTTGCATGCATGCGGGCCTGTGGGTTGATGGGATGCTGCACCTCCCTTGGGAGGCCAGGCGAGGACTGTAAGCCTCAGATGCAGGGTCCTGGGGCATTTGAAAGAGTGAACCCTGCAGAGGTGCCAGGTGTGGCAGCTGACAGACTCTGGGCTCTGAAAGACTGATGGATGTGGCCAGCCGGTCTAGGGCAGGTGAGGGGTGGGAAAGGAGGGGACAGGCTGCTCCTCTTCCAGGAATGATTCATCGCACTCTCAGAAGAGTGTTTTTACTTTAAAAAATACAGGAGGCTCTTTGTATAGAGACAAAGAAGGGGAACAAAGAGGTAAGGTGTCAAAAGTGAAAGTGCCCCCATTGGCCTTCCTTCCCAGTCCTCAGATGTACTCTTGAGTGACTGAAGTCACTGCCCTTCCCACAAGCTGGGTGATTCTGAAGGAGTCAGCATCTGATTTGCTTCAGAACTGTGGATGTGTTTGACCTTGATTTCCTCGAAATTTGTAAATATTTTGCTATGCTTTATTTTGGAAAGAAATCTCAGGATTTCTGGAGGATGCCTGGCAAATGACATAGTATTGTGACCTGTGCCAGTGTCAGGACTTTTCTCATACCCGTGGCTTATTCTTTTCTTGCTGGTCATGGAGGAACACTGACACTTTGCAGAGTGGTTTGTGATGAAAGCTACCAGATTGGGGGATGCCTGGGTAGCTCATTCAACTGAGCATCCTACTCTTGGTGTTGGCTCAGGTCACAGTCTTAGGGTCATGGGATCGAGTCCCACATTGGGCTCCTGGCGTTGGGCTCCACACTCAGGAGGAAGTCTGCTTGAGACGCTTTCTCTCCCTCTCCCCCTAACTCTTTGTCACTCTCAAATACATAATCTTTAAAAAAAAAAAAAAAAGCTTCCAGATTGGCGCTGTGAGCGGGGCCACTTTGTAGTATTTACCTGGGTGGGGTTTTTTGCAAGAACCTGGAGGAAATTGTGCCCCCTGGACACAGGACCTGGTGCAGTGCAGGACACACCTTGTCCCTCCATCAGCAGGTACAGCACTTGGGGTGCTGGCCTAGGCAGGTCAGGGGTGCTTGGGTTCTGTGGTTGCCCATGAGGACTGAAGCAGTTTTGACTCCTGTGTTTCAGAGGTTAAGTTCACGTGTCTCATTTGGTTTGGAAGCCAGCTGAGAGAGGAGTAGGGGTAAACACTGACTACATTCGGAGAGCATATAATCTTGCCTAAAGCCAGTGAATAGACTTGTTGGCGCAAGAGAGAACTATGACTCGAAGTAGGAAAGTCCCTCAGATGGAGACCTCACGGCCATTTCAGCTGCAATGTGAGGTGGTCATTTCTGTATGTTTCTGTTGTGTATGTTCCCTGCAGGGTGGTGGGAGTCATGGACTGCACCAAGGAGGAGATGGAAAGTGGAGCATTGCCCTTGAAAGAGGGGTAATGGGCTTTTTAAGGAGGACTGAAAAATTCTGGGTGTGTGTATGGAATACATTTACTTCTTTATAAGAAAATGTGATATTCTGATAGGATGTGTGACACCAGAGTTAATAATTTCAATTTCCTTGAAGGAGTGGTGCTACAGTTTTAGCTAGAAAAAGCTTTATTTATTTATTTATTTATTTGACAGAGATCACAAGTAGGCAGAGAGGCAGGCAGCGAGGGGGGGGGGGGGGGGAGGTAGGCTCCCTGCTGAGCAGAGAGCCTGATGTGAGGCTCGATCCCAGGACCCTGGGATCATGACCCGAGCCGAAGGCAGAGAGGCTTAACCCACTGAGCCACCCAGACGCCCTGAAAAAGCTTTTTTTTTTTAAAAAAAGATTTTATTTATTTATTTGTCAGCGAGCACAGGCAGGGGGAGCACAGGCAGTGGGAGCAGCAGGCGGAGGGAGAAGCAGGCTCCCCGCTGTGCAAGGATCCTGATACGGGACTCTATCCCCAGACCCTGGGATCATGAGATCATGACCTGAGTCAAGGCAGACACTTAACTCACTGAACTACCCAGGCATCCCTAGGAAAAGCTTTTTAAGTTGCTATAACTTTGTAATTTAGCAGTGTAACTCTGATGAACTTACCTGTCCATAGGCTGAAAGCTCCTTCTCATTTCCTTCCATCTTGGGACCCACTAGTCTTTCATTCCAGAAATCTGATCGGAGGCAGAGAGATCAGGCAGTGTGGTCATGCTGGCAGATCTAGAGAAGCATCTGAGAGGCTGCTGTTTCCCTTACAGAAAAGATTGTCTGGATTTTTGGCACAGAATATGGTGTTTTATTTGTCCCTCAGCATTGGGGGAAGGATCTGCATTATTGTGGCTTTAATGAAATAATTTCATGGACAACTTAGAGCTTTTCCTTTATTAAAACTAGAATAAAATATTAATGAGGGAGAAAATGAACACCCAGTGTTGGACCACAGGCATAGGTGTCAAATTGATGCAGAGCTTCTGCGTCTTGTCTCCCTGGCTCTGCTGCTTTGGCCTGACGGACACCCTGCCAGCCAGCTGGGTTGTAGCTCCTTTGAGGTTAGGACTGTGATTCTAGCCATTCTTAGCAGTAACTCTTTCATCTCATGCACCTGTTTTCTGTAGTGGGGTCTACCTGTTACGGTGACCTCCTGGCACCTCTGTACATCCATCTGTGACGGAGATAATCGCGGTGTCTACTCCAGAGGGCTGTTATAAGAGCATGGGTGTTACAGAGTAGACAAACTGCTCCATCAGTGGCGGCTCTGGCCTCTAGTGGCTGGCATGGTTGTATCCCATTGTCATTGAAGCTTGGGGAGTTGGCCACTTCCTCCTCTGGTCTTCAGTGTCTCGGACGCACCTTATGGGCAGGGTGGGTTTGGGTTGTTATCCTCCTGTGTTTCTGTGTGGTGCATCTCCGGGCTTCTCCATCATGGAGTGCAGCTGGAGCCTGCAGTGGGCACTGGGGCAGGGCTTTATTGTGGATGAGCTTGAAACCTGCAAGAGCTGCAGAACTGTCTGGGCTTTCCTGTTTTTGTCTCAGTGAGTTCTTTTATTCCCCCCCCCCCCCGATATTTTCCCTGTTATAAAGGTAACATATGCTCTGAGTTTGAGAATATTTCAAGAAGTTCGGGACATTTAGACAACTTGAAGAGAAGGGAATAACTATCTTACCACTTGGTACAGGGCAGATCTAGGTTTCATGCTGTCTGAATTTACATATTATAAATATATATAATTTATTTATATAAATATATATTACAACTGCCATCTTTAAACAGAAGAATTTACAATGATGAAAACAAGTAGGTAAAAAAGTGAATTATTTGTTTAGTTTGAAAAAACTAAATCAGGGGGCGCCTGGGTGGCTCAGTGGGTTAAGCCTCTGCCTTTGGCTTAGGTCATGATCCCAGGGTCCTGGGATTGAGCCCCGCATCGGGCTCTCTGCTCCGTGGAGAGCCTGCTTCCTCCTCTCTCTGCCTGCCTCCCTGCCTACTTCTGATCTCTCTCTCTCTGTCAAATAAATAAATAAAATCTTAAAAAAAAAAAAAAAAAGAAATCAGAAGGTCACATTTCAAAAAGCAGAAAAATATTACAACTTGCAGTACTTTAGCCCCTACATTTTGGGGCAGCGTTTTGACTGCCTCTTCTGTGACAACAGTGTTCTGATATTTCTATAGAAAGGACACACAGTTGCTCCCCTAGGTTGATGGCCATCTTCTTTCTATTATTGACAACTTGGAACACTTTTTTTTTTAAAGATTTTTTAAATTTATTTGAGACAGACAGAGATCACAAGTAGGCAGAGAGGCAGGCAGAGAGAGAGGGGGAAGCAGGCTCCCCGTTGAGCAGAGAGTCTGATATGGGGCTCGATTCCAGGACCCTGAGATCATGATCTGAGCCGAAGGCAGAGGCTTAACCCACTGAGCCACCGAGACACCCCATTAGAACACTTTCTTTTAGCTTCCTAATTCATCTGTGCCATGTACATTTTTAGGATTGTTGTCAAATTTGGGAAACCTGTATCAAGTTTCTTTCATAGGTGAGCTGGGAGACTATAAGGCTTTCAGCATTTTTAATGGAGTGACTACAGGGCTTTGGAAGGGGGCAGGCAGCCATGACCCCTGTGAGTATTTTGTGTATGTAGTAAAATATACATAACATAAAGTTTACCATTATAACCATTTTTAAATACATGATTCAGTGGCATAGCTGGGACTTTTTGCTAGTCTTTTCCTCTGTAATTCTTTGAACCTAGTTTAGACAATAATAGCTTATACAATTTTATATCTTGCTTTTAAACAATTTTCTCATATTGTTTAAAATCATAAAATTAGTAAGCAGACTTTTCATGATATCCTGATAGTCCATCATGGCACTCTTCTAGACACGGGAGTAAGTACTTTCACAATGGGGTATAAAAGATGTCTTGATGGGGGCAGGGTGCACCGGGCTGGCTTAGTCCGTGGAGTGCACAACTCTTGATTGGAGGATTATGAGTTTGAGCCCCACAATCGGGTATATAGAGTACTTAAAGATAAAATATTTTTTAAAAAAGGTTGAGAGGGAAATGTCCTGATGGGGCTTAAACTCTGTGGCACAGTGGTAGGAGTTTTCCTGAGGTCGGTGTTAATTTGATGCCCTGTACCCAGATGGGTCAGTCTGGTCAGCCTTTATCCTGGTGCCTCCCACAAGACAAACATTGATAGCTTTCCTCTTCCTTCCTGGCGTTATTTTGCTGAAACTCCTTTTTGTATATTCATTTCGTTACCAGGAATTATGCCTCATTTTACCCAGCTTCCCGGTAAGTCCAGGGCAAAGTGAGGAATGATTTTCCTTCTGCATTGTCTTGCTAAGACACCTCATTAAAAGCTGGAGGGCAGACCCACCAGTGTTGCTGAAGGGGGCCTTCAGCAGAGACCCAAAACCAACCCATGGCCTTTCTTTGCTTTGCCTGCAAAAGATGGAGATAATTATCTTTTATTTATTTATTATTTTTTTCTAAAGATTTTATTTACTTGAGAGAGAACGAGAGAGAACACAAGCAACAGGAGCAGCAGGCAGTCTGGTGTGGGGCTTGATCCAGGACTCTGGGATCATAACCTGAGCGAAGGCAGATGCTTAACTGACTGAGCCACCCAGGTACCCCAGGATAATTGTCTTTCTTTTCTTTTTCTTTTTTTTTTTCCCCAAAGATTTTATTATTTGACAGACAAAGATCACAGGTAGACAGAGAGGCAGGCAGAGAGAGAGGGGGGAAGCAGATTCCCCACCAAGCAGAGAGCCCGATGCGGGGATTTAACCCACTGAGCCACCCAGGCGCCCCAGATAATTGTCTTTTAATGATAACATTGCAACCTGAAAACCTTGGGTGTTTGGGATGTGAACTCAGTACCAACACATAATTTCTGAATGCTAGTTAGTATATTTGTTTTAAGTTAGAGAATTTTAATCTTCTTGAGGCTACATTTTTTTTTTTAAGGTAATCTCTGTACCCAGTGTGGGGCACAAACTTAAACCCTGAGATCAAGAGTCCTGCTGTCCACCAACTGAGCCAGTCAGATGCCCTGAGGCCACTTTTTTTTTTTTTAAAGATTTATTTAGTTAGTTAGTTAGTTAACAGAGAGGGAGAGAGAGACAAGAGAGGGAACACAAGCAGGGCAAGTGGGAGAAGGAGAAGCAGGCTTCCTGCTTAGCAGGGAGCCCAAAGTGGGGCTTGATCCCAGGACTCTGGAATCATGACCTAAGCCACACAGGTGCCCCAGAGGCCACATTTTTAAAGTTTATTCTTGAATGACCATTCTTTTCTTGCCTGATTTTCTGCAAGAGAGAATTTCCCAAGAGATGGTCGGTCATTGCATTAAGAGCTTAAGTTTTGTTTCCATGAAATGTTTCCACAGCACCAGGTCCCAGATGAGACTTTAGGTGCAGGATCCTTCATTTATACTCCCCAGTTAATGCAGCTTGATAGATGGGGAATTATAAATGCAAAATTAACACTAGTTCAGTGCTCAGAATACATTTGGTAAAGTGTGTTGCATGCCTCATTTTAGTAATTGTGCTCGCTGTATGATTAGTGTGGGTTTGGATAATTGCAGTGGGTGCCTTTTGAGTCTTCTGTTATCTGTGTACAGCAGGTTTTCATGATGCAGTAGTGACTTGAGGCACATCCTACGAAGTCTCTTCTTTGTGCTGGTGTTCTGGACTCTGGAGATTCAGCAGTGAACACAGCAGTCAGAAATCTCTGATTTTATGGACTTTGTTTTCTGGTGGGGTCAGGATGGGGGATACAAAAAATAAACAAGACAAAGAAGACATATAATATGTTAGATGATGGTGATAAGTGCTAAAGAGAAATAAAGCAGGGTGTATAAGGGAGTGTAGACAGGGAGGTATGGTCCTTTCAGTTGGGGTAGCTTAGGAGGACCTCATTAAAGAAGTGACATTTGCATAAAGAGCTGAAGGAGGTAAGAGAGTGAGCCAGAGGGATGCCTGGGAGAAGAGTGTACCAAGCAGAGGGAATGGCAAGTGTAAAGGCCCTGAGGTAGGCATATTCCAGGTATGCTTGAGAAATAACAAGGAAGCTAGAATAATAGCAGATTTGATGCTGATTTTTCTTTCCTTATGGATTTTGCAGAAAGGGTTATTGGACCTTTATGCTTCTGTTCTGCTTGTTTGTCTGTAAAGGAATTTTTTGCTTTGACTTTATAAGAATTTAAAAAGATAACTATGCAACTGGTAGAAGTCTGCTAGTATTAAGACCCTGATAAAAATTAGGCTTTCAGAGTGAGCAAATGGCTTTAGATTGAGCAGTGGGTGTCATGAATTTATGAGGGAAAACATGGCTGTCTCTGAAAGTCTGTACTATCTGGGAGTGTCTTCACGGAAAGGGGGAGTTCTTCCTTGGACCAAGATGGTGACCCAGGCATCTTGGCAGGAGTGTCTCAAGATGCTCTGTGTGAGGCAAATGAGTCCAGTTAGAATGGATGGGAAGGTAAATCTCAACAAAAGCATTTGCATATAGAAGCTATTTAACAGCTAATACAATCTTTTTAAGTCTATTTTTTTCCTGATTATTAAAATAATATGTACTTATGAAAATAAGGTAAATTAAAAAGTATAAGAAAAAATTTAATCCCTCTACTAAAGTATAATTTATATACAATAGGACTCATCAATTTTAAGCCCAATTTGATGAATTTTGACAAATTGATGCAGTCATGTAATTATTGTCCCAGTCACAGCATGTAACATTTTCATTACCCCTGAAAGTTCTCTTAGTCCTCTTTGTGGTCAGTCCTATTCTCCTATCTCTGCAGCTGCTTATCTACTTTTTAGAGTTGTGCTTTTTCTAGAATTTCTTATAAATCTAATCATATAATAGAATATATGATTGGCTTTTTTCACTTACAGTGCTTTTATGATGAATCTTTATGATGAATCAAGATTCCCTTTTATTGCTGAATACTGTTGCATGATATGGATATACCATAGTTTGTTTATTCATTCACCCATTTGATGGATATTTGGGTTTCCACCTTTTGGCTATTGTAAGTAGTGCCTCTATCTATGATCATGTACAAGTCCGTGTGGACATTGGATTTCATTTCTCTTAGGCAAATACCTATGAATAGGATTATTGGGTCATATAATAAGTATTTCTTTAACTTTCTAAGAAACTGCCAAACTGTTTTCCAAAGTGGCTGTACCACTTTTTTTGCATTTCTACCAACAGTGTTTAAGAGTTACGGTGGGGGCGCCTGGGTGGCTCAGTGGATTAAGCCGCTGCCTTCGGCTCAGGTCATGATCTCAGGGTCCTGGGATCGAGCCCCGCATCGGGCTCTCTGCTCCGCGAGGAGCCTGCTTCCTCCTCTCTCTCTGCCTGCCTCTCTGCCTACTTGTGATCTCTCTCTCTCTCTGTCAAATAAATAAATAAAAATCTTTAAAAAAATAAAATAAAAAAAAGAGTTACGGTGGTGCTGGTGGTATAGTCGTGGGTTGTATGCAGATGCTGTATGGTGGTGGCCCTGGGGCTCACAGAGAGAAGGTGTGAATGGTGTGTGTTGTTTTTCCATCATCAAGCTAGTGTTCCTTACACTATCCCCTGTGACTATCCAGCCCTGGGGCTTTTCTTGAGGCAAAGTAAGTGGCCCCAGCAGACCACATTTGTGGCCTCATTAGCTAAATTCTAGGTGAGTGAGCTAAGGGCGCAAGGGTTTTCATGAGTCATAGTTGTTTTATTTGAAGTATTATTTTTTGGCTCAGGTCATGATCCTAGGGTTTTGGGATCCAGTCCTACATTGGGCTCCCTGCATAGCAGGGAGTCTGCTTCTCTCCCTCTGCCCCTCCTCCCACTCGTTCTCTCAATCTCTCTCTTTCTCTCTCAAATAAATAAAATCTTAAAAAAAATTTTTTTAAATGAAAGAATCACAAAATAGGACTTACCTTATATGTACAATGGAATTATATTTACTATTTTTCCTATTTGATTAAAACAACTAGTTACCGCTCACTAATCGCTTTATACCGTGCACACAGTAGAGGTCTACTCCATGCCTCTCTTCTCCGTTTTACAAACCAGAAAACCAGAACCCAGAGGGAGCCAGGGACTTGGAGATTATCTCCAAGCAATTGAGTGGCTGAACTGGAACTAGAATCTGGCTCCACCTAACTACACGGTAATCCGTTGTCTCCCTAACTCCCAGCTCATATTTGGCAGTTTTCTCTGTCATCGGCTTGGCTCAGACGAGGATTAGCCTTATTTTTCTTGTCTCTCTACCCAAGATGATGATGATTCTCCAGGGAGCAGTGTCCTGCGGACTGCCAGAGTTGGGTGCTGGGGGGAGGATGGCAAGGTGCCACATCATACCCAGCAGCTAATGAGTCCGCTGAGGACTTGGGTGGAGGTGATGGAGATGTTCACCTGGCCTGGTGGCCTCCAGCCGCACCCATGCGCCATACTCCAGAGATTTCCCGTGAAGGACCCGTTTTTGTTGTAGATTTTGCTTTAGGCTAAGGATGGGTAAGAGAGATGCCCGGAGAGAGATTCTTCTACCTAACTGAATACTCTTAAGGAATTTTGAACAGAGTTGGAAAGGGATTTGCATTGGTGTTAATACTACTCTGACAACAAAAGCAGTTTATTTATACTTTAATGAAAGGCTTGGGTTGTGTTTCTAAAGCCTGGCCCATAAGGGGTGTCTTGTGCATTGACAAATAATCATGGTACCTGGTTTGTGCTTGGGTTCTAGCAGACCAACTGTGAGTCAGTACAGTAGCTTTTCTTTGGTATTGCTCTTACTCCAGGGGTCTTTTCAGTGGATTAGTATGAACTAGCCTGTGTAGACCCGAAGAAAGGGCTGGTGTGGCCAAGTATCTCAGAGCTCCACCTTCTGGAGAGGGTCTGGAAATGGCTGGAATGTACTCATCCTTGGAGCTTAGAAACCTCTTCAGCACATGTCCTGCTGAGGGCTTCTGTGGTCATGAGAAGGTGGTGACAGTAGAGAAATCAGGACCTTTGGTTTTCATCTCTGCATTTAGGAAGGCTTATTGATTCCTAATCCTTGAGTCCATTTGGGGCCCACAGTCAGATCCTTCTAAAAAGAGATTAACAATCGGTTTAAACTCTAAGAGAGGTTATGTATATAAAGAGAAAATACACATGGTGAAGGCACTCTCACACCAGGCTAAATGTCCCATGTACATAGAAGTGCTGTGTCAGGGCACTAGTTTCAAAGACTTTGGGACGTAGAGGTGGCCCTATGAGGGCCTCCAACAGATTGAGGTTCATTTGGGAGCTGTGGCTTATTGTCCCTGGCCCTGGATGAGTTTCCTCACTTCCCCAAATTAGCTTTATTGTTTGTAGCAGAGAGAATAGTGTCTTCCTCACAGAAAGTATCCCAAGGACCAAATGAGGTAAGTTCCTGTAATGAGCCTAGCATATAGTAGGTGCTTTACTCACCCTAGAGGACAGTGGGCACATCTTCAGCAGACCTGTTCTCATCACCAGTATGTCACTTGGGGTAATGGGAACTGGAACCTTACAGATAATGGCATGCCCCGTGCCCTATAAGAAGTGCTAGTAGCAACTGTGTAGTCTGTAAATTACAGACTGAAAACAGAGAACTTAGCATGAAGTGCCTTGAAGTCAGTTGCATAGAGGTTGCTTTGCTGAGATCTGGGGTGTTTAGGGATGCAAAGTCAGGTCTAAGGCCCTGAACCTCAGAGAGGATGGGAGCCCTGATTACCCCAGGAGCCGCAGCTTTGGCTTATATGTGTGCCCCAGCTTTTGGAGATCAGGATAGAACTGATAAAAATAGTCAGTGACCTAGAACACTGTGTATCTTTTTAAATGGAGTTAGCCAGCCCTGATCGGTTGTTTTTAGATACAGACGTTAATCATTAACGAGAGGCCCAAGCTCCACTGTTAATAAGGTTAATGGGGCTTGTCTTTGGCCTTAGGGTTGAGGGGGAGGAGTGGACACCCTGGGGGAGTAAATCTTACCAGATCTAGAGTAAGCAGATTTTCCCTTAAACTGCATTTTATAAAAACATAATTAATGACTAAGAACCCTAATGTAATCTAGGATGATGAGTCAGTGTAGGTTCATCATTTTTTATAACAAACCTACCACTCTGATGGGGGTTATTGATAATCGGGAAGGCAATGGCATGTGTGGGGGCTGGTGTTTCTGTGGGCAGTTATCATCCTCTCATTTTTGCTCTGAACCTAAAACTACTCTTAAAATTAAAGTATTAAAAATATGTATGTATGGGGGCCTCTGGGTGGCTCGGTACTTTAAGCACTTCCCTTCGGCTCAGGTCGTGGTCCGGAGATCCTGGGATTGAGTCCCCCGGCCAACTCCCCTGTTCTGCGGGGAGGAAGCCTGCTTTTGCCTCTGCCTCTGCCCCGGCCTCTGCCCCCTTCCCGGATCGAGCGCGCGTTAATACGCGCGCTTTCTCTCTCTCAAATAAAATCTTTTAAAAAATGAATGAAGTTAGTCTTACCAGGAAATAGTAAGGATTATGGGGCGCCCGATGGCTCAGTTGTTAAGCGTCTGCGTTCAGCTCAGGTCATGAACCTGGGGTCCTGGGATCGAGCCCCACATAGGGCTCCCTGCTCCGCCCCGGAAGCCTTCTTTCCCTCTGCCACTCTCCCCCTTGTGTTCTTGCTCTAGCTCTCTGTCAAGTAAATAAAATCTTTTTTAAAAAAAAAAGGAAATGGTAAGAATTAGTCTGGATTATTAGGTGTGAGATGGGACTTTACAATATCGTGGCTTGCATTTTTCCCGCCTAGTGGAGGGCACGGTCTGTTTGAGGACACCTGCGGCCAGTCCCTGCAAGTCGAAATCTGGCCCCGCCCCGCAGTAGCTCTGGCTGTTTGTTTCTGAGGGAGGAGGCGGAGCCTGGGGTAGGCGTCGTGGGCAGGGCCAGGTCTGAGCTCGAGCTGTTTGTCTTTCTGCTGAAGTGCTAGCGGTTCTAAGGCGGTTCCCAGGCTGCTCCCAATGCCAGTGTCTCTCTTTGCTTTCGGCAGAGCGTCCTGGCCCGCGCAACCGAGGACTTGAGGCCAGACAGACGGACGCACGGACAGACGACAGACGGAGGACGCGCTGGCCGCTGGACCCCGCCGCCTCCCCCTTCTCCCTGCCGCCTGCGCCTGGAGGATGAGCCCAGCCTTCAGGGCCATGGACGTGGAGCCCCGCACCAAGGGCGTCCTGCTGGAGCCCTTTGTCCACCAGGTCGGGGGGCACTCATGCGTGCTCCGTTTCAACGAGACGACCCTGTGCAAGCCCCTGGTACCGAGGGAGCACCAGTTCTACGAGACTCTCCCAGCTGAGATGCGCAAATTCACTCCCCAGTACAAAGGTGAGCCCCCACTGCCATAGGGGTCGCCATCGCCTGGCCAGGAGATGCGAGGTGGCGCTGCCATGGAAGGCCCAGGCAGCCATCCCGGGAGCCCTCACCCCTCCCCTCACTCTGTTTTCCCTCCTCCTCCTCTTGGCCCTCAGCCCAGCACCTCACACCCTCAGTTTGCAAGCCCTGGTAAGATTGCTCAATTGTTTTGTTTTGTGAATTTGTTTTGACTTTATTTTTGGTGGAAGTGTAGTTGTGTTTTATGTTCAGGTGTCTCTTGATCTCAGTAACCCATAGGCCCCTGTGGGGGAACAGCGGGGGGGGGGGGGGGGGGGGGGGGGGGGGGGACGACTTTGGGAGGATTTTACCCAGAATCCTTGCCGCCTGCTTTTTGTCCTCCAGGAAACCAGAAGCCCTGGTGATTAGGTAGGCTGGGAGCAGGGTTGAGTCAGATGGAATGCAGGAGTGGGAGGCCTGTGCTGATTAGCTGAAGCCCTTTGCTATTACGGAATGTCCCCGAAATTGCAATGTTATGGCAACCCTTTGATTCACATATGGTGACTCTCTCTTTCTTTTTATAATGCATTTTTGGGGGTGACATCAGCCACCAGCATGGTGTGGTCTTTCCTGGGGTGGGAGGATATTTTGTAAATCAAAGAATCCATTAAAGGAAATTAAAATTACATTGCCTGGTTTTATACAAAAGACTCTTGAACAACTTAGGTTCTTCTGGGATTGTTGAAACATGCTGTTTGAAGACAGAATGTATTGGGCGCCTCTCTCTGTACTCTGAATATGCATGTGTGTTGTGGTGGGGGGGGGTGGGGGAGTTGAGGGCCCTCACTTGGTCCTTCTCTGTTGTTTTTTCCAGGACAAAGCCAAAGGCCCCTTGTTAGCTGGCCGCCCCTGCCCCCTATTTCCCCCTGGTTCTTTCCCCGGGCCACAGGGAAGTGTGGTCCCCTGAATTCCCCACCCGGGCTCCTCTGCTCCTCTGCGCCCAGAGCCAGGGACCACCTCAGAAGTGTCATCTCTCTCTGAGCACGCATTCCCCTGCAGCGAGCGAGCGAGCGAGCAAGCGGGCGGGCAGCAAGGACTGAGCAAATTGAGTGATTCCAGGCCACAGAGGCCTGGGAGGAAAGGTGTTCAGCCAGTCGGTTGTAAGGCGCTCGTCGGCACCTGCTGAAACGCTCCCACCTGGCAGCCCCCTCCTCAAAGACTGTCTAATTACACATGGCAGGTTCTAGAGACTCAAGGGGGAGAGCTGCTTTCAAGGCCACCACGCGTCTGTGCTCCCGGCCGGACCCTATTTGCCTTGTGTTCATTTTGTTCTTTTGTGACTGCAAAGACCAATAAAGTAACATGTTTGAGGACAAAAGGCTTGGGGTGCCCACCCGTGTGGGGGTGCTGCAAGAAGCCTTTGCTAGGGTGTCTGTTGTGCTGTGTGGTTTGTTTTGTTTGCTCCTTTATTTTGTTTTGCTTTCCCAGTCTTCCCTTACCCTTGGACGCTTCTTACCCCTCAGGGCAAACCTTTGTTCCCCGTGTTCGGCTCTGCTTTAAAGCAAGCCTCAGGCTGTCGGAGTTTCTGTTTAGGGCATCAAAAATTCCCGCAAGATATAAAGAGCAAATGTTTTCACGTCTCTCTTAGGATTAGAAGAATTACATAAAACTTAATAAACATTTTCAATGATGGAAAAATGTGTCTTGTAATTCTTTGGCTCTTGTTGAGTGCATCAGAGAGGAAGACTCTCGGCCATGTTTGCTCCCTAATCGCTTGTCTTGTGTGGTGTCATCTTTTCTAGCTGTTTTGATATTTGTTAGGTTTGCAGATGAGTTTGGGGCCTCTGGCAACATAGAGACTAAGGAACAGGGTAAGAAAAAAACAAATGTTACAATCATGTTATTTATAACACATCTTCTGTGGAATTAAAAATTCTCTCTGCTCCTCACCCCCCTTGCAGGTGTGGTGTCTGTACGCTTTGAAGAGGATGAAGACAGGAACTTATGTTTAATAGCATATCCATTAAAGGGGGACCACGGAACTGTGGACAGTGTAGACAATTCAGACTGTGAACCAAAAAGTAAGCTCCTGAGGTGGACAAACAAAAAACATCACGTTCTAGAAACGGAGAAGAGCCCCAAGGACTGGGTGAGGCAGCACCGGAAAGAGGAGAAGATGAAGAGGTAAGTATAAACTGAGGCCGGGAGACCCTGTACTCTGTGGAAGGGGAGGTGTCAGGGGATCTTAGTTACAGGCCAGTCTCCTGGAGCTAGGGACTCAAATGATGGACTTAGTTGTGCCTTGTAACTCTGTGGCCAGTTCCCACATGGCAGCTTCTCTTTAATGACTCTGGGTTACACTTTTGAAGTTTGTGTTAAATATTAGCATTTTAAGATCAGGATTTTTGAAATAAATGGAAAAGATGTAGTAGACTTTTTCTTAATGTATTGCAGGTGAAGCTAAAAGGCAATGCCATTTCTCCATTCAGTACTAAGGTTACCTTTGGATTACAGAAGGGTCACCTTTCTTTTATATTTTTAATTTTCCTTTAAAAAAAAGATTTATTTAGGGGCGCCTGGGTAGCTCAGTTGTTAGGCGTCTGACTTTAGTTCAGGTCATAATCCCAGGATCCTGGGATTGAGCCCTGCATCGGGCTCTCTGCTCTGTGGGGAGCCTGCTTCTCCCTCTCCCACTGCCCCGCTTGTGTTCCCTCTCTTACTGTGTCTCTGTCAAATAAATGAATAAAATCTTAAAAAAAAAAAAATTTATTTAGAGAGCATGCAGGCACACAGGATTGTGCAGCAGGGAGGGGCAGAGGGAGAGGTAAAGAGAGAATCTCAAGCGGACTCCCTGCTGAGCTCCGAAACCTATGCTGGGCTAGATCTTGGGACCCTGGGATCATGACTTGAGCTGCAACTAAAAGTTGGACACTTAACCAACTGAGCCACTTAGGCACCCCAGAAATAACACATTTCTTTCATATTTTACATTTAGGACAAGAGATAATCACTTGATTTTCAAATACAGGTTGGGTGTGTACAAAAAGGAGTTTTGTGCACATCCTAAAATAAAAATGACTTTAACCAAATTTATGGAAAGCTTCATAAATATACATGTATATATTTTAAGATTTATTTATTTGAGAGAGACCATGAGTTGAGGGGGGGAGGGGGGAGGGGCATAAGGAGAGGGAGAAGCAGACTCTCTGAGGAGCAGGGAGCAGGACAACATGGGACTTGATCCCAGAACCCTGAGATCATGACCTGAGCTGAAGGCAGATGCTTAACCAACTGAGCCACCCAGTTGTCCCCATAAAAATGTTCCTTTAAAGACATTTTTAAGTGCAGTTTTTCTTTTTAAAGTAGGCTCCGTGCCCAGTGAGGAGCCCAGCGAGGGGCTTGAATTCACAGCCCTGAGATTAAGAACTGAACCTAAGATCAAGAGTCAGATGCCTAGCTGATTGAGCCACCCAGGCACCCCTAGGAATTAATTTTTATTTTTTAATCTTATTTATTTTTAAAGATTTTATTTATTTATTTGACAGAGACGCAGTGAGAGAGGGAACACAGCAGGGGGACTAGGAGAGGGAAAGTAGGCTTCCCTCCGAGCAGGGAGCCTGACGTGGGGCTCGATCCCAGGATCCTGGGATCAGGACCTGAGCTAAAGGCAGACACCCAACGACTGAGCCACCCAGGTGCTATGGAATTAATTTTTAAATGGAAGTTATAAACAAAGGAAAGTACAGACTTCAGATGAATAATCAGATTTGGACCATGTCACCCAAGAGCACTATAGTAATGCAGACATGGAGCGCCTGGGTGGCTCAGTCAGTTCAGTGTCTGACTCTTGACTTTGGCTCAGGTCATGATCTCGGGATCATGAGATCAAGCCCTTTGTCACGTGGAGCCTGCTTAGGATTCTCCCTCTCCCTCTGTCCCCCTGCCCCCCTCCTCCCCCTAAAAAGCAGACAAAATGAAGTCATCCAGGCTCGTTGTTTATTCTGCCTTATAAATGTCATTAGCCTTTTGTTAGGCTATAACCTGCTAGTTCATTTATTTTGAAATAAAGTCTAATCATACAAGGTAAAAACAGACAGACTCTGGATTGAATTATGCCATTTTGGGTCAAGAGCCACGGTGGCAGCTCTGAAAGAGTTGTAGTCGCTCGTTGCTTCTGGGGATGCAGCAGTGACTGAGACAGGAGCCATCCCTTCCCCTCTGGCTGCTCACTGATGGTGAGAGACAAAATGGTCCATTGGGTGTCCCTGAAATGGAGGCTCCACCTATACAGAGCCGGCCAGGTGCCACTCTTTGGCATAGCTTATAAAAATGTAAACAATGTATATAAATTGAAGTATTTATAATGTAGCTAAGTAGGTTGGCTTATTCCCATGGAATTTTAGTTTGACTTTTCCCTGGCCTCCAGCCTTCAGAATCTGGGAACCTGCTGTATCCGAAGCCAGGCTGCTGGTACTGCCTAGAAGAAGAGGGCAGTAAGGGCTGCTTGGGAGGGAGTTGTGGAGGCGCCGGAGTGGATGCAAAGGCTGTTCTTGCATCTTGGGTTTTCCTTACTGTAGAAAGAAACAGGGAGATGGCCCCTTTATTTTTTAAAAATCATCTTTCTTGAGGTATAATACACTTAACAATAAAATGTATCCATTTGAAGTGTTTAGTGTGCACACTGAAACCACCACCCCATCAAGATCTCAAACTTCCCATCACTCCAAAAGTTCTCTCGTGCCTCTTTGGCCCTGAGTTTTGATAAGACATTGTGATTGGCTTCTTGTCTCCTTACAGCCATAAATTAGAAGAAGAATTTGAGTGGTTAAAGAAATCTGAAGTCTTGTACTACAGTGTAGAGAAAAAGGGGAATGTTAGTTCCCAGCTTAAACACTATAACCCTTGGAGCATGAAGTGTCACCAGCAGCAGTTACAGAGAATGAAGGAGAACGCAAAACATCGGAACCAGTACAGTATCCTTTGTTCACAGAGTATCTCAGCCTCGGGGACGGAAGGGTGGGTGAGGGCCAAAGAGTACAGAGAAGTTGGGTTTGTTTTCTAGCCATGGTTGCACCAGGGCACCCTCTGTGGTAACCGCGGACAGATCCCTATTCCCACAGGAGCAGGGGCTGGTATGGGAATACAGGTGGTGGGGAAGCAGGTGAGGGGCACCTCCCGAAGGGAACAGCCTACACCAGGGAGGCTTTGGCCTCTAGTCCAAGGAGTTGGCTCATGTTTTTGGAAATCCCCTGCTTGTCTGCCAAGGGTGGGGTGGCGGGTGGGTGCCAGCCTTTCAGTCCTGATTCATCAGACTTGCACATGAAGAATAGCACAAGGGGCTTTCCTTTTTCCCCTTTCTAGCCCATGAAGCTGTGTTTCATGGATTTTTTTCTTTTTTTAATCTTGGGGGAGGGATTCTTCAGAATTGAGTATGTTTTATTTAATTTTTTATTGGGGGATATTTTTATTTATTTTACACATTTAGTTTTACTGTAACAAAGCAACTTGTACACTTGCATCATCTTTCCTTTCCATGAAACAAAAAGGAAATTTAAAAATAAACAGGAACAAAATTATAATAGAGAATATTATAATTCCAAAGATCCTATAGGTTCTGCTGATTCTCCCATCAAGTGCCAGAGCTCAAGTCATCATTAGGAGAAAGTTTAATTTTAAAAGTGTCATCTTAAATTGCAAGGATGTCCAGTAAACATCACAAACATGCCAGGAAAAGCCATGTTGTCAAAATGTCCACTTAACCCACCCAAACATCTCAAACCCACCCTTTGCTGACCTTCTATAACCCCATTTTTTAAAGTTGTTTTTTTTTTTTAAACAGAGAAATAGGTACATGTTGGTAAATGTCCATATTTACATAGAGACACAGTGTAATATACAGAAAGGAGGAAAAAAGCTAGAATTCTGTGCACTACACAGGGGCCTAGCAACCTCTAGCTTCCAGTAGAGCTAAGAGAGGAGAAGGTTTTTCTTTTATCTACTAGGGGATATTTTAAACATTTATTTTTATTTTTTTTAATTTTTAGGATATTTTAAACATTTTTTTTTTAAGATTTTATTTATTTATTTGACAGGCAGAGATCACAAGTAGGCAGAGAAGCAGGCAGAGAAAGAGGAGGAAGCAGGCTCCCTGCTGAGCAGAGAGCCCGATGTGGGGCTCGATCCCAGTACCCTGGGATCACGACCTGAGCCGAAGGCAGAGGCTTTAACCCACTGAGCCACCCAGGCTCCCCTATTTTAAACATTTTAAACATAGAATAATACTTGGAACTTATAAGTACCTGTGACCCAGGTTCGGCAGTTAACTCGCTTATGTCCAACTCATGCCACGACTGTCTTAAACTTAGCACCCCCAGCTGAGCTATTTCTGAAGTGTCTCATGGATCTCTAAGAATATTTTAAGACATTATTACCATTATTGCTCCTTGAAAGTAGACAATAATTCCATATCAAACCTAGTTTGTGTCCACATTTTCCTAATTGTCTCATAAATCTTTTTTTTAAAGATTTTATTTATTTATTTGACAGACAAGTAGGCAGAGAGGCAGGCAGAGAGAGAGAGGAGGAAGCAGACTCCCTGCTGAGCAGAGAGCCTGATTCAGGGCTCGATCCTAGGACCTTGGGATCATGACCCCAGCCAAAGGCAGAGGCTTTAACCCACTGAGCCACCCATTTATGAGCGCCCCATCATAAATCTCTATACTGATGGATTGTTTGAATGGGGATCCAGGTGAGGTTCACATGTTGCATTTGGTCGAAATGTTTAAGTCTTTTTAAATACTCTTTCTGCAAAAACAAAACAAAAATAAGTAAATACTCTTTCTGTTTTTTCTTCTTGGAAATTTCTTGTCAAAAAACTAGGTCTTCGGGGTGTCTGGATGGTACAGTCGGGTAAGACAGCTGACTCTTGGTTTCAGCTCAGGTCCTGATGTTAGGATCATGAGATCAAGCCCCAAGTTGGGCTTATGCTCAGTGGACAGTCTGCTTGAGACTCCTTCTTCCTCTCCTTCCCACCCAATAAATAAATCTTAAAGGAGGGAGGGAGGGAGGGAGGTTGGTCAGTCAGTCAGTCTTCTAAAGGTTCCCACCATCTGGATTTTACTGATTACATTCCTGTGATGTCCTTTACATGTTACTTCCAGTTCACATACAAGGCTACGGGATTTACTTATTTAATGTTCTATTCGTAACTTAGGACAATCTGGTGTGGAACCCTCTTCCCACACCTTGCTGAGTCCAGGAAATGTGTTTGTGTCCCTCAGGCTGGACCCAGGCAGTTCCATGACAAGAATTTGAATATGCCTTTTAGCTATCTAGTCAGCCAGGCTTCGGCTCCCTGTGTGGGGGGATAGCAGGACTAATGGGGCTCTCTGTGGACTCGGGCTTCTTTGAGGCCCCCTGTGCAGGCACTAAGCCCTGGGAGTGCCAAGGCCCCATGCAGCAGCACCTTCTTAGAGGGAGGATTGTCCTTAACCATTCAGAATTCATCTTACTGGAAAATCTGACTTCCCGCTACGAGGTGCCTTGTGTCCTGGACCTCAAGATGGGTACCCGCCAGCACGGTGACGATGCTTCAGAGGAGAAGGCAGCCAACCAGATCCGCAAGTGCCAGCAGAGCACATCCGCAGTCATCGGTGTCCGTGTGTGTGGCATGCAGGTGAGGGGAATGCTGGGCTAGAGCCTGGGCTGACTAGCGCTGCCAGTAGCTGCTGCTCCCGAGCCCTGGCATGGGCCTGTTTTCTCAAGGTTCCAGCGTGACTGAGTCTGTCACTCTCTGGTTAGGTAAAAAGCATGCATGCTTCCGTGTACCCTCTGGGGCTGACCTGGTTGGCTGAGTCCAGAACCTCTGGACAGGAGCGGGAATTAGGGGAGGGAGGTTAGGCCCTCTCCATAGATCCATACGCTCAGCAGGGGTCTGTGCACAGAGCCAGGTCAGAGGGCTGCATCCTGCCTGAGTGGTTGCTGATCAGAGAGGACAGTGTCTTGTGTGACTGGTGTACCTAACAGGTTAAAGGCTCCGATCTGGGGCTGTCCTGTTGCTGCTGTTCCCCCGGGGTTCAGGCTTTGAGAGTGGCGGTCAGTACCTAATCAGCCGGTCTCCCCCCAACAGGTGTACCAGGCAGGCAGTGGGCAGCTTATGTTCATGAACAAGTACCATGGGCGGAAGCTGTCGGTGCAAGGCTTCAAGGAGGCACTTTTCCAGTTTTTCCACAATGGTCGGTACCTGCGCCGTGAGCTCCTCGGCCCTGTGCTTAAGAAGCTGACTGAGCTCAAGGCTGTTTTGGAGCGACAGGAGTCCTATCGCTTCTACTCAAGCTCCCTCCTGGTCATCTATGATGGCAAGGAATGGCCTGAGGTGGCCCTGGACTCAGATGCTGAGGACTTGGAGGACCTGTCAGAAGAGTCAGCTGACGAGTCTGCTGGTGCCTATGCCTACAAGCCCATCGGCACCAGTTCCGTGGACGTGCGCATGATCGACTTTGCACACACCACCTGCAGGCTGTATGGCGAGGACAGCGTGGTACATGAGGGCCAGGATGCTGGCTATATCTTTGGGCTCCAGAGCCTGATAGACATTGTCACAGAGATAAGTGAGGAAAGTGGGGAGTGAGCTTGCTGGCTGCCCCAGCACTTGAGAGACTCTCTGTGTCCCAGGCACAGCTGTGCTGCGTCGGGGAGGAGGCCAGTATGGCCAGGCCTTTGGCCCCTGCAGCCTGGAGCTGATGTGCAGAGGCCTCTGTGAGTCCCAGCCTGAGCCAGCCCCAACCGCGTTCGGAGTCTTTTATTTATTTTAACTATTTCTTCAACATTCCACATTTGATGATGCAGATACCTCTTTCTTCCCTGAGTGTAAATGTTCTAATACAAATCTTTTTGTTAATTGTACACAGTACTGCTGTCGTTCTTACCAGGGGCAGGCAGCCAGCCCCCTTCCCGACCCCGCAGAAGCCGTACACATGCTGTCTCCACCCTAGCCCAGGAGTATTTTCCTGGCTGCTGCCCCCATCTTGTAGACCTAGTCACCACAGCTTCTTGGCTTGGCCCGTAGGTCTCTTTGGGGTCTGTGTTGGACTAGTATGGCAGCACCCTCTAAGCAAAGAACTTGATACAGGTCTTTCCCTGCACTCCTTGCAGCTTAAGAGAGTGGGGCAGCATGTGTGCCAGACCTTGGATCCAGCTCCTGCACCGTGATGTCACATGTCCCAGAGCCAAACCGGGGTCTCGAGTAGCTGCCAGGCTCTGGTCTATTGGCAGCCATGGGCTCCATGGTCAAAGGTCCTAGGAGGTGGGGGTCCCAGTGAGAAAGGGTGTCCTCTTAATCACACCATGTGTCACCACTGCTACCCACCACAACTACGCTGGTCTTATCTACCCAGCTCCAGCAAGGCTAGGAGGGTTCTGGGGGGTGTGGCAGCAGGTCTTGAACTGTAGAGTCAGACACCAGGGAGAAGGGCACAGACCCAGTGCCAAAAAGGTAGGGTCTTGATGTCCACTTTTAGCAGCCCCACACCTCCCTGAAACTCCCAGCCCCTCCTCTCCAAGGCCCTATGCTCACTCCTCTCCATACGCCTATGCACCATGTCCCGAAACACCAACTGTATACACTGGTCTGTTTGTGCCCACAACCCCTGCACCCTGGGCCCAGGCTTCCGGTGGGGAATGTGGCCGGACCAGTACCTGGACAGGAAAAGGAGGCCCCCGGGGACCCTTAGGGCCTCTCCCCTAGGTCCCTCTGTCTCTCAGGACATCAAGGACAGGTTGGGGGTGACGGGTCAAACAAGCTCTTAATGCCACATAGCACCCTCCTTCCCCACCCTCATCAGCTCTCCTGTCTGCCCAGAAAGAAGATAATTAGAAGTATTATGTCCTATAAAGACAATAGAGCAACGTGACAGCGACTGGGAGCATAATGACCTTATGCTGTGAGGGGGGGCAAGTGAGCCCCAAGGGAGGAAACCCTATGCAAAGACCTGTATTAGAGGAGTAAAGAGAAGCGAGTGAAGAGAGGAGGTGGGTGGGCCGCGAGGGCTGGAGGACTTTGGACTGGGGTATGGCCAACCTGGTTTCTGTGCGTGGTGCATGCGGCTGGCAGTAGGGACTCGGTGAAGAGGGGTCACGCGGCCTGCAGACACCAAGAAGACCGGCCCCCGCGGGCGCCTCCAAGTGTTGGATCAGCGAGATGCAATGATGGGACTACGCTACCGTTAGTAGGTCAGGACCCACTCTCCCGGCGTGGCGGCAACGCTCGGGACCAGAGCGCAGGACGCACACTCGCCGTTGGGCTGCGGGCGGAGCGCTCCTTCCGGAGGTCGAACGGATCTCAGCACCCGGGCTTGAGTGTAGGACCACGCGGGAGAAGCTGGGGTGGGGCTCCCCGGGCGGGTACGGAGCGGGGGCTCAGAGGCTCGGAGTCTTAGGGGTCCGGACCCGACCGGAGGCTAACTCGAGCTGTGCCCGGCCGCGCCGCGCCGCTCGGAGCCGCCAGGGGGCGCCGCGACGCCCCTCCCGAGGCGGGGCTGCGGCGGGCGGGCGGGTGCGCGCACGCGTCGTGTGTCACAGGCCGGGGCGGGGCGATCGCGGCGCTCCCGGCCTGGCGTCCTGGTTCCGCAGCCCCCGCCGCCTCCACTGCCCCGGCGCGGCCCGGCCCGGCCCCATGTATCGTGCGCTCTACGCGTTCCGCTCGGCGGAGCCCAACGCGCTGGCGTTTGCCGCGGGGGAGACCTTCCTGGTGTTGGAGCGTAGCAGCGCGCACTGGTGGCTGGCGGCGCGGGCGCGCAGTGGCGAGACCGGCTACGTGCCGCCCGCCTACCTGCGCCGCCTGCAGGTAAGTGTTCCCTTCCCCGGCCCGGCCTCCGCGGTCCCTCGACTGGGCCCCATCACGGGCTCTCGGTACCCACCCGGAAGCCCCAGCCCCGCCGGGACCTCCCGCAGATAGGGAGTTTGAGCACCTGACCCTGAGACCCCAGACTCACGAAGACTGGGACCCCAAGAGCCCGCACCCCCACAAAAGACCAGGCCCTTGACAGCCAACTCTGAGGACTCCAGACCTGCAAGCCTAACTCTGGGACTGAGACTCCTTGGGATCCCAGACCCATTGAGACCCAATATCTGAAGCTCCCTCTGAGAAGAATTCAAGACTCAGTCCTGAGATTCCTTTACCGCCGAATTCTGATAAGTTCCTCGGATCCCTGAAACCTCAGATCCATAATCAGTCCTTTCCCTGGACCCGACGGGTCCCACACTCTTGCCTCCCACCCTCAGACCCCCAGCTGGAGCCACTGTCTCCACCACTGAGACCCTGGCCACCCTGGACACCACCTGTTTCCTCAACCATCCTCTATGTCCTCACTCCTCCACTGACCTCCTGAAGCCCCTGGATGACCCGCCAGACCTCCAAACTTTGAGACGTCTGTAGCTTTTGCTCTCCCGTATTCACCCACCCCCTAAGCTCTTCTTCAGACCACCCCCAACCCTCTTGGAACCAAAGATCTCAGTGTCTGTTGGCACTCCCTGGCACTACTCTCCCCAACACCCTTCCTCCCCCATCACAAGCCTCAGACCCTGACTTTTCAGACAAATTCTCTCTGAAATTGCAAAGTCCCATCCCTCCTTGTCCGCAGCCTGGGGTGGGGGCCTCTCCCGTTGTGAGGAAGTGAGATCTCTTCACGGCTTTCCCTGGTCTGACTATGGCCCTGTTTCCTTCCAGTGGAGGCCACATCTCCAGTTCCTGTTTCCCCAAGAATAGTCCTGCTGTGGGGGCTGGGGTGTAAGTGTCTCCAGCTGGTCTATTCTGACCTCAGGGGAAAGGAGGGCCTGGAGCCTCCAAGCCTGGCCTGTGCCAGACACCCCCGCCCCATCCTAGTCCCTAGTCTTTAGGAAACATCCTGTCCCAGCCCAGTTCAGGACAGAAATAACAGGATAAATTTGGAGATGTCATCTGGTCTTACCAGAGGGGATGGGCCCTGGGACTTGGACCCTCAGCTTGCTCCCATCTAGGAGTGCCTGGGGCGTGACTGGGGCCCTGGACACTAGGGCTGCTGGCTTCGGAAGGAGCGTGTCAGACCCAGCCTCTCTGGGGTTGGGGGCTTGTTGGAAGCCTCTTCTTCAAGGGCCCATGAAGATCCTTTTCAGAGCTAGTGGGGCTTGGGGCTTGGCAGGGGCAGGGAGGCTCCCATCCCCTCGTAGTCTCTTTCTGCATATCTCCCTGCCTCTTTCTCCCTAACTCTGTCTGTGTCTGCCATTCCGACTCTCTTGCCGTCTCTGGCTCTCAATTTCTTTCTGCGTTGTCTCCCTCTGCCTGTCTCTCCCTCTCCCTCTTCTTCTCCCTCGCCCTCCCTCCTCCCCCTTCCTCCATCCCTCCCTCCCTCCCTCTCTCCCCTTCTCTCTCTTTCCTGTTTTCTATGGATATGTGTTTCTTTTTTCTGTCCCCCTTTCTGTCTGCTGTCTCCCTGCATTCTGGCATTCCCCATGCTACCTGGAGGGCTTTGCTGACCTCTGTATCCATCTGTCCGTCCCCGTCAGGGACACTTCTTCGACCCTGCTCTGAGTGACGTCACCTCAGTTCAGAGACCTCCGTGTACCCTGATGGACCATGATGGACAGGGGAGGGGTGGAGGTGAATGGTCCCACAGCTGCCACCCCCTACTCTTCACACCATGCCAGTCTGGCTGGGCAGATTAGACCCCCGAGTTTCTGGGTCTGGCAGCATGGAAATCTGGGCCAGGGGCCAGGCCCCTCTCTTATGTCCATCCTTTGCCACAAACACAGACTGCTGGTTCCCAGGACAAGACTGGAAGATTCCTGGAATAACTAGGGGGTATGAGGGCTAGAAGCAGGGATGGAAAGAGGAGATCCTTTGGCCCATCCTCACCTGGTCCCTCAGGCCCATCCCCGGGGTCTGCCGAAGGCTCTGTGAGGACAGGGCTATTCTGGAGTGTGACCTTGGTTTGAAGAAGGATCAGCAAGATCCAAAGTGATTTGTTAAGGGTTCCAGACACTAGAGGCTCCCTGCTTGGCATGTTAGCCTGGGCTCCGAGCCAGGCCTGGGGATAGACTAGGTATGTACTCATGGTCTCAAGCTGGGGGTCCCTGGGCTGTGTTTTTGCTCTAGATCCCTGGTGTTCGGAGACAGCTGAGAGCCTCACTGTGGGGCCTGACTGGGACCCCCATATGTAAAGCAACAGCATGGGGCCGCCCTGTGCCCCAGCTCCCTCCCTGAGTGACACAGTTTTTGAGAGCCTTAACTTCATATTCTCCTTCAGCTTTCTGTGCTCCTGTCTAGCATTCTAGGTTTTCGCTGTAATGGGGCTCCATCCTGGGCTGGGTCAGGGCTCACCCTCCCTAGGTCCCCAGGTCTAACTGCTCACCCTTGCTCCCACCCAGGGCCTGGAGCAGGATGTCCTCCAAGCGATTGACCGGGCCATTGAGGCCGTGCACAATGCAGCCATGCGGGATGGTGGCAAGTACAGCCTGGAGCAGCGTGGAGTCCTTCAGTGAGTGTGGGGGAGGGGAGGAGGACGGCCCCCTCCACCTCCCTGCTGCCCGCCCCCCAGCATGGTAGGGTGGGGGTCCTTCAGTGAGAGCTGGGGATGTCTGGAAGGCAGAGTGGGGTGGAGCAGGAGGGAGGTGGGAGCAGCCTGGGCTAGGAGGGGCCCCTGCTGCATCCCACAGGGAGCGTGAGAACTTGGGGAGTTTTAAGGTCACTCGCCCAGTGATTTCCCTGCCCCTCCATCAGGAAGCTGATCCACCACCGGAAAGAGACCCTGTCCCGCAGAGGCCCCTCTGCCTCCAGTCCCTCGGCTATGACCCCGTCCACCAGTGACCACCATTTGGATGCTGCTGCCGCTAGGCAGCCCAATGGGATGTGTCGAGCTGGGTTTGAACGGCAGCACAGCCTGCCCAGCTCCGAGTATCTCGGGGCAGACGGAGGCCTCTACCAGGTATGCGGTGAGGGAACCCTGGGGAAGGGAGGTGGGCGGAGCTTCAGTCTGGGTCCAGAGGCTCCAAGAGCCCCCTCGGGTCTGGGATGCAGAGCCATAGCCCAGCCCATGCCAAGAGCCCAGGGCCCCCACCAGGCCGGTACCCGAGTTAGCAACCTGCCCTCCCAGATCCCGCTTCTGTCCTCCCAGATCCCGCCACAGCCTCGCCGAGCAGCTCCCACCACGCCACCCCCACCCGTGAAGCGCCGAGACCGGGAGGCCCTGATGGCCCCAGGAAGTGGTGAGAAGGCAGGGTTGGGGCAGTTGGTGGGGGTGGGCACCCTGTGCTTGGAACAGCCGTTCTGCTTATGTCAGGAAGTGAGGGGTTCTGGGCTCAGCGGGGTGGGTCTGGCAGAGAAACCAGGCCCTGTGCTGGGAAGGCTGGGGCTCAGGGCCTGGAGGGGTAAGGGACCCAGAGGGGCTGTCCCAGCACAGCATCCGCTCTCTGCCCACAGGCGGCCGCAACACCGCGCCCTCCGGGGGCAGCTCTGTGTCCAGCGGCTCCTCAGTCAGCAGCACCTCCCTTGACACGCTCTGTACCGGCTCTAGCTCGTCGGAGCTGGGCCCCAGCTGCTCGCCCACGCCCCCGCCTGTGCCGCGCCGAGGCACACATACCACTGTGTCCCAAACGCAGCCCCCTCCCTCCAAGGCGCCAGCCCCTGAGACCCCTACAGAGGAGGTGGCAGTTGATACGGCCTCAGCCCCCGATGAACTGGAGGCCCTGGGTGCCCTGAGCCTGGGGACCACTGATGAGAAGGCGGTGGCTGAGCCTGCCGTGCCCAGGACCATCGGGGCAGAGCTGATGGAGCTCGTGCGGAGAAACACCGGCCTGAGCCACGAGCTCTGCCGCGTGGCCATTGGCGTCGTGGTGGGTCACATCCAGGCCTCCGTACCAGCCAGCTCGCCTGTCATGGAGCAGGTCCTCCTCTCGCTGGTAGAGGGCAAGGTGAGGGTGGGCAGCTGGGCCCAGGGCCTCCCCATCCTCGGGCCGCCCTGCCTCCCCCGCCCCATCCCTGCCCTCACCCTTGCATCCACCCTCGACGTGACGCGCATGTGTTGAGCTCTGGCTCAGTCTTCATTGTGCCAGGTGCTGGTGGCCTTTGAACTGGTCCCTCGAGGGGAAAGGGAGAAAGGGAGGGAGAGCATTCTGGGCAGAGGCTCAACCTGGACAAGGGCCATGAGGCAGGACCACACTTGGCTCCCCGGCAGGAGCGAAACAAGGCCAGCATGACTGTAACATGGGGAGCAAGGGAACAGGTGGTGTGGGAGAAGGTGCGATTTGGAGCAGGTGACAGATGAGGCCAGATGTGAGTGGTCCAGAGTCTTCTCTGGCTGCAGGGGGAAAGTGGACAGAGCGCATGGGAGAGGGGAGTGCCTTGCTGGCCTTGGCAATGGGGAGGAGTGGGTGCTTTGAGAGCCGTGCCGGAGGCCTTGGTGCTGACGCAGGTGTGAGTCAGGTGCGTGGGCGTCGTGGGGCCGGTGGGAGCCTTTGCCAAGGTTGGGGCACTGATCGGGAAGCAGGATTGGAGGGTAGCGAACCATCTCTGTATGGGGACCAGATGGGCCCACGGTCCCTCCTTAGAGCCCCAGGATCCAGCAGCCGTGGGCGGGGGCAGGGGCAGGGGGTGGAGCAGCAGGTCAGCAGGGTCGTCGGTGCTGGGCACAGCCGGTGCTTGTCAGACAGGAATCACCGGGAGACAGAAGGTGGGGAGACGACAAGGCCTGGTGGCGTGTTGTGCGGCATCTCAGTCACATTCAGGCAGTGGCAGTCAGGAGCCTCCCACACGAAGATGTTTACGCAGGGCTGGGATGAGAGGCGGGCTTTTGGAGGGCACCCCGCACATGTGTCTCGTGCAGAATCTGGTCCCAGCAGGTTATCAAGACTGGGGGCGATGGAGGTACTTGCAGAGGGGCTATGGGACCGGGGTGCTGCCCTTGGGAGTTTCCGTGTTGAGGTGTGGGTCATGGGAGCAGGTGTTTCGTGGGAGCTCGAGGCGGGCCAGGGGGAAGGACGAAAGAGAACCAGGGGCTGATACCCTCCCAGGCTTTGGGAGGCCACGAACCAGGGGCAGCTCCGAGAGGTGAGGCGGGGGACGCTTGCCTGATGTTGGCCTGGAGCTCATGCCTGTGATATCCTCAAGGTCTGGGTCAACTTCCCAGCTTTGGGGGCTTCCTGGAGATGGGGATGGGCCAGGAGTGTGCTGAACCCTGCCTCCTTCTCTCCCCAACCCAGGACCTGAGCACTGCCCTGCCCTCAGGGCAGGTGTGCCATGACCAGCAGCGGCTGGAGGTGATCTTTGCAGACCTGGCTCGCCGGAAGGACGATGCCCAGCAGCGTAGCTGGGCCCTGTACGAGGACGAGGGAGTCATCCGCTGCTACCTGGAGGAGCTGCTACACATCCTGGTGCGGGGGGTGGGGGGCGGCCCATGGGTGTCCTTCCCCCAGGGCTCAGGAGTCTCCCCTGCGTGTACTCCGCTCCCTCGTGTGTGGCCACGCGGCTCCCACTGAGTCTGTCGCACTTCCTCCTCCCTGCAGACTGACGCCGACCCTGAAGTTTGCAAGAAAATGTGCAAGAGAAATGAGTTCGAGTCTGTCCTGGCCTTGGTGGCCTACTACCAAATGGTGTGTGCGAGGCAGGGGGGCGGGGCGTGGAGGCGCCGGGCGGACGCGGGGCTTCCGGGCACTGAGTGCACGGGTCTCCCGCCAGGAGCACCGGGCGTCCCTGCGGCTGCTGCTCCTCAAGTGCTTCGGCGCCATGTGCGGCCTGGACGCGGCCATCATCTCCACACTCGTGTCGTCTGTGCTGCCTGTGGAGCTGGCGCGGGACATGCAGACTGACACGCAGGGTGAGGCGAGGGGGAGTCGCCTGCCCCATGGGGGGTCCCCACCAGCCTGAGGGGCTCTCACCGCCTGCCTTGCCCTCCAGATCACCAGAAGCTCTGCTACTCCGCCCTCATCCTGGCCATGGTGTTCTCCATGGGGGAGGCAGTGCCCTACGCACACTACGGTAAGTGGGCAGCTCCCCGACTGCTGGGAGCCTGAGGGTCTGGGGACCCCCTGCCCTGGGGTTGACAGGAACCCAGGGGGCAGGGACGGGGAACTCAGATTGTGTACGCCCCTCCCCCAGAGCACCTGGGCACGCCCTTCGCCCAGTTCCTGCTGAGCATCGTGGAGGACGGGCTGCCCCTGGACACCACCGAGCAGCTGCCGGATCTTTGCATGAACTTGCTTCTGGCTCTCAACTTGCACCTGCCAGGTGGGGGGCGGTGGCCGGCGGTGGAAGGGGAGGGCGGGTGGTGGCCAGCAGGAGGGGGCTCTCCCTGCTTGGTGCTTGGTGCCCATGTGCTGGTCTATACCCATGTCCTTCCTCAGCCCCGGACCAGAACGTCATCATGACCGCCCTGAGCAAACACTCGAATGTCAAGATCTTCTCCGAGAAGCTGCTGTTGCTGCTGAACAGAGGGGGTGAGGGCCGGGGAATCGGTGTGGTACCACTGCCCTGTCATTTGCCTCCGTGACCCCCGTCACTCCCTGCGGTGCCCTGGGCTGCCCCCCTCACCCCCCGCAACGACCGCCCTGACCCCTTCTCCCCCTGCCTCCTAGATGACCCCGTGCGTATCTTCAAACACGAGCCGCAGCCGCCGCACTCCATCCTCAAGTTCCTGCAGGACGTGTTCGCCAGCCCTGCCACGGCCGCCATCTTCTACCACACGGACATGATGGCGCTCATCGACATCACCGTGCGCCACATCGCGGACCTGTCGCCTGGAGACAAGGTGCCCAGAGGTGGCTGCGGCGGGGGTGGGAGCTGTGTAGAGGCTGAAACGGAATGAAGCGGGGGACAGGCCACGGAACGGAGTCGGGGGATGGGGTACAGCTGGAGCCAGGCCGGTGTGGGGGCTGCTCAGGAACCATGGTGGGTGTGCCCAGACCCAGAGGAGCCCCGGTGAGCTCCTGTGGGCCAGGCTGCCCGGACAGAGCTGGGGTGGAGGAAGCCGGGGGGGTCAGGCAGGAGGAGGGGGCATTTCCACAAGGCCTCAGAGGCTGCGGCAGGAGCTCATGATCTCAGAGGAGGGGATTTGACCTGACCGGCACCCCAGATGTCGCGTAGACTGTATGAGAGCTCAGGGGAGGTGGGAAGTTTGCAGGGAAGCAACCACGGCTGTCAGGGTGGCCTGCGTGGGCGGTGAGAGGCCATGGCCATGGGGGACGAGGTCAGGTTTGCGAATGAGAGGTGAGTGCCAGGGCCTGCCGTGGACTTCTGTTAGGCAACCGAAGTGTGACTGCGGTTGGAATTGCCCTCCAGAGGCCGGAGGTGACTGACAAGCAGAATCCGCAGAGTGGAGGGAAGAGGGTCCGAATGGAACGTGTAAGAGAGAATTTGAAGTTGGAGGGAAGTAGGAGGTGGACATTGGAAGCTGTAAGCGGAGACGACAACTGTGAGTTTGTCTATGAAGGGAGCAGAAGAGCGGAGGGCCGCTGGAGGGAGATGGGTCAGGAAGTGCTTTGTTTCTTTTTTTTTTTTTAATTATTTATTTATTTGAGAGAGAGAGAGAGAGAATGAAAGAGATCATGAGAGGGGAGAGGTCAGAGGGAGAAGCAGACTCCCCCCGCCCAGCAGGGAGCCCAATGTGGGACTCCATCTCGGGACTCCGAGATCATGACCTGAGCTGAAGGCACTTGCTTAACCAACTAAGCCACCCAGGCACCCCTGTCAAGAAACGTTTTAAAGGCAGAAGATGCTGGTGCAGGTTTTTGGGCCGGAGGAATGATCCAGTAAGCATCAAGAAATGGCTGGCGTGTTTAGGAGTGTGGGCCAGTGCAGGAGCCAAGGAGGTCAGGCCTGGAGATCAGGAGATCAAAGCCTGGGAGGGGACCCCCCCAACCCCCCAGTGGGAGCCAGGGCAGCTCATTCTGGCAGGGACAGGTGAGATGCGGGTGCTGGGAGGGGAGGACAAGAGTTTTCTGGAAGATTGCTTGTTTTCTCCATGGAGCGCAAGGCCAGCTGTTGTAGGCACTTTAGATCCGGAGAACTGGGAGAAGAAGGTGGGCAGTTGTCCTTAAGGGTGCGTGAATGTAGCAGAGGAAAGAGCCCGGAGTGCAGGGCCGTGCTGCACGTCCATGTGAGCTTTATGGCAGGGAAGGAGGTTTGGGCCTGTGCAGGGCCTTGGGGCTGTCCACTGCTTAGACGCTGGGAGCGGATATGCAGGTGCTGTGGTCTGACCAGGCTTGGGGGGCACAGGGAACGCTGCCTGAAGAAGTGACTCCTCTAAGCACAGGTCAGTGCTTAGAGGGTCGGTGGATTGGGTGTCTCAGTGAGGAGAAGGAGCAGCTGGGCTGTCAGACTGGAGGGGCTGTTGAAGCTTTTTCAGCCAGAGGTGCTGGGGTGGGGGATGTTGGCCCTGGACTGAGGCCGTATGTGGAGGGTAAGATGGTGGCCGGGGGGTAAGGGTGATTTATCAGAGAAGATACCCGTGTTTCTAGCCTGTGGGTTTAGGTGGATGGGTGTGCTCTTTAGTAAGAAAAAAACATGAGCAAGCCTGCTGTTTGGGGAAGATGGGGAAGGTCGTGAGAGGGACAGTGGACGTGTGCAGCAGAGGTCTCTCTGCGGGCTGCGGGAGACGAGAAGTGGGCAGTGGATGTTCTCACCTGGAGCTCACTGGACAGGACCCGGCCAGAGGTGTGAACATGGGTCAGTATCTGAAGCTGTGGGTGTGAGTGAGATCTTCAGAGTGGGGGGGGGGGGAGTGAGCAGCAGGGGGCCTCTGACTGCTCAGCGGCCCCCTAAGCGCCTAACAGTAAAGATGGGCAGGAGCTGGCCGTTTGCCCTTGCCGCCTCGCCGAGCCAGGACTCCGTGGGCTGGCCCCGTTCTGGGACTGCCTGTGTCTGGGACGGTCCATCCATTCACTTGCTCGGTGGCTCTCGAGGGCCAGTTCTGGGCCAGGCACGGGGTGGGTGCTGGGGGTACAGCCCTGATCCTCAGTGCTGTGAGCTGGTCCATGGCCCCGGGGGCCCACATGGTGGCCTGTTCCTGTGTCCGGGGGCGGTGGCAGTGCCTCCCCTGGGTCCCTGAGCTCAGCCGCTCCTCCTACAGCTGCGTGTGGAGTACCTGTCCCTGATGCACGCGGTGATCCGCTCCACGCCCTACCTGCAGCACCGCCACCGTCTGCCTGACCTGCAGGCCACCCTGCGGCGCATCCTGACCGAAGAGGAAGCCTCGCCCCAGGGCCAGATGGACCGCATGATTGTCCGAGAGATGTGCAAGGAGTTCCCCGTGCTGGGCGAGGACCCCAGCTAGCGCCTTCCTTCCCTCCCTTCCCTGCAGCCCTGGGCAGGGTGCAGGGGACACGGAGGCGTGGCCCTCAGAATGTTTTGCACAGACAGCGTGGGGCAGGTGGTGGTGGAAGGGACCTAAGCAGGGCCCCCGCCCAACCTAAAGTAGAGCCAATGCGAGGGGCCAAGTGCGGGATTGGGGACCACGCTCTGGGAGCTCTGCTGGGGCAGAGGGCCTGTGTGAGCTGAAGCCCCTCCATCTCCTGGTAGGCTGCCTCTTCAGCATGCCCCCTCCCCTCAACACAGATGCACACTCAGAGTCCTGCTGCTGCCCCAGGCTGGCCCAGAGTCCCCGTCCCTGTCCTGCCTAGTGTGGGTCCTGGGCTTCAGCAAGCCATGTCCTTAGGGTAAGGGGAGGCGCCTTCCGCCAGCTCTGTTCTTTGCCTTAGCTTCACAGTGAGTGCTGCTCATATGCTCCCCCTCCCCGTGGGGGTCGCTTTCCCTTGCTCCCACCCCAGAGGTCTTGGCCAAGCTGCTGCTTCGAGCACAGAATCTTAGTGACGGGCCATCTCTTCAGGAGCTCTGCAGAAGAGCGTGATGGCACTGAGAAAGCCAGTGAGAGTCTATTTTCTCTGTAAAAACAGACTGAAAAGCCATGTGTATTTTCCCGTGTGCTGCAGCTCACCTTCGGAAATAAATCACAGGCATCTGCAAACAGGCTGTGTGCTCAGCAACCCCGCATGATCCTGGGTTGGGGTGGGACAGGATGGGCAGGGGACGCTGGGGCCTCAGAACCTTGTCACTTGCTTGCCCTGACCTCTCCAGCGTGGGGAGCGGATGGTCCCTAACAGGCCTGCCCATCAAGGTCCCTTGAGCCCTGTTCAGCCTCTCTCCCCAAGTTCCCATTTCTCCCGGGCCACAGCTAAGCCAATGAGTGCCCCTCGGCCTGTTTGCAGGTGACTGCCCTTGCAGACCTCACTCCTCCCCTGGTGAAACCCTATTCTTTGTAGCTGTTCTCCAATGAAGCGGGCCCCACCGCAGCCTCCCAGCACATGCAGGCCCTGCCTGGCTCTGTTCCCTTGCTGGTTTGTCAGTGGGTCCAATAAGATCCCCTCATTTTGCAGCCTCAGAGGTTCCATCCTAACGGTGGGGGCGAAAAGGGTTATTTCAGCCGGTGTGGGGTTGAGTTGGCCTTACTGTTGGCGGACAGTTGTGGAGTATCTGGTGAAAGCTTCATTTTCCTTGTGCGCTCCCAAGTTAACGAAGGCTCTCGCCACAAATGGGGGAGGGTCAGGAGCCCACAGGCAGACACCAGTCAGAAGTGGTTTTCATTAGTTCCTTCCAGTTTTCACCCAGGACGATCCTCATCCGACACTCCCACATATCCCAAATTATTGGTACCGTGACTTCCAGTCACAACTCTTCCTTGCTGGAATGCTGAAGGCCAAGGGCTGTTCCACTATTTTCCCAACAGGACTGTAATCCAGCAAGAAGCACCAAAGAGGCCAGGGCAAGGGGTGAGGTCCCCTGGACACAGGTCCTTGGGAATCCGAGGCAGGAACATGTGACAGTGAACTCACGGAAGCCAAGCCCAGGAGGCTGATGGGGGATGTCCGACCTTAACTCTTGACTTAGGTTAAGCACCTAAGCTCCCCTGCTGGACCAGAAGAGGGGCTGACAGTGCCCCCCAGTGGAACTGTGGGGCACAACCCGGTCACTCTTCACCCGCGGGGGCCTTGTGACTTGCCTTTCACATCCAGAGTCCATGGCCTTCCAGTCACGACTCCTTCCTCACTGGAGAGCTGAAAGCAGAGAATGATGGTGCTCCTTCCGGGAGTGTAATTCCGTGAAAAGCACAGGTGTTTCAGGAAACCGACGCAGGAACGTGCGACCGCAGCCATGCTTTGCTCTGTCCCCTACTGTCACGCGCACACCGACTTTGGAAGGGCAGGGCTGTGCTGCGCCCTCTGTCCCAGTACTGCCAGCTGTTACGAGCAAAGTATAACCCTGGGGCGGGGGAGCTGGTGTGTGTGTGTGTGTGTGTGTGTGTGTGTGTGTGTGAGGGACACAAGAGCCCCCATTGACAGTGTTAAATACTGGCCTCTGGCAGCAAACATGCTCGGAGAGGACCCAGAGCTCTGCGACCCCCTTAGCAGACACCTTGATGGTGATCTCCAAACACAAAATTACAACCAGAAGGGGAAATGATTAGCCACAGAATTCCTCAGCGAGGAAGTCTCTGCAAGAATGGAGTTGCGCTCTCTTTGGCTGCTTGGAAGGATGGTAAACGTGGATGTGGTGAGACTGGAGGGCAGAGAGAGACAACTAAGCCACTCAAATGGGAGTATTTGGTGGATGGGCCGAGAAGCAAAAAAGGAGATTGTGAGGGGCAATGAGGGATGGGAGTTTGGACTGAGCTCTCGGGTAGAAGTGGGTACACAGAGGTGCTGGCACGTTGCCTGTGGGACGAACCCCAGGGACCACAGGCTACCCATGCATCAAGCAACTCCAGGGTAAGGCGCTGGGTGAAGATCACATGCCTGCTCGGTCCCCGAAAGGTACAGACACTCCAAACAGGTGAAAACCTTTTTTTCTCTTTCTTTCTTTTTTTAAAAAAGATTTTATTTATTTATTTGACAGAGATCACAAGTAGGCAGAGAGGCAGGCAGAGAGAGAGATGGGGAAGCAGTCTTATTGCTGAGCAGAGAGCCTGATGCGGGGCTTGATCCCAGGACCCTGAGATCATGACTTGAGCCAAAAGCAGAGGCTTTAACCCACTGAGCCACCCAGGCACTCCTTTTTTTCTTGTTTTTATGGAAAAATAATGTAACCATGAAAAGTGCAGTATGCAGAGAGTGCAGCTGAATGAATTAGGAGAGAATGCTAGTACAACCAGCACCCGAGTCAAGAAGTAGAATATCACCAGTCCCCAGAGCCCACAGGTGTGTGCCCCCTCTCCCTCACTGACACACGCGTCCTCCCTAGAGGGAGTTACGGATAAGTTTCGCCTGTATTTGAACTTGACGTAAACAAAGCCATACGGTATAAACTCTTAGTCTGGCTTCTTCATTCACCGTTAAGTTTCTGAGATTTGTCCGTGTCCTAGTATGTGGTTGCAGTGTGTTCACCCCCAAAGTTGTGTGGGATGTACCCTCCGTTACTCACTGCTGATGACCTCGCAGTTTCCAGTTCTTACTATTACGGATAGTGCCGTCAGGGACGTTGTTACCCAGCTTGTCTTTTGCACATGGGCATTATATTGGGGGTATATTCTCATGAGTGGAACTGCAGGCTCAAAAGCCCAGCTCCAAATAGTTTTGCAAAGTAGCTGTACCAATGTATGCCCCCCTCCAGTAATGCTGAGTTCCAGCTCCTCCGTCTCGTTTCCAAAACGGTATTGTCAGCCTTTTCTTTTCTTTTCTTTTAAGTCATTCCAGTACACCATCGTAGTATTTACTTTTAAGCTTGCATTTCCCTGATGGCTAAAGAGGTTGAGCACCTTTTCACTAGTTGACTGGCTATTTGGATCATTTGCGAACCCGTTCAAGTCTCTTGCCCGTTCATTTGCTGGGTTGTCTCTCTTTCATTAATTTGTGGTATGTCTGTGGCATAGGAGTCCTTGGGTTGTCTATCTTGCAATATCTGCTCCCATCCTCAATGTTGCCTTTTGGTGAAAAGATGTTCTTAGTTCTAAGAGCTGTAAGTTTTTCCAGGAAGTTCTTTGTGGTTAGTGCATTTTGTATCTTGTTAATAAATCTTTGCTTAAAGTATGAAGCTCTTCTGTGTTGTCTTCTAAAAGCTGTGTTCTCTTTCCTTTCATATTTAAGTGTCAAATCGATGTGGAATTGAGTATGTGGTAGTATGCAGTAGGGTTCTCATTTAACAACTTCTACATGGATATCCAACTGAGCTGGCTCTCTTAAGAGCCACCCTCGTCAAAATTCAAGTCTCTACAAATCTTTAGGCCCGTCTTCTGGATTATGTTCTAGCAGTCCCTGCTTTGGGACCATAGTCTTGCTTTCTGTAGCTTCCTAGTAGAGGAAGGTGTCCTCCTTTGGTTTCCAAGCCTGTCTTGGATATTCCTGGCCCTCATTTTAGAACCTAGTTTATCAGTCTACAAACACACACACGCACACACACACACACACACACACACACACACACCGGGATTTTATTGGAGTTGCATTAAATCCATATGTCAATATCAATGTTAGAAGAAACGGCATCTTTACAATATTGAATCTTCCAATCTTTGAACACAGATCTTCACTCCATTTATGTCTTTCTTTCTTTCAGTAATGTGTGTGTGTGTGTGTGTGTGTGTGTGTGTGTGTGTGTGAAAGAGTCATTGCATAACTTTCATTAGCTTTATTCCTGGCATTTTGATACTTGATGCTCTTGTAAATGGCATATTTTTAAAATTTTTTATTTTCTGTTGCTGATATATATAAATTACAACTGATTTTCATTTTTATTTAAAGATTTTTAAAAAGATTATTTATTTATTTGAGAGAGAGAGAAATCACAAGTAGGCAGAGAGGCAGGCAGAGAGAGAGGGGAACACAGGCTCCTTGCTGAGCAGAGAGCCCGATGTGGGGCTTGATCCCAGGACCCTGAGATGATGACCTGAGCCCAAGGCAGAGGCTTAACCCACTGAGCCACCCAGGTGTCCTAAATATTTTATTTTTAGGTAATCTCTACACTCAGTGTGGGGCTAAAACTCACAACCCCAAGACCAAGTGTTTCATGCTCCACCAACTGAGCCAGCCAGGTGCCCTGCAACTGGTTTTTATATATTGATCTTGTGTTCAAGATCTTGTGTTCAAGAACTTTTCTAAGCTTACGCTAACTTATCTATAGGTTCTTTTAAATTTAAAACACACACAGCCCTATTACCTGTGCATAAGTTTTACTTTTTCCTTTCTAATCCTCTAATCCTCATACCTTTTTATTATTTTTCCTGCCTTAACAGCACTGGCTATGCCCTCCAATATAACATTGAGATTTGTGGTCATGAATGTAAAATGTTTTTCTCTTGTAATGTTCTGCTGCTCCAGAGGTGAGGAATACATAGTTAGTCTATTTTTTTTTAAGATTTTATTTATTTATTTATTTATTTATTTATTTATCAGAAAGAGAGAGAGAGAAAACACACAAGCAGGCAGAGAGGCAGGCAGAGGCAGAGAGAGAGGCAGGCTCCCTGCCGAGCAAAAAGCCTGATGTGGGCTCTATCCCAGGACCCTGAGATCATGACCTGAGCCAAAGGCAACGGCTTAACCCACTGAGCCACCCAGGCATCCCACAGTTATTCTATTTTAAGTGGGGTTAGATTTTAGCTCATGTTTGTCTAAGAAAAGCAGGGCAGATGAGTTGTCATAACACGGAATTCTATAAAGCTAATGGTAAAGGTAAGGAACAGGGGAGGTGAGAAATGATGGATTGGAGATCTCAATGAGATCAAAGAACTACTGGATAATTAGCTGCATGGGTTGGCCAGGTCTTCTGGCTTTCTCTTCCAGCAAGGTACCTGACTGAGGGGGAAGGAGAGGGCAAACACAGGGTAGAAGGAAAAGGCAGGATGTGAGAGGCCAACATGTCCTAGAGAGCAGTTTCTGCAAAGCCTTTGCCCTCTGGTCCTCTGGGCTGCTCTTCATCTATCCCACAGCAGCCTCAAACCCAGGTTTCTGAGCCCCGGGTGGACCCTCTAGCTTAGAGTTGAAAAGAAGAGACAGAGGATGAACCACAGGGACCTTGCTATGTTGCTAGGAGGCAGGGGCAGGTCTGGAGTTGAAGGGAGAAACTATCAGAAATAGTTGGTTTCTGTCTTTACAGGACACAGTAGAAGCTGCCACGGGGAGCGGGGTTGGGGGGGGGAGATAGAGGTGAGTGCACATGGGGAGTGGGAGGCCTCCACGGTACAGCAGCCAGAGAGAGGGCTGCAGTGGAGGGAGGAACAGCAGGAAGCGACAGGGATAGCCACCCTAGTCACACCGCGTGTCAGGGGTATTAAGAAGTGTAGGTCTTGGGACGCCTGGGTTAACCCTCAGTGGGTTAAGCCTCTGCCTTCGGCTCAGGTCATGATCTCAGGGTCCTGGGATGGAGCCCCACATCGGGCTCTCTGCTCAGCAGGGAGCCTGTTTCTCCCTCTCTCTCTCTCTCTGCCTGCCTCTCTGTTTACTTGTGATCTCTCTCTGTGTGTCAAATAAATAAATAAAATCTTAAAAAAAAAAAGTCTAGGTCTTGCTCTCCACGGGAGGATCCGCTGAAGCCACTGCTAGCCCTAGTGAAGATAGCAGAGTTTGATCTGTCTCGGCAGGCGATTCCTTTACACCTCTGCACATTTGACCGCTTAGCCTCCAAGACCTAGGATGAGCGCTCCTCCTTCCCTCGCAGCTGCGGACTTCCTGTTATTCGGGCTCTGCTCAAGCATTCTCTCTAGCGAGAAGCCATCCCAGATCGCTAAGTTGGCGGAGGCACCTCCTCCGGGACCCTAGCACCCTTCCCCCTAGCGTTCCGCCTGCCTCCCTCCTTTGTTAGTGTAAAGTTCTGTGCCCTGTACTCGCTATATTGTGGACCTGGAGGGCGAACGTGCAACTAAAACCTCATCCCCGGTCTCGCTCCTCCAGCCCCTGCGAGGTCTGGGCCCCCACCCAACCGAGTTCCGCCTTCAGCGACCGAGCAGACGCTCCACCCTCACGCCCAGTGGAACCCAGACTGCACACCCGGCGCGGAGCTCCGACCTGCAGGGGGTCCTCAGAGTCTGGAGCCCACCAGCCCGCTCACCGTAGGTAGACAGGGCGCTCGAGAGGTGGAGCCCACGGGAGCCCCACCTCCCGGAAGCGAAGAAGTCAAGGGGCCAAAGAATGTGCCGTTTGATTGGTTGATGATGATGTCATAGGTACCGTCGGAGTGGGCCTGATGCCTCAGCCAGGAGTTTCCCGTTAGTTCCTAGCAGGAGCCGCGCCCCTTGGAGCGTTCTGGGATCCAGCCCTAAACCACTCCTCGGTTCTGGGACGCCCGCGCCCTTCACACATGACGCTGCAGAGCGTTGTCGCTGTTGCCTCTGCCGGCTGGACCGTAGAGAGCCTCCAGGATTATCTCTTCCGGCCATCCTGGAAGCCACAGAACCCTCCCCTCAGACAATGAGTCCGCCGTCGGGGGCGGAGCCTCCCATTGTGCCAATAGTTCTCCCCCAACCTGGTGTCGTCTTCTGTGACGTCCATTAGGCTGTGTCTGTCCATTGGCCTGCTGGGACCGATTGGCGTCGGAATTGCTCAGCGCTGGGAGAACTGTATTAAATCGTGGGAGGAAGGTTGAACTTCCGCTAGTCCCTTCAAGGGGTTAAGGGACGCGGTCTTGGTGGGCGAGGGGCGGGGATCCGAGGAAGCCGTGGCTGCAGCCCTGTGGCAACGTCGGCCTCCACGTGGCATCCCAGAGCACTCGAGACCCGCGGCCTGGAGGAGGATGTAGCCTCCAGTGGAGGGGTCCTCAGCGCGGGAGATTGCTGGGATCCAGCAAGGCAGAGAAGAGTTTGGTCTCTACTCATGCCTTGGGCGGGTCACCTACAGTCCCTGCTCTGCAGAGACGCTCCAAACAGGCAGATGGTAGCGACATGTTTCATGAATTAATACTCACTGATCGAACAGTTAAAGCTATTAACTTTGGGTCTGGCGTCCCAAGTCCTCATCCAGTCAACGTCCCTTCCACTCCCAGGATTGCACATAGTACCCCTGCCAAGAGTCAGGAAAATGCTCCCTGCACATCATGGGCACCACATTTTCAGACCAAAATCCGGGACAGGGTTCGGAACGAGTGCTCAGGAAGGAGGACAAAAGACCTGCAAGTAGAAGAAAGGATGGGGGAACCGCGCCTAGAAGAAAGAAGGAGGGTAAGGGCGGTGGCTCAGAGCAAGGAGGATGGATCCAGGGACAGCGAACCTCCTAGCCCTGTTCAGCACCGCGGGCAGCAGTTGCGCTTTGCCCTTAACAAAGATGGCGACAATAGCTTCAATAGCCAGAATCGGCATGCGCAATGGGCTGTACCACCGGATTTGGGGCTTCGGGGCAGAGGTGGAACGAACCATCGCGGAGGCCGGGAGCCATGTTGGAGCGGCGGGAGGCGGCAGCAGCGTCGGGGATGCTGTGGTGGGGGCGGCAAAAGCCGGGGCCGCATGCCAAAGGGGTTCTGGCCGCGGAGTAGATGGTGCCCAGAGGGCGGAGGCGGCGCGGAGCGACAGGCCGAGAGGCGGGGGACCGGGGCGGCGGCAGGGGCCCGGGAGGGGGCCCGAGCGGCGGGGCGGGCCCAAGGCCCGGACCGGGGCGAAGGGCGGTGGAGGCCGTGTGGGGAGGCGGGGGGTGATGGCGAGGCGGCCGCCGTGGTGGAGTCTCAGGGGGCTGACGACCCCACTACTCCTGCTCCTTCTCCTCCTCTCTTTGTTCCCTCTCAGCCGGGAGGAGCTGGGGGCCGACGGGGGCCAAGGCTGGGACCCAGGGGTAGCTGCCGCTTCGGGGCCAGGGGCGCGGACCGGTGGCGGAGCCTTAGCTCTTTGTCCCGAAACGCCCGGGCTCCAGGAGAATGGAGAGCCTGGTCTGGAAGTCAGGGAGCCTGTCTTCGTGGGGCTCCGAGGGGGAAGGCAAAGCGCCCAGAGTGGTCGAGGGCCCCCTAAGCAGCTGGACGCGAGGGTAGGGGCGAAATGTGGGGTCCAGGCATTAGACAGCCGCGGGCGAGAAACAGGACAGGGACCAGGGTCTCTCTTATGCTGGCGCACAGAGGTCTCTTCTTGCGGTCAGACAGGACCTTTGCGAAAAGATAGTCTCTCTCCAGAGGCTATGTCCCCAGGGGTCCCGAGCCTGGAGAACAGCTCGCCCTTCCCTTCCGATCTTCTGGTTCGGCCCCGTGGTTACAAGCCTGTGTCCTTCCCGAGGAATGCTGGGAGAGGCACCCCGAAAAAAGTGGGAAACATGCGTTGCTGCGGGGAATTGTGGGCGCCGAGGCGCAGGGGTCAGGGCGAGAGAACTGCGACATCTCGAGCGGAGAGAACAGTCCCTCTGCCCGACTGTTCCCCTAGGACTGCGCGATCTGGCCCTGGGCTGGATTCAGCACCGCGCACAGAGAGGACAGCTCCGGCGTCTGGTTCAGCACCGCGCGAGTCTCGGACAGCTCCCGAGCCGACGCCCGAGCGCATGCGCTCGCGTAGCCTCTTCCGCCGCCGCTTCCTCCCGCAGGGCCCGGGGCCGCGCCCCCCGGGGGTCCCGGCTCGGCCTAGAGTCCGGAGAATACCCCCAGCAAGCAGGGTCCGCCCCCGTCGCGCCGCGAACCGCCACCCGCAGTTTCCGCAGTACAACTATCAGGCTGTAGTACCCGAGAACGAGGCTGCGGGCACCGCGGTGCTACGCGTAGTGGCACAGGACCCGGACGCCGGCGAGGCCGGGCGCCTAGTTTACTCGCTAGCCGCGCTCATGAACAGCCGCTCGCTGGAGCTGTTCAGCATTGACCCACTGAGCGGCCTCATCCGCACAGAGGCTGCTCTGGACCGCGAGAGCATGGAACGGCACTACCTGCGCGTGACGGCGCAGGACCACGGCTCGCCGCGCCTCTCGGCCACCACCATGGTGGCCGTTACAGTGGCCGACCGCAACGACCACGCGCCGGTGTTTGAGCAGGCTCAATACCGGGAGACGCTTCGGGAGAACGTGGAGGAGGGCTACCCCATTCTTCAGTTGCGTGCCACAGACGGAGACGCGCCCCCCAACGCCAATCTGCGTTACCGCTTCGTGGGACCTCCAGCTGCGCGCGCCGCGGCCTCCTCTGCCTTCGAGATCGATCCGCGGTCTGGCCTCATAAGCACCAGCGGTCGCGTGGACCGCGAACACATGGAAAGCTACGAGCTGGTTGTGGAGGCCAGCGACCAAGGCCAAGAGCCCGGGCCGCGCTCTGCAACTGTGCGTGTGCACATCACGGTGCTGGATGAAAACGACAACGCGCCCCAGTTCAGCGAGAAGCGCTACGTGGCGCAAGTGCGGGAGGATGTGCGCCCCCACACGGTGGTACTACGCGTCACAGCCACCGACCGGGACAAGGATGCCAATGGACTGGTGCACTACAACATTATCAGTGGCAACAGTCGTGGCCATTTCGCAATTGACAGCCTCACGGGTGAGATCCAAGTGGTAGCACCTCTGGACTTTGAGGCCGAGCGAGAGTATGCCTTGCGCATACGGGCGCAGGACGCGGGCCGGCCACCACTGTCCAACAACACAGGCCTGGCCAGCATCCAGGTAGTGGACATCAATGACCATACTCCTATCTTTGTCAGCACACCCTTCCAGGTCTCTGTACTGGAAAACGCACCCCTGGGCCATTCAGTCATCCACATTCAGGCGGTGGACGCAGACCACGGGGAGAATGCCAGATTGGAGTACTCCCTAACTGGTGTGGCACCTGATATGCCCTTTGTGATAAACAGTGCCACGGGCTGGGTCTCTGTGAGTGGTCCCCTGGACCGTGAGTCTGTGGAGCATTATTTTTTTGGTGTGGAGGCCCGAGACCATGGCACACCCCCACTCTCGGCCTCAGCCAGTGTCGCAGTAACTGTGCTAGATGTTAATGACAATCGGCCCGAGTTTACAATGAAGGAGTACCACCTACGGCTAAATGAGGATGCAGCTGTGGGCACCACCGTGGTCAGTGTGACCGCTGTAGATCGTGATGCCAACAGTGCCATCAGCTACCAGATCACAGGTGGCAACACCCGGAATCGCTTTGCCATCAGCACCCAGGGGGGTGTAGGTCTGGTGACACTGGCTCTGCCACTGGACTACAAGCAGGAACGCTACTTCAAACTGGTGCTAACCGCTTCTGACCGTGCCCTTCATGATCACTGCTATGTGCACATCAACATCACAGATGCCAACACTCACCGGCCCGTCTTTCAAAGTGCCCACTACTCTGTGAGCGTGAATGAGGATCGGCCAGTGGGTAGCACTGTGGTGGTCATCAGTGCCTCTGATGATGATGTGGGTGAGAACGCCCGTATCACCTATCTCCTGGAGGACAACCTGCCCCAGTTCCGAATTGATGCAGACTCGGGGGCCATTACGCTACAGGCTCCTCTGGACTATGAGGACCAGGTGACCTACACACTGGCTATCACAGCCCGGGACAATGGCATCCCACAGAAGGCAGACACCACTTACGTGGAGGTGATGGTCAATGACGTGAATGATAACGCTCCACAGTTTGTGGCTTCCCACTACACGGGGCTGGTATCCGAGGATGCTCCGCCTTTCACCAGTGTCCTGCAGATCTCAGCCACTGACCGGGATGCTCATGCCAATGGCCGGGTCCAGTACACTTTCCAGAATGGGGAAGATGGGGATGGAGATTTTACCATTGAGCCCACCTCTGGTATTGTCCGCACAGTGAGGCGGCTGGATCGGGAGGCAGTGCCAGTCTATGAACTGACTGCCTATGCAGTGGACCGAGGTGTGCCCCCACTGCGGACTCCAGTCAGCATCCAGGTGACGGTGCAGGATGTAAACGACAATGCACCTGTCTTCCCAGCTGAGGAGTTTGAGGTGCGAGTGAAGGAGAATAGCATCGTGGGTTCTGTGGTGGCTCAGATCACTGCAGTAGACCCTGATGAAGGCCCCAATGCCCACATAATGTACCAGATTGTGGAAGGGAACATCCCCGAGCTGTTCCAAATGGACATCTTCTCTGGAGAGTTGACTGCACTCATTGACCTGGACTACGAGGCTCGCCAGGAATATGTGATTGTGGTGCAGGCCACGTCGGCCCCTCTGGTCAGTCGGGCCACTGTGCACGTCCGCCTGGTTGACCAGAATGACAACAGCCCTGTGCTCAACAACTTCCAGATCCTCTTCAACAACTATGTATCCAACCGCTCAGACACCTTCCCCTCAGGTGTTATTGGACGCATCCCAGCTTATGACCCTGATGTCTCTGACCACCTTTTCTACTCTTTTGAGCGGGGCAATGAGCTGCAGCTGCTGGTGGTCAACCAGACCAGCGGGGAGCTTCGACTCAGCCGCAAGCTAGACAACAACCGCCCACTGGTAGCTTCCATGTTGGTGACTGTCACAGGTAAGGGATGGGGGGCAGACAGGTGACCCAGTGACCTCAACCTGTCAGGGCCTTATGGGCTCCACAGGGCACCCCAAACCAAGAAGGTTTTCCGAGTCTTCCAAGAATCCCTAAAGTGCTGGGTTCCTGCATCCCACAGGATCTGCCATAGACTTCACAGGTTAAGTTCACATAGTCTCTGCTTAGGGTCTTGGGTAGACTCCACAGAACCCCAGAGATTCTAGGACACCTAGCAGACCCCATAAAGACCACCTGAACTGTCTACTACACTAGAGATAGTGCCCCCACTCCCAGAAGGCTGCAGGTCCTGGTTAATGCTGGGGAGGTCACAGGAAAAGGGCATGGGCCAGTCAGCCCACACCACACCCTTGTCCAGATGAAGCATTACTTTGGGTCCGAACTGACCTTCATCTATACAGGGAGGGAGGCCAATAGCTCAATGGTCAAGAGCAGCAGCTTATTCTGGCAGCTTCAGACAAAGAGTGGGCATACATTGGCCCTGCTGCTGTCTAAGGGTCTGACTGCAGCCCAGCCCTTCAGGAATATGTCCAGAGCTCCCACCTGCCTCTTTCCTACCTCTCCAGCCCCAGACTTCCAGAAACACTGCCTTGCAGGAGGGTTCAGGTGGGAGAGGCTCTGGCAATTCTGTCTGTTGCTCCAGAGGTTGGGAGCTGGGCTTCAGCTGGTGTTCATTCCCCAGTTCTGGAGCATGGACTCCTGGCTCTGCCAAAGGAGGCACAGCCTTCATTATTCCTCAGTTCACTCAACAACCAATCCTTAGTTAGCGTTCAATGTGTACTAGGGCCTGGGGACAAGGTATATAAGCAGCTCGTTCTCATTTTGAAAGGTGGCCACTGAGATCACAGGACCCAGGTCTGGGGTGATGGGCAGCTTTCTGATCCAAGAATGCTGAGGAGGGAGTGGGTGGCCAGGGTCCAAGACCTTCCTGGAGAGAGGGAGCTTGCTGAGCCAGGGTTCCGTGGGATGGGGTTGAGTGGCCACAGGGCCAGAGCCCCATTTAGTGCCATGGGAAAGCAGTTTGCTGACCAGAGATAGGGGAGGGGTAATCCTTGATCTAGAACCCCATCTGTTTCTTTGAGGGGATGTTTTCCTGTCTATGTGAAGCTGGGGGGTAGGGGTGGGTGTCAGGGCCAGTGGCCCTGGCAGCTCTTTAAGTTCTGAGTGAGGGTGTCTTTCTGACCATGATAACCTGGGGGAGGATGGGTTATTGACCACTTAGGGATCTTCTTGTGTGCTGTTGGATGAATGACTTACTGACCCATGGGCTGGCTTAGATCTCTGCTGATGTTGGAGGGAGGGGATAGGAAGCAGCAACTTTGTTCCTTGATGCTGGGGGAGCTGGTCCCAAGCCCCAGATCCCCTGTGCCTGCCTGCTGACTCAGAGGTGCTGGGGGTCTGGGCATTCACTGACCCCAGCCCCCTGAGTCCCAGGGAAGGGCAGCCACTGACCCCACACTGACCTCTGTCCCTATCCCCACCGCAGATGGGCTGCACAGCGTGACGGCGCAGTGTGTGCTGCGCGTGGTCATCATCACGGAGGAGTTGCTGGCCAACAGCCTGACCGTGCGCCTTGAGAACATGTGGCAGGAGCGCTTCCTGTCTCCACTGCTGGGTCACTTCCTGGAAGGCGTGGCCTCGGTGCTTGCTACTCCCGCTGAGGACGTCTTCATCTTCAACATTCAGAACGACACGGACGTGGGGGGCACAGTGCTCAATGTGAGCTTCTCCGCACTGGCGCCACGCGGGGCCGGGGCGGGCGCTGCGGGTCCCTGGTTCAGCTCCGAGGAGCTGCAAGAGCAGTTATACGTGCGCCGCGCCGCCCTTGCCGCCCGCTCGCTCCTGGACGTGCTGCCCTTCGACGACAACGTGTGCCTGCGCGAGCCCTGTGAGAACTACATGAAGTGCGTGTCGGTGCTGCGCTTCGATTCATCCGCGCCCTTCCTGGCTTCGGCCTCCACGCTCTTCCGACCCATCCAGCCCATCGCAGGCCTGCGCTGCCGCTGCCCGCCCGGCTTCACGGGAGACTTCTGCGAGACAGAGCTGGACCTCTGCTACTCCAACCCGTGCCGGAACGGCGGCGCCTGCGCGCGGCGCGAAGGGGGCTACACCTGCGTGTGCCGGCCGCGCTTCACAGGTGGGCAGGCTGCCGGGCGGGGGCCGGAACTACAGTGCGAGTGAGGGTGCGGCGGCCGTCCTGAGCGTACCGGGGTCGAGTAGGGCGCGGCTAGGCCGGAAGTGGTAGAGCCGGGCCCTGCGAGAGCACGAGGCACTGAAGGAATAGAGAGGCCTAGCTCCGCGGGACTGAGGCTGTGAAGGGGGCGTGGCTGTGGAGGGGGCGGGCCCTGGGGACGTGGCCGGGCCACTGGGAAGGCGGGGAGGGGCTAGGCTGACAGGGGGCGTGCCCACAGGGAGCTCGCCCTTTCAGAGGGCTGGGAGTCTTTGGAGGGGCGGGGCCCGCTAGAGTCCGCGCGGGCGGGGCGCTGACCTCCCGCCGCGGTGTGACCCGTAGGAGAAGATTGCGAGCTGGACACGGAGGCTGGACGCTGCGTCCCCGGCGTCTGCCGCAACGGGGGCACCTGTGCCGACGGGCCCGACGGCGGTTTCCGCTGCCAGTGCCCGGCGGGCGGCGCCTTCGAGGGCCCGCGCTGCGAGGTGGCAGCGCGCTCCTTCCCTCCGAGTTCGTTCGTCATGTTCCGCGGCCTGCGACAGCGCTTCCACCTGACGCTGTCCCTCTCGTAGGTGCCAGCCCCGTATCTCCGCGCGCCTCCACGCGGTCCCTACTCCCTCTATGACCCTGACTCATTCCCAGCTGCCCCATCCTGATCCCCCACAGGACACCACCCTTCCCGGGATGCCCCACCGGGGTGCTCGGAACGGCACTGTCCCTGACGTCACTGCACTATCCCTGACGTCACGGCATCCTTTCTCATTGCTCCCTGTCCACCCCACCCAGGTTTGCCACAGTGCAGCCTAGTGGGCTACTCTTCTACAACGGGCGCCTGAACGAGAAGCACGACTTCCTGGCCCTGGAGCTCGTGGCCGGGCAAGTGCGGCTTACCTATTCGACGGGTGGGTGCTTCCGTGGATGTGTGTCGGGGCGGGTGTACATGTGTGGGTGAGATGGCTGGGATGGGGTGTGAGCCTCAAGTCCCCTCAGGTTTGCCTCACTGTACCCGCTCAATACCTACTTCCATGCTAAACAGACATCAGTGAGCATCTGACGTCCTAGCCATTCCCTGGGGGAAAGTCCATCTGTTCAATGTGTGTGCTTCTCCTATCTGTCTGGAGACACTCTGGTCCAGCCAGTGCGGTCACTAGTGGATGGGACTGATTTGACGTACCCAGGACCGTATGCTACATCCTGGGAGTAGCTGTGTTTCTATGACTGGGGGTGGGGAGGGAGAGGCAACTAGGCAGCTCCAGACAACCTTCCATGTGTATCCTCCCCACAGGTGAGTCCAACACAGTGGTCAGCCCCACAGTTCCAGGAGGCCTGAGTGACGGACAGTGGCACACAGTGCATCTAAGATACTACAACAAGGTGGGCACCAGCCTTGGCATAGGAATGTGAGGGGAGCTGGGAGGCCAGGTTCTGCCCTTCAGGGGTCACCCTGGGGATCCTGTTGAGTGGTGTGCCTGGGTCTCTAGCCCCGGACAGATGCCCTGGGGGGTGCTCAGGGCCCCTCCAAGGACAAGGTGGCTGTGCTAAGCGTGGATGACTGCGATGTGGCCGTGGCTCTGCAGTTCGGGGCTGACATTGGCAACTACTCATGTGCGGCTGCTGGCGTGCAGACAAGCTCCAAGAAGTGAGATCCCAGCCCCTGATCCCCAAGCCCTCTGCCTGCCTGCCGAAGCCCACCCCTTCACATGTCCCACTCCCCACCTTTCCCCAGATCACCCTTTCCCTCTCCCCCTGAGGACCTTGAAAACCCACCTCACCCTAGCTCCATCCCTGTGTTCTACCCCCGTCCCCCACTCCTGCACATGTTCCCCAGGTCCCCAGTCCCCAGTGTCCATGCTCCCTGCTTCTCTTTAATGCCCCACAGTCCCCCTTGGCACCCCAGACTCTTCACCAACCACCCAAATGCCTCACTCTTTCATCCTGGCCCTCGACCCCTCTTTCACCTTTCCCTAGACCATCTGTGCATCATGAGCTCTCCTGTGCACCCCTACAACTGAAGTTAGACCCCAGCTTCTTCCCTAACCTGGCCTTACTCTCCCCACTAAATCACTTTTACCCTCTGAGTCCTACCTCCCCACACACACTTCCTATGGCCCTCAGGAACCACCCTACCCTGGCCCCCATCCCAACAATGATGCGGACCCCTGATCCCCAGGTCCCTGGACCTAACGGGCCCTCTGCTCCTGGGGGGTGTCCCCAACCTCCCCGAGAACTTCCCCGTGTCACACAAGGACTTCATTGGCTGCATGAGGGACCTGTACATTGATGGCCGCCGAGTGGACATGGCAGGCTTTGTCGCGAACAACGGCACCATGGCAGGTAGTCCGTGCCCCCGTATTAGAGAGGGGGGTGGAGGGCTCCATGGAGTGATTCCACATCTGACCTTACCCTTGTTTCCTTTGTGGGCAAGCACTGTGTCAGAGCCTAGCCTTTAGGGCCCGCCTCCTTCCAACTCCACCCTGAGAGAACACAGGGCAGAAATCATGGCCACTTTTGGCCCCTCTGGACCCCCGTGTCCTGTCTAGCACTCGTGCCCCCCGCTCTCCCCCATGTTCTCACATCCTCCATGTACCTTCCTCTCCCAGGCTGCCAGGCCAAGCTGCACTTTTGTGACTCGGGCCCCTGTAAGAACAGCGGCTTCTGCTCAGAACGCTGGGGCGGCTTCAGCTGCGACTGCCCCGTGGGCTTCGGTGGCAAAGACTGTAGGCTCAGTGAGTGGGCAGCACGGGGCAAGAGGGGCCTGCAGGGTAAGGTCTGTTCCTGAGGTGGGGCCTGTGATCCTGCTCTTTTTATCCCCTCAGCCATGGCCCATCCCCATCATTTCCGAGGCAATGGCACACTGAGCTGGGACTTCGGAAATGACATGGCTGTGTCTGTGCCGTGGTACCTGGGCCTGGCATTTCGGACACGGGCGACGCAGGGGGTCCTGATGCAAGTGCAGGCTGGGCCACACAGCACGCTCCTCTGTCAGGTGTGTCTGTCCTCCTGGCCCCTCCCTCGACCCCCAACTCTCAACTTCAGATGCCGCCAGCAACACTCCTTTGGGTTTGAACCTGGTCATCTTGCATACTCTTACCAGGTGTCCTGACCGTATTTGACCCTGCTCTGGACCCTAGCCCTTGACCTTCCTTCCCACCATGATATCCTCTGCAGGTGCAGGGCCCCAGCATGTCTCTTCTCTGCTAGCTGCATGGATCCCCAACCCCTGACCCTGACGTCTGGCCCCTAACTTCCCTCTCAGCAACATGACATCCCCAGGCACAATCCCCTGTGTGCTAAATATAGCCTTGGCCCTGCGGTGCTGACATCTGAGCCCCCAGACCTCACCTCCTGACACTCCCAGCCCCAGCCCATCTTGGGCCCCTGACCCCAGGGTTGTGCTTCTCTATCTGCAGCTGGATCGGGGGTTGCTGTCCGTGACGGTGACCAGGGGTTCGGGCCGTGCTGCCCACCTCCTCCTGGACCAGGTGACTGTCAGTGATGGCCGGTGGCATGATCTGCGGCTGGAATTGCAGGAGGAGCCAGGGGGCCAGCGGGGCCATCATGTCCTCATGGTCTCATTGGACTTTAGCCTCTTTCAGGTCTGATTTCTGACTCTGCGGTAGTCCATTCTCAGTCTTCCCACCAGACCCCTCCCCAGTCCATTTCCTCTCAGTTCCCTCCACAGCACCGCACTCTCCCTGCAGTGCCCTCCTTATACCCTTGCTCGGAGCCTACCTTGCCAGCCAGGCTGCTCTGCTGCCAGGCCTGCTCATGTCAGAGAGGATATGCAGATTTCTGGTCTGGTCTTGGGGTACCTCTGCAGCCAGGATATTCCTGAGCTCTTGGAAACCCCCTTTGCTCCTTGCCCTGACCTCCCTAATTCAAAGCCATGAAATATCAGGGTTCTATTTGGGTCCAGGAGAGAGGCCTGTCTGGGCCCAGTTCTTGACCGAAACCTTGCTATTATGCATCCCTCGTGCTCCAGCCTGGTCCTCTGTACTCAGGGGCCGCTCATTCCCAGACCGTTCCCCTGGTCCAGAGGGACAGAGGATGGCTGTGCAGGGCTAGGACAAGGTCAAGACTGACTCTGGGGTAGGGCAGGGCAGGGCAGGGACCCATCAGGTGCCCCCACACCCCCAGTGCTGACTGTCCTCCTCCCCCAGGACACCATGGCAGTGGGGAGTGAACTGCAGGGTCTGAAAGTAAAGCGACTCCATGTGGGAGGCCTGCCCCCCAGCAGTGAAGAGGAGGTTCCTCAGGGTCTGGTTGGCTGTATCCAGGTGGGGGTCAGCATGGGAACATGGTATGGGCCATTAGGGTGAGTGGTCAGAGGTTAGGAGCGCCTTGGGACCTGAAAAGCTGCATCCACGTAGGGGTTGGCACAGGGAGGGATGTGACCCAGAGCCTCCACTGTTGGAGGTGAGGGTCTAGCTTAGATTATCAAGGGTCATTAGAGATCTGTGTCTGGAACAGCATGCTTAGGGGTCCCATGGGGGGGCTGAATTGGGGATGTTGGGGTCATCCCAACTGGGTCTTTTGGGGGGCCTGAGGGAGACTGCATGTCAGGGGTCATCAGATCAGGTGGCTGGCTCTGCAGGGACCGGGGTGCTTTGACATGGGTCTCACGCCTTGGTGGCTCTGTCTGCAGGGGGTGTGGCTCGGCTCCACGCCTTCGGGATCCCCAGCCCTGCTTCCACCCAGCCACCGAGTGAATGTGGAACCTGGTTGTGCCGTGACCAACGCCTGTGCATCTGGCCCCTGCCCACCCCATGCGGACTGCCGAGACCTCTGGCAGACCTTTTCTTGCACCTGCTGGCCAGGTGTGACTTGGGGGTAGAGTGATCCGGGAGGGAACCAGGGGCTCATGGTGAAGAGCCTGGAGGAGGCAGGTATGGGAAGAACGGGTGCCTCCTTCCACTCATGCTGTGGCCAGGTGTCCTAAGCTTGCTGACCCAACCTGCAGGTTACTATGGCCCAGGGTGTGTGGACGCCTGCCTCTTGAATCCCTGTCAGAATCAGGGGTCTTGCCGCCACCTTCCAGGAGCCCCCCATGGCTACACCTGTGATTGTGCAGGCGGCTATTTTGGGCACCACTGTGAGCACAGGTGAGGGGCTGGAGGCTGAGATGATGGAAAGACCTGGTGGGGCGTGGGGAGGGTCACTGAGACGTGGCGGCATCTCACCTGGCCCTCTCCCTCCAGGATGGACCAGCAGTGTCCACGGGGCTGGTGGGGGAGCCCAAGCTGTGGCCCCTGCAACTGCGACATTCACAAGGGCTTTGACCCCAACTGTAATAAGACAAATGGGCAGTGTCACTGCAAGGTATTCCTGGCCCCTGACCCCTGACCTTTGAACTTTTCTCCAGCCATGATCTGTGGTTCTTATCCAGCTTGTCATCTCTGCCACCCGACTCAAGCCCTAACCTCTTACCCTGTCCTATCACCTAACCGCCACCTCTTGTCCTTGACATCTGATCTCTCCCTTACGTTTCGTTTGAAGTCCAACCTTCCTTCCGGCCTGATTCCCCTGATTACCCCTGATTCCACTCATTCCCCAGGCCTGAGGCCCTGACCTTAAGCCCTGATCTCTGACCTCAGTTCCCTGATCCATTCTCAAACAGGAGTTCCACTACCGACCGCGGGGCAGTGACTCCTGCCTTCCATGTGACTGCTACCCGGTGGGCTCTACCTCGCGTTCATGTGCGCCCCACAGTGGGCAGTGCCCCTGTCGCCCAGGAGCCCTCGGCCGCCAGTGCAACAGCTGTGACAGTCCTTTCGCAGAGGTGACAGCCAGCGGCTGCCGAGGTGAGCGGGTTCCATGCAGTTCCACATAGAGAGGGCTGCCTCTGGCCCACTGCCACCAAGTCGCCCCCCACTCCCCGGCTTGGCTCCCAAGCTAGGGGCTCCGGAAGGTTTTTCCTAAAGGAGACCTCTGACAACCAGGGACCACATTTGCCCCACGTACTTCAGTGACTTGTCACAGAATCTGATAGGCCAGCTCCTTTAATAAGGTCAGCAGTGGAGTGGTGGGTGGTGGGTCCGCTGTGGGTGGTAGAGGACCGTGGGTGTGGCTGTCATTGGCCCCAGCCCCCGGCCGTCTGCCTCAGTGCCTCCTCTCTCCTTAGTGCTCTATGATGCCTGTCCCAAGTCCCTGAGATCTGGTGTGTGGTGGCCCCAGACCAAGTTTGGCATGTTGGCTTCAGTGCCTTGTCCTCGGGGGGCGCTGGGTGAGTACCTGGGTGGGCAGGGGCATCAGTGAGGGAGGGAGTAGGCCTGTCCTCTGACTGCTGGAGCTACTTCTTTTCCCGAGTTGGGTGGCCCTGCTCCTGCAAAGAAGTGGGAGTCGGGGAAGGGATCCTTGTGGGCGCCTCACTACCTCCTGGGGGCTCTGGGTCCCTCCCCATGCCCTCACTGAGCCTCCGTCTGTTTCTCTTGGCTTCTGGGCAGGATTGCGGGGTGCAGGTAAGGGGTACATGTTTGCTCAGGTGTGCTGCCCCCCCCCCCTGCCGGAGCTTTTGCAGACCCCTCCTGCTGCCTGAAATCCCTGCAGACCTATCCTCTGCTGCCTGAGGTCTCTAAAAACTACTGTCAGCTGCTTGAAGCCCCTGGAGGCCCCTTCCCACTCTCTGAGGATGCGGGGGCCCTTTTCTGATGCCTGAGCTCCTCTCAGACCCCTCCCCACTTTCTGCAATCACTGCAGACCCCCCCTCAGTGCCTGGGGTCTTCAGGGCTTTTCCTGTTGTCTGAGGTCACGAAAGACCCCTCCCCTCCGTTTGAGGACCCTCTAGACTCCTCCCCACTGCCTAAGGGCCCCTCCCCACTGCCTGAGGTCCCCGCAGAACCCTCCCTGCTGCTTGAGGTCTTCACAGTGGCTGGACAGACATGGTCTGTGTTTGCATGCTCATGTGTGTGTCTCTCTGTGCCTGTGCACGTGTCTGTGAGTCCGTCTTGCAGGGGAGGGGGTTCTGTGTTTAAGTCAGGGTCCCTCTTGCTAGTGGCTATAAGCTCTGTTAAGGCCCACATCAGTTCTCATTCAACCCCCATCCCAGTCGCACAGACAGGGGGGAGAGGGCAGCAGAGTCCACCACCGGGGCAGTTAAAACTGGTGTGAGAACTGTCACCCCACCCTCACTTTGGTCACACAGTACCCCTGGAAAACCTGGTCCATATCAGCATGTCTGTGTGTGCGTACATGAGAGAGCACGTGTGTCTGTGTGTTTGTCCCGGTCCACATATCTACGTGTGTGCAGATGTGAGTGCTGGTACACGTGTGTGTGCTTGCCCTGGGCCACATGTCTGTGAACCTGGCCTGGCCTCTGCTTGTGTGTGTGTGTGTGTGTGTGTGAGAGAGAGAGAGAGAGAGAGAGAGAGATAGAGAGAGAGAGAGACGGAGAGAGAAAGAGAGACAGAGAAAGCCCTGGTGCTCAGCTTTATGTAACCAGTGGTTCACAATGGCCTACAGACCCCCTCTAGAATTAACAGACAGGCAGCTAGGACCTGCCTGGGCTGGGGGCTGGGGCTGCGGTGTCCAGGGGTCCAGCCACAGATGCCGATTATACCAGTCTCTGCCTTAGAACTCCCCCTGTGTTAGGGGATGGTGCTGTGCTCACCTCCTCAGTGAGGGTGTCCAGGCCCTGGGCCTGACAGGGTTCGTCTGCCCCTAGGTGTTGCCGTGCGGCTATGTGACGAGGACCAGGGCTGGCTGGAGCCTGACCTCTTCAACTGTACCTCCCCCGCCTTTCGAGAACTCAACCTGCTGGTGAGACTGCCCAGACCTGACCCTGCCCTCAGGACCTGCACTGGCCCTGGCTTGGCCTTGGCCTCCTCAGGCCTGTGCTGGGCCCTAAGGCCTCATGCCCCAGCCCTAGACCTCCTGGGCTTTTCCTGGTTTCCCTTTAATCTGGCCAAACCCCTCTTCCGGTGAAGCTTTTGAGAAAGGCCTAAGGGACCAGAGAGTGACCACGCCCATCTTTGTCCTGGCAGCTGGACGGCCTGGAGCTGAATAAGACAGCCCTGGACACAGTGGAGGCCAAGAAGCTGGCTCAGAGGCTGCGGGAGGTGACTGGCCACACAGACCACTACTTTAGCCAGGACGTCCGAGTCACCGCCCGACTGTTGGCCCACCTGCTGGCTTTCGAGAGCCACCAGCAGGGCTTCGGGCTGACAGCCACTCAGGATGCCCACTTCAATGAGGTAGGGCCGCGCCCTCTGCTCACCATCCCCGGGACCCCTGCTCAGTCCTCTCCTGACCCTGGGGAACTGAAAGCCCAGGCTGTCCCTCTTCCCTTGTCCTTTCCAGACCCAGCCCCTTGCCTGCTGGGGTCTGAGTGCCCGGCCAGACCCCTGAGGCCCCCCCTGCCCATCTTACACGTCCTCAGGCCGCTGAGCCCGTTCTCATCTCCCTCCTTCCAGAATCTGCTGTGGGCTGGCTCTGCGCTGCTCGCTCCGGAGACCGGAGACCTGTGGGCAGCCCTGGGGCAGCGGGTCCCCGGGGGCTCCCCAGGCAGCGCGGGGCTGGTGCAGCATCTGGAGGAGTACGCAGCCACCCTGGCCAGGAATATGGAGCTCACATACCTGAATCCCGTGGGGCTGGTGACGCCCAACATCAGTAGGTGGTGGCTAGCCTGATGGGGGGGGGAGGGGCAAGGACCTGGAAGCCTGAGGGGCTGGGGACATGGATGTCAACATCAGTGGCAGGAGGTTGTGCCCCCTCCCTCAGCACTTTGCAGGGACATGCTCTGTGCTGGTAGCCGTGAAGCGATGGCTTGTGGGACGTGGGTACGGGATGGGGATAGGAGGGTGTGGGGCCTTCAGCATGGGGAGGAGATCCTGGTTGGGTCTTACCTGTCTTCCTCCTGGGCAGTGCTCAGCATTGATCGCATGGAGCACCCCAGTCCCACCCGGGGGACCCGTCGCTACCCTCGTTACCATAGCAACCTTTTCCGGGGCCAGGATGCCTGGGACCCTCACACACACGTGCTGCTGCCTTCCCAGTCCCCACGGCCATCCCCGCCTGAAGGTGAGAGCCCTCAGCTGACCCCTGGCCCAGCTCCTGTTTCCCTGCCCATTTGCCAGACAGCATGTCGTCCTCCTGCCGGTCCCCCCACACCCACCCCCAGCCAGGCCTGCCCCATGTCAGACCCCTGCATGAGCCCCTCCCATGTCAACCCTCATAGCACTCTTACCTCGCCAGATTCTCTCCCTCACCCCTGATGATCTCTCCCAGTCCTTGACACTCAGGATCCAGCCCTGGGGATGACATTCTGCTCCTCGCATCTCCCAGTTCTGGGCCTTCAGGAAAGAGATTCCCAAGCTTGTTGCTGTGTTTGGTTGGTTCAGAGCTGGGTTTGTGGGTGCTTGGGGTCAGAGGCCACTGACGGTGCTTCCTCTCCCTCCCCTGGCAGCTCTGTCCACAAGCAGCAGCAGCATGGAAAACTCCACTACCTCAAGTGCGGCCCCTCCTCCAGCCCCCCTGGAGCCCGAGCCGGAGCCTGGGATCTCCATTGTGATCCTCCTCGTTTACCGCACCTTGGGGGGGCTGCTCCCTGCCCAGTTCCAGGCTGAGCGCCGGGGAGCCAGGTACCATGGGGAAGGCGTTATTTCTAGGCCCTTCACCCCTGAGCTTCCTGCAAGCTTCTACCCAGGCTAGCACCCCTTTCTTGGTGGGCAAATGAACAGGCTCACCATTGTCCTGAGACAGCTCCTGTGCCCAGCCCCTGGGAGCCTCGTCTGTGCCGGCTTCCCTGTGGTTCATGTCCGTGGGGTTGTGCACAGTGGCAGACAGACAGAGAGCCACAAGTGGGGGCGGTCACATAAAGCAGGGGTACAGGAACCAGGTGCAGACAGGCAAACTGGCTGACAGAGACCGGCAAACACAGGCTGGTGGGCAGAGGTCAGAGGTGGCTGGCAGGGAGGGCCTTTAAGGGAAACAGTCTGGAGCTGCTCAGGCTGCAGACCCCAGGGTGGGCAGTGGATCTGAAGCCCCTCGGGGGCAGAGAGCCTGCCAGTTGTGCGGAACTGTGGCAGCCCATCTAGGCCACCAGACTCAGGGTCTTGAAGTGGCCCAGAAAGAGCTTCTGCCCTGGGGCGTCCCGGACTCGGTCAGCCATGCCAACGGCGCGAAGACCGTGAGATGTAGGTACTTAGAGCTTGGGGAGGTCAGCGGTGTCCGAGCCCAGGTGGGTGTCTCCTCAGGCTCCCCCAGAACCCTGTTATGAACTCCCCGGTGGTCAGTGTGGCTGTGTTCCACCGACGCAACTTCCTAAGGGGTGTCCTGGAGTCCCCGATCAGCCTGGAGTTCCGCCTGCTGCAGACAGCGAATCGGAGCAAGGCCATCTGCGTGCAGTGGGACCCACCTGGCCCGTGAGGACCTCCACTCCGGGAGCCCTTGGTCCCCTGGTGGCCCCTGGAGCACCCTGCCTGTCCCCGGTGGCCTCCCACCCATGTCCCTGTGCACCCAGGCCCATGAGGAATGCTGCTCCCCAGCTTTGGCCCCACCCCCACCTCCCACCCCCACTAACTGTCACAAACCACCCCCACCCCGACCTCCACCTGGCCACGGGCAGTGCCCCAAGGGATGGTAGGTCTAACTGCCCTGTGGCTGCAGGGCGGAGCAGCACGGCATGTGGACAGCACGGGACTGCGAGCTGGTGCACAGGAACGGGTCTCACGCCCGATGTCGCTGCAGCCGGACGGGCACCTTCGGGGTCCTTATGGATGCCTCCCCCCGTGAGGTGGGACTGTGTTCCGGGTGCTGAGGAACGTGGACAGGCCAAAGGGCAGGGGTGTCCAACGCCCCAGCGACCGTCCCTGTCCCCACAGCGGCTGGAGGGTGACCTGGAGCTGCTGGCGGTGTTCACACATGTGGTCATGGCAGTGTCTGTGGCCGCGCTGCTGCTGACCGCCGCTGTCCTGCTGAGCCTGCGCAGCCTCAAGTCCAACATGCGTGGCATCCATGCCAATGTGGCAGCGGCCCTGGGCGTGGCCGAGCTCCTCTTCCTGCTGGGAATCCACAGGACCCACAACCAGGTGCAGGGTCAGGGCCAGGGGCTTGTGTCCTCATGCCCCCACCCAGCCCAGGAAGTCCTGGAGCTAAAGCTCAGGGTCAGAGGTCAGGGAGGCTCTGGTGGGGTCCGAGGCATGGGGTGAGGCGGAAGCGGTGCTAACGCCCTCCTCCCCCTGCCTTCAGCTGGTGTGCACGGCGGTTGCCATCCTCCTGCACTACTTCTTCCTCAGCACCTTCGCGTGGCTCCTCGTGCACGGCCTGCACCTCTACCGTATGCAGGTGGAGCCACGCAACGTGGACCGCGGCGCCATGCGCTTCTACCACGCCCTGGGCTGGGGCGTCCCCGCTGTGCTGCTGGGTGAGGGCCCCGTACCCCTGGCTTCTGCCACGCACTCCCCTTCCTGATCCTTACCCAACCTCAGTCCCCCATGCCGCGTGCTCTGCCCTCCCCAACTTCTCCCTGTGCATGAAAGGGACACCCGCTCTAGAACATATGCTTTCTGTCCTTCCTATCCTCCCTGACAGGCCTTGCTGTGGGCCTGGATCCTGAGGGCTATGGGAACCCTGACTTCTGCTGGATCTCCATCCACGAGCCCCTCATTTGGAGCTTTGCAGGCCCTGTCATCCTGGTCGTCGTGGTGAGTGGCTGCACACCCAGGTGTGCTGTGCCAGGTATCAGGGCACGGCCCCACAGCAGGTGTAGCAGTGTCCATGGAGGGGTGCCAGGTGACAGTCCGCAGCCTTGCAGGGCTCCACCCCAACTTCTGTCCTCTGCTCCCCTCATGCAGAGATGGGAGGTGTTGGGTCAAGAACTCGGCTGCCTCTTCCTGCGAACCTCCTTCTCCATTTATCAGTCCCTCCCTGGTTGCCTACCTCGGGCTTCCTCTGTGTCTAAGGACCTTTCTGTTTCTGATCTCCCGATTGTGTGTGTGTTTCTCCCTGGTTCTGCCTCTCCCTGTGTGGCTCAGTCTCTCTCTGTCCCTGTCTCTCTCTTTCTCTCACTGTCTCTGTCTCTCTCTGCCCCGCCCCTGCTCCACATGTCTGGCCGCGGGTCCAGATGAATGGGACCATGCTTCTCCTTGCTACCCGCACAACCTGCTCCACAGGGCAGAGGGAGGCCAAGAAGACCTCTGTGCTGTGAGTCAGCTGGCTGGGGAAGGTGGGGGGTCCTCTCCTGGGCAGGCTGGACTCGGGATTCTGGGCACAGGGACGCAGTCCTACCCGCCCTGGCCTGTGGTCCCTCTCTGGCGCCCCCATCACCCTCCAGCCCTGCATGTGCTTCTGCCCTCCTGTCTCTGCAGAGGCTCCCGTGGCCTGGGTGGCTCACTTGGCCCCCTACCCACTGCGTCACCCCCTGTCTTCCACATTTCTCTCATAGCACCCCTGTGTCCCTTCGTGGCTCCCTAAGTACCCTCCTGGTTCGTTCGGTGACCTCTCATCTCCCTTCGTGTTCTCCTGAAACTGCCACGTTCCTGTGGGATTGCCTGTCCTTCTATGTCCCCGTGTGTCCCCTACCTGAGCCCCGCGTGACGTCTGCATGTCCCTCATGTCCTCCTATGCTCCACAGCGGGAGCCTCCGCAGCTGCTTCCTGCTGCTTCTCCTGGTCAGTGCCTCCTGGCTCTTCGGCCTCCTGGCGGTCAACCACAGCGTCCTGGCCTTCCACTACCTCCACGCCGCGCTCTGCGGCCTCCAGGTAACCGGCACCCCGCCCCGCCCTGGGCCAGGTGGGGCTTCGGCCGGGTGGCCCCAACCCTGGGCGGGTCCTCAAGCCCTGGTCTAGGGCTGACTCCTGCTGGGTGGCTGATGATGGGCAGGCTGCCCATCCTGGGTTGACCTTCCCCAGCGCTGCGGCTCCTGGCGCACACTGACCTCCACCGACTTGGTCACTTGTGCCCCTCTGAGCCCTTGCTGCCTCCAAGACTCTCCCCGCCTCCCTTCCTGGGTCAGCCCTGGGCTCCTCACTCCCTCACACTAACTGGCAATAACTGGTCCCCCTTGCTGACCCGCAGTGACTTCTCCCAGCCCCGACTGCCCCCTCCCGAAGGCCCTCCTCTGACCTGTGACTCATTTCTGATCTCTCACTGACTTTCGCTAACCCCTCATTGACCCCACACGGACCCTCGCTGGCCCAGGGCCTGGCAGTGCTGCTGCTCTTCTGTGTCCTGAATGCAGATGCTCGGGCAGCCTGGACACCGGCCTGTCTGGGCAGGAAGGCAGCTCCCGAGGAAGCGAGGCCGGTGCCGGGCACGGTGAGGGGCTCTCGGGGCCGGGGAGTCGGGGCGGGGACCCCAGGCGGCCTCTGCCGAGCCGGCTCACACGCCTGTGGGCGCCCACCTCCTGCAGGGGCACGGGGCTTACAACAACACGGCCCTCTTTGAAGAGAGCGGCCTCATCCGCATCACCCTGGGCGCCTCCACTGTGTCCTCGGTGAGCAGCGCCCGCTCCGGCCGGACCCAGGACCAAGACAGCCAGCGGGGCCGCGGCTACCTCAGGTGAGCAGAGTGGCCTTCTTGGGCGGGGGCTCTACAGCTCAGACTGGTCCCACTCGACCAGAGGTGGGCGTTCCAGGTCCCGGGGTGGCGGCTCTGCCTGTCTTGGCACCTGGACCCAGACGCCTCTGGCCACACAGCCAGGGGTGCCTTCGGAGCCATTCCACAGCAGTTGGCCTGTGTGCGCACAGACACCCCAGCCTCCAAAGCACCCCATCACATCCCTCGTTGACGTGGGGTGTGGGCTGCTCCTGCATTTCCAGGGACAACGTCCTGGTCCGACACGGCTCAGCTGCTGACCACACTGACCACAGCCTCCAGGCTCATGCTGGCCCCACTGACCTGGACGTGGCTATGTTCCATCGAGATGCCGGTGGAGGTAGGGACCTGGGCCGGGGGTCGGAGGAGGCGGAGGATCTCTCCCCCATTTCTCTTTCTTGAGAGCAGCAGCTGACTGTGGTGGGGCGAGCTCCCTTCAGGTCACTGCCCCGGGGGACACCTGGTTCTCCTGCCAAGTCCCAGCCATTCTGCACTGACCCCCACTCCAGGCTTTACCTAGGTCCCCAGCCCCAGCTCCCTACTGTAGCCACCCCAAGACCTTCAGTCCCAGGATCTTTGCTGAACCCCAAGTTACTTGCCTTCCCGAGCCGCTGATGTGCCTTCCCTCTTCTGACCTTCCCAACTCCAGCCGCAGACTCTGACTCCGACAGTGACCTGTCTTTGGAGGAGGAGAGAAGTCTGTCCATCCCATCCTCGGAGAGCGAGGACAATGGCCGGACTCGTGGGCGTTTCCAGCGTCCACTCCGCCGTGCGGCCCAGAGTGAGAGGCTCCTCACTCACCCCAAAGGTGAGGGGATACTCTGACCCCATCGGTGACCAAGAGATAGCCCCTGTTCCACTTGGGTGTGACCCAGGGACACTGATATACTCTGAGGCTTCCTGGGACTGACCTACTGGGAACGTGGGGTCATCACCGGGCACCCACACACCTCTCCCCATCCAGCCTCCTAGCAGTTCTGCTGGCTAGAAACCTGGGAACGGCCCGGGTAACAAGGTCAAAGTCAGGGATTTTACGGGGTGACATGTCATTCCTCCAGCCCCTTTTCTTCCCTGAGGGTTCGGGTTCAAACTCGTTGGTTCTTCCAGGGTTCTTCTTGGCCCCTCAGCCACCAGGTTCCCCCACCCCTAGTGTCTGTCCACCTCTCGAGTGACAGGCTCACCTGTAATCCTCTCCATTGATTTCTGGGCGACGCCCACTCATTCCTACCTCTGCTCAGTCACAACAACCACGGTTTCATGAATCAGAGGGTCAGGCTTGGGGGAGTGGGGGCAGTAACAGTGGGGTCAACTCAGAGTCTCCTGTAACCTGCTCTGGCTCCCCAGATGTGGATGGCAATGATCTCCTGTCCTACTGGCCAGCCCTGGGGGAGTGCGAGGCCACTCCCTGTGCTCTGCAGACCTGGGGCTCCGAAAGGCGCCTGGGGCTGGACACCAGCAAGGACGCGGCCAACAACAACCAGCCGGACCTGGCTCTGACCAGTGGAGATGAAACCTCCCTGGGCCGGGCCCAGCGGCAGAGGAAAGGTACAATCCCTGACTTTGGCCGATAATTCAGGGACCTGAGAGAGAGCTTCTACCCCAACCCAGGGGATTCCTAACCCCTTTGACCCTGGCCTGCATTGCCAGGTCCTGGGGGCCGTCCCTCCTCTGATCTCAAGTAAGGGGGGTTGCCCTACTCGTGCACCATGGGGACAGACTCTGTCCTGCCAGAGGATTGCTGCTTCCCCACTCTGAGCTCTGTCTTCCACGACGGAATCCCTAGGGGCTGCCTCTGCCGCTCCCCAAAAGGTTTCTGCCCCCAGCCCCATGTCAGAGGGATTGCAGGGCCAGCTGCCTCCCTAGACCCAGGGAGTGTCTGCCCCCTGCCCCTCACCCATACCCTGGCTCCCATTTGTTTGTCGCGCAGGCATCCTAAAGAACCGACTGCAGTACCCACTGCTGCCCCAGACCCGAGGCGCTCCTGAGTTGTCCTGGTGCCGCGCAGCCACCCTGGGCCACCGCGCTGTGCCAGCCGCCTCCTATGGTCGCGTCTATGCCGGAGGGGCCACAGGCAGCCTTTCGCAGCCAGCCAGCCGCTACTCCTCTCGAGAACAGCTGGACCTGCTCCTCCGGCGGCAGCTGAGCCGTGAGCGACTGGAGGACGCCCCTGCCCCCATTCTTCGTCCCCTGAGTCGGCCGGGTTCCCAGGAACGCCTGGATGCCGGGCCAGGACGCCTGGAGCCCAGGGATCGGGGCAGTACCCTCCCACGGAGGCAGCCACCCAGGGACTACCCTGGGGCCAGGGCCGGCCGCTTCGGGTCACGAGATGCTCTGGACCCAGGGGCGCCCTGCGAGTGGTTGAACACGCTGCCCCTGCCCCACTGTGCCCGGGACCTTGACCCACAGCCCCCGCCTCTGCCCCTGTCTCCCCAGCGGCAACTCTCAAGGGACCCCCTCTTGCCATCCCGGCCCCTGGATTCTCTGTCCAGGAGATCGAACTCAGGGGAGCCACTGGACCATGTGCCTAGCCGGCACCCCTCACGAGAAGGCCTCGGGCCACCCCCACAGCTGCTCAGAGTTAGGGAGGACCCAGCCAGTGGCCCTAGCCACGGCCCCTCCACAGAGCAGCTGGACATTCTTTCTTCCATCCTGGCCTCCTTCAACTCCTCAGCTCTCTCCTCCTCTGTGCAGTCCTCCAGCACGCCCTCGGGCCCTCACACCACTGCCACGCCTTCTGCCACAGCCTCTGCGCTTGGGCCCTCCACACCACGCTCTGCCACGTCCCACAGCATCTCGGAGCTGTCTCCAGACTCAGAGTAAGCAGGGTGTGGCCACCTGCCCACACCCTCATCAGCTTAAGACACCCTCCGGGGACCCTGCCCTGTGCTTTGCCACAGAATGGGGGTGTGGGTTGGCAGTGTGGGCTAACCTAGGCTTGGTGCAGCCAGCGGGCCACAGGCAGGGAATGGTGGTGTGGTTAATAGGGACTCGCCAGGTGTCTGAGTGCTGCTAGCCTCCCTCCCCTGCACCTCCTGGGCTAGGAAAGTGAGGGAAATGCCTTCCAAAGGGCTTGAGCTAGTGGAGGGGGTGAGAGCAGGAGCCAAGGCCTAGAAGGAGGAGAAAACATGGTATAAAAAGGGACAAGGGGGGAAAGGAGGGATCATGGCTTGGGAGGCTTTGCCTAGGAGGTGGTAAGGGACAAGGAGGGGCCAGACGTGCCGGGTTGGGGGCATCTCATTCAGGCTGAAGCCCTAACCTTGAAAGTAAATCATTTACCTATGTATTTATTTAGTCAATGGTAAGTTCCTCCCACCTGTGGGCACTGTGAGGTGGAGCATACATTGGGACCTGGTGCATCTCTGGGGCCCACGTGCCATCTGGAGTGCAGGGAGCAGCAGCCATACCCAGAAAGCCACTGGATACACAGGAGTCGGAGAGGGAGTGGGGAGGCACCAGGGGTTGCCAGGCTTTGGAAGCCAAGAGAAGAGTTGAGTTTCAGGAAGGAGGAAGAGCTAGGTCAGGCTCTATGGAGGTCTGCAGTGTGAAAGGAGGCTTGGGGGGGTGGGCGGGGAGGGAACCCAGGAGTGGGGCAGGAGACCAATAGAACCCAAGGGGAGTCAGAGGAGGAGAAAGCAAGGAGGAGCAGGGAGCTTACGGCCTTATGGCAGGGACTCTGGAAGGGTGCTGGACGCAGGTCTGAGGGAGAGCTAGGAGTATTGCTTGGACCCAACTACAGCTAGGCTTGATGTTGGGCTGGTGGAGGGTTAGTTCCTGGGGGACTGTGTGGAGATTCGGGCTTTGGAGTCACTCTTGACCTCCCCAAGTCTCTGTTTCCATATCTGTAAAATGGGTCTGTAGTAACTAAGAGGTGGAGGTTTTTTGAGGCCAAATCTGTCAAGAGCTAACATAGTGTTTGTCCACAGCAGGTGCTCGCTGAGCGCCTAGAGAGAAGACAGGGGACCAGGGGGACTTGCTGATGGGTCTCAGGGTGCAGAAGGGGGTGAAGGGGTCTGAGAACCCCAGAATGGGTGTAAGGGGGCTGGGGAGTGAGAGGAAAAGGTGACGGGGTTGTGGGAGGAGGGAGATGGGGGAGGCCGAGAGGCCCCTGACTGAGTTCTTTCCCCAACCCCTTCTGACCATTGCATTCAACTCTACAGAGTTCCCAGAAGCGAGGGGCACTCCTGAGGGGCAGACTTCCGGACTAGGAACGGCTGAGGGCCATGGAGGATTTGAGCTAACAGAAGAGACTCCAGGAGTCGGGGGGCTGATCCCAAAGCAGCCTCCCACCCCAACCCCCACCCCCTGCTCTCCTGTTGTCACAGTGCTGAGATGCCTCGCTCTGTCCGTGAGCGTGTGAGCCTGTGTGCCTGTGTAACAGGTGCAGGGGGAGGGACCTGAAAGGAGGACTTTTATACGTTTTGTACCTTTGTAACCAGAGAGATATGCTTATGTTATTTTTCAGCTTTTCCGTCTCCCGGGGTTCTGAGGCTGGGCTGGGAGGGGGAAGGGGACAGAGGGTAAGAGGTGCAGAGTTTGGCCCCATTCGGGTCCCTGGCAAATCACACGCTCTTTCCTCTCATCTTACTGGGGTGAATTCAGAGACGAGGGGGACATAGCCCCCCGCCCGTTGATCTGAAGATTGTTAGGGCCCAAAGTACAGAATTGATCTTTGCTCTTTCTCAGATGCCCCAAGGGCCAAACTTCAGGGACTGGGGGTTGGTCTTGGAAACAGGGGTCCTCCGACCTCCTCATGGGGCTTTTGCTCATGCTGCCCCTCCCCGTGGGTGTGTGTGTTTCTTATGTGGAGTCCCTGCCACTTACTGCCTTATGACCTAGGACTGATGCTGTGGGGCGCTGCACGTGTCATGTTTACAGAGCAAGGCTTCCCTTTCTCCCGCACGGAGGGGCTCAGGCCTCTACTCAGACATTCCTGGAGAGGGTGGACCAGGGCGTCATTTGCCAGCCCCTGCTTCCGGCAAACGTTGTCTGTGGTCCCACTGGATTCCCTGACACTGCCCTGTGCTAGAATTTCTTCCTAGGGGTAGGGGGAGGCAGGGGAGCAAGGGGGAGCAGAAATAAGAGAGTTGAAGACACAGAATGTAGGTGCCACTGCCTCCCATGTTTACAGGACCCTCCCTGGCCCTAGGCACCTGGGATGCGGTAACTAGTTCTACCATATTCTATTCCTTTCTAAAGGGAAAAATGACTGTTAGGACCCTGTTCACAAAACTCTCTTTTATTACTTTGACATCCAGAACTAGGGACTTTTAGATTTTGTTACTTTGTTTACAGGTCAAGATTTAAAACATTTTTAAACTTTGTTTACAACTTAAAATTTTAAATTTTTACACTTTGCTTACAGTTGAAAATGTGGTCCCCCCCCACCCCTTTGTTTACAAGTAAAAGATTGAGAGGGCAGGAGAGGGGCTGGAGGACCCTGGACCTGGCCATCTTGAGGGGTTTCTAGCTCCTAGCTCTCCCAGGCCAAAGGTCAGCCCTGAGCCCCCTGTTGAACAGCAGACCCCGAAGGCCTCCAGAGTAGGCATCCCTTAATGGCTAGGAACCATGGGTTGTGCAGGGTTGTAGGGGGTCTGTGCAGACACCCCCCTTCCCCCACACATACTCCTGGGAGGCAGTTTCCAAGGAGATTAAAAGTTCTACTTTGCTGACTGGTGCCAAATCCTGCCAGCCAGGACTCCAGCTCTCCTTACCCAGAATGACCCCAGCCCTTGAAGGGTTGAGGGGCCCACTGTGGGGAGAGGGGGTTGTCCTTGCTATGTCCTAGCTTCTGTAGACGCCCCTCTCCGGGGGTCCCCTGCTCCAGCCCACTGGCCCCTTTCCCTGTCTGTGTAAATTGTTCCGTGAAGCCGCGCTCTGTTTTGGGATTAAACTTCTATAGAAAATGGTTATTGCCTCTTTCTCTTTGGGGGTGGGAGTGGGGTGGGTGGGGTAGAAGGGTGATTCAAACCAACCTGACCTTTGGGAGAAATCGGAGCGCTGCCCCATATTAAGCTATTTTTAGCTAATTTCATCTGACATTTGGAACAGGTTCCTATCTCTTTCACCCTTAATTCTGGACGGGTGCCGTGTCATCAGGGGCCTGAAGTATGAGCACAGGTGCTGGGAGTAAGGCGCCAGGGAAACCCTCTCTCCGCAAGGTGTCAGCACTATGACTTGGTCTTCAGGGCCTGCAATTCTAACCTGGCATTTGCCCTGGCCAGGGCTCCACCATCTCTGGGAACTGCCCTTGCCAACCCCTGAGCCCGTTAACAGCATTGACCCGTACTAGCCGCTCAGACTTGCAGCTGGCCGGGACATCGCCTTCCTTCCCCGCAAGCCTTTCGAGCGAGATGCCAGGTGTGCTGGAGGGAAACCTCTCGCAACCTCACTTCAGGTCTGGATGTACAGAGTTGAAGGGAGGCCTTGAGCACCTTCCGTGTCAGACATTGCCTGGTCTTAAGGGGACGCCCTGAGTGAGAGGCGAAAGAGGCCCCAGGGACCGGATACCCTAAAAAGAGCTAAGGCTGTGGTTACCAGCAGCATCCCCACGCAGCTTTCCCTCCCCATCCCGCGGGGACCCTCCGAGAGAAGCCAGGACTTGGTATCCGCCTTGTCATATTCAGGTACCGGGGGGCCGTGGCTTCCGCCAGCCGAGCGCGGATCCTTAGTCCCAGCTAAGTTCCGCCCAGCTCTGGGAGGAGGACTAGGCGAGCCAAGAGGGGTAGCGGAAACCAGGCCGCAGGGGAGGAAGGGGTTAAATTTTACGCCCCGGGGCTCGCACCGCCCCAGGAGCGTCCCTCAGGCCCCGCCCGAGCACGCTGATTGGCAAACCCTGCCCCGTCCTGTCCAGCGATTGGCCCCTCGGAGCACGCCGTAAGTCCGGGTCTCCCCTCCCGAACTGTAGCGGCCTCCCGCCGGGGCTCCGGGAGCAGCAGCCACCTGGCCCACAGCCTGCTGACCATGGGGCTGTCTGAAGCTGCTGGGTGAGTGCAGGGCTCAGTTCCGGTTCCCCGCGTCCATGTCCGCGAGCTGCCGCGTGGCCCCGGTGCGGGCGCCGGCTTGGGTTAGCTCGGAAGGGGTACCACTAAGTGCGGAGCAGGCATCCTCCCCCTGCGACGCCCTGGTTTGCAGCTTTGCGGATTTTCCGCAGGCGGTTGCCCCATGAAGCGGGGGATGGGGGCGGGAGTCCGCGCGACCCCCCGCCCCGGAGGGGTGTGCGGGAAGCCGCTAGAGCGCCGCCGGCGGGCTAGCCTCGGGCCGCGGGAGGCGGCTGAGTGTGGAGGAGCCCCGGCCCTGGAGGTGAGCCGCTGGGCGCGTTGGGGCCTGGAGGTCGCCGCAAGGAGCCCATAGCGGTGGCCCGAGCCCACCCAGCTGTACCACTGAGCGGGACTGAAGGGCCGGAGGTGCCCTTCCAGGGGGAGGGGCCCAGGATCGAGACCCCGCCCTCCCAGCACGTGGCCTGGGGAGTGGGGGAGCCCTTTAAGAAGACCTGAGTGACTCACGGAGGAGGGGCAAGGGGGCTCAAAGATCTCTGTGAGACGGCGGTGCCAAGAGTCTCTGAGGATCTGCCTTGCACCTACTCCACTCCCTTCTCCAGCCAGGACATCCAGGTTAGAAGTTCTTCCCAGGCGAGTTCCTACCCCTCGGGTGGGATCCTAACCCTAGGTCAGAGCCCACAGAACAGCACTTTCCTGAAAACTTTCCCAGCAGGGGAGAGTTCCCCCTCAGGGAAGACTCCTGCGCCGGGATCTATTCCCAGGTGAGAGCTTTCAGCCATTCCAGGTGGGAGCCTCAGCCAGGTAAGAGCTTCCCTTAGGCGAGAGTATCCTGCGGATGAGAACTTTCCTGGTTTTCCTGGCAGGTGAAAACTTTCCGGAGAAAGCTTCTCTCCTAGTATGAGCTTCTTCGAATGAGAACTCCCTCCCCAGAGATCGCTATTCCCAAGGGAGGTCCCCCTCTTCCCTCCCCTCTCCCCTTCAGGTGGGAGCCTCTGGGTGGATAAGAGATTCTCCAACACAGAACATACCTGGCTGGTGCAAACTTTCCTGTCGGGTGAGAGCTTTCCCTACGGGAGAAAGAGCCTGGTTGTAGGAGCTCTGGAGGGGAAATCTGCCCACTTCAGGTGGGGGCTTGCCTTTCTATGTGAGAGCCATCCCCTGGCTTTCCCAGATCAAGCTTGAATTTGTCTGTAGCCTGGACCCCCAGGCTGGAAGCCCAGGGGTAATCTTAGCCCCAGTACTTTCCTTCCCTTAGAGGGGAGCCACTCTAAAGAGGAACCTGGGGGCGCCTGGGTGGCTCAGTGGGTTAAAGCCTCTGCCTTCGACTCAGGTCATGATCCCAGGGTCCTGGGATCGAGCCCCTCATCGGGCTCTCTGCTCAGCAGGGAGCCTGCTTCCCCCTCTCTCTCTGCCTGCCTCTCTGCCTACTTGTGATCTCTGTCTGTCAAATAAATAAAATCCTTAAAAAAAAAAAAAAGAGGAACCTGACTGAAGAACCGGACCCCTGGTGGCTGGGTCCCTTCCTCCTGCAAGCTCTAAGACAGACAGCACTGAGCTCAGGGGGCAGCTGGATGGGGACTCAGCGACTGGACAGGGATTATCTGGGGGAGGGACTTGGGGCACAGTCAGGGGGACAGTTAGCCTGGGACAGGGACCGATAGAACACTCACAGGTGGGCAGCTCTGCCTGAGTCGGAGGTATGGATTGTATTCATCTTGCCATCTCTTCATAGGGGACTTTGGCCCAGTGAGAGACTTTTCCCAGCCAAAGTTCAGAGATTTTCTCTGGCTGGGCGTGGGTCCAGCTCTCAGCTACCTAGATCTTAAGGATTGGAAAAGTCAAGTGGGTGACTCTCTAATCCCAGGTGGAAGTGTGGAGGAGGTTGGGCCAGGGGTACACTCACTGTGACTCTGGTCTCGCCACCCCAGACGGAGGGACACACAGGCACTGTTGCCTGTGACACAGGCCATGGAGCTGAGGAATCGAGACTACCATGTGGAGCGGCCACTGATGAGCCAGCAACAGCTGGAGGAGCTGGGGCACCGGACCTCAGCCCCCAGGACCTACCAGTGGCGAACCTGGTTTCGGTAAGGCTGAGGGTGGGGGTCCGGGAGCCCTGGCAGGACCTCGGTAGGCCCTGTCCCCAATACCTACCATGTATCCACAGGTGCTCCCGTGCTCGGGCCCAAGCCCTTCTGTTCCAGTACCTCCCAGTTTTGTCCTGGCTACCCCGGTATCCCTTGCGTGACTGGCTCCTGGGCGACCTTTTGGCTGGCCTGAGTGTGGCCATTATGCAGCTCCCACAGGGTGAGCCCTACCTGACCCGGAGGCTGTACCCTGAGTCCTGGGTGGGGGTAATCTGCAATCCTTCAAGACCCCGGGCCAGAAGCCCTGTGTTCTCGTGCACCCTAATCTGAAGCTGTGAGCACTGCCCCTGGAACTGTGGCCCATGACCTAGGGTTGGGATTCCCTCATCCTTTTCAAGGCCCTGGGCTCCAAGCCTCCATTGCTACCATTCCATTTCCAGGCCTAGCCTATGCCCTCCTGGCTGGACTGCCCCCCGTGTTCGGCCTCTACAGCTCTTTCTATCCTGTCTTTGTCTACTTCCTGTTTGGCACTTCCCGGCACATCTCCGTGGGTGAGTGGAGCCAGACTCGGGCCTTGCAGGAGGATGTCCACCTTCCCCTGTGGAGGACAGGGGGAGGGAGGGCTGAGTGGGAGGGACAAGGGAACTTAGGAAAGGGGACAACATGGGTGCTGGGTCCATGGTCATTTCCAGGCAGGACTAGGCCTCTGACCGTGGGGCCACAGGTTCAGGAGAGCTCCAGCCCCTGGCTCCAAGAGGATGTGGGTGAGGCAGCTTGAAGGGTCCAGAACTCAGCAGAGTCCTGACCAGCCTGAGGCAGGCTGAGGCCCTTTCCCCATCTCACCTTCTGCAAGGGGTGTGATTCTGGGCTGATGGACACAGGTGGGGCAGGGTAGGCGATGCGGACCAACATTTCTAGCCACCCTCAAGAGTCCTTAAGTTCAGAGTTCATACTTGGCCATCAGCACAGCGTCTATCTGCCTGACGTAGCCTGAAGATACTTGTCTAGAACCAGCTGTCTCCTGACCTCTCCCCTTAAGGGCAGGGCTCCAGGGTAGGTCAGTGCCCTGTCCCCTTCAGACCCGCCCTGACCTACCCTTGCAGGCACCTTTGCTGTCATGTCTGTGATGGTGGGCAGTGTGACAGAATCCCTGGCCCCCGATGGGAACTTCCTGCAGGGTGTGAATGCCACCTTGGATGAGGGGGCCAGAGACCACTTCCGGGTGCAGCTGGCCTCCACGCTCAGCGTCCTGGTCGGCCTCTTCCAGGTGCAGAGCAGGCGGGAGAACATGACCCCCCCGACCCCTCCCTGCCCCTCCCATGCCAGTTCCCCTCAGTGTCTGCCCATCCCTGTCCTCCTCCTCCCCCTGGCTGCTCCCTCATCCCCCCACCCCCTGCCCTGGGCTCTGCTGTAGCCGACCTGACGACCCTGACCCTTGCCTCCCATGATGGCCCCTGGCCACCCCACAGGTGGGGCTGGGACTGGTCCGCTTCGGCTTCGTGGTCACCTACCTGTCGGAGCCCCTCGTCCGAGGCTATACCACAGCCGCGTCTGTGCAGGTCTTCGTCTCACAGCTCAAGTATGTGTTTGGCCTCCAGCTGAGCAGCCGCTCTGGGCCGCTGTCCCTCATCTATGTGAGTGCGGGCAGGAGGAGGGCCAGCCGGGGCGCGCCCCACGACCTTGAGTGCTGCCGGTGACCCTGCCTCCTCTCAGACAGTGCTGGAGGTCTGCTCGCTGCTGCCTCGGAGTGTGGTCGGCACGGTGGTCACCGCGTTGGTGTCAGGCGTGGTACTAGTGCTTCTGAAGCTGCTCAGTGACAAGCTGCACCGATATCTGCCCATGCCGATCCCCGGGGAGCTGCTGACGGTTTGGAATCTGCGGAGGGTGGGGCGGGGCAGGGGGAGGATACATCCCGGCCAGTGGGCACCCCTGGGATTTAACGACCAGCTGGAGTGGGCACCGGGGAGAGTTCCTGAGGACGGGGTGTGACCACAGCAGGAAGGTCCCATGCTGGTACCTTCTGGACCCTGATATCATCTCCTTTCCCCAAAGGGTGGTTGGTGGTGTAGCTTACCCCTTTGCCCACTTCTCCCCAACCGCCAAAGGCTTTGCTTCAGGCCTCGCTGTTCACCCCCACAGAGGTTTCTCCACCCCCTTGATGATGCCAGAACCCCTCCCCTGACTCTGTCCTCTCTCCCCAGCTCATCGGGGCCACAGGCATCTCCTACGGCGTGGGCCTGAAGTCTAGATTTGGGGTGGATGTTGTGGGCGACATCCCTGCAGGGTGAGCTCTGGCCCCTGCCCCGGCAGGGAGGGCTGGGGGACCAGGGCCGGCTCCCTCCTTTGGCCTCACAAATGCCCCTCACAGGCTGGTGCCGCCAGCGGCCCCCAGCCCCCAGCTGTTCGCCAGCCTGGTGGGATATGCCTTCACCATCGCTGTGGTTGGTTTCGCCATTGCCATCTCCCTGGGGAAGATCTTCGCCCTGAGGCACGGCTACCGGGTGGACAGCAACCAGGTCTGGGGGTAGCTGGGTGTACAGAGACCCCGGGGCCTGGGGGCAGGGGGTGTGGAGTGTCAGCTGGGACATAGGGAAACAGCAGACAGACATGCTGGGGCCGTGCAGGGGACTGAGGGCGGGAGAGCAAGGCATTCGGGACAGTGGCAGCCAAGCCCGGGGGGCCGTTGAGTGTGGATGGAGGTTGGGGACACCTAGGCCTGGACATAATGGCACAGGCAGCGGGCACTACACACCTGCACTTTTCTCCACCAGGAGCTGGTGGCTCTCGGCCTCAGTAACCTCATTGGGGGCATCTTCCAGTGCTTCCCCGTGAGCTGCTCCATGTCCCGCAGCCTGGTGCAGGAGGGCTCTGGGGGCAACACACAGGTGGGCTTTGGGCGTGGGTGAGCATCTGTGCGCGTGCGCACACGCAGCTTTGGGCGATCCCACCCCGCTCCTCCCGCCACCCCTACACCCCCGCCCCACCCCCTGCTCACTCCCACCCTGCAGGTGGCTGGAGCTGTCTCCTCCCTCTTCATCCTCATTATCATCGTCAAACTTGGGGAGCTCTTCAGAGACCTGCCCAAGGTGAGTGGCCACATCCAGCCAGCCAGGCTTGAAGGACTTGGCCAGGCCAGGGACAAGGGGCAAGGTCGGAGGCGAGGGGCCAGGAACACAAGGTGGTGCATGACCTGTTTTTCAAGGCTGAGCTCTCTCGGGTGAAACTTGGAGTCGAGGATCGGGGATTAGAACCCTTCAGGGTCAGATCCAAGGTGTTTGGCTCGGGGGCGGCCGTGAGCATCATGCGGGGTTATGCCAGCATCAGTCTTGCTCATGGCTGGATGGTCAGGCTTGTCAGCATCTGGGTACCTCCCAGCAGTCCCTGTGACACGCCTCCCCCTCCCCCAGGCTGTGCTGGCAGCTGCCATTATCGTCAACTTGAAGGGTATGTTGAAGCAGTTCGCGGACATTCCTTCCCTCTGGAAGTCGAATCGAATGGATCTGGTGAGAGGCCCCCCATCCTGCTGCTGAACCCATATGCTCTTTCTCCTGGCCTTCTGGGCTCCTGAGTTCTTAGTCTCGCTCATCCCTCCTTTCTCCCTGATGCCCCCAGGGCCCCTGCTTTGCTCCCCGAGGCCCTCCCCCCAACCCCACCACCGCAGGTCAGTGCTCAGGGCGGAGTTTCATTTTTCTCCCACTCCCCTAGCCACGATGCCTCCTTCTTTTAGCTCATCTGGCTGGTGACCTTTGTGGCCACCATCCTGCTGAACCTGGACATAGGCCTGGCGATCGCTGTCGTCTTCTCCCTGCTCCTCGTGGTCTTCCGCACGCAGCTGTGAGTCTCCCCTTTCGGTCCCCCCCCATCCCAGCTGGTGGGGGGGTGAAGGCCACGCTGGCTCTCCCCAGCATTCCCACATCTCGCGGGTAACCCGAGGCTCCCTGGTACCCCCTCACTTCCCCCTCCTCACACTCTCTCCTTCACAGGCCCCGCTACTCTGTCTTGGGGCAGGTGGCAGACACGGATATTTACCAAGATGTGGCCGAATACTCAGAGGTGGGTGGCAGGGCCTAGGCAGGGGGATGGCTTGGTGGGGTGGGACGAGGTAGAATGGGCCTTTGTTAGCCCTTTCTGCATCAGGCAAAGACCCTGGGAGCTGAGGTACTTCAGTCCTGGGAACTTCAAGGAAGGAATTTGGGTGTGTGACTCCTACTTAGAACTATGAAAGGACAGAGGAGTGGACAGAGAGGGACTGGGGAGCCGGGAGACAGGTCTGTCTTGGAGCCAGCAGTATAAGCCTTATCCTGCCGAGCAGCCTTGGGGCAGGAATGCAGGAGCCTGGGGCATCAGGATGTAGGGGAAGCTGTTTGCTGACCTGATCAGTGGAGTTCTACATCCCAATTGTCCGTTTATCTCCTGAGAAGCTTCATACCTAATAGTGGGGTTCTGGAATAAAACAAGCCCGTTCTTGCTGACATGGAGTCTTGGAGTCTGAGTACAGTATAATTAGGCAGAGTGAGGGGAGGGCAGGAGCGGGGCAGCTCAGCAGGATGGAGGGGGGGTGGGATGCATTATACAGGCCCAAGTGCTGAGCCCTTGTTGGAGTGGAAGCCGGGGAGGGTCTCTCTGTGCACATGCAGGAAACCTATCACAGGGTGGGCGGTGGAGCCCCAAGGGGCGGCCTAAGAGCCTGACCTGGGTATTGGCAGAAGTGGAGGGAGATGGGAAGGGAGGGCAGAAGCTTTGACAGGCCTGGCTGAGGGCCTGGGTGACGAGGGTGAGGGGTAGGGGGCAGGACGGGGAGTTAGGGTGATACAGCCAAGTTTGTGGCCTAAGATCTTGGGAGGGCAGGGGCCGCAGGCTGGGCCCTTGCCGGCCGGGGAGCAGAGGCTTGGTGATGGAGGGCCCTGGGCCACACGGGGGGAGGGAAGGAGGAAGAAGACAGCCAGGAGACTGGAGGGCTCAGCCACTCCAACCCTGTCCCATCCCCAGGCCAGGGAGGTCCCAGGCGTGAAGGTCTTCCGCTCCTCGGCCACCATGTACTTCGCTAATGCTGAGCTCTACAGCGACGCGCTGAAGAAGAGGGTGAGTCCGGGGGTCCCCAGGGTGAGTGTCCGAGGGTCTCTCCCCGGCCCAGAGCGTCCACATCCCCTTCTGTGATGTTTGCCTCTAGTGTGGTGTGGACGTTGACCACCTCATCTCGAAGAAGAAGAAGTGGCTCAGGAAGCAGGAGCAGAAGCTGAAACGGATGAAGAAGACCCTTCAGAAGCAGGCAGGGGCCCCTTTGAGCCGGGATTCCTGCCCACTGTCCTGCTGCTGAACCCACATGCTCTTTCTCCTGGCCTCCTGAGCTCTTAGCCTCACTCATCCCTTCTTTCTCCCTGATGCCCCCTCCCGGGGCCCCTGCTTAGCTCCCCTCTCCCCAAGGTCGGCGCTCTGGGCAGAGTTTCGTTTTCCTCCCCGCCCCCATGCCAGTGACTGCATGGACCACCTCTTCCATTCTTGGCTGTTCCTGGAACTGGTCAAAACCCCACCGACCCCAGCCTGGCGGCCCTGGGTCCCAAGCTTTAGTCCCTGGCCTGCCTAGCTGCCCAAAGCCTGGGGGTGACACCAGACTGGCATGGCTTGGCTGTCCTGGGACAGCCAGGACAGCGCTTTCCTGTCCCCCTTTTCCCCTGGCCTAGACTGCTGCCTCCGAGGGCACTTCTGTTTCCGTCCAAGTCAACACCAGCATCAGAGATGTGGAGAGCAACAATGTGGACGACTCCACGGCCAGGGTGAGGCTGGAGGTGGGAGAGGGGGCAGCCGTGAGCTGAAGAGATGTGAGTGGGCCACGCATCCTGTGGGGAAAGCTGTGGGTTTGAGGTAGTCATGCCAGCGGTGGGGGGGGGGGGGGTGTTTGTGATGGGTCCAGTGCCCTATAGGGAGAGGCCTAGTGATCTGCCATAGATTTTGCCTGTGGCTCTCTGGTCTGCTATCCAAAGACCTTGAATTTGTAGAGCCCACAAGACCCCATAGTCTGTGCTCATGGGTAGAGAGAAGGAATTGGGGTTAAGGGGGAAAATATGGGATCGAAAGGGACGCCAAGCTCAACTAGAGACCCAGGTGGGGTGCCAAGTTGTCTGTGTGTGCCCACGTGTCCCTGAGCCCCCTACCCCCCGACCCTGGCTGGCTGAGGATGGGGCACTGTCGCCCAGCACCCCGCCTTTTTAAGCATCCCTAGGCTGGGCCTGGGAGGTAACAGAGCAGAATATGCACATCTCTGAGTGCTCTCTAAGTCTGGGCTTCTTCTCCTCTGCGTCCCCATGTGTCCCTCCTGTCTTTACATACAAGAGGCTCCCCCATGTCCAGGTTTTCGCATGTCCCAAATAAGCGGGTGTTTGCACGCAGGGTCCCACATCTGATTCTGTGTGGCCCTTGCCTGTCTGTTCTTTGCCGTCACCCCTTCACTGGCAGCCTTTGCAGGGTGTCTGGTTTCCTAGCAGGCGAGCTCAGGGAATGAGCTAGAGGATAAAACAGCCAGCGGTCAAGAAGATGCCAAGGCCGCAAATGGGTCCACGCTAAAGGCCCTGGGCCTGCCTCAGCCACACTTCCACAGCCTCGTCCTAGACCTGGGCGCCCTCTCCTTCGTGGACACTGTGTGCATCAAGAGCCTGAAGAACGTAAGAAGAGCCCTGGGAGAGGGCAAGGCCCCCCCAAGCCTCCTGACCCCATAACTAGATCCAAGAGCCCCTCTGAGCTCCCTCTCAAAACTCTCTCCACCTCAAACTGCCTGAGTCCTTCCTCGGAGCCCTCGAGCCTCCCTCTGAGTCTAGCCCCCACTTTGTGGCTGCAGATTTTCCGCGATTTCCGAGAGATCGAGGTGGAGGTGTACATGGCCGCCTGCCACGGTGCGTGGGCGGGGACGGCACAAGGGGTCTGGTCGGGAGTGGGGCGTTTCTAGCCAAAGAGTCTGCTGAGTAGCACAAGGACAAGTCTCTGAGACTGGGAGTCAGAGTTGTCTTGGGAGGCAGGGGTCAAGTGTCAGGAGTGACTGGAGGTTTAGCTGTAAGCTCAAGCGTAGAGGTCATGGGTGAGATGGGTCAAGGTTTTCTGGTGACTGAGTTTGGGGACTTGATGTTCCTAGTGGTTCCACAAGTCAGGAGAGACCTACTCCTTGCCCGCAGCTCCTGTGGTCGCCCAGCTTGAGGCTGGGCACTTCTTCGATGCATCGATCACTAAGCAGCATCTCTTTGCTTCTGTCCACGATGCTGTGCTCTTTGCCCTCCAGCACCCGAGGTCCAGCCCTGCCAGCCCTGTCAGCCCTGTTTTGGTGAGCCGGCCTCTGGCTCCCTGAGCTCTTTTTGTCTGTCTACTGATTGTCCCTACCCTGACCCCCACCTCCAGGAAGTCCACCCTTTCTGAATGGCTCTGCCCCCAGTGGACCCACTGGTACCCCTTCCTGCCTTCCGCTGAAGCTGCTCCCAGGGGTAGGGGTCGCTGTCCTGGGGGATGGGGCTGCTGTGTGTTTTTGGAAACTGACTGGAGCCTCCCCTCTCTACCTACTCAGACAACCAAACTCTGATGGTGCCTCTGCCCTGCCCACCACTGCTCGCCTCTGGAGGCTGTGACCAGGCACTTGTGAGAAACTCCCCGCCCCCGGGCTGCCTCCAGACGTCACCCAGGAGTCCCCTCCGTATACACACACACGCAGCTCAGGGATGGAGGTCCTGGGATTCCCAAGTTCAGTGCCATAGGCCTGGGCCTGGGATGGGGTACTGGAGTCAGACCGGCACCGGCTGGGCGGGGGAAAGATCCATGTGTTCAGCCCCAGAAATAAAGTCCTGTTTGCCTACCACCAGGCTCTGCTGTGCCTTGGTGGGGGCTTGGTGGGGTGGGCAGTGATCCACAGCCCTGGCTCCTGACACCCTTCTTATGCCCCAACATGGTGGGCTGAAGTCAGAAGGTTGGGGGGAAGGCTTGGGAAGGGCAGAGTCAGGTGGGAGAATAGAGAGCCAGTGGGAGAGTTATGGGGCCCAAGGCGAGGGTGGGGGCACCCCGGGTTCACACTCCCCAGCCACGCACAACGCTCGGCGCCTGTGTCTTTAGCCCGAAGACCGTGGAATCTGCTTCTCAGGAATGGTCCCAGCGAGTGCGGCCCCTGGAGGGCGGAGAGTGAAGCTGAGCAACCCGGTGGGGAAGCGAGGTGTCCACAGGTGTTACTAGCCTATGTCAAGAAGTAAGCATGTGGAGGATTGACTTACTTGGGAAAAAAGCCTGTTCATAGCATTAGGTCACTTGGGCTGTGCAGGTCACTGTCCACCCAGAAGCATGTGCTGACTTCTACCTTAAAAGGTCAGCATCTGGGCATGTCGCCCAGTGGGTGGCCATGGGCCTTCCTCCGGGACAGCTGAAGCCCTAAATGAGGGGAGGCGGGGGGGGGGCTAGAATCTTCTGGGTCTCCCTGGTGGTATAGCAGGGATGGTCACATCACCATTCCCACATCATGGGTTGCTCGGTGAGTATTAGACGAGGCAGTGCCAAGGAATGCTCATAACAAGGCCAGAGTTCCCTGCTCAGAGCCCGGGAGCTCTGCCTTCCGCAGGTACTGCCCAGGTGCCCTGCTCTGTTCTGGGCCAGTGGACAGAGGCCGCACTGCCCTTCTAGTCACCAAGGTAGCTTTTGTCCAGCTCAGTGTTTATTGTGTGTGGTGGCGGCATCCTGCTCTGTGTTCATGAATCATCCGCCCTGCCCCCAGCCCCCAGAACCACAGGCCAGGAAGTCAGGGCTTCTTAATTCTCTCTGACACGCCATGTCCCAGCCACAGAAATGGTGCCTGGCTTGTGGTGCGCTTGGCAAATACTGGGTAAGGGAAACTTCTGGGCCAAAGCAGAGGTCAGACAGACCTCAAATAAGAACTTGCAGATTGTCAGAACGACTTTGAAGGAAACAAAACAGGGTTACACAAGAGAGAAGGGACTGTGTTGCCCAGCAGGGTCACGGGAGGGAGGCTAAGGGAGCAGTGTTGCCTGGCCAGGCTGCCCCTCCTGAAAGGCCATGGATCCTGCTGGAACCCGTAGCTCGCTGCTGGGGGAGGGGTGTTTGCCCGTTGCCAGGCAACCCAGGTTCTATCTGGGCATTTGGCGCCGCCATGCTGCTCGCACCATCCTTCCTGCTACTGCTGCCGCTGCTGGCCATGCCGGCTCCCTCCCAGGCCTGGTCTCGGCCCCTGTGGTACCAGGTGGGGCTGGACCTTCAGCCCTGGGGATGCCAGCCCAACAGCCTGGAAGGTTGTGGGGGCAGCCTGGGCTGTCCCGGCCACTGGATGGGCCTGGGGATGAACCGCCTCTACCCCGTGGCTGGGGTCACCATCACCACCACCATGATGCTGATGATGGGCCGCGCGGTGCTGCAGCGGCGGCGCTCCCAGGCCACCAAGTCCGAGGTGAGTACAGCGCTGCTTGGTCCTCCGCAGCCTCCTGCCTCCGCTCCCACCCTGTGAGCTCACGTTCTCCACCCAGGCCTCGCGTCCCCTCCCCCTTGGCTCACAGCCTATGGCCCCTACACCGGTCCACACCCATCAGCCCTTGACCATTCCCTGTGGCCAGCACTCTGCCCCCATCTGTCCACCTGTCTACTATCCCTGCCCCTCATCCAGCCCCCCATGACCACCCTAGCCCACGGCAGACCCTCACTGACCCTCCATCACCATCTTCCCTTCCCATCCCCTTCTCCCCGGTCTCATCGCTGCCCCTCCCCACACTCCTACCCTATCCACCTGCTCTTAACTCCTGCTTCTTGGTCCTTCCTCAGCATCCGCAGGTGACCACTAACCCGAGTGGACACTGGAAACGGCGGACCCCCGTATCAGACCGTGCCCTGCTCCTTGGGGTCCTGCACATGCTGGATTCCCTCCTGGTCCATATTGAGGGCCACCTGCACCGTATATCCACCCAACAGAAGACCCCAATAAAGGGGATATCCGCCCAGAGTGGGTGACCCAACATATGCCTCCCTTTGTCTGATGACCTGAGGATGGCCTAAGGCTCTGGGCCAGCCTCAGGCCTGTGTGTGTGTGTGTGTGTGTGTCTCCTCTCAGGGCCTGCCTGGACCTTGTGTCTCCTTTCTGCTTCTGCAGCCAGCAGACTGGAGGCTTCTGTGTCCAGGATGGGTGGGAAGATGGGACGGGCTCACACTGCTCCCCTCTTCCCTAAGTTCTCACCCACAAATCCAGCTGTTCCTCCGAGGCTCCTCAGGGGCACCAGTGTGGTGGGACAAGACTTGACCATCAGGGCAGACTTGGGTAATACATGGAGGGCTTCCCAGAGGAGGTGACAACCTGGCTGCGTCAGAGAAGGCTCCCAGCTGGTGACAGAGAGTTGGGTAGGGGGGCGGATGGTGGTTGGAGGGTGAGCCCTGGCGGCCTTCCTCCTTGTGGCAGCCCCGAACATGTCTGGCGCCTGGGCAGCCCCTGCCCTAAGGCCCCTGGAAGTGGAATGAGGGCTGAACTTCACCCCTTCTTCCCTCCCTTCTACCGCAGACAACCCAGGCTGAGTGGGTACTGAGACCTGTGCGTGTTGAAAGTCCGTTTTAGAAAAAGAATATTCAAAAATAGAAACAGGTGCATTCACACGAGGAAAGAAACAAGAGATTACAAATGTTAAAGACTTGACCTTCCAGTGCAAAATCCAGACCAATGATGTGCTTGCAGTGATGTCCGGACATGTTTCTGGACTGTGTGTTCTTCTGAACGCCCGGCTGCCGACTCTGACAACCTCCATATAGGATGAGGGGCTTGACATAGGGGGGACATACTCTCTACAGAAAATAGAAAAAGAACTCAGTCTTCCTTCTAACGTGGTTGATTGACATTTGTGTTTTAATTTTTGATAATTTAGAAAATTCCTCTCCTGACATCCCATCAATGGTCTGGGTGGTTTTCAAATTTGGAAAAGGGTCATCAACTAGCCTTCCTATAGAAGCTGTGGAATCTGGAGGAGTTTCTCCAGGATGGGCTTCGGGCTCCACAAACATTTCAAAACTTGTTTTCTTTTCGTGGCCCACGATTTTTCTAGTGCTGGGCACTGTGGGGGCAGGTTGTAAATGCGATAGGATCCTCTGTTTCTGTCCTGACCAGGAGCTCTGATCTGGCAGGAGGTTCCTGGGGGCCTCCTGTACCAGGACAGGAACAATTAGTTAACCACATGCAGGAGTGGAGCAAACCACATTGGGTCCCTCTAAACCCAAACCAAGTGTGTTCCTGAGTTCGACTTGGAGCTGCGGCCCGCAGATCCCAGCCTGCTGCTGCCAGCCACTGAGAAGGCAGACCGGCCGGTGGGTCTAGCTCAGCTATAGAAGCGCCTCATCACAGTTAGTTTTTGCCCTTGGTCCAACCCTTTCCCTCCCTCCCTTAGATACCTAGCTTGCCTCCCTGGTAAACATCCTAATCTCCCTCTTGGAGTCTGCTGGGACAATTCCCAAGCCACCTTCCTCTTGCCTGAACCCCCAAACTTATACTTCTTCAATGTCCCCTATAAGAGGAGAGCTAGGGTGGAGGGGTTGAGTGGGAAAAGACAGAGGTTGTAACTGAATGCAGTTAGAATATCTTCATTTTGCAAGTAAAAAAAAAAAGACTTGGGGTGTTTGGGTGGCTCATTTGGTTAAGCATCTGCCTTCGGCTCAGGTCGTAATCTCAGAGTCCCAAGATTGAGCTCCACATCGGGCTCCCTACTGAGTAGGGAGTTTGCTTCTCCCTCTCCTTCTGATCCTCTCCCCACTTGTGCTCTGTCTCAAAAAAATAAAATCTTAAAAAAGAAAAAAAAAAAAAAGACTTGCCCTTACAGACACACTACTGGGAGTCTTTCCAAGGCCTGGAAGAGAAGGGCATTGAAGCTTAGGATTCATCAGCCTCTTGCTAGGCCCATCTCTACCTTCTACAAGGTTCAGTGAGCACCCACTGTTTGCTAGTTCCATTGCGGACACCGGGATCCGGTGAGGTCCCGAACAGAAAGGGCTCCGCCTTACCTATTCACAAATGGGAGGGCGGTGGTGGTGGTGAAACCAGCTCAGAAAAAGCACTTACTCTGGCCTATCAGGATGGAGAAGACGTGGGCCGACTGCGGGCACCTGAAGAGCGAGGTGACTAGAGAAGGAGATAGTGCCCCAGTCAGAATGACAAGCCTGGTGGAGAGGGTGGGGACGGACCTTGGCCTTGTCCAGGAACTAGAAGAGGGTCAGAATTTCTGTGGAAAAAGGAGCTCTGGAGAGTAAGAAGGAGCAGGCTGGGGAGCAGGAGGGGTCAGTACCTCCTAGTGAGGATGTGGTGGGCAGAATAATGGCCCCTCAAGAGGGTCATGGGACCTGCGGCTATGTCACAGCACATGGTGCTGTAAGTTCTGAAAAGAACTTGGTGGATGGAATTAAGGTCAAAGACCTTCAGGTAGAGAGATTATTCTGGATTATTTTCTTGGGCCTAATGTAATCACATGAGCCTTTAAAAGTGACAAAGAGGGCAGATGACTCGGTCAGATTTAAATTGTGAGACGTACTTGATCCTCTGTTCCTGGTTTTGAAGATGGTAGAAGGGATCTCCCACTATCCAAAAATCTAAGGAATCCAGGTGACCTCTGGAAGCTGGGAATGACCCTCCAGAGATAGCCAGCAAGAAAAACAGGAACCTCAGACCTACAACCACCAGGATCTAAATCCTGCCAACAACCCAAATGATCAAGGACACAATTCTCTCCTAGAACCTCTCCTAGAACCTAGAAAGAAACACAACCCTGCTGATGCTTTGATTTTAGCTTAATGAGATCCATGATGGACTTTGAGCCTAGAGAATGGTGAGGTAACAAATTTGTGTTCTGAGTCATAGAGTTCCAAGTAACTCGTTATGAGAGCAATAGAAAACTAATACTGATATTGGTATCAAGAGCAAAGTACTACTGTAACAAACTCTAAAAATATGGGAATGGCTTTGGAATTGAGTAGTGAGGAAAACCTGGAAGAAGGTCAAGGAGCATAATGGAAAAAGCCAAAACCGCCTTCAACCATTACCGGAAATCTCTTGACTTTAAAACTGCTGCCCGTGAGAGCTCAGAAGGAAACAAGGAACATGTTACTGGAGACCAGGAGGAGACAGGACGCTAAGTAGCTGTAGAGAGCTTAGTGGAATTGTGTCCAGCAGTTGGGTGGAAAGCAGAACTTGTAAACGAAGAATATGGACATTAAATAGAAGAGATTTCCAAGTAAAATGGAAAACACAGCCTCAACTCTTGTTATTTATGGTAAAATGCAAGAGGAGGGAGGAAGATTGAGAGGAAAAGGGTTAAAATAGAACCAGGATATTGATACCAGAAACTCTCGGCCAACTGTCCCCCAAATCATTGGCACTGATACACTTCTAATCCATCCATGCTTTTCTTTTAGGCTGAAAATGGACTATTCTTATACATAGTTTAGAACAGGGTGTGACATCACAAAAGATAGCAGAATAAGATTCTCCAGGAATCCTTCTCTCCACCAAAATAATTACTGAACTTGCAGAGACTACATGGCAGGTTTTTGGAACCCTGAAGTCTAGTTGAACACTTGTAGCATGCAAGGGAGAGTTTGATGAAAACTTCAATTCATGGGGTGCCTGGGTGGCTCAGTGGGTTAAAGCCTCTGCCTCCGGCTCAGGTCATGATCCCAGGGTCCTGGGGTCCAGCCCCGCATCAGGCTCTCTGCTCAGCGGGGAGCCTGCTTCCTCCTCTTTCTCTCTCTCTGCCTGCCTCTCTGCCTACTTGTGACTTCTGTCAAATAAATAAATAAAATCTTGTTAAAAAAAAAAAAAACTTCAGTGAATTTCTCTGTTTCCACCCCATGCTGAGGCAGCTTCCAAGTGCAGGGGATTTAAGTAGACCTCACTTCCCCACCCTCCCATCCCACCTTCCCTTTGGAAGCAGGATATTTAAGGAAATCTTTGTCAGGTCACTGGCTGCCCAAAGTGAAAATAGAATAGAAACTTCAGCAACTGCACATAACAAGGAATATACACTTTGTAAAAACAGCATGGAAAGGTCATAAACAGAAAGCTCCACCCCCCTCAACGAGCTGAAATCAGGATTCCCTGAAGAGTGAGAGAATTTGATTTCCAGAATTACCACATGCCATACTCAGAATGTCCAGTTCTCTACAAAATATTATGCAACATGCTAAGAAATGGGAAAGTGTGGCCCAGAGGGGGCCATACTTGCAGAGGGGGCAGAGAACTTGACAGAAACATCCCTAAGTAAGCCCAGGCAGTGGAATTATTAGTGAAAGGGAAACACGGACAAAGAGCCAAAGGAAATCAGAAAAACAATGTCTGAATAAGATGAGAATATCAGTAAAGAGAAAATTCTAAGTGGATCCAAGAACACTGGAGTTGAAGACTACAATAATGGAAATGGAGAACTAGAAGGGTTCAACGACAGACTAGAGCAGGTAGAAGAAAGGATCAGTGGACTTGATGGTAAGACAGATGGAATTATCCAGTCTGAGGGTCGGAAAGAAAAATGAAAAAAAAATGTGCAGTCCTGTCGAGTATCATCAAGCAGAGCAACCGATGTAGAGTGGGAGTTCCAAACAGAGAGGAGAGAAAGGGGCAGACGAAAAGATTTGAATAAATCATGGTCAACTCCTCCTCCCAAATCTGATGAAAAGCATGAGTACAGACAACTACAAAGTTTGGTTTGATGGTTTGAAGCAAGTTTATAGAAAAAAAAAGGTAGAATTGAGATTACCAGGGCTGGAGGAAGGAGGAAATAGTGAATATTGCTTAATGGGTACAGTTTCTGTTTTGGATGATGACAAAGTTCTGGAAATAATGATGATGGTGGTACAGTATTTTGAATGTAACCAATGCCACTGAGTTGTACACTTAATGATAGTTAAGATACAAAATTTTACATAAATATTAGCACAATTTAAATCTAAAATTAAAACAAAACAAAACAGGGGCGCCTGGGTGGCTCACTCAGTCAGTTAAGAGGCTGACTTTTGATTTTTGGCTCGGGTCCTGATCTCAGGCTCCTGGGATTGAGTCCTGCTCAGTCAGGGAGTCTGCTGCAGGATTCTCTCTCTGTCCCTCTGCCCCTTTCCCTATGCTCTTGCTCTCTCTCTCCCTCTCTCTAAAATAAATCTTTTAAAAAATAAAATCAAATTTAAAAAAACATGAAAAAAGCCTAAAATAATAAAGTGGTGAGTATAGCAAATAAATATTGAACGAGAAGGGTAAGGTGAGTGCCACAGCCTTCTCAGGCAGCACACACAGACCTGCTTACAGGTTTGAGAATCCCTGGGGTGGGTAATAAAGGGGATATGGATAGAGATGGATAGAGAAAGAAGGTCTGGACAAGAAATGCTGTTAAGGTGCCTGGGTGGCTCAGTGGGTTAGGCCTCTGTCTTCGGCTCAGGTCATGATCTCAGGGTCTTGGGATCGAGCCCGCATCGGGCGCTCTGCTCAGCAGGGAGCCTGCTTCCCCCTCTTTCTCTGCCAGCCTTTCTGCCTACTTGTGACCTCTCTCTCTGTCATATAAATAAATTAAATATTTAAATAAATAAATAAATAAAATCTTAAAAAAGAAAGAAATGCTGTTGGAGGGGCGCCTGACTGGCCCAGGCGGTAGAGCATATGACTCTTGATCTTGGGGTCATGATTTCAAGCCCCACGTTGGGCATAATGTTACTTAATAATTCAGTTAGGGGGAAGGGATATTTTTACTTCACCTCATTCCATATACCAAGTAAATTCCACAGATCAGTGAATCATCAAAGACTCTTGCCAAGTCATTGCAATGGCTGCTGCTTTTAGTAAACATTTCCTTTTTTGACCAAACTCTTGAAACACATACTTCCCCAGGACTTCTACAACATCACGCACTTCCTGGTTTTATAATTACCCTTCCCTTCTCACCCTAAGGTAGTTGTGGGGATGGAGGAAGGGGTTGGAGAAGACTGGATATAGAAATTACTTGGAGATCCCAGGGTCCTGGGATCGAGCCCCGCATCGGGCTCTCTGTTCAGCGGGGAGCCTGCTTCCCTTCCTCTCTCTCTGCCTGCTTCTCTGCCTACTTGTGATCTCTGTCTGTCAAATGAATAAATAAAATCTTTAAAAAAAAAAAAAAAAAAAAGAAATTACTTGGAACAGAATTTACTAAAGGGTTGGGCGTGAATTTTGAGAGAGGCGTCAACAAGATTGGGTCCTAGATTTTTAATCTGAGCAACTGGGTTAATGGAGGTGTCATTTACTGATGAAGGCAGTTGTGGGAGGAATAGGTTTGGGAGAGTGAGGAGTTCAGTGTTAGACATGTTTGACTGAGACCCTCTAGGGGAGGTGGTGAGTACATGGTAGGAATAGAGGAGCCATTGTATGTACAGAGAGCACAGAAGCCATGAGGCTGGGTCAGATGACCAGAGAGCAAATTTTGATCGGGAAGGGAAGAGGTAGCCAGGACTGAGCCCTGGGCTGTATTAAGATCAGGAGGTGAAGAAGAACCAGCTCCAGGGTAGTGAGACAAGAAAGTGTGTGGGAACCTGAAGGTGGAGAAGGGATGAAGCTCGGAGGAGGAGGAAGTGGCTAATCATGCTAAAGGAGGCCCCTGGATCTAGCAACATGGAGCTCACTGGTTACCATGACAGGTGTGCACTTGGAGGAGTGATGTGAGGACTGGACTGAAGTGGCTCTGGGAGAGAATGGAAGGAGAGGAAGTGCATGCAGTGAGCTCTTGTGGGAAGTGTGGTGGTCACTGGAGGAGGTTGCATCATAGGCAAGAGGCAACGAAGGAGGAGACGTGACAGCTAAATGTAATGTGGTATCCTGGATGGAATCCTAGAAGAGAAAAAATAACAGATAGAAATTAAGGTAATCTGAATACATTAAGAAATTAAGGTAATCTGAATATATATTAGTTAATAATAGTGTACCAATATTGGCTCATTAATCACAACCAACGTACCTTAATAATGTGAGGTGTTAGTAACAGGGGAAACTATATGGGAACTCTACTATCTGCTCAACTTTTCTGTAAATATAAAACTTCTTAAAACTAAAATTTTTAAAAAATGGGAAGGACTAATTACACAATTCTATTGCATTTTTATTTTTCTTGTCTTTTTTTTTTAAGATTTTATTTATTTATTTGACAGACAGAGATCACAAGTAGTCAGAGAGGCAGGCAGAGAGGAGGAAGCAGGCTCCCCCAGAGCAGAGAGCCGGATGAGGGGCTCATCCCAGGATCCTGGGATCATGACCTGACCCAAAGGCAGAGGCTTTAACCCACTGAGCCACCCAGGCGCCCCTGCATTTTTATTTTTCACTTCTAGATCATAATATAATTTAACACCACAAAATATTAATAAACACACACTTAAGTGTCTTTTGGTCTGCTTTTACAAAAATTATATCTTAAGTATGACTTCTTTTGAAAGATTACAAAGATCTTAGTACAATAAATCACATAAATCATGTAAAAGTGGAGTCAGAGGTATGCTCTTTCAAAAGTAACGTCTGTTTTGTAAAAATTAAAAATTCTGTATTAACACAGAAATGTAAATGTAAATATGGTAGCATCCTTCTCCTTGCCTTCAATCCATTTTTCAGAAGTCACTCGGCTTCAAGTTTCGAGTGCGTTCCTCCAGATTTTTTTTCTATGAGGTCTATTAGAAAAACCACATCGTTTTGTTTTGTGTGTGTGTGCAGATTTTGCGTTGCAAACAAAGAAGGCTATTTCACGAACCCCAGATTAGGAGTTTTCTTTGTTCTACAGTGCGCAGTGCACACAGAAGCCGGGGAGGTCGGGAACCGGGAGCAACAGCCTTCTCTCACGTTCCTCTCCGAAAGGTGGCTCAAGGCCGATGACTTTGAATTTGAAGTCGGTTTCACAGGGCGCAGGGTGACAGGGCCACAGTTCAGTGCCACACGCACAGTGCCGGTGTCAATCACCAACAAACGGAATCCATATTCTCTCCACCCAAATAAGCAGTCTCTAAACTCTTCCTTTTCCTTAGCGATATCTTGTTAAATTCTTTCGATGTCAACCGTCTGAATCTACTGATTTCACCCTTTTAAAGAAAACCGTGATCAGCAGCTACCTCAGAGTCCCCAGCATCACACGAGGGGGCCTGAGCCCCCGGGCTCCCATCCCTGGACACGCGCTGCAGCTGCGCCCCTGGCCCGTGCGGCAGCTCCGAGCACGCAGTGGATTCGGACGCCCACGGTTCGTGAGAAACATCGTGCTTTTTGCCTCCCACGGATGAAAGAGGAAGATGTGCTGGACCGCGGATGGGCCCGCAGTGGCCGTGGACAGCCAGGTGCGCTGAGGCACGCAGGTACCCATGGACTGGCCGACAGAACCACGTACCAGCCCCGCATGAATACCCCTGGTCTCCGCCAGGAGGCGGCCGAGCCCCACGTCTGCGGTAGTGCGCCTGCGCCTCGGCGCCGCCGCGTTCACTCTACGCTTGCGCGGCGCGACGTAACGCCGACCGGAGCTAGAAGATGGCGGCTTCCGCAGTTTGCCGGGCGGCGGGGGCCGGGACGAGAGTGCTGCTGCGCACCCGCAGCTCGGTGAGGCGACAGCGAGAGCACAAGGCTGTGGAGCTGGGGGCTTCGGCACGCGGAGGGGAGCGGACTGTTAGCGGCGGAGGGTGGAGTTTGTGGAGGTTCCGGGGTCAGGGCCGTGCGAAGGTCACGGCGCTGAGCTGGGATGGGAGTCTCGCGGCTGGCCGGGGGGCGGAGACCGGGATCCCACTGCTGGCTTGCGAGCCGAGGAGAGATCCTGCAACCCGGCCCTCAGTCTTGGTCGTCCCTTTATGCAGCCGGTCCTGCTGAGGTCGCCTGCCTTGCGCAGCACCGCCACCTTCGCCCAGGCTCTTCAGAGCGTGCCAGAGACACAGATCAGCGTGCTGGACAACGGGCTGCGAGTGGCCTCCGAGCAGTCCTCCCAGCCTACCTGCACGGTGAGCGGGGCCCCGTCTCGGGAGGCCGCGTTCATATTGCACCTGGCGTCTTTTCCCAAGTCAGGGTGTGACCTTGGGCTCGAGTCCTCTGTGGTTTGGGTCGGACTCTTCCTCACTCACCGCTGGATTGATTCTACCACCTTAATCCCTACCCCGGCTAGGCCTGGCTTCTTGGGGCCTTCCAAACTATAACCCACACTCGTTTAGCATATGATGCCTGCCACGCAGGAGGCCAAGTTCTTTGCAGCGTTTTCTTAAGTAGCCTATATGAGAGAGGTGATCCTGTTTTCATTTTACCGTGAGGGAAGTGGGTTTCAGAGACATAAGGTGACCGCTAGACTCAAAGTATTTCCTGGCTAGACTGCTTATGCACTTGTGTAAGGAAAGCATTTGAAGATTCCAAAGAAACATGATGTTCCAAAAGATACAAATCCTCTAAATTGACTTAAGGAGAGAAATCTTGGCTAGATACATGAATAGGTGAGAGGGATTCTCAAGCGTAATCCTGTGCACCCTAAACTCCAGGGCTAAGTCGTTTTATTGGTACAGTCTTTCAGTTTTCCAGGAACAAATAATGTCCTTTGATATAAGTTGTTATAGGTGTTATAAGTTGTTTGATATAAGTTTGATATAAGTGTTATAAGTTGTTACAAGTTAGTTAAGTTTGATATAAGGGAACACAGTAAAAGATCATGGGCAGCTTCTGTATTACATGGCGCCTATATAAACTGACCCAAAGCCTGTTAAGAAAATTTGGGAGAGATTGCTGTGTTTCATGGACTCTGAGATGCTCTAGATTGTAAGGGACACCACTGCTGGAGAAAGAACGCTGTCGGTGATACCCAAAGGCTACCATGGGTCGTAAGATTAATTTTTTTTTCTGAGATGTTAGTTGTGTAACAAATACTAGTGTAAGAATTTCTGATATATGGTATGTATATCAGCATCTCTTGGGAAAGTAGATGTGAAAATTTTAAATCAGCCGTGAGCAAATATTAAAAAACTAGATAGATGTGGCCTGCGTGGGGTGAGTGAAGTGGTGTGTGTTTCATAGCACACCAGGAGGCTGTTGAGGAAACTGTGAGATTCTCATTGGGTGCCAGTGAGACATTTGGCAGTGTTAAGTATTCGAGGCTGGTTAAAAACTTTTTAAAAATAATTGTGAATGAAAGCTCCTTGCTTAAGAGGAGAAGATGTTCAGTGTCTAAACCAAGAGCCTCCTTTCTTAATGGTGAAAGACAAAATCATCAGAACAAAGGCAGGGTATAATTTTTTTTTTAAAGATTTTATTTATTTATTTGACAGAGAGAGACACAGCGAGAGAGGGAACACAAGCAGGGGGAGTGGGAGAGGGAGAAGCAGCTCCCCGCTGAGCAGGCAGCCCGATGTGGGGCTCAATCCCAGGACCCTGGGATCATGACCTGAGCCGAAGGCAGACACTCAACGACTGAGCCACCCAGGTGCCCCCAGGCAGGGTATAATTTTTACTTTAATTAATTTATTTTTTAAATAAGATTTTATTTATTTATTTGACAGAGAGAGAAAGAGATCACAAGTAGGCAGAGAGTCAGAGAGAGGAGGGAAGCAGGCTCCCTGCTGAGCAGAGAGCCCGATGCGGGACTCGATCCCAGGACCCTGAGATAGGACCTGAGCTGGAGGCAGAGGCCCAACCCACTGAGCCACCCAGGCGCCCACAGAGTATAATTTTTAGAAAGGAGAAAATAAGTTGTTGTTTGCAAATGAAGTGTTGCTTGCCTGAAAAAAAAATGAACTGAAAAGCAGTAAAAGAATATAATGTTTCATATGGTAATGGGGTCAGGCGAGTGTGCACAGTTAGAAACTTCCTTGGGAGCCAGTGCGCAAATAGAGTGGGAAGGAAAGGTAACACAGTATGTCTTTCAGCCAGTGCCTGTGCCCAGAGCACAGCTCTAGCTCCAAGCACAGGGGTCCTACCGAAACAGCTCTCCCCTACTCTGGGACTGTGACCACCTACCTGGGGCTTCTGATGAGTCATCTAGGGTAGGGTGTAAGTGGGGGCTGGGGTGGTGCATGTGTTACCTTTGTTGATGGCTTCTTGTCCAGGTCGGGGTGTGGATTGACGTTGGCAGCCGTTACGAGACTGAGAAGAACAATGGGGCAGGTTACTTTTTGGAGCATCTGGCTTTCAAGGTGAGGCTCCTGAAGTCCTACATCTCCTTTGGGGTTAGGGCTGCCTCTTATCCCTTCTGAGGATTCGAGTTAGCAAAGTCAGCCTCCTCAGTTATGGGCTTCAGCTGGGGGGCGATCTCTAGCTGGCTTTTCTGGAAGGAACCACATGGGCTTAGCCTCTGCTGGGTGAGCACCTATCTGGTCAGCGCCTGCATAAGGCCCCCAAAGCCAGAAAAAAACCCAGGGAGCCGCAGGACCCTACTTCTCACCAGAGAGGCCAGGCCTGTGTTGTATGCGTGCGTTGGTGCAGAAGCATGAAACACGTAGACAGACACGTGTATTTTAACAAATTCCTAGACTTGGGCTGGCTTGCATTATTGTCAGATGCTCTCCTCTGGCAGAATACCTGGGCATCTCTTGTTTATAAACGTAAATACCAAGGTGTCTTGAAGGTGGGGACAGTATCCACCCTCAGCCCCTCAGCCAGCCCGTGTTGGCATGAGGTCTGAGTTTTTTATTTTTATCTTTTTATTTTATTTTTTTTTTTAAGATTTTATTTATTTATTTGACAGAGAGAGATCACAAGTAGGCAGAGAGAGAGGAGGAAGCAGGCTCCCTGCTGAGCAGAGAGCCCAGTGCAGGGCTCGATCCCAGGACCCTGGGATCATGACCTGAGCTGAAGGCAGAGGCTTAACCCACTGAACCACCCAGGCGCCCCGAAGTCTTGAGTTTTTTTAATGAATGAAGAAATGGAGAAGGAGATATGGATGGGTGGGGGTGTGGAGCACCCTGGGTGGGTGACTACCCACCCAGGCAGGCAGTCTAGCCAGCAGCAGCAGCATCACAAGTGTGTGTGTAGATCTCAACATGGGTGTGTGTGCCAGTGGACAGCAACACACAAACGCACACACACGACTGGGGTTGAGTCCCACAGAGCTGTCCACTAACACACACACAGCCATGTGAATGGCATGGGGGTGGAGTGGGTCATGGCAGCATCACCTGAACATTGGCGTGAGCTGACCTGACCGTGACTGTCAGTGAGGTGACAGAGAATGCTGGTAAGGCCCGGCTGCTGTGGGGCTGTGGATTTCAGGCCATACTTGAATTGGCCATGGCATCCACACTTGAATTGGCCATGCCTTTCTCTCCTGGCCTCTGGCTGTCTCCGTTTGATTAGCCTGTGATACTGTGGCCTGTTCAGCACTTGGTAAGCACAGATTGTAGGCCCTGTATCCCTGTAGTCTTTGTTGAATGCGGTGCCTATGGACTAGTGGTCCTCCTGGGACTTTGGCCTTTCAAGATCGGGATCCTGAGTTCCCATGTGGCCCCTGATTGGTCCTGTTGATACCTGGTTCAAGGGAACAAAGAATCGGCCTGGCAGTGCCTTGGAGAAGGAGGTGGAGAGCATGGGGGCCCATCTCAATGCCTACAGCACACGGGAGCACACGGCCTACTACATCAAGGCGCTGTCCAAGGACCTGCCGAAAGGTAATGCATAGAGGAGAGGGCAGGGACGGGGATACGACTTCAGGGTGCAGAGGACAGGCCCCCCCGCCAGGAGCTTGGACTGGCCAGAGAATGGGGTTACTCCAACAGTATCCTCTTGCAGCAGGGCAAGCAGGCCTGCCATGCCTGGGGGGTTTGTGCCATTACTGGCCTGCAGTGGCCCGCCTGGTACCCACACCTGCCCTTCTTGCATCCAGCTGTGGAGCTCCTGGCCGACATTGTGCAGAACTGCAGTCTAGAAGACTCCCAGATTGAGAAGGAGCGGGATGTGATCCTCCAGGAGCTGCAGGAGAACGATGCGTGTATGCGGGATGTGGTCTTTGACTACCTGCATGCCACGGCGTTCCAGGGCACACCTCTAGCCCAGGCTGTGGAAGGGCCCAGCGGGAATGTCAGGTGAGGGGTGGCTGGGCCCGTGCTGGTGCGTGCTCAAGCGCTGTCCACACGAGTTTGTGTTTAGGCGGCCTGTGCTATCGTATGTTCTTAATTTGTACAACTGGAAATGCTTTCTCTTTTGCCATATGGTCCCTGGGGGTCTTTTTGAATGCCTGTGTGGTCTTCACTCGAGTTAGGGGCCTCCTTGTAGGGTATGATTCTGTGTGTGTCCTGACAACCTGAGGGAGGGAGCGTTGGGGATTCTGTCTGCGTGGTTTTTTGTCGTCTCGTGGGACGAGCTCTGATACCGCTCCTTGCGAACATCCCAGCATCAGCTCACAGCCTCCTTGGAGAGGAAGGACTGAGTCTGTCCTGAGTGCTGATGTGAGGGGGCCCGGAGGGCGGGTGGCAGAGATGGGGAAGAGGATCAAAGGCTGTGCTAGGGCTCGCTCCCCAGAGAAGCCATGTCTCTCCTTGTCTGTCTCCTCAGCTCTGTTTCTATGGGACCCAGACTGCTGTGGTTTGGGAGGGGCGTTGAGCCACTGGCTGTGTGTCTTGCAGGAAGCTGTCTCGTGCAGACCTGACCGAGTATCTCAGCAGGCATTACAAGGCCCCTCGCATGGTGCTGGCGGCAGCCGGAGGTGAGTGCTGGGCACCATCCTTGGTTACCAGAGCCCAGCTCTCCTGCTTCCGACCATAGGGGATCTTCCACCCCTGGGGACCCTGCTTCTGTCCTGTCCTTGAGGACAGTAAGCTTGCTCTCATGCCCTCTAAGGTGGGGTGGGATTTTGCCCTGCTGCCCCCGCCGGGGCCTGCCATGTAGGGATGCTGCTCGGCCTTGTTAGTACAGGTCTTTCTCAGCCCCGCCTTGCCCCTCAAGAGACCCACTTAGCAGGCCGGTGGGAGCTGTAAGCTTTGCTAGCAGATTGGTTCCTTACAGCCTTGCTAGTGGGCAGGCCGGACACTGGAGTGTGACGATGCGCATTTGATGACAGGCCGTGAAGTGCAAAGTTGGAGGTTGGGGGTGCTTTTGAAGCATGTGTTGTTGGAACCAAGGTCTGAAGGATGGGGGAAGGGTCAGGTGGGGAGTGGGGAGCCTAAGCAGAGGGGCAGGGCGGTGTCATGGCCAAGGCTTAGCTGCCATGTTGGGGGCCAGAGCGCAGGCAGGCAGACCAGGCAGGGTCTATGGCAAGCGTCTGGTTGGAAGTGGCAGGGGCGAGGGGTGGTTTCATAGGTGGAAACCTGAAGGACGTCTGGCTATGGTGGGAAGCGGACAGGAAGGGGTTAAGGATACTTCTCCAGCTTGTGGCCTTGGCAGCCGGGTGGGTGAAAAGGACTGCTGGGAAGGGCATGGTTGGTGGCTGTGGGGCTTGTGACCTGGGGCACCAACGGCAGTTTAAGCGAGCAGCATGTGAGGCTGTGTTGCGTCCAGCAGGATGTGAGCTCGGGGAAGCAAGGGGTAAAGGCTGAGGTACCTGGCAGGCTGCTTATGGCCACAGTGCCAGCCAGTCAGGATGCTCGAGCAGCAGAGACCTCCTCTTGTAAAGGCGAGGATGTGAAGTCCTGCAGGGTCCTGAGGGACTGAGGTCACAATGTCTGTGGATGTCCCCAGAATGAGTCACGGCCCTGTAAGAGAACCTCTGTGCCCTCTCGTTAGCCTCCCTGTCCCGCCCCAGGACAGCAGCCTCAAGCCATCTGCTTGAGGAAGGATCAGAGGGAAAAGGAGGGCAGCTGGCCTGGTGCCTAGGGAGCCCCAGGCTTGTCCTCATTGTGGGGGAGAATCTTCAAGCCCAGCATGCCGCTGCTTCCCCGGGGCTGAGGTGATGGAGGCTCTTGGGTTCGGAGGTACCTGTCCCGCCCCTTGAGGCAGAGTCTCTCTGGAGGGTTCTCTTCCCTTACCCTGTCCTGATGTGTCTGCCTTCCGCCGTCTCCCACCGAGACAGGACGCGGGGCCCTCCACCTGTGGGTGCCTCCCCTGACCCGTGCCCGGCCAGTCACGGGACTCACTGTTTTGGCAGGGGTGGAGCACCGGCAGCTGCTCGACCTCGCCCAGAAGCACTTTGGCAGCGTCTCAGAGGTGTACGCGGAGGACACTGTGCCCACCCTGGCTCCGTGCCGCTTCACAGGCAGCGAGGTGGGCCGCCTGTGGGCAGGGGTGGTGTTCCCAGCCTGGGCCTCTGGAAGGACCCTCGTGAACGTGGTTGTCTTCTTCATGAGGCCAGAGATCCTCGGGGGGTGGGGAACAGGTCCTGTGGCCGCTGCCTCAAGCACACGTGCTCACACACGCATGTGCGTACTCCACACACGCCTGCTACCTCCCCCGTCTCCTGCCGTGCTGGCTCTCTCAGTCTTGCCGTGTTCTTCCTCAGATCCGTCACCGCGATGATGCTCTGCCCTTGGCCCACGTAGCTATTGCGGTAGAGGGGCCTGGCTGGGCCAGCCCGGACAACGTAGCCCTCCAAGTGGCCAATGCCATCATTGGCCACTACGACTGCACTTACGGCGGCGGCACAGTGAGTGCGGGGCTCACTTTCCGGGAGCAGGGGGTGCCAGGCCCCGAGCTCCTGCACTGTGGGGCTCGGGGTGAGCCGCAGACAGGGAGGTGGTTGCTGACGATCCTTGACCCCGGCAGCACCTGTCCAGCCCGCTGGCCGCCGTCTCTGTGACCAACAAGCTGTGCCAGAGTTTCCAGACCTTCAACATCTGCTACGCGGACACTGGGTTGCTGGGCGCACACTTTGTCTGCGATCGCATGAACATTGACGACATGATGTTCTTCCTGCAGGGCCAGTGGTGAGTGGGGGCGCAGTGCTGCTAGGCTCGGGAGGGGCCTTTGAGCAGGATGGTGGGGGTAGGGGACAGCCCCGTCCCTCCGATGACCACGCAACCCCCGCCCGCTGTAGGATGCGCCTGTGCACCAGTGCCACAGAGAGTGAGGTGCTGCGGGGCAAAAACGTCCTCAGAAATGCCCTGGTGGCTCATCTGGATGGTGAGTCGTGCAGCTCTGTGGGGAGGGTGTGGTGCACAGCCTGGCAGGGACAGCCCTAGGGTAGCCAGGGTTCCAGCCAGGATGGGAGAGGAGAGCTTTGAAGGTCATGTCGTATCCCTGCTGCCATGGCCAGGTCAGCTGCAGCCCAGTACTAGAGGAGCCGATGGTGGGAGCGGGGGCTGGGATCTGGGCTTAGCCCTCGGTGCAGGTGTCATCCTGGAGCTGGAGGCTCAGTGAGCATTTGTGCTCCAGGACTGGACTGGGGGGGGGTGGGGGGGGAACCTGTAAGTCTCCCCTGATCCTTGCAGGCACCACTCCTGTGTGTGAAGACATAGGACGCAGTCTCTTGACCTATGGCCGGCGCATTCCCCTGGCCGAGTGGGAAAGCCGCATTGCGGTAACGTGGGCCCCTGGGAGAGGTTCTGGAGTCTTGACCTGGCAGACTCCTTGGGTGGGGAGTTGAGGCCTGACAGTGCAGGGGGCAGACTGCTCCCGCAGGCATCCCTGGTGTCTTCAGCACCAACAGGGTGCATCGCTGGAGGGCGGGGCAGAGGCGTTGAAGGCTGAGGGCCTGGGTGGGGCCTGCGGAGGGCTGCGGCAGGGAGTGCCCCGCTGCCTTTCTCCTTTGGCCGAGGGGACAGCTCCTCCGTCCATGTGGAAGATCTTGGTGGGCTGAGCTGAGGTGGTCCCCGGAATCTGCCCGTCGATGTGGTTTCTGTTTCTTCTGCAGGAAGTGGATGCCAGCGTGGTCCGTGAGGTCTGCTCCAAGTACTTCTATGACCAGTGTCCAGCAGTGGCTGGATTTGGTGAGTGGCCTAGAGGCCCTGTTCTTTGACTGTCTCCTCAGGCCTCCTGTTGGCCTCCCCTTCTGCCTCTGCCCTCCCCCCACACCCCAGCCTGCACTGGCAGCAGCAAACTGAGGCCCCCGAGAGGCTCTGCCCAATAGACTGGCTGCCAGGGAGTTCTTGCTCAGAAAACCTGTCCCGGCAGCTCCCTGACTCCCTGCCAAGGTGCCTCCATCAATACTCCACACCCGCCAGGTAACGGACACCTCCATGTGTGGGGTGGGGCTCCAAGAGCCAGAGCATGAAGTGACAGGCTCAGCGCCCCTGGGGGAATGTTCTTTTCCCTTTTTCCACTCAAAGCCTGTCTTGTGCTCCTCTGGGCAGCTCCGAGTTGGGTGCGGCACAGGGCCAGGTGTCCTTGCACAGGCCAGGTACCCCGCCCTGACGCCCCACCCTCTCTCCACAGGCCCCATTGAGCAGCTCCCAGACTACAACCGGATCCGCAGCAGCATGTACTGGCTGCGTTTCTAGGCAGGACGGCTGTATGGGCGAGAGGGCTGGGCCAAGGTTCACGGGCCCTCCCCGCCACAGACATACCACCTCGGTTCTTCAGACCTGTGTGCAGACGACCTTACCTCCAATAAAGGCTTGTGTTGAGAACTGTTTTGTTCTCTTGGCATTGCTGTGGAGTCCTCTGGGCAGCGGATGGAGGAGCAGGGACTTTCCTCCAGTTCTGTATGTCCCAGATCCTTCCGCCTTCCCACAGGCTGATGTCTCCTCAGCCAGGGGCAAGCGTGGGGGCTGCATTATGGAGGCCGGAAGCCTTTGATGCCTGCAGTGAGCTGAAGCCAGATGTTTCCACTTAGCCACGTGGGGGATGCTCCTAGCTAGTCTATCCCAAGAGTAGGGTGTGGGAACCCATGCTTTTGCCCTGGCAGAGGTCCCCGCCTGGGAACTCTTGTGGCTCAGGAGGGAAGCCCTTTGGTGTGGGCCACGTGTAATATGCCTTCTGGCAGTTCCTGGCCCCCTGGACGGACCAGGAAGGGCCAAGGACAGTCCCTGAGGAAGCCTCCTTCTAATGTTTACTCGGGATCCTGGGAGGATGATAGCCTGGGGCATAGTGTTCCCATCTGATTTCTGACTGTTGCCTGGACAGGCAGGGCAGGAATCCTTTGCCTCGATTTGCCGCTGACTCAGGCTCTGAGAATAGCCCTGAGCTCAGTGGGGCCCAAGCCCCCTCCCTTGACTAGATCTGTCCCAGGCAAGTCCTGAGCTGCTGGCCTGATGATCCCCTTCCCATCTACCTGTGGCAGCCAGGAGCCAGTGGAGCTCAGAGCTGCCTGGTCCCCCTTCAGGCCCTGGCCCCACAAGGCGGGTGAGCAGGTAGACCCCTCTTCCCGTGTCTCCAGCCCTTCCGCAGTCAGGTTCCCTGGGAGCCCAGGAAGGAAGTGGAAGTGAGGGGCCTGATGCTCCTGGGGGAGTGCCACTGGCAGTCAGGAACAGGGTGCAGGGACAGAGGTGGTTGAGAAATCACCCAGCATCAGCCTTGCAGTGGCCCCAAACCCTTGAATCCCTCCTGCCCTGCCCCAATACCTTTCCCTCATCTCTGCTGTCACCAGTTGTCAATTAGGAAATAACCATTGAGTGCCCGCTAGAACCCAGAGATGGAGGCTCCAGGTCATCCCCCTGCTTTGAGAGAACCTGCTAGACAGTGCAGAACGCTGACAGGCCCACCCTGGTGCTTACAGATGTGGTGCACTGGGTCCAGGGAGTAAGTCTGAGCTCCTGGAGGATGGGGTTGATTTCTACGCCCAGGCTTAGAAAGGTTCTGGGGGTGCTGGGCACTCCTGGATGTGATCTGGTCCCAACAGACCTTGCACACCAAGCCAGAGAATTTGATCTGTGCTCTGGAGACATTTTGAGGGAGGTGCCATGGAGGTTACTGGGAAGAGAAGTGACTTGGGCAGTCTGAGGTTTAGCATGGGGACTCAGGCTGGATTTCTGTGGCACCCCAGGGAACTGTGCTATGGCAGAGCAGAGGTCACAGCCGTAGGAAGAGCTGGAGCGGGCTGCAGGGGACACAAGCAGGACAGTGTTCCCAACAGTGCTGGGGTACCCCAAGGAGGGGTAGGTCAGAAGAGGATGACCTGCCTAGCTTTGGCCATAGTTTTGGTGAGAAATTTGGAGGTTTCCAAGACTGTGGGATGTGTGGGGCTGGAATCCTAAAAAGAAGCCCCAGTTAAAGATGTGGTACCAGCTGGCAGTAGGGACTGAAGCCAGAGAAGGAGGTTTCGGGGGGAGCGTGAGAGGAAGGACGGAGCTCTGGGACCCCACTCTTCAGATGGAAGGTGCTGGGCTCTGGAGCTGTGCCCTAGCCTGTGCATCTGCCAGGAGGCTGGAGTCAAGAGACTCGGACGGTCACATACCTGCTCGTGGCCTCAGGGGCCTCCAGTCTCACACATCGCCCCTGTGCTTGAACCTCCCCAACTGCTGCTCCTAGAGCCCTTTGAGGGACCCCCACACAGCAGGCAGCCCTTCCTTTCCAGGGCACATCATGGTCCTGCTACCCTCTCAGCAGCCTGTCCAGTTGCCCCTACAGGCTGGACTGCCACGTGTCTATGACCCTACGGCGAGCTCTCACCTCTGATGAGCAAGAGGAGGTAGGGGGCTTGAGGGCAGGGGCTGCCTCCATAAGGAGATTGTCTGGTTCTCTGCTCTTCTCACCCATCAGACAGCTTTAAGGGCTGGGCTGGGGAGACCATGACCTTGGAAAAAGTTCTGGACCCCGTGGGTCACTACACTGTATCCTATGATGGGGGAGGGATCAGTGATAAGAGGGGCCATTCTGTAGCTTCAGCCATCTGGGCAATAGGAAAACAGGCAGCACGGATGGTCTTCATTGCCTCCAGCTCTGGCCATACCAGAGCCCCCCACCCCCCAACTGCCAACACCGGCCCAGATAGAGCCCAGGGAAGTTGAAGAAGAGCTGTCCTCATCTCTTCCCCACACAGCCTGTTGACCCAGGAGAGGCCCGGGGCCAGGATGTTGGAAGGGATTCTGTGGCAGTGGTGAGTGTAGACATACTTTCTGAGCTTCTCAGAAAACAAACAAACAAAACACGGGGCCTGCTGTTCTTGGGAACATCGCTGCCTTGATATCACTCCCCTATGATGAAGACACGCACATACAAACACTCATGTCCTCAAGACAGCAGTGTTCGTGACCTAGAGATCTGTCAAGGGGGACTGTCTAAGTCACAAAAGCCAGTCAGGGAAATGGGTGGGAAGTCAGGCTGGTTAAGGGGAGAGCAGTGGCATGGGGGTACTTATGAAGGTGGCAGCTGCTGGTGGGCCCTGAGAGAGGTGAGGAGAGGAGGGAGGGCCCCCGTGGTGACCTCTGGACCTGGTGGGGATGATGGGTAGAAGGGGGTCTTCAAGAAGAATAGAGTGAGGGAGGAGACTCCGGCAGGCCAGAAGGAGGACAAGTAGTTAGGGGGAACTTGGGGCCACCAGTGGGGGTGTAGGCAGGAAGGGGTGGATTCCTGAAAGTTGAGCTGTCACTGTGGGTGGTCCCACCCTGCACATATGGACAAGTCCCCCTCCGTGCAAACACAGCTGGATGGCATCTGCCTGGGACTGGTTCAGGGCATGGCAGGGGGTGCGGGGTGCCGGGATGGACACGTACGCATACGCACGACACTGATTCTCTCCTCCTGGCTTCCTCTTCCCAAGGTGGGGGGGGGCGCATTTTGCAGATGCAGTCCAGTGGTGCCTTGGTTTCCCTGGGATGAGCCCAGAGCCCCTCATTTGCTGGGGGCTGCTCCAGCTGTCAATGGCATTGGGGTGGGGCACAGGAGATCTGAGACAGACAGGGATAGCTGAATCACAGGAGTGGCCGGCGGGACTCATGGCCTGAAGGCTTGTCTGGGCACCCCCATGGGGTGGGGGGTGAGTCATCTCCAGCTGCAGCCTCCCCCCACCACCATCCTGCCGTCTCTTCCTCCCCCCCCCCCCCCAACCTATCTAAATTCCAGCCTCCAGCTGTCATGGCCCTAGTCGCTCTGACCTTAAAGCAGCCACAGCTTCTGACCCTGGACAGGGTTGGAGGGTCAAAAACCTTCTGGGGGGAGTCCTGGAAGCCACAGGAGGTGGGGGGCTTTACACTTCAGTAGAGTCAAGTTGTCTAACCGGGCAGGGGTGGTGGGGGCGCGGCCTCCGGGACGCTGGGTGGGGGGCGGGCCTCCTGGGACCCCGCCTGCAGCTCCGCCCCCCTATCGGGGACTTTTCTCGGCGGTGGCGGCGGGACTGCAGCAACGGCTGGCGGCGGGAGCCGGTGGACGTGCAGGCAAGACCGGGACTGGGGTAGGGGTGCGCTGGGCTCCCACCGCGACAGCTGCGGGGGGTGAGGGACAGAGACGGGGGTCCTGGCTGACCGTCTCCTCCACCCAGGATGAGGCTGCCGCTCCTGGTGGCCGCACTCTGCGCCGGGATCCTGGCAGGGGCGCTGCGCGCGCGGGCCCAGCACAGGGAGAGAGGTGGGCACCGCCGGGAAGGACTTCATCCAGGCGCTACACCCTGTCACCCTACACCCTGTCACCCGTGACCTTCATCTGGGACCCCTCCCACCTCCGCAACCCTGCCTGCATCCCTGCTAACTCTCCCCAGACTCCCCAAACCCTCCGCTCCCCCTGCTGGTCTCCCAAACCTCATCCTATCCTGTTGGATCCCAAACTCTGGCTCCCCAAATGCAAGCTGGGTCACCCCCTCTTTGTCACTCCACGCTGGCCCCCGAGGCCAACCTCAGTCCCAGATCCACACCTGTGGCCAGGATCTCCCCTCTCTGCACACACCAGTCCCCCAGAGTCTGCTCGGGGCTCCTCTGTCCCTCCCTCAGAGGCTCCCAGGGCCCAGCCAGCCCAAGCCCGTTTGCTTAGCCTCTGCGGCCTACTGGCCTACTCCGTTCTCCCCAACTCCTAGTGCCAAGGGATCACAGTGCCTGGAGGGGTGGGTGGTCTCCAAGGAGAGAGCCTCACGGCTCCTCCCTGCCCCAGTGACCTGCACACGCCTTTACGCCGCTGACATCGTGTTCCTGCTTGACGGTTCTTCGTCCATTGGCCGAGGCAACTTCCGTGAAGTGCGAGGTTTCCTGGAGGGACTGGTGCTGCCCTTCTCGGGGGCGGCCAGTGCACAGGGCGTGCGTTTCGCTGCTGTGCAGTACAGCGATGATCCCCGGTGAGTGGTGGCCCCTGGAGCTGGGGACCCAGAGCTCTCACCAGGATTCTCCCCCCACAGGAGCAGGGAGCCCAGAAACCCCAAGGCCAGGCTTTGGGGAACCCAGACCCCTCTTCCCCGAGCTAGGACCTCCTCTGGAGACAGGCAAGGATCTCCCGGGTTGAGTCCTTGCACCTGAGACACCTCCGGGCCGGTGTCCTGCCAAAGACAGCCCTGTGTGTTCTGGTCTGGAGATGGGGAACTCAGGGGCCTCAGATGCCCCTGCCTACCTACTGGACTGTCCCTGTTTCAGCCTCCTGATGCCTTCGGCCTCTCCCCCCTCCCACAGGGCCTCCCTGCCTGGCCAACGGCCACCTCCCTACAACCGGACCCTTCCTCCCACAATTACCTAATTAACCAGACATCCTGCTCCCGGAGGCAGGGAGCCCCAAGGGCTCCAGCCCCAGGCAAGGCACAGAGGGGTACCAAAGGAGATTGTGACTGGCTTCAGAGGTGGAGAACAGGAGTCACAGAACCAAGAGGACCCTCAAGGGGACCTGATATTCCCAAACCTCACCCCAGAGTCCTCCTAGAAGCCAGGGCCAGAACAGGTCCTGGCCCCGAGCCTGTTGCCACCTTCCCTCCCCTGCACAGGACAGAGTTCGGCCTCGATGCACTTGGCTCAGGGGGCGATGTGATCCGAGCCATCCGTGAGCTCAGCTACAAGGGGGGCAACACGCGTACGGGGGCTGCGATTCTCCACGTGGCTGACCACGTCTTCCTGCCCCAGCTGGCCCGACCTGGTGTCCCCAAGGTGATCTCTCCCCCTACCCTGCCTCCCCCCACGTTAGCTGGCTGAGGCACACTGACTGGCCCCGTGCGCCTGCCCCAGGTCTGTATCCTCATCACAGACGGGAAGTCCCAGGATCTGGTGGACACAGCTGCCCAGCGGCTGAAGGGACAGGGGGTCAAGCTGTTTGCCGTGGGTGAGTGCCAAGCTGAGGTAACACGTGGGCTGTGGCGGGGGCCGGTCAGAGGGCATGGGAACCCCTGAGCTCTGACCGGGCATCCCCTCAGGGATCAAGAATGCCGACCCCGAGGAGCTGAGGCGAGTTGCCTCACAGCCCACCAGTGATTTCTTCTTCTTCGTCAATGACTTCAGTATCTTGAGGACCCTGCTGCCTCTTGTTTCCCGGAGAGTGTGCACGACTGCAGGGGGAGTGCCCGTGACCCTGCCCAGTGAGTTTCTGCCCACACCTGTGCCTGACCTGGACCCCTGCCCCTGCCCCCCATCTGGGAGTGATGATGCCATCCCATGTGCCCCTGACACCAGGCTGGGGGTACTGTCCTCTGATCCTGCCCTCAGGGTGCCGACCCTACCCCAGGGGCTCCTGACCTTTGACCCCCAATGCTCCGCTTTAAGTCTGACCCCTGATCCTCCTGCCTGGTTACCTGACTCCCCGCCCTTCCCAGCTGATGACTCGACCTCCGGTCCCCGAGACCTGGTGCTGTCTGAGGCAGGCAGTCAGTCCTTGAGAGTACAGTGGACTGCGGCCAGTGGCCCTGTGACTGGCTACAAGGTCCAGTATGCTCCTCTGACAGGGCTGGGGCAGCCACTGTCCAGCGAGCGGCGGGAGGTAAGGATGTCAGGGATGGCAGGTGGGGGGCTGGGGATTTGGCTGGGAAAGGTAAAGTGACCTCTGACCCTGGGCAGGTGAGCGTCCCCGCTGGTGAGACCAGCACGCAGCTGCAGGGTCTCCGGCCACTGACCGAGTACCAAGTGACTGTGGTAGCCCTCTACGCCAATAGCATCGGGGAGGCCGTGAGCGGGACAGCCCGGACCAGTGAGCATTTCTGCTAACCTCTGACCCTAACCTCTGACCCCGCTCCCCTAACCACCCAGTAACCCCTCCCCACCCCTGACTCTGATAATGGCTGGTGCACCTTCCCCCAGCTGCCCTGGAGGGGCCGGAGCTGACCATCCAGAACACCACGACCCACAGCCTCCTGGTGGCCTGGCGAAGCGTGCCAGGTGCCACAGGCTACCGTGTGACATGGCGGGTCCTCAGTGGTGAGTGAGGGGGATCCCCGCACCTCAGACAGGATGGCAGGGTTCTGAGTCTGCAAGGCACATTGACCACCCCTGCCGTGTCCCCCTGTGCCCTCCTGTGCCCCCCGGGCAGGCGGTGTCACGCAGCAGCAGGAGCTGGGCCCCGGGCAGGGGTCAGTGTTGCTACGTGACCTGGAGCCTGGCACAGACTACGAGGTGACTGTGAGCAGCCTGCTCGGCCGGAGTGTCGGGGCGACCACCTCTCTGACTGCCCGTACCGGTGAGAGGGCCGGGGGCTTTCTTCGGGCAGGCTGGGCAGGCGGGCAGGGCACCGAGAATGTTGACATCCCGTGTGCCCTGGGCAGATGCCTCTGTTGAACAGACCCTGCGCCCGGTCATCCTGGGCCCCACGTCCATTCTCGTTTCCTGGAACTTGGTGCCTGAGGCCCGTGGCTACCGGCTGGAATGGCGGCGTGAGAGTGGTCCGTGCAGGGGAGAGGGGTGGGCGGGCAGGGTTGGGCTTGGCTTCAGCTGGCCTGACCCTGTCATCTTGCAGGCTTGGGGGCGCCACAGAAGGTGGTGCTGCCCCCCGATGTGACCCGCTACCAGTTGGATGGGCTGCAGCCAGGCACCGAGTACCGCCTCACGCTCTACACACTGCTGGAGGGCCGTGAGGTGGCCACACCTGCCACCGTGGTCCCCACTGGTGAGGGCTCCGTGGGCCTTGCCTCATGACAGGGGAAGGGACGCGGGTGCGGGGGTCCGGCAGACTTTCATGCTGCACTCTCCAACAGGGCCAGAGCTGCCTGTGGGCCCTGTGACGGACCTACAGGCTACCGAGCTGCCCGGGCAGCGGGTGCGAGTGTCCTGGAGCCCAGTTCCCGGGGCCACCGAGTACCGCATTGCTGTGCGCAGTACCCAGGGTGAGGGGGTCACAGCCACACCCACACACACATTAAAGATTCAGCTGTTGGGGCCTGACTGCACCTTCACCCCATCTCTTTCTGCTTCCGGGTTTCTATGGCCTTCTCCATCCATCGCCCGAGGTGGTAACTGAGCCCAGATCTGTCATGGGTGTCTGCTCCCAGCCCTGCCTCAGCCCCTCTTCTCACCGGGGTCTGTCTCCACTCGCTGCCCCACATCCCTGGCTGCAGCTTCCCCCCCTTCTCCACAAGTACAAGCTCAGTCCCTGTCCTTTGGGGATTCTAGCTGGAACCACTGTCCATGCTGAGCTCTCAGCCCCTGTCCCCACCCAATACTGGCCCCTATCACCCCATGTCCCTGTCTATTGATGACCTGTCAATTCCTTTTTTTTAAAAAGATTTTATTTATTTATTTGACAGAGAGACAGGGAACACAAGCAGGGGGGAGTGGGAGAGGGAGAAGCAGGCTTTCCGCTGAGCAAGGAGACTGATGTGGGCCTCAATCAGGTCATGGAATCATGACCTGAGCCAAAGGCAGATGCTTAACGACTGAGCCACCCAGGCACCTGACCTGTCAATTCCTATGACTGCCCAGTGACTGTCCAGTGACTTCTATCGTCCTACATTCCACGTCCCTGTCCACAGACCCCTATCATCTTGGGTCTCCATTCATCACTGGTCCATTATCCTGTGTCACTGTCTGTCACTGACTGCCATCATCCCTCATCTCTGCGTCTCACTGACCCCTGCCTGCCTACCCTGCCTTCTTTCTTAGGTGTTGAACGGACCCTGGTGCTTCCTGGAAGTCAGACAGCCTTTGAGTTGGATGATGTCCGGGCTGGGCTAAGCTACACCGTGCGGGTGTCTGCTCGGGTGGGCGCCCGCGAGGGGGGCGCCAGCATCCTCACGGTCCGCCGGGGTGAGTACTGCAGAAGGGCTGCGGGGGGAGCAGCTGCCTGGCTCACTGCAGTCCTGATTTTGATCTCTGACCTCTATCTTTCACCCCCAGAACTGGAAACCCCACTTGCCATCCCAGGGCTACGAGTCATGGCATCGGATGCTACACGAGTGAGGGTGGCCTGGGGCCCCGTTCCCGGAGCCAGTGGATTTCGGATTAGCTGGAGGACGGACAGTGGTCGGTGTGGGGTGTGTGGGAGGGTAATGGAGAGTAACGGTCAGAGTATGGGGGACTGAAGGGGCAGGCAAGAGCCATGTCAACACTTTCCTCTGACCCTAGGTCCAGAGTCCAGCCAGACTTTGCCCCCAGAATCCACTTCCACAGATATCACGGGGCTACGGCCTGGCACGTCCTACCAGGTGGCCTTGTCAGCACTGCGAGGAAGAGAGGAGGGTCCCCCTGCGGTCATCGTGGCTCAGACTGGTCAGGGCCTGACCCAGCCCCTTGGCTATCTATCTCCAGTGCTCCTTTGAACCCCCATGCCCTCCCCTCTCAGAACCTTGCTTCACCCCAGATCAGTCACAGTCTCCCTCTTCGGATTTCCACTGCCTTCTCCCTCAGAATCCTGCTTTCCCCTTTGGCCTCCCTTGTCTCCTTTTAAGCGCCCCTTCCTCAGACTCCTTTGCCTCTCCTCAAAGATCCCACACTCTTTGCCCTCAGATTTCCACCACCTCATCTCTCAGGCTCCCTCGGCCTTTTCTGCTCCACCTGACTCTCCTCTAAGATTCACGCTTATACCCCCTCACTGCCTCCTCTGACCCTATTGGCTTCCCTGTCAGACCCTCTTCTCTCTCAGATTCCTATCACCTGCTTCACTCAGACTGCAACTGTCTCCTCTATCAGAACCCCCACTTCTTCCCCCATCTGGCCCATTCACCACCTCCCCCATCAGATCCCTGTCTCCTTTTAGATTTCCATAGCCTTCCGGTAGATGGTCCCCCAATCCTCCCCCATCAGACCCTCTCCACTGTCTCCTCCATGAGACTCTCCATGGCCTCTCCCCTCAGACCCACTGGGCCCAGTGAGGACCGTCCATGTGACGCAGACCGGCAGCTCCTCTGTCACCATCGCCTGGAGCAGGGTTCCTGGTGCCACGGGATACAGGATCTCCTGGCACTCGGGCCGTGGTGAGGACCAGGGGTTTGGGAGGGGACTGGAGGTTTTGGAGAGTCACGGGGGTGGATGCAGGTCTGGGTGGAATGGGAGGTGGAGGTTAATTAGGGGTCCAGGTGGGGCATTAGGGGGCAGAGTCTACCCAGCCCTGGAGCTGTCTCTGTTCCCACTCCCAGGTCCCGAAAAATCCCAGCTGGTTTCCGGAGAGACCACGGTGGCTGAGCTGGATGGGCTGGAGCCAGATACTCAATACACGGTGCGTGTGTGGGCCCATGTGGCTGGTGTGGATGGGACCCCCGCCTCCGTGCTTGTGAGGACAGGTGAGTGGATCCTGGCCAGCTGGCAAACATCTCATCAGCTACCCCAGCCCACTGTGTTTCTTGTCGGCTTCAGCTGCCCTCTCCATCACTGCTCAGTGACCTTTCCACATTGACTAAGTGTCCCTCCTCCGCGACCTCCTGGCCACCCCACCCTGCCCACTCTGGGGCACTGACCTCCTCCCTCTCAGAGGTTGCCTGCACTGACCTGTCCATACTAACCTCACGCTGACCTTCAGACCTCCTTGCACGGACCATGTTAGCACTGCCACGCTGTTCTCCTCCAGCCATCCAGTGGCCCCTGGCCCCTTACTCTGCCTCTGCCCCCCAGACCCTGCGCCCGTGGGCAGTGTGTCCAAGCTGCAGATCCTCAATGCTTCCAGTGATGTTCTGCGGGTCACCTGGGTAGGGGTCCCTGGAGCCACAGCCTACAGACTGGCCTGGGGCCGCAGCGAGGGTATGTTTCCCTGACCCGCCCTTGTCCCTCCCGCTTGGGACTGCCCTCTCTGGTAAAGCCACCCCCACCCCGACTGTTGCCCCATGTTTGCCTGCCTAGGTGGCCCCACGAGACAGCAGGTGCTCCCAGGAAACACGGACTCCGCAGAAATACGGGGCCTCGAAGGCGGAGTCAGCTACTCGGTGCGAGTGACCGCAGTGGTCGGAGACCGCGAGGGCGCGCCAGTCTCCATTGTCGTCACTACACGTAGGCGGAGCTCGGGCTGGGGCTAGCCTTGGATTGGTGGCGTGGACGGTTTGGGGATGGCATTTGTGCGCGGCGGGGGTCGAGGAGGGAGAGGTATGAAGCCTCGGATAGGCGGAGGAGCCGGTCGGGGCGGTGCGCGTTCCAGGATTGGTCTGGCATTGGCTCAGGAGCCAGTGGGGGCGGAGCCTCCCTGATGCCGGGGCTTTCTCTGCAGCGCCTGAGGCTCCGCCAGGACTGGAGACCCTTCGCGTTGTGCAGCGAGGGGAGCACTCGCTGAGGTTGCGCTGGCACCCGGTGCCCGGGGCACAGGGCTTCCGTCTGCGTTGGCGACCCGAGGGTGAGCGCTGTCTCCGGGTGGGGGCGGGCTCAGAGACCAGAGGGGGCGGGGCTGGGGGCGGGGTTGGCGAGTTAGGCGAGGTCCGTGAGTGGGCAGGGTCTGTGGTTTGCTGGATCAGTGATAGTGCGCGGAATCAGTCTGTCCGGCGGGTGGGATCAATAAAGGTCAGTCGTGCAGGGTCAGTAAAGTGAACAGGGTCAGCGAGAATGGGGAAGATCAATTAGGAGGGTGGATCTGGTCAGCAGGGTCAATTGGTGAGGTGGGCGAGTTCATTAATGCTGGTCTGTAGCATCCTTCCACGTGTTTTGGGTCCTCACTCTCATGCCTGTCCCAGGTGGCCAGGAACAATTCCGGGTCCTGGGGCCCGATCTCAGCAGCTATGAACTGGATGGGTTAGAACCAGCCACCCAATACCGCATACGGCTGAGTGTTTTGGGGTCAGCTGGAGAAGGGCCCCCCACGGAAGTGACTGCACAGACTGGTGAGCCCAGAGAGTCCCCTCTTCCCTGGTGTGAGCTTTCCCCCACTGATGACTCACCCTGGTTTCCTGCGCCCCATGACCCTTAGTGACTCCTCCTGTAACCCTCCTACCACTCTTGCCCCTGGGGTGACCCCCAGCATGATCTCCCAAGACATTTCTTTCACTAACCCAAGAACCTCCTCAGATGATTTCTCCCCTTTGGGTTCTCAAGACATAGACTCTGATCCCTGGTCTTTGATACCTTTTTCAGAGTCACCCCGTGTCCCAAGCACTGAACTGCGTGTGGTGGACACTTCAGTCGACTCAGTGACCCTGGCCTGGACTCCAGTGTCTGGAGTATCCAGCTACATCCTGTCCTGGCGGCCACTCAGACACCCTGGCCAAGGTGAAGTGGAGGCCAGGTTTGGGATGGGCTGGCAGTTGGGGCTCCACAGGAGGCCTCCCATTTAACCAGGTTTTATCCTCTGCAGACATCCATGCGGCCTCGCAGACACTTCCAGGGATCTCGAGCTCCCAGCAGGTGACAGGGCTGGAGCCGGGCCTCTCCTACATCTTCTCGCTGATACCCATCCGAGAGGGTGTACGGGGTCCTGAGGCCTCTGTCACACACATCCCAGGTATGGTAGGCACGGTGGGAGGGGCCTAAGGGGGTAGCCAGATGGGCCAGCCATTTCAGTAACTCAGCCCCCTTCCTGCAGTGTGTGCACATGGCCTGATGGATGTAGTGTTCCTTCTGCACGCCACTCAGGACAACGCTCATCGTGCAGAGGCTGCAAAGCGAGCCCTGGAGCGTCTGGTGTCTGCACTTGGGCCTCTTGGGCCACAGGCAGTGCAGGTTTGGCCCCAGAGACAGCCAGACCCCTTCCGATCCCAGCCCTTCCCCATCCCGGGCTTCACAGCAGCTATCATTAGCCCCCTCTACCAGTGATCCAGGCTGTCTCCCAGCCCTCCCCTTCTGCTGCTTGGCTCCTTATCCTACTATCCTACTATCACTGCTGACTCCCCCAAGTTCAGGTGTAGTCCCACACCCTGAGCTCTGTATCTCCCGCCACAGGCCCTGTCATTCTTTTTTTTTTTTTTTTCAAGATTTAATTTATTTATTTGATAGAAATCACAAGTAGTCAGAGAGACAGGCAAAGAGAGAGGAGGAAGCAGATTCCCTGCTGAGCAGAGAGTCCGATGCAGGGCTCGATCCCAGGACCCTGAGACCATGACTTGAACTGAAGGCAGAGGCTTTCACCCACTGAGCCACCCAGGCGCCCCCACGCCCTGTCATTCTTGCTTTGCCATCCTCCCCAGGCTCTGTGTACCCCTCCCACCCCAGGTTGGCCTCCTGTCCTACAGTCATCGGCCCTCCCCACTGTTCCCGCTGAATAGCTCCTATGATCCTGGCGTCATCCTGCAGAAAATCCGCAGCATCCCCTACGTGGACCCAAGTGGGAACAACCTGGGTAAGGAACTGCACTGGACGTGGACTCTGGGGGCTGCCCCGCGGGGAGCTGGTGGCCCCTGGCTTCTGACCTGTTCTTTCTCCCAGGCACTGCTGTGGTCACTGCTCACAGGCACCTGTTAGCCCCGGATGCTCCCGGGCGCCGCCAGCACGTACCAGGGGTAATGGTTTTGCTAGTTGATGAGCCCTTGAGAGGTGACATCTTCAACCCTATCCGTGAGGCCCAGGCTGCTGGTGAGGAGGAGGGCCAGTGGGGATGGGGCCTGGGGACATCCTGGCTCTGGCGCAGTTGTCATGCAGACTGCTGGACCCCTCCTTAGGGCTCAAAGTGATGATCCTGGGCCAAGCCGGAGCTGACCCAGAACAGTTGCGTCGCTTGGTGCCGGGCGTGGACCCCGTCCAGACTTTCTTTGCTGTGGATGATGGTCCAAGCTTGGAGCGGGCAGTCAGTAGTCTGGCAACATCCTTGTGTCAGATAGGCTCAGCCACCCAGGTTTGCAAGAGGCCTCCGGGGGAAGGGTTGCTGGCAGGGGAGAGGGGGCCTGGGGACCCTTGGTAGAAGAGCCCGGCCTCCAGGAGATCTTATATCCACAGCCACAGCCAGAACCTTGCACGGTGCATTGTCCAAAGGTAAGTGTCCAGGGTTGAGAGGGTGGGCAAGGGCCACACCTGGGCCCGGCCCCTCTGACCCTCATTGGACATATCTTTCCCCAGGGCCAGAAGGGGGAACCCGGAGAGAGGGTGAGTGACCCTAGCTGGAGGCAGAGAATGGTTGGGGGTCAGTGGGGCTGGGGGAAGGCTGGTGGTACAGGGCTCACTGATCACCCTTTCTAGGGCCTGAAAGGACAAGCTGGGCCTCCTGGCCCCCCTGGCCTTCCGGTGAGTGCCTCCCCACACCTGTCCTCTGCTCCCTGACTGGCACACAAGCTCCTTACCTGCTTTCTTCTCTCAGGGCAGGATTGGTGTTCCTGGCCCCCAAGGGCTCCCAGGGAGTGCTGCTGCAAAGGGTGACAGGGTGAGTGGAAACCACTGAGGTTCCCCTAAGACACTCCTGCAAGTGTCCCCTGGGTTTTTGAAAGACAGAAAGAAAGAACAGGGGTAGAACCACAAGGGTATTCCCAGAAGCCGAAGTGGACATTGTAAACCACACCAGAGACTTCGGGAAAGGGCATAAAGCAGAAGAGCCAGGGGAGTTTTGAGATTTCCCCCAGAGAGCCTGGGTGTGAGTTCTAAATCCCAGAGGCAGGGAAGGCCCTCTGCCTCGTCACTGCCCTTGTGCCCAGGATGAAGCCCCATTGAGCTCAGAAGGGTGGCTTCTGTGCCCCACTGCTCCGCCCCAGGAACACTTGGGGGCGTGTGGGTTCTGCGCTCCTCCAGCAAACCAGGGGCATGAGGGAGGGCCCCTTCCTGCCCTGACCTCTTTGCCTCCTTAGGGCTTCCCTGGGGCAGAGGGCCCTCCAGGCAGCCCTGGCCTCCCTGGGACTCCGGGAAGCCCTGGCTCAAAGGTAAGCAAGCCTTGCCCTTGCAGGTGCCACAGTGGGACAGGCTCGAGTGGGTGGTGGGTGTCTGACTGTCCTGACCACTTCCATTAACAGGGTTCCCCAGGGTGGCCTGGTCCTCGTGGAGAACCAGTAAGTTGTCTTTTGTTCATCCAGTGTCTTCCCAGAGTCCTTTCTGCGGGGTGGGGGCTGTGGGGGTGTGCAGCGTCGGAGCGCCGGTGCCCAGGTGTCACCCTTTGCTCTATTTTGTCCTCAGGGAGAGCGAGGACCTCGAGGCCCGAAGGGGGAGCCGGTAGGTGCGGGGGGAGGGAGGGAGCCAGGTGGCCCAGGGATGAGCAGGCTGGACACTGTGCAGGGCCTCGGGCATGATAAGGGATAGCTGAGGCCCCTCGAGGGGCTTCTCCCACCTCAAGGCTCCCATACCCTGAATCCTGTCCACTGCTTTCTGTCCTGCAGGGAGAGCCTGGACGAGTCACTGGAGGCGAGGGCCCAGGACTTCCTGGGCAGAAAGGGGACCGGGGACCTCCGGTAAGTTCCAGGACGTGTGGGGGCAAGCGACGTGTGGTGGGGGGGCCAACGGAAGGCAGGGTGGGAGCAGGGGTCCGTGGGGGCATACTTCACACTTTCTCTCTTCCATCAGGGCCTTCCTGGATCCCGTGGACCACTGGGGGACCCAGGACCCCAGGGGCTTCCAGGACTTCCTGGAATGGCCGTGAAGGTGACAACATGACCCCTGTATGGTTTCATGACCTCCATGTGATCTAGTGATCTAGTGACCCCATTTGAACCCTACTGGTCACTCTCACTCCATGTGACCCTTAGTGCCCCATGACTCCTCAGTGCCCCCATGACCTTCGTGATCCGATTTGTCCCCCTGACCTTCACCGTTCCCTTTACATTGGGGAGTGGAGCTGTACTCCAGGGTCATGGGGCCATGATCTGTCTTTCAGGGTGACAAAGGCGATCGTGGGGAGCGGGTAAGTGCGGGGCAAAGTGTCCTGGGGGTGGCTTGGAATCTGATTCTCCTTGGTCGTCTCCTCACCTGCTGTTCTCCCTCAGGGCCCTCCAGGACCGGGTGATGGCGGCACTGGTCCAGGCGAGCCTGGGCTGCCGGTGAGGGAGCCCTGAGGCTCTGCTGGGGAGCTTGGGGCCATGCTCAGGGGTGTGGATCCTGGGGCTGGGGCTCTGCTGGGCAATGGTGGGGGGTGCTAGGCCTCATGGTTTGGGGCTCACGTTTTTATCCACTTTCTCCTAGGGTCTGCCTGGAAACCCCGGACCCCAAGGCCCAGTTGGCCCCTCCGGAGAGAAAGGAGAAAAAGTAGGAAGCCTGACCCCTTGGTGTCCCAGTTCTGGGGTGGGGGCGGGGGCAGGGGCAGGGTCTTCTACTCATCTGTTTCTCCTTTAGGGTGACTGTGAGGACGGAGCCCCAGGTCTCCCAGGACAACCTGGGAGCCCGGGCGAGCGGGTGAGTGTAGGGACTAGGGTTCTGAGGGGCGGTCCCAGCTGCCTTGGCCTCCCACCCTCGACGCTCTCCTTATGCCCAAACCCAAAATCTCTGAACCACTCCTAGGGCCTACGAGGATCTCCTGGAGACATTGGCCCCAAAGTAAGTGCCATTTTGGGGGGGGGGTCAGGTGCGGAGCGTGACACACTGAGTGGGAATGCTGTAGGTCTGGGGGCCGTAGGGGGGTCAGGAGAAGAGGATTCTCACCAGGTCAGAGGCTGTGGTTTCCGGGGCAGGATGGCTAGAGGTTGAGACACCTTCTCTGGGGTTTGACAGTCAAGGCACCCTTCCTGTCTCCCCTTAGGGTGACAGAGGACTGAAAGGGGCTGTGGGTGAGGCCGGAGAGAAGGTGAGTGCACCCCAGGGGTCTCTCTGAGCCCCAGAGGGTCTGGGGTCAGACTCAGCTCTGAGCTGTCCTGTTCCATCAGGGTGAACGTGGATCGCCCGGCCCAGTGGGACCCCAGGTGAGCCCTCTGACCCCAAAGCCCGTGCCCGGCTGACTCGAGTTCTGCGCCCCTTCCTGCTTCTGACTTCTCAGCCTAGACTTCCCCTGCCCCCGACCTCTCCTCACGTAATTGCTGCTCATGCAGGCTCTAACTCTCAACCCCTGGGACCTGCTTTGAACTTCTTGACCCTACTGAACTGACCTTGACTTCCACTGACATGGTCTCTGTCGTCCCACTGAGTTTGACCCCTGCCACCTGAATCTTGGCCTTTCGCACCCTCTCTCTAGCACCCTTACCGTCTCTAGCCCTTGTTTGCCACGATCTCCCGCCCTCACCCCCTGGACCAGCATGTCCGCTCTTCTTCCCCAGGGGCTGCCCGGAGTGGCTGGACGTCCTGGACCCGAGGGGCCCGAAGTGAGTCTATAACCGTGGTGGGACTGGGAGAAGGCTTTTCACGTGTTCCTCCCACTCTGGCTTCATACTTTTTCCATATGCAGGGGCCACCGGGACCCGCCGGCCGCCGAGGAGAGAAGGTGGGTCATTGCCTGGGGGCTGGTCCTCTCCCCACCCTCCCACCCCTGCTCCATACTAGGGATTTTGGCCAGTGGGACATTGGGAACATGGATTCCTAGATGGGTCTCTGACCCATCCCCGCCTCTGTCCTTTTTCCACAGGGGGAGCCTGGTCGCCCTGGGGACCCTGGAGTGGTGAGCAAAGGGCGGATGGGGCTTTGGGCACAGCTCCTTGCACACTGGCCTGCGTGTAGACCAGTGTTCCAGGCCAGGACCCTGTAACCTTGGGGCCCTGGGTAGGCTAAGAGCTCTGTGACTCTCCTTATGCTACAACACACCTCCTGACTCCTGGCTGTCTCCTGTGACCCTGTGACCGTCACATAGGTCATAGGCTCCATGTAACCCCTGCCTGGCTCCCAGCCGGGCAGAGACGTCGGGACAGAGATGAGCTCTGTGACTTGCAGTTTGATGTAACCCCATCCCCAGTCAGTCACAGTACTGCGGTGCCCAGGTGTGGCCAAGCATGTCTGTCCTATTTGTTTTCAGGGACCTGATGGTGCAGGGGCCAAAGGAGAGAAGGTAATTTTGGCAAGAGGGAAAGGAGGCTGACACAGGGTTGAGGTCAAGGTAACAGTGCCTGCCGGAGGCCCCTGAGGGGCAGGATTGCTGGATCAAGGTGGCGGTGGGGTCTGGTTCATGGGACTTGGAGCTGGTGCTGATGGTTGATGGCCTTTGTCACCTCTAGGGAGATGTGGGGCCCCCTGGGCCCAGAGGAGCAGCAGGAGTCAAAGGGGAGCGGGTGAGTGAGGGGACAGGGTCTAGGGGGTCGGGCAGGTGAAGACTGTGCTCCCTGACTTCTGATCCTTCCATCCCAGGGCCCACCCGGCTCGGTTCTTCCTGGAGACCCTGGCCCCAAGGGAGACCCTGGAGACCGGGTGAGTAAACGTGGGATTGGGGGGTGTGACAGAAGGAGATGAGGTAGTACCTGGGAGCCCCAAATGAGTCCAGTTCCCCTCTTCCATGCCCTGCAGGGTCCCGTTGGCCTCACCGGAAGAGCAGGACCCCCGGTGAGTACCTGTGACTTTGGGTAACCTGGAGGTTTCTGGGGTTACCACCCCTCAAGAGTTGGCTGCTACCTGCGTCCCGGTCACCTCACTTCTGCCTCCTCCACAGGGTGACTTGGGGCCTCCTGGAGAGAAGGGAGACCCGGGGAGGCCTGGCTCCCCAGGACCTGTCGGCCCCCGAGGACGAGACGTAAGAAAGCTGGAGTTGGGGGCAGGGGTTTCTGAGGGACAGGGGAGTAGGGTGTTGTCAGACTCGTGGGGGATCTGGGGACCGGGGCTAATTCTCCTGTCTCACAGGGTGAAGTTGGAGAGAAAGGTGACGAGGGCCCCCCGGTGAGACTCCTTCCCACTGTGATTTCCGAACCCCTGCCCTTGAACTAGGATCCCACTGGGCTGGGGGCGCCACCGGGTCATCCAGTCCATTCCCCTGCCTGCTGTCCAGCTGGCGCCAGAGCCTTCTCTGCCCTTCTCCCCGAGTCAGGTTGAGTCCAACCCACCTGCTCAGTGTGGCTTTCTCTCCGTCACCAGGGTGATCCAGGTTTGCCTGGAAAAGCTGGCGAGCGTGGCCTTCGGGTGAGGCTGGAAGGGCGAAGTGAGGGGGTGCTGGAGAGTCTGGAAGGAGGCATGGGGTGATGAGAAACTCTGGCATGGTTTGGGGTGATGGGGAACCTGGGGCAGTGTAGGGGGGTGGGTCATGGGAAGCCTGTGACATACTGGGAGGGCCTGTCTAAGGCCATCTGCTCTTCCCAGGGGGCACCTGGAGCTCGGGGGCCTGTGGGTGAGAAGGGAGACCAAGGAGATCCTGGAGAGGATGGACGAAATGTGAGTCCTAACCCCTGACCCCAACTTCAACCATCGGTTCGCAGCCCAACCCTGCAATGCTAGGTCCTCACAGTTTGCTGGGACCCCTTCATCACAACCCCCAAAGGCCTCCAGGATCCCCATGAGTCCTCAGTTTGTGCCCCAAACTCCCTGAAACTGCCGGCTATCTTGGTGATCCTGACGCCCTGACTTTCTGCAGGGGAGTCCTGGACCGTCTGGACCCAAGGGGGACCGTGGGGAGCCGGTGAGTAGTGCCAGTGTCCTGGGCTCTGGAGGAATGCAGATTTCCAGTGTTTGGTCTGGTCAGTGACCATGTAAGGGCCCTGAAGGTCAAGGTGGGGAGCACTGATGGCCACCTTCGGGTCCAGCCTGCCTTCTGGGGGTTGGTATTGGGGTGCTTCAGGGAATCTAGGGGCAGAATTGAGGCTGGGGCAGAGCTGAGCCACGCCCTGGGAGCTTGGAGCATCTTATTGCCCATAATCATTTCCTTCCCCAGGGTCCCCCAGGACTCCCTGGACGGCCGGTAAGGGTTGAGCTGAGTCTGGTCCACTGTCCTCTCCCTTGCCTGCCCCTGTTGACGCTGTATGGTGTCCCTTCAATCCTTCCAGTGGGATGGGATGGTTCCCGTGTCCCCCATGGCCTCCTGATAGCTCCACTGACCCCACAGCCCCTCACTGGCCCCGCTTCTCCTTGTTGAACCATTCACGGGCCATTCCTCCTGACAGGTGGAGCCGGGACTTGGAGCTGGAGAGAAGGTATCAGGGTCTGGGGGTGGAGGGGGGCTCGGAGCACAGGAAGCATCCCAGTGCCTCCACGACTGGGCGTGCCTGCGACCATAGGGCTGTTCCTTCAACAAGCTCGTCTCTGCCACAGGGAGAACCTGGGGACCGTGGACAGGAGGGTCCTCGAGGACCCAAGGGTGACCCAGGCCCCCCTGGAGCCTCTGGGGAGAGGGTGAGTGTGATTGGTCCCTGGAGGAAATGTGGGTCTGGGAAGGCCTGGTCTGATTTCTTCCTCCCCTTATCCTCAGGGTGTCAGTGGACTTCGGGGGCCCCCAGGCCCGCAGGTGAGTGATGCTCTTTGCCCCAGAAGCCTCAGTCCCCCTCCTCCCCTCATCTCTCATCTGACCTTATTCTCCCCAGGGAGACCCAGGTGTCCGAGGCCCAGCAGGAGAGAAGGTGAGAGGGCAGGGAGGGTTTTTAGCCGTGAGCCAGGCTCTTAGGTCTGTCTTATCCTTTGTGGCCTCTTACCTCTCTGTTTTCCTCAGGGTGATCGGGGTCCACCTGGCCTAGATGGCCGTGGTGGGCTAGATGGGAAACCAGGAGCCCCTGGCCCCCCCGGGCTGAACGTGAGTTGTGATGGTCATTGCCTGGTCATGCCCCCCTTCCCTCTTCATGTGACCCCAGCCTCATCTGGGTCTTCTTGGTCTTGAGCTCTGGGGACAGATGGGGTATTTGTGGCTTCTCCTAGACCCCTCCCGGGTGGGGGGGCGTGAGTGCCTCTCAGGCCCCGAGTTCGCAGGAATTAGTGGCCATGTCAGCAGGTGGTCCTCCTGAGCCCGCAATCACTGCAGACTCCCTGACTTTGAGTTTCTCCTCAGGGTGCTACGGGCAAAGCTGGAGACCCAGGGAGAGACGTAAGTGATGGGAGATGTCAGGACGGAGGGCAGCTCAGGGTCTGGTCATCACACCGCAGCATCAGTGGGAGCAGTGGGAGCTGGTCCAGCCCTGTGCCTGGCAGGCAGGCTCTAGCAGGGTCCAGCTTTCTGACCTTCTCTGCCTTGGCCTGAGGAGGTCCCCCAAGTCCTGGAGTTTCTTCCCTGGGGAGTTTTAGTAGGGGACCCCTAACCAATGGGGTCTCTGCCTCAGGGGATCTCAATGGAACCTCCAAATTTTAGAGGTCTCTGCCCTCAAGGAGGATCTTAGTGGGGTCCTCCCCAGTCCACGGGTGTGCTTTGGGGGCTCTCTTAGTGGCTCTTTCAGTACTAGCAAAGACTTTTTCCAGGGGCTTCCGGGCCTCCGAGGAGAACATGGCCCCCCTGGCCCGCCTGGCCCCCCTGGAGCCCAGGTGAGACTGAGATTTCATGGTTCCCTTTCTTTTTTTAAAGTTCATTTACGTACTTCTTTAAATGACCTCAGTAATCTCTACACCCCCCATGGGACTTGAATTCATGATTCTGAGTTCAAGAGTCACACACTACCAATTGTGCCAGCGGGGCACCCCCTTCCTGTCCTCCCCCAGGCCCTGACTCCTGATCAGTGATCTGTCCCCACAGGGAAAGCCTGGAGAGGACGGCAAGCCTGGCCTGAACGGGAAAAACGTGAGTGTCCAGAGCAGACACAGGGACGGGTGCACACAGCCCAGGTGTGCAGACACACATGGGCCACACGCGCAGACCCCTGCTGAGATGCGTCCACACTCACACATACTCCCGGACCCACACATACTCCCTGAAACACACCTCCACGTGCACACGCGTGCAGTCGCACGGACGGTGAGCCATGGGGCCATGCTAACCGATGCCCAGATGGGCTGACAGCTGCCACGATCACACACAGCCAGGGGCACAGGCAAAGAGCCATGGGCACAGACGGAGGAGGGGTGCAGACGTACTGGTGTGAAGCCACGTTCAGGGATACTTGGAGACGTGTTGGCACGCAGGTGCCTCCACCCAGCCCACATAGGTGCCGAGACGTATGTGGAACCCAGGCCACATGTGGACTTGCGTTGAAGTATGGTGAGACACACATCCGAGGCTCTGGCATGTGACCCACGCAGTTATATCCACAGTCACTCGTACGCACATGGCCAGGTGTATCGAGATGACACACACAAGACTTGTGGGCAGATCCTGGGACATACAGATGATTCTCAAGGCACCAAGGACATGCGGACACACGTCTGTCCCACATAAACGTGTATGTGGCCATATGTAGACGTGGGTGAAGGCGTGCAGACAGACAAAGACACCTACTAAGTGTCACCTGCCAGGACACACAGACAGACCCATGCAAGGCTACACACGCTGACGCACACACGTGCACACACATGTCCAGAGGCACGCAGATGTGGAGCTACATCTGGAAAGCCAGAGACAGAGGCCATGGGCAGTTACCTGCGAGGTGAGCAGAGCCCCGTAGGTGTGCCCTCCGAGTGCCACAGTGCACTCATACAGTCCCAGGCCCTGCTCTGAGCCACACGGAGGCTTGGAACTACCGGCCCAGACATAAGGTCATCTGAGGCCCGCCACGCCAGTGTCTTGCAGCCAGACAGCAATGAAAGTGAATGTGAATTCTTCTGATGTTATGTGATGTGAATCTTCTGCCCACAGGGAGAACCTGGAGACCCTGGAGAAGATGGGAGGAAGGTAAAGCCCCTCACTTGGAGTCTGCTTTGGCCCCAGATGAGGGCCCTGTGTAAAGCGCTCTTGTCTTCCTCAGGGAGAGAGGGGAGATTCGGGCGCCCCTGGGAGAGAGGTGAGTACTGGATTCTTCTGTGATCTGACCCCAGATCCCGACTCTGCAGTGTCCGGCAGACCCCGGGGTCTCGGGGTCCTGATGCTGGCTGTGTCCTCCACAGGGTCGCGATGGTCCCAAGGGTGAGCGTGGCGCTCCTGGTAGCCCGGGACTCCAGGGCCCCCCAGGCCTCCCAGGGCAGATGGGCCCCTCTGGGCAGGTGAGTACCCAGGAGGGGAGTTCCAGGTCTTGGGAGTGACAGGGGCCATTATGTTCCAGCCGGACACCCTCCTGGGATGCGGTGATCCTGTGTGACCGCTTTGTGTTCTGTCCTATCTCAGGGTTTTCCTGGGGTTCCAGGAAACGCAGGCCCCAAGGTGAGTGTGCGTATGGTGGGTCAAGGGCATGATGAAGGCTAAGCAAGGTTGGGGCATTTCTTCCACCTGATCATTCTTCCTTCTCAGGGTGACCGTGGGGAGACTGGACCCAAAGGGGAACAGGTGAGGTCCCTACCTTTTTCACGTACCTAGGCAGCTGAAGCTCACAGCTAGGCACACACACTTCCCCCAGAAACTGGGTCCAGCAGCTTGTCTCTTGGTGTCTCCAGGGCCTCCCTGGAGAGCGTGGCCTGAGAGGAGATCCCGGGAGCGTAGGGGTGAGTGAAGCCTCAGGCCCCGGTTCTTGACTCGAAGCTGCAGGCATGAGGGAGCCGCCCCTCCCTGCTCCCCCTTGCCGTGAGGCCCCACGGGTTCTGTGCTGTGCGCTCAGTCCCCTGCCCTCCTGGGGTTCCCACAGCCGATATTCAGGGTGCCGGGCAATGGGGACATGCCAGGGAGGGGCTTCTAGAGCCCCGGGTCCCCTGCACCGGTGCTAAAGGGTCCTGTGGGCCAGAGGCCTGGGGAAGAAGGTATGGAAGCTTCTCTGAGGGCCGCCCCTCACCCCAGCTTCTGTCCCCAGAATGTGGAGCGGTTGCTGGAAACGATTGGCATCAAGGTAGGTTGTTTGGAGGCTGGGAGTGGGGACACATGGGGAGCCCCATGGAGCTAGTGGTGCCCAAATGGCCGAGCGGGGGGAGCCTGGGTGGGTGCAGGGTCAGGCCCTGTTTCCCCAAGTCGTTGCCATCACTCAGACGTCTACCCTGCGGGAGATCACGGAGACCTGGAATGAGAGCTCCGGCAGCTTCCTGCCCATTTCTGAGCGGCGCCGTGGCCCTAAGGGGGAGCCAGGCGAGCGGGGCCCCCCCGGCAAGGAGGTGTGTGTGTCTGCGGGTGGGCGGGGGCGCCCTGGGGACGGCATCATTGCGCAGCTGGCCGCACATTCACTCTTCTGCTCACCCAGGGCCCCACCGGCTTCTCTGGAGAACGCGGGCTGAAGGGAGATCGCGGAGACCCTGGCCCTCAGGGGCCACCAGGCCTAGCCCTTGGAGAAAGGGGCCCCCCTGGACCTCCTGGCCTTGCTGGGGAGCCAGGAAAGCCTGGCATTCCTGGGCTCCCAGGCCGGGCTGGGGGCGCGGGGGAAGCAGGGAGGCCAGGAGAGAGGGTGAGTGAGGCTAGCCAAGGAGGGCTGGGGATGTGGGCCCAGGAGGAGCTGGATGCCCCATGGACATGGCTCTCACCCGATGTTTGCATCTCAGGGAGAACGGGGAGAGAAAGGAGAACGCGGAGAGCAGGTGAGCTGAGGGGGCTTCCAGGGTGGGGCTGCCTGGGCGCCGTGCTGGGACAGCCCTGCCATTTCCTTCTTCTCCGCAGGGGAGAGACGGCCCTCCTGGCCTCCCTGGACCTCCTGGACCCCCTGGCCCCAAGGTGACTAGCCCGGCCCTGCCCTAAATCTGTGACTCTTGGTACAGGAGGCCACCATTAACTCAGGCCCCAGAAACTCCATGTGGTGTCTCTGACCCAAACCACGGTGGGATCCTGCGAGTGGGGATGACCCCTCCATGACTCTGTGACAGGTGCCTCTCTCCCTTGTGACCTTGTACGTGTAGGTGGCTGGGGAGGAGCCAGGGCCAGGACTCTCTGGAATGCAAGGACCCCCTGGATTCAAGGGCGCCAAGGTCAGTGTGTGGGATCAGTTGGGGGCCCACCCTCTGCCCTGGCACCAGGGCCTAGCTTGACGTGTCATCCCTACAGGGGGAGCCAGGCAGTGATGGCGACCGAGGCCCCAAGGGAGACCGGGTGAGGCCTGACCCTCCACCCCACACCGTGCTTCCTGTTCCTTTAAGGGAGCCCACAAGGGGTGGTGTGTCCGTGGGTGCACGGTAGTGACTGGGGGCTCAGGACCTGCCTTTCTGCTTGCAGGGTGTGCCGGGCCTCAAGGGAGACCGGGGAGAGCCCGGACAGAGGGGTCTTGATGGCAACCCGGTGAGTCTGCGCCATGGCCCAGCCCCCCCAACCTCCCTCCGCTGGCCCGGCCCGTGCCAGCCCCAGTCTCTTACAGTGCAGTCTGGCCTGGAGTCTGCACTGCCTGGGACTGTCTGGGGGAGTGCAGGGATGGGGAAATGAAGAGGGACCGTGTGGCCTTAAATCTGTTCTCTCCAGGGCCTACCGGGAGAGCGTGGGGTGGCTGGACCCGAAGGGAAGCCGGTAAGTTGGGGGCGCGGCCTGGCTCGGGCGCCCAGGGACAGCTGCTCTGTGCCATGTGCTGGCTACTCTGGGCACATGTCACTAGTGACAGGGGCGTCGTGCCCACGAGCCTGGACGTGAGTGCAGCCATGTGACCTCTGTGTGTGTGTGTGTGTGTGTGTGTGTGTGTAGGCCAGTATGTATTATCCCTGAGGAACCATCCTTGGGTGGGGGGTGGGGGGTGATCTACGCCTTGGGGGGAAAGTGGCAGCCTATAGGCGGGCTCCAGAAGGTGGGAGCAGGCCCAAGTGAGGCCCAGAGTGAGACTCAGCAGCCCCCTTCTCTATCCAGGGTTTGCAAGGTCCTAGGGGGACCCCTGGCCCAGCGGTAAGTACCCTAGCATCCTCCCCTGCTCCTGCCCCCATCCTACCCCAGCCCACAGGGGATGTACTTCCTGAGTTTCTCTGGTGGCCTGGCACTGGCTCCCCCTCATCGGACTCCTTCTCTCTCCAACAGGGGGGCCATGGAGACCCTGGGCCGCCCGGTGCCCCGGTGAGTCACAGGAGACACTGCCTGGTGGGGTGGGCTGGGCGTTGGTCCCCACTGCTGAGCCTGGCCTCGTTTGTGTGACTCTCCAAGCCTGGGTGGATAACTCTGACCCTGTCCCCTGGTCTTACTACTTTTTTTCTAGGGCCTTGCTGGTCCCGCAGGACCCCAGGGTCCTTCTGGCCTGAAGGTGAGTACGGGTATGTGCAGGTGTGTGGCTGACAGGAAGAGGCGGGTCATCGGAGCCGGGTCCACACCAGGGAGGTTGTCGTCCTGCAGTGGGGCTGAGCACCGCGGTGTCCCCTCCCTCCCTGGGGCCTTTGCTCATGGACAGGGGCTGAGGAGCCTCTTGTCCTTCTGTGGGTGATGTGGTCTCTGGGTTTTTGGCAGGGGGAGCCCGGAGAGACAGGACCACCGGGACGGGTGAGTGGCCCAGGTCATGGGTGAGAGCCATGGGGAGCTGGATGGGTGCATAGGCCTCACTCTGAACTCTTTCTTCGCCCAGGGTCTGCCTGGACCCACTGGAGCCGTGGGACTTCCCGGCCCTCCTGGACCTTCAGGCTTGGTGGTGAGTGAGGTCCCTGCAGGGACACCGTGTCCTGCTCTCTGAGTTCCACGTTCTCCCCTGTCCCCCTCACATCTGATTTGTCTCCCTTAGGGTCCTCAGGGGGCGCCAGGTTTGCCTGGACAAGTGGTGAGTCCTGGGGGTTGAGGCCGGGCTCCAGGGGTCAGGAGTTGGCGGGCAGGCCCCTGACAGAGCTCCTCCTTCGCAGGGGGAGACGGGAAAGCCGGGAGCCCCAGGTCGTGATGGTGCCGGTGGAAAAGATGGGGACAGAGGAGCTCCTGGCGTGCCGGTGTGTGTTCGGGGGGAGGCTCACTTCAGGCTTGTGACGGGTGCCTGTGTGGGGAGGGTGAGGAGAGCAGGGCCCCAGGACTGGGGTTGGGGGGAGGCCCTGAGTCCTTCTCTCTGCTCTGTCACAGGGGTCACCAGGTCTGCCCGGCCCTGTTGGACCTAAAGGAGAGCCTGGATCCATGGGGGCTCCTGGACAGGTGATCCTGACCCTGACCCCGATCCCCTGTCCCTCACCATATCTAGTGCTGGCCTCCTATCCGGGATGGTGGTGGGGCCGGGGAGAAGGCAGGGGATGAGGTAACTCACTGGGCATTCCCCGCAGGCTGTGGTCGGGCTCCCTGGAGCAAAGGGAGAGAAGGTGAGTGTGGGGGAGACCTGGGGGAGGGGCCAAGTGCTGGAGGCTGAGGCATCTGCCTGACCCGTGTCCCATTATCAGGGAGCACCTGGGGGCCTCGCGGGAGACCTGGTAGGAGAGCCGGTGAGTGTCGAGCCTCCAACAGCATTGTTCACCCATCCGCATGACCCTCGGCTTCCGTAATAAGGGTCGCATTTGACCCTGGGCCTCGTGCCTCCTTCCTTGAGTATCCTCTACCAGTGACCCCAATGCCCGTGCTGTTTCCTGTCCCTTCTCTACAGGGGGCCAAAGGTGACCGAGGACTGCCAGGGCCTCGGGGTGAGAAGGTGAGCTGGGCCCGGCCCCAGGGCCAGAGCACTGGGTCGAGGGGGGCCAGGCCAGGTGTCTAGACGCCCTTACCACCCTTTCTGTGCAGGGTGAAGCAGGCCGTGCAGGGGAGCCTGGAGACCCTGGGGAAGATGTGAGTCTGGGGTCTGGGCAAGTCTGAGCTTGGGAGGAGGAGTGCAGTTGTGGACCTGAGGCTGCATTCCCGGGCCTGTGTACCTTCCAGCATTCAGGATCCTGCTTCTGGGGCACACGGGGATCAATCCTCTTGGCTTCCATGCTCCTGGGGTGGGGGGTGAGGGCGCCATCTTTGCTTCCTGGTCCCTGTTTCCGGTCTCCTGCTCCTCGGTGTGTCTGAGCGCACGTGAGTGGTTCCTATCTGCTGCCCCTGGGCTCAGGACATGGCACAGTTCCTGCGGGTTTCTCCTTGGTCACCTGCTTATGCTTCCCGGGTCCCCTGGCCCTGGAGTTCTGGCTCTCAGCTCCCTGCGCTGGGGTGGCTCTGAGTTCCTGCACTGGCATGCTCATAGGATGTCCCATCTGTGCTCACATCCAAGGTCCCCAAGCCCCTGGTCCTGTGTGAGCACTACGTGTCCATAGTCACGCCCAAACTCCCCTGTATCTGTGCTCACAGCTGAGCTGCCCTCTGTGCCCTCACCATGGTCACCTCTGAGCTCCTGTGAGTCAGTCCTTGTGTACATGTCTGAGTCCTGTGTCTCCAGGAGCACATCTAAGCAGCCCTGGGAATATTCTTGGGCCACGTCTCAGCTCTGGGTTCATGTTCCTCCTCTTAAGTGCTATTTATTTCACTATTTTAGGGTCAAAAAGGGGCTCCTGGACTCAAGGGTAATAAGGTACGTGTACCCTGTAGTGTCTCTGGTGGAGGTCATGTTTCTGAGACTCCCTGGGCCTGACCTGACCCTTCTCTCCCTTGAAGGGTGACCCAGGAGTGGGGGTCCAGGGCCCTCCTGGGCCAGCTGGTCCTCTAGGTCTGAAGGTAAGTTGATGCCCCATCTCCAGTGGTGGGCAGTGGGCAGGGAACGCCCTGGAAGGGTGAAGAAGACTGCGTTCGGGGACTAGTTCTGGGAAGGAGCCCTGTGGGGACCACGCCTCCCTCTGCTGTCTCTGTTCCAGGGAGATGTGGGCCCTCCTGGCCCCCCTGGTGCTCCTGGTGTTGTCGGATTCCCCGGTCAGACAGGCCCTCGAGGAGAGATGGGTCAACCAGGCCCCAGTGGAGAGCGGGTAAGCATGCTGGAAGCAGCTTGTGGGGACTTGGTGACTTCAGGACCTCTGAATCTGGTAGTGGGTGAGCAGGTGACCAGAAGGCGGCCCAGGCCCTGCCTCGGGGGCTCCCAGTCTTGGAGGGGCCAAGGGGGAGGAAGGTCCCCAAGTCACTCTCTTCTGCTTTCCTTCATTGTTCCGGTAGGGTCTGGCAGGTCTCCCTGGGAGAGAGGGAGCCCCAGGTCCCTTAGGGCCACCTGGACCACCAGGGTCAACGGTGAGTAGAAGAGCCCCAACGTCCCATGTGTCTGATTCCTGTGGGTTGGGGTCTGTCCACATGGGGACCGGGACACACTTCATGGCCGGGTGTGTGCATGTGCCTTTGAGGGGCACAGAACCCTCACCTTATTCTGCCCACAGGGAGCGCCCGGGGCCTCTGGACTCAAAGGAGACAAGGTAGACGGGACAAGGCTGCTGGCTCCCCTGTATCCATCACCCCCCGTACCTCTGCTGACCCCCATCACCCCTGCAATCTCCACTGACCCACATCACCCTTCCCGCCTCCACTGAACCCCATCCCCCCTGCCTCCACTGACCGCTGTCACCCCACAACCTCACTGACCTGTCACCCCTACAAACTCCACTGACCCCTGTCACCCCCTGCAACCTCCATTGACCCCTGTCACCCCTCCCGCCTCCACTGACCCGTCACCCCTCTTGCCTCCACTGACCCCCAATCACCCCTACAACTACTCCATTGACCCCTGTCAACCCTCCTGCCTCCACTGACCCCCATCACCCCTATAACCTCCACTGACCCATCACCCCCTCCTGCATCCACTGACCCCCATCACCCTATCTGTCCCCCTCTGTCCCCCACTGATTCCCTTTGGATATCCCCGGTACCCTCTTGTTCTCCAGGGAGACCCTGGAGCAGGTCTGCCTGGGACCCGCGGCGAGCGTGGGGAACCAGGTGTCCGGGTATGTATGTCCCTCTCTGCAGCCACATCTCCCTTTAGCACAGCTCTCACTTCTGATTTCCAACTTCTGAGTCAATGAACTTCATGTCACCTTCCAGGGTGAAGATGGCCGGCCCGGCCCGGAGGGACCCCGAGGACTCATGGTGGGTCCCCTTGGGGAAAGTGCCAGCGGTGTGCCTTCTGTCCCCTGCCTGTACCCTCTGTGCCTTTGGAGCACGTTCTGTAGCCCTCTGACACTTTTTATGTACTCTCTGGTCCTTTATCTCTCTTATCCCCTGGGTCCCCTGGGTCTTCCCCTGCCCCCTGAGCGGTCTCTCCACCAGTGTCCCCAAACTCCCTTAGCTCACTGTTGTCTTCTCATACAGGGGCCTCCAGGCAGCCGGGGTGAGCGTGGGGAGAAGGTAAGGACGGGGGGGGGGGAAGAGCCCCTGGGGTGAGCGGGGGTGGGGCTAGATCCTGTAATTCAGGACTTGGAACCCCTCTGCTTTGGAGAGATTCACACTCTTCACCCAACAGGGTGACGCTGGAGCCTCAGGGCTAAAGGGTGACAAGGTGAGTGTGGGCACAGGGGAGGGCAGAGGCAGCGACTAAGGGTGCTCTGGACCCCTCTGACAGCCCCCTGTCCACTCAGGGTGACGCAGCCATGGCTGTGGGGCCCCCAGGGCCACGGGGTGCCAAGGGGGACATGGTGAGTAGATCTGGCCCATGTCCAAACTGGGTCTCGCTTCGGTGTGGGAAGGGCTTCTCGGGGGGCTGGGCCAGGGGATCTGAGAGCTGAAGCTCAGATGGTCCAGACCCTGACCCTGACTTCTGGCCCCCAACCCAGGGTGAACGAGGGCTTCCAGGCATAGATGGTGACAAAGGACCTCGTGGAGACAGTGGGAACCCTGGGGAGAAGGTACAGGGAAGGGGGGGATACTTTGTGCGGGGTCAGGAGAGGGTTTCTCTGGGCTGTGGGGGCTCTGTTGAGGGTCTGTGAGGATAGGAAGGGAGGATGGGGGGCTTTTGGGAAGGGCTAGAGGGAAGGGGGTTCAGGAGGCTGTAGTGACTCTGTGGGGTGGCTGAGAGGATGGGGGCTCTCCAGAGGGGTCGAGGACCTCCATGTGAGGTCACCAGGGAGCTCTGTGGAACGTAGCTCAAGGAGAGGCCCTCTGGGAACAGACAAGGAGCTTCTCAGGGGTCAGGGATACTCCAGGTGGGTTTGGGGGCCCCATGGTAGGAGGGAGGGACACAGATCTGAGAGCCTAGGCTGAGAACTGAGCCCCGCTGGGGGCAGTGGGTGGGAGCAGCTCTGGCTATAGCTCCCCTCACCTGGCAGGTTCCTGTCATACTCCAAACCCCGAGCCTGGTCTGGTCCTGATTGTGCCCTTCTCCCGGTCACACCCACAGGGCACCAAAGGAGAGCCTGGTGACAAGGGTACAGCCGGGTTGCTGGGAGCTCGTGGACTCACGGGACCCAAGGTCAGCCCCACCCCAGGCATAGACCCAGAACCACCCATCACATACATCTGTCTTGTGGGTGTCCTCTGATCGTTGGAGGGTTTCCAGCCTGCCTTGCTGTTGGCCGCATGTGTGTTCACATGGGATCTGTGTGCAGCCTGGGAGTCCCCATGAGGCATGGGGGACAGTCACACTGAAGGACTGCCCTCCCCAATCTGTGCTTCCCACAGGGTGAGCCTGGCATCGCAGGGAGCCCAGGTGACCCGGTAAGTCGCCCATGCTCCCACAGAGATGCCCTACCCCACAGGGTCCCTGTCCTCATGTGGTGGCCTTTGACCTTACAGTGACTGATGCTCTTGTGGTGTCCTCATGCTGCCTGGGGGCCCCCACCTTCACAGTAACTGCTGTGATGATCCCACATGGTGACCCCTGCCCTGGGGAAGCCCTGCCCTGGCAGCAGCTCTGGCCTCCAGCTGTAACTCTCACCCCATGATGTTCCCTGTTCCTCTCATCCAGAATGGTTCCCCTGGATCCCCCCGTCCTTCCTTGACTTCATATTGACCCCTCTCCTCACTAGGGATCCCCAGGAAAGGACGGAGCCCCTGGTGTCCGGGGAGACAAAGGAGATATTGGCTTCATGGGTCCCCGGGGTCTCAAGGTGGGAAGGGGCGCTGAGGTGTTTTCCTGGCTGGGGCGGGGGGGGGGGGTTGATGTTGGAGGGCAAGGTATCAGGGGTCGGAGGTCAGATATCTGGGGTCAAATGTGGGATATTAGGTTAGGAGTTGGAAGGTCAGCGGTTAGAGTGTCTGAGGGCAATTTGGAAAGTGGTTATGTGATCAGGGGCTTGGTTATAAGGTGATCTATCTGGAAGTGACTTTTCCATTTGCTTCTTCCCCACAGGGTGAACGAGGGGTAAAGGGAGCCTGTGGCCTTGATGGAGAAAAGGGAGATAAGGTATGGAGGTGATGGGGATGTGGGTGGCTGCGGGGCCTGGGCTTGCGTCTGACTCCCCCACCTGATGCCTACAGGGAGAACCTGGTACCCCAGGCCGCCCTGGGCTGGCAGGACGCAAGGGAGATATGGTGAGTGTGGGACACCGGGGATGGGAAGAGGATGGGTGGGCCAGGGCCCAGCTCATGTTTTCTCTTTTCTAGGGGGAGCCGGGGCTACCAGGCCAGTCGGGGGCCCCTGGGAAGGAGGGCCTGATTGGTCCCAAGGTATGGGGTCTTTCAACAGCGGTTGTAAGGGGGTCAGAATGGGGCAGGGAAGATCACAGTAGGGTGATGGGAGTTTCATATCAAAAGGGCTGTGGAGGGGCGCCTGGGTGGCTCAGTGGGTTAAGCCGCTGCCTTCGGCTCAGGTCATGATCTCGGGGTCGTGGGATCAAGCCCCGCATCAGGCTCTCTGCTCATCAGGGAGCCTGCTTCCTCCTCTCTCTCTGCCTGTCTCTCTGCCTACTTGTGATCTGTCTGTCAAATAAATAAATAAAATATTAAAAAAAAAAAAGGGCTGTGGAGAGTTGGGACATTGAGGGGTAGAGTGAGGTTGGTCTTGAGGTTTAGGTCGGGGTCACAGTGGGATTTAAGATTAAGGGATGAGACGTGAGGTGAGGAGATGTGTATCAGGACTAAGGGGTCAGGAGGGGAGGCTGGAGTGTCCATATAAAGAAAATAGGTGAGATTAGGACAAGGGGTATGATAGTAAAGTCAGGGTCACGGGGAGCACGGCAGACTGAGGGTCCTGGGAGGGTAGGGTCACAGGTGCTTGGGCATGGAAGATTGTGGCCATTGGGTCAAGGGGCTTGCGGCTGTTGAGCTGAGGAGGTCAAGGCAGATGGTCTGTCATGCTTCTTTCCATTTCCAGGGTGATCGAGGCTTTGATGGGCAGCTGGGACCCAAGGGTGACCAGGGCGAGAAAGGGGAGCGGGTAAGTTAAGACCAAGGTCATGGTAAACTAAGGAGAGACTGTCCTTTCTGGAGGTTCTTCCATCTTTGGGGGCTTTGATCACTGACACTGACCTGTCTCTCCACAGGGGCCCCCAGGAACTGGGGGCTTCCCAGGTCCTCGGGGCAGTGATGGCTCTAGTGGTCCTCCTGGGCCACCCGGCAGTGTTGGTCCCAAAGGCCCTGAAGGACTTCAGGGCCAGAAGGTAGTAAAGAGCTTGGAGTCTGACTCCTGACCCCTGAACCTCCCCGACTTCTGACTTCTGCTGTCTCTGACTGGTCTCTTGGTCCTTGCGTCTGATAGGGTGAGCGAGGCCCCCCTGGAGAGAGAGTGGTGGGTGCCCCTGGAGCCCCTGGGACCCCTGGAGAGAGAGGAGAGCAGGTGAGTGGGGATTCCTGGGCATAGGGCCTGAGACCAGGGTGACCTCTGGTGTCCTTAAGATCAGAGGTCACAGCCAGGTCCCATCCATTGTGCATAGGGGCGGCCAGGGCCCCCCGGCCCCCGCGGGGAGAAGGGAGAAGCTGCGTTGACAGTAAGTGTAGGCCTGGGTGGGCTGGGTCCCACCTCCTGCACCCGGGACCCCCTGGGCCTGGGCCTCTGACTCAGGGCTGTCTCTCCATGCTCCCTGGATCATGGGCCTCCTGTCTCTCCCGTGATCCATGGGTGCCTCATGATCCCCTGTGGTCTTGTGCTCCCAGGAGGGTGACATCCGAGGCTTGGTGCGTCAGGAGATGAGTCAGCATTGCGGTGAGTGCAGCCCAGCCCAGAGCCTCCTGGGTCCCGTTCCTAATCCATCCCAGCTCCCCTAGACTGGGGCAGGCAGGGTCCCCAGAACTTAGGGGGCTGGCACAGTCAAGGAGATGGACAGAGATGGATAGAAAGGTGGAAGGATGGGGCGCCTGGGTGGCTCAGTGGGTTAAAGCCTCTGCCTTCAGCTCAGGTCATGATCTCAGGGTCCTGGGATCGAGCCCCGCATTGGGCTCTCTTCTCAGCGGGGAGCCTGCTTCCCTTCCTCTCTCTCTCTCTGCCTGCCTCTCTGCCTACTTGTGATCTCTGTCAAATAAATAAAATCTTTAAAAAAAAAAAGAAAGGTGGAAGGACGTCTGTGCTTCCGGACAGACATGCCGACAGGACTTTCCCATAGGGTCCCTAGCAGCCCAGTGTGGTGGCGCGTAGAAGGTGGAGGTGGGAGCAGCCAGCTGGGGGTCAGAGAGTGAAGCTCTGTCTGCTCCTGTCCGTCTGACTGCTCCCATACCTTCTCCACGCCCGGCGGTTTCGACTGTCTCTCTCTGTCCCCCTTCCTCTCTCTCTGTTTCCTTCCCATTCTTTCTCTCCCTCCATCGGTCTCTCTGTCCCTCTCTCTTGCGGTCCTTCTCTGTCCATCTCTGCCTCCCTGGGTGTGTCCCTCTGTCTCTCCCCCTGCCGCTGTTCCATATTTGTCTCCTGCTGTCTGTCCTTATTTCTCTCCCTGCCCTCCTCTGCCCTCTCCAGCCTGCCAGGGCCAGTTCATCGCATCTGGATCACGTGAGTCATTTTCTGGTATCTTCTGCTCCCGGAACTTTGCTCATCCCAGACCCTCCTGTGCCCATCACCTGGGTCCACTCAGCAGGGGCTTGACTGGGTGGCCACCATTATGACCCCAAGGCCCTGTGCCCGTTGCTCCAGGACCCCTCCCTAGCTATGCTGCAGACACTGCGGGCCCTCAGCTCCACGCCGTGCCCGTGCTCCGGGTTTCTCACGCGGAGGAGGAAGGTGAGGACAGCTGGATGGGGGGTGGAGGGCCCGTGCAGGGTGGTGGGGGCGCAGACCCATGCAGCGTTGCTCCCGCACGCGGGGCAATGCCACGTGCATGGGGCAGTACGGAGGGCACAGCGCAGACATGGCGCATGTGCCGGAGACCAGGGCTGGCCGCCCTGCCCCCAGGGCCAGGGTTGGGCAATGTGAACATGGCCCTGCGGTGGCCTCACTCCCAGGACCCCTCACCCTCTGTGCAGGCCAGGTGCCCCCTGAGGACGACGAGTACGAATACTCTGAGTACTCCGTGGAGGAGTACCAGGTCCCGGAAGCTGCTCCAGCCAGCGCCGGTGAGAGCGGGGGCTGGCCCGGAAAGGTTCGGGGACAGGCAACAGAACCCCCCCAGTCCCTCTCTGACGGCCTCCAGCCCTGCTGACCTCCTGACCCCTCACTGGCCCTAGACCCCTGCTTGCTTCCGCTGGATGAGGGCTCCTGTACGGCCTACACCCTGCGCTGGTATCATCGGGCGGCGGCAGGTGGCACAGAGGCTTGTCACCCCTTTGTCTATGGCGGCTGTGGAGGGAATGCCAACCGTTTCGGGACCCGCGAGGCCTGTGAGCGCCGCTGCCCGCCCCGCGTGGTCCAGAGCCAGGGAACAGGTATGGGCCTACCTCTCCACCCTGGACACTGAGCCCACCCAGATCAGGTCCTGGTCAGGGTCTCAGGTTGGAGCCCCCTCAGATGGGGGACCTGGGACAGACCCCCAGACCAAGGAGCTAAACAGAGAACCCTCGCTGTGGGGCCCCCTCCATGCTCCCTCCTCCAGGGACCTGAGTGAGGATCCCCTCTGTGAGGTCAGACCCCACCCCTGCCGTGCCCCCAGCTGCCCCACCGATCCTTTGCCCAGTGCCTCTCTGGGGCCTACGTGCTGGGTAAGGCCAGATGGCTGAAGACAGCTCCCCATTTGCCACACCGCACTCCACCGTAGGTGCTGCCCGGAGCTGAGGCCTAGGTGACCAGCTGAGACTCAGCGTCCCCTGGAGGAGTCCTGCTGTCCCTCCCCTTGGTGCTAGAGGCCTGTGTGCACGTGAGCGTGCATGAGCGTGTCCGTTATTTCAGTGACTTGGTCCGTGGGTCTAGCCTTCCCCCCTGTGGACAAACCCCCATTGTGGCTCCTGCCTCCCCAGCAGATGATTCAGTGTGGGGGTGGCTGTGGGCAGGGAGCGGATGTGACTGCATCTGACCCGCCCCTTGACCCAGGCCTGTGATGACATGGTGCTGATTTGGGGGGGGGGGGCGCATTAAAGCTGCTGTTTTAAAAGGCCCCTGTTGTGACTCTTTGGGGAGATGGGGGTGGCAGGGGTCAGGTTTGCCCTGGGAGGTCAGTACTATCCTGCATGGGTGCACAGTCTCTCTGTCCGGCCCTTGCCTCTGTCCTGTGACCCTCCGTCCCCAACTTGTCCCCAGAAAGGCATAGACCAAGTGGGGATTGAGGACACGTCCTCACGGCCCCCCAGGAAGGGATGAGTCAGAGGTGGGGGGCTGCTTCATGCCAGGGGCCATGCCCCAGCTCCTACCTCAGGGGGCTGAGAGAGATAAATGGGCCGTGACGGGGGCAGAGGGCTGGACCACAGCACCACACGGCCTGAACCCCGCCGCAGGCAGCCCCGTTGGCCCCACCTTGTCCTGGAGGAGGCTGCTGCTGGTAGGACTGGGGTGGCTCTGGGTGGGATGGGCAGGGCCTTGGGGGCTGAGTGGATCTGGGATTTGGGCTGGTGGGGGTCTCTGGACCTGAAGGGGCCTTGGAGTCTCTGCTTGAAGACCCCCTTCCTGCTCTTCCTTGTCCTGGATCTGTGGCTCCCTCAGAACTCAGGCTCCTCTTTTGCCCTTCTGTGTTCTCTCTGTGTCTCTGCCTCCCTATTTTTTAAAAAGATTTTATTTATTTTTGGGGCACCTGCGTGGCTCAGTGGGTTAAAGCCTCTGCCTTCGGCTCAGGTCATGATTTCAGGGTCCTGGGATCGAGCCCCACATCGGGCTCTCTGCTCAGCAGGGAGCCTGCTTCCTCCTCTCTCTCTCTGCCTGCCTCTCTGCCTACTTGTGATCTCTGTCAAGTAAATAAATTTAAAAAAAAAAAGATTTTATTTATTTATTTGAGAGGGAATATGTATGCACGAGCAGGGGGAGGGGCAAAGGGAGAGGGAGAAGCAGACTCCCTGCTGAGCAGGGAGCTCCATGTGGGACTCGATCCCAGGACTCCCGGATCATGACCTGAGCCAAAGGCAGACGCTTAACTGACTGAGCCACCCAGGTGGCCCTGCATCCCTATTTTTATCACGTTGTCAGTGTCTGGGGTGGTTCCCACCTCTTTTTCTTCCAGTCTCCCTCTATTTTGGTTTGTCTCCTCCCTCTCCTTTCTCCCTCTTCCAGTCCCCCTCCCCAAGTGTATCTCTATCTCTGCATGTAGATCTAGCTTTGCTCTCCTTATCTCCTTGGCCCCTGCTCTGTCTAGCTCTGTCTTGATTTTCTCAGTCTCACTCTTGCTGTCTTGTCCTTTCATCTCTGTCTCTTCTATCTCTCTCCCTTCCCTGCCTGGCCTCTCTAATCTCTCTCTGTCTCTTTCCCTCAGTCTCCCTGTCTGTCTGCTTTCCCCATCCGTCTCCATCCATATGCCACGGCTGCCCAGAGCCCCTGCCCTAAACCTCTTTTTTCCTCGCAGCCTGACCACATGATGACCAGGTGGGCTCTGCTGGTGCTGATGGTCCTGACGTCGGGCAGGGCCCTGATTGTCCCCACGACCCCTCTCCCAGCCTTCCAGAACACTCCCCAGACCACTCCCCACCCCGTGACCTCGGAGAGCACCTCAGCCAGCACCACAGGCCCCTCCAGTGCTTGGGGCCACCCCAGCCCCAGCCCCGGCCCCCACCCAGGTCCCCGCCCGGGTCCCCGCATCACCCTCTCGCTGGATGTCCCCATTGGCCTCCTGCAGATCTTATTGGAGCAGGCTCGGGCCAGAGCTGTGAGGGAGCGAGCTGCCACCAATGCTCGCATCCTGGCCCAGGTTGGCCGCCGCTGAGCTGGAGAGTGGGGGTCACAATGATGGGGCCACCCTGGGTCAGGAGACCTGGAGGGCGGCGGCAGAGCAGGACGGCACTACATTGGGACATGGGGCACCCGGCCACCGCCCTGTGGGGTCACTGCCAGGTGGTGTCATATCACAGCTGAGTGCCTCTCAGAGCCACGGTGTGTCTGGACAGCCCCAAAGGTTGCCAGATTGGGGGGCGGCCAAATGGAGTCTTGCCACGCCTGGAGCCCCACAGACTTCCAGTATGTCTGGACAGCTTGGACACTACAGCGGAATGTCAGTGCTGGGTGGAGCCGCGCCATGTCTGGGTGGCCCACGGTCAAGAGCATCCGGACACTCAGTGTGCTTACTCTTGTGCCACTTTTAGGAACCTCAACACAGCAGCCCGACATGTTATCTGAGACCTATCTCAGTCTGCCTGAGACCAGACCTGCAGGTCTGCCCCGCCCCCCACAGGTCACCACACAGGGAGGTGCCCGTGGAGGGTCACACGCATGTCTTGTGCTCCCGGAGGCAGCACCCATCTCAGATAAAGGGGCGGTCGGGGGCATCTCCGGGCACAGGTGGCCAAATGCAGGAAGTCTGTGGCCATGGCAGCCTTGCCCTGTGGCAGGCATATGCGTGCATGGGTGACTGCGTCTCTGTGGCTCTGACAACGGTGACGCTGTGTGGGCAAGGTGGGGGCACGTGAGGGGGCTGTGCGGAACAGGGGCTTGTCCCCCAAGCCAGCATGAAGCGCGCTCAATGCACAGCCAGGCACTGTCCCACCCACGCGCCTGAACACCCAGCTGTGGCCCTTGGACACACGTGGCTCAGGCTGCTGGAACTCCAGCCCAGCTCTGCACCTCCCGCATCCAACTGTCCGGAGCAAAGGTGCTCATCTTTCCAAGACTCAGCTTCCTCCTCTGGAGAGCAGAGTGATGCCAGCGGGCTTCTCGTGAGCACCTGGTGACGGTATACGTGAAGGTTCTGGCATGCAGGAAAGAGCTCAATAAACGTCATGCCTGGAGAATGGGATGAACGAGGATCACAGTCGTGTGCACCCAGGCAGGGACAGTCAAGGGCTGAGTCACCACTGGCTACGCTGCCTCTCTGCCCACTCTCCCCAACCCCGCCCCATTTCACCGAGCTGGTCCCCTAGGTGTGGAAGGAATAGGTTTTCCCTAATCTCACACCACCAGCTCCATTGTGGGGCTGGAGATGGGACAGACCTTCTGAACGGTGTGGACAGGCTTGCCTGCAGATGGGGCAGAAACTCTAAGTAGTGTGGACAGCTCTGGCTGGAGACAAGGGCAGACCCTGGGCGGTAAGGACTGCTCCGGCTGTAGAGGGAGGCCACACGGGGCGGGAGCACGGCTGCCTGGGCTGGGGGCACTGTTGATCTCTCAAGTTGTGAGCGGCCCTGGGGGGCGGGCCCGGGGCGGGGCTGGGAAGGCGGGGCCACACGGGGCACACCGCAGCTCCCTCCGCGCCCGGAGGGCGGGGCTGCCCGGCTCCGGGCTGCAGGGGGCGGCGGCCCAGGGCCAGTTCGCTTGCAGGATGGACAGAGGCGAGGAGGGAGGCAGCGCCCTGACGGACCCCGGGTCAGGGAGCAGCAGGCGGGGTAGGCATGGGCGGCGGGGAGCGGGTGGAGGGGGTTGGGGGAAAGACCAGGGTGCAGCGGGGGTGGTGCTGGAAGAGGTGCGAGGGTGTTGGGGGGGTCTCTCTAGGTGTAGGGGTGCTTTGAGGAGACATCAGCCTGTCAGTGGCAAGGAGGAGGGGGAACACTGTCGCCTTGCAGGGGAGTGGGGGGAGCTGGGTCAAGGGGGAACTATAAATAGCTTCTCCCTCCAGCCCAGAAAGAGGGACAGCCAGCTGGAGCTGCCTGCGGCCCTCCTGCTCTGCCCTTTGCTGGCCTCCAAGGGGTCATGTTTGTCCAGGTCCCCCCTGAGGGATCACACATCATCTTGGGGAGGCCCAGAGGCTCATTTGGGAAATTTTTCATATGAAGTGGCTTTAGCTCTTGAACCAGAATTTCTAGGGCACCTACTGTGTGCCTTGAGTGGATCCTGACTGCTCTAAGCACCCACTCTGTGCTCTACCCTGGTCATGAACCTCTCTGAGCCCTTACTGTGTGCCTTGGCTGGCCCTGAGTCACTGAGCACCTACTATGTGCTCTGTGCCAACCTGGAATCAGCAAGTCAGACCAAGCAGGTCACAGTTTACAGGCTGCTCAGTCGCATGGCTCCATATCCCCAAACTGGAACCTCACCCCCAACCGCCATGAGCTCTGGGCCCAGGGAGATACCAGGGATGATCCTTGGCTTGAAGTGGCCAGAGGAAGCTGGAGCTCCTGGGAACTCCCTGAACCTCCCAGTGGCAGCAGAGGGGAGAGGAGGAGGGAAATCAAAGGGAAGGGAGGCAGTAGAGAGCAGCAAGCCCCTGCAGCCTGCCTGTTTCTGTGCAGGCCTGGGTTGTCAGTGCGCGGGTTGTTAGTGTGCGTGCACGTTGGGCTCTGTGTGCATGCTTCCATGCATGGGCATGTGGGTCTGTGTGGCATTCATTGAGGTCCCTGGGCCTTTATGTGGCAAAGTCTGGCCAGGACTGACCAGCAGATACAGGGATGGGGAAGCGGTTGAGCAGTGAGAACTGAGCATCTAGGACTTCAGCTACCCTTAGAGCTTGTAGCCAGGGACACTGGAGAGAGGTCCAGAGGTCAGTGCAGAGGGCACCACCGGAGCTAACCACGGGCAGGCCAGACAGCTTCATGGAGGAGCAGGGAGACTGAGCCCATAGTCAGTGCCTGCTGACACCCCAGTACACTTTCCACCGCATCGTTTTGGGATGGCCCCAAGGAGGGAAAAGTCATAAAGGCTGGCTGTTCTATTGGGCGTCTGCTGATGCTGGGAAAGCAGAAAGCCAAGAGAGCCCTGGAAGGAACAAACCAGAGCCTCGGCGTAGGGGTGGGAAATGTGGTGACATGGAAGATATGGGAGGTGAGGTTTTGAAAGGCTGGGAGTTCACCTGAGTCCATCCTGCACTGTGGGCTGGCTCTGGGACCCTGGGCCCTTTTCCCCTTCCTCAGTTTCCCACTCAAGAAATGGGCAGGGAGATGAAGAATATTCTTAGAGCAGAGGTAGACTCTGGCCTTGGGGAGGAGCCCCACGCTTCTTCTGCTGGTAACCTGTGGCCTTCCACTGGATATGGGGACTTGGAAAGGTGTGTTTGGGTCAGCCCAGGGTCAGACTGTTTGGGGAAGAGTGGGAGGTACAGAGTCGCCCTCTTCCTGGGAGGCTCAGCTCAGACGGTCTGGGTGTGGGGACAGTTTCCTCGAAATGACCCTGGCACCCTGCCCTGCTCTGGCTACCCCCTACCCCCAGCCTTTGACTAACATCCCAGGAGGGCTGAGGTGGAGAATGGGCGGGCAGGAGGAAGTGCTTGGTGTCTGTGGATGGTAGAGTGCGTAGCTTTTGCAATAAGTGCTGGGGGTTGGACAGGGTGTGGGTGGGTGGCGACAAGGTCTCTGAGGTCAAGGTGGCCCCAAGATGGCCTTGGCAATGGCTAGGAGACAGACAGCAAGGCTGCCTGTGTCAGGGACAGAATGAGTGGCTTTGGAGAAGTAGGAAAGTGGGCGGGTTGTCTCAAGTCCTGCTCATCAGGACCTGCCCACGGTTGTGCTCAGAGCTGCCTCTTGGGGGGCGGGGGGGGGGCATTGGACACGACAGAGGAAGGATGAAGGAGGAAGTGCCCAGCTTTGGCTGGGGCAGGGCATTCCTCCCGGGGTAGAGGGCTAGAGCTGGTTTCAGGGAGGGTCTAGGTGGGCTTCTGCCTGCTGAAACTTCATCTCCTGTGAAGGGGGCAAGACATCTATATCAGAATTATCTGAAGGGTCCTTGCCAGGCTCTGAAGTGCTGGGTGGAGACAAGTGTGTGGCAGGGAGGTCAGAGGGAGGGGGTGCCGCACCTGGGGTGCGCTGGGTGGAGCCTTGTTCTCCATGCCCCTAGCCCTGGCTCCTGGCTGGACACACTTTGGGCAGAGAGAACCTGAGGGTGCCATGATCTGGGGCTTTTGTGGAGGACATCGCTAGAGGGCAGGTTTGAGCAGGGTCAGTGGGGCCCCAGGACAGAAAACATACAGAACTTGGGAAAAGCTGGGTTGAGGAGACAAAAGAGAATGACCCAGGGTTCCTGAACTTCTGGATTTCTCCCGTGCCCTTTGCTTCCACTGCATTCTTAGAGACAGGAAAGAGATAAGTAATATAAATGATATTGCTAATGTGCTTCAGGATGGATTTCTCAGACACTAAGACATTTCAATCTATATCAGAATCCCGTCAGGTCAATGATGTCCACATTCTATTTTCCTAATTTTAAAATATGCAAATTTACAATTTGCAACTTAATTCGTAAAAATGAAATCCTGGAAGAAGTAAAATAGTGCCAGAGCTCAGTGAGTACCCAGGAAGCTTGGTTAAAAGGTCCTGCTCACGTGCTCCGGATGGACTGGAGTTTAGCCCGAGTTCCCCAGCGGCCAAGGTAAAGAGAGGAAACAATTTTGAGATGTCCTTGTCCATGAGGTAAAAGATTTTCTGGCGTGGTTGAGCCGGTCACTCCAGTGCGCGAGGAAGAGTCCTGGGGCTCTAGAGAGGGTCGGGACGCCCGGCTCAGGGGCGCAGCGGTTGAAACTGGCATAACGCAGGAGCCACCAGACTGGTCCTGACCAACTGAGACCTGCGGGTCAAGCAGGCGCAGCTCCTTGGCACGCAGATCCCTCCCTCCAGGCCGCCCAACCCTTCCCCCCACCCCGATCCTTGGTAGCAGTGAGCGGAACCCGGGTGCCTGGGGGCAAGGCTGTGCAAGGCAAGGCGGTGGATGAGGCGGATGCAAGTCTGCGCGGTCCCGACGGGCGTGCTGGGCTAGTGCATCCCGGGCAGGTTCGGCACCATCCCGGCCTTGAACCTGTGGGGACCTGGGCATGCGCGTCCTGGATCCCACCGTGAAGGGCGGGCCTGCCGCGTACAAAACCGGCTGGTAGGCGATTGGGCATGCGTGGTGGGAGGCCGGGCCCTCTTGTGTTGGGGTAGGGCCTACTCGTTCTGGGGCGGGGCCTGCCGGGAGTTGGAACGGCGTCTCCGTGGCTCGCGGAGGGGTGGGGCCGAGGGGCGGGGCCTCGAGTGGCCCGAGGTGGCCCGGCTGCTGGGTCGGAAGCCGCGCAGTCCGACTCATCAAGGCTAGGGCATGGCGTCCCCACGGGAATTGACCCAGAACCCCTTGAAGAAGATCTGGATGCCGTACAGCAATGGGCGGCCCGCTCTGCACGCCTGCCAGCGCCGTGGTGAGGCGGGCTCCGTGGAGAAGGGCAGGGTGGTGCCCGGGGGTGGGTGGATCGGGCGGCCTGGGCCAGGAACAGGTGGGGAACCGGGGACAGGTGAAGCTGCCGTGACTGATGGTAGGGGAGCAGGAACTGGTCGAGAGCCGGGCACAGGTGTGGCAGAGCAGAGGGCGGAGGCAGATATGTGGCCCTGTCTCCTCTCTCTAAGGACTAGGTCTGGCTACCATCACCTCGGGGAGGCGCCGGCCCCCTCTCACCGGAGTCTCTATCCACAGGTCAGGCTGGGGGAGGATTCGGAACCTCCCCCTACCATTCATTTCAGGCCAAAGAACGTGGACCATGTCTGAGCTGTGTTGGCCTTAGGGAAATCCCTTGACCTCTCTGAGCCCAGAACTTTCAGAGGCCCAAAGGTGGGCCAGTCCTCCAGTGAGAGGAAGGTGGCCCCTTGGCCTTAACTACCCACCTCTGGGGCTGAAACCAAGCTTTGGGAAGAAGTTCAGGGAAGTGCAGTGTGTTGAGGATGAAGAAGGTGGGAACACTGTCTCATATAGACCTGTCTTTGTGTCCATGGGGTACGTGCACCCCGGCGGGGTCGCGGGTGAATGGTAAGGCTAGAGGGGGAAACGTCCAGGAGACATGCTGACATTCGTGGGATTGTTAAGGGGCTCACCTTTCCTGGGATCCCGATGTTTAATCCACTTTACTTGACTTTCTGCTTGTCCTTAAATGAGTCTGCAACCTCTTATTGCCAAGAAAAACAAAGGGTTTTTTTGTTTGTTTTTTTTAGGAGTAGCCAACATTATAATGAATTTACAAGTTGGCAAGGACCTCAGAGAACATCTAGTCCAACTTGGGTACAGATACAGAAATGGA